>NC_090812.1:39901346-41308846 GCF_000390325.3 Nicotiana tomentosiformis | reverse complement strand
GGTGGAACACCTTCTTCATGGTCATATGCGGCCGATGAAGGTGATATAGCAATTGTTGATGGAATATTAAATGAAGATTGAAGTGATGTAGCAGTCGCTGGTGTTGGTGAAGGTAGAGATGAAGTTGATGGAGTTGAAGAGTGAGAAGCAGTTGCATCAAATGCAGTGCTGGCTGTTGGATGCTCGACAACCAAAGATGGCAAGGACCCGGTACTCAGCCCCGCAACACCGGTTACAATAATTGGGGCCCGAAAACGGGAGTTGGCATAATCTACCAAATCAGATTCTCCCCAAAGTGCCGAGACATAGTCTTCAGTTAGTGTAACTATCTCAACAGGTCAAGCATCCTGTTGAGATGATGGGGATCGTCGCCTTCTATGTAAAGAAGCTCCCTCATCAACAGCTTCTTCATCATCATCAATCATCACGGTGTCTATGACCGGACCGGAAGGAGGACTAATCGTCATCGCCACCGGAGATGACTTGGGGGGCATCAGTCTTTGCCCTCTTATTCTTTTTCCTAGCCGCGGAGGAACGTCTTCTCTTTGGTTGCTTATCCTCCGGCCGGGGACTCCGTAAAGAAGTGTTTGCGCTCGAAATGGGCCCGAAGTTACCTGTTCGAGTAAGTGCTTCCGGAAGTAGCCTCGTTGTATCAGCAGGATCAGCCAAAACCTCCTCGGGGACAACAACAGAGCCCGCAGGTAGACCTAATTTCATTAACCAGTCATAAGGGTTCAACCAAGTTCTTTATAATGGAAGCAAGGCAAATGAAAATTCCAAAACCGGACATAACATGAATCTAGCTACGCACGGACTCTCATCACGTTGTACGTACGTAGCCCCCACAACAAGTAGCACATAACAAATACATCACCTAGGGGTAGTTTCCCCCTCACAGAGTTAGACAGGAGACTTACCTCGCTCTGAAGTTCCAAAACCGACTCCAACGCCTGCTCCCATGAGAGTGTGGAACATAATCCTGCCAAGGCGTACGGCCTAATCCATCATAATACGCACCCTGTCGAGGGTCGAACGGCACGAACCATAGATGTATCTATCATGCCGAGGCAAACGGCCCGATCCCATTATAATAAGAAGCTTTGCGGGTCCTTGACCCCGCTCACGAATAGATGTGTGGGTTATAAATTTTAAGGGAAACCTTTCGATGAGAATGCATAACGCGGGAGAAATTCATAAGAGGAGTACAATTATTTTGTGTCTAATCATGAAGCCTGTCGAATATCTACAATAACAAGTCTATCACTCTACACAAGTCTAGTATCAAGTCGCAACGTAAAATAAACAAATTTAATAGGCAAGAGACAACTCAAATAGTACAGTTATAGCATGGCGGGAACGTAAGTCTACCCGAACATAACATGAATCGAGCTACGCACGGACTCTCGTGTTGTGCGTACGTAGCCCCCACAACAAGTAGCACATAACAGATACATCACCTGGGGGTAGTTTCTCCCTTACAGAGTTAGATAGGAGACTTACCTCGCTTCGAAGTTCCAAAACCAGCTCCAACGCCTCTCAAACACCTCAAATCGATGCCAGTCTCTTCAAAACTAGCCAAACAAATGTGCAAATCCATAAATATATACTCTATTACCCATAGTTAATCAATTAATAACAATCTTCAACTACGCTCGAAAAGTCGATAAAATCAACCATCGAGCCCACGTGCCCGAATTTCAAAAATTTTAAAAGATAAACTTTACCCATAACACCACGAACTAAAATATATAACTTATTCCAAATTCCATGTCCAATTTCGTGGTCAAATTCCAGAAATACCAAATTCTAGGTTTTCTACCAAAATCCCAAATTTCTACTAATTTCCATGTTTAAATCCATATACAAACTATGTATTTAACTTGTAATAGGTGGGAATCGCTTCCCTTGTGTTGCTTGATGAAAATCTCCCCTTGAAGCTCTCCAAAATCTCCCCAACCAAGTGAAAATGAAAGAAAATGGGCCAAATCCCGTTCTTAAAAGAACATACTGCCCAGCGACCTCTCGCACCTGCGGCCACTTGACCGCTTCAGCGATTCCGTAGGTACGGCCAAAATACCGCTTCTGCGGTTAACCTTCAGCCCCCTGCCTTTGCATCTGCGGACAAGAATCTGCTTCTACGGTACCACAGGTGCGGCACAAACCTCTCACCTGCGCCTCCAGCCTGCCTCACTCCCTACCGCTTCTGCGACCACTGGGCCGCTTCTGCGGTCACGCAGATGCGGGAGAATCTTCGCACCAGTGGCCACTTCCAGTCCCTTCCCATTTCACTTCTGCGAGCTCGACCTCGCTTCTGCGATGTCGCTTATGCGACCAAGATATCGCAGAAGCGATCACACCAGCTGCTGCCCAGTTTCAACATTTCTTAAGTCCAAAAATCAATCAGTTAACCATTCGGAACTCACCCGAGGCCCTCGGGAGCTTAACCAAATATACCAACACGTCCCAAAATGCAATACGAACTTAGTCGCAGCCTTAAACCACGTCAAACAACATCAAAATCATGAATTGCACCCCAATTCATGCTTAATGAACTTTAGAACTTCAAACTTCTACATTCAACGCCGAAACCTATCAAATCAAGTCCGATTGACCTCAAATTTTGCACACGAGTCATATATGACATAACGAAGCTCGGAACTCCAAATGAACATCGATAACATGAAAATCTACTTCAAACCAAACTTATGAAATTCTTAAACCTTTAAAATGCTGACCTTCTATAATAAGCGCCGAAATGCTCCCGGGTGATCTGATACTCAGCACGAACATACGTCCAAGTCCGAAATCATCATACGAACCTATTGGAACCTTCAAATCCCAATTCTGAGGTCGTTTACTCAAAAAGTCAAACCTTAGCCAATTCTTCCAACTTAAAGCTTCAGAAATTAGAATTTTCTTTCCAAATCAATCCCGAACTTCCCAAAATTCAATTCCGACCACACGTACAAGTCATAATACCCGAAGTGAAGCTACTCAAGGCCTCAAACTGCCGAACAACGTGCTATAGCTCAAAACGACCGGTCGGGTCATTACATTCTCCCCCACTTAAACATACGTTCGTCCTCGAACGTGCTAAGGACTGCTCCGGAGTTGTCCAAAATCACTGTGCAACACCTTGTGCACCTACCCGTGCCGCCAAAACCTAGTTGTGCACATTAGCTCGAGTCGGACTGAAGGTCCTCCCTTTTATTTAGTCAATAAGCCTTAGAACCAAATTCCAACCTCTGAATTTCTCTACAAGACCCGATTCTAACATACGAACACCATACCAATCACCACACACTGTACCAAAACACGATCGTACACCTTTTGCTGAATTCACACCATGCCCCGCATAATTCACATGCCCACAATAACTTCATCCGACCATAATAGCTGAAATTTCACAAATCTGATGCCTGCAATACATCTCATGACGTATATAAATCATGTTCCAACTCTCGCAATACTGCCACGACGAAAAAGATGAGTAGAAACTCATAACCACCTGCCGAATCAACAATTCATGGAGTCTCTCCTCCTGACAAGAACCATTACCTCATTATCAACTGAATAACGATATTTTCCCTTTAATGTACCTTGTATAAATCAGATTGCACAAATTTCAGGTCCAATAATCTCGTCTCACCCAATACAAGCTGCTCAGGCAATAAGCCACCTCAAACACTGACTCAGAGCTCATATGATGCCATCAATGCGCCGACAAGCTACAACTCAAATATGATACATAAGGAGGAATGAACTCTGGAAAAGAATTACCCAGCCCATGTAACGAATAAAATGGTCGAATAGACGTTATGAACCCTTCAGAGGATGAGAATCCAAATATGCAGGAATAGATATAGGAACCGTACTCAAAATAATACTGTTGCAGCGTGTAACCCGATCCAAATAACGTACCCATGGCGGCATGCCACCCGATCCACTCATAATAATAAATAAGGACATACCCATCAAGATATAATGATTCTACCTACGGAATATCGAATATTGGCTACAAGCACGCCAAGTGCAAAAAATACAACTCTGGGGAGACGGATAGCGCAATATGCCACAAAACCCAAGCACGACTATGGTGCGATAAATGACCTGCATCTCGACAGCCATCCTGCTCATATGACACCACAAGCTACACGGGACCTCAACACATGTGCAAATAATCAAGTCGTCTCAATCCTGCACAACCCCCACAGTTCACAGCCAAAGGAATAGAGCACCTTCTAGGCATAAACTCTCACATTAACGATAGTACCAAAAATCTCCGTACTTGGTTTCGATCTTTAACAATCAAGTGACTAGCATGTCACACTCATATAATTTCCACGTGGGGTACGCTTCCACGACCTTCCGCCCAGGTAGCCAAGTCCGCACATCCGTACCACTAACTGTACAAATTCTGTAAAGCAGATCAAGAATCCGCAAATCAATACACAATGCTCCTTCCACAAAACACCATTCCCAGGCGACACTAGGATAATGTCAGCTTACTCTGAACATCAAATTCTTCCCGGCTCATCCGAGCTTGTGACATTTTTGCCAATACCGAATTGCAACCTTGGTCCTCAACTTTCAAATTCCCATGCCGCTCACTGCACCTATCATGCCGCTACACGAGAATACACGAATTTATCATAACCCATGAACTACCAGTAGAATAACACTTCATTGGCTAGAAACCATTCACTTAGCTCATTTCCGAAGAGCCCATGCAACACGCAACTGAATTCCCAAACAGCATAAAATACAACCTCAAGACGTGATCTGAACCGCCATGACTCTTCCGGAATCCATTTACACAACAAGTCCATTTGAATCAAATACTTCCTAAATCAATCAATTTATGGTGGTTGTCAAGCCCGCACGTACAATCACAACCACATGTATGACTTCACACGCCGGAGGAACTGATCATTTCCATAATCATGCTGATTCAACCATTACTAACTGACCCAACTTCTTTCAATTTACTCTGGACTTGCCTCAGAAATAATAATAGCTCCATTCAAACATACGAACCCAATCTGCACTCATCCCGAGTGACCCAAATCGCGAGACCACATCGTCTCAATGCCCATGAACTATCTCATACCCTTCTCAAGCGCACAATAGCATCTCCAACTGGTACACCCATTTTGCAAGACCTTCCATGAATCCTAAGCTATTCTTCCTTTACTCCAATGCTGCACCGCATACCGTGATGATGACATAGAACATTCCAAGTTCCGTTCGCAATCCACTGCGAAAACTCGGTCCTTAACCACACAACAGACCCGAAATCCTTAGGCACTGCACTTTAATTCTTGAACCCACTAGGACCGTTGTTGAGAGTCACCCACTCTGACCTGATCTCGAACATAATGAAACTCCAATGCTCTGCTAGCTCATGAACACCCTCTCAAAGAAGCAACAGGATGAATTCCTTTCTTTGTACATCACATCCACAAAACATAAACTCTGAGTCTCCCCAAAACCTTCATATGAATCGATAAGGCGGAATATAGCAAACATTTATCAATTTCTCTACTCAAATTACCCCTGATGATTCCTTTTCTTAGTCACAAATAATCCACCAATACACTGATAACCAGAAGCTGCATGAGCCGACAACCACGCGATCCAATCGTAGATGGTAGGGCTCCCCCACTTAGCTTTAAACTACCATCACATAATGTAGAGCCCACAACGATTCCTCCTTCTCATTTACCATGACCCCGTACCGTTAACCTGCCAAATTTCTCGAAGTCTTTTGTTAAGATTTTCATGAACATTCAGAATCATCAGTCACAATCCCATATTCGACCTCTTACCGGGTAGCAAGTAGTATTCTTTATAGAAGCTTCATCAATATCACGCAACCTCTAACTTGCTCACAAGAGATAACCCACTTGTGGAATTTCTTACCGACCTCTTCCAACGACGTTGCACTGGGTGCAACCACCACGAAATCAGTAATCTCTCCTGAGCTCAAGCTTGCCCACCAACTATACAAGTTCGTTCATTCCCTATTAACATCAACTAAAAGTGTGACAACACATCCCAAACTCGAAGTCATATTGCATCCGAAACGATAATCAAATCTTCATACCCCTCTTTATTTCAAGCAAACTTCTTTCTGCCATATCCAATCTTTCTCCGTACAGTAACCAACGTTCCAATTATAATCCGTGGACCTAGTCACTTTCCACCATGCCTCCCAAATCGCTCTAATCTTCCTCAAGGTACGTGGCTATCCTACCAGAGAATCCATATACTATTCTGCCACTCCCACTTCGGTCAAACCAGCTCCTTTAAGCAATTTCTCGACCTCCGCTTCTCATGCTTGACCTGCTAGTAATTCATCCGCCGTGAGACACCTCCCGCCATGTCCTTCCTCATACTTCGCTACCCAAATATTGCCTCAAATCAAATCCATACCTGTAGCACCGGAACTAAGGAATTGCTACATCTTCTAAACCTCCTAGAAGATCATCTTTCCCAAGCCATCAACATTAGAAATACCAATTCGATTATGAACCGCTGCACACCACTATCTCTGACAACAGCCCATCAGGCACCATTTCACAACACCCTGCCACGAAGGCAAAATCCAAGAAGACCATAACACCGGCGAACCGTAATGTGTTCAAACAAGGACGGCGATATCGCATCACAATAAAAATTCCACCACGCTCGAAAATATCAAGTCTCATTACTTCATCAACAAAACTTGGACATCTATAGTCTGATTGCCTTTCCTCCGCTGGAATTAAATGTTGAACCCCTTAATCATGCACTGAGAAATCCTCTCTCCGAGCCATTCACTGCCTCAACACATAAATGAGCACCTTACCATTACACCAACATTGTGCGATAATAATGCATAGACATCATAGCAATCCGTGCATAGTCTCGAAACCATAGAAAATACAAATGCTGAGCTGGAAAAAAAGAACATCCTTCTGCAAGGCGACAATAATAGCCTGTCCGAACTCTCAGGGAAAAAAAACATCATGCACCACGTCTACAATACCACTATAACTCCTCGAGGCCCAATTGATAACAAGCGCTTCGCGTCGCATAAGATTACGTATGAAGGAAATAAAGGCACAAGCCTCAATGGAATCAAACCGCACGATGAGGAAATCAAGAAGGGAAGTGCTCCTAACAGCCCTGTAGCCTCTCGAAGATAAGTACAGACGTCTCTGTACCGATCTGCAAGACTCTACTAGACTTGCTCATGACTCGTGATACCTAAGTGAACCTAACGCTCTGATACCAAGTGGTCACGACCCAAAATCTACTAAAGCTCGTGATGGCGCCTAACACTGCCGTCATGCAAGCCAACGGTAATTGATCACTTAATTACTCATTTTAGTATTTTAAAATCATAATTTTCAATAATTAAATTGTATGAAATAGAATTTACAGGGTAAAAGGTAATATTTACACGAACTACAATAATGAGCAACCCGTAGGAACCCCAAAATCCGGTGTCACAAGTGCATGAGTATCAACTAGAAAATATAACAAAATACAGCATCTGTCTGAAATACAAATTAGACATGAGAATATAAATAACTCTGATGGAGACTCTGTAGGCTGCGGATCATAACATGAAATGCAGCTCATGGTAAAGTCCCCGCAATAGCCGCGCCTTGGCGCCCAAAAGACCACCAGACTTATAGCATGAGTACGTAAATTAACGCGTACCTAGTAAGTATCTAGCCTAACCCTAGAAAAGTAGTGACAAGGGGTCGACATCAACACTTACTAGTGGTCCAATAAGTCAGATGCAGTAGAAGTAAACAGGTGTGAGCCAAAGTAAATAAGCAAAATAACAAGTATAATACGTGGCACAATCCTCCTCTCAGTAATAACTCAAACTATCAGCTAGTAGTTACCTCCTCAATGGGAGTATATAGATTTTGAACCTTACCAAATAGGTCGTCACAGTTCAATCAGGAAAAGCTCAAAGATATGTTGGCTTCTTGCCAATTATTACGCACGATTTCATAAGAGTATTTTATAGAAATACCGAGGCGTACAGCCTGATCCATCATAACATTGTCGAACCATAGATACATCTATTTTATTGTCGGGGCGAACGGCCCGCTCCCATGAGAGTGTGGTACATAATCCTGTCGAGGCGTACGGCTTGATCCATCATAATGTGCGCACTGCCGAGGGTCAAATGGCACGAACCATAGATGTATCTATCCTGCCGAGGGTCGAACGGCATGAACCATAGATGTATCTATCCTGCCGAGGCAAACGGCCCGATCCCATTAGAATAAGAATCTTTGACGGGTCCTTGATCCCACTCACGAATAGATGTGTGAGTTATAAATTTTAAGGGAAACCTTTCTATGAGAACGCATAACGCAGGAGAAATTCATAAGAGGAGTACAATTATTTCGCGGCTAATCATGAAGCACATTGAATCTTTACAATAGCAAGTCTATCACTCTACACAATTCTAGTCTCAACTCGCAACGTAAAATAAAGGAATTTAATAGGCAAGAGACAACTCAAATAGTACAGTTATAACATGGAGGAAACGTAAGTCTACCCGGACATAACATAAATCTAGCTACGCACGGACTCTCATCACGTTGTGCATACGTAGCCCCCGTAACAAGTAGCACATAACAAATACATCACTTATGGGTAGTTTCTCCCTCATAGAGTTAGACAAGAGACTTACCTCGCTTCGAAGTTCTAAAACCGGCTCCAACGCCTCTCAAACACCTCAAATAGATGCTCGTCTCTTCAAAACTAGCCAAACAAATGTGCAAATCCATAAATATATACTCTATTACCCATAGTTAATCAATTAATAACAATCCCCAACTCCACTTTAAAGGTCGATAAAATCAACCGTCAGGCCCACGTACCCGAATTGTAAAAATTTTCAAAGATAAACTTTACCCATAACACCACGAACTAAAATATATAACTTATTCAAAATTCCATGTCCAATTTCGTGGTCAAATTCCAAAAATACTAAATTCTAGGTTTTATACCAAAATCCCAAATTTCTACTAATTTCCATGTTTAAATCCATATACAAACCATGTATTTAACTTGTAATAGGTGGGAATCACTTACCTTGTGTTGCTTGATGAAAATTTCCCCTTGAAACTCTCCAAAATCTCCCAAACCAAGTGAAAATGAAAGAAAATGGGCCAAATCCCGTTCTTAAAAGAACATACTGCCCAGCGACTTCTCGCACCTGCGGCCACTTGACCGCTTCTTCGGTTCCGCAAGTGCGGCCAAAATATTGCTTCTGCGGTCACCCTTCAGCCCCCTGCCTTCACATTTGCGGAAAAGACTCTGCTTCTGTGTAGCCATACCTGCGACCAAGAATTCGCTTTTGCGGTCCAGCAGGTGCCGCACAAACCTCGCACCTGCGCCTCCAGCCTGCCTCACTCCCAACCGCTTCTGCGACCACTGGGCCGCTTCTACGGTCACGTAGATGCGGGAGAATCTTTCATCTGTGGCCATTGCCAATCCCTTCCCATTTCACTTCTGCGAGCTTGACCTCGCTTCTGCGACTAAGACATTGCAGAAGCGATCACACCAGTTGCTGCCCAGCTTCAGTATTTCTTAAGTCCAAAAATCAATCCATTAATCATCCGGAATCCACCCGAGGCCCATGGGACCTTAACCAAATATACTAACATGTCCCGAAATACAATACGAACTTAGTCGAAGCCTTAAAGCATGTCAAACAACATCAAAATCATGAATCACATCCCAATTCAAGCTTAATGAACTTTAGAACTTCAAACTTCTACATTCGACGCCGAAACCTATCAAATCAAGTCCGATTGATCTCAAATTTTGCGCAAGAGTCATAAATGACATAACGAAGCTATTTCAAGACTCGAAACCCCAAACGGACATCGATAACATGAAAATCCACTTCAAACCAACCTTATGAAATGCTTAAACCTTTAAAATGCCAACCTTCTATAATAAGCGCTGAAATGCTCTCAGGTGATCTGATACTCAATCCGAACATACGCCCAAGTTCAAAATCATCATGCAAACCTATTGGAACCTTCAAATCCCAATTATGAGGTCGTTTACTCAAAAAGTCA
The DNA here is from genome assembly GCF_000390325.3 of Nicotiana tomentosiformis. NCBI lineage: Eukaryota > Viridiplantae > Streptophyta > Magnoliopsida > Solanales > Solanaceae > Nicotiana > Nicotiana tomentosiformis. The sequence continues at coordinate 41,298,743 of NC_090812.1, read as the reverse complement.
AACCTTAGCCAATTCTTCCAACTTAAAGCTTTCGAAATTAGAATTTTCTTTTCAAATCAATTCCGAACTTCCCGAAATTCAATTCCGACCACACGTATAAGTCATAATACCCGAAGTGAAGCTACTCAAGGCCTCAAACCACCTAATGACGTGCTAGATCTCAAAACAATTGGTCGGATCGTTACAGGTGGGATCCATCGAGTTACTGAAATATGCGAAGGGTGAAGAGTTGATCGACCACAAGGGAATATCTAGTAAAAAGAAATACAAAACAAAGAGCTTACGAGTGCGGTTCCAAGCGGCCAGAAAGGATGAAGCCGTTGTCAGAATGATGTCGTTGGTGGCAAATACAACGAACCGTTCCATCCACCCATGGTCGTTGTTATCATCCATGCAAGACAGCAAATCATGGTGGCCACGCTTGCAAAGGTTTATCATTCCCCCGCAGAAGATTTTGGGGGAATAGAGATTCATCATATGAGTTAAGGTTAGCTCCTCCCCATTTTCCTGGCACAAGCATTGAAGACAGGTGACTGTCCTCCACACTGAAGGACTTACCTGTGCCAAACACACTTGGTAGCGAAGGCAAAACTCCACAATCACGGAATCAAGCTCAAAGAAAATGCACCCAAAGTAAAGGGATATGTGTAAAAGCATGTAAAACCTTCCTTGAGAAGGGTCACTCGCTCTGATAGATCAGGAGCAATGATATCCAACTCATGGCAGCAGTAGTCTTCCTTCACAACAGGAATACTGGAAGGACGAATGGAAGAAGGATCTTACTAATAGCCCATGTGCGAGGGTTAACAGTAGGAAATTTCTCTTCAGGGTCCTTTGTGGTACTGAGTTTTCTTGGGATGATGGAACCCACCGTTGGAGGAACAGAGTCCTTGATTTTGTTCTTGTTCTTTGTAGAACCAGCACGTTTAGAGGAAGAAGCCATTGAAAAAGAAGAAGGAAAAGGTTTTGTGCTTGAAGAGAACTAGATGCAAATCAGGAGCTCAAGAAATTATGAAACGCAAAGGAAAAGAATGTGGTGTATAAGTAAAAATTTTAGCGGCTAAATTCATGGCCATGATTACCTCGATAATCGGCAAAAATTGTATTGAATCATGGAATGACGCGTGTTCGGGGCATTAAATGCGAAGAGACATGCGTCTAATCAACTGTCAGGAACCTTTAGAGGGAGTTATAGTACTTCCCACCAAAAAAGGTGTTTCTACCAACTTTCCGATAATACAAAGTTATGTCACCGGAAAGCAGGGGACTATCTGTATAGGGTAAAATATAATATGACACGTTGTCGTCTAAAAGGAGGACACGTGGAACCCAAGACAGGAATGACCGAAGACTGAACGCATCCATTCCACTTGTCACCTAAGAGGATAACGTTCATGAATGTGCCCGATAGCATTTAATAGGAAATATTCTACAGCATTAAGAGCGACGGTCTGTTACAGAGAATTTGGCATTAATATCCACCGTTACTTCTTCATCAATGACCCTCATACTTGACATTAAAGGAGGACACGATCCTAGGACCTCCTTCCCTAGACATAACTATAAATAGTGAGCTCAGTTATCATTGTAAGGGACGAATTTTCTGGCTTAACTTACATTCTATTCTATATAAAGCTTTATACAATTTTACTTTCTTTCTATTTGATCTCATCATTGCCATGTCCGGAAATCTTGTTCCCGAAATTGTATCTCTGTTGTTTTCCTCTATATTTCAAGGCTAAGTATTATACATTTCTACAATTATTATATTATTTCAGGATCAAATTAGTTCACTTATCTAGAAACTACGTATAAATTCAACTGTACCGTTTTACGGGTAAATAATAATTTGATTCCAATTAAATTTGACGGGGATGGAATTCCTTTCTAAAGCAAAGAATTTGCCTAAAGTTAAGGCAAATATCAAATAAAGAAAGAAAATATCATACGTGGATGTTGTATTTGAGCTTCTTTATCAATTAAATGTAGTAAAGTTGGAAAGAATTATTTTTTTAATCATGCAAAAGTGAGAGTTTGTGGCAATATTAAAGTTTAAATACCAACTATGTGGTCAGTTATCCATATTTGTAATCAAATGTGATCGACATAGTGGTCTCAAGCTACGTTTTGGAATTCAAAGTTCACGTGATATGCGAAGTTGATGTTGCGTGAGGAAGCATCCGTGGGCATACAAAATTTATTGAATTTAAATTCAATAAAATAATTTGCACTATATATTATATATTAAATATGTTAGTTCAACTAAGTATTATGGACTAATATAATTAGATTAATTATATAAGTCCAAATATATATGGATTAAATAAATAAGCATTAATTCATTGGGTTAGCCCATTTAGTTGGGCTACAGATGATGAGCTCACTTTGTTAAGCCCAAGATGACATCTTCCTAGAGGCCCAGTTTGATGTCACGTGTCAAATGAAGTGGCACACCAAGTCAAGCGGAAGAGCCAATAGGATCGTGCCACGTGTCAAAATGACAAGGCATGCCAAGTCACATTAAAAGGCTAATGAAATCGCGCCACGTGTGCAAGTGACATGTTCTGGCCAATCAAATGCGATCTTGTCACACTTCGATTTGATTGGTCGGAAAGAGTTTGTTCTTATTATAACTCTTCCCTCCCACAACTATAAAAGGGGTGTTCATAACCCAAAAAAGACACCAGAAATTATAACAAGAAGCAAGAGAGAGCTCGTGGATCAAACGCCGCAAATTTCTCTACAAGTTTCAAGCTTCAAGCAATCAAGTTCAAGTTCAAAAAATCAAGTTCAAGCTCAAGAACGAAGAACAAATCAAGGTTCAAGGAGTACGAGTTCAAATCAATGTTCGTGCTAGTTGAATTCAAGATCATCATTCGTGGCAATAACTACATATTCAAGATCAAGCTCAAAGACCCTTGTATTTATTTACTATTGGAAAGAAGAATCAATATTTGAAATCAAATACTACGATTGTTACAATATTTTCGATATTGATTTTATTTTATTTTCTGTCAACTGAAGAAGCTACTTTATACACACGAAGCACCTTATACTATAGCTCTTAGCCTGTTTCCTTTCCAATTCTCAACTGGTACTATTGGATTGGCATTATACTCCTTCATTGCGTTAATCTTTTTGTATTATTCTCACAATTATTTTCAAATTTTTTATTGTTTTTCCTTCTTTTTTATAGTTTTCATATAAGGTTTTAAGATTGGTGAATAAAATGTGCAATTGTTTTACCTCTGCGTCTGTCAAGCCAGCTGCCAGCATCATGCAGGGTGCCCTGGAGAAAGCCCAAGGTATCACCATTCACCAGACCTTCTGTGATGGCACAGAATGTCCTTAATAGAGAATCCAACGGGTTTCATAAAAAGGGAGAAAAGCCAACGGGTTGTTTGGAAAAAGTAAAAAAAAAAAAGAAAAGAGTAAAGCCAAACACAGAAGTATTTGGTCTACATGAAAATTAAAGTTTTGTGAGAAATACGTTGAAATAATTGACCGAATAAATAACTATATGATTTTTTTACAAATATTTCAATTTAATATTCATGGACAAACGGGAAGGTGCCAAGGCTTTAAAGTTTAGTGAAATTGGATTTCCCAGCAAAAGAAACGTGACAAAATTCTCTCTTTCATTAGTACAATATTATGTTAGATGTGGTGTGTGAGATATCACAAGAACCAAAATCAAAATTAGGCGATAACACACAGGGACCAAAATAGCAATTTTTCCTTTTAATTTTGATATTTCATATTTATTTAGAAGCTTATAGGCGCGAGAGGAAATTAACCAGTGCTAAAATATGACATTGTCAGCAAATTGAAAAAACTGAATTTTTTATTATTTTCATCAGAGAAAGGAAAAGAAATTATTGTACGAAATTAGTGACAACTGCAAAACCATGAAAATTTCTCATTGTACAGTCTTAGGCCCTCTCCAAGCCCAAACCGTTATGACGTTTCTTTTTATTCTTTTCTCAACCACTTAAAAAACTAACGAAATCAATGTTGTTGACTTCTTTCTTCCGTGCATTTTCATTCTTTTTTCTTCTTCTTTTTCAGAATGTTGTTCCCTCACATTATTCACAAATTTTAAAACATGAGATGAGTAACTCAATATCATTTCCGTTAAAAGATTTACCGAAACGCTAGTGTAAGATCACTCTACTCTACTGCTCAGAGACGGACCAAGGATTTAAAGGTCGGAGTACAATTTTGTTTTCAACTAAAATTTGCTTTATATGCAGAGTGTCACTTCTAATGTATCAATATCTTTTAAAAATATATACATGTATTCTTGAAAATTTTGCCGAACTTTCAAGGTGCCGGCCCTCACTTGATAATGTAGGTCCGCCTCTGCTACTGCTAGTGCTACGGGTTAAAGGCTACAATTTCTTATTTGTTGAAAAACGAGTATTTTTCATTTCAAAGTAATAGTCATACTTATGTTCTTAGGTTGACTTAAAATAGGATTACTTCATATCTACTCTTTTTAAAGGAAAGCAAATCTTGTAACTCTAATAATGTTTTACGAATTCGTGTAGAGCATTAGAAATTGCATAGATCTTTTTCGATATCAGTATAACGTTTGTGGATATTTCTTTTAATATTAGCTAATACATGTGGATAGTGTTTTAAGATGTCTTGCGATTTATAGTAGTATAGCTCAGATTCTATGAGAATCAAGATTCCGTATTATACAATTTGGAAACTACTTAATCCCAATAGGCTTATTCGTGATTAGTCTAGCTTGAAATTTCTTCCATCTATATGGTAAAAAACTAAAATTCATGTCTTGATTATATATGCTTTAATTAGCTAAATTAAAAATACAGATTTATAATACATTTGGTCAAGCTTTCAAAACCTACTTATTTTTAAAAATATTTTTTTTATTAGAAATATTTTTTGAAAAAGTAATGTTGGAGAGTCGCAATTTGTGTTTGACTAATCAATTTGAAAAATACTTTTGCCTATATTAACGCTTATTTTTCCCTAAAAAATTTAGCCAAATATCATCTCAACTATTTAAAATAAGGATACTTTTTTTTTTTTTTGAAAGAATAAACATTTTTTGTTTCCGAAAAGCCTTTACTGCGTAGCTTTATATTTTTTGTGTTAATTGCTCAACAATAGTAGTACTAGGCAAGTGGGCAAGGCTACAAATATTAATGGATGGCCTTTTTCCACTAATCAGTTGCCTCCTCGTCCTTACTCCTTCTCAACTGCTTGGGTTTCATTACTACTATTACTCCATTAATTATACAGTACTAAGTAGTTGTTGTTTCTTATTTTCATCAACATACATCAAATTCATGGGTTCCTCATCTCCCATGGTGGATTCATCACTACCTCAAGGTGACAACCAGTTGCCTTTGGGACTTCAACATATGCTTCAGTATGTTATCAAAAGCCAGCCAGATTGGTGGGCTTACGCCATTTTTTGGCAAACCTCAACTGACGACGAGGGAAAGCCCTTTTTAGCTTGGGGAGATGGCTATTTTCAAGGGGCAAAAGGAGGTGCAGCTGTTAACAACAAAGGCAGCAGTTCAGACGCGGCCCAATCGGAGAGAAAAAAAGTAATCAGAGGAATTCAAGCTCTAATTGATGGAGATAATAATAATCTAATGGACGATGGTAATGTAACCGACATCGAATGGTTCTACGTGATGTCGTTGGCTCGTTCTTTCTCTGTGGACAACGGATCAGTTCCTGGTAAAGCTTTTAGTAGTGGTAATTTTGTGTGGTTTACAGGTGCTGCTCAATTTCAGGTTTACAGCTGCGAAAGGGCTAAAGAAGCTCAGATCCATGGAATTCAGACTCTGCTTTGTATTCCAACTTCAAACGGCGTGCTCGAACTGGGCTCGGCCCACTTAATCAAAGAGAATTTTGACTTAGTTCAACAGGTCAAGTCCCTGTTCCTCTCTTGTCCGCCCATTCACTTTCTCGAGAAATCAATTTGTTTTGCTGATATAGGTCTTGTCACCGGCTTGCAACAAGATAACGAAGACAAATTAGAAAAGCAGCAGCTGGATTCAGATAAAAAGGCAGTAGCAAAGAAAAGAGGGAGAAAGCCCAAAGGCGGAGACAATAATATAAATATGGCGGCGTTGAACCACGTAGAGGCGGAGAGACAGAGAAGGGAAAAGCTGAACCACCGATTCTACGCGCTACGCTCTGCTGTACCAAACGTTTCCAGAATGGACAAAGCTTCACTGCTATCAGACGCGGTGTCATACATCAACCAACTCAAAGCCAAAGTGGATGAGTTGGAGTTGCAGTTAATTGATCATAGCAGCAGCAGCAATAAGAAACAGAAAAGTAATGAATCAGGTGAGAACCAGAGCACCAACACTTCAGTGGACCAAGAATTAAGACCTAATTCATCTTTAGAGGTTGAAGTAAAGATAGTGGGACCAGATGCTATGATCAGAGTTCAATCAGAGAACGTTAATTATCCATCAGCAAAACTCATGAGTGCGCTTCGACATCTACAACTGCAAGTCCACCATGCCAGCATTTCAAGTGTCAATAATCTCATGCTTCATGATGTTGTGGTTAAAGTTCCTCAGGGATTAAGAACTGAAGATGGATTAAGGACTGCTCTTATTACAACATTAGAGAGCAATAGCTAGCTAATTTTGGTAAGGAATTACACTTTAATTAGCTTCTTATTGCACTTTTGCTTATGTGTAAATTAGGCGGATCAGTAGGGCTTTGAGAATATTATAATTATCATTCAAGAAAAAGAAAAAATTTACCAGTAAACTACCTCGGTCATGTTAGGCAGAGTACGTGCTTCGAATCTTCAGTCATTCAATTTCTTGTTCTAATAAGAGTATATAATTTCCATCTTTGCATTATCACTCAACAATCTTTAAGTCAATTTTATTTTTTGTTATGGAGTATACATGCAGTTGTATACATGGAGATCTCCGAGAGAGACGATGTTCAACTTAGTGGGCGTTTTGATATAAGAATTGTAAAATTTCGGGAAAAAAGGGGAAAATTTTTGTAGTGAAAATGGTATTTGAAAATTAGAGTTTGTGTTTGGACATGAATACAATTTTGGGTTGTTTTTAATTTTTGTGAGTCATCTTAAGTGAAATTTTGAAAAATAACTTTTTGGAATTTTTTAAATTTTAAAAAAATTCCGAAATCTTCAAGTGAAAATTAAAAATTTAATGTTCAAACACTGATTGTGAATAAAAAATTTTCGAAAAAAAGTTTTAAAAAAAAAATATGGCAAAACAGGCCTTATTATTCTGAAGATATATTGTAGGGAAATTTGGGGGTGTTGAACTAATTAAAACAAAGTTTTGGATCAAGATTTTGAGGCTTTAACAATATATCCAAGATGTCCCGAAGGGACGGACCAGTTGGGTTTGGCGGGCGACTTCCACATGGAGGACGCGGGATCTATCCACCGCAATGCCTCTCTGGGTCTGAGCCTGTCGTACGGGGCTTGCCTAGTATGGTTTATATTCTCTGTGTGATTTGCAGGCTATTACACAGGGGGGTTTACCCAGTGCGCACAAAGTGCTCACCCGAAAGGCAGAGGCTGTGGCAGAGGTTGTAGCGACTGCGGGTTTCCCTTCTTACCAAAAATAATATATCTAAGATAAAATGAAAGCTTTGTAACACACTACCACATCCCCTTAATTAAAAGGCGCGAAACAAATCGTGTCATCATTGTATTATTTCTTATATGTTTAACCAATAATTATAAATTAAGATTGGCGTAGTTGTGAGAATTAAAAACTGTAGCATACAACACATGTTTCCCGTTTGCCAACTATGAGTAGCTATTTTACAACATTTGAGAGCCATAGCTAGCTAATTTTGGTAAGGAATTGCACTTTAATTAGCTTCTTATTGCACTTTTGCTTATGTGTAAATTAGTCGGATTAGTAGGGCTTTGAGAATATTATAATTATCATTCAAGAAAAAGAAAAAATTTACCAGTAAACTACCTCGGTCATGTTAGGTTAGAGTACGTGCTTCGAATCTTCAGTCATTCAATTTCTTGTTCTAATAAGAGTATATAATTTCCATCTTTGTATTATCACTCAACAATCTTTAAGTCAATTTTTTTTTTGTTATGGAGTATACATGCAGTTGTATACATGGAGATCTCCGAGAGAGACGATGTTCAACTTAGTGGGCGTTTGGATATAAGAATTGTAAAATTCTAGAAAAAAATGGGAATTTTTTTTTAGTGAAAATGGTATTTGAAAATTAGAATTTGTGTTTGGACATCAATACAATTTTGGATTGTTTTTAATTTTTGTGAATGATCTGAAATGAAATTTTGAAAAACAACTTTTTGGAGTTTTTCAAAATTTGAAAAAAATCCGAAATCTTCTAGTGAAAATTGAAATTTCATGTCCAAACACTGATTCTGAATGAATTTTTTTTGAAAAAAAGTAAAAAATAATTATGACGAAATAGGCCTTATTATTATGAAGATATATTGTAGGGAAATTTGGGGGTGCTGAACTAATTAAAACAAAGTTTTGGATCAAGATTTTGAGGCTTTAACAATATATCCAAGATAAAATGAAAGCTTTGTAACACACTACCACATCCCCTTAATTAAAAGATGCGAAACAAACCGTAACGTCATCATTGTATTATTTCTTATATATTTAACCAATAATCATAAATTAAGATTGGTGTAGTTGTGAGAATTAAAAACTGTAGAGCATACAACACATGTTTCCCGTTTGCCAACTATGAGTAGCTATTTTGGGACAGTGGTAATTACAGAGTATCAGAAGTAAATAAAGTGTTGCATGCTCTTATTTGGCCTGGTCTGTTTGTAAGTTGTATATAGTGTACCAAAATCACCATATATCAAAATGTAATATGTCACTGTTTCTCACATGTGTTCCTGTTTGTTTTGTCGTAAAATATCTACTTCTGGTCCCTCGTTTTTCATTTCATGTGGATGAAAAATTAGCTAATCCTAGTAAAGGAGAATCATGTTACATCCCAGACCCTACCACTAAAAAGACTTGCCCATCCACTTTTCCTTTCTTTACTATTGTTCTTTTCTGCCTTTTCAAAAAATTATGTGCTTAAACTATGCAAGACTTAAAATTCATTGAGACTTTTTGACTAATTATTTCTGTCTTGTTTTGGGCCATATATGTCTCTTATTCTCAATATATATCATACTCCCCTAAATAAGTGACGCTTACAGAAAGATACAATTCGCTATAATTTATTTTTACTATACTATTAAGGGGTGTGGTGAGATTCATCCTTTTTAATTAGATATAGAAGAAAAAAAAATTCTTATGAAAATTATTTTCTTCTTTAACGAGCCATACGATAGGAATCCAGAGTAGTCGGACTGCAAATACGGGCGGGCACTGGGATTAAAAGAAATCTTACTATGAACTTAATTTAAAGACAGTCAATTAAATCTCTATAGCGAGGACTGCCCACCTCCCCACCTGTAATATTATCATCCACATTTACACGTGCGTTATTATCCAGTTAATATTCATTTGCTACTTCAAAACTAACCACACATTTTTTAAAAATCCAAGGTACTGGGGAGAGGGGAGAGGGGCCACTAATAGCCTATAGCCCGGACTTTTTCTGGTGGTCCAAGCAAAAAAATTAGTAGCATTTGAAAATAAGAATGCGAGCGCCACCTAACAAAAATGACAGTAAAGATTATTTTTCTGGCTTTAAATGTCTATAATAAGGTAAAGATGGAGGTCTTCGTTAACTTTTTTTTAATCAACATAAAATTAACTACGCTGAACTTAAGTGAAAGAGAAATAGTATACATGTACCTAACTATGGGATGAGATCCCCTCCAGTGAAAATTGATCCAGCATTGCTCAATACACAGACCGATTTATGCCATGTGTCCACCCACCTATTTTATGGCTTAGATTCATTTTGTTATAAACAATTAAAAAGGTAAGGTAAATTTGAATTAAAAATGATAAGAAAATACAAAAAAACTAACAGCAGCCGTTTATATCAACGTGCCTGCCATTTTATCTCATTTCTTAAACACTACAATGCAGCATTGGGGGCCATAATAGTGTCATAGTAAAGCCTAGAGCTATGTGCATTTCAAAAAAATAAATCAGAATTATATTTTTATAATATTAATCGATTTCTTATATTTGGAATCGACTTTTCTAATTTTTTGAGCAGGAGTTTGACAAATAATACTTCAAAAGACAAATATTATTTGTTTCATGTCGACAAAAAAGCTCTCGTATAATGAGATTTCAAGAGTTCCTCGTGTATTAGTAATTTTAGTTTTCAAACCTTTTCACTTATGAGTTCGGACATATAAAATTTTCTTGCTTCATCTAGCTTCAACTCTATCTTTTAGAAAATTGAGGTTTTTTTAGAAGGCACTTACTTTGATTTAATGTATGATCCAAGATTCTTTATCTCCTAAAACAAAAAATAAAGTTACATTTTCTATCTAAATCAAATATATCGAAGTTATCGAGTCGAATAAACCAAACAAAATTGGATAAAATCAATCCACATCAAATTTGACTATGTATGATATTGATATAGTATTTTAAGAAATAAAATACCAAAAATATCGAATCGAAATATCTAAAAAATATACCAAACTCGAGTTGAATCCTACGAATAAACGAAAGACATAGTTTAATTGCTCAATATTATGACCTTTTGTTACAAGCTCACTGTTCCGTGGTTTTACTTTTAGGAAACAATATCAGTATAAAATTTATGATGTATAATTAGTTCGAAAGATAAATGAATATCCTTGATGTTATTGGTTATCTTTTCCAAAAAGATGAGATTAGGACGGTTTTTGGCGTCTAAAATGTTGTGTAAATTCAATTCTCTCCACCTTAATTTTCGCTTTTTTGCTTTTAATTATTCTCGACATTTTTATTGTTATACGAACACACGATGGTCCCTAATGCTGCATCGTACAGTGTTTAAGAGATGAGACAAAATGGCAGGCACGTTGAGATAAACGGTTGCCGTTAGTTTTTTATTTTCTTATCATTTTTAATTCGAAATTGCCTTTACCTTTTTTAATTGTTTACAACAAAATGAATCTAAGCCATGAAATAGTTTGGTGGACACATGGCATGAATCTGTCTATGCATTGAATAATACTGAACCAACTTTCACCGGAGGGGATCTCAACCCACTAACTATATCACTTATATGAAGTGAATAGTAATTATTTTGACTATTGGGAGACAAACTTGTCTTTCACTTCCGTTAAAATCACAATCTTAACCAAAAATTTCTTCTCTAACGAATCTGATGTTCAGATCGTTTGAAAGGGAAACAAAAATGCCAAAGCAGAGTGGTCCTCAACCTATGAACAACGCATATTTTATTCTCCCTCTATCATATATTTTATTTAAATAAAATAAAAACACGTGATCCATGGCCATTGCGACCACACATTTTTATTTTTTATTTTCTATTTTCTACTCGCAAAAAGCAACATTCGTACTATCACGTGCTCAAAGGCTTTCACAGCACATAGGAAAAAGCTTCCACTAAAGATACTATAGTAGTATATGTTAAAATCTACACATGGACAAATATGTCGCTTATGTTTCGATTTTTGTGTTTCTTTCATTTTGAGTGATAAAACTACGAATTATGACTAATAATTTGATGAATTAACCCATTGACTCCATCTCTTTCAACTTCGTTAAACAGTATCCATGCATACGGTGACAAAGAAGACAGATACTTAAAAGCATAAAAGCTACAAAATAAATAAGTTTTGATAACTTCCTTTTCCTTCAGCATTTTTGGTTTGCTATTTTTAGTTTTATGTTTTTAGCACTTGCTTTCTTTATGTCATTAATAGTGAGGAGAAATTTTTCAAAAAAGTTGAACAAGGAATTATATTACAACATTAGATTCATGACATAATAAAATATAGTTAATGCATATAGTAAAATATAGTTCTCATATAGTTAATGCATAACTCATAAGTCATAAGGTACAAATCTGTTACATTATCAAAATATATACAACCACCAACGGCGGCTACAACGGTACTTATGGTGGTTGTATCTGATGCCAACGACTTATCAAGCCAGTGCAACTCGGTTCCCACCATTTTAATGGTTTACAAATTCTATGGTTAAAAGAATAAGAAGAAAAGAAAGAAGTGAAGGAATCAGTGTAAGATAATTAATTCGCAGTCATAGTAGAGATTAAAACACAAGCATAAACATAATCTTGAATTAGATTTAAGAAGTGTACCGTTCAACTCCATCAATTCAGCAGCGATAACGATCGACGATTAAGCCCGAGACCAAACGAGGGATCGAGATCAACCCCGACAAAATCAAAGTCATAGAGGACATTACCGTGGTGGACAAGGTAAAGGTTGTTCAAAGGATGACCGGGTGTATAGCCGCCCTGGCCGGTTCATATCGAGGTCCTTGGACAAAAGCCATTGATTCTTCTTACTGTTAAAAAAGAAGAAAAACTTTTCCTCGACCCCAGAATGCCAGCAAGCTTTGGAAGAACTCAAAACGGTACCTATCGAGTTCGCCCATGCTGCACACTCCGAAGAAAGATGAACAGTTGTATCTTTACTTGGCGGTTTCCGAGGGGCGGTAAGTGGAGTCATAGTCCGGAAGGAGGAAGGTACGCAATTTTCTATTTACTATGTCAGTAAAACTCTAGGCGAGGCCGAAACAAGGTATCCTCACCTGGAAAAATTGGCGCTCGCTTTGCTAAGCGCCTCAAAAAAGCTAAAGTTGTACTTTCAATGCCACCACATATGTATCGTGACCTCTTACCCGCTGAGGAACATCATGCACAAATCCGAGCTCTCGAGCCGATTGCCAAATGGGCCGTCAAAATCAGCGGGTACGATATCGACTATCGACCATGAACCGCCATAAAATCTCAAATTGGCCGACTTTACGTCGGCCTTAATACCCGAAGTCGAAAGGGAATTACTGTTAACCTCGGGGACCACTTCAGGAATTTGGACCCTTTTTACAGACGGTGCCTCGAACGCGAAGGGTTCGGGCTCGGCATCGTATTAAAACCGCGTACGAGAAATGTAATTAGGCAATCTATCAGAACTGTAAAATTGACTAACGATGAGGCCGAGTTTGAGGCCATAATTGTAGGTCTAGAATTGGCTAAAAGCCTTGGGGTCGAGGTGATCGAAGCAAAGTGCGACACCCTCATCGTGGTAAATCAAGTTAACAAGACGTTCGAAGTAAAAGAAGAACAGATGTGAAGGTACTTAGACAAATTAAAGGTAACGCTGCATCAATTCAGGGAATGGACCCTGCAGCACGTACCCCGAGATCAGAACAGCGAGGCTGATACTCTGGCTAACTTAGGGTCGTCGGTCGATGCCGATGAATTCAGTTTGGGAAAAGTACTATAGTTCATGAAATCGGTGATAGAAGAAGGCCACGCGGAAGTAAGCTCAACGAGTTTAACTTGGGATTGGAGGGACAAGTACATGAACTACTTGAAGACCGAAAAATTGGCCTCGGATCTCAAAGAATCAAGAGCCATATGTACCAAGGCTGCCAGATTTAGCTTGGTCGAAGGGGCATTATTGAGGAAAACCTTAGATGACCCCCTAGCCATATTCTTGGGACCGGGAGAGACCGAATACGCCTTGAGAGAAGTGCACGAAGGCACTTGCGGGAACTATTCGGGGGCAGAATCTTTGGTTCGGAAACTAATCAGGGCCGGCTATTACTGGACTGAAATGGAGAAAGATGCGAAGGACTTCGTACTAAAATACGACTACTGCTAGACACATGCCCCGATGATCCATCAACCGAGAGAAATGCTCCACTCAGTTTTGTCCCCGTGGCCATTAAGTGGGGAATGGACATCGTCGGTCCCCTACCGCGGGCACCCGGTAAAGCTCGATTCCTACAATTCATGACCGATTATTTTTTCAAATGGGTCGAGGCTCAAGCATTCAAAAAGGTTCGGGAGAAATAAGTTATTGACTTCATCTGGGACCACATAATATGTCGATTTAGGATACCAGCCGAAATCGTTTGCGATAATGAAAAATAATTCGTCGGCAGCAAAGTAAATAATTTTTTTAAAGATCAAGAAGATACTATCAACACCTTATCACCCTAGTGGGAACGGGCAGGTAGAATTAACAAACAAGACCATACTTCAAAATCTGGAAAAAAGGTTGACCGGTGCGAAAGGAAAATGGAAGGAGATCCTACCTGAAGTCCTGGGGGCATACCGTACGACTTTAAAATCTAGTATCGGGGCCACCCCATTTTTGTTGGTCTACGGAACGGAAGCCTTAATACTAGTCGAGGTGGGATAACCGAGCCTCAGGTTCCAATATGCAACAGAAGAGCCAAACGGCGAGGCCATGATTACAAGCCTGGAACTATTGGATGAAAGGCAGGAGGTCGCCCTGGTCCGGTTGGCCGCCCTGAAACAACTAATAGAAAGGTATTGCAACCGTAAACCAGACTCTATATCTCCAAAAAATAAGAGGATTATCTGTATACGGATAAAATTGGGGATAAAGCATACCCCAATTTTCCGGTGAAGAAAACGGAAGAAGGGCACGGACGCACGAGACTGAAATCGAGACCGGGAACCTTTTATATCGAGACCCACGAAAGAAGAATGATGTGTTCATTACCAGGCACGATAAACCAACGCTCCCCTGACCCAGAACGACTTCTAAAGCATCGGAAAACACGGTAAATGGTTACACATGATGGATAAAGGGTCGTGATATTCGTACCTGACATGATGTCACGGTGCGAATCTCGCTCGATGTCGATTACGGATCAATAATTAATGGGAAAGGAAGATTTTTACCTCTTTCTATACTAGGGATGAAATTCTCCTGCTATATAAAGGAAAGGTTTTTTCTTTTGATATACACATTGTAACACGCAAACCAACGCAATACAAATTTATTTTTTTGCTTTCTAGCTATTGTAAAGTTCTTACTTTACTGTTTGCTCTTCATTCATAATTGGCTTCGAACCAAGGGTCCGATCGAGGGCAAAACTATTGTTCAACCTAAGTTCGAGTCGGGCCGTAATATTACAATTGGTTTGATTTTTCATTTTGTCTTTAACTCGTTTATCTAATATTCTTGATTATTTGTGTTGAATCAATTCATATATCTTTAAAAGCAGGTACAAATTTAATTGTTATCCGTTTTAAGGGTAAACAATAGCAGAACACTCTTTGTAAAATTACCCCTCTATAACAACCAGATAAAATCTCAATGATTACTAATAATATTTCTAAAAAGTTGCACACAATCTTTTCCATTGAACAAGTTTCATCTTGCATAACACATAAGATTTGAAGATCTGCACATGATATATTTTTCATTGGACAAATGCCAGAAAGTATTTAGATAGAAAATTCAACTGTTAAGCTCTTAGATGCCTTCAAGGCAAAGCTATCATATACTCTTTTGCTAAAAGTTTGGACATTCAAGCGTTATATCGCTAGTAAGAGAATGAAATCTATGAAACAAGCTACAATTATAAAGTTCTTCCATCAATCTTGAAAGAATTTATTATTCTAGTAGCTTTAAAATGTGTGTCTTTAGAGTTTAAATTTTTGTACATTTAGTTTATTGATTTATTAGTAATGTATTAGCTTTCTTTAATATTAATCAATGAAATATGCATATCTTTTGAGATTTTAAATTTGAATAATTTTCTTATCTTTTATATTTAACATTAGAAAGGAAAAAAATAATAAAGTATTAGATAGTTTTTGTCTATAACAACCAAAAATATTTAAAGTTTTAATATTGTTATACGTATATATAGGGGTGGCAAGTTGGCCGGGCCGGGCCCTAAATTGGCCTAACGGGCCGGTCTCATGGGCCGCGGTCCCGGGCCTATAAACTCATGGTCCCGGGCTAATTTTTGTTCATACAAGTTACAAGTTATCTTTTACAAATTTCATAAATCCTTCAAGGTTCGGAGGAAGTTTCGTTGGTGGTGGCGAAAAACTAGCTTGGTCATCGTCGCTTCCATTGTCGGGCGAAACAGCATCCTCCGCAAGTTCAGCTATCATTTCTTCATAAGCTTCGTCTACCTCTGGTTGTGATTCAGCAAGTCCAAAATTTCTTCTTTCTGAACGGATCCAATCTCTGAAAAGTACTGATTTTTTCAAGTTCTCCCTTATAGACGGTCTATAATCACCGATTTGAAGTCTTGATTGACTGAAAGCGCTCTCCGATGTCATAATTGAAGCTTGAATAGTTAAAATATCTCGGGCATCCTTGAAAGAACCGAAAAGTATTTTTCTTTGTTCTTCCACCATTGCAAAATATTAAAAGTGCCGTCGAGATTCACTTTCTCAAGTTGCTGTGACAAATAAATTTCAACCTCGTTTAGTTGTGACAATTCATTACTACTAGAACCAAAAGAACCCCTAGGGTCAGCCTGACTAGGACTAGGTACACTTTTTCCTTCGACCAGAGCTTTCAGACGTTGATATCTGACGTTATCTTTAGGGTATTTTTTTATATGTCTAGCCAAATATCGCGTCTCCGACCACAATCTAGTATATTTAAAAGCTAACTCCATACCACAAGTTTTACACTTAGTCTTTTTTTTGGAACTAGTTGAGTAAAAAATGGCCAAACAAGAGATGTTTCATGCTGTTTGGTAAGTTCTCTAGAAAAAGTAGGAGCAGTAACGGGAGTATCATATGGGTCATCATTTGGATTAACAGGGTTATCACTATTTGGATAAACATTAGGAGCAGGACTAGTGGGTGTATCATCATCCGGTTGAGTTTTATCAAGATCAATTTGCTCATCATCATTTTCATCAATAGTATTATAATTAGTAGAATAGAGACAACAACAACAACGACCCAGTATAATCCCACTATGGGGTCTGGAAGGGGTAGTGTGTACGCAGACCTTACCCCTACCATGAGGTAGATAGGCTATTTCCAATAGACTCTCGGCATCCTTCCCTCCAAGAACTCTCCACCTTGCTCTTGGGGTGACTCGAACTCACAACCTCTTGGTTGGAAGTGGAGGTTGCTTACCATCAGAGCAACCCCTCTTGTCTAAATAGTAGAATAGAGAGCATTCATTAATTCATAGTCTAAATGTTCACCGGGTGCAATATTATGGCAAAATTCAGTGTCACTAAATTATAATAAACTATTATCGTTACCAAGAATAGCAGGTGTAGGACGGGTATGGGGTTTGGTTCGGGGAGCCGGGGGCATGGGAGGAGGAATAGCAGTACCACTAGATTCGTCAGTCTTGGATTTTTCCTTATTCTTATTTTTACCAAAAATATTTCTTAAGAAAGACATCTTAATTAATCAAATAATAGCAAATAAATAAAACAAACAAAACTATAATATTAAGACTTAAGAGTTGGAACGCGTTTACCGAATTGACGAGCAACTTGTTGAAAACTGATTATCGTCGAAGATTTTAAGACTTCAATTCACCAACTTCATAATTTTTTCACAAATTGTAACAACCTCAATATTTTTTGAGTATTTTTTGAAATAAAGTAAGTAATAGTAGCAACCTCACAATTTTTTCATTATTTTTTTTATAAAGTAGGGGGGAGGGGTTAAATGGCTATTTTTTAAATATCCAACGGCTATTTTTTAAACCTCCAGCAGCTCTTCCGGTCTCTTGACGGGCCAAACGGGCCCGGTCCTAACGGTTCCTAGTTAAGAACCGGTCCACGATACAGGTACGAGCCCACCTTTAGCGGGCCTAACAGTCCCAGTCTGTTTAGCCCACGGGCTCATGCCGGCCCCGGCCCACTTGCCACCCTTAGGTATATAACAGTCATTCACTATAAAAGCCAATGATGTTATTATAGAGAGGTTTAACTATAGTTATTTTTATATTACGCCATGACATACATGCATAAACTAATAAGACAAGCACGATAAAAAAGAGTAGGGGATAGGTGGGAATGAAGAAAAGTATATATGTACAAGCGAATATATGAAATTGTAAACTAGTTTTACGGGTAGAGTCGATTTTAAGATTTAAACTCTATAGGTTTAATATTTAGGATCTTTGTCATTGAATATATTTTATATTAAAATTATGAGTTTAGACCTACTATTCGATACAATTTTAGTAAATTGAATTATTGGATTCAAATAAACTCGGTGCCATAAAATTACATCCGCCTCGGTCTACCTGGATTACAGTTTTTCATTTAATTCTTTTTCCAACAAACAACTTAGTTTTTCATTTAATTAGCCTATCGTTTTCTGGAAATAGTGATTATTAGAACTAGAAATTAAAAGAAAGGGCACGGCAAAAGCGATATAAATTATCCCTCCGTTTCAAATTAGATGAGATACTTTTTTTTTAGTATGTTCCAAAATAAATGACACATTTCTAAATTTGGAAATAATTTAACTTTAAACTTTTTATTTTACATATTTTACCCTTAATGAGAAGCTTTTATAACCATACAAATGTCATGACCCCACAAAGCTTTTACCCCTTAAGCTTTTATGACCACAAGTTTCAAAAGTCTTATTTTTTTTCTTAAGTTCATACCGAGTCAAACTACCTTATCTAAATTGAAACTGAGGGAGTACTTGGTTTCACGTTAATGGTTCGTCTGGTTGGGAAATAAGTTATCCCGAAAATATTATCATATACTCACATATGGATAAAAATAATATTACAATCCCGTAATAACTAGTCTCGAAATTAGTTATACCGTGATTTTATCATAACTAAATATGAAATACTTATCTCAAACTTAATTCGAGAATTAATAATCTTTTATCATTGTACCAAACGAGTCCTAAAAAAATATCATAAAAGAAAAAGTAACGATGTACAATTTTACTAGCGTATGATGTATTCGCTGTTTATGCTAAGCGAAAGCCGACCAAACCAATCATTCACCGTACAGATTTTAGCCACTTTTATGTTGGAGCAGGTGAGTGCTGATGAGAGATATTGCTGCCCAGAAAATTCTTTAACTTAAGAAGTGGCATTAACGCGAGTTTCAATATCTCTTTGTTTAAGAGTAAATTGCCCCTATAAATGGTGTGCAAGAAGATGAGTACGGAACCAAAATTTGGTTTTTTTGGACTCAAAAAATCAAAATATACGGAAAAAATGAGTAGTGACCATTATATATATAACGTCATTTTAAAGGGCGCTATACATTAACGATCGTTTGCCCAATTAAATATAGCGCCCTATTAAAAGGCGCTATATTTAGTATAGCACCCTTTATTAAGACGCTATACTATAGCGTCTTAATAAAGGGCGATATACCTATATAAAAAGTTGTCCCTTCTCTTTCCCCACCAACAGAAAACAACCCCCCGATCCCCCCATAACGTGATAATGATTCTTTCGGGTACAATACAACTTTTCCAGAAATTAGCTTTTGCAGAACAACAGCTTTTTCAGGTCGACAAGACAACACACGTAACGTGGTATTTCATCGCGCTATGCTTCGCGTGATAATGATTCTTTCGGGTATAATACAGTTTTTCTAGAAGATAGCTTTTGCAAAACAACAACTTTTTCAGGTCGACAAGACAACACACATAACGTGGTATTTCACCGCGCTATGCTTTGCATGATAATAATTATTTCGGGTATAAGACATCTGCTTAAACTGAACCAAGTGATCTGTATTTCAAAGACCTTTTGAATAAAAATTAGAACATCCATTTAAAAAATGTCACTAACATTTAACAAGTGGTTCAAAAAGAGGCAAAAGGGTGAAGGTAGTTCAACAGATCCCCATGGAACACGTCTTAACACTATCGATCCCTACCTTGAAAAAAATATACTAGGTTGCTACACTGACTTGGTTGATGACAAATGGTATGGTGTTCTGCGTCCCTTGGAAATAAGACTATTAATATACACACTGATCTCAAAGTTGTAGGGCACATTATTGAGGGCAAAACGCATTCTACAAATCCTGAAGGTATGCGAATTTGGGGCAAAAAACGACAATGGGTTCCCCTATACTCAAAACGGTGTGATTACGAAGTACTATGTCGATGGCATGGGCTTGTTGTGCCACAAGCACTGTCTGCAACCTTCCAAATAAACACACACAAAGATGAACCGGAATTGATTCGACATTTGACGAAGGAGATTTTAGAGATGGAAAAGGCACTAGCTGTTCATCATGCAATGGATGATCTTAACTTCCGGGGAGGAACGGAGGATCAATACTGGGATTTGTTAGAAAATGATAAATTGCATAGAGACGATAATTATCCTGTTTTCCCAACAGGTGTCGAGTGGGAGGGACTACCTAAGTTTCTACCACAGACATTGAACGTTGGAGTCCCATATTATTGGAGAAATCAAGCAAGTGGTCTTATTGATGATAGCGATGAAATATGAGAAATGTGTGTTAATTGGGGCCTAAATTACGATACCCTTGGTCCCGAAGGGTGCGTACACGATGTTGACGAAGAAGATGAAGACAGTGACATTAAAATTGTGCCAGACAGCGACGATAATGATGAATGCCAATTGCTTTTTTAAATGGGGTTTATGTTAAATTATTGTACTTAAGTATTAATACTAAGTATCAATAAGACTTAACAGCAATGGAAACATAATTTTATTTCATACATTCTACAAGATGAACAAGTACATACACTTATTACAACAAATGACGGAAACAAAACACTAAGTGTATCCTTGATAATTGGGGACATTGGATGAACTTCCAGCAGGAGCTGAATTACCACCGTCACCCAAACCAGCTGAAAGACATTTACGACGGTCGTATCCTGTTTGCGAGCATATGCCATATTTACGCGCATAAACGATATCACCAATATCCATTTGGTTCCGTATATGCATTCTTTTTTGCACTTGTCGTTGGTG
Organism: Nicotiana tomentosiformis; assembly: GCF_000390325.3. Lineage (NCBI taxonomy): Eukaryota > Viridiplantae > Streptophyta > Magnoliopsida > Solanales > Solanaceae > Nicotiana > Nicotiana tomentosiformis. Next base: position 41,277,862 of record NC_090812.1, on the reverse strand, counting down.
TATATACTCCTTGTTATACACCATTTTAAATGGTTCCGATGGCCAATAATGCTCAGCACCCACTGACTACAACTGTCCACTATAGGTGTTTAAGTATGCAGCAACACTATATTCTTTATCAACGTAGTTGGTTGCCGCGAAACCTGTATGTTGAAATCACTTCATGACATGTCAGAACGATATGTGGTACATGGACCATTTCCCACAAGAGCATAACCTTCTGGCTTCATTTACGGTATGTGTATTATTCCCCTGGTTTTGATGGATAGCGGTACGAACTTCAAAAATATTTCTCTCGTTAAAATACTGTAAATATGAATGCCAATATGCTCGTCGTCTGTATTTCTCAAATATTTTTATTGGTATTGGCATATATTCAACACCCCTTTCCATCAATGACGATGCACCTCTAGTCCTTTCAACAAACCTCCCCGCCATCTGCTTGAATGACATTCGCACCATGGCAGTGACAGGCAATCCACGTGCAGACTTCAATAACACGTTGAAAGATTCTAACACATTTGTAGTCAGAATTCCCCATCTTCTGCCACCATCCGCATGCAAAGTCCACTTGTCAAGCTCATGTCGCATCAACCAACGATAGGCTCCTTCGTCTTCCTGCCTGATAGATTTCATGTGCCTCCTGAATTTACACTCTTGGTGATATCTTGTAGCCATCCACATTAAATCATGCAAATCCTTATTGGGATATGCCTTATGGAAATTGGCATTCAGGTGCCTCACACAGTAACAGTGGTAGACATACGGTTCCTGCCATGCACGTAAATTATGTACAGAACTTAAAATACCACCATGCCAATCAGATATTAGACAAATAACTGAAAGTTGTCTGACAATGTGCTCCTTCAAGTGGTTCAAAAATAGTGTCCACGTCTCTTGGCTTTCATTGGCACAAATATCAAAAGTTAGGAGAAATATACTTCCATTAGCATCTACTGCAACGAAGATCAAAAACTTAATATCATACGTTTCTTAGACATGAGTGCCGCTTATGGATATTACCGGCCGGCAATGCACAAAACCATTAATTGCTGATTTAAATGCCCAGAACATATATTTACAGACTCCGCTCTAGCTTCCATTCAACAACAGTCGCGGGGTTAAAGTGTTGCAATGCGGCCATATACCTGGGTAGAGATGCAAATGACTTATCTCAGCTACCATAAATAATTTCAAACGCACGTTTGCCCCCTGAGAAATGCCTTTCTTTTGGTAATGGTACACTCATATTCCTGGTGGACAGATATTATACACTCTTTGATCTTGTACCTTATGAACGCTTCAATGTGTGGAATCAAGACAAGAAAAATCAAGTCAATATTCAAGTTAAAATGACTCTGATACAGTGATCTCACGACACTCTTTTACGTTGTACATTCGCACCGCCCTACTTAGGCGCACTTTATCAGGAAAACGCATGCCCTTTGATAGTACCGTTTCTCTAGATTCATCCCACATTGCTGTCCGAATTTCATCAATATCCCTTGTGAGGGAATCTACATCCGGCATACTTGGCAAATGATCAAGGTAGGGAATCTCCCTTGAATGAAACGGCACGTGGGACTCGTACACTCTTGGTCTAACAGGAAGTGGAGCATGCTCCCTCGTCAAATCAGGTTCAACATTCTCTTCCTCTTCATCATCACCCTCATCAGGGAAGGGTGTGTCATCTCCAAACTCTTCAGAATTGTTGTCATAATCACTATTCTCTTCTTCACTCTGCGCATCTGCCAGATCCCGATTAAATATGTCGTCTTCGGGCAATTGAGTAAGGACAGGACCTTCAAGTTGCTCGTTTTCACTACACAACTAACAAAATAATGAGTTACTCAAATTGATCCAAACTTTACATATAACTTTATCACTTCACCTACAAATCGTAATGACGTAATTTGTTGACATCCCATGATGGACATTATCCTGTTGGTGATGACTCTCAGATAGATTACCATGATCTAACATATCAGAACTAGGCATATTTCTACTCGGCGTTGGTTCATAACTTGTAAAATTTATATCTGGCTGGTACCCCCTGTGGAATATATGAGTGTTAATACAAATTCAATACATCAAAAATAAACATCGTAACACAAAAAAAAATTGAAGTTTACCACTCGTCTTGTGGATTATGTAAACTAGGAGAGAAATTACCTCGCTCATCATTCGCCTGTGGAGATAAGTTTAGATCAGGCCAAACTCTTTCAGCCGGAACCTGTTCGGCTAAAACTGCTCTAAAATAATCACCCGATGACTGAGGGATATCCCTACTTTGCGCAACCTCATTATTGCGAACGTCTTCAGCTTTGACGTACATTTCCAACATTTTTATCACAAGAAATTCCCGGTATTCATCCGGAGTCCTCAAAAAATCTCTCAGAGTTACATCGTTTTCGATGTTAAACTCAGCATAACAAGCAACCCCTTGCGGAGTGATATAATACGGATATCTTCTGGTTACTTCAATATTCACCGAATGTTTGCTCACACTCATTTTTTTACATAACAACGATACCAATATATCGTACTCCATTGTAAGTGACAACTTAACATGACACTGTGGAGATAAACTATAGCTTACTGAGTTATTCGCCACCACAACCTCACCTCCCCCCTCCCCCCCCAATATAATGAAACCCTAATTCTTCGCTCTTCAGACATTATGACAAAATACAAAATAACTTAACGAATAAATATTTTAGAAGACTTGAGAATATTTATGAATGGATTTTTACAAAATCTTTAACCTCTTTAAATTAAGGCAAAAACCAGTCCGGGGGTACAATTATTTGAGGTATAGCGCCTTAACTATGGGCACTATACCCAGTTGAATTATTGTTATGTTAATTAAGCCTAGAAGAATTATTGGTGGGCCCACATAATATATATATCGTCTTTTAAAAGGGCGTTATACTTTACTGGGCAAACGGCCGTTAAGGTATAGCGCCCTTTAAAAGGGCGTTATATATATATTATGCTCATTGCTCATTTTTTCCACACATTTTGGTTCTTTGAGTCCAAAAGAACCACATTTTGGTTCCGCACCCGCAATAAGAGTAATACTCTATTTAGCTAAACTTTTAAATTTTGCTTACTTTGAGAGAGTTTTCAAAAATTACTTTTGTGAGAGTAATATTTTGTGTTTAGCTAAATTACTTTTAAAAAAGCACTCTTGTTAGTATTAGATGAGCAACTTATATTAGACCAATCTTCCCAAAAATATGCTTTTGAACATCAAATTACCAACAAAAAAAAAGATGTAAATACTCACCAAATAAATTAATGATCTGAATTATTTATTATGAGAGACTTAATTAAGTTTAAAATCTTATTGAATTAGATATAAAAATGAAAACTACCAAATAAATAGAGGAAGCAAGTTTGTTAGACTTCGGTCATAGATGTGATGTTGACTGGCTAGCTTTTGTCCATACAATGGGAATACATTGACAAATATAAATTATTTGTAAGTACTTTTATTTTGAAAATTAAAAAATAAAAATAAAAATTGTTTCTGCTTCTAAAAGAACAAACGCCATAAATTCTCCAAGATAAGCACTTAAGCACTCTGAAGTGAGCAAACCACTAACTGGTGCGCAAGAGGAGTTCCTACAAACTGCCTTTAAGATATAATCTATGTCAATTACTTGCATTACGTTCCAACAAGATCAGATTTGTAGCATTCCTTAGGAACTACAAATTATCTAACTTGACTAAAGAAGTTTTGTAAGGTAAGCTGATCATAATTTACATGAAGAGGTAGTAGAGATTTTCTTGCAAATTTCTTTGTTTGAAATATGCTGTTTACTGTGTATGAATAAATTTTCAGTTCTTCTGTATGTTTTGAGCCTCATAAATGGCTTCTGATAAGTCACTCTGCCTATTAATCAGTTTGTCTCTTTGTTCAGAAATCATCTCTGTTTTCAAATAAAGTTCTTGAATTTGAAAACCTCCAACATTTTGCACCCACCTGCATCTACCCAAACGAAGACTCTGATGCTATACTTGACATACCTTTACACTAAGGGGTCGTTTGGTAGGGTGTATAAAAATAATGCGGAATAAGGTGTATTAGTAATGCATGAGTTAGTAATGCAAGCATTAGTTATGCAGATATTATTTCTTATTTACTGTTTGGTGTGGTGTATTTAAATTATAATGCATTGCATAATTTTTAAGAAAAATAGTTATTTACAAAGATGCCCTCCATATTCTCAACCTTTAAGGGACTTTAAGAATAATTTTGTCTTTAACCATACTAATGAATGCATTAATAGCCTTGGTATTACTAATGTCATGGTTTTCTATGCATTACTTATACATAGAATAATACCAAGTATGATATATAACTAATACAAACAATTAGTTATACACATATTAAAAAAATATATCAAACAAGATATTAGTAATACATAGAGCTAATGCTTGTATTATATTTTCTAATAACTCCTGCCAAAAGACCCCTGAGACTCTGTGTGCGCGCGCCCCTTTCAGTCTTGAAGAGTTGTTTGATTTGACTCTATCAAAAGTTCTACTTGTGAAAGAAAATAAAGAGTTTTTTTTTTCTTTGGTTAAATAAGTGCTGAGTGTATAAAGTAAGGCTTCAAATGCAAAAAAAGCTAAGTACACATGAAAGCATCTATTTCTGTTTAGGTCGATGCAATGACTACGCTGCTACTTGTAACTCAATTAGAAAAGAGAAGAAAGGCAGGGGAGGGGAAACTTTGTTGCCCTGTTTAGCAAAGATAGTTCACAACGAGCATTGTTAACTGATATCGAGTGCCCACTTCATGGTAAATTAAAATCTTGAGTTACAATTTTTATTGAATTCCTAAATTCATAAATGTATTATAAACAACCTAGTATAACTCCTTGGTGGACTAATAAGCAAAATTGATTACACTTTAGGGAATTTCATGTGATCTTTTATTTCTCAATGTTTTGGGCGTTATGCAATTCAGTTTAGTCTTGGATATATATATATATATATATATATATATATATATATATATATATATATATATATATATATATATATATATATATATATATATCTCTGATGTCAAAAGATTTTCACATTATTGAACGTTATAACATGAAGAGTTACAATTAAAGGACCAGATTATAAACAAAATGGAGGGGTAAAATTCCTAATGATTAAAGAATCACAAAGCTCTCAAAATGCAAGACAAAATAAGTAGCAATTAAGATGAATAGACATTTTGCGAGCACAGACAACCTTCATTAATAGAGCAGTATAATATATATACATCTCTTAATTAACTTCAAAATAAATGTGACATGATCTGATGTTTTTATATCTATACAGGTTTAATTTGCAATATATAGCTTATTTATCAACATCAGTATGAGAATGATGGATTGGTAATATGGATAACCCAGTGCTGACCATCGACTTGGACAGTGAGATTATGAACGCTGGCAAACAAATTAACAGCCCTTCTTACTCCTCTATTATCAGCTGCGGTGAAATAGTCATGTCCAAAAAGGACACCACCGGCACTACCGGGCTTCAAAAGCTTAAAAGCCCGGTTTATATCAGACCAAGCCGAGTGAAAATCATGTCCGGCATCAACCTCAATCAACTCACCAAACACACCCCATTCACACAGTTTCTCCAGTGCTGACCCGCTTGAAAAAGGCATGTAAACCACTGACTCCGTCGCGTTCCCGTTCACCACGTTTTGCATGAACTGATACATCAGCAAAACGTCGCCGTTCACCATCTTCATATCCTTGAACTTTTGATGATCTGAAAAACCTGGCCAGCCTCGAAAGTCGTCTATGCACACGACCTGAGTGTTGTTTAGACCCAGTCGACGGGTCAGCTCAACCATATGAAGCGCCGATGCACCCAAAAACGTGCCTACTTCTATTATGGTCTTGGGTCTCACCTTGCGTATGAGATTCTCGAATACCGCCCCTTTTGAACCCCAACCTTTGACCCACTTTTTTCGGAGGAGATTGTCCACGCGTGGCGGCGGGAAATTCTGCCACGGCGATATCCCCTTGAAGACACGCTCTAGAATTGTGTGGCGGATGTTTTGTGAAGGAACCGCCTCACCACACACCGCCCCGAAATTGTTGTGGTCGCCTTCTGTTCCGCTGCTAATTGCTGTGTTTACATAGCTGACGACAGCGTTAACATGCGCGGGTGGTTTGTTATGAGTATAATTATTGCGTGTGTAGCTAGATAGATAACCCAGCGAGTAGGCCAAGAGGAGACAGATGAAGTAAACAACAGGTTTAACGGCAGATGAAATTCTCTTTGAGTAGCGAAAGTGGTGCGGCAGAGGTGGGGATCGTGGTTCTTGTTTCATGTTACAAGACTAGTTCTTCGATCGGCGGGTTTAATTTTGGTTATAAGAGAAAAGGGATTGCTAATTAATGGACAATGGTATTGTATATATGGAAATTAAAAGAGAGGGAAAAATTTTCCTTTTACAGCTGCAGCAATAATATAACATTATAATGGCTTGGAATCCAGAGAAAGAAAGTTCTTAATATTTTCAAGTGAATTATGGAATTACGATCATGAAAAATTGCTACCCTTTCTTCCTGTATTATTGCAAGAATTAATATACTTAAAATGGTTGATAAATATTCATCTGAACGTCAGCTCACTCCACAGGTCAACAATAAATTAAGATTAATGAAAAGAGCATAATATTTCTTTTGTTTGCTTGCTTGTGTTTCTTCCCCTCTTTTGTCATGTTAAATTATAATATATGTATGTCAACTACAGCCGGATAATAATTAAGTACAGAGAGACGACTTTGTAGCTTACGCTATCGAGCCCTCTTAACTAATTTTCGACACTCTGGCCTTAAGTTTAGGTGCTATTTTGCATTATATTAACGTACTATTTTTTTCTTGATTAAACTTTGGCCAAGTAACCAATTTAACTTATTAATTGTATTTTAATGTCCTTAAGCTTCTAGAATGCAGTTACCTAACGTACATTTGGAATGTCAAGAACTTAAAAACTAGTAAGACGTAACAATCTGACATCCCCTGTAATATATTCTAAGTTCTTGGAGATCTTTAATTAAAAAAAGGATACATTAAAGGACTTGGATAATTATAAAAATAGAAAAATGTGACCCCTTCCAACAATATTTTAATAGATAATAAAGAAAATTGTGATTTCATATATTTTTATTTTTTTTATTCCCGACTCTCTAAGCAACCCCTCTTGTCCCGAGACTTCATTTCAACGAATAGATATGAAGAAACTTGTAGACTTTGAAGAGTTCAAAATTCGGTTGTCATTAGGGAGGTCTTTCTTTCTCAAGGGCTTCAGGCACGCCCAATCCTTAAGGAAAAAAGGGTGAATAGAAGTCATGAAGTTTTATTGTATAACCACCCTCGTTATTTCCAGTTACTAAGAAGGAACCGCAGTTTTGGATCAGAAATTGTTGACCATGGTTGTCACAACCCGCACTTTGGGGTTTGTGACTTCGGCCAAGAACTGATGAGAAAAGGCTCTTCTAATTGTCTGACATAGATCTGTCTACTCGGGTAACTTGGGCTTTTTAATTTTAAGTATATATAAGGGGGTATAGGTGATGAAAGCTCCCACCTGCCTCCCCTATACGTGCTGCCACCGAGCCGTATTGAAAGAGCTACCTGAGGGGAAACCTCAAGGGCCTGCCTAGATGACTCAAAGGAGTGTCCTAGGTATCCATACGAGTTAGGGAACTCTATGGACGGCGCAACGCCTTCGGGCTAGCGTTGGGCATCAAGTAGGCGCTGGAGGCTCGATGTGTGGGACGGCCTGCCCCACGGGCTGCCGAAATATTAAAAAGAGACCTCCGTGCCAATTGGATACTTGATGCACCTATCTTAGGGGCATCATGTGTCGACTTGTGAGCATGGCTTGGGTTCAACCATGCGAGCAAAGGTCCGTTGGCCTAAACGTGCAATTGTGGGCGACACTGCACTATTCAAGATGGAAGCGTGTCGCGAGGGCTATGTATGGGCATGGCACGAAAGACGTGCATGACAATGGCCAAGGACTAAAGGTTGCCTTACTCGGGCGAGGCGCGAGCCGATTACGGATGCACTAGGCGATTGTCAAGCTTCAGGATTGGGTTGTGCACACGAGAGCGATGCTCAGTCTTGGCAAGGGACAAGACATGTCCTAAGCCAACCCCCAGGGCGCGCATAGATTATGATCCTAATATGAGAAGCGCCACGACATGTCTAGGGCCAAGTGCCTAGACATCTTACGGGCGGCACAAGTTGGGGCGAGCCTCTTGGGCGAGTCCTACCAACAGGCACACGATCGTGTTTGAAAACCTGGGAAAGAAGATAGGCTGGCCTGCAACGAGGAGAACTGCAGGCGTCGCACGGGCAAATCGGTGTTGCTGGCGAGCGTAAGGGAGTCGGTCCTTGACAATGGTTCTTAATTAGATACTACATAACAAGGTCTCACTTATATAGCAACTATAAAAATATTTTTAACGGTTCGCTATAACGCAAATTTCCAGCTTTGACGTTAGAGATGAGAAATCCATAACAAATATTCCGAAATATTTTACTTTAATTTAACAACATCAACCAGAATAAGAAACATTTATGCCATAAGACGCATAATGATAGCTTAGCTTCTTTTATCATCCAATCTTCCTGTCTTAGCACGTCAATAAATATCGTACTTCTGCAGATGTATGTTAAGTCCGCTTAATTAACAAGACTAAACAGTCTAGCTAACGAGCTTTGAGGAGATACCCACGGCCAACATTAGAAAACCATGCTAATTGATCTTGTTAGAACAAGGATTACAACAATATTAGAAAATAAAAAATAAACTTGCTTGGCTTAGAGGCACGTATAGAAAATGTTTCTTGAAGATAGTTGGAGTCTCTTCCACGAGCAAACAGAAGAATAAATAACAACTCTATTTCAGGGATTCAACTAAGCCACACAACATGTAGCATTCAAGAATGTTGCTCTTCGATGAAAATCGAAATCCTTTGACACCTTACGAACATGTGTCCAGAAACCTTTTATCTAAGTGCTTTAAAATTTTTCTGTCAAAATCTTATTGAAACGGCCTCCACTTCGTACCTAGAGCGGTGATATCATCAAGAGTTACTTTGCATACTCCGACCAAATAGTCTATGAATTCATTAAGAGAAATTAATCTCACCCTCATTCACAACAAAATATCAGTAAATCTATCAAGAGTATTCCTACACACCCCAACCGAAATCGATCTTATAGATTTATTAAGAGAATAAAATCACATCCTCCTCTACAGTAGGAATATGCACATCTATCACAATTTTTTTGCAAATGGAATTTTGTTAATGTGCTCAATTATTGTAACATTACTTGTTTGTCCCTTTGAACCTAAGATGATACCATTAGGTAGGGTTTCTATAAAGTACAATCAATTTACAACAGGTCTTATTCCCATCCATGTAACGACCCGACCGGTCGTTTTGAATATTTACGTTTCTTTCAACTATTTAAAGTCTTGAATAACTTCCTATGAGGTATTATGACTTGTGTGAATTGTCTGTTTTGGTTTTAAGGTATTTCGGAGTTAGCTTGGAATAATGAATTTTCATGTTGGAAGCTTAAGTTGAAATAGTTGACCGGATATTAACTTATGTGTAAATAACCTCAGAATTTAATTCTGATGATTCTAATAGCTCTATATGGTGATTTTGGACTTAGGAGCGTGTCCGAAAAATTATTTGGAGGCCCATAGTGGAATTAGGCTTGAAATGCCGAAAGTTGAATTTTAGAAAGTTTGACCGGGGGTTGACTTTTTGATATCGGGGTCAGAATCCGATTCTGAAAATTTAAATACCTCCATTATGTCATTTATGACTTGTATGCAAAATATGAGGTCAATCGGACGTGAATTGATAGGTTCCGGAGTCGTTTGTAGAAAATAGAAATTTCAAAGTTTATTAGGCTTAAATTGGGGTGTAATTCATGGTTTTAGCGTTGTTTGAGGTGATTTGAGAGTTCGACTAAATCTGTATGATATTTTAGGACTTGTTGGTATATTTGGTTGAGGTCCCGAGGGGCTCGGGTGAGTTTTGGATGGTTAACGGATTATTTTTTGCCTTGGTGAGATTGCTGATATTTGTTGCTGTATTTTTCGGATTTTTCTCTTTCGCGTTCGCGAGTGGGCCCTCGCGTTCGCGAAGAGGAATTTCAGGCACGCAAGATTTACTCTTCGCGTTCACGAGGGGGCCTCGCGTTCGCGAAGGGAAGCTGGGTTGTGCATCGCGCTCGCATATGGGGTATCGCGTTCGCGAAGGGAAACATAGTAGGCACGGGTTTTTTGCCTTCGCGTTCGCGAAGGGGAGCATGTGTTCGCGAAGAAGGGCTCCGTAAAGCATCGCGTTCGCGAAAAGTGTCTCGCGTTCACGAAGAACAAATGTTGGAAAGCACATTTTGTGCTTCGCGAACGCAAGGGACCTGTCGCGTTCGCGAAGAAGAGAGGTCTGGACAGAAAGCTTAAGTTCACAAAATGGGACTTCGTCCCATTTTCCATTTTTAACGATTTGGAGCTCGGATTGAGGGGATTTTTGGGAGATTTTCAGAGAAAACAACGGGATAAGTGTTCTTAACTCAATATTAGTTAAATTGCCCGAATCCATGGTTGTTTTTAACATTAATTGGTGAATTAAGTTGAAACAATTGTGAAAACCCTCTTGGTTTAATTTGGAGATTTGAGGGTCGAATCGATGTCGAATTTGAGTAAAATTTATATGGTTGGAATCGTGGTTGAATGGTTGTTAATATCTTATAACTTTCGTCAGATTCCGAGACGTGGGCCCCATGGGTGATTTTTGGGGCGTAATTTCGGATTTTATGGAAATATTAGTATTTTGATATGGAATTAATTCCTATAAATATTTTGGGCTGAATCAAATTAATTGTGACTAGATTCGAGCCGTTTGGAAGTTCATACACGTAGAGTAGAATTGTTGGAGCATTGTTTAGCTTGCTCGACATTGGATTTGGCTTGTTCGAGGTAAGTAACTCTTCTAATCTTGGAGTTCGAGGTAAGTAACATTGGATTGCTGATATTTGTTGCTGCATTTTTCAGATTTTTCTCTTTCGCGTTCGCGAGTGGGCCCTCACGTTCGCGAAGAGGAATTTTAGGCAGGCAAGATTTACTCTTCGCATTCGCGAGGGGGCCTCGCGTTCGCGAAGGGAAGCTGGGTTGTGCATCGCGTTCGCGTATGGGGTATCGCATTCGCGAAGGGAAACATAGTAGGCATGGGTTTTTTGCCTTCGCGTTCGCGAAGAAGGGCTCCGTAAAGCATCGCGTTCGCGAAGAACAAATGTTGAAAAGCACATTTTGTGCTTCGCAAACGCAAGGGACCTGTCGCGTTCGCGAAGAAGAGAGGTATGGACAGAAAGCTTAAGTTCATTTTTAACGATTTGGAGCTCGGATTGAGAGGATTTTTGGGAGATTTTCAGAGAAAATAACGGGGTAAGTGTTCTTAACTCAATATTAGTTAAATTGCCCGAATCCATGGTTGTTTTTAACATTAATTGGTGAATTAAGTTGGAAAAATTGTGAAAACCCTCTTGGTTTAATTTGGAGATTTGAGGGTCGAGTCGATGTCGGATTTGAGTAAAATTTATATGGTTAGACTCGTGGTAGAATGGGCGTTAATATTTTATAACTTTCGTCAGATTCCGAGACGTGGTCTCCATGGGTGATTTTTGGGGCGTAATTTCGGATTTTATAGAAATATTAGTATTTTGATATGGAATTAATTCCTATAAATATTTTGGGATGCAAATTAATTGTGACTAGATTCGAGCTGTTTGGAAGTTCATACACGCAGAGTGGAATTGTTGGAGCATTGTTTAGCTTGCTCGACATTGGATTTGGCTTGTTCGAGGTAAGTAACTCTTCTAATCTTGGAGTTCGAGGTAAGTAACATTGGATTGCTGATATTTGTTGCTGCATTTTTTGGATTTTTCTCTTTCGCGTTCGCGAGTGGGCCCTCACGTTCGCGAAGAGGAATTTCAGGCAGGCAAGATTTACTCTTCGCGTTCGCGAGGGGGCCTCGCGTTCGCGAAGGGAAGCTGGGTTGTGCATCGCGTTCGCGTGTGGGGTATCGCATTCGCGAAGGGAAACATAGTAGGCACGGGTTTTTGCCTTCGCGTTCGCGAAGGGGAGCTCGCGTTCGCGAAGAAGGGCTCCGTAAAGCATCTCGTTCGCGAACAGTGTCTCGCGTTCGCGAAGAACAAATGTTGGAAAGCACATTTTGTGCTTCGCGAATGCGAGCGACCTGTCGTGTTCGCGAAGAAGAGAGGTCTGGAAGGAAAGCTTAAGTTCAGAAAATGGGACTTCGTCCCATTTTCCATTTTTAACGATTTGGAGCTCGGATTGAGGGGATATTTGGGAGATTTTCAGAGAAAACAACGGGGTAAGTGTTCTTAACTCAATATTAGTTAAATTGCCCGAATCCATGATTGTTTTTAACATTAATTGGTGAATTAAGTTGGAAAAATTGTGAAAACCCTCTTGGTTTAATTTGGAGATTTGAGGGTCGAGTCGATGTCGGATTTGAGTAAAATTTATATGGTTGGACTCGTGGTTGAATGGGCTTTAATATTTTATAACTTTCATCAAATTTTGAGACGTGGTCCCCACAGGTGATTTTTGGGGCGTAATTTCGGATTTTATGGAAATATTAGTATTGTGATATGGAATTAATTTCTATAAATATTTTGGGCTGAATGAAATTAATTGTAACTAGATTCGAGCCGTTTCGAAGTTCATACACGCAGAGTGGAATTGTTGGAGTATTGTTTAGCTTGCTCGACATTTGATTTGGCTTGTTCGAGGTAAGTAACTCTTCTAATCTTGGAGTTGAGGGTATGAACCCTGAATATATGTATTTCGTGAATTGTTGGGAGGTGACGCACATGCAAGGTGAAGGGCGTGTGGGCGTGCACTATAGAAATTATGGCATAATTGTTTTTGTGAAATTTTGTAGTTAAATGATCTTGGCATTTTTCATGCGATTTTATGAGTTAAAAGAAATTGAGCTGAAAAACATATTAAAAAATCATGTTGAGGCTATGTGCCAGTATTATTGGGACCCACAGAAGTCATATTGTTGTGAAATATTTATTTTAAAATGAAAATTCATACCCAGTCATATTTATTTCATTGCATATTATATCCTAGTCTCTGTTGTTATTTATTGATACATCATATCATTATTCTTTTTTGGGCTATTCTCATGACATTGTGAGCCCATGAAAGAGAGACTGGAGAGATTGATGACTGAGGGAGGCCGAGGGCCTGATTGTGAGGATATTTTTGGGATCAGGTTGCACGCCGCAGCATGCCATGTTGTATTTATATATATTATATTATTGCATGTGAGTTGGTCGTGCGGATCTATATATTATATTATTGCACGTGAGTTGGCCGTGTGGATCTATATATTATACTATCGCACGTGAGTTGGCCGTGCGGATCCAGATATTATTATAGCACGTGAGTTGGCCGTGCGGATCCAGATATTATTATTGCACGTGAGTTGGCCGTGCAACACGTAAGTTGGCGTGCAGATCCTTGTATTATTATTGCACGTGAGTTGGCCGTGCAGCACGTGAGTTGGCCGTGCGGATCCAGATATTTATATTATGGCACATGAGTTATCCGTGCAGCACGTGAGTTGTCCGTGCTTATAGCGCTTGGGCTGTAGGAGTCCCTCATGAGTCTGTACACCCCTAGTGAGTGCAGTCGACTATAAACAGGGATCGGGCTGCACACCGCAGCAGGTATTGTATAGCGTTAAGTGATTGAGTGTGCTGAGCACAGTGAGAGAGAATGCGAGACAATGAGATTGAGAAATCTCTGAGATACATTACATTGGCATGCACACATGACATATATGCATAGAGATGTGTTTTTCTCATGCTGTATGGTATCACATTATTCATGATTTCTCACACATGTTGACAAATGGTCATACTGAGGCATTTGTTTTACATCGGTTATCTGGGAAAGAAAATGAGATATTTTATTTATTATTGAACGGATTTTGGGAAAATTATTGCTTTCAAACTTATTCATATTTTTGAAAATTTCGGTAAACGATTTGGGTTTTTCACTGTTGTACTTGAAAGGAAGAACTATTATTTTTGAAATCATAATTTGGCTGAGCATTTTATCTCTGAGTTATTTCTGGTATTATTTGCTTTATGTTGTTATGGACTGTTGTGGACTAGTGGTTTTGGACCCGACCTTGGTAGAAGCTCGTCACTACTTTCAACCTACGGCTAGGTTTGTTACTTACTCAGTACATGGGGTCGGTTGTACTGATAATGCACTTCTGCACATTGCGTGCAAATATTGGCTGCTATTGTTGTTGTGCTCGATGGTTGCGGGACCTGAAGATGTACCTGCGTTCCTGTTGTAGCTGCCTCTTATTCAGGGTAGCCTTTAATTTTATTAAAGCTCTGTTTATGTATTATTCAAACAGACTATGTATTTATTTCATTTCCGCTTTGTATACTCTATTCTTAGAAGCTCATGATTTGTACTACCAGTTCTTGGGGAAATGTATTGGTTTTAGATATTTTCTTTTAAATAATTGTCATTATAATTGAATAGTTGGTAATTGGCTTACCTAACGGGTTGGGCTAGGTGCCATCACGACTAGTTGGATTTTGGGTCGTGACAATCCCTTTACAAGTCTCTACCACCAACTCTTTGCCTAATCCTTTAGATAAAGGATCTGCTAAATTAAACGTAGACTTTATATATTAAAGGGATATTATGTCATCCTCCAATAATCTTCACATGATTGTGTTTAAGACGAACTTGTCTTGATTTGTCATTATAACAATCACTTGAAGTCCGAAATATAGCAGCTTTATTATCACAATAAATAGTCAGAGGTGGTACTGGCTTACTCCATAGAGGAATATCTACCAGATTACTTTTAAGACAATCAACTTCTTCTCCAGCCGAAAACATAGCTATAAATTCTGATTCCATTGTTGAGGGAGTAATACATGTCTATTTTTTGGATTTCCAAGAAATTGTTGCTCCGACAAAAGTGAAAATTCAAGCATTAATAGACTTAGAGTCATTCGGATCAGAATTCCAAGTAGCATCACTATAGCCTTGAAGAACTGCTGGAAATATAGAATAATGTAGGCCAACATTAATTGTACCCTTTAAGTACCTTAAAACACGAATTAAGGCATTCAAATGCTCAACTCTGGGGTTACTAGTGAACTTGCTCAAGGTTCCTACTGCATAACCAATACCTGGCCTAGTGCAATACATGGCATACATTAGACTCCCAATAATTTTAGAATAAGTCAATTGATCAACACCATCACTAGAGTTCCGCACTAGTTTGATGCTAGAATCAAATGGAGTAGGAGCAGGCTTATCGTCAAAATGACCAAATCTCTTTAGAACTTTCTCAATATAACTGTCACGACTCAAAATCTCACTACAAGCGTTGTGATGGCACTTAGTCTCTAAGACTAGGTAAGCCGATTATAATAATAATTCAAGCTATTTTTTTAAACATATAATTTAATACAAGTGTCAAAACCAACAGCGAAAATATTCAAACAACCTCCCAAGAATGGTAATACTGAGTCACGAACTCTAACTGAATACATGAAATGATCTCGAGGACCGAATATACAATATTGTTCGAATAAGAAATTAACAGTACAACAAAAATGGAAAGACTCCAAAGGACTGCGACGACCAAGTAACTCTACCTTAAGTCCTTGCGATCACACTCTAACTTTGTCCGAGTCTAATATCTTCAATACCTGACTCTACATAAAAATTTGCAGAAGTGTAGTATGAGTACACCACAGTCGGTACCCAGTAAGTATCAAGACTAACCTCGGTGGAGTAGTGACAAGGTACAGTCAAGGCACTCACTAGTCTAATAACCTGTGCAATATAGTATTCAAAAGTAATAGAAAACAAATAGCAGTGATAGCAATAATAATCCACTAGTGATGTAAACAGCAAAGCAGTAAGAACTCCATAAATATTGCTCAAACAGATAATGAACACAAGTACAACCAATAATCAAGCCCTTCAAAGTATACACCTTTCATTTATAAGTTTTTCAATAAAAATCTCTAGAATATAATCCTTTCCAATAAATATATTTCGAATATACTTCCTTCAAATAAATATCTTTCGAATATAATTCTTTCAAATAAATATCTCTAGAATATAACATTCTTTCAAATAAAAGTCACCATGTGGCACCTCATTTCATAATCATAAAATACGTGTTTCAGCCCACTTTCATATTTTTCGTAACACGGGTCTCATCCCACTTTCATATTTCCACGGCACCTCGTGCCCATATTTAAATCATCATCTGCACGGACAGTTCACATGCCAATAATAAAAACCATCATATTTTCCCCCGACACCTCGTGCCCATATTTCATATTTGTTGTGGCGTGCAACCTGATCCCATATAATATTAATCATATATGTTGCGGCGTGCAACCCGATCCCATATAACATTAATCATATATGTTACGGCGTGCAACCCGATCCCATATAATATTAATCATATTTGTTATGGCGTGCAACCCGATCCCATATAACATTATCTGCTCGGCAATAGCCACAAGCTCGCGATTTCAACATAGATCAGACTATTATCAAGTTAACCGAAACAACAAGACAAGTTGCACAAGATATAAGAATAAATACAAGGAAAATCACAACATCACATAAAAATCACCAACACAATAATCTCACATCATCACATATCATCCCTGACAATAACCACCCTTATCTCTCCGATAGCCGCCCTTATCTCTCCTATAGCCGCCCTTATCGCTTCATATAATAGCCACCATTATCACTCCGCCCAGACAATATCTCAGCACACATAACCACAGTGAAATGCCACCCTTATACCTATAAAATATTAACGGTGGAATGTCACCCTTATATCCTCATAATAATAACTCAAATCACACAACAATTTACACAAATTATTATCACGACAACACAACACAATCAATTCATATCACAATTTGCCCAATGACCACAATCAATTCCAAAGATATAGCAAATCAATAAATTTCTCAACAAATAGCCCAAGACTCCACACAACGTATATAAAACCTCAAAACAACAACAAAGATGGAAAAGTAACTCAGCATATGACAACGCCTTCATTAATCCAAATTTTAATAAATATAAATTAATGCCTCATTTTAAACTTATTTAATAATTATTTGCAGATAAGGATTCCATAATGAATTTAATTCCAAGAAAAATATCAAATCAACAACACACGGAATTCACATAAAAATCCATGTGACAATAACACCAAATTATCATATAAAATACAAATTCGACAAACAAGGAATGAGGCATGATAATTCAAGGACTTACTAAGTTCCAACAATTTTCCAATTTAATACATAAGGGCGTCTACGAATTTCAACCAATATAATTTGCACATATAAACCAAGTACGTACTCGCCACCTCGTGTACACGGCTTCCAATCACACAATATCCACATAAGACTCAATGCCTAAGGGGTAATTCCCCCACTCATGATTGGCAAGATACTTACTTTTTTTTGAAGTTAGGACGTTATTCCAAAATTGCCTTCTTGCTTGAATTGACCTCCAGACAGCTCAAATCTATCAAAATTAATTGTATAACTTCATTAAAATTCATCGGAAACAATTCCGGATACTAATACGTCGACTTAGAATTTCACATTTAAAAAGTCAACCAAAGTCAACGCAGGGCTCGTATCTCAGAACCTGGCATAATTTTTACGAAATCAGAACACCCATTCCGATACGAGTTCAACCGTACCAATTTTATCAAATTTTGATAAAAACTCGGCCTCCAAATCTAAATTTTCCGCTTTTGAAAGATTTTGCAAAAATTCCAATTTCTTCCATTTAAATCCGAATTAAATGATGAATATAGCCATGAATTTATGAAATATAATCACTTTTGGATATAGGACACTTACCCAAGTTGAAGTTTTGAATAAATCCCCAAAATGGCCCAAGAATCGTGCTCCAAAAATCCAAAACGAAATTAAGGAAATGATCATTTTTTGTCCTTAAGTTTCTACCCAATAAAAACACTATTCTAGTCGCTAAAAGTCCAATTCTCGTCGCTAAAAGTGCCAAATCTGGTCGATAAAGGTGCGCACCAGAACTGTTTACACCCGATGTTTATATTTCACTAAAAAGGCTCTAACTCCTTCATACGAATACGGAATTCGGCGATTCTTAATTTTATGAGTCACAAAAAATCATACAAACCTACTCATTCAATCGGAACTCAATTCGGAGCTCATTTGCTTAATGCGATACCAATTTCGTTCGTTAAATAATTAACTCATGTTTCGCGCTAAAACCCAATCGCAACTTGATGAAATTAGACCAAACATTCCAGATCATTCCTATAATTCATTAGCAAACTCCCGGAAGTCTCGAAATCGATTTTCGATCTCTAGAACTAAAAATGGACCTTTGGATCATTACATGCTTGTGCTCAAAACACCAAACTCTTCCAAAAACTCTTCCCAGATAGCCTGTATTGTATCAACCATAACTTTTCGTACCTAACTCCACTACCAAACGGTTTAAATTTATGAAAACTAGATACAAAGGGATACAACTTTCATTTTTGTATCATCGCCAAATTCCTTATAGATTACGAGATATAAGCTTTCAAAGTCAGTCATGTGTATCAGAAATTTTTGCGATGCACTATATCAGGCAAAACAACTGCAGTACCAGGCTTTGGTTAATCGATCATAAGTTTCTGTACAAATGTCCGAATAATGAATGGTTTATATTTCTAGAAATTAGACTCAAAAGTCTACAACTTTTATTTTTGGATTATCTCCAAATTCAACCGTGTGCAACATAAATTTATGCGATGCATACTGCAGTAGCCAAAAACCAGCAATTAAAAATGGCCTAGAAATGGTCCGATACCATTTCGAAACTCACCCGAGCCCCTAGACACCCTGTCTGAACTTACCGACAAGTCTCAAAACATATTACGGACTTAGTCGAGGCCTCAAATAACATCAAACAACGCTAAAAACACAAATCATACCCCAATTCAAGCCAAATGAAACTAACAAATTTCAACTTCTACATTTGATGCCGAAACCTAACAAATCGAATCCGATTGACCTCAAATTTTACACACAAGTCATAAATGACATAACGGACCTATAAAAATTTTCAGAACTGGATTTCGACCCTAATATCGAAAAGTCAACTCCCCGGTCAAACTTTCTAAAAATCTTCCATTTTTCAACTTTCGCCAAAATGCGTCGAATTGTCCTACGGACTTTCAAATCTAAATTCGGACATACGACTAAGTCCTAAATCACCATACGAAGCTATTGACATTATCAAATTTCTATTCCGGAGTCTTTTTGCTCAAAAGTCAAACTCCGGTCAACTCTTTTCATTTAAGCTTCAAAAATAAGAATTGTTCTTTCAATTAAATTCTGAATCTTCCGAAAACCAAACTCGACCAGACAAGCAAGATATAATGCACATTACAAAGATACTCGGGACTTTAAGTCACTGAACGGAACGTAAATTCTCAAAACGACAAGTCGGGTCGTTACAATAACTTGATTGAGTAAGAGTCAAGCCATTAGCTGATCTTATAATTTTAATGCCCAAAATCACATCAACTTCTCCAAGATCTTTTATTTCAATTTGAGAAGCAAGAAATGATTTAGTTTCCTTGACTCTTTCAATATCATTTTCAAATATCAATATGTCATCTACATATAGACAAATTAGAACACCAGAGTTTCCTTGAAATTTACTAAATATGTAAATATCACCATCATTAATTAAATAGCCATTAGAAATAATGATTTTTTTGAAATTTCTCATGCCATTACTTTAGAGATTATTATAATCCATATAGAGATTTAAGAAAAATAAAAACTTTATGTTCCTGATCAAGAATGACAAACCCTTCTGGTTGTTTCATGTAAACTTTTTCATCTAAATTTCCATTCAGAAATACAGTCTTCACATCCATTTGATGAGTTATCAATCCATGAATTGCTGCTAAAGCAACTAAAAGCCGAATGGATGTGATCCGAGCTACTGGTGCAAAGGTATCGAATTAGTCAATATCTTTCATTCGAGTAAAACCTTTGGACACCAAACGCACTTTGTACTTATCTAAAGTACCATCAGACTTCAATTTCTTCCTCAAACCCATTTGTAACCAATAGGTTTACATCCAGGAGGAAGATCCAATAAAATTCATGTGTTATTTGATATGATAGAATGCATTTCATCATTAATAGCTTCACGCCAAAAAGTAGCATCATGTGAAGACATTGCATTGCGTCTTGGTTGACTTTCTTCCAATAATTCAACTACTTTTCTTTTAAGATGAGGTATAAAAGAAATTGTATATTGTTTTAGAGATCCTTCTTTTTTAGAAAAAATATGCTCAAAAAAGTTAGCATGTACAGATTCAATAATTGTGTGAGGGTTTGGAGTTTCAAGATTTAAGAATCTATAAGCCTTATTGGTTAGATAATAACCAATAAAAACCCAATTGATTCCTCTATAGCCAACCTTAGTCATATGTTGATCTAGTAATTTAACATGAGCCAAACAACCCCGTACTTTAAAATAACTAATATTTGGCTTTCAATTCTTCCAAAGTTCATAAGGAGATGTATTAAATTCCTTGTAAGAAATTCAGTTTAAAATATGATAGGCTAAAAATATAGCTTCAGTTCACAAATTTCAAGGTACACCAGATCCATAAAGCATAAAATTAACCATTTCTACGAAAGTCCTATTTTTTCTTTCAGCTATACCATTTTGTTGTGGTGTATAAGACGTAGTCAATTATTTCTCAATACCTTCTCTTTCACAAAAATCAATAAAATCTGAACTCAAGTACTATCCACCTCTATCAGATCTAATTGATTTAATCTTCAAATTCAACTGATTCTCAACTTCTGCTTTATATGTTTTGAAAGTCTCAAAGGCCTCATCTTTTGTTCTTAATGGAAAGACGTATGTATATCTTGAATAATCATCAATAAAAGTAATAAAATATCTCTTTCCATTGCGTGACAAGTAATCCATCTCACAAATATTAGTGTTGATTAATTATAAAAGTGTGAATTTTCTTTCAACTGTCTTAAAAGGGTTTTTGTTATCTTGCACTTACTACGAGTAAGACACTTAGCAATATGATGATTTCTATATTTTTTTAATTAAACCATGATTCACCATAAGTTGAATGGATCTAAAATTCACGTGACCTAGACATTCATGCCAAAAATTCAGAGACTCCACAATATAAACAAAAATATTTTCATTATTAATATTGAGTTTGAACATGCCATTTGTAGCATAACCTTTTCCCACAAATATGTTATTCTTAGATAAAAGTAATTTATCTGACTCAAAAATCATTTTAAAACCATACTTCAAAAGAAGCGTACCTGACACCAAATTCTTTTGAATATCAGGAACATGCAATACATTTTTAAATGTGGCCATCTTTCCGGAAGTAAACTTCAACTCAACAATTCATTTTCCTACAACCTTAGCAAAGGACAAGTTTCTCATATACATGACTTTATCGTCCCCCACTAATTCATAGGTCTTAAAAGTATTTTGATCACTGGATATGTGACGAGTTACACCGTGTCTATCCATAATTCGACTGGATTTTCTGCTACAAATGCTTTTGTGAACATCGCTACAAGTTCATCATTTCTATTGTTGTTGATTTTTCCTTTCTTCTTTTCAGCTTTAAGAATTTTACAATCACGAGCATAATGACCAATTTCATGACAGTGATAACACTCACTTGACTTAGAATTATTAGTACACTTAAAATTTTTACTTTTCTTTATCTTTGTAAATTTCTTGTTTTCTGGTTCCCTTTTGGTTGATTTCTCTTTAACCATGTGAGCTTCCATGACTGGTTCTTTGAAAATATTATTGTCACGATTTCTAGTCTCTTGTTCAATTTGTAAATGTTGCAACAATTATTCAAGAGTCAAATCTTCCTTCTTATGTAAGAGTTTGCTTATGTACTCTTTCCACGACAGAGGAAGTTTTGAAATAATAGCACCAACATGAAAGTTTTCATCAAGATTAATTTCAGAAATAGCAATTTTATTAGCTATAAACTTGAATTCTTGCACCTGATCAATGATTGACTTGACATCAATCATCTTGAATTCCATATAATTTGAAACAAGAAACTTTTTTGAGCTCGCCTCTTCTGCCAAGTAAATAGCTTGAAGAG
Source organism: Nicotiana tomentosiformis (assembly GCF_000390325.3). NCBI lineage: Eukaryota > Viridiplantae > Streptophyta > Magnoliopsida > Solanales > Solanaceae > Nicotiana > Nicotiana tomentosiformis. Next base: position 41,255,504 of record NC_090812.1, on the reverse strand, counting down.
TATCCCAAAGTTCTTTGGCAGATTTTCACTTGACAGAATATTTATCATAATATTTGTTGGTCATTGCTCCAAGAATATAATTCTTGCATAAATAATCATCATCTTGCCACCTAATAATTTATTCTATAATCGAAGTAGCCTCATTAGTCGGGTCGGGTCGTTAATTTTTAAAACGACAAGTCGGGTCGTTACATTCTCCACCTCTTAAACAAATGTTCGTCCTCGAACGTGCTAAGAATTATTCTGAGGTTACCAAATTGATGATTTTACTTTTACATATATACTCCCGGTTAATCCCACATTACCGTATTTGAGATAAGCCCAACAACACCATCTCAATTGAGATTATTTCTTTTATCCATATTTGTAAACTTTAAGACCAATTTCTTACACTCCAAACATTTTCAAAAAGCCTGATTTTCACAACAACGCACGGTATTAGTCTCAATTGGCTATAGCAACTCGTGCCTACGCACACATTATTTTTTTTTTATAGTGTTAAGTACTTCAAAATTTTTGCGGGATGTTATATTCTCCCCCACTTAGGATCATTTGCCCTTGAATTAGAAGTAGAGTCTGCTCTCAAACACATAACATAACTTATCTCTTCTTTTGCACGTCTCAATCCCCCAAATTTTACTAACTTCCGAATTTTACAGAAATTTCGGTAGAGTCTCACGTGTAAATGGGGCCTGTCCACCTGCCAGAGTAACACCAAAACAACTCCTAACAACACATCCATAACCCAACAAAGCACCACAATGTATATATCAATAACACTAATCTCATCATTACAAGCACCACATTATCATAATGATATCATGACATGAAGCGCATCATATGTATGCCCATCACCACATCTCTTATCTTAATAGTTGTTCATAATCGATTACAACATCGCCAATTAACCTCATATTAACCAAAACCTCATTTTGAATTTTCACAACACTGACAGTAAAATGTGAGGCATGAAGACCTCATAACTATTTACCCGACTTAACGAGTCACATTTAATGCCACCTAGGCACTCACCTCGTAGGCTAAAACTCAATAATTACATTACAATTATGGCACAAAAACACATAAAAGAATTATCACATAAGCCTAACAGACATAATTCCCTATTAGTACTATAGTACAAATTAAACTTCAGAAAGAGAGAATTTAAACTCATAAATATTTTACCACAAGGACCTCGTCCTTATATAACCTCCACCGCGGCTTGTAGCCCGGTTTAAATATTTCACATCATATAAAAATGCGAGGATCTCGTCCTCAACTCCGAATCACAAGTATTTTGCACATTGCGCCAATTGATATTTTCAATTTCCTTTCTTTCTTCTTTTAAATAAATTTCGTAAACACATAATGAACCCTCATACCGGTAGGGCACAAAATTCATAGAAAAAAATTGGAATCAATTATTTCAAAATACATAAAACCCACTGTAGTGAATAATAAAAATTGCTTTTGGACTTATAACCCTCAATGGTGCAAAAAAATAAAAATGACCGACACAGGATCACATCTTTAACTCTCCCAACAGGGATAAATATATATGTGGGTCACACAATTACGAAGCTCACCCATGAGCGGAGCATAATAGGAGGATTCATCTCAATATTCAGAATCGAATCAAATTAAGGAAAAATATCCTTTTATAACAGAATCAGGATCGTACCTGTAACGACACCATTTGGTGTATCGGCCTCAGCCAAAATCATAGTGATTATAAAAATGGGTCGGGCCTCCACCTCTTAGGCGCCCTCTACCCGCCTGTCTTCCACCTCTAACTGACCATGCACGTGGAGTATTAACTGGAATAACCACTGTAAGAACCTCGTGCTGATGGTGCATTAAAAGAACTTACTGTAGCACCCCGAATATTTTAAAATTGTTGTTGTGACCCCACTAGTACTGAAATATAGAATTATTAAGGACGCATGAATACCGCAAGTCCCAGCATCATCCCACACAAATATCACCCCTTAATCATATACAAGTTTCAGAGAACCTTTCATTACCACATAAATACATCTCAGGCCAAAACTGATATAACACATGATCCCGCAATCTAATCGTTGATAGTAGACTCCCCTCACTTGGCGCGAAGTCATAGGACACATGTCGATGATCCACAATGCTAACCTTCACCGATCATAAGACACCTCAAGCCATTTATTTGGCGCATGTCACCCTCATGACAGTTAAAATCGCTTTCTCTAGTGCCTTGGCTACCAGTATGTACCCTTCGCTAAATAGAAATCCCATACGAACCACTTAGTCGCTAATACCACCAACTATTTCAGATCTACAACCACTTCGTGACCCTACCACAACTGTGATGATTAGGCAATTAATTAAACTTTCCTTATATCATACTTATTAACCAGATGTCAGAACCCGCTGCACCCCAATGTGCACAACTGAATGATCTCTCAATACTTTCGCATCCTCAATCTGGACGACACGTCGTAATAATGGTTGAGCAACCTTGGCTTCCTTATAACCCCTCTGTAGTATCCCGAACCGTTTGCGCATAGTTGATACCGAGTGTGCAATTTCATACACGAGTGGATGTAAAAGAACATAAGATATATGCTTCAAGCTGAATAAATGTCGCACGATAAAGAATGAAAGAAGTGAAAAATTTTCCTACTAGCTCTGTAGCCTCTTGAAGATAAGTACAGACGTCTCCGTACCGATCTACAAGACTCTACTAAACTCGTTCGTGACTCGTAGAACCTATGAACCTAGAGCTCTGATACCAACTTATCACGACCCAAAAATTCCACCACAAGCGTCGTGATGGCACTTAGTCTCTAAGACTAAGTAAGCCGATTATAATCATAATTCAAGCCATTTTTTTATAAAGATATAATTTAATACACCTGTCAAAACCAAAAGTGGAAATAATTTTAAAAACCTCCCAAAACTGGTAGTACTGAGTCACGAACTCTAATTGAATACATAAAATGATCGCAAGTATCGAATACTCAATACTGTTTGAATAATAAATAACAATACAATAAAATGGAAAGACTCCAAGAAACTGCGACGACCAAGCAACTCTACCTTGAATCCTTGCGATCCCACTGTAATTCTGTCCGAGTCCGATATCTCCAATATCTGGCTTTGCATAAAAATATGCAGAAGTGTAGTATGAGTACACCACGGTCGGTACCCAGTAAGTATCAAGACTAACCTCAGTGGAGTAGAGACGAGGTACAGTCAAGACACTCACTAATCTAATAACCTGTGCAATATGATATACAAAATAATAGAAAATAAATAGCAGTGATAGCAACACAAATCAACTAGTGATTTAAACAGTAAGGCAATAGGAATACCGTAAAATATTACTCAAACAAATAATAAACACAGGTACAACCAATTAATCAAGTCCTTTCAATATACATCTTTTATCTATAAGTTTTTTAATAAAAGTCTCTAGAATATAATCCTTTTCAATAAATATATTTCAAATATACTTTCTTTAAATAAATATCCTTCCATTATAATTCTTTGTGAGAAATATATTCAACGTATCACATCAAATGGCACGGTAATACCTTTGTGCACTTGTCTCATTCTCACCCAGTACATATATGTAGATCAAATCAATTGGCACGGTAACACCCTTCGTGCATTTATATCTTTCTCACCGTGCATACATATAACAGTACCAACTAGGTGGGAGAAATGCCAATAACAATAAAAGAAATAAAGTGGAGGCACACAGTAAGCAACAACGACTACAAGTCACATAGAAAACAAAGGTGCACAATAACATCTCAAGATAAAGGCATGAATGTATACACAACAAAACGATATCACAATATAATGTATGTCTCTCGTCCTTGCCTGCACGGAAACACCCTTCGTGCCATGAATAAATGATAATATAAAAATAATTGCACGGCATCACCCTTCGTGCTTTTACTCTCATCCTCACCTGATAATATAAATGAAATAGCACGGCATCACCCTTCATGCTTTACACTCTCAAATGGCACGGCATCACCCTTCGTGCTTTACACTCTCAAATGACGCGGCATCACCCTTCGTGCTTTATACTCTCCCTCGCATGATAATATAGTTCAAATGGCACGGCATCACCCTTCGTGCTTTATACTCTCCCTCGCATGATAATATAGTTCAAATGGCACGGCATCACCCTTCGTGCATTACACTATTCCTTACCAAGCACATGTATATCATTAACAAGCAAGGTAGGAAGCATAAATAACATCAAGGAGAGTGTTTAAACCACAACACAATACAACAATTCATATCACAATTTGCCACTAACCAAAACCAAATTTCAAATATGTAGCAGAATCAATAAATTCTTCAATAAATAGCCCAAGGCTCCACAAAACGTATATAAAACCTCAAAACAATTAACAGAGGTGAAAAATACTCAGTATAGGGCAACACCTTCATCAATCCAAATTCTTGATAATTATATTAACTCCTCAATTTAAACTTATTTAATAAATATTTATAGATAAGGATTCCATCATGAATTTAATTCCAAAAAAAATATCAAATCAACAAACACATGTAATTTACATAAAATCCAAATAACAATAACACCAAGTTATTATATAAAATACAAACTTGACAAATAAGGAATGAGACGTGATAATTCAAGGATTTACTAATGCCAATAATTATCTAATTTAATACATAAGAATGCCTAAAACTTTAAACCAATAAAATTTGCACATATAAGCCTTAGTACGCACTCGTCACCTTGCGTACACGGCTTTCAAATCACACAATTTCCATATAAGACTCAATGCCTAAGGGGTAATTCCCCCACTCGAGGTTAGGCAAGATACTTACCTTATTGAAGTTATGCCGATATTCCAAAATCGCCTTCTTGCTTGAATTGACCTCCGGACAACTCAAATATATCCAAATTAATTGTACCACTTCATTAAAATTCATCAAAAATAATTCCGGATAATAAAATACCAACTTAAAATTTTATTCTAAAAAGTCAGTGCGGGGCCCGCCCCTCGGAACCCGACAAAATTTTTACGAAATCCGAACACCTATTCCGATACGAGTTCAACGATACCAAAATTATCAAATTCCGATGACGGATCGCCCTTCAAATCTTAAATTAAAGTCTAGAGGATTTCTACCATTTTCAACCCAATTCACTAATTTAGTGATAAAAACAACACTAGATTCATGTAATTTAACCAAAATCAAGTTAGGAATTCTTACCCCAATATTTTTCTTGAAAAACTCTCGAAAAATCGCCTCACCCGAGCTTCCTTGGTCCAAAAATGGAAGTATTCTGCTGCCCAGGGATTTGTTCTTCGCGTTCGCGACCCTTCTCTCGCGTTCACGATGAACAAATTCTCCAACAACCATTTTCAAACTCTTCTCAGACAGCCTCTAGTATAATGGTCATAACTTTTTGTACAAAACTCCAAATGATAAATGGTTTAACTTTATGGAAACTAGACTCAAAGGAATATAACTTTCATTTGTTGATTATTTCCTCATTTCTTATAGATTCGAGATATAAGCTTCCAAAGTCAGCCCTGTGCAATAGAGATTTCCAAACTCTTCCCAAACAACCTGTAGTATATCCACCATAACTTTTGGTACACAATTTCAAATGATAAATGGTTTACCTTTCTGAAAACTAGACACAAATATCTACAACTTTTATTTTTAGATCATTCCAAATTCCTTATAGATTATGAGATATAAGCCTCCAAAGTCAGACTATTGCAACAAAGATTTCCTTCTTCGCGAACGCGAGAGTCAAAATCCCAGAAGTCAAATCCTTCTTCGCGAACGCGAGAGGCTCCTCGCGAATGCGAAGAACAACACCAGATATCAGCAAATCAGCATCCAAAGTAGCCCAAAATGATCCAAAACACACCCGAGGTCCTCGGGACCTCAATCAAACATACCAAAGCGTCCCATAACATCATACGAACTTAGTCGAACCTTTAAATCACCTTCAACAATACCAAAAATACGAATTACACACGGATTCAAGCCTAATGAACTTAGAACTTTCTGAATTCCACAAATGACGTCGAAACCTCCCAAACCACGTCCGAATGACCTCAAATTTTGCACACATGTCAGAAATGGCACAACAAAGCTATTCCAATTTTCAGAATCGGATTCCGACCCCGATATCAAAAAGTCATTCCCTCCCTCCCTTCAAACTTTCCAAAAATTCATCTTTCGGCATTTCAAGCCTAACTCTACTACAGATCTCCAAATAATTTTTCGGACACGCCCCTAAGTCCATAATCGCCATACGGAGCTATTGATATCATCAAAATTCTATTCCGGAGCAGTTTGCTCAAAAGTCAACTCCCCGGTCCACTCTTTACATTTAAGTTTCTAAATAAGGATTGTTCTTTTAATTTAATTCTGAATCTTCAGTAATTCAACTCGACCACACCCGCGAGTCATAATACATATTGTGAAACTGCTCGAGACCTTAAGTCACTGAACGAGGCGTTAATTCTTAAAACGACAAGTCGGGTCGTTATAATATTTCAGCCCTAGTACAATCAAATCTCTTTATAACAACCCCATATATTAAGTGTCGTTATAGTTAAGTGTTGTTATAGAAAACATATATTATAACTTAACATAAAAATTGGTTCCAAGAAAAATTTTGACTTTTATAGTGAGTGATTATTATATAGGAATGTTATTATAGAGAGGTTTGACTGTATATATAAGATCAGGGTTATTACCGAATAACTAGTGACCGTTTGGAAAAACAATTAATTACTACTACATAACGACATGCCTGAAAAAAAAAACTAATAAAAGCTCACGTCGCCTAATATACCAAAGGGCCTGTGAGATGTCTGGTTCGTAAAAGAGTTTTTTAACCGTAGAACTCTTATTACAAAACATTTATACAAACAATAGTACTTTTGCTCTTTTTTCAAAAATAACATATTTATTTACAGTTATAGCATTTTTAATGATTCTGTACCTTATTTAATGGTCTTCAATTTCTTAAAAATAAACCGTTCAACACAAGTTCACAATTTAAGAGACTAGTTTTGAGCCATATTAATCTATCCATAACTCTCTCTCATCATTAATCAAAACTTTCTAAACTTATGTTTTTCTATGAAATTTTCCTTCTAATTAATAGTTGCTCTTAGACTCACATTTTTCGTTATTCTCTCGAATAGAAATGCATAATACATGCATATATTTTATGTATATATATTATATATTTAACGCATAATTATTTAAAAAATGTATAATTTTGTATATATTCGATGTATATAATGTGTATCCAATGTATAATATATGTATATTTGGTGAAATCTGTATATATTTTATGTATATCTGTCATTATAACATATATACTTTGTATATGTGAGGAATATATTATTTACTATTCAATATCTATTTTATGTACAAACAATAGCAAAATTTTATATCTATATGCTTATGTATACCATTATTATTCCTTATGTATATATATACGATAAAATAAATTTTAAAATTCAATATAATATAAATAATATTAAATAACCTTTTTATTGAATTAAATTCTTTTTGTGATAGAAAGTTCTCGCTCAAAACATGGGATACTATGCCTACAGGGAGGAAGAAATTGTTTTTGGGTTGAAATTATCCTCCTAATACGTTTCCACTCATATGTTCTTATTTTAGGAGTATGATTATTCTTGGGAAATTCTTTGGAAATTGAAGGCCTTGGACATTTTTTTTTTTTAGGAACTGAATACTTTGATTTTTTTGTTAAACGTGATTATTGATTCATGTTTATAGTTTTCTGCTAAAAAAATATATTTATTTAGCTGTCATGTCAGTATGCTAGAGAATATATTTATTTAATTGTCATGTCAGTAAAACACCTTCTACTGCTAGGTTTTTAAAAAAAATTCTTAAATATTGCCTCTTTGTGTTTTTTTCGCCTTAGTAAAACTGAAGGTGTAATGGTGCATTGAATTCAAAACATAGCTTGTTGTACTCTATCTTTCTTTTTTTTTGTCCTTTTCTTTTTGTTGAACTTTGTCTATTAATTACCAAATCATGTTGTTTTCAGTTGCATTTTGTTAGATTATCTAGGCAAGTATGGGGTTATCGTTACTTATTAGAAGCTAAGCATTTGACGTGCCTGTCTTATTTAGGATTTAATTATTTTTATGCCAAAAAGCCTAAGCCCGTTTACTTTATTTTTTTAGAGAACACTTATTAAAACTTTATTATCTTATAAACCGTACCACATAAAAGCTTGGGATCATTTTGTTTCATTTTTTGGGGGGGAAATAATTATCAAGATTGTTTTTTTCCAATCATGGAAATTATTTATGTTCATTTTTAGCTTAAAATGTGAGTCTCCTTTTTCAAACTAGTCCTACATTCCAGATGTCACATTTTAGAGCTCTTGGTTTCATCTAGAAATCCTGTTTTAAGGCTCTATATATTGATTTTGTTTGAAATATTCGATGTGGTAAACCTGAAATTTTAATTGAGAATCAACTTTCTGTGTTCTAAGTTAATTATTCCATACATTAAACTGTATTATATCCATGATTTTTGGGCAAGAGTATTCAAAGGAAGACTTCATAGCAAAAACATTGGGGACAATTGAAAGTTAAATACAATATAGATTAGGTTATTTTACGAATACGTGTGTGTTCACTTTTTTGATTTTGTTATCTTTCATTAGGGTGAGATGATATATATATATATATATATATATATATATATATATATATATATATATATATATATATATATATATATATATATATTTGATGTCGAGACTTGGGATGTAAGAATAAGGATTGCTATAAATATGGTATATGAATAATGATTTTTACGTTTTGCAAAAGAATGAACATTTTATGTTGGAGTTTAGGTTACCAGACAATAAGAAACATTTAAGAAAAAAAAGATTATACATTGAACGCATAAGATTTTTTAGGTATGTTAGGTCACTATGATAATTTTAACGTTGAATCATTAGGGTATTTTAGAAATAATACTTTTTTCCTAGCTTAACGTATGTTAGATGAATATACATTTTTATACGGATAACTTTGTCCTAAAAAAATATATTTTTATTTTTATTTTTGCCTTTGCGTCCTAGAAAAATTGCTTTTTGGTTATAATATCTTTATCTACTAGATGGGGCATGGCCCGTGATAGCACGGGCCCAACATATTGTGAAGTACCTTAAAAAAAAGTTGTTAAACTAAAGTTTTGCGACCTATAAGTAGAAAAAATAGAATTTGTATTCTTTTTCCTGGTACTACGTGGGCGTTTGGACGTAAGAATTGTAAAATTCCAAAAAAAATGAAAAAAAAATCAAGTAAAAATGGTATTTGAAAATTAGAGTTGTGTTTGGACATGAATATAATTTTGGGTTGTTTTTAAAGTTTTGTGAGTGATCTGAGTGGATTTTGAAAAACAGTTTTTTGGAGTTTTTCAAATTTTTGAAAAATTCCAAAATACATTTTCAAGTAAAAATTAAAAACAAACGCTGATTTCGAAAAAAAATTAAAAAAAATCGAAAAAAGAAAAAAATTTCTTATGTCCAAACGGGCTCTACATCTAATGAACTAAAAATGGATAAGCATTAATTATAGCACCAAAATACAACAGCAAGATGCTCTTCTTATATGCTACCTTCTTCCGGGTATCAGCAGTTCAACATAGATAAATTTAACCTATCATAAGCTGAGCAAATCAACTCTCTTGAGTTCAACTGTTTATTAGCTGTACTAATCTACAATTGGCCAAGGATAGGGCTGGCAAGTGGGTCGATCCCGGGCCTAAACGGGTCAAGTGGATTGGTCCCGGACCCAAATTAAACTGGCCAAACGGTCCCAGGCTAAACGGGATTTTTGTAGGGACCGGCCCGGAACCGGGACCGTTTGATTCCGGACTAAACGGTCCCGGCCCGTAGGCTAAACGGGCTAAGTGGGCCCAACATATATTTTTTTTTTAAAAAATTAAATAAATATTAGAGACAAAAGGATGTTAAAAAAAATATCTAAGGCAATGCTTTGTAAATTTTATTATAGAATTGTGACCTAAATTTTATTTAACATCCTAAATTTTAATATTCAATATTTAATATCGAATATATATAGTATATAAGATGTATATATAGTATATCGATATAAGATGTATATATAGTATAGTATATATATATATATATACATCTTATATACTATATATAAGATGTATATAGTGTATATATATATATATATATATATATATATATATATATATATATATATAAAAGCTATATTCGATAAGCTATATATACATCTTATATACTATATATAAGATGTATTAGTATATAAGATGTATATATAGTATAGTATAGTATATATATTAAATATATAAAAAGTTTGGGATTAAAACAAAGTTGGGGGGTTAAATGGCTATTTTATAAATAGCCAACGGCTATTTTTGACAGCCCAACGGCTAATTAAAAAAAAAAAGTTGTTGGGACCGTTTGGCCCGCTAAGGGACCGGTCCGGTCCCGGTCCCTGGCAGGCTAAATGGTTCCGGGCTTGGCGGGCCCAAATCATATGACCGGTCCACGAGACCGGTCCAGACCCACTAAAACCGGGCCAAACACTCCTGGTCCGTTTAGTCCATTTGGCCCGCGATCCCGGGCCGGTCCCGGACCTGAACCGGCCCACTTGCCACCCTTAGCCAAGGAACAAACTTTAATGTTAATTCTGTAATCAGCTTAGACAAACAGGTTATTTGCATATAATATAAAGAAAATAACTTTCTACAACCACCTAAAATAATTAAATAACAACCAGAAAAATACAAAACCAAATGATCAGATTAAACAAGCACTATCTAAAAGTCGTTATAATGATGTAATGCAACAAAATTTGTCAACCACCATGCATACCACCAGCTCGCAAGCAAAAGATCACTCTATTTTTTGTCATCAAAATATCTAGCATATCATATGAATTTGAGCTATATTGACTACTCAACTCATATTACAACCACGAAGCAAAGAGAAATGTCGACATCTCACGTTCAATTCTGAATTAAATAGAGACATTTAGGATATGTTCAGCTCATGAGTTACTTTGCTCTTTAATTTTTTATTTTTGTTTGCATAAATAAATGAAGTTACAACCAGCACTTATTGGCTACACTTAAGTTGTTCATGAATTTATAATGTACAAAAAAATAGCATCATAACTTAGAGACATGAACAGTAGTAGTATGCACAAAGCAAGGAAACAAAATAAAAATTGACACAATACATATCTCAGCCATGGGACTCATTTCAACTCTCTTTGATAATTAATTAGTATCTATCAAAATCGAAAGATGGAAATTGTTTAGATGTTATAAAATATAGGAGAGCTTATACAATCAGACATATAATGTCTTTCAAGATATAGTCCGCTAGAAATGGTGCTTATCTGAACCTTTCAATCAAAAATTAATCAATTAACTTCTAATGCTTGATCAGCCAACTAACATTGATAACTAGTTTGTATAATTCTATCGGCAAGAGCATCACATGCTTGAAATGCATTCGACCTAAGAAATATGTATTTTTCTTTCTCAAACTTTTGGTTTGTTCTTGGCATCATTTTTGCGTCAATTTATATTTTTCTTTTTTGATATGGTAACTCTTAACTTTAATTAACCATATTTCAACTTAAAGGAGTCCGCATAAGTTCCTGTGCATATTTTTCACCATCTTGACTTGAACAAATAAAAATCCTCCTGAAAGAGTAGCATATTATGTTAATTTCCTGGTGTACTTCATTGTACCTTCATCTCATGAATATCCTTTCTTCTTCTCTTCCTTCAGGCTTAACCTGGCAGTTACAATAATATATCTTTGATGAATACTTAATTTAGTGGCAGGCTACTCCTTAAAAAAGGCTTGCTAATTGCACAAAAAAGGATAATTTAATAATTGCCCTCAAGATTTATAATTTTTTAGTGATCAAAGGAAATCATCACTGCAAGCATGAGTTTGACTGAAACATTACCTAAATGCAACAGTAAAAAGCTCTTATTTAGCGTGCCGTCAGATGAAAGGGTTATGCGAAGAACCAGAGTGTCACCTAGAGAACAAAAACTATCAAAGTCTAACTTCAGGCAGATCCATCGAAATGCCTGACTAATACTGTTTAATTCATCACAGCGCAATTAGGTCATGTATCACACACGGTATGTTAGCCACCAGAAAGCACAAGAAAAATGAAATAAGGTAGAATATGATATTTAAATGTAGGAGTTAATAGATACAGCCATAGTTTTCCGTAACATCTTGGGGAGCAGGTGAATAATGACATACAAATATATCAGACAACAAGTGACTCAGAGTAATTCTAGAATAAAAAAAAATAAACACATAGCTTGAATGAAACTATGCCATATATTGATATATATTCCATAACACCCTTACCTTTAAGAGTTCCATTAGCAATTGTAATAAAATTTCTACCTTCCTTTAAAAATAGTTTAAGGAGAAACTATTACGTCGATTAGCTGAGCTACTTTTATCCTACTGCTAACATATGACTTCGTGTAAACCATACAAAATGATATACCAAAGGCACTATTTGTTCATTACTTAGTTTTTGAAATATCTTTTGCTAGTAAGTAGCTACAATTATTGCATGACAAAGTTACCATAGATAAGATCAGATAAAAAGGTAATGCAACTCCTTCATACATCAATTATTGATGTTCCTAGGATGAACATGCATTCCAATCATATGTTAAAATAATAGAAATACAGGAACAACCATATTCTTGATCCAATAGTTTATTAGCTATAACAGATAAACATTTGGGCACAATTTGTTACTTTCTCTACCGTAAAGCCAAATCTCTACTATAACACAAAGAGTACTTTTTAGGCGTTTCACTTAATTAAAAAACAGTACGGTAAAGATGATCTCAAGCATAGAAGTGTTCAGAAAGAATGCTTGACTTCTTCTGAATGCTCGACTTCAAGAGTATATATTTCAAGAGATACATGTCTCGGACAGAACATGGTACTTGGTTTATTGTTACTCTACATAAATGAACAAGTGATAAAAGTAAAAATAACCAAATAGATAGCTAAGAATTACAAATCAAGCACCATAAGTCATGATGTGGAATGTGGTATATGGCATCTAATGGTGTGGGAGGCTTATCCTGAAGCTTAAATTGTAAAAGATCTATATATGATTTAAATAAAGATTATAGGTGGTAATATGGCGAGTTTCATGTTCAAAAGGAAACTGATGCTAATGCTGCTTTAGCGTGTCTATTTGTTGATATTAAGAAAGTGGCTAAAGCAGAGGAGAAGCCTATAAATTTTGTGACATGGTATCTAAGCACATGTGCAAATTAATGAAGAAGAAACCTATGTGGTTAGTCAATAACACCCTATCAGATATCAGAAGCACTGTTACTATACTGATACTAACTCTATAGTTTAAGTTCTGCCCTAGAAGAGGAAGCCTCTTCCACTGAAATAGGTTCATGGCTCATGAAATATCTAATAGTTTTTCCAAGTCTGTAAATATTTTAATTTTGCTACATAGACATGCATCACTAAGAAGACATCTGATACAAAAATAAGAATGGTATATATGAAGCGTCGATAAACATTGTAAAGTGTCAAGCTTCATCTAGCTTCTTAGCAAGAAACTAAAAGAAAGATTTCATTATTTCTTAAAATTATTCATTTAAGGATTAAATAGCGATAATTTTTTTTATCTATCATAAAAGATTGCGGTAACAAGAACTATCGCTCAATTTCAAATAAGAAATAAAGAAATAATTAATAATAAAAAGATTTATGAAGATCTAATCGCTCACCTTTTGGCAAAAAGTGTCAAATTCTATCATGCAAACCATCAGGAATTTGCAATTTGGCCAAAACATCGGATCGCATGAACTATCTTAGCTTGCGCCTTCATTCTTTTAAAATTAATCACGGTTAACTTCAAGAAATTTTTTACCTTAATAATTAGTAATTAAAGATTCGGAGTATGATAAAGACTAAAGTTTGGGGGAAGGGGGGGAGAAAGAAGATAGGGGAAAAAATAAAAAGGAATTCTGACTGTTGCTTCTAGAACCAAATATATGATCAAAGAGAAAATGGACTTTTGTAGTTATAGCAACAATACTCATTGTTGACAAATGAGTAACTTCAATATAGCTACATTTATAAAATATTTTGAAAAATGCATACATATTGAAGACCCATTGGAGCAGTTCAATCAGGAACCCTTAAACCTTGAAGTTCTCAGGCTTTTAGTCCTTTAGTTCGTCAACAGTCCTCTGGATATGACTTTATTTCCTCGATTTTAGAAGAAAATTTCTAAACATCAAGATTGTTTTACAAAGTATATAGAGGGAATTTCTTTTCAATTTTTTTTTGCATAGGATGAATCAGTCTTAAAGTTTTACAAATCGCCAATTCTTAAAGTAAATCATAAATTTAACTAATAGTTCGACATTGGCTTTAAGACATTACTTTTAGGTTTGATGGGTTTTCAGAGTGCTGTCACTTTCTGCTATTCTTCATTATGCTAATATACTACAACTTATGACTGGAGTGTTATATCAAGATTAAGTTTTTAGTAAAGACAAACTCCTATAAACAAAATTTAAGAGAGAGCAAAAGCAAATTTTCTCTAGCACCAGACCAAAAAACTAACATGCCAGTTAATAGCGTATTATACATAAAATAAAATTGAAATCATAATATGATTAGAAAAAAAGCAATTGTTGTTAAATTTTCGCTGCACTTCTTCAAAATCTGATCATGGTTCAATTACAGAGCTCTTATTTATGAGAAATAAAAATCTTCCTGACAAATATGATAGCAAGACAACAACTAAAAAGGATGTATATGCTAGCTTCAAGAATTAACCGAGAGGGAGAGGGAGACAAAGAGAAAGAAGAAGCTGTTATTGGAAATACAGAGAGAACAACCTAATAAAATTAGAAAAGCAAAAAGACAATGTTAAGGAAACATCATTGAAGCAAAAATGACCGGAGTTCTTCAAGAAACGAGCAACAATCAACACAAATATAACAAAGGTAGACCAAAAATTGGAAGGAACGAAGACAACAAAGAGAAATTTTAGTAAAAATTAAAAGGAAAGCATACCTGGATGAAGAAGATGAAGAAATGAGTTAGATGTTGCACGTTGGTGCTCTTTTTTTGTTAGAAATGAGAAAGAAAATGGATCCTTCTAGAGTTCTATTTTAACCTTGTGATGTAATTATCATTTTGCCCTTAAATACAGCTAAATTTGCAAAAATGTCATTGGTCAACCATCTTTGCCATTTCTATATAATAGAAATATCTTTTTTCGAATCAAAGCCAAATATCTTAACTCTTCAAAATAAGTATTATTCTTTAAAGATAAGCACTCCTAATCTTTCACAAGCTTGACAAAACAAGCTAGAATATGCAAAATTCATTTATAGCCACTCAGGCCAAATTTATACACCTGGTAGTCCAAAATTACAATATACATTTTATAGCCCAAAAGTAATTCTAGTGGCTAGCCACCGAATTATGCATTTGACCCACAAACACAAACACAGGTTCACTGGAGAAATGATTTTCGACCCAAAATGGTTTAGCCGGAAAACTTCACCGGTCGCAGCAGTGGCCGAAAAATTCACAGTCGCCGGAAAAGCTATATACATGCCTGATCTGCCGAAATCCAAATAGCAATCAAACCATATTTTAGATCTAGATTTTTATAATATCAAAAGCTCAAAAAACAGTAAATAAAACGAGAAGAAAGAGTCGCCGGATTTAATTGAGGGTCACCGGTGTTTGAGTTTCAAAAACTCTTCCTCCTATTGTAGGAGGAAGTTGTATTCTCCTATTAGGTCTTTTTGTAGGTTTTGTAAAAATATACTAGTTGGGTACTTACAGTATCATATGTTGTCGGAACAACATATTGGGTAAAAGGGTATGACATATTGAGGCGACAAGGTCCATTGTTTGTCGAACAAATACTCTTTGCTTTCTTTAAGTTGTATGTTGTTGATGAAATGTTCACATTCATGAGCAGTATGACACCTTTAGAGTTTTGATTTATGATGCCAATGTGTAGTTTCAATACCTTAACCAATGAGGTTCGCATTAATTCAAGGTTGTAGGCAAATTTACTACAACCAACTAGAAACAAAAGAAAGCAAGAGGAATTGTATAGGACTGTCACTATACAATTTATATACAATAGACTATCACTATACAAAATATATACAAAAATAGACTGTCATTATACAAAAAATATACTAAATAGACTGTCATCGTACAAAATATATACAAAATAGACTGTCACTATACAAAAATATACTAAATAGACTGTCACTATACATTTTATATACAATAGACTGTCACTATATAAAATATATACAAAATAGAATGTTACTATACAAAATATATACTAAATAAACTATCATCGTACAAAATATATACAAAATGGACTGTCACTATACAAAACTATACTAAATAGACTGCCACTATACATTTTATATACAATAGACTGTCACAATACAAAATATATACTGTCACACCCCTTTTCTATCCCCCCCTCCCCCCTCCCCCCAAAAAAAGGTATGATATATGTTATTTTATGTATTGTGGGTTAAAGAGTTTTTCCAATTGAAGTAACAAATTTGAATAGGAATTATTTTATTTACAGAGTCGTCACTTGAAATTGATTTTTCGATGTTCCAAGTCACCTTTTATTTGAATCCCTAATCAAAGGAAGGTTTGACTCTATTATTAATTGATCTGCGAAAATAAAATCCGAGTAAGGAATTATGTTGACCGGGGAGAAGGTGTAAGGCATTTTCCGAGTCCCGTGGTTCAACCACGGTCGCTTTATTGACTTAAACTTTGCTTGAATTCATTTTGGATAAACTGTGTTTTATTTGAATTTTCATGTTTTACCTATCCACTTTTAATTATTAAAATTATTAAAGAAAAGATTTAAATAAAATTGTCCTAACCGCATCACGCAAACGAATGTGTGACTGGGATAAATTTTATTGATTTTGTCATAACCGCGCTACGCAAGCGAATTCGCAGTCATGACGAGAATTATTAGTACATTATTTCTTTTGGAGAAAATTACTACATTCGAAGAAAATAATTTTGAAATTTATTAAAAGTTAACTATCGCGCTACGCAAACGAATCCGCGAGTTTAGCAATGGATTTATTAAATTAAAAATTAACTAAAACTAACGAGTATAGTATGGCATTATTGAATTAAATTATTGAATGTTAAACATCACGTTACGCAAGCGATTCCATGAAGTTAAAGCCCGCCTACTAATTGCCTAGCGTCTAAATTAATTAAAAAAGCGCTTCTTTTTTATTTATTACTTGTTCGACCGAAAAAAAAATATTATTATTAAAAACAATTTCTAACTAATGCAAGACATTAAATCCGGGTAATCTTATGTTAAACTTTCATAGTATTAGGCCACTTATTTTATTTCACAAAAGACAATTTATTGATTTTAAAGAAAATGCCCTTCTTACTTTCTATTGTCATTGTGCCTACAGATTTTAGCTTATTTGGCCCGTGTTGCTTAAGTGCCTCGATGACCAAGACAATACAAAATAACAAGTATTCTTCTAAGCCCAAATTGCTTCTTACATTGATGTCCAAACTAAAATTGTTTTTCATAAAAGAAACTTACATGCTAATTATTATCTTTTATCTTCTTAACCAACTGTTTCTTAAGGACTGACATAATATTTCTACTCATCTACACCAACATGGCACTAATCAAACTACACTCATTAGCAACATAAAAATCACGACTAAATATAAAAACTACAAGAAACGGCAATACTTTAATACTAAAGAGAAGAGTTATATTATAACATTATGTTTACTATAATTCAAAGCATCAAAACATTTGAAGCTAGAAGTCTTTCTTAGATAATTATAAATGAACCATGAAAGTAACTCACATAAAAGATCCCAAACTAAAAAAACATGGTTAAAAGTGGGGTCTTTATCTTTTTCTTAAACTAAGTAAACTTAACAGAATGCAATTTCTACCACATATATAAAGAAGAAAACGATAATTTAACTAATTTTTAACAGATTTATACGATGACACTACAAGAAAGTGAGGATACGACGGTATTTATTTAGCGACATTTGAAATAAATGTCGGAAAAACGTGAAATTCATGTCATTTATGAACAAATGTCGTAAAAACTACGACATTTGATACAAAATGTCACAAAACAACGACATTTGATACTAAGTGTCATCAAAATATGACATCTGATACGAAATATCGTAATAACGACGACATTAATGAAGAAATGTCATCAAAGTTACGACGTTTGATACAAAATGTCATAAAAATAATGACATTCGATACTAAATGTTGTAAAAAAAAAAATGACATTTGATACTAAATATCGTAAAAACAATAACATTTATGAAGAAATATCGTAAAAACATCAACATTTATGAAGAAATGTCGTAAAAACTACAACGTTTGATATTAAATATTGCAAAAAATAACATTTGATATAAGATGTCAATTAAAAAAAAAAAAGATAATTGATACAAAATATAGTAAAAACACGATGTTTGAACAAAATATGTTAAAGGATATGACATTTGATACAAATGCCAAAAAAATAATGAGTTTTACTTTAAATGTCATATTATCAGTCGATAATTACGTACGAACATGTACATCTAATATTGGAAATTTCTGTATTTTTTAATTGTTAAATTATTCTTTGTCTAGAATCAAAACATCGTTATTCATATTATTATATTTTTTAAAATATTGTGATGTTTATCCTTCGAATAGACGAGTTATGCAATTGTCGATTAATGTCTTAAAAATCTTTCTGGGACTAGTCCATGACTCACTCCTGGGCGAGGCACTTATTGCGGCGGCTTATGTGCGAGGCTTACGCCCCAAATGTCAAATTGTACATCCTGAACACACCTATCCTTAGCGTTCGGGAGTTACTACGTAAATCATATGTTAAATTTTATAATTAGTAATATTGACCCTAAAAATAATTTAACAAATGAATGATAAAAGTTCTATTCATATACATAAAAATGAAGATTCAGATTAACTAAGATATCGAGTCTTAATATTGCATATTTACTATTTGAGTGAGAATATCGCGAAGGTGAAAATCATTTGAATATTTATTTTGAAAATGAATAGCCGAAATTTATATCGTCACTTGCTATTGGCCTCTATTTCTTAGCATTATGTATACTTATAAAACAATTCTAGATATTTTATTTTTCTACGATTTTTTTTTAATCTTTTTAAATTTTATAAAAAAACTAATGTACTTTATATATTATTTTATTATGTTATTTTTATAATTTATTAAAAAAAATTAAAGATTCCCGTATTAAGTAAAACGTTAATCCTTTTTAAAAAAATGTTGCCGATTTTAAATTTTTTGAGTAAAATTTCAATGTTCCATATTATTGCTAGATTGAATTTAAAGATGAAAATACAAAGTTAAACTATATGTAAATGGACCACAATTGCCAACTAAAGGCCCCGTGATACTCCTAGGGCTCCTTTGTTAGAAGCATCTCAAGACCCCGTGATTTCTCAAATCGGCTCATTCCCTTATCAAATTCAGTCCAATTTTAGTGAAATTAAAAGATTTTGGCGGTAAGATTTTGGGCTTCCCTCCTTCAAATTCAAAAAAATACAATTTTCTTTATTAGTTATAATTCTTTAAAAGACCTAATTTTTTGAGTTCTGTTGTGCTATCGCAGTTACTTTGAGAAGGACAAGGTTTTGGCGTTGAGGCTTTTGAAGGGTTTTATCTGTTTTCTTCTAATTGCTTTCAACGCCGCTAATCTCCACAAAACAGTGCAAATTCGAATATTTGCAGGTACCCAGTTTAGATAATAGTTTTCTTTATTTTTTAGGTTGTTCAGATGTTGTTTTTTAAAAGAATTTGTGCGTGTGATATTCGAGTTTTTGCCGGTTCCTAGTTTAGTTAATACTAATTTCTTTCTTTTTCGTAGTTTTTTGGATTTTATTAAATAGAACACAAGAAACATAGATTTTTATAGGCAACTTTAACTTGCTAGGTTCTGAGACATGGTTGACTAATCGATGGATGAAAGGAAGTTTGTTTTTCTTCTTTTTGGGTAGGTCTTTAATTTGTTTTATCTTTGTCGTATTTTAAATACGGGATTGTTGTGTTCTGGAAGTGCTTACTAGGTTTCTTCTTTCCTAGTTATTTATGCTCTTTAGTTTGCTTGCAAATTATGTTTCTAGTATTTGACCACCAAATTTTTGACTATATTTGAATTTTTATCACCTTCCACTATATAAATATATACAGAATTTAATATATATATTTTTTTATATATATATATATATATACACACACATATATATATATATATATATATATATATATATATATATATATATATATATATATAATTATTAATAATTTAAAAGATCAATTATTACTATTAGTATTATTATTATTATTATTATTATTATTTTTATCTTTATTTTTAAATAAAATGAATTAAAAACCGAAAATAAATAAAAAATTATTATTATTATTATTATTAAAAAAAAATCGGATGGGAATTAAAAAATAAAAAAAGTAGAAATATAAAATTAAAAAGTAAAAGTAAAAGTAGGTAGAAATTATTTAATAAAAAAAGTAAAAGAAAGTGAAAATTTAAAAAATAAAAGTAAAAGAATGTGGAAATTTAAAAAATAAAAAGTAAAATAAAGTTGGAATTAAAAAATAAAATTAAGGGTATCTGATTTTTTTTTAAATAAAAGTAAAAGTAAGTGGAAAATAAAAAAAGAAAAGTAAAAAAGTGGGATTTTAAATATATTAAAAGTAAAAAAAAGTGAGAAATTAAAAAATAAAAGTAAAGGAAAGTGGGAAATTATTTTTTTTTAAAAATAAGAAAAATGGGAAGTGAAAATTCTTTTTAATTAAATATAAAAAAATAAAAAAAAAATAAACATCTGAAAATTTCGGATTTTTTTTCTATAAATAGAAGAGAAATGTGATGAAAAAAAGAGGGAGAGAAAGAAAAAAGAGGGAGGAGAGAATTGAGAGAAATTTATTTTCTTCTTTTAGGATAAGTGAATTTCTACTTGTGTCATTCTTTCTTCGTCTTTCTTTCGAAAAAACCAGCAGCTTCACCACCCAAAAACAACATTTAAACCTCCATAGAACAGCCCTTTTAATACCATAAACTACCATCCAAACCCAGTCGAATTAGTGAGGTTTTTAGTTGAGGTCGTCAGCGAGTTTCGATGCTCCGTTTGAGGTCTTGCGTGCGGTCTGAATGAGTTTAAGATTCAAAGTTGTAAAACCGTAAAGTTTCAGATTCAACTTTTGAGGCCCACTTCTTATCTTGTTTTGATTAATGATATGAGTTGCTTCTTTTCTTTTTCTTTTGGTGTTCTTTGGTGTTCATTTATATCTTGAATGAATGAAATTATTCTCTGTTAAACATGCCAATTTTTTAGCTTCCTCTTTGTATATTTATTTTAGTTCATTAGCATGTTCTCTTAAAAAAGGGTTCATCCATGAATAATTTAATGAAATTTGCTAATTGATAAGTGAGTTGTGATTGTTTATAAATAAATTAAAAAAAAATTCTTATTGAAATGGAAGCTCAAACAATGTTACGTCTCTATTTGGTTATTTAGTCATTCATGTGTTAATAAATGAGCTTTAGTAGTTCCATCTTTATTTTAAATTAAGCTGTCAATTGTCTAAAGTATAGAGTTAAGTTGTTAAACAAGTTTAACTAGAATTATATCACCGGTGAATATCCAATGTTTGGGCCTAGACATATGGGTTGTTGAAGAAAGTGGAGTTGTGAGGTTACTATAAGCTAATGAAGAAAGTTATTTTATTTTTGGGCCAAAACTTGAAATTTGCTAGGCCCATTAATCTCATACAATGACCCCCTTTTGTAGTTCTTGTATAATTAATTTAATCTATTTCATGCTTTTCTACAATAACATACTCTTATGGCTTTACAAATCTCAAATTAGTTTAAGACAAATAATTCATAAACTTCGTAGCTTGCTTTAGGCACGATTAATAAATTATCGTGGCCATGGGTACGGTTCCCGTGGCATGGTCACGATATGTAAATCCCAATTCGAGTGCGCGTTTCACGCGACTTGACCATAACTTCAAATAATAATAATAAACATGTTGTAAATCGCGGGTGCGTTTCATGTGACGCGGTTTGCAATGTGTACCAACCGACAAGTGTACGACATCGTAACTTGTTCAAGAAATAACTCCATAAATACTAAAAATTAATTTAAATACATAATTAAAAGCGGTCAAAGGTAAAATACACTATAGATTTAAAACAGGTAATAAATCAGATAATTAAAAAGTAAAATAATAATAATAATAATAATAAAAATCAGATAATTAGGCCAAGTATTAATTGTTAAGCGACCGTGCTAAAACCACGAAACTCGGTAGTGCCTCACACCTTCTCCCGGGTTAACAGAATTTCTTACCCGGTCTTCTGTGTTCGCGGACCAAAAATAAGAGTCAAATTTCTTCTATTTGGGATTCTAAAATAAATCGGTGACTTGGGACACCATAAATTATTCCAAGTGGCGACTCTGAATAAATAAATAATCCCATTTCGAATAATGTCACTTAAATTAAAAAAACTCCCTATCCCATATCCCCTCGGGAAAAAGGAGATGTGACATTGTATAGAAAGAACGGTTCTATTTGAAAAATATTAGATTAGCATGATCTCATTTAGTAGTTCAATCTAAAATTATCCTAAATTAAGTTCAATCAAATATCAGTTTGATACTAGTTTTATGGTAGTTGTATTTATTCAAGATGCTAATTCTCGTGTTCTATAGTTTGATTTTGCTTATTCATGATAAAATATTATATTTTTTTGCAGTAGAATGAACTAGTTTGCAAGATTCACTTCAGGAAAAAATTGAATCTAGATACGTGGCCCGAACAACATCAGGATAATACTATATTTAAAAGTGAAGAAGATATTGAATGGATTAGAGAAGGTGTCCCGGGAATAGAATTCGGCCCATTAACTTTGAAAAGTAATGAAATATATGTTGAAGAAAACGACATATCTTAGTTATTCTTCTTATGTTTGTCACTATTTTAGTAAATATTGTTATTAAAAATAGATCATTGAGTTTTTTTTTTTTTTTTACTATGCTTATTAATGTTTAAATCTCTGTCATTATTCTCACTTTTTCTCCCTTTTCCTCTAAATATTGTTGTTTTTGGTTTGGTGTTTGACAGGGAATTGTCTCTAATATATAAAATTGTATCTAACTTTCTAGGAAAAGAGCGAGAGGAACAAACAAAGCCGAAAGAATGTGACTATACCACACATATAAGGAAGAAAAATCATTCTCAAATTATAAATAAGGTATGCCATATTCACTATCTGCTTTCTGCAATTTATATATCCGTACTTATTTTCTTAAATTTCTTTGATACACCTTTTTACTATATAAACATATGAAAAAAGGATGGTGTAATACCAAGTCGTATTGAGGTGTTAAAAAAACACATATGAGAAAGAATGAACAACCAGTAAATGAAATAGATGGTGAAGTTATGGTAAATTCTTATTCTTTATTATAAAAATTTATAACTTTTTATTGCTCGACTCTTTCTTAAAAAAAGAAAGAAGTGAATGAACTTGCTAAGGTGTATCTGAGTTAAATGTTCCCGGAATTGATCTCAATGATGTGTATGGATAAGTTATGGACCAGACACTCATGGGATTGTTCTAACTCCAGAAAAAAGAGCAGCTCCAAGTTTTATTTACGGCCCTGTGTATAAACTTCTATATTATAATTTAGTTTTCTTTTAGTTACAATAATCTTCCTCTTTTGTGATAGATTTCTGATAACTCAATTGAAGATCGCCAACAATCACTATCACCTATATTTCAGTTGTTCAGGCAAATAAGGTGAGTTTGTACACTTGTTTAAACTATATATTTTTATACTTAGATTCGAGGAGTAGGAAACATCTTTGGCATTTGATACTTTTGCTTTTACTTGAACTGGGTAAAAGAATTTATATCAACGTTGTTTGATCATATGGGTAAATGCTGTCATGTTATGTTATCTTCTTATACTTAATTAATTATCTTTCATAAAATGAAAAATATTATATGGCTTTATCTTCTTTTTTTTTTTGTATCTAATATTCTATAATTTGCCAAGTTTTAAATTTTGTACACTATCAAAGTAACCAATTTAATGTTTCTTCTCAGGTTAAACAATCAAGAAGACGCGAATTAGTGAAGTAGACACACAGAAAAACTGGGTAAGTTTGATAATATTACAAGATACTGATTCCTTTGCCTTATTTTCTCTGTTTGTTTTCTCTCTTCAGTTAGTGCTATTATACCCATTATTCAATATGTTTATTTTTTTGAATCCCAATCTGTTGTTTTTGGTATCCCAACAGATTGGGATACCAAAGTACAATGGGTATAATACCAAAACTATCTCTTCAGTTTTACTTTGTACAAAGTACTTTTTATACCGTTACTTTGTTCTTTAGTTATAGTATTAACATGCATTCGTTTTACATACATTTCAGGTTAGTTATAAAGGTTGACATTTGTGAATGTACAAATTAAATATAAAGTATTGTGATTAAACTAAATAGAGGATTATTATTAATATTTTAAAATTTTGGTACCGACATTAATCTAAATGTCAAAATTTTTAATACGACATTTTAAACAGTTGTAAAAAATGCCACTAATCGGTTTTTGACATTCATGTAAATGTGGATACGACATTTTCATAAATGTCGTAAATTTACCTACTGGCATTAAATAAAAATATCGGTAATTTTAAGTGACGTTTCATAGATGTCTTAAACTAAATGTCGTAAATTTCTTGTTGACATTTACGTAAATGTCATAAACTACATATCGTAAAATTCATACCAACATTTACCTAAATGTCGGAAAATTAACGACATTGAAATTTACGACATTTGATGCAAATGTAAAATAAATGTCGCTAAACGAATTTGCGACATTTAAGCATCTTAATATGACATTTAATAAATGTCATCATATCTCTAATTTCTTGTAGTACATGATAACACTAATATAACATTCAACTTGAAATAAAATCAGATCTAACATGTTCCATCAACCAAACCGGGATCAAATCCTTCTTATTATCATCAAGAATCTGCAATATAAGAATTTAAAAGTTACCTGGTTTGTAGAATAATAAAATACAGCAGTGCAACAACAAAAAATTCAGCAGCAAATACAGTAGAAACTACAGCAACTCAAGTATTAAGACAACCCAAAAAACTCAACAAAGATGCTTGAAACTCGTAGCTATCAACTTCACAAATTGCCTAAGGGATCTTTTTATTTTTCTCAAAGTTTTTGCACTCAAATAATACTCACAAAACTCTGAAATTTTAGCTTGTTATATGTATTAAACTGCTGATTTTTCTCAAAGATATATGTCTTTAAACAACTCTCCAAGATGTGTGTTAGTGTAAGATAGTGTGTGAGTCCTTTTATAGGAGAAGAGTAGCCTTTAAATAGGCAAAATAAAGTCAAATTTTTTGGATAGATTTTGGTCCACCAAAAGTCTGACTTTGTGTGCTAAACACTATTCAGAAGCTGTAAAAAAAAATATTGTATTTATCACCACACAATGACTTTTGAGTTTTGTACTCCAGAGTATTTGCACAGTAAAAATAACCAAACTTATACTATTCTTTCTTTAATTTCAAAATTCAAATACTCAAATCCAATATAAACAAATTCACTAAGCGCTTGAAAATTTTATTATCAACTATCATGACTAAGCAAATAGCTATTTTAAAGCTAATGAATAACTAATTATCACTGATTAATAACTATGAACGACTAAGTTAATATAGATTAAACACAACTAATAATAAAAATAATAATAAAAATAAAAACAAAAATCATAAATTATGCTAGACATAAACTAACTACAATACAATTAGTAAAAATAGGCAGAGGAAATGAGAATAGGGGTATACCAAACGAGGGCGTTCGGGGTGGTCGCCGGAATTTGGCCGAATTTTTAGTTGCCTGATTTTTGATTGACATCAATATGTAGGTCTTGATGAGCTATATCCATTGATGTAGGTATTGTGGGGTGGTAGTGGCTAGAGCTTCAATAATTTGGGCAAAAAAGTGGCAGCTAAAGTTTTTCAGATATAAAATTCAAGAATTTTGAGGGAGTTTCGAAGGATTTGGTTTGGAGATATGGAAAGAGGAGGCTGTGGAGATTATATGGTATGAATTTGGGGTCATTTGGAGGTTGGCCGCCGCCGGTGGGCGATTTTCGGCGGGCGCCAGCGGTGGTGGGGGCGGATATGGGAGAGAGAAGAGAGAGAGAAAAGAGAGGAAGAAGAAAAAAATTATGGGGGAAATGAGGGCATTTTTCAAATTTTTGAGGCTTTAAATACCTATTGAGAGATCAAATATGGACCATTAGATCAAGGGGTGATCAATGGTTGAGATTTGATTTTGGGTCACTTAATGAAACGACGTAGTTTTGAGGCAAAACTACGTCGTTTCAGACCTTTTTAAGGGCAGCCCCTTATCTTGCACTTTTGGTCACTTTCTCTTTCAAATTTAGCCCAATTTCTTCCTTAATCCTACTTATTAAACTAAATTTACATAAAAAATAAATTAATTAAGTAACTTATTCAAATAATCAATTAACTATATTAATTCACCAATTGAATAGTTAGTTAATTCCTAAAATGCATAAATGAAGAAAGAACTATTTTTTGGTATTTTTATGATAGGAAATATGCAATCAAAGACACAAAAATTGGGTAAATAATTAAAGTAACAAAACACTAATGACTTTAGAAGGTGTTAAAATAGTGTAAAAATCAGGTATTCACATATACAAAATAGACTGTCACTATACAAAATATATACTAAATAGACTGTCACTATACAAAAAATATACAAAATAAACCGTCACTATACCAAAAATTATACAAAATAGACTGTCACTATATAAAAAATATACAAAATAGACTGTCGCTATACAAAAAATATACAAAATAGATATTTTGGGTTATTAGATGTAATATGTTTAGGCCGGAGGGCCATTTCGTGTCAATGGAAAAAAAATATGGGCTATTAAAATTTTGAGGGGTTTCGAGGGTCATTTTTTCTTTTTTGTCGCATTATTTTTCAAAATCATTTTACCTTTTCAGTTTCAAACATGAACTTTAATTTGTAGAAAAGTGCACCACACCACGAGAGAAAACATTAATACGATTATCATAAATTTGATAACTTAAATACAAGTAATTAGCTTTTTGTTGTATGTGATCATTTCTATCCTACTAATCACGTCAATCATACTCAGTAAGTATCATTCAATTTTTTTTTTTCGAATTTCATGTAGTTCACTATTTACCTAGTAATTCATCAATAATCTTCCACTCATTTTAACAAGTATAGTGATTTATGAATGTATATGACATCTTCCAAATATAATAAAAATTACCTTGTTAAGATTAGCTTCAATCTTCTGATGCAACAATTTAACCAATTTGCGCATTATACCTTAGTGAAATAGAAGTGTTAGATATTGTACGCAGGCGTTAGTTGCATCTAATTGTGTTGAAATTCACCCCTTCATGCAATTTAACTCTAATCACATTATCAACGATCAATTAAGTTTCAATAGTAACAATATTACAACACAATTAATACTTCATATCAAATTTAAGATTAATCTTAACGAGATATAACCTTAAGATGAAATAAAAAAATTACCTTCAATAAAAGCAACGATAGATATACTTATAATGAAATTTAAATATCTTCTATAATCCAAACATGCATAATTTATGAATGTGAGGACTATGAGGGCATAAATTGCATATCAATGAATAATTTGACATATATTTTAAATACTATATCGATTTAAGAACTTCTATACGTCTAACAAATTTGTTGGAATAAATGCATTTGTCCTTCCATAAATTCACTTGTTATTCTATTAACCGATGTCACTATATTTTCACTATTAACGAGAATATAGTCATTGAAACAATTGAAATCGTTCTAATGAATCAATTTATTATCGTGATATTTTTTCTTACGTGAATAATGACTTGTTTGTGAATGCTTGGTCATACCAAATCTCTCTACCCATATATTTTTTGGAGAAGGGCCAAAGTTGCTTTTGTATTGTTTGCAATTGCTAAATTTTGCCATACGTTACACTCTTATTCAAATTATACCTTACAATTAGCAGATCTTGTATTTGTTCTTATCATTAAGAGAAACTCTAATGTAAAATAGGTGGATTTCATGTGTCTAAATTTTTGGGAAAAATGTTTACGTATATCCCTCAACTTATTTTATATTGGAGATTCATTAATGGTCAAAGGTAAAAAATGAGTTTTTTTTCCTGAAAAAGAGGATAATATAGAGCAAAGATTTAATGAATGATAGAATTGGTCAATTTTAAATATATGTACAGGTGTAATTTGACTATGTTCACATTTTCTGGTCAACTTTTCAAACAAATAGTGAGTGTTGGCTAATTTTAACCCATTTTAAGAACCTTATTTTTTTATTTAAAAAATCTGATACGCACACCTTGATAAATGAAGCGTTATACTAGCCCGAGGTCATTGTCAATTATTTTAATAGGCAACGGCATCTTTTATGATAGCTACGTAAAATCGGTATAGCACATAGTACAACATTTTGAATACATATATGTATATCGGTCCAACTCCAATTTTCTTTAAAAAAAAAAGGGAAAAGGCAAAACCTTTTTTTCTCCTGGTCTCCTCTTTTTTCCCAATTAGAAGAGCGGAGCATCCAAATCACACACTAAAAGTGTCACTCACTCTGTAGTCTGCATGCACGGAAGAAGCAGTGTCCTTTTTAAGCTACTGAGAGCGAGTGGGTAGTGGGTACTGTAAAACCCTCCTCATTTTGTCCGCTCTTCCTCTTCTTCCCACTATAGCCACACTTGAATGTGATTTGAAGAATTTCCCCAAAACTCTGCTAAAACGTAAACAAGAGAAAACAAGAAAGAACAAGTGGTACAAATTCGGTATGCATTCTTTTCTTTTCCTACAATTTATGCTGAAAATTTCAATGGCTTTCATCTGTAATGCTTCTTTTGCGTTACCCACTTATTGAAAAGGGTATTTTTGTTTATTTGCATTTTAGAAATTGCTTTTATTATGTGTTTTTTTTTTGCGGTGTATTAAATTGGGGTTTATTGACATATGCCTTGTTGAAAGATTAACCTTGTTCTGTCTTGTTAGGTTCGCGCTGTTTGGTAGCTAAAACTAGGGTTTTGGGTTTTCCCTAGGGTTTGATTCTTGGTTGTGTTTTGCTTTTTTTTTTTTTTTTTTTGCATGTGGATTCTGCTTAGAATTATTTGTGCTGTTGGTTGGATATAAGCAGTAGAGAAATTTTTTGACATTCTTATCTTCACCTTTAGGTTTTGATGCATGTTAAATCCATTTATGAAATTATGTCACGTCTTAAAGATTAACAAAAAAGTCAATTTATGAATCTGATTTAGAGTTGTCTTACATTGACTATTTTTCTTTAGCTGGAAGCTGAAAATTTACCCAAAATGATGGTCAGAGGAGATCCTCCTATGTAGCTTTAGCTGCAGTTCTGGGGACCTAATGATTTTTAAACTTTTCTTTTCAGCTGCAGTGTATAAAAACATGGAGGAAAGTTCGTCATCTAAAGTAGCGGATGGAACTATTAGAGGTATCACATTCGGTTTGGCGACACCACAGGAAATAGTAAGTACAAGTTTATGCAGTTTTAATTTTATGTTTGTTACAAGGTTCTCAAGAAAAAAGTACCGGCCTTATTCCATACATGCTTTTTTAAAAAATCAAACTGGTGCATTTAAGGCTTTCTGAAGTAATGTTGATGAATGGTTCCTGTAATATTCTTACTTCTTTAAAGAAAAAATAGTATTTTGTTATTTTCTCAACTTTTCAAGTAATTGTACTGAATGATCTTAGTTCAACTATGAAACCAGTTACCCTTACAATTAAGTTTCTGAGTTGGCTAGTGTTTTTTTATGCTGTGTCGGTTATGAATTCCTAATTTTTCTTGTTTCTGGCAGTGTAAATCCTCTATTAGTGATTGCCCCATTACCCATCCCAGCTTACTTCTCAACCCTTTTCTTGGTCTGCCTCTCGAAGCTGGCAGATGTGAATCCTGTGGTACTGCAGAGCCTGGACAATGTGAAGGTACTATAACATTTTCATCTATTTCACTTCTATTATTTCTTTAAAACATAGAGGTAACGCTAAGGTGCAAGTGGAGTGTAATATGGTATGCGTATGTCGATAAATCAGTGAAGTCGAGAAGTCGACAGGGGCTAAATGCTGGCTTGGCTTAATGCGTAATTGGAATTATATGCAATTGCTGAGCCCTTCTTCTGAAGGGTCAAGTAACCCCAATTTTCCGTTTCAGGTCATTTTGGATACATTGAGTTGCCCATTCCTATTTATCACCCTGACCATGTCAGTGAGTTGAAAAAGATGCTAAGCCTGCTTTGCTTGAAGTGTTTAAAGATGCAAAACAGAAAGGTATTGGATCTTATTAAGTTCTCCGATTTATGATAAAAAAAAAAATTATTTTTGTTCAAAGATCATACATGAGGAAGTTTAAGATCAGTAGCGTTGAAACTGTTTTTCTTTAGAATTATTTTTGTTGCCGTTAGTCAATATATAAGCAAACATCACAATGTTACTGGTGATATGTCGGACCCTACATTTGGACTTGTTATTTTAACAAACATAATGTGGCCATTTGCTAATCTTTCTGGGCCCTTTTTAGATCAATTTTCTTTAATGCTGCCAAATGATGATTTTGTGGAGGTTACTGGCTGTCAGATATTAACTCTGGTAGTTTTCAAAATGAAAAAATAATAATCTGATACTAACTCGACAAAGAGTATTATTCAAGCTGATAAATAGCTAAACTATTTTTGGTAGGTTAAGTGGTTGATATCTTCGATTCCCATCGAGTCGAGTTGCTAATTCTGTAATTTGTTGCGAATGTACTCCAATTTTATAGGCCTAAATTGTTCCTTTTCCCCATCTAAGGCTACGGAAGTTGAATTGACGATTTTCATGGACTTGTCTTTGGAAGGTGCTTAGTCCATGAGTTTTGGCTTGTTTTCTGCAGAGATGTAAAATAATTTAAATTTGATGTGAAAGTGCTCTCT
Source organism: Nicotiana tomentosiformis (assembly GCF_000390325.3). Taxonomy (NCBI): domain Eukaryota; kingdom Viridiplantae; phylum Streptophyta; class Magnoliopsida; order Solanales; family Solanaceae; genus Nicotiana; species Nicotiana tomentosiformis. The sequence continues at coordinate 41,224,161 of NC_090812.1, read as the reverse complement.
GTGCGATCTTCTAACCTTTATTGGGATAATACTCAGGTTCAGGTCAAGCATGTTGGTGTTCTTGAACGAATGTTGTCCTCATGTTGTGAGGTGAGTATCTAGCTGCCGTGCAATTATGTTTAGTTGCTAATAAAAAATATATTGTTGTTGAGTATCGGCATTTATGTGCCTCTAAACTGTTCAGAGTTTCTTATGTGTTGTAAACTCAGTTATTCATATTCTTATAGCAAGGTCAGGTTTTGGTCTTTTCCTTGTCTGTGTTTTGATTTGCATGGTTTCCTTTTTTTTTAAAATATATATATAATTCCTTTCCTTTTTTGATCGGTTATAAATTGGAAATTCTAAGAACCAACCAACAGCAGCATTGTTATCGATCGACCTGATAGTAATTATTATATGGACTACATATGTTCTCAATAAGACCCTCTATCACTTGGAGTGTATAACTATTTTGTGCCCTCTAACTGGGTTTGTAGTGTCATTTATTTGTCATGCTTCATAGAAATAGTGTGCTTCAACCAACCTTTTTTGCTTGTCCCTCTGCCTCTTAGTTAGTAATGCAAGTTTTCTTAGGCACCTGCATGGAACAATGATTTTTCTTTGTAAGGGTGACTAAACCCGTGTTGACAATGGTGGCTTTTTTAGTTTTTTATTGAGGGAGCTCTTTGAGCTTTCTGTGGAAGAGTCGTTGTCCTTGAAATTTATTTGTTGTATGCCATAAAAAGTAAATGAATCATAGAAAAGTATGTGCAGAGTTGAGATTGCTGTATATGAGATTGTTATACCTGAGTACGATCTAGTTATTTGACTTCTTTCAACGAGGTAATGAAGTTATCTTGTTGGGGGCATAGAGTGGTGGTCCTTTTCCTGTCTTTCTTTAAACAAAAATGAAAGTTTGATAAAAATAGTGAATAAAAATGAATGAAGTTTTGAAGAAGAGGCTTTTCTTCCTTAGCCCCACCCTTACCCACAGAAGGGGCATAACAGGCAGGAAAAACAAAATAAAAACCAGTGGGGAGGAGGATTGGGCGAAGGGCAGAAAGAAGGTGAGGTGTCTAACACTGTTAACATTTTATTGATGCAATATTTAACTTTCAATTGGCATCGTTTCATTATTTCTTGTATAGTTTTGGTTAGATTAAGTAGATCAATACCCTAAAATTGGTCATATTTAAGCCACATAGTTCAACACATATAGGAGCAGACATGTACTTATTGTTTTGTGTGGCGAGGAAATCACCATGTTTAGTTCATGAAATTTTGATGAAAATCAAAAGGGATATCCCTTCTTCTGGAGATTCGTGAATATAATAAACTGATTGAACTGGCAATTTCTTCCACGTTCACCTGTGTGCTAAACTGTTCATCGAGTTATGTGCTAATGTCAATTCTATCAATAGTTATTCATAGCAAAAGGAGATAGTTGGTATCTGTTTGTATTTTTTGATTTTGTTTACCAGGAGGTTCTTCGAGGAAAAGCTTCAAGTGTTTATCCAAACAGTGTTGTCTTACCGACAACCTGTTAAGAAGAGATTCTCTGTAGGTACTAAAAGAGAAGGAGCTCATGTCTTGTTGCCTAGCCATAGTCCTAAACTGAAAGACACTGAGCACTTTATTTGACTATGAATATTTATAAGCTGGAGTCTGTTTAAATTTGTAGCAATTTTTCTTATTGAATTCATAACCAGAAGCTGAACTTTACTTCTTGAATAAAGTGACTTATGGATTTAATATATTTGATATGATGTAGGATGTCGTACAAATCTCAATAAATGAGGGTAAAACCTCAGATGGTGCTTCCTATTTGGAACTGAAAGTTCCAAAAAATGCTGCAAATCTTCCAGACTGGAACTTCTTGGAAAAATATGGCTACCGCTATGGTGACGGTTATTCTCGACCTATGCTTCCTTCTGAGGTTAGCTTCTCAGTCGCTGCAGAATCACCACACCATTTAACAATTAGGGGCTGAAGAAAATCAGCTTATAAAGAGTTAACTTCTGTAATAAGCTGAATTGAATTGGATTGGATTAATGTCTTTATTTTGCTTCTTGAGATGCTCGTAAAAGTTAGTATACATTTGGTGCCTCTTGGTCTATCTCTAGTGGTTAATGTATTTGATATTGGTTGCTTTTTCTATGTTGCCCTTCTGATATGGGATATCATAGCTTCATGGTTCCATCACTTAGTCTTTCATGCAAATCCATTACCTGTGAAGTCAAATCTTTGTCATTCACTGGCAAACTAAAATGAACGGCAGCTGGGAGAATTGTGACTGCATTACAATTAGGTGCTAATCCCCTTGTCCTTTTGGTCATGCCTCACGACTCTGCCACTGGGACATGGTCAGAAGAGTATGCTGCTGTCTTTACGATTTTATGAATTCTGACCTCCCGCAATAAAACTCACTCATTTTATAAATATTTTTAACCAGTGCACTCCTATATACAGCCTAAAGACATTGTTTAGGGTAGCCGACTAAGAGATGGAAAGATACACGAATAGTGATAACAATAGTGCTTTTTGAAAAATACTAATGCTGTGGTAGTGCGATTAACCTATAAGGAGAGTGGAAATAACTAGGATGAGTTCTTTTTCGCTGGAACTCAGTATTTTCTGCTAGTGACAATGTTTAAGATGGGCTATTATGAAGTACATAATCTGGTATATGTTTTTACTTTTTAAACCTTTGATGACATTGGAGATTTCATTTGTTGGATCGTTCTCCTTGATATATATCTTGGTGGTTGTACCTATCATAAAATAAATGTCTGGGAGTTTGCTTTCTGGTTCATCAATTAATTCCATTTATTGATATTATTTTACATTGCAAAATCAGTATTTTGCTCTGGCTAATAGATATCTCAGTTTAATTTGCTTTCTCTTGTTTTTGTTATCACACACGATTTTAGGTTCTTACAATTCTGAGAAGAATTCATGAAGATTCTAGGAAAAAGCTGTCAGCAAAAGGCTATTTCCCACAGGATGGATACATCCTGCAATACTTACCAGTACCTCCTAACTGTTTGTCTGTGCCTGATATATCTGATGGGAATAATATCATGTCTTCGGTAAGACACATAAGTAGAATCTTATATATTGTTGGTATTCTCTTGTCTACGTCAAGTTGCAAGTTATCATAATTTTATGTTGCTTTTTCAGGATCATTCTATAACAATGCTCAGGAAGGTACTGAGGCAGATTGACATAATTAAAAGTTCAAGATCTGGTATACCTAATTTTGAGGCTCATGAAGTTGAAGCCAATGATTTACAAGCATCAGTTGTCCAGTATCTCCAGTTTAGGGGGACAGGCAAGGTACTGAGACTGCTTTTATTGTTGGATTTGAACAACGATTTTAATTTCCCCATCTGTTTAACTGTTAGAGTGCTTTGTGATTTTATTGGTGAGGCTTCCAATGTTATGACACTTCTTATTTGGAAGAAGTTTGTTGCATTTGCAATTTCTAACAAATAGTTACTGCACCACTTTGTGCTTTGAGTGTTCGACAGTTTGCTGTTTCTTTTTAAATTCCTGAGTATATATATTAAGTGTCTGCATCTATGAGACTTGACTAATTTGCATTTCTAAACAAACAGAAAAGTCAATGATGCCAAAGTTCAGGCAGTGATGAGTTTCTTCAAATTGCTCTGTTTCATATCTGAAGAAATAGTGGCGGGCATAGTTTGGGCAAACCCGAAATTCAAATCGAAATCCGAATATTTTGGATTTTTGGTTTGGATTTTCGGATTACGGATTGGATTTTGGATTTAATTTTTAAAATTTTTGGATTTCGGATTTGGTACTTTGGATTTTTGGATATCCAAAAATCTAAGTTTTTTTATATTTTATATTTAGTCCATTATCCATATGTCAATCGTAACAAGTTCAATACCCTACCCATTAGATAGTATCTCATATATTCAATATTAATTACTAAGTTACTGTCAGAAAACTTTCTATTTGGACATGGTTTTACTATTGCTACTTCTTATCGGCCGTATTAATATCTCTGTTGCATTTCCTTGATAATAATTTTATTACTTAAATACTTTATTTGGATGATTGCGGTGAGAATGAGGAACTTTTCATGAGTAATTCATTTGGCTATTCATTTTTGTAAACCGAAGAAACATCTCAACTTATAAACTCAAAACCGAAAATCCAAAATATCCAAACCGATCAATACGAAACCGAACTTAAAAAATCCGATCCATTCCGAGCTTATTTGGATTGGATTTGAATTGTCATTTCTTCAATCCGAAAACCGAAAATACAAACCGAAATTTTCATATTCAATCCGAACTGCCCGAACGCCCACCCCTAGAAGAAATCACAAACCATTTTCTGTTTCTATGTTTTCTTTTATACTTTATTGAGAGTTTGTTCACTGTAGCTAGTGGAGTATTTTTGTTACCAAACAATTTAAGAAATATCACGTCCACTCGAAGAAGTTCCTCAGTATACTTTGCTGAATATAAATTGTCGGCTCCATGTAACGTGGAAGGAAATGGTGAGGAAAAATGAAGATGGTTCTGTCTTAAACTGGACAGTGCACTCCAACAGTGTTGCAGGGGTTGATATGAGTTGCCTTGACCTTGTAGGAGAGGGAGGTATTTTTTTTTGGTTTGGGGGGGGGGGGGGGGCAGTAAAGGCCTTGACCTTGTTTTGCAGTTGGAGAACAGGAATGCAGCCTTTATCTGATTTCAAATGGGACTGAAAATTTGGTGAATTTTCTGAATAGTACCTAATTTAGGATGAAAAATCTATTTTCTCAGTGAATCATGGAATGTAGAAAAACAGAGAATTGCTGGGTTTGAACAGAACCCAGAAACTTTAGTTCTTTGATATTTAATTCAAGAATATAATTGATGTTCATTCTCAATACTAGGCATCTCGTGACGTTGATAAACGTTTTGGAACAAACAAGGAAGCAGCTGATACCACCACTAAAGCCTGGTTGGAGAAGATGAAGACCTTGTTTATCAGGAAGGGGTCTGGTTTCTCGTCTCGAAGTGTCATAACTGGTGACCCATATAAAGGGGTGGGTGAGATTGGCTTGCCATGTGAAATTGCTCAGAAAATTACTTTTGAGGAGAGAGTAAGTCAGCACAATATGGCATACTTACAGAAATTGGTGGATGAAAAGCTTTGTTTAACCTATAAAGACGGGTCAAGTACTTACTCTTTGAGAGAAGGGTCAAAGGGGCACACATTTCTACGACCTGGACAAATAGTGCACAGGAGGATAATGGATGGTGATACCGTTTTCGTTAATAGGCCACCCACAACACACAAGCACTCCCTCCAAGCCTTATCAGTGTATGTCCATGATGATCACACTGTAAAGATCAACCCCCTCATATGTGGTCCCCTTAGTGCTGATTTTGATGGGGACTGCATTCATTTGTTTTACCCTCAGTCCCTTGCTGCCAAAGCAGAGGTTGTGGAGCTCTTCTCTGTAGGGAAACAGTTACTGAGTTCACACACTGGTAACTTCAATTTGCAGCTTGCCACTGACTCATTGCTGTCATTGAAGTTAATGTTCTCAAAGTATTTCTTCGATAGAGAAGCTGCCCAACAGTTAGCAATGTTTCTTCAGATGGCCTTACCTGATCCTGCACTAGTAGATGTTCGTAAATCAGGTACCATGTGGACTGCCTTACAGATCTTGGGGACTGCCTTACCTGATGGCCTTGATAGTTGTGGGGAGACGCATACAATTGGGAAAAGTCAGTTCTTGGGGATTGAGTACAACAAGGACTTGCTTTCATCCATTCTGAATGATGTTATCACATCTATCTATTTTATGAAGGGGCCAAATGATGTGCTGAAGTTTTTCAATTCTTTACAACCTCTATTAATGGAGAATCTGTGCACAGAAGGTTTTAGTGTTAGTCTCCGAGATTTTTACACGTCAAAGGCTGTTAGGGATGGTATCCAGGAAAGAGTTCAGTGCATGTCCAAGTTGTTGCATCACTTGCGGTCATCCTATAATGAGTCTGTGGAAGTACAATTAGAACATCACTTGCGTAATGAGAAACTTCCAGTTATTGACTTTGTGCACAAGTCATCTGGCATTGGTGTTCTAATTGATTCCAAGAGTGAATCTGCCCTTAATAAGGTGGTTCAACAAATTGGGTTTTTAGGCATGCAAATATCCGACAGAGGAAAATTTTACTCAAAAACATTGGTAAATGACATGGCTCGACTGTTTCAGAAGAAGTATCCTTCTGCTGGTAGTAACCCTTCGGAGGAATTTGGGTTGGTTGGAAGCTGTCTGTTCTACGGGTTAGACCCTTATCAGGAGATGATTCATTCGATCTCTAGTAGAGAAGTGATTGTCCGCTCAACAAGGGGATTGACTGAACCTGGGACTTTGTTCAAAAACTTGATGGCCATCCTCCGTGATGTGCTAATTTGCTATGATGGGACTGTTCGGAATGTCTCCAGCAATTCCATTATTCAATTTGAGTATGGGGCTAGTGGTGGGTCAAATTTCCCAAGTGAATTTGGTGCTGGTGATCCTGTTGGAGTGTTGGCTGCAACTGCTATGTCCAATCCTGCATACAAAGCAGTTCTTGATTCCTCTCCGAGCAGCAATTCCTCCTGGGAGATGATGAAGGTAGTGCTTCGAATACAAGTCCTTTTCTGCCACTTCTGACCAGCTACTTTATATGCACTCACCTAACTGTGTCCCCAACCCCTTTTTCTTATTTCAGGAGATACTGCTTTGTGGAGTGAGCTTCAAGAATGATGTTTCTGACCGTCGGGTAATCCTTTATCTGAATGATTGTGGGTGCCGTAGAGGGTGCTGCAGAGAAAAAGCAGCGTACCTCGTCAAGAATCATTTGAGTAAAGTATGTCTTAAGGATGCTGCTGATGAGTTCTTGATAGAGTAAGCACCCTAATCTTTCATTTTTTATGCTACCACTTTCTTGTCTTCTAATAGTGTGTCTGTGTACCTACTATCTGCCCAAAACAAAAGTACACTGTTGAAACCTGACACATGAGGCTTGTGGAACAGGTGCGTCATTGGACTTGAGACCTGAATCTCAATAAGGAAATAATAAAAATTAGTAGGCTGGCTTTAAAATCTAGTGCGTTTTAGGGGGTTATTAGGCCAATTTTGCCAATAATAATTTATAGAAGTTGAGATAAGAACCATGGAAGTTAGTTTGATGGGGGTAGGGGAAAGACAATGATTACCTTAATATACTCCGACCAGATTGTAGCCAACTTAGTTACTGCGTCAAAAAACATTTTTCCTGATCTAATGGAATTGCATTACACTGGTTTCACAGTTAAATATTTATTTTATTAGACTGCCTTGGTGAGGTTCTGCAAATTTTCAGTTGAACTTTTGCTGCTATTCTCTGATGCCTGCAGTTATCTTTTCTTGTTTATAAATTTTTGAACTCCATTTTCTTTTGCTGCCCAAGTGGTATTTCTGGTACTACATGAAAGTGAAGAGTTTCTTTCTTATTTTTAAGTTTGGGATAAAGTAACAAATGCTGTTGATTAAACTGGAAAATTCGGCATAAGATTTATCCAGAAAGTAGAAAATCGTCATAGAAAACATGATTATCTGCAAATAGCACCCATCATTTATGCTTACTGAAATGTCGAAGGTACTCAAAAAGTGTGAAAGAACGAAAAGGTTCCTCTAATATGTACAGAAGACTTTTTTCACTCCCTTGAAATCGAAGAGAACTAATGCAACTGCTGCAAGGTGGCGACAATCTTCAGAATAGGAATGATTTCAAGTACTTTTTCTTCTCATGATAAAGATCTGGCAGTTTTTCCCAAATTATTAGACATGAACAGCTTTTCTGTTCATAAACTATCAAGCACGTTAGTTCCATTATCATCATTTTGAGTTAGTTATTTGTTTTACCTCAATTTAATAGCAGCACTTCTTGCACATACAGTTCATTGCTTTCATTATAAAGGTACTCAAACTTTTACATCTCAAGTGTCATGCTAAAACCTGTTGATTGTTGATAAAATTTGGATTCGAAGTTTGCACTATTGTATCTCAGTTTAACTTATACATATCCAATATGCTATAAGATATAGTAGCGACCTCTGTGAAGAGGTAAAAGGAAAATGATCTAATTATTTTAGTCGGTGATCTTACTGCTTCTTTCTTGTAGATATGGAGGGCAACAAGCAGGATATGAGAATTCTGAAACAGGGACTGGCCTCATTGGTCATATTACTCTCAACCAGGTTCTACCTATTTTTCGAACTTACAAGCTTTGGAGTATTTTTTTCGTGAACTATTTCGTCATTGATGCTTCTGTTTGGGTTAACAGGGACAGCTGGAAAATCTGGGAATCAGTGTTCTTGAGGTTCTTGAAAGATGCCAAGAAAATATCAGTTCATTCCAGAGGAGAAAAAAGATTGGCAATCTTTTCAAGAGAATAGTTTTGTCAGTGAGGTCAAACACCATTTTTTTCTTATTGCTTCAATATGACTTACTGATCTTGCTGTTTTATCAATCGGTATGTTGTTAAATTTCTTAAGTTTTTAGCATCACAGACCATTATGTTAGACGGTTTAACTTTAGTGACAGTATGTGATGTAAAGACAGTCATATGTGTATGCATCTCTAGAGCGGGAAATCTTAGCAGCTCTTTATTCATTTTAGTACTACAGGTCCTATCATCTGTGGAACTGTAAACATGGCATGCGCCTTGTTTTCAACTCATCCTATTTACCTGAATATGTTTAAATTCACTTATTGTCCGACTGAGAGACTTGATAGTCAAGCATGAGGAATTGTCTGCATGTTGCACCAACTGTGTAGTACTTTTATGCTTAAAGGCTACAAGGTCAATATTAAAGTGATGAAGGACTCTGATCGGTTTAATATTTTTAAAATAGTGTAGAATAGTGTCCTACACCTATGTCAAGCAATTAACTGTGCCTCAATCCGAAACTACTCGGCTTCAGCTATATGAACCTTTATATGCGTTCTTCTCTCCTTGGGTCCATTTCATCCCGAATCTATTTCTATATGTCAGGCAGATGTGGCTCTTTATTCGTGGACTTGGAATGCAATTCATCTCTTTACATATCCTAGAAGACTATTCATCGTTTATGTGGCAATTTCTATAATAAATAAGCTCAGGCCCAAATAATGTTAGGATTGGCTAAATGAATCCTCTGGAACGATTTTGCTCTATTAGGTCATTGTAGTCCAAGTCATTTTAATATTACTTTGCTTATAGTTTTTTCGGCAAATTAGGGGTTCTCTAAAACTAAAGTTTTTTTTTTAACACTTACTCCTACACTTGCCACTAAAAAAGCGACTGTTTCATTGAAAGAACCATTTGTAGATAAATTGGCATCAATAACTAGTATCCCTTGCATGAGCTATTGTTAGTATGTATCCATCTTTATGGACCTCATCCTAAGGATGCCTTCTTGCCTTTCTTGTTTCATTAATTTTGTCACAGAAATCAGCCTACAAGTCTTTGTGCTGCGATTCCTGATCTGTTTTATACTCTTCTATCTACCTTGCATCTTTATCAATTCAAGAGACTAATCAACTGCTGTATAATCTTATTACCCATCTTTAATTATTACTTTGTGTGCAAAATAAATCCTATGCGCTTACAAAACATTTGCATCATTATGATTTTTTATGTTATGCAGTGAATTTTGTTCGTTTTGCTACAATTCTGGAAGCAAGTGTTTGAACACACCATGCTTGAGGTTCTCTTGGCCAGATGCGAGTGACGATCACTTAGAGAGGGTTTCTCACATTCTTGCTGATATGATATGCCCAATTCTGTTGGATACAGTTATCAAAGGTAGTTTTGGATTAACTGAACATGTTTCACGGTATTTGAGTGTGCGCGTGGTCATTTTGAGTATAAATCCAATCCAGTTTTTACATCTAGTGTACTGTTAAATTTTCTTTTTAAATTGAGTTTTGTCATGGAAAGAGAAAAAGGAGAAGGTTGATAGTATAGGTTGGACCAAGGTTCCAAACCTGTTTGTGTTGAACTGGTTTATTAGTTAAAACGGAGAACTGGATAGTTACGCTGGTTCATTAGTATAAATGTAAAGAATGATGGTTGTTTTGTCATGAATAAGGTAAAAAGGTTTCAGGGTTTCTCTATTCTTATTGATGTCATCTTAAGGTGTTACAGTATATCACATTTAAGTACTATGCACATATATGCATTTTCTGTTATGGCTTCCTAGGATAACTGCAGTTGCGAAGAATTTCAAGAAAATTATACCGCGGTTTTTCTTGGAAATGAATGCTTGATTCTAACAAAGTACACTCATAATGGACAGGTGATCCAAGGGTTTCAAGTGCAAATATAGTTTGGATTTCTCCTGACACAATGACTTGGATTAGGAACCCGTCCAAGAGTCAAAGTGGTGAATTAGCTCTGGATATTGTTCTCGAAAAAGAAGCTGTTAAGCAAAGAGGAGATGCTTGGAGGATTCTCATGGATTCCTGTCTTCCTTTCATCCATTTGATAGACACTAGGCGCTCCATCCCATATGCAATAAAGCAAGTCCAAGAACTGATTGGAATTTCTTGTGCCTTTGAGCAAGCTGTTAAGGTACACCATTAAATGCGTTGACTTTCTTTCTATTGTGCGGGTAATGCTCTGTGTGCAGCCACACACGTACCCTGAGGCATTCTCATGAACAAACATCGCGGCCACATCACAGTCTCTGAAAACAGACCTATTTGCAAAGCCACTTGTTGACCCCCCCCCCCCATTTTTTTTTTTGTTATTGATAAAGTTGCTTCATTGAAAGGCATCAAGCAGATGCAGTGATTACAAAAATAGAGATGCTAGCTCCATTACAAGATGTTATGATAGGATCTGGGAGCTAGCCAATAACCAAAAAATATACCTTAAAGAGGCTAGTCTAGAGTGAGGGAGCTCAAAAAATCTAAAAAGACAGTAAAACTATTTACATAGGACTGTTTGGCCCAACAAAAAAGACTAAGCAAACATCTGGCCTTCAGCAAGTGAGTTGGAGGTGAGACTCCATCAAAACATCTGAGGTTTCTTTCAGTCCATACCCTTGTTGAACCTTGAAACTTGAAAGATATCCTTACCATGAGAGATAGGATTTTTGAGTAGTAATTATAAATCTGATCTATCCACAATATCTGTGGACTTCCTGGGATGACTATGGTGATTGGTTCAGCTACAATTTTATTCTTAAACATTTTGATGATCAACTTTTCCTTCCTAAAGTGTACTTGACAACCAACTGTGTGTAAAACAAGAAATTTTATATTTTCCAAAGGAGTTCCTTTACATTGTAACTCGAAGTGCTTACAATATGGTTTGTTTTGCAGCGCCTATCAACGTCAGTTACAATGGTCACAAAGGGTGTTCTCAAAGACCACCTAGTTCTATTGGCTAATAGCATGACTTGCGCAGGAAATCTGATTGGTTTTAATGCTGGTGGAATAAAAGCATTGTCTCGAGCATTAAACGTGCAGATACCATTTACGGAAGCAACGTTATTTGTAAGCCGCATTAGTTTTCTTCTGTTCTCTACAACATTTTACATTGACTACTTTCCCTGTGAGCTATCTTTTTAATGAGAGTCCTATTTTATTATCTTTCTTAGACCCCAAGAAAATGCTTTGAGAGGGCTGCTGAAAAGTGCCATGTTGATTCTTTGTCAAGCATTGTGGCTTCTTGCTCCTGGGGAAAACATGTGGCAGTTGGTACAGGATCTCCATTTGAAGTTCTCTGGAACACAAAAAATGTACGTCTTTTGCTGTAACATCTTTTAATATTTATTTGGTATAAGAATGCGTTATATTGGCTTTTGATTTGATTGTGTCATGCGATTGGTTGATATATGCTATCAGATACAACCATTTCTCTATATTGTTATGTCTCGTTCTTTCAATAATTGGCCGACCGGAGTTATATTAAATTACAGATCATTGCATGCTCTGACGAATCTTTAGCTGTGTGACATCACTTTTCTCTAATTATTGCTCTATTATGTTTGCATCTTATATTTTGGAACACCTGTTTTCCAGTTCTACAGTAATAATTTTTCCTAGTTTGAATACAATATAACCTCTATTACTCCAGATACAGAAGTCAAAAATTGAACCCACCACTGCCCCCTCCAACAGCAAGTAACTCAACTAACACGTTCAGTTCTTCTCTTGATAGTCATGCCGATCAACTAGCACAATTGTAATGGAGAGAGTATCTGGCTAGAGGTTGAAAGTTCAATGTTTTGGTGAACATGTATTCTCTTTTAGGATGATGAAATTTATGCTTTGATGTTTACAGTCGTCCACTATGATCTTTTTGAGATAAGTTCACAGTGCGAGAACCAAGAATGTAACCAAGGATGCAAGAAGTGTGTGGTTATTCTTTCCTCTAATGATTGACTTGTCTAAATTGGTTCATGCCACTGTAAAAACTAAAACTCCAGGAAGAATAATTACCTATGTACTATGTATCCCAAGTGTAACCTGTGCACCTTTATCCTAGTTTATCCAATACATGTATGGTAACAAATATGTGGAGTAAAAATGGTCTATACTAACTTATACTTCGTGCCAAAGAAATGCATTTGCTTTTCCTAGATGGCTTGATCTTATGTTTATATAATGTTAGAAGATTCAAATCACTGAACCATCTTTTCTATAATTATCCGTGACAAATTATGTAACCTTAAGGAAGAGAAGACATAAATAACCTTGAAACTTGTGCAAAAAATGCATGGAGCAGTAGATTAGCGGTGCAATATGATTTTCCCATTCCATGCAAAGGTGATTTTATTAAGGTAAAAGAACATAAGATGGAAAGGTTGGACAACTATGGAAGCAACTTTTCCAAGGACTTGGAAATTTGAATGCAATTTTTCTTTTTCTTGTTGTAAATATAAAAAATTGGGGACCTATGTGCCTCAAACAACCAGAGAGTTTTGACACTGTTATCTGATCTCTGTCCTTGGCTAAGTTTGATTTCTGTGGTAGCATGTTGCTGTAGACTGGAAGGTTGCTATTTCTTGTCACCTTGAAATGGAAGCAAACACATTCTGTCTTATACCAAAAGTAAAGTAGACACCTCATCGATCAATAAAAGTATAAATGACTCAATGTATTGCATGTATGCTAACTCATGCATAAGAAACTTATTTTCTCATGTCTGGACAATTCATGTAATAAGATATTTAATGAAACATGTGAGTGATCCTTTTATTTATCCCTCCCCAAGAGCTCCCCACTTTGCTCCCTTGGGGATTCGAACCCACAACCTTTGTGGTTGGAAGTGGAGGGTGCTTACCACTTGAGCAACCCTCTCTTGTGACATGTGATGATCCTCAAAGAATTAGTTGACTGCTCTATACAGATTATGATGTATTATTTAAACAGTGAAATACTATGTAAAAAATTTAATTCAAATTTGGACAGCTGTAAAATCAGCACAACGCATTGAACTTTTTTGGTAGGCCAGGAGCCATTATGTTGAAATGGTGGTTTTAATTGTTGTATTCTCAGCAGCCATTAAATGCAAATTTGTGTTTCAAGCAGGTTGATTACATTTTACTTGGTTGAAAGTTCTGTAGTTGTCATAAATAGCTTTCTTGACCTGTACCATTAAGCTGAAATCTTAACCAGCTTACCACTAGCATGTGTATTTTCATCCAACACATCCAATTTTGGGCCTAGTTTAATGGTCTATGCATTTAAGTTCTTTTGTTTGATAAGCAGCTGAATATTTATTGTCGAAGTTGCACATTTTTTTGGTTTAAGGGCCTTGAGGCTAACATGTGAAAGTCTTTTTTGTGCAAGGTTGAATTGAATATACCGGATGCACATGATGTTTATAGCTTCCTGCACTTGGTGAGGAGCAGCTCTGCTCAAGAAGTAGAAGGTACCAGTTGTCTTGGTGCGGAAGTTGAAGAACTGGAGGTGGAAGACGAAGATATGGGATTATACTTGTCTCCCGATCGGGACTCTGGTTCAGATAAGCCCACTTTTGAAGATAGAGCTGAATTTGATAATGGTATAGAAAATGAAAACTTAGATGAAGGAAAGCTAAGTGGCTCTGCATGGGAGAAGGCATCATCTGAGAATGTCAAATCTGGTGGTAGCTGGGATATGGCTAAAACCCAAAATGGTGCTGAAAAGGCTGTCAATCAGTCAGATTCCTGGTCTTCTTGGGGCAGAAAGGTTGATGAAGCTGAGAATAATCCTCGTCAATCTGGGAACGGAGAGCAGCTAGAATCATGGTCTGCCTGGGGAGGAAAGGCTAAGGAAGTGGACAGTAATCCTCAGCAATCCGGGAATACAGCGCAGTCAGGGTCATGGTCAGCATGGGGGAAAAAGGTTGATGAAGCTGGGAATAGCCCTCGCCAGTCCGGGAATGAGGAGCAGTCAGGATCTTTGTCTTCCTGGGGGAAAAAAGTGGAAAAAGATGGTGGTTCGTGGGGTAAAAGGGTTGAGGAAACGGAAAATCATAATCACCAATCTGGGAAAGATGAGAAGTCAGGATCTTTGTCCTCATGGGGGAAAAAGGTGGAGAAAGATGGCGATTCTTCTTGGGGGAAGGTGGAAATTGATGGTGGTTCGTCTTGGGGGAAAAAGGTGGAAATTGATGGGGGTTCTTCTTGGGGGAAAAAGGTTGAGGAAGCAGAAAATCATAGCCACCAGTCTGGGAAGGAAGAGAAGTCAGAATCTTTGTCCTCATGGGGGAAAAAGGTGGAAAAAGATGGTGTTTCTTCTTGGGGGAAAAAGGTGGAAAAAGATGGTGGTTCCTGGGGTAAAAAGGTTGAGCAAGCGGAAATTCATAGTCAACAATCTGGGAAGGAAGAGAAGTCAGAATCTTTGTCCTCATGGGGGAAACAGGTTGAAAAAGATGGTGGTTCTTCTTGGGGGAAACAGGTTGAAAAAGGTGGTTCTTGGGGAAAAAAAGTGGAAAAAGATGGTGGTTCTTCTTGGGGAGAAAAGGTTGAAGCTGAGAATACCCCACGACCATCTGGGAAAGGAGAACAGTCAGGATCTTGGTCCTCATGGGGGAAACAGGTGAAAGAAGATGGTGGGGCTTCTTGGGGGGAAAAGGTGGAGAAAGATGGTGGGTCTTCTTGGGGGAAAAAGGTTGATGAACCCGAGGATAAGCCTCACCAGTCTGGGAATGGAGAGCAGCCAGGATCTTGGTCCTCATGGGGTAAAAAGGTGGAAAAAGATGGTGGTTCTTGGGACGGGCCTAAACAGTCAAATTCTGAGTCGTCTTGGGGAAAAACTACTAAAGGTGGTGGATTTGGTTCAGCGGCTGCTGAAGGCAATAGAAGGGTTGACCAGTTAGTTAATGGATGGAGCTCTAATATAAGCGGAGATGAACAGTTAAATGAACCAACTCGTGATGACGCTACAAAAGTTGGTGGTTGGAATTCTTCAACAGTTGGTGGTTGGAATTCTCAGAAGGTTGGTGTTGAAGAGAGTGATAAGCAACCTCAGTGGGGTCAGCGCAGACGTAATACAAGAGGAGATTTTAGGGATAATTCACGAGGTTGGGGCTCTTCTAGTGGTGGAGAGTGGAAGGGCAACCGGCCTGCAAGATCAGCTGATGACTCCAATAGAGGTGGGAATTTTACAGCAACAAGGCAAAGGATGGATATATTCACAGCAGAGGAACAAGACATACTTTCAAATGTTGATCCTATTATGCTGAATATCAGAAGAATAATGCATCAGACAGGGTAAGTTCTATATATCGCTGAATTCACTATATACATTTGTGACAACTGCTACATGATGAAAATGTTAATTCCAGCAGAGAAATTGAGTCTCATTTCCGATTATTTATTTATTTATTTTTTAAAATTTATAACCGTGGTTGGGTAGCTGTTACCACCCACCAGCGCATGTCAAGGATGACTTTATCCACCAAGGCTTCGATAGATGAGAAGAAATCACCTAGTGTTTGCCTCCATTGGGATTTGAACTTGAGACCTCATGGTTCTCGACCCACTTCATTGACCACTGGGTTACACCCTTGGGTGCCGTTCCCTCTTAATTCTTTCTGCAGAAAACTGGCTGCTATTGGATTTACAATTTGTTTGTAGTCTACCATATCAAGTACTCTGCACCTACTGCTCTCAACAAAAAAAAAAACAACAAAAAGGTTCCAAGCACCTATAGACAGGTCACAGATTCAAGAATTTGAACAATTATTTTTTTTCAATCTGCATATGTTTTCCCCATATTATATTTTGTTAGCAGTTTCCTTACTGTTAATGGAAAACAAGGGATCACAACTACCCTTGGTAGGGTCAAGTTATGAGTTCACAGAAAAAGAAAAGGCTGACGGATGTTTTGGATAGAAAGAGAGAAAGGAAAAAGAGTATGGTGTCATTTTGAGTTTGGATTAGTTCTAGTGAGAGGGAGGATTAAGTCGTGGATAAGGTAAAAGTCAATTTCGTTTCCATCCAATAATGCCGAAAAAGGCCAAGCATTACAAATAGAATAGGTACAATATTCAGGATGTCACGAAAAATGACATCCATTATTTGCTCTGCTAGTCAATAATGAAAAGCTTATTCTCTTCCCCTTCCTTTATTCTCAATTCTGCTTAAATGGTCTATTTTCCCCCTTATAACATTTTCTGGTTACATTTTCTTCGCGAAGGTACAATGATGGTGACCCATTATCTGCTGATGACCAGTCATATATCATTGACACTGTTCTCAATTACCATCCGGATAAAGCTGTCAAGATGGGAGCTGGTCTTGATTATATCACGGTAAGTGACTCTTTGCCACTTTTTTAAAACCTACAGTATTTAATGATGCTTTTAAGATATTTTCTTACTCTGGACCATATTCTACTCTAGACAATTAGTACCAAGGTTTTGAGCAACAGTATTTTTTTCTTCTTGACATTGTTCAAAGTGGAGCCTTGGAGCAACGGTCTTACTCTGGACCATATTCTACTCTTGACTGTTATGTTAGGTCACGGGTTTTTGCCGTTGGAATTAGCCACTGATGCTTCCATCAGGGTAGGCTGCCTACATCACACCCCCTTGGGGTGCTTCCCTTACCCTGCGTGAACGCGGGATACTTTGTGCACCGGACTGCTCTTTTACTTGTTAAAGACAGTTCATTAATTTTACAGCAAAATGTGCGGTTAAAGATGTTGGGAAAGGCAAGAAAAGATATACTGAAAGGACTATAGAGTTGATAATTAAATTGCTCCCATTGTAATCAAGCTTGTGTGAGCATCGGGGTATAATGGTGTTTTCTACAGCTTTTTTCAAGTTGTACATTAGTATTGATACCTGTGGCGGTCAGCCCATCATATTCCAATTGATCCTATATTATCTAATTTTAAGAGGTGATAAACATTCGTGATATGATAGTATTATTTTCAGCCAAGTGGATAATGCTAAGTCATTATGTTGCCAATGTTTGCAGAATTTTGCTGCTTTCAGTGCTGGAAGTTGTAACAGTTGGTCTGAAGAGATTGAGAACCTTGTGTTAGTTTTGCAATTAGACTCAAGTTTTTTCTTGGTCGCCATTAGACTTAAGTTTTTTCTTGGTCGCCGTTAGACTTAGCTTTCAGTTGGTCATTACTTACTGCTTGAGGAATTTTTGAAACTCTCCACTTGGTTGTCATTAGACTTGAGGAATTTTTGACCCTCTCCACTTTTCATGATTGGATAACTTCTCCAATGCAGATTAGAGACAACATAGAAGCATATACTTTGCTTCTTTCTTCTACTCCCCAGGTCAAATGCACCTGGGTCCTACTTGCCGAGTGCTCCCCTGCCCTATATATGTCATTTGCTTTTAGGAGAGCAGTTTATTCCATTTTCCGACCAGTTAATTCAATGAAAGGAAATTACAGTGGCAGTGTTTAAATAACATTATCTTCTGCATCTATGCGAACTTTATTTTTATAAGCACCAATACAAATGGCTTTCATTTGTTCCCTTGCGACAACTTGAGAAGGAAGATAATGTCTTTATTTTGGTTTGAATGCGTTCTTGAATAAATGAGGATGGGTGTTAGCTGTTACTCTGCTACGTAACTTACATTGTTGAACTACTTGGTTTTCAGGGGCCATGAATTTTGTGTTAATCTTGTTTCTTGCATAATTTTAGTTGTGTTCATATGTTACACGCGTCATATTTACTGTGAGCATTGATGACTTTTAGGTTTCAGTTTAACTGGGCTAAGATTTAACCTGTGTAAACAGGTTAGCAAACATACCGAGTTCCAGGACAGTAGATGCTTCTACGTTGTTTCTACTGATGGTGCTAAGCAAGATTTCTCCACCCGGAAATGTCTGGAGAACTTCATCAGGTCAAAGTATCCTGATAAGGCTGAGACTTTCAATGGCAAGTATTTCAAAAAGCCTCAACCTCGCAGCACTAGAAATGCATCTCCATCTCCATCTCCATCAGTTGGTTGACCTTCTCTTGAGTTCAGATAGTTGTACAGTTAACTTAGTTGCTTTGTGTAATTGATGGTAAGACAATGAGCTAAAGGACACGTGTATGTTGGCAAAGTTGGCAGTTAGAAATCTCTCGTGTATATAGTTTAGTCCCTAACTTATAGAATTTTCAGTAAAGTCCTTTTCAAGGCTGTTTGGTAGCCAAGAGCTGTTAGCCTATTCACCTTTGTAAACCACCAGCACACTAGCGTTGATGAATGATTGAAAGCTTTAGCTTTTTCTGTTTATTTCGTTATTCCATTCCAGTGTCTTCTTCCGCATTTTAGTCTCAATAGTTTTCTTCGTTTCCTTTCGTCTCAATCTTGGCATTTGCTGGAGCTAGTAACGAGAATCGTTACGCCTTGTAGAAAATTGTGCTGGTAAAATGTGAAGACATGCAGATGAAATTTGTATGCTTCTTTCATCTGACTATAGAAGAGGCAAACAACCTGATGTATATCAAAAAGTTAAACTGTGCAGATTTTATTTTGTTTGAAAAAACCCCCAAGTGCAGAAATGTCTTTGAACATATTGTTGTATTGGAGTTATGTCAATGCTAGAGCAGAGACCATCAATGTTTCTAATATATTGACTGTAAAAAAGAGTTTCCAAATAAATAGCAGACGTCTTTTACAAGAAGTTGCCAGGTAGTATCTGAGTAGTCCTGAAAGTCAGATTGGCTCAAGAAATAAGCGAACAGTCGCTGCGCGAGATCGATGCCAGGTCGCCCTCGTAATAAATGGGCTTAACTATACTACAACAGCTTATTTGTTAAAACAATTTTCGCTAATATGATACTACTAATAGGTGGATGTTATAAATATATTATATTATGGATGTTGTAAATAAGCTTCCTGAAGAAATGTATCCATATGAGACTCCGCCGTATATATGTTTATCTATTTAGTACTCTATTGGAAATAAGCCTCCTGAAGAAGCTTATCATTTTGGTACTCCGTTATGGATAAACATAACCCCGATAGAAGATTATCTATATCTGATACAGTAGCAACTTACAAGCAGCTTACACAGCAGCTTGCAGTAGCAGCTTACACAACAGCTAGTGAGGATTTTGAACCCCGATCTGTCGAAGAATGTCGACAAAGATTTGATTGGCCAAAATGGCAAGGGGAAATTCAATCAGAATTGAACGCACTTGCTAAAAGAGAGGTCTTTGGACCAGTAGTCCAAACACCTGCTGGTATAAAATCAGTTGGTCATAAATGAGTTTTTGTGCGAAAAAGGAAGGACAAAAATGAAGTTGAAAGGTACAAGGCTCGCCTTGTCGCACAAGGATTCTCACAATGACTTGGAGTCGATTATGAAGAAACATATTCACCCGTTATGGATGCCATAACATTTCGATATCTCATCAGTTTAGCCTTACGTGAAAGGCTTGAAATACATATGATGGATGTGGTTACAGTTTATCTGTATGGGCCACTTGATAATAAGATTTACATGAAAATCTCTGAAGGATTTAAAATGCCTGAAACATATTCAAAATCTCGGAAAATGTACTCAATCAGATTACAAAGATCTTTGTACGTTTTAAAGCAATCTGGGCGCATGTGGTATAATCGCCTCAGTGAATATTTGCTGAAAGAAGGTTACATAAATGATGTTATTTGTCCATGTATTTTTTATAAAGAAAATGGCATCCGAATTTATTATACTTGTTGTTTATGTTGATGACATAAATCTTGTTGGAACTTCAGAAGAGCTCCAAAAGGCAATTGAATATATTAAGAAAGAATTTGAGATGTAAGATCTTGGAAAGACAAAGATTTATCTTGGTCTGCAAATTGAACATTTAGCAGAAGGGATCTTTATCCATCAATCTGCCTATACAGAAAGGGTCTTAAAACGCTTTTACATGGACTAAGCGCACCCATTGAGTACACCAATGGTTGTTATCACTTGAAGTGAATAAGGACCCGTTCACCTCCAGAAGAGGAAGAGGAACTCCTTGGTCATGAAACACCATATCTAAGTGCAATTGGTGCACTTATGTATCTTGCTAATACTATAAGACCTGGCATAACATTTTCTGTTAATTTACTAGCAAGATATAACTCTTCTCCTAGAATGGGATTAAGCATATTTTGCGATATTTAAAGGGAACTCTTGATATGAGTTTGTTTTATGCTAACAAAGGTAGTGCAGATCTTATTAGTTATGCAGATGCAGGTTATTTATCTGATCTCCATAAAGCTCGATCTCAAACAGGATACGTATTTACATGTGGAGGTACTGTCATATCATGGCGCTCCACAAAGCAATCTATTGTTGCTACTTCTTCAAATCATGCTGAGATAATAGCTATTCATGAAGCAAGTAGGGAGTGCGTATGTTTGAGATCAGTGATTCATTTTATTCACGAAAAATATGGTTTGGAATGTGATAAAAGATCCACAATTTTATATGAAGACAATGCTGCATGCATAACCCAATTGAAGAGAGGATTTATAAAAGGAGATAGAACGAAGCACATTTCACCAAAATTATTCTACACACACGATCTTCAGAAAAATGGTGACATTGATGTGCAACAAATCCGTTCAAGTGACAATCCGGCAGATTTATTCACTAAATCTTTGCCAACTTCAATTTTTGAGAAGATGGTATACAAGATTGAAATGCGGAGACTCAAATATTTGAAATAAGATTTTCATGAGGGGGAGTAAAATACACGATAAAGGTTTTCATGAGGGGGAGTAAAATACGCGATGTACTCTTTTTTTTTTCCTTACTAAGGTTTTTCCCACAGGGTTTTCCTTATAAGGTTTTTAATGAGGCAGCTAGTAATGCGTATTACTAAATATATGTACTCTTTTTCCTTCACTATGATTTTTTTCCCACGGGTTTTTTCCTAGTAAGATTTTAATGAGGCACATTATCTTTTAATGAACATCCAAGGGTAGGGCTGGCGAGTGGGCCGGTCCCGGGCCGGTCCCAAATTAAACGGGCCAAACGGTCCCGGGCTAAATGGGCTTTTTGTAGGGACCGGCTCGGGACCGGGACCGTTTGGTCCCGGGCTAAACGGTCCCGGCCCGCGGGCTAAACCGGCTAAGTGGGCCCAACATATATTTTAAAAAAAAAAATTAAATAGATATTAGAGACAAAAGGATGTTAAAAAAAATATCTAAGAAAATGCTTTGTAAATTTTATTATAGAATTGTGACCTAAATTTTATTTAACATCCTAAATTTGAATATTCAATATCGAATATATATGGTATATAAGATGTATATATAGTATATATATATATAAGCTATATTAGATAAGCTATATATACATCTTATAATATCTTATATATTATATATAAGATGTATATATAGTATAGTATATATATTAAATGTATAATATATAGCTTAATATTAAATGTATATAAGATATATATCAGTATATATATATATATATATATATATATATATATATATATATATAAGTAATAAGCTATATTCGATAAGCTATATATACATCTTATATACTATATATAAGATGTATATATAGTATAGTATATATATATTAAATGTATAATGTATATATATCGATATAAGATGTATATACATCTTATATACTATATATAAGATGTATTAGTATATAAGATGTATATATAGTATAGTATAGTATATATATTAAATGTATAAAAAGTTTGGGATTAAAACAAAGTTGGGGGGGTTAAATGGCTATTTTATAAATAGCCAACGGCTATTTTTGACAGCCCAACGGCTATATTTAAAAAAAAATATCCGTTGGGACCGTTTGGCCCGCTAAGGGACCGGTCCGGTCCCGGTCCCTGGCGGGCTAAATGGTCCCGGGCCTGGCGGGCCCAAATCATAGGACCGACCCACGAGACCGGCCGAAGCCCACTAAAACCGGGCCAAACGGTCCTGGCCTGTTTAGCCCGTTTGGCCCGCGGTCTAGGGCCGGTCCCGGGTCTGGACCGGCCCACTTGCCACCCTTATCCAAGGGGGAGTGTTATAAATATATTATATTATGGATATTCATTTACTCCATTGTAAATAAGCTTCCTGAAGAAGTTTATCCATATGAGACTCCGCCGTAAATATGTTTATCTATTTAGTACTCTGATGGAAATAAGCCTCCTGAAGAAACTTATCATTTTGGTATTCCGTTATGGATAAACATAACCCCCGATAGAAGATTATCTATATCTGGTACTGTAGCAGCTTACAAGCAGCTTACACAACAGCTTGCAATAGCAGCTTACAAGCAGCTTGGAGTAGCAGCTTACAAGCAGCTTACACAGCAGCTTGCAATAGCAGCTTATGCAGCAGCTTCCTTTCTTCTATAAATAAAGGAGTTTTCAGTCCATTATGTACATAAGTTTGAAATTTGAATAATATATCAGTTTCTCTCTATACATGTCTTTACTTTACTGTTTTTATTTTATAACAGTGGAGTAATTTTTGCAAATACTCCAATATTTAGTGGCTTGTTGACTTGCATTTGAGTTTGTACGGCACACTTAACATTATGAAGTTGTGTGATCCTATTAGATATTACGGAAATATTTTTTACTATTCATACACCAAAATAATATGGGACATGTGAATTTTACATATAGTTTATCACTTTTTCATTGTTAATTACTCATATGTTTTTTTACTTTAATTTATCACTTAATTCAATAAACTAATATAATTTGATACATACATCACTTAGTTCTGAATGCTAGTGAGTTTTTCTATGATATCAGAATAATTAATGTTACAAATCCAATTAAGACTAAACAAAAGAACAAATGATGAGGCAGTATGCATAAGGACTATTTAGAAGAAAAAAAAACACCACTCTGCAAAAAAGTGATTGTATATACAATAAATATGTTCAACGGGAAAAGCATACAACAATGAAATATAATCGCATTAGTGGGATTTGGGAAGTTAGTGTGTACGCATACAGACGTTACCAACAGTATAATCCCGTTTCAGGGTGTTTACCTTGTCCAACGGGAAAAGCATAATAGCAGATATTTCTCCTACCTGGATATCATATTTTCCCGCAATATCCAGAGAGAAGAAACTGTGCGTAACAGAGAGAAGGTGAGGGAGCTATGATTGGTTTGGGCGCTTGTCCATGGCTTTGTGGAGCCTATCCCTATCCTTCTGGATTCTTCAAATTCCCATCTTCCAACACTACCACCTGCTCCTCTGTTCCTGCCTTTATCATACATTGCAGTAATTCCCAATTTACACCTCAAGGCCCGGGCCCCTCGCAAACTGACCTCAAATTTGTTCTTCACGATGCTCTCGACGCGTTTGGTGTCAATACAACCCATGCCCGTATAGCTAGAGAAGGTTTCTGCTCTCAAATTCGAAAACTATCGGATATAGAGAGAGGAACGAGTATTTGCATAAACAGAGGGGTTGATTTAGGGCAAGCCGCTCTTCATATAGCGGCGGAACATGATTCCCTTATTTCACACTCTTCTGTTCCACTCCCTGTCGCTGATTTCCTTGAGAGATTAGATCATCTTTCTATGGAGTACTGTTCGCGTTATAGCTCTTCCTTTAAATCTTCTCCAGAACACTTCATTCACTGTTTAGAAACGTACTTGTACGTTAATAAGGTAATTTTAGAGTATTTGATTTTATCATGTTTCTTCTTTGCTATATCTGTTTGGAAATGGATGCTTACTCGTTGATCATTTATAAACTGCTTGAATGCCTCGCATTGTATTTTGGATACGAAGAAAGAAGCTTGCATACTCCATGAACTTTTAAAAGGTTGGAACTTAAAGCGTTTTTTTTTTTTTTTTTTTAAACTTAAAGCGTTAATAAGTTAATTTAGGGGATTTTAAGAACAGGAGAATGAGATGTGTTATTGCATCATTGAATGTACCGTTCAAGTGGGAGATTAACAGATATTTTTCAGCCTAAGGAGCATTCTTACCCATAAAAAAAAAAGTATTCTATTCGTAGGATGTATCGCTGTTAGATTCCTGACTGATGTGTGGTTCTCATTGTTGGCTGAATGGCGTGGCAGTTGACAGCTTTTTTCCAGTTGCGTGGAAAGTTTCTAATTCAAAATTGTGCGCCCTATTGCCATGAATGGCCATAATTATTGAGTTATGCTAAACTTGTTTTTTACAACAGTGATTTGAGAGCCGATACGTTGCTTGGATGTTTCTTTAAAAGAGGTGAGGGAGTAAGAAGTTAGTTGGAGTTCCAAGCAATTTTCAATTTAAATTGCTATCAGTTGTGATCTTTGGCCTTGAGGCTTAGCTGGTTGAATTCGATACTTCTGTTCCCCTTTCACCCTTTCCCATTATTACATAAAGCTGGAAAGGTGGACCATTTGTGAAATATTTCAAAAAGATGGCTCTCCTAGAGAATTACCTTCTCTGCCTACCCTTTGCTTTCCGTCAGTGGGAAAGGGAACATACCCCATTACTAGAAGACATGCATAGTGAAATAAATACAGCTTGGCAGAGGGAAAGAATGGAATTATCATGAAGAATTAGAAAATTTTGAATTTTTTTCTTCTAACTTGAAAAAGGGCATGCAGTTGAATCCTATAGGGATCAGATACACAACCTGTTCCACCATACAACTAAATACAACTGCAAAATGGTTGCACGCTGAAGAAGTTCTATTTTCATGACTGAGGCTGACAGGTATTATTGGATCTGATTGCAGCACAATATTTCATGAGGGGAACATGAATTTGATGGCATATTTAATTGTGTTAATGCGAAACTCCGTTCGTATTCAACTATAAATTGTATCTGCTTGTATGTTTTTCCTTAATTTGTGAGTAGAAGGTACTATTTGGTTGTTTTAAGTTTATGGCTGGTCTTATTTCCTTCAATGATCGACATTATCTTCAAAAATCCTGACCTGGTTCAATTCACAGGGTTTCCGAAGGACTGGTGAGAGGAATCAATCAGAGCCACGTGCTCTTTATCTTCACTCAGTGTGTCCCTTTCTCTCTTCTGTTTTCCATGGCTACTAACTATAGCCTTCATGTTAAACCAACATTTTTGCTTAACTTCAGGTTTTAACACATCGCTTCGGTTCTGCTTCACTACTTTCACTTATATACTCAGAGATATTGAAGATGCTTCGCCTGTGCGGTCTTTTAAGTTTTGATATTGAGGTTTTCTTCCCTCATGATTCTTATAGCTCTCCTCGAGGCTACTGCAAACAAAAAATGAAAGAGTCTGATCAATCACATGTCATGACTACTCAGTCGTTGCTAGTGGAGGTAAATTTTCCTGCGAGAGTGATCGAATCTATTTCCTTCTGATTTTCTTTCATTGACTTATCATATATTAAATGTGTGTTCTAATGTATTCTTTCGATAAGTGTTCTGCATTCCATTCTTATTAGGTTCTTGGAAAGTATTTTGATCAAGTAGGTTCTTGGAAAGTTATGGAGAAATATCTAGGAATGCTCCCTGAAATTATAGAGGACCATAAATAGTTCATTGTCTAAGAATGCTCCCTGACAACTTCTAAGAGACCAGAACATTTGGAGTCTTCAAGATTCTCCTTCCCGTTTTAGAAATGCTGCCTCTTTACTCTTTGTTCAATTCAAGTTGTCATCCCTGATACTGTCTTTTGGTAATGTCTTTTAAGCGAAAGTCAGGTTCATTTCAAGTCCCAATAATTTTGTAACCTTTTATATGAGAGAGGAGAGAAGTTACAAAGCTGTTTTTGGCTTTCTAATTTACTTCAGTCAACGTTTCTTAAGAGATGGCTAATTGTTCCATATATAAATTCTACAACTTTACTATTTAGTTATTTGACCAGAGTGTGTAACTGATTGAAAGAGGTAAATATCACTTTCACTGTATCATACCCTTATTAGCTGGGTGTTTTTTGGTTGCTTGGCTTTTATGCCGTTGGCACCTTTTGTGCCAAGGCTGGGGCCCATTTGGGACTGCACTGATCTAATTTACTTATGAAAGAGGTATACTGTAACTGCTCTGATTTGTTCTATTTCCAGAATCTGAGAGGATATTCTGAAGGTAGAGGTAAGGTCTGCGTACACACTACCCTCCCCAGACCCCACTTGTGGGATTTCACTGGGTTTGTTGTTGTTGTTGTTGTTGAGAAGATATTCTGAAGAGAAACCTGCTAAAGCTAATTTCGAACGATACAACTAATCTTCATTATTACATGCCTTCATTACATTTACATTTACATTTTCTTGCTGTCATATCTTGAAAAGCTCTCCATCTGACTGTCAATTGAATTAACTAAAAGTCTGATGTGCTTTTTTGCTTAATTCTACTTATAGTTGCTCCATGTCTGTATATAGATGCTGAAAGATTTGAAGGATGCTTTCTGGCCATTTCAGCTTGATCATACTAAGAGTCCTTTCCTGAGAGCAGCACGAGCTGCCAACTGTTCTGAAAGTGCCAATGATTCTGAAGAAAGGTCTTTCAGCAGTTGAGCAATCCATAAATTCCCTTTCACAAGATAAGACTACACTTGTTTACCCATCCTTATTATATTATTTGCATGCAGTGCATTCGAGCTTGCATCTGTCAAGGCTGCTCTGCATAGGCTACAGCGTGGTGTTTGGACCAGTGTTCGATTTGGGGACATGAGACGTGCACTCTCTGGTATGTGCATTCAACTTTTTCCCTCTTTAAAAAGTATTGTTATACTTTTAAGAATTGTCATTGGTTCCATTAAGGCTTAATCATTATATATTTCAATTTTGATACGTAATAATTATACATTTCATGACATTCCAATAAACCTGGATGTTCATTTTATGTCTGAAAAGTTCAATAGCAGTGATTGTTTGGATAGAAATGAAGGGTCAAAATTTTGTAAGAACATGTTTCTTGGTAAATAAGGCAGCTTAGGATGCTCTGTAAAAAGTTACCGATGGAATATCAGTTTTTTGTTATAATATTGGTTTCTAGTTGATGAGATATAATAGGATACAGTAGTTAGGAGTAGGTTCAAATTTACTTAATGTGCCATATTTGGTTGCACAATTTCAAGAGAAGGGTAGGTTTATCTTGATTACACCTTTTTTTCCTTTTTTCTTCTTATCTTGATTACATCTTAAAATAGAGTCTATTGTTTGGAGACTAGGTTGCACCTGAAGCAAGATTTGATTCTGTTTAATGAGTGATGTTCCTGGGGCAACTTCGGTTAATTAGTATTTAAATCTCACCTGACTTAGAAGATCAATCACTGGGTTCCTTATAATAAAAAATAAAAAAAAAGAATCAATGACTAGGTTAGATAAACACTTCAGAGGGTTTTGACAAGTAAAAAAAATACAGATGAACTTTCATCAGCGGAACTTCCCCAGCATGAAGAGACCCACACTTCTATTTGCTTGTTTCTTCTAAAAGGTGTTGGAGGGTACAAAGGCGTCGTTTCTTAGAAACCATTATGTTCTAAAAATAGGCTTGAAGACAGTTATTTCTGACTCAACTTGTATATTTCATAGGTTGTTCAAAAATAATATAAAGAGTCAGGGACGTTTGGATTTCTCCGTGCAGTGATATAAAATGCTTCCCAGGCTATGTCAATTCAGTTTGAAGTTTATGTGCTTTTCTTCTGATATGATTCCCAGAGGATTTTTATTACTAAGTTGACTTGCTGTTATAGCCTTACAATGTCTGGTCTATCTTTGCCTGTTATGATCATTATTCTCTTGGCAGCATGTGAACATCTTATCCTCTTGCAAATTGATCGTAAGGAATTGAGGGATTATGGTGTTCTGCTCTACCATTGTGGATTTTATAAGGAAGCACTCCAGTACCTTACATTATACCAGGATAGGAAGGTAGTTTTCCTCTGCTTAGTGACTCTTGATTTGGTTTCGTTTCATTTCTACCATTGACTAACTTTGCAGAATTGCATTATACAGAAGGACTTGTTTGGTTTGATTGATAATGTGGAGGAAGAAGAAGCTTTGGAGAAATTAATTATTCGCCTTAACCTCATCTTGATGGAGGAAGGTTGGTCTCCCCCCTCAGATAACAGAAATTTCCTGAGCAACAACTCTGAGCCCTGGTAATGCTTGTAACATCTTGTTCAATAAGCAGGTTCAGGTGTACTTGAAGTATGGACAAGTCAAACTTGTGGAATCTGTCCCTCCAAAGGATCTAAAGATAGAACCGATCCTCTGTAGATAACTGTACACCAGGAACTAACGTATCTAAGAATAGGTTAAATGTAACACAAATTCATAGTCGTGTATAGGAGAATGCTAATGTCCCTTAACCCATAACAATACGCTTAACAATTCCAATTAACCAATGAAATAATACAATGCTTCGTGGAATAATACGTTTGTGGTGACAAATACCATTAGAAACTCTTCTTGCTAATAAGCTTCTCTAGTAGGCTCTTCTTGTTAATGATTCTGACTTACTGAGAATAAATAGGGTATACCAGAATCCTTATCTGTTATCAATTATTTTTTTAAGTCTAGCTTCACTAATATAAGTATTTTTAATTCGTTAATACTGAGTAATTGTTTTGCTTATGATGATCTTTGTTATGATGCTGTTTCATAAACTTGCTTTTCCATCGAGTGGCTTAGATATTCTCCTACTGAGAAGGAAAAAAGGAACTCAAATAGCCTTCTAGTCGCAGCTTATTCTTTGCTAAATGCAATACTTTGGTAAATTGTTTTCAAATTCAATTAAGAGAATCGTGCAAAGTTTTGTGCATTTTGTCGTTAAATTTGTGATGGCATATTAGAAGGAATGGAGGAATTAGCAGTTAATCTACCCGTTCAAACATTACATATGGGCGAGGCAATCAATGGTACTTTTACAAATATTTGTTTGTATAAGTGAACCAAACACCGTTGCAGAAAAAGATTTCAGCTTTTGTAAAATCAATAAACAACTCTAAAGTTGTATAAGTATTTAGTTGAAAAAAGTTCTCAAATTTTAAAAAAGAAAAAAATTCGGAAAAGGTTTTCGATTTGTTTTTCAAACAAACACCAGAGACAACCAAGGCTCTAAATCCCCTTTTCCTCTCTTGGATCTCCAATTCTCCATTCTCCTCGACAGCATTTAGATGTTAAATAGTTTCTGTGTGAAAGCCTTCCTCTACTTCATGACTAGCAAAACTTGTACTCCTGTTTTGAATTTTGAATTTTGAATTTTTGTCTTCGCAAGATTTAGTCAACTTTTTTTCTTTAAGAAAAAGAACTTTTGCAAACATATCACATAGTAGCAAAGTTTTGTTATAAATCTGTATTGTTGTAATAAACAATTAAACCATTATACTTTCTGAAATATATAAACAAAATAGAAAGTTAGTAACACTTGTTTAACGAAATAAATTCTGGAAAAACAGTATAACAATAAATCGAGCCTACTGAATACACAGTGTGTCCTTAAGGAAATTATTCCTCTCAAGTACCCGAGGTGCTGGAATATATCCTCACAGGATAGAACGATTTAACTCACCGGAGTGTTGGTACCAAAAACGCCGGTGAACAGCGAGCCACTCGAATGCTGTAAAAACACACTGGAATTTTTGTGCACAAGAAGAAGAAGAAGATCAGAAAATTTCGTAAGGAAAGATTCTGGGATTCAAAGTATATTTATAGAGTTGTTGGCATTATTTCTGAAAAGGTTTGCAACCTTTCAGAAACAACCATGGTTGTTGGAACAGGTTGTGTGAAACATTGCGGGAAAATGGATTTAAAATAATACGGGAAAGAAAACGGGCCAGACCGGACCGGGTCGTGGGTTATTCCGGATTGAATTTTTAGTCAATTATTTAATTAATTAATTAAATAATTGAAGAAATTTTTTCCAAAAAGATTAATCAATCAATCGTTGACCAAATCCAAATCCGAAGCCGAAGCCGAAGCCGAAGCCGAAGCCGAGCGAGCGACGACGACGGCGCGAGACTTGCCTTCTTCTTAACTCTTTAAGAGCTAGAAGAAGAGCAATTATATATATACCCATCAAAAGCCTTTTCTTCCTCCAATATGGGACAATGTCCCTTTGCCAAAGAGGGAAACTCAAATATTTTATTTTTTCTCCATTTCTCATTCACCCACTTTAAGCTACACAAGCTTAAAATCCCAACAATTTCCCGCATGAATGGGGAATGACTATAAAATAAAAGGAATGCACGGACGCGTGTGTGTTTTACATGCAAGAATTAGTTGCATCTGGATAAGTAGGTTTCCCTTTGAACTTTCCGTAGTGAACTTATATCGGATATACTCGGTCAATTGATAGATTTGATATCTTTGAACCGTCGAGCTTTGTTGTATACCTAGACAACATAAGTCACACAATCAATCCTTAACCATCTATGGTTCTCACGGTTGTGTTCGTTTCAGCCGTGAACACCGCCTGGTTTCATGAGTGCTTAGAGAATGGGCCTTTACTTTCATTCCCTTGAAGCGGCTTACACTTCACACTCACATAGGTGATTTCTAAACGTGTAATCCTATAGACACACTATCTGGTCATATCCTGCCAGACTTAGCAAATCATTAAAAAACCTTAAGCTTTGTTGACTCATCAAAAAGCCTTAATGCTTTACCTCGATTTCTGAACATTGTCTTCATCACGAGAATGGGTTGAGTTATTTGACAATGTTGAACCGTCATTCATAACTTTGTTTGATCTCTTTGAACCTAACTCGTGGGATCTCCAGTCTGCTAGGTAGAGTTACGACCATGATGACTTGTCCTAGACCTTAACCCCATTCCCTTTGATGATCTTTCAACTGCCTCTCTAGATAGGCCTTTTGTAAGTGGATCCGACATGTTATCTCTTGACTTTACGTAGTCAATTGTGATAACACCACTAGAGAGTAGTTGTGTAATAGTATTTTATCTCCGTCATATATGATGAGATTTTTCGTTATACATAATGCTCCCTGCCCTGCCTATTGCCGCTTGACTATCACAATGTATACAAATAGGTGCCAAAGGTTTGAGCCAAAATGAAATATCTTCCAAAAAATTTCGGAGCCATTCAGCTTCTTCACCGGCCTTATCTAAAGCTATGAATTCAGATTCCATTGTAGAACGGGCGATGCATGTTTGTTTGGATGATTTTCAAGACACTGCTCCACCCCCAATTGTGAAAACATATCCACTTGTGGATTTAACTTCAGATGATCCAGTGATCCAATTTGCATCACTATATCCCTCGATCACTGAGGGATATTTGTTATAATGTAAAGCGTAATTTTGGGTATGTTTGAGATACCCCAAAACTCGTTTCATTGCCATCCAATGTATGTGATTGGGATTACTTGTAAACCGACTCAGTTTACTAATAGCACATGCTATATCTGGTCGCGTACAATTCATAATATCCATCAAACTTCCCAATACTCTTGCATAGTCCAGTTGTGAGTCACTTTCACCTTCATTCTTTTGAAGTGCATAACTCACGTCAATTGGAGTCTTGGCAATTTTGAAATCCAAATACTTGAACTTGTCAAGTACCTTTTCAATGTAGTGAGACTGTGATAATGCTAGACCTTGTGGAGTCTTGTGAATTCTGATTCCTAAGATCACATCAGCAACTCCTAAGTATTTCATATCAAATTTGCTAGCCAACATGTGCTTAGTAGCAATTATATCTGCCATATTTTTGCTCATTATCAACATGTCATCAACATATAAACAAACAATGACTTCATGACCTGGAGTGTTGTTAATGTAAATACATTTGTCGCACTCGTTAATTTTAAACCCACTTGCCAACAGTGTTTGGTCAAATTTGGCATGCCATTGTTTGGGTGCTTGTTTAAGTCCATAAAGCGACTTAATAAGTTTGCACACTTTCTTTTCTTTGCCAGGAACCACAAAACCCTCATGTTGTTCCATGTAAATCTCTTCCTCTAATTCTCCATTTAAGAAAGCTATTTTAACATCCATTTGATGGATTTCAAGACCATACACGGCCGCTAGTGCCACTAATACCCTAATAGATGTTATTCTCGTTACTGGCGAGTAAGTGTCAAAGTAATCAAGGCCTTCCTTTTGCCTATAACCTTTGACAACAAGTCTTGCCTTATATTTGTCAATAGTGCCATCAGCTTTCACTTTCCGTTTAAAGATCCATTTCGAACCTAAAGGCTTATTTCCCGGAGGAAGATCTACCAATTCCCATGTATGGTTATCCAAAATTGATTGAATCTCACTATTGACTGCCTCTTTCCAAAACGCTGAATCAGAAGATGACATAGTTGCTTTAAAGGTTTGAGGATCATTTTCAAGCAAGAATGTCACAAAATTTGGTCCAAAGGAAGTAGATATTCTTTGACGTTTGCTATGCCTTGGATCTTCTATACTTGGAGTATTTTCCTTTGGTTCTTCCCGAGATCGTTTAGATCTTTCACTTAACGACTCAAATTCAGTTTTATACGGATAGATGCTTTCAAAGAATTCAGCATTATCGGATTCCATTACCGTATTAACGTGAATTTCGGTATTATCGGATTTATGAACCAAAAACCGACATGCTTTATTGTTTGTAGCATATCCAATGAAAATACAATCAACGGTTTTTGGTCCGATTTTAACCCTTTTAGGTAAAGGAACTTGTACCTTTGCTAGACACCCCCACACTTTGAAATATTTCAAGTTGGGTTTTCTTCCTTTCCATTTTTCATATGGAATAGATTACGTTTTGCTGTGGGGTACTCTTTTGAGTATTCGGTTAGCTGTAAGGATAGCTTCGCCCCACAAACTCTGCGGTAATCCGGAATTTATTAATAAAGAATTCATCATTTTCTTTAATGTCCGATTTTTCCTTTCCGCAATTTCATTGGATTGAGGTGTGTAAGGTGCAGTAGTTTGATGGATAATTCCATATTCCGAATATATTTCTGCAAACGAAAATTCATATTCTCCACCCCTATCACTTCTAATCATTTTGATCTTTTTATTCAATTGATTCTCTATTTCATTCTTGTATTGCTTAAATGCTTCAATTGCTTCATCCTTACTATTAAGCAAATAAACATAACAATATCGAGTGCAATCGTCAATAAAAGTAACAAAATACTTTTTCCTACCTTTAGATGGTGTCGACTTCATATCACAAATATCAGTATGAATTAAGTCTAAAGGATTTGAACTCCTTTCAATAGACTTATAAGGATGTTTTACAAACTTAGACTCAACACATATTTGACATTTTGATTTATTACACTCGAATTTAGGCAATACTTCTAAATTAATTAACTTCCGCAAGGTTTTGTAATTGACATGTCCTAAATGAATATGCCATAAATCATTTGACTCCAATAAATAAAAAGAAGCTGAAATTTTATTCATACTGTCAACAACCATTACATTTAGTTTGAAGAGGCCCTCTGTGAGGTAGCCCTTTCCAACATACATTTCATTCTTGCTTACAACAACTTTATCAGAAACAAATACACATTTGAATCCATTCTTAACAAGCAAAGAAGTAGAAACTAAATTCTTCCTAATAGTAGGAACATGAAGAACGTTGTTGAGCGTTAACACCTTGCCAGAAGTCATCTTCAGAAATATCTTCACATAACCTTCAATATTGGCTGTTATAGTATTTTTCATGGAAAGCTCTTCTTTGGGACCAGTAGTAGAGTAAGTCGCAAATGCTTCCTTGACAGCACAAACATGTCGAGTGGCTCCAGAATCAATCCATCACTCCTTCGGATTTCCAACTAGGTTGCATTCCGAAAGCATTGCACACAGATCATCAATGTCATCATTCTTCTCTACTATGTTGGCCTATCCCTTCTTCTTATACTTTTTCGGGGGACGACAATCAGGGGCTTTGTGACCGGTTTTTCCACAATTATAGCAGATGCCCTTGAATTTCTTTTTGTTCTGCTCCTTAGTCTGTCCAGAAGACCTCTTTCTCTTCTTACTTTTTGGAGCAGTCTCCTCAACGATATTAGCTTACATGATCGTTGAATTTCCACGAGACTTCTTTTCGGCTGTTTTGTTGTCTTCCTCAATCTTGAGACGAATCACAAGATCTTCCAACTTCATTTCTTTGCGCTTGTGCTTAAGATAGTTCTTGAAATCTCTCCACGAAGGAGGCAATTTTTCAATCATTGCAGCCACTTGAAATGCTTCATTCACGACCATACCTTCAGCAATAAGGTCATGAAAAATAAGTTGAAGCTCCTGAACTTGGATTCCAACAGTTTTGATGTCTATCATTTTATAGTCTAGAAACTTGGCAACCACGAACTTATTCAAGCATGCATCTTCAGTCTTGTACTTCTTCTCAAGTGCGTCCCATAATTCTTTCGAAGTATTTATTGTACTGTACACATTGTACAAGTCATCCTCTAAAGCGCTTAAGATATAGCCTTTGCAAAGAAAATCTGTCTGCTTCCACGCCTCAACAATCATGAATTTTTCGTTGTCTGGCATGTCTGCAGCAAGCACTGGAGGTTCTTCACTAGTGAATTTCTGCATACCAAGTATTGTAAGCCAGAAGAACACCCTTTGCTGCCATCATTTGAAGTTGGCTCCGGAAAATTTCCCCGGTTTCTCTGCCGGTGGAACAACAGTCCGGCTTGACGAGGCTATCGTCGTTGCCGCAACAGTCGCAGAAGAATTTCCGTTATCAATTGCCATTTCTCACTGTAAACAACAGAAGAGTTCAATTAATGGCAAAACCAGAACAGTAAACAATACTGTTATTAACAACAACCAGTATGTATAATAAATAAAATCGAAGTTTTTATATACTATTTCACAGAAAACGATGAAGTTTTTATGTTCTTCAAATCGTTTTCTGAATTTCAATACTCTGATGAAGTTTTTATATCTTCAAATCAGAATAGTAAATTTCAGAAGGAGTAGAAAACACACAGGTTTTAATCTCCACAAATAAAATATATTATATAATAGAGTAATTTTCTTAAGATTGTTATAAATCTGTATTGTTGTAATAAACAATTAAACCATTATACTTTCTGAAATATATAAACAAAACAGAAAGTTAGTAATACTTGTTTAACGAAATAAATTCTGAAAAAATTATATAGGAATAAATCGAGCCCACTGAATACACAGTGTGTCCTTAAGAAAATTATTCCCCTCAAGTACCCGAGGTGATGGAATATATCCTCCTAGGATAGAACGATTTAACTCACCGGAGTGCTGGTACCAAAAACGCCGGTGAACAGCAAGCCACTTGAAGGTTGTAAAACACACTGGAATTTTTGTGCAGAAGAAGAAGAAGAAGATCAAAAAATTTCGTAAGGAAAGATTCTGGGATTCAAAGTATATTTATAGAGTTGTTGGCATTGTTTCTGAAAAGGTTTGCAACCTTTCAGAAACAGCCATGGCTGTTGGAACAGGTTGTTTGAAATATTGTGGGAAAACGGATTTAAAATAATCTAGGAAAGAAAACGGCCCTGACAGGACCGGGTCGCGGGTTATTCCGGATTGAATTTTTCGTCAATTATTTAATTAATTAATTAAATAATTGAAAGGAATTTTGTCCAAAAAAATTAATCAATCAATCGTTGACCAAAGACGAAGCTGAAGCGCCGAGGTCGAGCGACGATGACAGCGCAAGGCTTGCTTTCTTCTTTAACTCTTTAAGAGCTAGAAGAAGAGCAATTATATATATACCCATCAAAAGCCTTTTCTTTCTCCAATATGGAACAATGTCCCTTTGTCAAGGAGAGAAACTCAAATATTTCATTTTCCCTCCGTTTCTCATACACCCTCTTTAAACTACACAAGCTTAAAATCCCAACAAGTTTAATGCAACCCACTCTCCAACTGCTCCATATTTTGATATAGCTATATGGCATGCACACATGTTCCTTTCATCAATATTAACCATTATAGTACACTTTCTTGAAGTCCAAATGGAGGACTTCCATTTTCTGTTTAGAAACGTGCTACAGATTCTCTCTTATATTCATTTTCTTGAGACGCAAACAATTCGAGTCCGTCTTTTCAGATATTTTTCTCAATTTCTCTCCCGTCAATTCTTACTACATCTAATTCATCACACGTTAGACTTAGACATTTCTTTTACTCTGCTGTAACTCTCTCTCTCTCTCTCTCAAGTCTGCTCACTATAACAGTAAGCAGAATAACAACCATTTGATCGATTGCTCTTACTCTTATCATTCTTTTGCTGCCACAGAAAAGAGAGAGCACTTCCCAAACCAAGGATAAGTATCAAAGATAAGATGCACAAGCAAGTTGGTTTGTCATCCCTCTAGTTAACAGCAAGAATCTTTCCCTTGAATGGGAAATGTTAATATGCCTCTAAGATGAAAAGAGTAAAACAAACCATGAAACTTTTGCTATTGATCTTACAATTGCTGAAAGTGGAAATAGAGCTTGTACCTAATTCCCTTTGAACTACTATATCCAAAATTGCCGCCCTCCATTACTCTACAGAACCAGCATAGCTCACAGACGAACATGCTAGCATGAGGCCCTGAGCCAAAAGATGAAGACGGATGGTTAGACTTGTACTGCCTTCCCAGTCCGATCCTCCTGCATCTATATATAAATACTAGTTTATCAAGAAAAGTACTACGAATTGTTGATTAATCCTGATTGATGGCTTAGAACCAATAGTTCATTGTTTCTCTCTTGATGTTATAAATATTGTTGTAGAGAAGTAGAACGTCTTGCCCAATTTCAATTTCCTCTTTTCGTTGGCGTGCTATACATTTTTATTCCATACGTAAATTTCCAGAGACTTGACACTCTGGATCAAAAAAATTGGGTTGCAAGAAAAATCCACCCTACCTCAGCTTCACCCTTCTATATTCATGTACAATTGGGGCAGGCAGGCTTAAATATTACATGGCTGGACATTTACTCACAAAACTAATCTATGCCTTCTGCTGAATTATGGATTATATGCCTGTAACTATATGTATAAATAAAAGGAAGAGGAAAGTGCAGTGCCCTTCTTTTGCCATGGCAGCTTGTCTTGCTGGGGCACATAGCCAGATCCGTCGTTCCAGGGCCAAGCATCCGAGCTTTCATGACCAGATAATTCTCATCATTGCTGTGTTTAGCATGGTTATCTCAGCGAATGTCGACTGTACATGGAAGGCCTACTAGCTGGCAGTGAAAATCCTGTGTCATGATTTTCTGAAATTTTCAAGTGTCTTCTGCAAAAACTTTTAATACGAAGTCCTGAAAACGTTTCGAGTACTGCTTGGGATCAACTGCAGAGATTGAAGTTGGATCATATTGGAATGCTTTATATGCATGTTCCAGCTTCTTGCTTATGTCATAATTTTGTAGTATGTCAATTATACCAAAGAATAGGATGACATCATAATACTGCCCTGTGGGTTCTCCCACTAGCTGTGCCTCGAAATCGCTTCTTCTCATTGTTAATTCAGCCTTTGCTGGCATGTTGATGCCCAATCTAATGGAAGCCCACCTGCCAACACTCAAGGGAGAAAAAGAAGACTGCCTAGTCAAAATCCAGTTCAAGTTAAATAAAATAGCAAAAGCACAAAAAATTGGCAAGTAAATCCCAAATGATATTCTCATAAATGTGAATTACCCCGAAGGATCAAAAAGAAGATCCATGTCAGCCCTGGAAAGTCGAGGAGTTGATCCATCACCACCCTGGTCTACATTAGCTGAAAGACGAGAAGAAATGAAAATCCTCTCCTTCATCAAGTATTCTGAGAACGAATGACTAAGGAAAGACATACATACCAGTAGGAGTCCGAACTCCAGAACTACGCGTCTCAGTTGTGACTGGTTCACCAGAACCTGAAACTTCTCGAAAGTGAACTCCAACCAAAAGACTGTAGTCCATGATTCTCTCCTGTTCAAGGAAATCACAGTCGCGGTCCACTTGCCTGTGCAACATAAAGTTCAGCCCACATTGTGAAAGGAGCAAAACTGAAGGTAAAATTAAGAATGTCATTTGACCCTGGCTTAGGCTGCAAAGGCTACATGTATACAGCTACGGATATTGATACAAAGATACAATCCTTGTACTTGTGCAGCTAATTAGAAATTATGCTGCACTATGCTGAGCTTTTTAATTTTGGAATATCAAGCATAAAGTTCTAATGATTCTTCTTTTAACAAGTTTTAAAAGCCACATTTTCAGGCTTTCTTTTTAAGGTCCTTTTTTCTTTTTACTAAATCTAATTTAGACCTTCTATTTTATCCTCTTTTAAAACTTTTAGTGCTAGAAAATGCTTTAGTGTTGTCAAACCAAAGGGATTAGGTACTTTGTTAATTCCAAGGCACATTTTGTGTAATACTAATATTTTCAACAAACAAGCACTTGAGAAAACCATGCAGCTACAGTTGTTAGGCCTCTCTTGCGTAAAAGCCGCCTATTTATTGAAACAGCCAAATCAGACATAAAACAGAAAAAGCATCTACTAATGGCGTAGGTCTTTTTGTTTTCTCAGCTTATCTCCTTTTTACTGGCAAGAATTATGGCATGTTCTGTCACCATTGTAGCAAAACCATGTTTTTCTTCATTTGTATAGCTATAACGTTGAAAAGGATTTCTTTTTTTCAAATAAGAGAAAGAGAAAAAAGAAGTCACCTGCAGAACTCTTGGAACCAAACTTTCTGCAGCCTGAATATAAAATTGAGATCCAGGTCCTTGAGGGTAGTAGTGGACTCAATTTGAGATTCAGGTTTCTCAGTGACGCGGCCATGGGAAGAACCTTTCAAGTCAAAACGTCTGTGAATGGCATACTCAGTACAGAACAAGTTCCCCATAATGACAAAGCGAACCTGCTCAACAGTTGTTATTAAGGACAAACTCGATGAAACAAAAGCATGAACTTGTCAAATACTATATTGAAAATCATTGTTATACTTGTTTCATATACCTTTTTCTGAGCAGGTCCATTCAACTTCACACAATGAAGGCCAAAAAATTTAGTAACTAGAGTGTTCTCAAATGCTCGGACATGATTGTAATAAGCTGGAAGCATTCCTAGAAGAACCTGAAGTTGTGTGAATAAAGCCCCATTAAATTGTATAAATGTTCAAGTAAACTGAGAAAATTTGTGATATGATTATCCATGATGTTTCACAAAGGTGTTTTGACTAGATTGATTACTTGGAAGACATCAGATATCCCTGGTGTTAGACTTTAATTTTCATAACAGCTATATTTAGAAAATTCACAAAGATACTGAAAAGAAATTTGATGACTAAGATCTAGGCATCAGTGGAGAGGCATATCAAAATGACACTGAGCAAGTAATTTATATTTTGTCTGGAGAGAAGAACGGTGTTTTTTCTTTTGTTACGAACTTAAATCAAAACTATTTGAAATATCAAGAACTTATTAAAAAAAGTATGCATCAAAAACTTAGTTTCATATTTTTATCAAATCTATACAACTATTCAGAAAAAAA
This sequence comes from Nicotiana tomentosiformis, assembly GCF_000390325.3. NCBI lineage: Eukaryota > Viridiplantae > Streptophyta > Magnoliopsida > Solanales > Solanaceae > Nicotiana > Nicotiana tomentosiformis. Next base: position 41,184,361 of record NC_090812.1, on the reverse strand, counting down.
CTGACGGAGAAAAAGATTCAGACTGCAAAAAAATTCACTTTAAGAATCGACAAGCAGAAATTTAACTCACCTTTACTTCTGACTTCTTTAAGGTCTTTATCATGTACTTGTCATCATTGGTCAAGTAAAAAAAGCTTCCACTTTTTCCCGGGGATGAGAGCTCCCGAAGTGCATCATTTCCGCATAGAGATATCATGTAATCAGCTGGATCCACCTTAAACAGTTTCCTTAGGGTCCTGAAAACATTTATCTCAACTGATGTTATAATGCTGAAAGATTCTCAGTGATATTCTGTTCTATGAAACATCAGTGAAGTTAATTTGATAAAGGAGTGTGAGTTTTGATGTCTCAATTAAGGTTCATATGCAATGCATGGAACTGCAATATTTGTACTATGCACCTACAACAACAGATTTAGATGGAAGCGGTATTCAAACTTCGCTTCAGTTATGTATTTTTCGTTAACATACATGTAGAGGGGGAAATCAACATAGTCTGTTATTTCAGAATGTAGCTTATCAAGTCAACCTGAAAACTAACGGGCAGTAATCCTTCCATTTGAAGTCAGACGACTGGTGTGGAGGAGTATGCTTAGATCCTTCTGGAGGGAACTTTGTCCAAATCTTTTCCTTGGTATCAAAAGCTGTAGCTCTAAGATCAAGTGATGTAGCTGGAGCAGGCCTTCCTACAGAATGTCTGAGATGGCACCATAAATCAGCTACAAGCATCAAGATATTGAAAAGGATATAAAGATCTAAAAGCACTGCCATGAAAAATGCAAGCTGTCCTTCTTAGATATTTAATATATATTTGTGCATCCAGTAAAGATAAGGTAAAGATCCCAAAACGGAATTCGTGTGTAATGTCCAATACCTTCGCTAGGACTTAACCTACTTGTGATCCCCATAAACGAAAAAGCCTGGGGGCTTCTAATACAGATTAAGTTCTTCTATTTCTACCTCCACTAGATTTGCAACTAAATACAGAAAGAGGGGGAAAAGTGTCTCCGCTTTCTTTGTGTCGAAAATATATCAATCATTCATTCACTATTGAGCTTCTTCTGCCAGAAAGCTAGCAGCATTTACTCAACTATTGACATGCAAAACATAGTAACAAGAGTAATTTCAAATGCCACTTGTCAATTATATTACCATGTTTAAAGGATTTGCTTGTATAGCAACATATTGAAAGAAAAGCTCTAGTGAGTTATGAAAGCTAAATTGGAGTCAATAGTTAGTGGCTAAATTTTGAAGTACCATTTTTGAAAGACGAAAGCCTTAAGTTTTTTTTTCACAACATTGATGTCTTTATTTAATGAAAAGTATATATACCAAATTTCTTTTCTTAAGGTCACTGAGGATTAAGGGCCTTCCTTATAGTACTACTCCATATATATGCTAACAAGAAAACGGTAAACTGAAGACAAGGTCAATGCAGAATTTTCCCCAATACAACGAAGATGGTACTAAAAACCACAAGAAAAAGACAAGAATAACAGTGGTTATCCAATTCAAACAAATACCTTATTCCCAGCTGCAAATTAAGCATAAGCTCATAGTTCTTATGCCCTTTGGATATTGTTTGTCCTGGCTTCTTGGTTGGTTGAATTTTGATGCAATGTGGTCGAAATCCTCTTGAACTGTCTAAATCATCAGCTGAAAAGCTTCTCAATCCTTCACTTGACTCTCTTTCTTGGCCTGAATACACATTATCATTATTCGAACTCGTATCAGCTTCTGACCCCCAACTGTAGCCATCGACAGAATTTCGCCTAGACTTTGCATCATTTGCTCTTGGAGTCTTTGCTATTGGCAACTTCTGCAGAAATTCCCCTTCACATGGCCAACTTACCATCTTTTGTGAAGGATAAACTGATATTCTTTCACCTGGACTAATCTGACATTCTAATAAATCAATTGAATAAACATCCTGAGGATCCCAATCGAAAGTACCTGTTCTTGAACTTGATGGATAATAAGTTCCACTTTGCTCTCTAGAATCGTTACTCCAAATACCAACATAAAAACTCCCATCTCCCCATCGATACGTGCCATTCCCTTTAGGAAATCCATCTTCCCAAGAACCATCATACCTATTCCCATTAGCCCAAATCATTGTACCATTCCCATTCATCTTCCCATTTCTCCATTGCCCAATATATTGATTCCCATTGTTCCATTGATACCTCCCTTGCCCATCTGGCTGCCCGCGGCGCCATTCTCCTTCATAGTGATCTCCATTCACATAATCCCTTGTCCCTTTACCATGTTTCATATTGATCACCCAACAACCTCTATATGTATCATTTGAGCAACCTGTATATGTTCCTTCACCATCCATATATCCATTCTTGAACTGGCCTTCATATGTAGCACCAGAAGGCCAACTGAATTTTCCTTTTCCCATTGTTTTTCCTTTAACCCAATCACCAACATACATACAACCATCTGACCATAAATATTTCCCATGTCCATTGGGGCAGTTATCACTCCATTGACCTGTATATATATCACCATTGTTCAAGATTTTCTCTGCATAATAAATCTCACCAGGGGTGTCAAGCTCATCATCAACATGTGCTACTGACATTGTTGCAAAGATTGTGTTTTTAGCTCTTTTCTTTGCAGCTGCTTGTGATTTCTTTACTGTGAACTCCCAGGCCTTCACAATGCCACTAAATTCTTTGCTCATCTCTCACCTATATTCCCTTTTCTTTTGTTTCCCTTCCTTTTCTCCCCTCCACAAAACCACCTTTTCTTTTTTAGCCCCTTCCTCCTCAACCTAAATCAATCTTCATTTGAATCACCAATATGAGCTTCACAATATCAACAATCATTTTGAAATATCCAAAATCAGACCAAAAATCCAATCTTTGATGCTATGTTGTGTTTTTGGTACATTTGCAGAAAAGGGTCTGGATTTTCTTTGGTTTCTAATATGGCAAATTGATAGGAAGCTGTTGGATTGAAAAGAAAATGAGTAGGTCTGCAAATTAACATGAAAAACAACAATATCGTTTTTTACTTTTTTGTTTTGTCTTTGTTTCTTAGATTGATTTGCTGAACTGGATTGTCTTTCTTCTTTTTTTTCAGCTTTTCAGGAATTTGGTGTAATGGAGTACTTTGAAACAGAAGCTGTTAGGTTGATGGAATAGCAAAAAGAGCAGAACAAATGAAGGAATGGTTTTTTATTTTGTTAGAGCTTTTTTCTTTTTTCTTTTTGTGTATTTAGATTTTAAAAAAACATTAATATCTCTCTTGTTCTTTTACTTTTTTTTTTTTTAATGTTCTTTATTTTTAATTTAATTTAATTTTATGTATTTTCTCATTGGATGTCAATTGTCAAGTTGTCAACTAAAGGTTGAACAGCAAGGTTGCACTTTGTCTCCGAGTTTGGCTCCTAAATCCACTAAAACACCTGACAAATGTAAGGATGAAAGACATGTTACGCATTATGTGTTGCCCAATTTATTGGTGTCTTAATTTGGTAGAATTCATAAATGATACTCCTAAGTCCTACCTACCTACTACTACTATTATTATTAATATCTTATCTTTTATTGAACTTAAATGTTATTTCTGGAGTTAAATAACCTCTTTACCATAATTTTGAAAGAGTATCGATTTATCGTATTGTGTAATTTCTATTTTTGAAACTAGTTTTTAACTTGCACCATATTTCTAGGTTCAAAATCAACTCAAGAATAATTCTGTAAATTTGAGTTGAAGTTTGCAACGACAGATATGAGTTTTGTTTGACCATGAACTTCTATTAGGGAAAAAAAATTATTTTGTGAAAATCATTATTTCATTTGAACTACACTTTTAAATCACTATTCCAATATATTTTTTTGATAACCGTAATTTTCGGCTTAACTTGCCAAAAAATTACTACCTATTATTTTTATCTTTGTTGGAATTTGAATATGAGACTCATGTTTTCAATCCACTTCATTAATTACTAGGCTATGCTTTTGGGTGCTAGTATTCCAATATTTTACTCAAGTTCATGTATTAAATTCAGAATTTGCAAATACTCATGACGACAAATAACAAATGACAAAGTAACCAATTGCAAGTATTTAAATACTGTAATATTTATGCACAAACGAGACTTATATTCTTTTTTCCTGGTGCATGTTGGATATGTTTAAAAATTGCCTACTTAGTGAGAAATATGTTTACAAAACTGGCTACTTTTAGGTGAAATATGGTAGTAATTCTTGTTGGAGTAGTTTGTACTAAATGACAGAAAGTCCTCCATATCGTGAAACTTAGGCTGCAGGTTACATGAAAATTGCAAGAAATTTCATTAATATGAAAAATCTAACACAACCTATATCAATTTATTTCTTAAGCATTAATATTATCTTTAAGAATGAAAAAAATATAGGATATTAACAAGAACTCTCTTCCTTTTTATTCTTCTACTACAAGTAAATAAAAAACTCGTACCGTCATACAGTAATCAGTATAATATACTAATGAACTAAAAATATTCTAGGCATTTGATGCATGATATATATGACTACTATGAGAAGTTTCTGATAAGTTTGCAAGGAGTAAATAAGAGTGAGTGGTGAAGCATTTTTGTCATTCCTTCCCCACGTTTTGCAGGGAATATAGTAGTATTTTCTATACTTTAAATAATACTTATACACAATTGGGGATAATATTGCTTCCTAGTGCATGTTAAATATGTTTAAAAATTGCCTACTTGAGAAAAATGGTACTTCTTATTGGAGTAGTTTCTACTAAACGATAAGATAATCCCACATTGGTTGAGTTAAGCTACACTACATATTGTGCTAATACTTTCTTAATTCTGGTTTATCCCCCCCCCCCCCCCCCCTCTCTCTCTCTCTCTCTTTCTCTTTAGTTTATCCTCTTCAAACTCCTTATTTCCCCCAAGAAACATATTAACCTTTATTTCAGGTATTTGTACATAAAACCTCTTATTAATTTGAAACTTAGGCTGCAAAATAGATGCTATCTGGTTAGATGATAATAGCAAGAAATTTCAGTAAGATTAAGGGTGTGTTTGGTACGAAGAAAAATATTTTTATGGAAAATGTTTTCATGAAAAATGAGTGGTTTTGTCACTTATTTTTCCTTGTTCGGTTGGTGAGTGAAAAGCATTTTCCGGAAAATATTTTCTAGTGTTTGGTTAGAGAAATACTCTTTTTTTGGTTGAAAAAGAAAGTATTCTTTCTAAAACATGAAAATAAAGTATTTATTTTATTGAAATAAAAGAAAATACTTTTTCTACATCATGAAAAGAAAATACTCATTTTGTTGAAATGAAAAAAAATACTCATTTGTTGAAATAAAAAAAAAAATCTATCTATAACATGAAAAGAAAGTACTATTAATAATATTTTTATTTAGGGTGATGTTGGGGTGGGTTGGTGGGAATGGGGAATAGTATGAGGAATGTTGAGAAGGAGTTTTGAAAAATATTTTCCCTAAAATGAGTTCATGAGAAAAATATTTTCCAAAATATTCAGGTCAACCAAACATGAGAAAATTGGAAAACATTTTTCGGAAATATTTTTCTTCATACCAAACACACTCTAAGAATCTAACACAACCTACATTAATTAATTACTTGAGTGTTGGTATTGGAAACAACACAGAGGTAGGGGTAAAGTCTGCGTACACACTATCTTTTTAGACCTCACGATGTGGGACAATAGTGAGTATATTGTTGGTGTTAGGAATGAAAACATAAAATTATACTAGTAGATAACAAGAAGTCTACTGTTTTTTTCTTTTTGTAATACAAGCAGGTGGATAGGATTCATGAACTTCCGTTTGGTTCACTAATTAATGTGTAAGGTGTTATCCGAAAACTCAAATAGAAAAAATAAACTCATAATATTAATATACTATAATGAAGTAAATAAGAGTGAGTGGGGAAGCAGTTCTGTCTTCCCTTCCCCGCGTTTTGCCGCGAATATAATACTAGTATTTTCTATACTTTATTTTGAGATAATATCTCCGACCCTAATCCCTATTACATTTAGAGATATATTTTAAATAAAGTTCTTCCTTTTGTCGGAAGAAATGCAGAGCAAAAGTAGTGCTCAATTGGAACCATTAACAATATAACAAAATTACACTATGGGATTTCGTCATTTCTAGACTCGATTGATTGAGAAATTATCATAATTGAGAGTTGAATTAATGCTTTTATCTTTTAGTGGTAATTTATTCTTTGATGACTAACCGTGAAAAGAGTTAGTTGACAGTTTAAATTTATGAGAAAATTAAAGAAATCTTTTAATTTATTTAAATATATTAGAAATGATTCATTATAGACGATCTCGAGTTACAAAAATAGGATGAACATATCGTGCGGCCCTTTATGAAATGAAGGACTATGTCAAGCTGAAAACAATAATCTTAACTCTAAGGGTCCGACACTTGTCCTTTCCAGGAGACAAGTCACTTATTAAGGATGTAATTGATGATTATGACTATTTACTTTACTCATCTACCCTTTTTCGAAAATTCTAGAAATTAGAGTAGACTCCCTTACAGTTTTCATTTGCTGTAAATGCCTTCTCCAACAGCTCATTAACAATAACATGAAATTGTTGATTGTAATTTGTATTATACAACTTGGCTTCAATACTAGTACTGGTAAACAAAGGTGATTTTCTCGTTTTAGCAGTAGACAGAAAGAAACAACATTTACTGTCTAGAAATGATATTGATATTGTCGTAGAAATTTCTTCTTAACAGGGAAATTGGAAGATCTCGGAAACAAAATTCGGTGTATAAGTTTTATAAAATTCAAAATTGAAAGTCTAACTATAGTTAGACTTGTTGGAATAAGCTCTTCAAGAAACTGACGTGGAGCTTATTTGATCAGTCAATGACAAACAACCACGATCAGAGAACAAATTTATTTACCCTCGAGAGTAAATGCTTAATGTTTTGTTTTCACGACTTTCAAACACAATGTCTAATGTCAGCAAGAAATGAGTTAAAATTCTTTTCTTCTTTTCTCTACGAGTATTTTGTATGGTGGAAATTATTTTCTATGGAAAACTTTTTTCATGGAAAATTTTCTTGATTTTTTTTCCTGGTATTTGATTGGTGTTTTTCATGAACTTTTGTTATATATTAATCTTATTAATAGCAAATTGGAGAGTACTATTTAAATAAAATTTTGAATACTAAAGATTATTAATAATTTATTAACCCTAAGGAAAATGAATCCCGTCCATATGTGCGAGAATTGATTTTCCTCACTTCGATGGAAAATATTCTTCCTCTGCTTCTTATTTATCTTCTTCTTCTTCTTCTTATTCTTATCCTCCCTACCTTTCTCAACCGAGAATCTAATAGAAATAACCTCTCTATCTTCGTTAGAAAGGGGTAAAGTTTGCGTACACACTATCCTCCCCATACCCCACATGTGTCAGTGTGACTATACAACCAAAAAAAAAAAAACTCAGTGCAATCCTCACAGTGAAGTCTGGGGAGAGTAATGTTTACGCAGACCTTAACCCTACCTTATGGAAAAAGAGAGCATGTTTCCGATAGACAACATGTAGGACTATACTGGATATATTCCATCGAAGTAGGATCTATCGGAAACAGTTTCTCTACCTTTATAGGGTAAGAGTAAGGTCTGCGTACGTTATCCTCCCCAGACCCCACTTATGGGATTACATTGGGTTTTTTGTTATTGTTGATGAAAATTATTTTCCTTGGACATTTTTCTCACTTCGATGAAAAAAAATAATAATTCTGGTAACAGAATATCAAAAAGTAATTTTCTCATGGCATCAACCACACCATCTTATATGGTTGTTCTAGAATTAACCATCTGATTTCCCATTTGGGCAGGAAAGCTACTTTGCCTAATCACATTAAAATCAACATGAGGACTGATAGTAACAACTAACATGTGATGAAGAGCAGTGGCCCAGCATTGTGAGCATGGATGAAAGGCAATAGGAATTTGGGAAAATGGCCATTAGCACTTTTGCTACAAGTATTCTACGTGTTGCTCAATTTTGTCGCAAAAGTGTGGCCCCTCCATTTATTGAGGATGTTTCTTTGTTGGGTGGATTTTCACGTGAGTCAGATACCAAGTTGTCTCTTAAGTTGGGTTTAGTTAAATAGAAAATTCGGAATTCTTTCAATTCGTTTAAGCTTCTGATTGCCAGCAGAATGAAAATGATTGTGATTTGCATGAATGAATTCTTCTGGGTATGCTCCTCTTCCCTTCTTTCCTGATATTGATGGCTAGAAAATAGTCTATCTGTTATAAATATATTATATTATGATTGTTCATTTAGTACTCCGTTGCAAATAAACTTCCTGAACAAGTTTAGCCATATGAGACTGCGCCGTAAATATATTTATCTATTTAGTACTCTATTGGAAATAAGTCTCCTGAAGAAGCTTATCCTTTCGATACTCCGTTATGGATATAGAAGATTATCTATATCTCACACAACAGCTTAGAGTAGCAGCTTGCACAACAGCTTCCTTTCTTCTATAAATAGAGTAAAACTCAGTTCATTATGTACAGAAGTTTGAAGTTTGAATAATATATCAGTTTCTCTCTATACTTGTCTTTACTTTACTGTCTTTATTTTATAACACGTTATCAGCACGAGACTCTGCCATCTCGAAAAAATACTTTGAAAATATCAGAGGTACGAATTTTCTTTTTTTAAATAATGTCAAATCTTTCTAAACTTGAGTTTGTAGCCCTGGATATATCGGGCAAAGCTACATGTCTTGGGTGCTTGATGCCGAAATTCATCTTGATGCGATGGGTCTGGCAGACACCATCAAAGATAAAAATCAGGCATCAAACCAAGACCGTGCCAAAGCAATGATATTCATACGCCATCACCTTGATGAGGGCCTGAAAATGGAATATCTTACTGTTAAAGATCCAGTCATACTGTGGAATAATTTGAAAGATAAATATGACCACCTGAAGATGATCGTTCTTCCACAAATACGTTATGATTGGACTCATCTAAGGCTACAAGATTTTAAATCTATCAGTGAGTATAATTCTGTTATAGAATTATTTCCTAATTGAAACTATGTGGTGACAATATTACTGATCATGATATGTTGGAGAAAACTTTCACCACTTTTCATGCCTCGAATATGCTCCTGCAGCAGCAATATCGAGAGATGGGATTCAAAAAGTATTCTGAACTAATCTCACATCTTTTTGTAGCCGAGCAACATAATGAGCTATTAATAAAAAACCATGAAAGTCGACCTACTGGTTCTTGTCCATTCCCTGAAGTGAATGAGACGAACCTCCACCAAGCTAAGCGTGGAAGAGGACGTGGCCCTAGTCGTGGTCATGGCCTTGGTCGGGGAGGAAACTCTAATCGTGGTAATAACAAAGCACCAAAGAACCCTCCTCACCATCAGCAGTGGAAAAGGAAGGAACAAAAGTATGAAGCGGTGCAAGCAGCAAAGCCAAAAAATGCATGATATAGATGTGGAGGAAAAGGGCACTAGTCACGTACATGTCGTACGCCAAAACACCTGGTTGAGCTGTATCAAACCTCCCTGAAGAAGACAGAAAAAATGCTGAAGCAAATTTTATTTTTGAAGATAATTTAGACTTCATGCATTTGGATGTAGTTGATTATTTTGCACTTCCAGAAGGAGAAACAAGTCATGTGATCGGTAGTGAATCTGTAGAAAAGAAAATATTTTAATTTTTGTTGTTTGTAGTAGATAGTATGGTTATGTAATTGTTGTACATAAATAAAAGTTATGCTTTGAAAATGATATTTACTATTATATTAATTTTATTTATGTCATTTTGAAGAATATGGATAATTCTCAAATTATGTTTGGATCAAAGACCAATCATGAAGATATTTGTGTAATTGATAGTGGAACAACTCATGCCATATTCATAGGTCAGAAATACTTTTCTTATTTGCATAAGGAAAAAGCAAATGTTTCTATAATTTCTGGTAATATAAGTTTGATTGAAGGCTCCGGAAGAGCTACTGTATTTCTGTCTAAGGGAACAAAACTTATTATCGACAATGCATTGTTCTCCTCCAAGTCCCGAAGAAACTTGTTGAGTTTTATAGATATCCGCCGAAATGGATATTATGTTGAGACAATAGATGAAATGAACGTGGAATATCTTTGTATTACAAAGAATATTTCTGGCCAGAAATACATTGTAGAAAAGTTACCAACTTTATCTTCTAGTTTATTCTATTCAAAGATTAGTACAGTTGAAGCACACTCTATCGTAAACTAGAAGTTTACTGATTCAAATACTTTTGTGCTTTGGCATGGCCGTTTGGGCCATCCTGGATCAATAATGATGAGACGAATTACTGAAAATTCGAGTGGGCATCTATTAAAGAACCTTAAGATTCTTACAAATGATGAATTTTATTGGCTTGTTATCAAGGCAAAATGATCACTAGACCATCACCAATGGAGGTTGGAATTGAGTCCCCTGCCTTTTTAGAACGTATACATGGGGATATATGTGGACCTATTCACCCACCAAGTGGGCTGTTTAGATATTTTATGGTCCTAATAGATGCATCTTCAAGATGGTCTCATGTGTGCCTACTATCATCTCGCAACCTGGCGTTTGCAAAGTTATTAGCCCAAATAATTCGATTAAGGGCAAAATTCCTAGATTATCCTATAAAGGCTATTCGCCTTGATAATGCTGGAGAATTCTCATCTCAAGCTTTTGATAATTACTGCCTATCAGTTGAAATAAAAATTGAACATCCTGTAGCTTATGTTCATATTCAAAATGGTCTTGTAGAGTCATTTATTAAACAACTGCAATTGATAGCAAGACCACTACTTATGAAAACAAAATTGCCCACTACTGTTTGGGGCCATGCTATCTTACATGCAGAATCACTTATCCGTTTCAGACTAACACGTTATAATAAATATTCTCCGTCACAATTAGTTTTTAGTCATGAACCAAATATTGCCCATCTACGAATTTTTGGATGTGTTGTATATGTACCAGTAGCACCATCACAGCGCAGTAAGATGGGGCCCCAAAGAAGGTTAGGAATATATATTGGGTTTGAATCACCCTCTATTATTCGCTATCTTGAACCATTGACGGGAGATTTATTTACTGCTCGATTTGCAGATTGTCGATTTGATGAAATAAAATTTTCACAATTAGGGGGAGAGAAAAAAGAATTCAAAAGAGAAATTATGTGGAAAGTTTCATCATTATCTCACTTTGATTCACGTACCCCTATATATAATCAGGAGGTCCAGAAGATTATCCATTTACAAAATATAGCAAATCAAATACCAGATATATTTACTGATTTGAAAAGGATAACTAAGTCGCATATCTCTGCAAAGAATGTGCCTATCCGAATTGATGTCCCAGCAGGACCATCTACTAGCATGATAGCTAGTGAACCTAAAGCACGCCTAAAGCGTGGTAGACCTTTGGATTCTAAGGATCGAAATCCTAGAAAAAGAAAATGGACAAATGATATTATGAAGGGATCTCCTGAAGAGACCCAAGATCTGATTAGTTCTGAGATTCCTGAAGAAATCAATGAACCCGAGACTCAAGTGAGTGAGGAACTTTTAATAAGTTCTACCGGTGATGGGATTAATTTAAATCGATCTGAAATAGTGGTGGAAAATATTTTTGCATATAATATTGCACTTAACATTATGCAAGATAGTGAGAATCTTGAACCCCGATCTATCGAAGAATGTCGACAAAGATCTGATTGTCCAAAATGGCAAGAGTCAATTCAATCGGAATTGAAGTCACTTGCTAAAAGAGAGGTCTTTGGACCAGTAGTCCAAACACCTGCTGGTATAAAGCCAGTTGGTCATAAATAAATTTTTGTGCAAAAAAGGAATGATAAAAATGAAGTTGAAAGATACAAGACTCGCCTTGTTGCACAAGGATTCTCACAACGACCTGGAGTCGATTATGAAGAAACATATTCACTAGTTATGGATGCCATAACATTTCGATATCTCATCAGTTTAGCCTTACGTGAAAGGCTTGAAATGCATCTAATGGATGTGGTTACAGCTTATCTGTACGGCTCACTTGATAATGAAATTTACATGAAAATCTCTGAAGGATTTAAAATGCCTAAAGTATATTCAAAATTTCGAGAAATGTACTCAATCAGATTACAAAGATCTTTGTACGATTTAAAGCAATCTGGGCGCATGTGGTATAATCGCCTCAGTGAATATTTGCTGAAAGAAGGTTACATAAATGATGTTATTTGTCCATATAATTTTATAAAGAAAATGGCTTCAGAATTTGTTATACTTGCTGTTTATGTTGATGACATAAATCTTGTTGGAACTTCAGAAGAGCTCCAAAAGGCAATTGAATATCTTAAGAAAAAAATTTGAGATGAAAGATCTTGGAAAGACAAAACTTTGTCTTGGTATGCAAATTAAACATTTAGCAAATGAGATCTTTATCCATCAATCTGCCTATACAGAAAGGGTCTTAAAACGCTTTTACATCGACAAAACGCACCCATTGAGTACACCAATTGTTGTTCGATCACTTGAAGTGAATAAATATTTGTTCCGACCTCCAGAAGAGGATGAGGAACTCCTTGGTCCCAAAGTACCCTATCTCAGTGCAATTGGTGCACTAATGTATCTTGCTAATGTTACAAGGCCTGACATAGTATTTTTTATTAATTTACTAGCAAGATATAGTTCTTCTCCTACACGGAGATATTGGAACGGGATTAAGCATATATTGCAATATTTAAAAGGAACTCTTGATATGGGTTTGTTTTATGCTAATAAAAATAGTGCAGATCTTGTTGGTTATGCAGATGCAGGTTATTTATCTGATCCCCATAAAGTTAGATCTCAAACCGAGTACGTTTTTACATGTGGAGGTACTATCATATTATGGCGCTCCACAAAGCAATCTATTGTTGCTACTTCATCAAATCATGCTGAAATAATAGCTATTCATGAAGCAAGTAGGGAATGCGTATAGTTGAGATCAATAATTCATTTTATTCGAGAAAAATGTGGTTTGGAATGTAAGAAAAGACCCACAATTTTATACGTAGACAATGCTGCATGCATAGCCCAATTGAAGGGAGGATTTATAAAAGGAGATAGAACGAAGCACATTTCACCAAAATTATTCTACACACACGATCTTCAGAAAAATAGTGATATTGATGTGCAACAAATCCGTTCAAGTGATAATCCGGTAGATTTATCCACTAAATCTTTACCAACTTCAATTTTTGAGAAGATGGTATACAAGATTAGAATGCAGAGACTTAAATATTTGAAACAAGGTTTTCATCAGGGGGAGTAAAATACGCGATGTACTCTTTTTTCCTTACTAAGATTTTTTCCCACAGGGTTTTCCTTATAAGTTTTTTAACGAGTCAGCTAGCAATGCGTATTACTAAATATGTGTACTATTTTTCCTTCACTAGGATTCTTTCCCACAGGGTTTTTTCCTAGTAAGGTTTTAATGAGGCACATTATCTTTTAATGAATATCCAAGAGGGAGTGTTATAAATATATTATATTATGGATGTTCATTTAGTACTCCGTTGTAAATAAGCTTCCTGAAGAAGCTTATCCATATGAGACTGCGCCGTAAATATGTTTATCTATTTAGTACTATATTGGAAATAAGCCTCCTAAAGAAGCTTATCCTTTCGGTACTCCGTTATGGATAAATATTACCTATGGTAGAAAATTATCTATATCTGGCACAACAGCTTAGAGTAGCAACTTACACAACAGCTTAGAGTAGCAGCTTGCACAACAGCTTCCTTTCTTCTATAAATAGAGTAAAACTCAGTTCATTATGTACAGAAGTTTGAAGTTTGAATAATATATCAGTTTCTCTCTATACTTGTTTTTACTTTACTGTCTTTATTTTATAACACTATCGTATTAGTTACACCAAATGACCTATTTTGATACAACTATTTAATTTCCGTTCTCATTTGTTCGATTGGATAAATTTCACCTTTGAAAATAATTGGATCAATGAATTTAACCCATTGAACTAACGGGGACAAAATTTAAAGAGTGAACTAAAAAAAGGTTATTTTCTATTTTCTTGCATGAACCTAATTGACCCGTCCAAGACGTCCAAGGTTGAGCACAAATCCATTTGACCCGTTCAAGACATTCAAGGTTGGGCTGGTCATTGACCCGTTGAACTCATGAACACATTTTCACCTAACTCATTTCGGTCAATCTAAAGTTGAGATGATTTTTAGCCCAAATTGATCCATGAGTAACTTTTCTAAAATAACTTTAAAATATTTCTTTTTTTTTTTGATATGTTATATATATTATCATAACAAAAGAAAAAATGGTAGTTGATAATTAAACAATTCATAAGAAAATAATACACATTAATTAAAGCGTAATAAGAGTTGGGCAAGTTGGGCTATGACCCAAATTTTAGCTCAACTTGACCCAACTCATCTCAGCCCAAGTTACTTTTAGGCCAGTCAAATGAACCGTTCAATTATTGACTCACTCTATTTTTGACGGGTGAAATTCAAAAACAGTCAGATTTACAAGTGGTAATTGAAAAATAGCCGCAGTTTCAAAAATAATCGAAATTTAGCCACTTTTCATGTAAATATAAAATCTGAACGAAAACACTGTTCAAAATCCGAAAAATATTCCAGCATAATATACTGGAGTTCCAGCATAATATACTGGAAGTTCATACACAAGTGCTCCATTCTCCAGTATATTATGCTGGAACTTTCCGTGTGTTGGAGTTCCAGCATAATATGCTGGAAGTTTATACACATGTGCAGCAATCTCCAGTATATTATGCTGGAACTTTTCGTGTTGCAGCAAAATAGTGGTTATTTTTCAATGACTTTGCAAACGGTGGCTATTTTTTAATTACCAATCCGAAAATTGACTAGCTCGTGCTATTTTGACCCGCCCAAAATCAGTCCAACCCGCCAATTTGATACCCCTAACTTGGATGAACAGAAAAGAAGTAAGTAATATTCCACATTCTGGATTCCAGCAAACGTCAAACAAATTCATCCATGGAAAGCACTAGGGGTGTTCATGGTTCGATTTGGGTCGATTTTTTCCGAAAAAAAAACCAAACCAACTAAGTCGGTTTTTTAAATATTGGAACCAAACTAAACCAATTAAGTCGATTTTTTATCGATTCGGTTTTTGTCGGTTTTTCGGTTATTCATAATTTTTTTTCCTTAAATATGAGACATACACTACCAAACGCATATTCCGACGACTATATTTTCAACGTAACACTATCAAATCAATTGCTCTTTGAGAAATCTATCATTTACCAAGATACATTGATGATAATTGAATCAAATAGTAATGAATAATTAAAGTACTCAATTAAAAATCGATTATGTTTAACATGAAATAAATTCTTGTACTTAGCAAAAGAAAACTACCAATCAAACTAGAATGTTAAGGCAAAGAATTAGATTATTATAATAGCAAAAAACAAAACTAAAAATATAAATGACTAATATGTACCATAAAATTTTAGAAACTTTATATAAAAATATACATATATATAGGTGTAATAATAAATTTAAATAGCTACTTTTATAGCCGGTTTAGTTCGATTTTTTCAGTTATTTTTTTAATTAAAATCAAAACCAAACCAAATTTGATCGGTTTTCAAAATTCAAAACCAAAACCAAACCAAATCTAAAAAGTATCGATTTTTTTGATCGATTTGATTCGATTTTTGAGTTTTTTATGAGCACCCCTGGAAATCACAATGCCAACAAAATGGCAGCCCCTACCTTAAGGATGCGTCTATAGACTATAAGTACAGGGACCTCTCTTGATTGGCAAATGTTATTTAAGAAAGAAAAGATCTGCTATAGGCCATCGATATTTGCCACCTCTATGGCATGGGCAGGACAGGGGATTCGACTAATATTTGATTTCGCTAAATATTTCCAACCAATGCCGGCTGAAGGGTAAGGCAGCCCAAGCCGTCACTTTAGCCCCCAAATTTTAGGGTCCCATTTTCCATTGGTAGTAATTTTATGAATTAATTTTTTATATAAAAAGTTGATTATCTTAAGGTTAAAAAGTACAATGTTTTAATACAGAAAAGGAAAAGAAAATTTAATTTGTTAGTGACATTGATAGTTGAGATTTGAATAATCCGAAGCATATAAATATATTTTTTCTTTTTTATTTAGTAGGTAAAATTTAAGGCCACGAGATGATAAAACTTTGAAAAAAATATTGACTTAACCTCGATTAAAACATAATAGCCACCCTGACATGATAGTTTAGACTTATTTTTTAAATTATATAGCATTAAAGGAAATATTACAAGTATAAGATAAGATTCTAATCGATATATTTAATAAGATAACAAGACTTGATTTTCTGCCAAATGCCTATATTTCTTATAGAATAATATTACTATAACAATTACATTCGGGGAGAAAAGTTTTTTTAAATTAAAATTGATAAAATCTTGTATAGGATCAACTCACGAGGAGTTAAATAGATCGGATTAGCATTATTATCAGTTGAAAAATAATTATTAGAATAACTCGATTAAAAGAAAATTATTAACAATTTTATATCTAAAAAGGTTAGGAAAATAAACTTCAAATAATATATAAAAAATATTTTAAAACAATTAAGGCCTCTCATCCAAATTTTGCTTTAGGCCACCCTTGTTTCCAACTTAGGATAGAGCAAAAGCATGGCATTGAAGCCTTCCTGATTTTGTGATGACTGCACTCACTGATTTCAAAATAACAGGTCAATTCTAATTACCAAACAATTGAAAAAGACTACAGGGCTAAACGAAAAAATTAAGCGTAAGCAGTGTTTTAAAAGGTGTGGGCGTAAGGCGAGACGCTTTACATATACCTCAGCGAGGCGTAAGCTCCGAGGCACGGGACGTAAGCCTCATGAGTATTTTATAAAATAATATAATTACAGTAAATATTTATAAACAGGTAAAATTGTATAAAAATTGAAGAAACTATAAATATGTGGAATATATATATATATATATATATATATATATATATATATATATGTGCTCCATCTCCACTAAAAACTAGTCAAAACAATCTATTATACGCTACCTACAAGCACAAATAACTTGAGTCGAAAAGAATGAAGTTTTCTACGTGAAGGAACAAAAAGGATGACTAACCTGCAATTTGAACTTTGAATTTGATGCTATGAAGAAGAATGGAGTTCTCTTTGTATTTTAAAAAAAAAAAAATATTCATTGCTTTTGGAAGATATTAGCAGACTAGCGGACAAAAAAAGAATTAGAAAATACCATAAATTAGGGCTTCAATCAATAAAAAAGTTCTTGACTTTTAAATTTAATACATTTCAGTTCCTTTTGAAAATTTTTGAGTAATTACAAGCTGATTTTTGAGAATTTGGGTATTATATGAAGGACTTATTCAACAAATTTTGTTTTAATTTGAAAAAGTCTCTGGGGCTTACGCCTCACTACAAAAATGCGTCTCAAACGCCCGAGCGTACGCCCCGAACACCCGGGCGTATGCCCCGGATTGCTAGGCATACGCCTCTTGAAACTTTTGTCCCACACCATCGCCTCGGAATTGCTGGGCATACGCCTCTTGAGACTTTCGTCCCACACCATCGCCTCGGGGCATTTTTGGTGCGCCTCGTCCCAAAAACGCCTTTTAAAACACTGAGCGTAAGTAAATTAGAGAGCGAATATTAAGCCAGATAATAACTTAAAACAGCCAATACTCGTAGACATAAATTTTATTTATCCAGCCATTATTCATCAATCTCCATGAAACTTCCATATGATTTCATCCATGCTAAGTGCTAACACACAACCAATCAACTGAAAAGATGTTTCAAATCACCGAGTACAAGAAAAAATTTCTCCCCTCAGAGCGGGAAACATTGACTGGGGATAATTTTCACCATCCCATATTGGATGAATAAATGGATCACATTCGCCGGTAGAAGCTATTCACACTTGCCTTTGAGTCTCAAGGTAAATGCCTGTAAAGATAACAGAACTGCTCTAAGTTTCTGCTTGGTTTCTTCATCTGTCAGCACACCATCACTGTCAAACTTAGATGGTGGCTGGAACGCGTTCAGGAAAAATTCAGGTTTGTTAATGAAATGAAGATCAAGGTAGACTCCTATCTGTCGAAGGTGATACTGTGATCGTCCTCCACCAAAGCCACCTCCAGCACTCACTATTGCTGCTGCTTTATCAGCCCAAACATTTGGAGGCCGAGATGCCCAATCAATTGCGTTTTTCAAGGGTCCTATCCAAGGAGCCGGAAATGATAGTTCATTAGTACCAAGAATATCACCACAAGAAGCAAAATCGATCAAATTATTTGCACTGCTGTATTAACATTGTGAGTCTATAATGTGTACGAGGATAGAACCCTACTTATGGGACTATACTGGGTATGTTTTTGTTGTTGTTGTTGTTAATGTGTACGAGGATAGTCTACAAACTAATCAAGCAACCTATTGCTACTTGCATGTCCAGAGTCTAATCGATGCTTTCAAACTATAGGTCTTGGATTCAATCTAGGCAACCAAATCCTCCATTTGGATTAATATGTACAGGCTATGATTACTTCAACTCTTACGGTCCATCCATTACCATAGCAGATAATAAGACTCCCATGCTACTACTATGTAATTGGTTTCTTAAACAGACCAGAAATAGCAGCTAACAAACACATAAAACCCAATGGTACAACACATTTAACACTCACTTTTCCAATGAAATGAACAAAATTAAACCACAAAAGAACAGAAGAGAAAAAAAAACCAAATATTCGTCATATCAACCTGAAAGATGAACTGTGAAGATATCTTTCAAGCACCTTAACTTGAACAATTCTTTGGGAGTATTTCAAATGTCCACAGATGTTACACGTTAAGTTCCAGCTGTAACCACATTTATTTATAAATTGTTTTACAACCAAATACATTTATAGGTATTACTATCAAGTTCTTAATTTGCTCTTATTGATCTCTTAAAGAAGGTCATCCTACAAAAGCCTGTGTGAGATAAATATCTTGGATAATATATATATTCATGTTACTATGGTCGTATGTACGAGGAATTGGGGGAAAAAGGTGGGGAGAAGAAGTTATTCCGGCTGGCCAAGTTGAGAGAGAGGAAGGCTCAGGATTTGGACCAAGTGAGATGCATCAAGGACGAAGATGGTAGAGTATTGATGAAAGATGCCCATATTAAGAGGAGATGGCAGACTTACTTTCATAAACTTCTGAATGAAGAAGGGGATCGGGATATTGTGCTAGGCGAATTGGAGCATTCCGAGAGTCACCGTGACTTTGGGTACTGCAGGCGTATCGAGGTTGAGGAGGTCATGGGAGTTATGCGTAAGATGAGTAGGGGCAGAGCGACCGGGCCAGATGAGATTCCGGTGGAATTTTGGAAGTGTGTGGGGAGAGCAGGTTTGGAGTGGTTGACTAGGTTGTTTAATCTAATTTTTAAGGGGAAAAGGATGCCGGATGAGTGGAGGTGGAGTACGGTGGTTCCATTGTATAAGAACAAAGGTGATATCCAGAGTTGTAATAATTATAGGGGTATCAAATTACTGAGTCATACCATGAAAGTGTGGGAGATGGTGGTTGAAGCGAGGGTGAGGATGACAGTGTTTGTATCCGACAACTAGTTCGGGTTCATGCCGGGTCGTTCGACTACAGAAGCTATACACCTTGTTAGAAGGTTGGTGGAACTATACAGAGAGAGGAATAAGGATCTGCACATGGTGTTTATTGACCTAGAGAAAGCGTATGACAAGGTTCCTAGAGAAATTCTCTGGAGATGCCTGGAGGCAAAAGGTGTGTCGGTTCCCTACATTATGGCGATTAAGGACATGTATGATGGGGCTAAGACTCGGGTTAGGACAGTAGGAGGCGACTCTGAGTATTTTCCGGTTGTAATGGTGTTACACCAAGGTTCTGCGCTCAGTCCATTCTTATTCGCCCTGGTGATGGACGCGTTAACACACCATATTCAAGGGGATGTGTATGGTGCATGCTATTAACCGATGACATAGTTCTGATTGATGAGTCGCGAGCCGGTGTTAACGCGAGGCTGGAGGTTTGGAGACAAGCTTTTAAGTCTAAGAGTTTCAAGCTGAGCAGGACGAAGACGGAATACCTGGAGTGTAAGTTCAGCGCTGAGCCAGGGGAAGTAGGCGTGGATGTGAGGCTTGATTCGCAGGTCATCCCCAGTAGAGGCAGCTTCAAGTACCTTGGTTTGGTTATCCAGGGGGAGGAGAGATCGACGAGGATGTCACACACCGTATTGGGGTAGGATGGATGAAGTGGAGGTTAGCATCTGGAGTCCTGTGTGACAAGAGAGTGCCACCGATACTCAAAGGTAAGTTTTATAAAGCGGTGGTTAGACCGGCCATGATGTATGGGGCTGAGTATTGGCCCGTTAAGAACTCACATATCCAGAAGATGAAAGTAGCAGAAATGAGGATATTGCGGTGGATGTGCGGGCACACTAGGATAGATAAGATTAGAAATGATGATATTCGGGAGAAGGTGCATGTGGCTCCCATTGATGACAAAATGCGGGAAGCGAGGCTTAGATAGTTCAGACATGTTCAGAGGAAAAACCCAAATGCTCCGGTACGGAGGTGTGAGCAGCTGGTTGCGGAGAGCACGAGAAGAGGTAGAGAGCGGCCTAAGAAGTATTGGGGAGAGGTGATCAGGCAGGATATGGCGAAGCTCCAGATTTCTGAGGATATGACACTTGATATGAAGATGTGGAGTATTAGGGTTGTAGTTTAGGAGATAGTTGAGTCGTGCCTTACTTCGTACCATGGTGGAACTAGCCATGTAGGGTTTTTATCTAAGATAACTAGTGGGAATGTTGTGGCTTACTATTTCGCTTTTCAGTGCATGTCCTATTTACTAGCTATCGCTTTTGCTTTACATCTTTCTTCTAGATTTCATGGTGTTTCTATTTTTCTTATGACTATTGTGGTGATACTAATATTTACTAATATTTTCTCCCTTTACTTTGCATCTTTCTTCTGGATTTCATGGTGTTCCTATTTATCCTATGATTGTTGTTGTGATACTAATATTGTCTTCCTTTTTGCCCTTTTGACTTTTTTTTTTTAGCCGAGGGTCTTTCGGAAACAGCCTCTCTACTCCTTCGGGGTAGGGGTAGGGCTGGCAAGTGGGCCGGTCCCGGACCTAAACGGGCCAAGTGGGCCGGTCCAAACGGTCCCTGGCCGGTCCCAAATTAAACGGGCCAAACAGGCCCGGGCCTAAACGGGCTTTTTATATGGACCGGCCCGGGACCGGGATCGTTTGGTCCCGGGCTAAACGGGCTAAGTGGGCCCAACATATATATTTTTTTAAAATAAAAATTAAATAGATATTAGAGACAAAAGGATGTTAAAAAAAATATCTAAGGCAATGCTTTGTAAATTTTATTATAGAATTGTGACCTAAATTTTATTTAACATCCTAAATTTTAATATTCAATATTTAATATCGAATATATATAGTATATAAGATGTATATATAGTATATCGATATAAGATGTATATATATATATATATATAAGCTATATTCGATAAGCTATATATACATCTTATATACTATATATAAGATGTATATATAATATAGTATATATATTAAATGTATATATATAAGCTATATTCGATAAGCTATATATACATCTTATATACTATATATAAGATATATATATATATATAAAAGCTATATTCATATATATATATATAGTATATACAATAAAGTAAGCAATAGTAGCAATTATAGAAGAAAATTAGAGAGAGATTGTGATAGATTGATGATTTTGTAAGAAAAAATAAAAGAATGATGGGGTATTTATAGTTGAAAATAGGGAAAAAGTGTAATTATAAAAAGTTTGGGATTAAAACAAAGTTGGGGGGGTTAAATGGCTATTTTATAAATAGCCAACGGCTATTTTTGACAGCCCAACGGCTATATTTAAAAAAAAAAAAAATAGCCGTTGGGACCGTTTGGTCCGCTAAGTGACCGGGCCGGTCCCGGGCCCTGGCGGGCTAAACAGTCTCGGGCCCAAATCATAGGACCGGCCCACGAGACCGACCCAGGCCCGCTAAAACCGGGCGTTTGGCCCGCGATCCCGGGCCTGGACCTGCCCACTTGTCACCCTTAGGTAGGGGTAAGGTCTGCGTACACACTACCCTCCCCAGACCCCATTAGTGGGATTTTACTGGGTTGTTATTGTTGTTGTATGTTACTATCATTTTGTGCTAAGCAGGAACTTTTTCTTTAGTTTTCACCATATACAGCTTATTTGCTATCACTTTTTATAAAAGAAGCATCTTCCCAGTTCAACCTTCATCAATAAAAGCTAAAGTTGCACAGAATAAATTGGCATACTTAATTAGCAATAGTGATCATGGGTCCTAATTCACACCAAAACCACTAATCAAATCATCCATCTAAAACACCAATTATTGTCACTTTGCTAGCTTTCAACTTTTTCTTAATCCTCTTTCCCTTTATTTCTTTCTAGTATTCAAAGCTCTGTGCTCACCAGATAAGCATCATAAATCATCATTCTTGGTGTACAAGTCTTCAGATTCTCAGTGCATATAAGTCGAAATAGCACTAAATTGATCAGATCCAGATTCCAAAACAATTAAATCATAAATTAGAAATGTCAATCCATAGTTACCATCCAATAAAGATTAAATAATAGCTATACTCATGTTCTGATTCCTAGAGCCAAACTAATTTTTATACGAGGAACCTTTGCAACTTACTCTGATTTTTGCCCAAATTTTGAGTAACAAAGTAAGATCTTCAAAAAGAGTAACCATTTAAAGTCTAAATTAGCTTCAAAATAGATAAGTGGAGCATCGGTTAGAGAAGGTGGAAAAAAGGGATAAAATTAGGAGGGGGAAGAAAAGTGGAATACCAGTGACGGAGTAATTGTACTCGGGAGAAGCAAAAAGGAAACAATCTGCTTCTTCAATTTTCTTACGAAAAGCCTCCACAGCGGCAGGATAAGTGCCGTTGACCTCCAGATCAGTGTTCAGAAACGGCAGTGGCGATATGTCCACGTACTCGATCTCCATACCCTTCATTGAATCCTTGCATATCTCCATTGCTACGCCCAATTACAATCATCAATCAAATATCAATCACAATATGAGTAGCAATTACAAGCACCATTGCACCAAAAGGATATGGTGAAACAATAATTTAAAAAAAGAAGTATACCGGCATGGAGGAGACCACGATTGTAGGAACCTTTACGGAGGGAACCGCAGAGCCCAGCAACTTTGATTACTGGTTGAGATGCCATCACCGCTGCTGCTTGCATTTCCACTCCCGATTTTTTTTTCCTTTGTCTTTTTCTCACTACTTCTGAATTCTCAGATATATGATTGATGGCTTTTCATAAATTTATACAGAGGAACTCGGAAGGTCTGACGAATAGGACGGCGAACCGTCATATGTTTTTTAAAACAAATCGGACCGTCACTGTTGACTTGACTCGGCGGCTTTTGTCTTATTTTTACTGTTTCCTGTCCATTACATCATTGTTTAGCTGACAAACTTTGTAACTTAACAACAAACACTGGATCAATATTACTCATTATTGTATTGTATTATATTATTTTATAAATATAATATTTAAATAAATTATATCATTTATTATTGTTAAATAATATTATTGTTATTTGGTTTGACTGTATCGTAATTGATAAGTTTTAAATATTAAATTTATTATGAATTACTCATAAAAATAATTGAAGAAAACCTCTTTCTACTAATTTATCACTAATTATGTATTGTAAATATATTAAGCAATTAAACTCGTGCAAGTTCTAATATATATTTATATCTATACTATATTAAAAGTGGGAAGCCTCTAAGCCTAAAATTAATTTATCTATCTATCTATCTATACTATATTAAAAGTGGGAAGTTCCTAAGACTATAGTTAAATTACAAAAATGCCCATAAAAATGATGGAATCTTTTACCCATTTTAAATATTAGTTAATGATAATATTCAATTAAAAAGAATAATACTAATTTGAAGTGTTCATTTTTTGAATAGTTGTGTCCGTTCAATCGTATTATAACTAACCTTTTCATTCAGTAATAGTCTTTAACTGTTGCAACCTTTAGAGTTTATGCTCTAATACATAGCCAGCGGATGGGCATCATCGACAAATAGAGAATTCAAAGAGATCTTCATTTTGCCAACTTCTCATATAAATGATTTTTCTGGTATAAATTTAACTAATTCGTCTCATGTCATAAAAAATAAACTCCTTGCCTTTTTGTAGTATTTTTCTTCTACTATATATCCTCAATTTGGTCTAACCTCTAATACTAAAGTGAGTTGATTTCATATAGGGTCCGTTAAACACCACTCTATATTATCTCTATCTTTGCGGACTTGCTTTTCTCAAATCCCGTTATAGTTACTTGTGACTTGTGAGTATCATTTTGGTGTTTATTAAGAGATTCTATCATTTTCATATGTTTCATAATTCTTTACAAGTTTTACTAAGTTTATTTTATTTTAATACTTTATCTTTCATGTCATGTGACTCCATGAATGGTATATAATCAAAAGTAATATCTTTATAACATATAGTCTTCCTTAGAAAATATCTACATTAGAAATACCTAATTAGTAATTTCGTAAAAATTTTATTATATTAATCAAGAAAATATCTTAGTTTACATGATTAATGCTAAAGAGACCATTTGTTTTAACTTATTTCTATTATAATGTCATGGACATATATATTTTGGGCATATATAATAAGGTCCATGTATTATAAATTTAAGACATACAATTTTTTTGCATGGGTATCAAAAGTAAAAGAAAATTATTGAAGATGTGTTTAAATGTATGACTCTTTGTCTGAAATCTTCATTTATATATAAGAATAGATCAATCTCAACGGTTGAAATAAATCAACTCATGACCAAAAAGTAGCCCAATAGAAGATCGAGTCAACGAACACACACATTTATTGATAGCCCAATAGAAGATCGAGTCAACGAACACATACATTTATTGATAGCCCAATAGAAGATCGACTCTTTGTCTAAAATCTTCATTTATATGTGTGTGTTTGAAAACTAACAACAGTGGAATTTCAATACGTTGTATATGCATAAAAGAAAAGAAGGATCTAACAACCTTACTTGACCTAATAATCGACAAGACGACAACCATCCTCAAGGTCAGGCTAGTTTAAGTTACTTTTGTGACTATAGCAAATTGTCTACCTAAAAAACAAAGGAATAGAAAATTTTGAGATCTTGAAATTTTTCTATGTTTTTCCTTTCTTTAGCTTTCCTAGACTAAAGGAACCAAAAATACAATGACTATCATTAAAAATTATCACTCTACCATGCACGTCAAGATTGATATTAGGTTTGATAGCGACATTTCAATCTGAACCGAGGAGTGATCGCCTATATACACCTTTCCATAAGACTAAATTATCATGCTAACTGAATGGAGTTTTTCATTGTTTTACATTCTCCGATAAGTCATCCGAAATCACATAAGAACTTTTTTGAATCATTTAAGAGCTATTATATTATTAATGGTCGTTTAGGTCGTGTTAATCCTAACCAGTCTTCGATGCATAGAGTAGTCGAAATGCCTTTTACTAACAATACCTTTATAAAGAAATTTGACAATGACATTTGCAATTAAAAAAAAAATTAAATGGCTTATCCTTGGAAGAGCCGAAAAATTTAGTAACCACACTATTTTGTGGTAATTCTTTATAAAAATTTATGAATTATTTTTTAGCACAATTACTTTATATTTATCGCTAAATTAATTTCATAATTTTCATGTTAGTAATAACGAATTACTTATCGGAGAAGGATGAAGTAGGAAAAGATAGATACTAGTTACGATTAAAGGTAAGTTAGAATTATATAAGTTTTCATGAAAAATATTAGTTTTTTGTACTATATAAATAAGACAATGTAATTTATGCAATTTCAAAATTTAAAATATAGTAAAATTTAAAATTACGTTATAGGGAGATTTTGCTGAAAATCACATGTATCTAATTGAATATTAATTGTTTATCTTAGTAGGATCAGATGATCCAATCATTTTGACCAAGAGTATATTGAAATTTATCTACCACTATTTGTTCTTTAAAAGGCACGAGAACATATAATATATTTGAAAACTAAAGGGAAAACGATATGTAAATTGCTGCTTTCATGCCTCTTAAGGACCCAGCTGCTCCTAAGTTCCATTATATATAAACAAGGCAGAATAGCCTAGAGACAAAACTACTCTCACCAGTTCTTCCTACTTTCTGAAATTTCATCCGAACACTTAAACTTGTTCAAATCTAATATCTTAAATCTCTCTGAGTTGGACAAAATATGTGATATACACGCGTTTGGGTAGCGTGAATTGGTGAATTTAATTTAAAAATGATTAAAAAGTAAAATGAAAAAGAAAAAGTGATAAAGGGTCCGAATAATACTAAATTTTCAATGTGAGCCTATTTCCTTTTTTGTCTGTTCCAAAAAGAATGATCTCTTTCTAAATTTGGAAATAATTTTGCTTAAACTTACAATTCTACCCTTAATGAGAATCTTTTATAACCAAACAAATACTCTGGGCCTCTTTTTAAATTGTTTAAAACCACAAATTACAAATTTTTTTATTTTTTTTAAACTCCATGCTCAGTCAAACAAATTCACCTCATTGGAACGGAGGGAATAACAATAAAAAAATAAAAGAAAAAAGGGTCCATTCTCATTTCAAACTCAGCCACTCACCCCACCATTCTTCTTCCTTTTCGCTGCCACCGTCTCCTCCTTTCTCCGTCACCTTTCTATTTCTTCCCAATAAACCAACTAAATCATATACTATCCCATATATATATATATATATATATATATATATCCTTATATCTAACCAAAAGATAAAGTCTTAGAAGATATGCCAAATTCTTAATTGAATAAATATTTCTCTTTTCTGGGTTTTCCTGGTTTCATCATCCAACTGTTCAAATCTCAGCTACCAAACATTCTTTTTTGCTGTTTATTTCAAATTTTTATCTATATTCTAAAGAGAAAATCGATTGTCTAATTTGATTTTATTCCTTGAAATCAAACTTATCAATTTATTTCACAAAAGTCACTTATCTATTTTTCATCACTTAAAAGTCACTCAACTTTACCTTTGTAACTTAAAAGTCATTCTAGTTCAAAACCTATAAAATATTCAGTAAAAAATATGACATGGCATTACATTTAATTAAAAAAATCTAACAATAATGCCACATAAGCTTAAATAGACCATATCTAAGTTAGACCCTGTATACGGTCGAAATAGATTTCGGTCATAGCACGTCCGATCGAGTTCGAACGATGATCTATCGAAGTAAGATCCCGAAGGTGGAACAAATTAACCTCGAACCCGGGGAGACCGATCCGTGTCGAGTTTAATATCATTATCAAGCTCGAATCGAAATCGAACCATGATGCAAAGTAGATCTATCATGCTCATAATCTAGAAACCAACCAACATTGACCTCGAATCAATTCAAGGGCTCGAGCCAGGATCGAGCTCGAACCAAGATCACGAGCTCGAATCGAAATCAAGCTCAAACCAAAATCGAGGGTTCTAAGCAAGATCGAGCTCGCAGATAAAAGCCGTTGCAATCCCACTAGAGAGAATCTTGGCAGAAATTATGGAAAAACTAACTTATCATGGGTCTCCCACTGAATGTTTATTTTATTATGCTTAGAGCCAAATCCCTCCACTGTAAAATGGTTTGGTTACCATTTCTATAAAACAAGTTTTTCTCGGACTTACATTGTAATAAAATCGCTATATTCTTCTACAGTAAAGAATCGTTCTTTCAGATTTCTTAGATTGATTCTATTTGTTGAATCCTAAGATTCATTGTTTCTGACAACCTTATCTATTTCGCATTCTCTACAATCTATATTTATATTTCTATTTATCATTATATTTTGTGCTAAGTTACGCCACATATCCTCGGAACTGCGTATAAATTCAACTCTATCCATTTTTCGGATAAACAATTTGGCGCCCACCGTGGGGCCGAGGATAACAGTGGTTATTTGATACAAATCTGAAAAAACACGTCATTGTGCTTTGCGCTTATTTTCGAAAACATCTTGAATTTCGGATCAGCTACGAATAACCACCAATCAAATGGCTTCACCGATCGATAACGAAACCGGCCTTCAAGATGAAACCAACAACTTGGCACCCGGGCCCGGAAGGCCAATAAATAATGGCACCGATGCTCGAATCGAAGTACCCGAAATTTGAGCCGAAATATCATTGGATGTCAATTCACAAATAGCTTTGGAGGCGAATCAACGTTCCGAACCGGAAAGAAGCATTCAGGGCGGTACTCGATCCGTAGCCCGAGACATCCAAAATGCGGGGGAAATAGGGGCCAGCTTACGTATGATCTTCGAGATACTACAAGCCCAACAAGTAGCGATAGCTCAGCTACAGATCCAAACTCGCGCACAAAGCAGGCTGGATTCCAATCCACTTCGAGAAGTCACCCCCAGAACAGAGCCCACCATAGTGAAATCTAACGAGCAAGAATCGGGGACTACTCCCGAAATTACTAAATTGCTCGAGGAACTTACAAAACGAGTCGAAACCAACGACAAGAGAGTGGAAATGTACAATGCCAGGATCGATCAAATCCCGAGGGCTCCACCAATGATAAAGGGGCTTGATTCGAAAAAATTCATACAAAAGCCTTTATCTTCGAGTGCGGCGCCGAAGCCAATCCCCAAAAAATTTTGTATGCCCAAAATTTCCAAATATAACAGTACGACTGATCCTAACGAACATGTCACCTCTTACACATATGCCATAAAAGGAAATGATTTGGAGGACGATGAGATCGAATCCGTGTTGTTGAAAAGCTCGGGGAGACCCTCTCGAAGGGAGCTATGATCTGGTACCACAATTTACCGCCGAATTCCATCGATTCTTTTATCATGTTAGCAGATTCGTTCCTAAAGGCACATGCTGGTTCCATAAAGGTTGCAACAAGGAAATCAGACCTCTTCAAAGTAAAGCAAATGGAGAATGAAATGCTGAGGGAATTCGTATCCCGATTTCAAATAGAACGCATGGAATTACCCTCGGTCACCGACGATTGGGTCATACAAGCTTTCACCCAAGGGTTGAACGAGCTAAGTTTGACAACATCACATCGGCTGAAACAAAATTTGATCGAGTATCCAGTGATAACTTGGGCAGATGTACACAACCGATACCAATCGAAAATTAGGGTCAAGGATGATCAGTTGGGGGATCCGTACGGACCCGTTCATCAGAACAGGACAGTTACTAAAAACCAAAAGGAGATCGATAGAGAACAAAGGACGAACAGAGACCGATATCGACCGTACATTACAGATCGGGTGAACAACGGTTCAGCACACAATGCAGTTCGGAACAATCGAAGGATTCATCGAGTACAAAATTCTCGGGGGCTTATGAGTAAGAGCGACTTCGATAAATATGCCGATCCTATAGAAGCACCTCGATTATCAGAATATAACTTCAGCGTTGGTGCATCCGCTATCGTGTCAGCCATCAGACGCATCAAAGACACTAAATGGCCTCAACCCATGCAGACCGATCCTGCCCGAAGAAATCCCAATCAAACGTGCGAATATCATGGTACCCATGGCCACAGAACGGAAGATTGCAAGCAACTAAGAGAGGAAATAGCTCGCTTATTTAACAAAGGGCACCTTCGGGAATTTCTGAGTGATAGGGCGAAGAACCATTTTAAAAATAGGGATTTCAGCAAGCAAAACGAGCAAGAAGAACCGCAGCACGTCATCCACATGATCATCAGCAGCATCGATACCCCTCAGGTACCAGTGCTTAAACGCACTAAAACATCGATGGCGAGGGAAAATCGATCTCAGACTCAAGATTACGCACCCATGGGCACTTTGTCCTTTGATGATGAAGATGCAGAAGGGGTCATCCAACCTTACAATGACGCACTGGTAATATCCGTACTCATGAATAAAACTAAAATTAAGTGTGTGTTAATCGATCTAAGTAGCTCGGCCAACATCATCCGATTGAAGGTAGTAGAGTAGCTCGGCCTACAGGATCAGATCGTACCCGCAACTCTGGTTCTAAACGGGTTTAATATGGCATGTGAAACCACCAAAGCTGAGATAATCCTACCAATAAACATGGCCGGAACCATCCAGGAAACAAAGTTTCACGTGATCGAAGGCAATATGAGATACAACGCCCTTTTCGGAAGGCCATGGATCCACAACATGAGAGTTGTACCTTCGACCCTACACCAGGCCCTCAAATTCCCGACAACGAGAGGTGTCAAAATAGTGTACGGAGAACAACCAGCCGCAAAGGAAATGTTCACCGTCGACAAAACTAAACCAATATCCTCACTTTTGCCGATAAAAGGATCGGGCCCGGAAGGAGAACGGGATACCAAATAGCAATCACAGACATCGGCTTCAACCCAGCCAGACAACCAGAAAATCGAAGAGGATGATGATCAAAGAGTCCCTCAATCTTTCGTGATTCTCGATGACTCCGACGCCACCAAATCAATAATCGAGGAGCTAGAGCAAGTCACATTAATCGAGCAATGGCCCGAGCGAAAGGTATACTTGGGAACGGGGTTGAGCCCCGAACTCAGGAAGAAACTCGTTCAATTTCTTATCGATAACATCGATTGTTTTGCCTGGTCCCATTTAGATATAACAGGTATCCCGCCGGACATAACGATGCATCGGCTAAGTATGGACCCCAGGTTCAGACCGGTGAAGCAAAAGAAAAGACCCCAGTCCGAGAGAAAGCACGCATTCATAAAGGACGAGGTAACCAAGCCTCTCAAAGTAGGGTCCATACGGGAGGTGAAATGTCCCGAATGGCTAGCCAACGTAGTTGTAGTCCCTAAAAAGGGAACAAACTTAGAATGTGTGTGGACTATAAGGATTTGAACAAAGCATGCCCAAAGATTCCTTTTCGCTGCCCAACATCGATCGCATGATCGATGCCACGGTCGACCACGAGATCCTCACTTTTCTCGATGCCTATTCCGGGTATAATCAAATCCAGATGAACCTGGAGGACCAGGAAAAGACTTCATTTGTCACCAAATATGGAACGTATTGTTATAATATGATGCCCTTCGGGCTAAAAAATGCAGGGGCTACTTACCAACGCCTAGTAAATAAAATGTTCGAAGAACAAATAGGAAAATCAATGGAAGTTTATATTGATGACATGCTAGTTAAATCCCTGCGCGCAGAGGACCATTTGACCCATTTGCAGGAAACATTCAAAATTTTGAGGAAATATAACATGAAGCTCAATCCCGAAAAATGTGCTTTCGGGGTCAGTTTGGGCAAGTTCCTCGGCTTCATGATGTCACATCGGGGAATAGAGATTAACCCCGATAAAATCAAGGCCATCAAAGACATCGTTGTCGTGGACATCGTGAAGGCCGTACAAAGGCTAACAGGTCGGATTGTAGCCTTAGGCCGGTTTATTTTAAGATCATCTGACCGAAGTCACAAATTTTTCTCTCTACTCAAAAAGAAGAACGATTTTTCTTGGACCCCGGAGTGCCAACAAGTATTAGAGGAACTAAAGCGATATCTATCAAGCCCACTACTACTCCACACTCCAAAAACAGACAAAAAACTTTGTTTGTACTTGGCAGTATCGGAAGTCGCCGTAAGCGGTGTCCTAGTTCGAGAAGGTAGAATGCAAAGAATAATGAGGCCGATACGCTTGCAAATTTGGGGTCGTCGGTCGAGGTGGATGACTCGGGCTCGGGGAATGTTGTTCAACTTTTGAGATCAGTAATCGAAGAAGGTCATGCCGAAATAAATTCTACAAGCTTAACCTGGGATTGGAGAAACAAGTATATTGAATACTTGAAGAGCGAAAAACTCCCATCGGACCCTAAATATTCCAGAATCCTGCGGACTAAAGCTGCTCGATTCACGTTGGCTTCGAACCGAACGATGTACCGAAGAACATTTGATGGACCGTTGGCAGTATGCTTGGGTCCGGAAGATATAGATTACATCCTACGGGAAGTGCACGCGGGTACTTGCGGGAATCACTCTAGAGCCGATACATTAGTTCGAAAAATAATCAGTGCAGGGTATTATTGGATCGATATGGGCAAAAATGCGAAGGAATTTGTTCGTAAATGTGACAAA
Source organism: Nicotiana tomentosiformis (assembly GCF_000390325.3). Lineage (NCBI taxonomy): Eukaryota > Viridiplantae > Streptophyta > Magnoliopsida > Solanales > Solanaceae > Nicotiana > Nicotiana tomentosiformis. The sequence continues at coordinate 41,152,032 of NC_090812.1, read as the reverse complement.
TGTCAAAGGTTTGCACCGATGATCCACCAACCCGGAGAGCAACTCCACTCAGTCCTATCCCCATGTCCGTTCATGAAGTGGGGAATGGATATCGTCGGCCCTCTGCCATCGACCCCAGGTAAAGCCAAATTCATTTTATTTATGACTGACTACTTTTCTAAATGGGTTGAAGCGCAGGCGTTCGAGAAAATAAGAGAGAAAGAAGTTATAGACTTTATTTGGGATCATATCATATGCCGATTCGGGATACCCGCCGAAATAGTGTGTGACAATGGAAAATAATTCATTGGCAGCAAAGTAACAAGATTCCTCGAAGACCACAAGATAAGAAGGATACTATCAATGCCATACCACCCCAGTGGAAATGGACAGGCCGAATCAACGAACAAAACTGTCATTCAAAACTTAAAGAAGAGGTTGAACGACGCGAAAGGGAAATTGAGAGAAATCCTGCCCGAAGTCCTTTGGGCATATCGGACGACGTCAAAATCCAGTACGGGGGCGGCCCCATTCTCCTTAGTATATGGGTCCGAAGCATTGATACCAGTCGAAGTTGGTGAACCCAGTGCCATATTTTGATTCGCAATGGAAGAATCAAATAACGAAGCTATGAATACCAGCCTCGAACTATCGGACAAAAGACGAGAAGCTGCTCTCATCCAATTGGCCGCCCAAAAGCAGCGAATCGAAAGATATTATAATCGAAGAACCAAGCTCCGCCATTTCAAGCCAGGGGACTTAGTATTAAGAAAAATTACCATCAATACCCGAAATCCGAACGAAGGAAAACTAGGACCGAATTGGGAAGGACCATATCAGGTGCTCGAGAACATCGGAAAGGGATCATACATGCTCGGCATTATAAGCAGCAAACAACTATCAAGCAGTTGGAATGTATCACATCTAAAATGGTACTACTGCTAAGGTACGACCTTTCCATAGTCGGTTATATTTCAAAACTGACCCCTGCAGAAGTCCGAACAAGGGCTAAGATGGATCTCTCGCTTGAAAGCACGCGTTGCACTCTTTTTCCCTTAGACCGGTTTTATCCCAAATGGGTTTTTCAGCAAGGTTTTTAATGAGGCAACCATTGATCGTGCAACATTTACAACAATATCCGAGGCCTCGCAAGAGAGTTATTTCACAATAACAGGGTTCCAATAGGAAAAATTATAAGAGCCAAATGGTCGAAGCAAACCATGATCATATAGATTGGCCCGAACCCATGCATGTAATAACGTGCGAAGAAAGTTCTCTTCTTTATCGGCATCTTATATCCAAGAAAAATTCCTCTCTTTTGAGATTTATTATGCAATCAGAATTAAGATAAACTCGACCACTAAGCCTACGGGCTACTTTTATTTCGAGTTCGAGCAAACACTCACTCGACCATTATGCCTACGGGGTACATTACTTCGAGTTCGAATCATTCACTCGACTAAGCCTATGGGCTACTTTTATTTCGAGTTCGAGCAAACACTCACTCGACCATTACGCCTACGGGCTACATTGCTTCGAGTTCGAATCATTCACTCGGCTAAGCCTACGAGCTACTTTTATTTCGAGTTCGAGAAAATGCTCACTCGATCATTACGCCTACGGGCTACATTACTTCGAGTTCAAATCATTCACTCGACTAAGCCCACAGGCTACTTTTATTTCGAGTTCGAGCAAACACTCACTCGACCATTACGCCTACGGGCTACATTACTTCGAGTTCAAATCATTCACTCGACTAAGCCTACGGGATACTTTTATTTCGAGTTCGAGCAAACACTCACTCGACCATTACACTTACGGGCTACATTGCTTCGAGTTTGAATCATTCACTCGACTAAGCCTACGGGCTACTTTTATTTCGAGTTCGAGCAAACGCTCACTCAATCATTACGCCTACGGGCTACATTGCTTCGAGTTCGAATTATTCACTCGACTACTAAGCCTACGAGCTACTTTTATTTTGAGTTCGAGCAAGCAGTCACTCGACCATTATGCCTACGGGCTATATTTCTTCAAGATAGAATCATTGACTCAACTAATAAGCCTAAGGGCTACACCGCTCCGAGTTTGAGTAAGCGCTCGCTCGGTTACAAAGGCTATGAAGTCCAAATTTGATTAAGTTATTTAAATCATTGTGAAAATATTCATAAGGCGTGAATAAAGTTCTCACAAGACAGGAAACAAAAACAGAAGCAAGTCGGCAAAAAAGGAGATATATATATATATATATATATATATATATATATATATATATATATATATATATATACAAATTTATCTGCATGGGTGATTACAACGTAAAAACTAAGAACTAAACAACTAGAGCTTCAGCATCGGCTTTGAGTTCTTTGGCCCTTTTTATCTCTTTAGCGAGATCGAAACCACGAGCATGGATCTCCTCGAGAGTTTCCCTTTGGGATCGGCACTTAGCAAGTTCGGCGACCCAATGTGCTCGAGTATCGGCGGACTCGGCTGCCTCTCTTACCTAGACTTGGGCAGCTTCAACATCGGCCCGATAGACAGCCACGAGTGCATCCGTATCGGCCTTTGCCTTTTCGGCATCAGATTTGGCCTTGGCAAGTACAGAGGCCAATCGAGCCTCAAGCTCCTCAATTCTTCTTGCTTGAACCAGGCCTTTTCCCTTCATTTTTCTGAAGTTGGGTTTCAGACGATGATAACTGGGCTCGAGCAATCTCTTTTTCTGCAGCAAAGCGGTCCATACCTTCTTTCTACCGCAAAGACTCCGTTCTTATCACGTCGACCTCCTCACGAAGCTTCCCAATCATCTCGATTTTTTGCTGTAGTTGTGAGACCGAAATGTTAGCTATCGTTCGATATTAAGCCCATAGGCTTTCAAAAGCATCATCACCTACTCAGAAAAATTGGTCTAATCTCGATAAGCCTTGGCCAGCTCAGCTCGGAGGTCTTTTATTTCCTCTTCTCTCTGCCCTAAGGAATGTCTAAGAGAGTTCCTCTCATCAGTAGCCCCTTGTAGGTCGGCCTCATATCGATGCAACTCATTTTGGGACCGAGAACATTGTTCTCGATGAACTGCCGCTGCCTACAAAGAAACAAGAAGCGAAGTTAACAAAAAATGAACATAAAGATAGTACCGACAAAATAATTTTAAAAGCTCACCTGATTCAAAGCCTGCCGCAATCCATGAAAAAGATCCGATTCATCACCGGCACCGGTAACGTCCTCAATGCCGGTAAACAGGTCACGAAATGGATCTTCTTCATCGTGAGGCCTGTCTAGATTGAGGGCTCCCAGAGCCTAAGCTTCCCGAATCACCTCTGCAGAAAAAGCGGGAAAGTTAGGCGAATCCTCGATTGCTGCTGCCCCAAATGAATCGCCTGGAGCATTCTCCTCGGTTCGAAGGGGTTCGAGGGCCTCTTCGGTCGTATCCCCTGCCCGTTGACTCCGATGAGATGCGTCTTCGATATCCGATAGTTCGGGGACTCTACCCGAATCTTTCTCCGGTATATCCTCAGTTCGAGGCGGAACCTCATGGAGCATCATCGATCCAGCCGCCGATGAGGCATCGATGGTTCTCTTCATTCGGACCGCCAGCACGGACTCATCATTTTCTTCTTCTTCTTCTTCTTCTTCTTCTTCTTCTTCTTCATCTTCATCCCTTAGGTGCAGAACAGATTCCACGGTCAAAGGAATGACATTCTTGTTCGGATTACGAGCCATCCTCTTCTTCGGTTTTGGATCTTCGGGAATGAAGGCTCTTTTCCTTTAGTTTTCCTTCACCGGCTTTGGGACAAAGGCCGAAATTTCCTCCTCATTGGACAAGGGCCTCAAAATTGCGTCTTTACCCAAACCTGCATATGGAAAACCTTAATAAAATATTTTGAAAACCATCTCATTCGAATCATCAAAAGTACGAGAAATGAGCTTACCGTGATTTTTGGCCTCCCACCGATCCTTTGACAAATCACGCCATGAGCGCTCGACGTATGTAGAGGTCGAAATAAGGGCTCGTACCCAGTTCTTGAGATCGAGAACTGCTCCGGGCATCCAGGGAACCACTACATCACAAAAAGAGGAGTGTCGATAAGAGAATAAATGAAAGAACAAAGTAGAAGTAACAGCAAGATCACACTTACGTTTCATATTCCACTCCTCGGGAAAGGGCATCTTTTCAGTCGGAATCAGGTCCGAATTCCTTACTCGAACGAACCTGCCCATCCAACACCGGTCCCTGTCCTCGTCAATACTCGAGAACAGAGCCTTGGTAACCCGACGCTGAAGTTTTATTAACCCTCCTCGAAAAATTTGAGGACGGTACAATCGGATAAGATGGTCAAGGGTGAACGACATCCCCTCGATTTTGCTAACAAAATATCGGATCAGGATAACGATCCGCCACAAAGAAGGATGGACCTGGCCTAGGGTTACCTGGTATTGACGTCAGAAGTCGATAATAATGGAATTGAGGGGACCTAAAGTGAAAGGGTAAGTATACACATTCAAAAACCCTTTCACGTAAGAAGTGATATCTTCGTCAGGGGTAGGAATTATTATTTATTTTTCACCTCAATTGCAATCCTTCTTTAGCTGTTTGAGGTGCTTCTCGGTTATCGAACACATGTACCTCGATACCGGCTCACACCATCCAGGGACCAATGAACCTTTATCGACCTTAAAATCTAAAGTAAGAACACACGCCCCGGGAACACACTCCTCAGGCCGTGGTTCTGCCGGTGTCTCACCGGCGACACACTATGAAGATGAAGCCTTCTCTTTCTGAGGAATGGTTTGTGATGTTTTGGCCATTTTTAAATTCAAAGGTGAGGAATAGAAGAAAGTGACAAAGATTTGGTAGAATTGAAGAGTGACTTTTGCAGAAAGAAATCACAGATTTACTGGTAAGTTGGAGAGTACGAAGAAGAACTTGGGAAATTTTGAAGATAGAAGATGTAAAAGTGGTAAAAGATAAAAGAAAGGGTTATTTATAGGTTCAAGCGATGGCGATTCAGTATCAGCGGTGGCCGACCACCGCCTGACATGCATTAAATGCCTTGAAAGACTAAACCGACGGGACAACTACCAGATGCGTCATGGTCGAACCCAATGGAAATGTCAAGTTATAATCCGATTGAGCTGTTAAAAAATCATAGCGTTTCTCGCCATGTTCTTTCTGAGAAATGAGGGGACTATTGTATACGGTCGAAATAGATTTCGGCCTTAGCACGTCCGATCGAGTTTGAATGATGATCTATCGAAGTAAGATCCCGAAGGTGGAACAAATTAACCTCGAACCCGGGGAGGCCGATCTGTGTCGAGTTCAATATCATTATCAAGCTCGAATCGAAATCGAACCATGATGCAGAGTAGATCTATCATGCTGATAATCTAGAGACCAACCAACATTGACCTCGAATCAATTCGAGGGCTCGAGCCAGGATCGGGCTCGAACCAAGATCACAAGCTCGAGTCGAAATCAAGCTCAAACCAAAATCGAGGGTTCTAAGAAAGATCGAGCTCGCAGACAAAAGCCGTTGCAATCCCACTAGAGAGAATCTTGGCAGAAATTATGGAAAATATGACTTATCATGGGTCTCCCACTGAATGTTTATTTTATTATGCTTAGAGCCAAATTCCTCCACTATAAAAGGGCTTGGTTACCATTTCTGTAAAATAAGTTTTTCTCAGACTTACATTGTAATAAAATCGCTATATTCTTCTACAGTAAAGAATCGTTCTTTCAGATTTCTTAGATTGATTCTATTTGTTGAATCATAAGATTTATTGTTCCTAACAACCTTATCTATTTCACATTCTCTACAATCTATATTTACATTTCTATTTATCATTATATTTTGTGTTAATTTACGCCACATATCCTCGGAACTACGTATAAATTCAACTCTATCCATTTTTCGGGTAAACATGCCCATTTATTCCTTATCTCGATTTGACCTATAACCAAAATAAGTTATTAATATTTGAACAATTAACTAGACTAGCACTTTGATTTTGTGGTTAATTTGTAGAAACCGAAGTCTAAGATTTTGTGGTTGTACATTTACGGTCAATGACACAATACGTTGTCTCTTTCTTTTGTCCAAACTATCGCTTTAGGCTGTCTACTATTGCGGTATGTATTGACAACTTCTACTATGCAATTTTATTGTGGGTGTTTCTTACTAAGCAATATTTTTGTCTGTTAGTATTGCTTAATAAGCAATATTTTGACTTTAATGGAATAGTAATTTGTGAAAATAAGTTCTTATTAGCTTGTTGATCTTGTCTATTAGTGGTACATTTATATGTTATGTGAGATTGATATGGTAATATTTTAACTTCATGGAAAATTATAAAATGATATGAATGATGCAAAAACTAGTTCTGTGCTAGTTTTCTTCATATTTTTAATGAAATTATAGGTGGTGGCATTAAGGTTACTACTAGAAATACAGACTTTTCCCATGGAAGAATCAATGGAAAATCTGTGTGAAATTTTAATATTCCCACGACATTCCCAAGGGAGACGCTCGGTGGAAAAATGGTTGGTGGAAAAATAGTTTTCCATGACATTCGTGGGTGATTCCCAGTTGGTGGGATCACCTAGTGTAATTTCCCACGAACGTCATTAGAAAAGTAAGAAAATAAAATAATTTAATTTTCTTAAGTTTTCCATCAAATCCGTGGAAAGTATTATAAATAATTTAGATATTTTTTTATTTTACCCATGGAAGCAGTGGAAAATATTCATAACCTGGAAATAAACATATGAACATTTCCACGAAAATCAGTGGAAAATATTGAAATTCTGGAAAAAAATGCACAAAATTCCCACGGAGTCGGTGGGAAATTCGTGGAAAATCTGAAAAATATTTTCATGGTTAAATATATTTTTAGAACTACACCACCTGCCAAACAGAAAGTACAACCAGCAATACAAGACTAAATACAATTAAGCATTCAAATACCAAATTCAGCATGTAATCTAATTCATTTCATAAACAATAACTAATCAATCCTATTCATAATTAATCCAACTAATCCAAAAGTAGAACAAAAACTAAAAAAATTCAACATTCAATATTCAACATTCAAGTAGTATCCAAGACAAGCTAATAAAAGAAACTACTCCTTAGTTATCATCAGATGCTGGAGAACGGGGCACAAAAAATACACCAGATGCTAAGAGGGAGTTTATCTGAGATTTGAGACTTTTAACATCACTAGTGACAAGTCTTAATGCATCGTCCTTTTGCCTCATTTCTTCCCCCCTTCGCCTTTTCTCTTCCTCTTTTCACGTATCTTTTTCTTCCCTCCGCTTTGCCTCTTCTTCCCTTGCAGCCCTTTCTTGAAGATACAACTCAGTAATCTTCGCTACCTTCCTATTCAATTCCTCAACTCATCCAGATCAACCAAGCAATGTGAGAAAGAATAAGAACCAGACAATCCAAAAGTACGACGACCTAGACTAAACTCTGATCCAAGGCCGTAGACTTTCCCCTTATGCACTCCACCAGCTTCCTTAATCCACATGTCCATGATCTCCTCTTGGGATGGTTGGATTGACCTACCTTGATCATCAATCAGCTGACTTTGAATGAACTCTTTCAAGTTTCGTTTGAAAGTATCCTATAAAAAAATTATAATTATTATAAAAGTAAACTTTATTAAAGAAAATTTATGCAAGTATCTTTATTTCTCAAACTTTAAAGTAAAACACACGAAAAGATAATGTATAGATAATGTATTAGTACTTCTAATGGAAAAAAATTACTACACCTATCTCTTTTGTAAAAATCAATAACCATAAGCTACTAGCTACTACTTCTCTAGTACTTTTAATGGGAAAACAATAAAATGAATTCCAGCATTTATATTTCAGTTTGTTTATATATTTTCACTATGACATATCTTTGGTAGTGAAATAGCTCACTTTTAGTGCTCTGTCTGTTATTGACGTACTTGTATTCCAAGTTCAGTCTCAATTACCATAACTAAGTGTGTTTCTCCAACAGATATATGCCACAATAGCCGAAGCTAGTGCTAGCTTGAACAAGATTCTTACTTTACCTTTCAAAAAGCTTAGTCCTCGCTACGTGCTAGGCTAAAAAAAATGATATTGTCCAAACTAGAAATACTATCAATAATATAGATCGGTCTAGCAATAACTACAGAGGGAATAAGTTGAATATTTATAATCAGCCTTGTCCCACATAAGAAACCACATAACAACCGTCTTGAAGAAAGCAGGAAAATTTCAAGTAAAGGATTCAGCTTGCAACAAATCAACTTAAGTTCACATGTTCCCAATATTAAGAATCTCATTAATTACTTCAAAATACAAATAAGACAAAGGGCACTAAGTAAAAAATTGGACCACATACTGCTTTTGCCAAGAGGAGGACCACACAATCATAAATTGCATATGTTGAAGGGAATATTGCTCAACCACATCTAACTGCAGACTATAATCGTATAATATGTCCAAAAATCTGCCAAACTACCTAACTAAATCTGCAGGTCCCCTATATTCTTCCCTTACATAGGCAAGAATATGTCATTTTTTACAATTTATATCTTAGAAATTTAGAGGATCATTTCTTCAGCATCAATAATGTGCATGCTGGAAAAACAAATAAGCTTGTACAACTTTCTATAGGCTTGTAAGCTAGATAGATAAAAAATAATGCAAGTGAAGCTTGTATTGGATGTTGAAATTATTTTTCTTTAACATAAAATGACATAAAAAGAGATGATCCAGTAGATTTAAGCAGCAATAAAATATTTTCCAGAGAAACACACATTATATAAGATCATGGTACTTCATCTGAAATAAGAGACCTGCTTTATAAATTAGAAATGAGATTCCACACCTTCAGAGAGCTTTGCGCTTCAGTTCTACTCTTTCCAGACTTTACAAGCAGCCAGAAACAAGTATTGTACTGATTGTTTATGTGAAACAAAAGGAAAACAGAGAAATTCTGGCTAAATTAAGGGGACTTTGTTATTAACTGATAAAGGAAACAATTTAGGCACAACTATGTCAAAGAAGCGGGGATACTGATTCTTTACAAAGAATTAGAAAAAGGGAAAATAAGGGCTAAAGTATCGGAAAGTACCTCTTCATCATATGATGTCTATGATTTGACAAAGAAAAATACTAAGGCACACCCATCTCAGAGCAAGAGCATTCCCAATCATTAGCATTAAAAATAAGGGGAAATTGGATTAAGTATCAAGGAGAACATATTTACCAACAAAGAAACTCAAAAATAGATGTTAGTTGTTAGCATTCTGATTCTTAGAATTACAGTGGAAAGAAAATATTTTAGGCACACCAATATCAAAGAAGCAGCATTATCGGCTAAAGTATCAAAAGTACATCTTTAGCAATAAAATTAACTCTAAAATAGACCTTAGCAACTATATTCCTAGAACTTCATACAAAAAAAGAGATTGTTCTTTGGTTGTGGTTGGTGGCACTTTTATAAAGATGGAGATCTTCTGATATCCATAAATTTCACAATGCACGCTCGCAAAAAGGGCCACAATAAAGAGAATAAGGAGCATACAGAGGGATTCCTTTAACTCTTCACTGTCTAGAATAATAAAATAAAAAGTAAATGGATGTTTTTACATACAATTTCATAGCACATAACAGTCAGACTCAGTATGTTACAATCGGGTCAAGTAAAAATATAGTAATGTTAAGGCTGACTTACCAAAGAGCATTCAAGAGATTAACTCACAGTGCATAGAAGCTCTGTTTTCCATTCAATTTCAATATTCTGATGCATATAAGTTTAGTATTGCTCAACAATATTCTGATACAAACGGAGAGAGTAACAAGAACAGGAAACTAGCAAGGTCATTATGTAATTTCACAAATAAAATAAGATATATTTAGCACAAAATAATTGTTCTCTTCTTTTCCTTCTAATATTCAAAATATTAAAACTCATTTGGGTTATGGGTCAAATAAAATTGTGGATGAAATGAGTCTAAATTGGGTATAGTCCATCTAAGCTTATGTGGCACTATAATTATATTTTTTAATTAAATTTAATGCCATGTCATATTTTTATAGGATATTTTATAGGTTTTGAACTAGAATAACTTTTAAGTTACAAAGGTAAAGTTGAGTGATTTTTAAGTGATTAAAAATAGATAAGTAACTTTTGTGAAATAAATGATAAGTTGGATGACCATAAGTGAAACTAACCCGTATTTTGGGTGAGCTTCGGAATACTTTTAGTGGGATTTGATTGATTTTGCTTTATATCCCAAAAAAAAAAGAAGGAATAGGTTAGTCGATTTGAATTCTTAAATTTTTTTGTAAGTTTTTTTTTTGGATCCTCTTTGTGGGTTCTAGTTACGGTGACAATTCACGAACTTACTTTTCTGGTGGGGTTTGATTAAAAAGTTTTATTTTATAAATTCAAATGAATGAGGGAAAGGGTGTCAATGGCCGCACAAAGAGTTTATAGGTGCAAAGAGAATAATAATGGAAGATACAAAATGGTGTGAAGAATTTGGAGAATTCTGGTGTTTTTGGTGATCTCCAATTGCAAGTTGTGCGTATATCTTTTTCTATCTCGAGTTTTGAGGACCAAAGAGAAGGATGGATTTTTTTTTTTCATTTTTTTTTTCTTTTTCTGTTTTTAAATTTTCAATCAAATTTATAATTGCTGAAAACGATTATGACGTGGCAACTAACATGTATCTGATGTGTCATTCACACATGAGAGAGTGAGATACACACGGGGCGGAGGGGTTTAAAAGAGAGTATTTGAACAAGTACAAATATCCGGAGATGAAACATTTTAAAGTACTAGGACAAACCGATGCAAGTAGAAGTGCCAACTAGACTATTCTGCCTATAAAAAACCCTAAGTATCAATAGTCATTGACATAATTTGGCTTTTTTCAAGCTAAAACTCGTTGTGAGTTAATGATTTTTAAGATTTTGAATACTCTATAATTATCATTCAAATTGTAAAGTTTAATTCTTGCCGCCAATGCAGGAAGCCATCAAGTGAACAGAAACTTGATGAACGAACAGAAACTTGATGAACGAACAAAGTTTACGAACCAAAATTTGGACGACGGCAGAAGGAATACAAAAGTTCGGTAATTGGGTGGAGTAAAATATAAAATAGGGTAAAATAAAATTATAAAGTAATAACCAAGGTGTAGTTGAAAAGAAAAATAAGAAACAATCCCACCACATCAAATTAGTTGTTTCATAAAATGAGATTTTTCATTGTTTCGGAACAATAGATTTAACAATACAGTACAATCAATTTTAAATAAATAAGTAAAACAAATATTATTTTGGAATAACAATACAATACCTGGGTAACAACCATCCAAACAAGCTGTAAGAAAATTCCACCTGATTTTAAGATTTTGAGATTAAAAATGATAAACAGAAAATTAAGCGTTAGATGTTTGATAACTACAATTAGTGTCGAAAAAAGATTTTCACGAGAGAAATTAGAAAACAAAAAGCTTTAGTTGTGTCAAAGGTATTCAATAATGTAAATGTATACAACAAAAAATATATCCGAATAATTTCTGATGGGGGATTCAATTCAACAAATTAAAAGTGGCTCCGCTATGGACTACAATACTACAACTTTATAGTTTCCCACAAAAAATAAAACAAAAATTAAAAGGTAAAATAAAGAAAGTACGGAGTTCTAAAAAATGATATTCAAATTTCAAATGAAAAAGACCATATTTAACTAATCTAAAGGTTAGCGTCCGCCAGTTTTTGTCCAAACATAAAAAGTCATGGCTGTTGTTTTCATTATTCTATCGTTGTTGTTATCTTCAAATTCTGATGTAGTGCTGGAAATCTTTTATTAAGATGCGAAGGCACGAAGAACGACGATTGCCTAAGCTTAGTGGGTGTTCACCATTTTTTACTGTTCAATTATAAGATAGAATTTGAAGTTATCGCAGAAAATTTGTCAAAATGTAAAAATTATCATGGCTATTCTATTGTTGTTTTTAATTATTCTATCACGATGATTATTGAATATAGTCGACCACAATTTATTTGATATTAAGGTATAGTTGTGATATTATTGTTTTTAAATAATTCTGATATAATCTTGGAGAGCTTTTCACTTAATAAATCATATGCTTTCATATAATAATGAAACACTCTCATACAATTTCAACCCTGCTGACATAACTAAACAAGTGAACAGATGTTCCAAATCTACCAATACAAAAAGAAGAAGAAACTGAGAGCTGGAAACAATTTTCGTCATCCCATATTCACTCTATTCACTAAGCTTGCCTTTGAGTCTCAAAGAAAATGCTTGTAAAGCCAAAAGAACTTGTCTAAGTCTCTGCTTGGATTCTTCATCTGTCAGCACACCCTCATCGTCAAACTTTGGTGGTGACTCGAACGCGTTCAGGAAAAATTCAGGTTTGTTAATGAAATGAAGATCAATGTAGATTCCTATATGTCTAAGGTGATAGTGTGATCGTCCTCCACCGAAGTTACCTCCAGCACTCACGATTGCTGCTGCTTTATCACCCCAAACATTTGGAGGTCGAGATGCCCAATCAATTGCATTTTTCAAGGGTCCTAATTAAAGCAATTAATTTGCAATGTCAATCCATATCTATATATAGTTACCATCCCATACAGATTAAAAAATAATTATATATGTATATTTTTATTTTTATTATATATAAACGATCGAACTCATTGAGTTGGTGTAACTAAGTTTTCACGGTAAAAAAAAGTGGGATACCTGTGACGGAGTAATTGTACTCGGGAGAAGCAAAAAGGAAACAATCTGCTTCTTCAATTTTCTTACGAAAAGCCTCCACAGCGGCAGGATAAGTTCCGTTGACCTCAAGATCCTCGTTCACAAACGGCAGCGGCGAGATATCCACGTACTCAATCTCCATTATTCCCTTTATAGATTCCTTGCATATCTCCATCGCTACGCCCAATTGCAATCATCAATCACAATTAATAGCAGCAAGCGCCAAAACTATATGGTGAAACAAAATTAATTAAAGGGGAAAAATGAGTGTACCAGCACTGAGGAGACCATAATTCCAGGAGCCTTTACGGAGGGAACCGCAGAGCGCAACGACCTTGATTACTGGTTGAGCTGCCATTGCCACTGCTGCTAATTGCTTTTCTACTCTAGATATTCTTATTCTTTTTCTGAATTTTCAGATAATATTTTGATGGCTTTTCATCATATACTCATATAGGGGAACTCAGAAGGCCTGACGGATGCGATGACGAACATTTAAAACTGAAAGGTACTCGTCATAATCGTCGTATGTATTTTCCCGTCTTTTTTCGTCCGTCTTTCTCATGAATCATTATATCTTTTTGGTTAGATGTCAATTTGAGAAGAAAAAGTAAGTGTTAGTAATAGATTAATCCTTAATTTCCAATAATTTCCACCTGATCTGAAGGGTATCAATTATCATCCACCACTTCTTTAATTTGTCCAAACAAAAAATGAGTCATGGCTGCTGGCTGCGATCATTACTCTATTGTTGTTGTTGCTTTCAAAATCTCATAGTGTTGGAGATCTTTCCATAAGATAAGAAGGACGAAGAACGCTAGCTGACGCTTAGTGGGTAATGACCTTTTTTCACTGTTCTATTATACAATAATTTCCCTTTTCCGTTTGTTTTAGGGTTTATATTTAGCTTAGGACTAAATAGGTCCAGCTTTTGCAACATGAAAGCTTTTATGCTTACTACTTTGTAGTATAAACTATTGGTGTAACTTAAGATTTATTGGAAGCATGATCTCTGAGCCAGCCAATAGGAGCTACAGAGTAACTTAAGATTTATTAGAATGAGTTGGAGAAGAAAGGATGTGTAGAGATTAAAACATCACACAAAGATGTATAAAGGTTTACCAAATGGATTGATTATAGTCACGGCCTACTCCACCCATAGGCTATAGCCTTAAATTTTGGTGTGCATACTCAAATATTTCCACATTCCAGAGCTAAACTTTTCTTAGCTCTCGTTCCTTCTCCCTTAAGTCCGTTTTCGCTGTTGTTTCCTCTCCACATCTAGCCAATTGTGCATTGTCTCTGCCTACTCCATTGCTCTAGACTTCTCTCTTTCAATTATGCACATTGAGCCACTTGCTCTACTCCAAGCCCATTTTTACTCATTAAGCTAACTCTCTCGCCTCCAAAAGTGATCTGCTAAGGTTTAAACTTAAATGGTTTTGATACCCGGATACAATTTCTAATTTAATGATGAGCTAAATTAGAATTACGTAAACTGTGTGCATCTATAAATAGGTTTTTTTTTCCGATCATCCCATCGTTGGAAAAAGTAGAACGACTTACATCTTGGTTTGGAAGACCGTAGACCGTAGACCGAAAGATCCAGTACTTCTGTGGCACTCATAAATTCAAATACATTTCTGCATCTAGTTTTTATTCTCAATAATTTGACACGATAGTTCTTCTGTAAGAGATGATAGTTTTTATTTTTAAAGTAATTTGATTCCAACAATTAATATTAGGAGCCTATATGATGCTGGATCATTAAGAACTAAGTTTTCGTAAAGTGGACAGAACATGGACTCGGTCAAAATTGTTTTACATTTTCGAAAGCAGAGCAAATATAGATTTGTAACTTATGTAAAAGTATGTTTCGGATATTTGGTACCGAAAACGGCAATTTGCATCGTGCATATTTCTGTTGTTTGAATTCTCAAGCTTTCGTTTGACTTTAAAGTTGTTTACCCCAAAAATCGGATAACAATTGAATTTACACGTGATTTTAAGGATATATGATCTAATTTGATATAAAATGAGAAATTAGTTTTAATATGGAAAAATAAATAGAAAAATAAATACAAACGCAGATTGAACAACTTAAGCCTCGCAAGGTTAAGTTCCTTTGAATTTAGATGGATATTATTGAAGACAAAATAGTATGAACAACGCTTAAAAAAAATGGTATCTTGTTCTCTTAAGTATGTCACAATGTCCTCCTTGAATTACTTCATTCCTTCTATATATACGGGGAGATAAACCTTTAAGACATTATTTTATAAAAAATTATGTAGACCGTTGGCTCCCCTTTTGACTAAATTCCGTAATTTCCGTCATAATAATTGGTCAATGGCGAGAATCACAGATACTTGTCATGTGAGTGGGTGAAGCTTTTCCCCGAGGCCGTTAGAAGCAGGATCGGTGGTGCCTTCGGTAAACTCGAGGGCGAGTATGATAGTTTTGTTGAACTTCTACTCTCGATGTCGAGCTTAGTTATATCGGTAACTTCGATCTCTTACGTAGGTACCGAGCCTTGAACCATTGTTCCAGATGCCTCGATCGAGCATTGAATTCGATTCTACCCGTATACAGATAGTCCCCTCGTTTTTGGAGAGTAAGCGACTAAAACCGATATGAACCCTCGGTCCTTACTTCGATAAATCGTGACGACAGGTACATGATGTAGGTGATAAGAATAGTGAAAACGTCTTGTCAGTCCGGTCTTCGAGGTATTAAATGTATGTCAGTTGACAGTCGGCTACCTCGGGAGATGAACCACCGCTTGAGTAACCTATAAATACCCTCAAATCTGTTTGTTATAACTTTTACGCTCAAATCCTTCTTGCGTTCTAAGAACTCCATCTTCTTCATCTTCTGGTTTTCCCATTGCTAAGTTCAAAGCTTCCCCTTATTAACAATCTCTTTCCGTTGTTTTTTTTTTATTTATAAAAATGGCAAAAACTTCAAAGTCTGTTCCTAAAAAAGAAACACCATCTTCTTCAAAACCTTCTGAAAATGCTGCTACTGAGGAACCTCCTCTGAGATCATACATCCCTACTGGGTGCCCTACTGTGGCTGATTTCAAAGTTGAGAACACGCCCATGGTACCTGATCGATGCGAACCGGTCTCGAGGTACAGATGTACGATCACGGATAACATCCTCGATAACGTTAAAGAGGATTGCAACTGGGCAGGAAAACACGTAGTGGTCCCTACCCCTGAATAATCATTTACCACCTACGTGGAGGGTTTCTTACGTGTTTATACTTACCCTTTCACGTTAGGTCCTCTAGACCCGGTTATCATAGCCTTTTGCAAAAGGTATGATGTGACGCTCGGGAAGATACATCCTTCATTTTGGAGGATCGTTATTCTGCTTCGATTCTTCGTGAGAAGGGTCGAGGGATGTCCATTCACCATCGACTATCTCACGCGCATGTACAACCCTCGACTTTTTCGAGGAGGGTTAATTAAGCTTGCACGCCGAGCCACCAAGACCTTGTTCTCGAGTATCGACGAGGATCGAGACCAGGGTTGGTTAGGAAGATTTGTTCGAGTGAGAACCTCAGACTTAATCCCGGCTGCGTACATTCCGTTCCCTGAGAAATGGAACATGAAACGTAAGTTTAGCTTTGCCTTCGGTATTTCTTTTATTGCTTTTCATTCCGTTTGATTTCTCATCGATGTAATGTGATGCAGCTGTTGCCCAAATGCCGAACCTCATTCCTGAACTTAAAGAGTGGGTCGAGGGCATTGCGACACAGAGACCTTACTCCGAGCGTTTATGGCGTGAGCTATCGAAGGGCCGATGGGAGGCCTGTAATCATGGTAAGGGTTTTTCCCTAATAATACATATGATCTCATTTTTTTTATCATCAGTCCTTGATCCGTTATATTCTCATTTTATAGGTTTAGGAAAGGACGTCGAGATAAGCCCCCCCTCAGCTGACGATGATATACATGCCGACCCCTACTCCGAAACAGGGTAAAGAGAAAAAGAAAAGAAAAGTTCTGAGTCCCTCTGCCCCTGAAAGGAAAAGACCGAGGAAACGGCTTGCGCAGAAACCTAAGAAAACTAGCGCTCGAGAACTTTCATCGGACTCACTCAATCGTTTGAGGGATGAGTCCGAGGAAGAGGAGGATTCTGAGTTAGTAGCCCGCGTGAGAAGCGGCTCCAAAATGCCTCGAGCCGTGGAGGCCGTAGAAGAAACAGTGGCTGAAGTCTCCGAGAGGGCCGAGATCGATTTGGCCAGAGCCAGTGAGGTTGAGAAAGAAAATGTGACTACCATATCCCGGTCAGAGGATAACGTACCCAAAGAGGCGCTTGGGGTGATTGACCTTTCCGGGTCACCTTCATTTACAACTTCTATGATAAACGAGGCCCAGGCTTTGAAAGGTAACCTTGGTGAAGGGGCCCAAGGAGTAGTCTATTCTTTCCATAGTTTCTTCGATGACCTAGAATCCATTTCTTCAGAGGATGTTACCGGTTTGGGCGACTTACCGGTACCAAAAGTGACAATGTCCCCGGAAACCGGCGGGCCTTCTTCAAGCCCTCGATTAGTGAACCAGTTCCCAGCTCCGAGTGTTGATCCTACTCGGAGGCAGGCAATTTACATGTCCATCCCGGAGGATGCTCGGGTTCTTTCTACCCCGGTGGGAATTGCCAGTTATGTTCGGTGCTTGGTGACCGAAGAGGATCAAACAAAAATGAATGAGGTAGAGGCGCCCTGCCTGTTCAACGAAGCTCAACAGGCGCTAAATCGGGTAATTTCGAATGCCCCTTGATTATGTACTTAGCTTTAATCATGAATAATCATAACGTTTTTCCTTTGTGTTTGTAGGCCTCGGTGCTTCATCACGAGGCTTTTCTTCGATACCGGGTAGAGTCAAAACATTTCGAGGCTGAGGCTCGGGAGCTTGCCGAAAAGAGGGATGCTTACAAGCTCCTTAATGAAAAATCTTAAGCTGAGCTGGAAGCGGCTCGTAGGAAACATACCGAACTGGTTGAGCAGGTAAGGAGAGTTTTTGGAGTTAGTAATGATGAGTCAGACTTAGTAGCTAACAATCCAAACTCGCAGGTTCAGAATAAACTTGACGTGATCGAGCAACTCCGAGGTGATGTGGATGCGGTCAAAGCCGAGACCGAGGAATGGAAGAAAAATATGGATTGCTTAGCCTCGGAAAAAGAGACTGCCCGGATACAGTTTGCTTTTGCTGAGATTCAGCTTCGGGCTGCATAGGAGAAGAACTTGGCGCATGCCAAAATGATCGAGGGACTCCAATATCAGCTGAGTTCGGTTGTTTCTGATTAAGAGAATCTGGCCAAGGAGCTCGAGGCTGCCAAGTCAGAAATTATTATGGTCCGGAACAAACCTGAAAAAAAGTGGCCCAGATCAAAGTTGATGTCGAGGCTATCCAGGAGCAGGCAAAAAACATGGTTAAGCATACAAGATGGGAATCCTGAAAGGAGACCCTCGAGGGAGTCCATGCTCAGAATTTCGACATATTGACCGAGATCGAAAACGCCAATACATGCGAAACCAATGCTCGGAGGCTAGCTTTTCCCGAGGAGGATTCCGAGGCATCTGAAGAGTCGGGCGAGTCCGGTGGTGAAGAAGAGCCCGTAGGCGACGACGTAGCCCTCGATGAGGATTAGGCCATTTTTTGTCTTTTGTACTCATTTGTTTGTTGAGGCCATTCGGCCTTTGTAAAAACATGCGTAGGGGCTATCCAACCTTTGTAAATAAATTTTGATATATATGTGTAAGGCCTTTTGCTTTAATTGTTTCTCAAATTTTTCCCTTGTTTTTTTATTTATCTTAACGACGGTCGAAATACCTTAGCATGAAATAATTATCTCGAAATGGCCTTAGCCTTTTAACTCGGGCGATGCCAAATAAGCTTCAGGCCCTCGAGTTTATTAACTCGGAGCAACCTTGGTCTTTTAATTCGGGCAATGCCAAATAATTTTCATGCCCTTGAGTTTATTAACTCGTAATGGCATTAGCCGTTAAGTTGGGGCATGCCAAATAAGTTTTATGCCCTCGAGTTTTATTAACTCGAAATGGCCTTAGACATTAAGTTCAGGCATGCCAAATAAGCTTTATGCCCTCGAGTTTTATTAACTCAGAATGGCCTTAGCCGTTAAGTTCGGGCATGCCAAATAAGCTTTATGCCCTCGAGTTTTATTAACTCGGAATAGCCTTAGCCGTTAAGTTCGGGCATGCCAAATAAGCTTTATGCCCTCGAGTTTTATTAACTCGGAATGGCCTTAGCCGTTAAGTTTGGGCATTCCAAATAAGCTTTATGCCCTCGAGTTTTATTTACTCGGAACGGCCTTAGCCTTTTAAGTTAGGCAATGCCCACAGTCCCCGAGTGCAGTGAATGTTCGAGCTCGAATTAAAGTGGACCTTGGGCTCGATATCTTTAGGGGACCAGGTGTAGGAAATTCCTTGAAAAATGCAAGTGACTTTTTTTAAGACGAGATGTTTATATGCAAAGAAGAGTCTCCTTTTTATTCCTATGAATAATAGTTGTACATGTATACACGTTTTATTCCAGGGCCCGAGTGATTTGAGCGGGCACGGTTCATTTGACCATTTGGCCCTTACAATAAATCCCGTTGATTGAGGCCCTTTAATCACGAAGTTGAAACGCCTTGTAAAATCTGATACCCGAGGATATTGATCCGATACCCGAGGATATTGCCCCCAGTGTTCGAGGTTGACTGATGAGAGGCCTCGAATGCTGTCGTGATCATTCTAAGTTAGCATGATTACTTGTTGCCTCGTTAAAAACCTTGTCAGAAAACCCATTTGGGACAAAACTGGTCCAAGGGAAAAATAGTGCAATGCGTGCTTTCAGATCTAGGATCTCGTATCATCCTTTGTAAGTTGCCTGCAAATGTCAATTTGAAATGTAAAAAAGAAAAATAGAAGAAAGAATTGGGGTCGTACCTTAGCAATAATATCGTTTTAAGTGAGATATATTTCAGTTGCATGGTAATTGCTCGCCGTTCAACTATATCTTTCTTTATTCGCCTCCATCAATAGTGCTATCTCAAATCCTGATACATCTTCGCGGCACCTGGATGAATGGAGTACTGCGAACTGTGAGCCTCCCAAAGAATCAACTCACGCAACCCATCTATGTTAGGCACACATAGCCTACCCTGCATCCGTAATACACCATCATCCCTAATAGTGACTTCCTTGGCATCACCGTGCTGAATCGTGTCCTTAAGGACAAGTAGACAGGGATCATCATATTGGTGCTCTCTGATGCGATCATATAAAGAAGACCGAGAAACCACACAAACCAAAACTCGACTCGGCTCGGAAATATCCAATCTAAAAAACTGGTTGGCCAAGGCTTGAACATCCAAGGCTAAAGGCCTCTCTGCTACCGGTAAGTATGCTAAGCTGCCCAAACTCTCCACCTTACAACTCAAGGCATCGGCCACCACATTGGCCTTTCCGGGATGATAGAGAATGGTGATATCATAATTCTTAAGCAACTCTAACCACCTTCGCTGCCGCAAATTAAGATTCTTCTATTTAAACAGATGTTGTAGACTCCGATGATCGGTATAAACCTCACAATGGACACCGTACAAATAATGCCGCCAAATTTTCAAGGCATGAACAATAGCTGCTAACTCAAGATCGTGGACCGGATAATTCTTCTCATGTACCTTTAACTGTCTGGATGCATAGGCAATCACCCTACCGTCTTGCATAAGCACTGCACCGAGACCAATACGCGATGCATCATAATACATAATATAAGACCCTGAACCTGTAGGCAACACCAATACTGGAGCTGTAGTCAAAGCTGTCTTGAGCTTCTGAAAGCTCTCTTCACATTCACACGACTAACTGAATGGAGCACCTTTCTGGATCAATTTGGTCATAGGCGATGCAATAGACGAGAAACTCTCTACGAAGCGACGATAATAAACGGCCAAGCCGAGAAAACTCCGAATCTCAGTAGCTAAAGATGTCCTGGGCCAACTCTGAACTGCCTCTATCTTCTTTGGATCCACCTTAATCCCTTCACTGGACACTATGTGTCCCAAAAATGCCACCGAACTAAGCCAGAATTCACACTTAGAGAATTTGGCATAAAGCCTCTCCTCTCTCAGCCTTTGTAATACAATACCCAAATGTTGTGAATGCTCTTCCTGGCTACGCGAGTACACCAGGATATCATCAATAAATACCACGACAAATAAGTCAAGATATGGATGGAATATGCTATTCATCAGGTTCATAAATGTTGCTGGGGTATTGGTTAGCCTAAATGACATCACAAGAAATTCATAGTGACCATAACGAGTTCTAAATGCTGTTTATAGAATATCCGAATCCCGAATTTTTGACTCGTGATATCCCGATTTCAAATCAATTTTGGATAATACCCTCGCTCCCTGAAGTTGTTCAAATAAATCTTCAATATGCGACAAAGGATACTTATTCTTGATTGTAACTTTGTTCAACTGCCTGTAATCGATACACATTCGCATAGTACCATCTTTCTTTTTCACAAACAGAACCGGTGCACCCCAAAGAGACATACTAGGCCTAATAAACCCCTTATCAAGAAGCTCCTGAAGTTGCTCTTTCAATTCTTTTAACTCGGCTGGTGCCATACGATACAGAGGAATAGAAATGGGCTTAATGCCCTGCACCAAGTCAATACTGAAATCAATATCCCTGTCGGGCAGCATACTCGGCAGGTCTGCAGGAAATATTTCCGGAAAGTCTCTCACTACCGGTACTGAATCAATAGTAGGAGTATCTGCATCAACATCTCTCAGAAAAGCCAAATATGACAAACACCCTCCCTTGGCAACCCCGACATTGCCAATGTCGCAATTTTTGCGTGATAGTCCAGAATAGCATGACATGGAGACAACTAATCCATACCCAGGATTATATTGAAATCAACCATACTAAGCAATAAAAGATCAACTTTAGTCTCCGGTCCCTCAATAGTTACCACACATGGCCGATGTACACGGTCCACAATAATAGTATCGCCTACCGGCGTAGATACACGAACAAATGAAACTAAGGATTCACGGGGCATATCCAGATAATGAGTAAAGTACGATGATATATACGAATAAGTAGAACCAGGGTAAACTAATATAGAAGCTTTCCTGTGGCACACTGAGACAATACCTGTGATCATTGCATCTGAGGCAACGACATCTGGCCTAGTAGGAAAAACATAGAATCGGGCATGACTGCCACCTGATCGGCCTCCCCCTCTTGGGTGACCCCTAGCTGACTGACCCCCACCCCGAGCTGGTTGGGCGGGTGGTGAAGTAACTGGTGTTGAAGTTGTAGTCTAACTTCTCTGTTGCACTGGACCTCCTAAGCAACGAGGACATTGTCTCCACATATGCCCAAATTCCCGCAGTCAAAGTAGCTCCCTGGTACTGGTGGTGGTGCTGACTGAATTGGGCCCCGAGAACCAGAATAACTACTAAAGCACCTGGTGAAAATGAACCTAAACTGAAGGAGCACGGGACGAACTCTGGGCTGGCAGGGCACTAAGAGATGAGTGACCTTGATGAGAACTATATGAACCCTGGCTAGATGATGCACCATGGTGAACTGGATGACCCGTCCGAGCGTGTTTGTAAGGATGACCCCTACTGTGGTAAAACTGACCCCCGGAAGGAACACCGCTGAAATCACCTGGACCACGAGGCCTCTTAGCCTCCCTATCTCTACGCTCTTGGCTACGGGCCATCTCTATCTGCCGAGCAATGTCAACTACCTCATCAAACGTAGCACCAGATACTCTCCCGAGTCATAAGTAACCGTAGCTGATATGTAAGGCCATCAATGAACCTCCTAATCCTCTCCCTATCAGTGGGAACAAACCAAATTGCATGACGAGCCAACTCAAAAAATCTCATCTTGTACTAAATCACAGACATACCATCCTGACGTAACTGCTCAAACTATCTGCGCAACACCTCTATGCAAGTCTACGGTACAAACTTCTCCAAAAAGAGAATAGATAATTCCTGCCATGTAAGTGGTACAACACCAACCGGCCTGCGCCTCTCATAAGTCTCCCATCATCTGAAGGCAGCTCCAGAAAACTGAAAAGTAGTGAACGAGACCCCACTGGTCTCCAAAGTACCCGCTATCTGAAGCATCCGCTGGCACTTATCCAGAAACCCTGAGCATCATCTGACTCAGCACCGCTAAATGATGGAGGTCAAATCTTCCCAAATCTCTCAAGTCTTCTCTGTTCATCATGTGCCATAACGTGGACTACTGGGGCCTGAACAGCTGTTATCGGCTGGGCTGGTAGTGCCCTCGGTATCTGAAGTCCCTGTACCACCTGATTTGGAGTACGACTAACAGGGGTATGAGTACCTCCCCCAACCTAAGAAGTGATAGGTGCGTCCTGAGCCGAAACCACCTGAGCAAGGCCAGTGCAAATTGTCAATATCTGGGCCAAAGTCTCCTGAAGGCCTGGAATCTCAATAGGCACAGCTGGTGCCTGAGCTGGTCCTATCGGCTCAGCTATATCTGGAATCTGTTCCTGAGCTGGAGCAACTGGTGGTGCTACAGGTGTTGCTCCAACTGCTGTTCGAGCTACACCTCGACCTCTACCTCGGCCCCGGCCTCTACCACAGCCCGGCCTCTCACGGCCCTAGCTGGTGGCACTAGTGGCTGACCGTCTGATCCAGTAGTACGTATTCTCACCATCTGTGAGAGAATAGAATAACAAAAATTTAGTTTCCGGAATCAACAAATTCGCACAACAGAGTACAAGAGATTGAAATTTTTCCTAAGGGTTCAGCAACCTTTCGAAGATAAGTACAGACGTCTCCGTACCGATCCGCAAGACTCTACTAAACCTGCTCATGACTCATGAGACCTATGTAACCTAGGCTATGATACTAACTTGTCACGATCCAAAATCCTAACCTGTCGTGATGGAGCCTATCTCGATACTAGGCAAGCCGACAACCTCAATAAACCACAATTTCTTTTAAATACAAAAAACATCGTAATTAAGTTTAAGAGAAAATCTCACAAATACCGACACACACACTCCCAAAACCTGGTGTCATTGAGTACATGAGCATATATACATTTCAAGTCTAGAAAACAAGGTCTATAATAATCTGAGACCAAGTACAATAAACAAAAGGATAGGGAAGGAGAGACAAGGTCTGCGAAACATGGCAGCTATATCTGAATCTCCAAAAAATTGACTGTGTGAAAAAAATCAACACCCACTGTATCCGGGATCACCTGGATCTGCACACGAGTGTAGGGTGTAGTATGAGTACAACCAACTCAGTAAGTAATAATAATAAATAAAAAACTGAAAGTAGTGACGAGCTTCTCAGCTAAGTTCAAATACAGTACTTTTCAATATAAAAGAGTAGGCATGCTTTCAAGTTCAACATTTAAGATTTCACTGAAATTTCATATCATGTTTGACCGAAATAGAAAATAATATTTTTCCGAAATTTCCAAAAATAGTGATATATGACAGCTGAAATGCAGTAAATAATGAAATCAATGCATCCTCTCATAGTAACAGTCACTCAGTCCTCCCATTCACTCCAACCTCACAGTCACTCTTTCCTCACAATCACTCTTTCCTCACAATTACTCTTTCCTCACAGTCGCTCATTCCTCACAGTCACTCATCAATCGACACTCGGCACTCGCATTCAGTAGGTACCTGCACTCACTGGGGTGTGTACAGACTCCGGAGGGGCTCCTTCAGCCCAAGTGCTATATCAAGCCAATCATGGCATAAATCAATGAACATGCTGCAACGTAAAACCCGATCCATAAATATTCTCACAATTAGGCCCTCAGCCTCACTCAATCATCAACCTCTCCAGTCTCCCAAGCTCTCAGAAATCATGATAAGCAGCCCCACAATAATGATATGATGCATCAATAATGAATAAGAGAGACTCAGGTAAAAATGTGCAAATAGAACTGTAACTGTGTGCAAAACAATACTTTAGCCAATAATTTCACAAGTACACGACCTCCGTGGGTCCCAACAGTGTAAACATATGATTTAAACATGATTCATAGATCAATTTTTCTAATACGAGGAAAAAAGTACAGATATCAATAAATTTTTCAACTACACAGTTCCATGGAATTGACCAAGTCATAATTCCTACGGTGCACGCCCACACGCCCGTCACCTAGCATGTGCGTTACCTCAAAACCAATCACATAAAACATCTTCCGGGGTTTTATACAATCAGGACCAAATTTAGATCTGTTACTTACCTCAAACCGTATAATTCTTTATTCTGCAATGTCTTTGCCTCGTGAATTGACCTCCAAACGCCTCGAATCTAGCCACAAATAATTCGATTCAGTCAATAAAATTTATTGGAATTAATTCCATAAGAAAATATTAATGTTTCATCAAAATCCGAAATTTAGCTCAAAACTCTCCCGTGGGGCCCATGTCTCGGAACCCGATAAAAGTTACACAATCCAGAAGCCCATTCAACCATGAGTCTAACCATACCAATTTTACTAAAATCTGACCTCAACTCGACCTCCAAATCTTCAAATCTTATTGTCAAATCCATAAGTTCAAATCCCCGATTTACACTTAAAAAACATGTAATCTAGTCGGATTATTCGATGATAATTCAATATTATGAAGTAGAAATGATCACAAGTGACTTACCTCAAGATTTCCAGTGAAAACCTCGCTCAAAATCGCCCAGCCTGAGCTTGAAATGCCCAAAAATGGCAAAAGCTCGGAACTCCTCTGTTTTTGTACTGCCCAGGGGTTTTCGCTTCTGCGGGATTTTGTGCGCATCAGCGGACACACTTCTGCGAGGAGCTGTCCGCTTTGCAGATTATGTTTTCTTTCTCCATAACTGGTTGTGTTACTGCTAATGGTCGAGTATGTACTGATATTTATAGAGAAGGAGATCAAGGTTTGCATGGCAATCACGTGTTGATTCTTAGAACCTGATTATGTAATTTATGGTGCTCAGCAGCAGTCAATATGATATTCAGTGAATTAGATCAAGTGATAACTGATATTATTTCAGTTTAATAATTGAATTTAAAAAATGAGAAAAAAGACAAAAGGTATATTATACTAGTTATATTAAAAAAAAGGTGAACAAATATTTACTATATCAGTTATTTTTTCTTATTGTATAAAATAAAGAATAATAAAAAATAGTAAATATAATTAGATTATGAAGAGAAAAAGAATATAAAAAAACAAGTTAAATGAAATTAGAAAAGGAAAAACGAAAAAAATAAGAAGAAAACGTGAAAAGAGAAAAGGAGAAAAGAAAGAAAAAAAGGAAAAAAGAAAAGAAAAGAAGCATTGAAATAAAAAAGTATTGGAGAAAAAAGAGAAAATTCCCCACAAAAACTACTATGGGTAGGAAATGTAATTAGTTTGATGGGTAAAAAAATAAATGGGTAGGCAAGGGTAAATAGTTTTATTTTTATGGGTAACTGTGTCATTCTCCCTAGTTAAAATTTCAGGCCCACTATAATTTATTTGACTTGAAAATTTATATGTTTCGGTTTGGAGAATTTCAAGTTTACTATTGGCATAGTTGTATATATTTTGAGATAAATAAAGTCGAAACTTGATGTTGCCAAAGTGACTTCTCTTCTGAAGATTTATTTATTTTGGAATATAAAAGGTTGTGTATGTGTAACCTATGTGAATATTGATCGGCCCAAAGGAAGTTCAATATTTAACAGAATTGTATGTGCATTCTTGTGGTAATAAACACATGATGATTATTTGATTTTACGTGTAAATAATAATTCGGTCCAAAGGAAGATTTACTATTCGACATGTTCTTTATTGTCAGTGTTTGATTACTACACCAAGATACCACTCAAAGATGAAAAATTAATGGAGTGACCGGTACCTTGAGATGAGGTTTACCTTTATTCAAATTTATTTTCATTTTGATTTTAAGTATATGTAAGCTTATTTTGTTATTTATTGTTCTCTGATTTAGCTGAAATTACTCCTGCAAATATTACTGCCAACAACAATTCAATTCCTTTGTTGAATGTCGCTAACTTCAAGTCATGGTAAGAGTATCTCAACATAGTTCTCGGAGTTTTGGATCTCGATCTCGCGTTAAGGATTGGTTCTCCACCACCTCTTAGAGATAAGAGTACCTCTAATGAAAAGAGAGATATGGAAAGGTGGGAGATATCAAATCGCATGTGTATGATGATCATGAAGAAAGCCATTCCAGAAACATTCAGGGGCACTATGTCCGACAAGGTTAAGATGGCTAAAGAGTTTATGGCTAATATTAAAAAAGTATTTGTCAAGAGTGAAAAGGCTGAAATTGGTACACTCTTGACAAGTCTGATTTCAATGAGGTATCAAGAAAAAAGTAACATCAGGGAGTACATCATGCGAATATCTCATCTTTTTTCTAAGTTGAAAGCACTTAAGTTGGACTTCTCTGAGGACTTGCTAGTGCATTTGGTTTTGATATCCCTTCCACTACAATTTAGTCAGTTTAAGGTGGGCTATAATAGTAAGAAAGAGACTTGGTCTCTAAATGAGCTCATCTCACACTGTGTCCAGGAAGAGGATAGACTGAAGCAGGAAAAGATAGAAAGTGCTCACTTAGCCGCTGTACCTAAGGACAAAAGGAAATACATGAAGAGAAATAATAAGGAAGCCGTGGATACAACACCACAAGAGAAACAACATTATGAACCAATTACATATGGTTGTTTCTTTTGTCAAGCTGCAGGTCATAAAAAGAAGGATTGTACCAACCATCATGCATGGCGTGCAAAGAAAGGTACACCTCTTAATTTTGTTTGTTCTAAGGTTAATTTGATTTCGGTACCAAGACATAGATGGTGGACAGATTCTGGTATAATAACTCACATCACTATGTCTATTCAAGGTTGCCTAAACTATCGAAAGCCTAATGATGGTGAAAGATACATCTACAATAGTGACAGCAAGTCGGTGAAAGTCGAAGCAATTGGAACTTTTAGATTATTGTTAAGAACGGATTTTATTTGAATTTGAACGACACTTATGTTGCACTATTTTTCTTGGATGGAATTTGATTTCTGTTATTATATTAGATAAGTTTGGTTATTTTTATGAAGAAAATAATTAGTCTCTTTCATAATTCAAAATTGGTTGGTCCCGGTTCTTTATTAGGTTATAATAATCTATGCTTACTTGATATGATTGTTTCGTTCAATGAACATTGTATGTTAACATAACTGGTAATAATGGTAAATTAACCATCCAGTAGTCAGTTTCTTTATGGCACGAGAGAATAGGTCATATCTCTAATGGAGAATTAAAAGACTTCTGTCCAATAATAGTTTCTAGGCAGAATACATTGATTGCCCCTTAAAGTTATCATCTCTTTTCACTTAGACACTCTATCTTAAGTTTGATCCATTTGAATCCAAGGCTTTATTGTGTCATTTAGACACAAAATTCGTAGGCAGCCAAACACAAAAGTTGCGTGTAATTCACACGCCATAGTGACGAATAAAATGAGGACACGTGGATTTAACTTTTAAAAATTAAAAACAGTTTGAAAATAAAATAAAATATAAAAATAAGGACCCCACCCCACCCATCGTCATCTTCTCCAATGGACTAGTCATCAACCATGTTTGCTCGATCTCTGAAATTTTCACCAGCTTCCACCTTGAGCAAATTCTGTTCCATCAAGATTCTTTCCCATGTCATTCCAAAAAGCTTGCAAAAGCTCAGATTATTTAATCGTCTCAAATACCATGAATTTCCAAAAAACAAAAAACGGCGAACTTGACATACGACCATGGAGGCTCCGCCCATTATGAGCCAAATTTTGCCATATGTGAATCAATTAGTGATCTATTTTTGCTTAGTTCTTTTTTATTAAGGCTATACTGTTCCGAGGCAAATCTATATTCGATAGTGGTAGAAGTGGATCATGGTAAATCGAGATCTGGTTGTAATTTTTTTTCTTCAAAATTTAAGAATAAATATAGATAGCATTTAGATTTGAGAAGAATCTTACATTTTGTTTGATTTAGTAGAACTAAGTTTAATCTAATTTTGTCCTTGAAACAACATGGCTTTGGGGAAGAAAGCCACACAGGCACACACACACAATGAGGGACAGGTTGATCGGGAATCCGATAGAAGAAAAAAGAAGTATGCAAAATTCGGTGAGTCCAGATCATGTGGAGAAGAAAAGAGAAGTTGGTCGGAATTTTTTTTCGGCAGAAACTGTACATTTCCAGCAAGAAGTATGTGAGTTTGATTTTTGGAGGACTCAACGCGCTTGAAAAATGTGAGAAACACTTATTTTTCTATGTCAGCATATTGTGTTTAAATGACACGATAAAGACCTCGTTAAAGTGTTCACATAGAACAAACTTGAGATAAAGTGTCAAAGTAAAAAGTGAGGACAACTTTAAGGGGTTTTCGATGTATTCTGCGTATTTTCTATCCTCTCAATTTTTCAGAATTTTTATCCCACTATTAAGGCTACTTTTCCAACAATGTGAGGTTCTTTGAGGATGTTGAGTTTGTAGGGGAGAGAGAGAGTTCAAGACTTTGTCTTTGAAGAGGAATATATTGATATTCCTCTAGTTGTTATTGTCAATGCTCTGGAACAGCTTTCTTCACCTGACATTATTCAAGAAGCAAATTCGGATCAAAGACAATACCATTTAACCCGTCCTTCAAGAAGTAGTTCCCAAAGAACAAACTCTACACCTCAAGAATAAATTTCAATAAAGAAAATCATCTATGGACTTAAGAAAGTGTCTCACTAATAGTATACTAATTTCATCAAGTTATTGTCTCATTTGATTTCAAGATAAATCTTGTTAATTATTGTGTATACCATAAGTTTAGTGGGAGTAAGTATATTTTTTATTGTCTGATGTATGATCATCTTTTTATGTGTCTGAATATTTTATTTAATTTAGAGATGTTGGGATTTGTAAACTTATTTTTTGAAAGCAGCTTAAAGGTTCAAAGGGTAATTACAGAGAACATATATTTTATGCTCACATGAAGGAAGTCGAAAAAGTTAAAGATAATTAGGTATTCGGATATCGACTTCATTAGATGTTGATATAATATGACATACTTGGTTGATGAGCTATATAAGGAGAGTGTCAAAACAAACACTCATAACTCTTTTCACCATGGCAATTAATTTATAACATATTATGTAGCATCTAATTATGGAATATGACTGCAGAATTTTATCACTGGCTGCAAATTTATAGATAAAGTTGAAAGCACACTTGAGTTATTTTGTGATAATAAGTTAGCAGTCTTGTATTCCAATAACAACAGAAATTCGGTAAAAGTCAAAGCATATTGACATAAAGTTCCTGGTTGTTAAAGAAAGAGTTCAGAGTGGCTAGGTGTCTATAAAGCATATTGGTAAAAACTCCATAGTTGTGGATCTACTTACTAAGGGACTATCACTCAAGTTTTTCATTAGCATATTGCTCATATGGGTGTCATGTCATTTAAAGATATTCAGTTTCAGGAGTTTGTAACCTCTTAGAAGTTCTTTATGGACACCATTTGGTTTCAGTTTAAGGTTTTAGATAATGATTTCGTTGGACCAGTTGGAAATAAGCATGCTTGGATCACATTGCATGTAATTTTCAGGCTACACATCCATACTTGATCTATGTCATTTAATTATATTGGTATTCATGATCAATGAAGGTTTACTTACGATAAATGTAACAAAAGTCGCCTTGGTCCAATATTGGCATGATTGATGGACGAGATTGTTCGAAAGTAATTTGGTTCATGATAGCAAATATTTTTGAGCTCATAAGGTGACATACATTTATAAAGTTATATGTAAATATATATGTGTCGTCCAAGTGGGATATTGTAAGAGTTATGGACTTGCATATATATATATATATATATATATATATATATATATATATATATATATATATATATATATATTTTGTATTAAGAATAATTGTATCTTGGTTGCTATTTTTAAAATTAGGTTGATCCAAGTTAAAAGTGATCTGCTAAGATTTAAAGTTAAATGGGTTAATAAGACACCTCCTAAAGTATGTGGTCTTATGTGTAGATACCCGAATGTAATTTTTAATTTAATAATGGGCTAAATTAGACGTAAACTGTCTGCATCGATAAATAGGGTTATGGTCCCCAAATCATACCTAAGATTTTCTTTCTAACATCCCATCGCGGGAAAAAGTAGAACGACTTACGTCTTGGTTTGGAAGACCGTAGACCGAAAGATCCAGTGACCTCTGTGGCACTCATAAATTCAAATACGCTTCCTGTCATGACCCAAAATCTGACTAGTCGTGATGACACCTAACCCAACCCGTTAGGTAAGCCAATTAACCACTAACCAATTCCAATAATAATTTATAAAGCAATTAAGTAAAGAAATTATCTGAATCTGATACATTCCCCAAAAAATAGTAGTACAAATCATGAGCTTCTAAAAATAGAATTTACAAAGCTGAAATGAAATAAATACATCGTCTGTTTGAAAAGTACAAACAAAATTTTATAGATCTAAGGCTACCACGAACAAGAGGCAGCTACAACCGAGACGCAAGTACATCTTCAAATCCAGCTCCCATCGAACACAGCAACATCAACAATCAACATCTGCACTCAAGGTGCAGAAGTGTAGTATGAGTACAACCGACCCCATGTACTCAATAAGTAACAAACCTAACCTTAGGTTTAAAGTAGTGACGAGTTTGTACCAAGGTCGGGTCCACACCACTAGCCAACGACAATCTATAACAACTTAAAGCAAATAATACAAGAAGTAACTCAGAGATAAAAATGCTCAGCAAAATCATGATTTCTGAAAATGGTTCTGCCTTTCAAGTACATCAGTGAAAACCCAAATCGTTTACCGAAGTTGCCAAAAATATGAATAAGTTTGAAAATAATTATTTTTCCCAAAATCCTTTCAATAATAAATAAGATGTTTCATTTTCTTTCGTGATAACAAGTGTGAAATACCTCTTTATGCCCACATATCAATGTGTGTAAAAAGTCATGGATGGCGTGATACCGTACAACATGAGAAAAAATGCATCTCTATGCCTGTATGTCATGTGTGCATGCCAATGCCATGTATCTAAGAGATGAATCATGTACTCACACTCTCAGAGTACTCAATCTCACTGTCTCATACTTTCTATTCATCATGCTCAACCACTTGGTACTGTATATCGTCCATACGGCCCAGGGAAGATCCATCCCGGGATATATACATCACTGACCATCAGGACTACTCACTACCGAGGAAGGCCAATCCGGCCCCATGGAGAAGATCCATCTCTAGGTATATAAATGCTTCGGACAAGATCCATGTCTAGTGAAGATCCACCCCCCAATATAATCAATCGCACTCACTGGGGGTGTGCAGACTCCGGAGGGGCTCCTATAGCCCAAGCGCTATCATAAGCCAGATCCAGGCATAAATCATTATTGCATGCTGAAGCATGCAGCTCAATCCCATAACTGTCACTCATAATCAGGCTCTTGGCCTCACTCAGTCATCAATCTCTCTAGTCTCACTCACGAGCTCACAATGTTATGAAACTAGCCCGACAACAATGATATGATGTATACATAAATAACAACTGAGACTGAGATATGCTATGAATGCATGAATATTACTGAGTACTTAATATCAATAAAATAAGTGAGAAGACAGCAAGAAACGACCACTATGAGTCCCAACAGTATCGACATAAAGCCTAAACATGATATCTAGCATGATTGACAGCTCAATTACTTTATCACATTGTGAAAACACGGATATCAACAAAATAGGACTACTATATAGTGCCATGAAAACAACAGAGTTCCAAATCACTTGGTGCACGCCCACACGCCCGTCACCTAGCATGTGCATCACCTCAATACCAATCACATAATACGTATTACGGGGTTTCATACCCTCAGCACTAAGTTTAGAAGAGTTACTTACCTCGAACAAGCCCATTCTAACACCGAGCAAGCCAAGCGATGCTCCAAAATACCATCCCGCGCGTTCTGACCTCTGAATGGCTCGAAACTAACCAAAACTAACTCAAATACATCAAATAATACTAAAGAAACCAATCCTGATCGAAAAAGATCAAATCTTGAATCAAAAGCCCAAATCTCCGATTCTGCGGTCTTCCTCACCCAGCATTATTTCCGCTCCTGCGACCCCTTCATCGCTTCTGCGACCATCGCACCTGCACAAGCCAGCCACAAGTGCGGTCATACTAGAACAACAATAGCAATATGAAGTAAAATGATCCGAACCTCGTCCAAAACCCTTCCGAGCCACTCGGGACCCCGTCCGAATATACCAACAAGTCCAATAACATAACACGGACCTACTCGAGGCCTCAAATCATGCATAACAACATCGAAACGACGAATCACACCTCAAATCGAAATCTATGAACTTTGAACTTTCAAATTCAATAACTCGTGCTGAAACATAGCAAATCAATCCGGAATGACTTCAAATTTTGCGCATAAGTCTCAAATAACATAACAAAGCTATTCCAATTCCCAGAATCACAATCTGAATCCGATATCAAAAAGTCCACTCCCGGTCAAACTTTCCAAAAAATTTAACTTTCACCATTTCGAGCTAAAATCAACCACGGACCTCTGAATCACAATTCGGACGCACTCCTAAGTCCAAAATCACCCAACAGAGCTATTGGAATCATCAAAATTCAAATCCAAGGTCGTTTACACATAAGTCAACATCCGGTCAACTTTTTAAACTTAAGTTCTCAATAATGAAATTCTTTCTTCCAATTCGATTCCGAATAACCTGAAAATCAAAACCGATGATTCACACAAGTCAAACTACATCATACGTATGGAGATACTCATGCCCATACACTACCGAGTGAAGTGCAAATGCTCACAACGACCGGTCGGGTCGTTATATCCTCCCCCACTTAAACATACGTTCGTCCTCGAATGCGTCCAAAGTTGTTCTCGAAGCCATCAAAACGCCGTATAACCTTTCCATGCACATACCCGGGGGTGATCTCACGTCACCCTATCCCATACAAGTCTGATAACACAACATAACTGAATTTTCTCAATTCAACCTAGACCACAAGCCCTCGAATCCAATTTCCAACATCTAGAATTTCTTATAAGATCTGGATCCCGTAACCTACATACTGTATAAGTCTGAACAAGCTGTACCAAAAGCCATAACCATAACTCAAATACTCAAAACTCAAATACCACATAGCTCAAACGCTCGCAGCAAAGATTTCTAATCACAGTAGTTGCTCAAATCAACCCAATTCCGGTAACAACCTCATATCAAACAATGCCTCGTTCTAAACCTTCGTACACTGCCAATGATGAAAGAAACATGCATAACTCATAACCCTTCATCAGATCAACAAGTCATGGTACTCCATCTCCTTCGACAAGAACTATAGCAAATTCTAAGACGACTTTCGATATTATCCTTTCAAACATGCTGTAATCAATCCCGATAGTATCCATTCTAGGTTAAATGATCTCATCTCATCCAACACGACCACTCTAGTGACATGACACATCAATACAATATTAAGCCATAACCCGCGAAATCCGTGCACCAATAAGCAACATTCCAAATATACTTAAATCATGGAAAACTGACTCAGACGGGAGAACTGTCCCGCAAGCTCAACAAGTATCACCACAACGCAATGCTAAGAATCTATCATACACCGTAGAACCAAAACACACGAAGCTGACACAAAGGATCATATCTCAACATAACTCCGATGCAATGTGTGACCCCATCCAAATACTGGTCCATATGAAATACCATATCCACCATGCTCAAAATCAATAACCACGCGAAATTCGACATCAAGTACCCAAAGTGCATTACCGTAACCACGGAGAGCAAATAACACAATACCAGAATCTGGAAAGAACATAGCCAACGCGCAATCAATCACGCAATACCCAAATACTCATCTCGCTCAAATTCCACTATAAAGCCCAAATAGAACCACACCGAGTGTGCATATAACCCACGAATCGCAACCCCTCGTAGCATAAAAGAGCAACAACCGAATGACACATTCTTCAATAATAGTAGTATGGAGCCAACCAATCCGACTCGATGTAGAATACACGTCCTAATTGGGCCTACCGATGGACCCCTAAATCGGCTCTGGTCACCCACCCATAGATAAATAACCCTACGAAAGTCCACAATGGCTGAATCATAATACATACTATCATCTGGCTAGCTTCGACCACAACCTCACAGTCTACAACCATGAAACAATCTGCTCCTGAGACCTTCCAGCCTCCAGATCCATAAAACACATGAATCACCATATCTGATTCCATCTCCACCGCCCGAATGTCTAAAACATCTCTCATACATGATCATCCCACGAGGAATACTTCTAAAATTCTTCTATGCCACCTAGAAAAATTTCAATATCAGTAGTCGATCAACCAGAAGAATGCCGCAGTACCCGTGAAGTACCCATAAATCAAAACACAGTGCGCTTCCTGAAATGTACACTCTCCTCAAGCAATACCAAAAAGTAATATCAGTCACCTAGTCATCTAAAACCGTCTATGCTGCCTACAAATTTATGCCCTTCCCTTCCAAACTGACCCGTGACCTTGCACATACAAATCTCAATTCCACACAACACACCGCATCTACCATGCCATCCTGTGAAGAGTACAAGAATCTCATAATCAACTCTGAGTCACAAGCAGAATACATACCCGTTCAGTCAGAAACCTTCCATTTGATCTCATCCCGGAGAAAATCCCAATACGCAACATATTCCTCACACCGGTAGGAAATATACTCCTCAAATAGTGGTAAAAACTATTGAGAACTCTTCGAAACCCATTTGCACATAACCAAGCTATCAGAACGGAATCTCTCTAACTCAACCCAGCCACGCAGGTCACCAAAGCTTGAGAGCATTGCCACGAAATACATGTGGAAATTAGCCATATCGTAGGTACCTAAAGAACCGATTATATCCATTACTGTGCTGATCCAACCTACTACTGCGCTGTCCTATTATTCTAAGTCCCTTCCAAATTGCCTTCAAATTGATACTTCTCCTTGTTGGAAAACCACGTTCCTTAACCAAAATTCACCACTCAAGAGACCCTAGTATAAAACCACAATGCCCTAAGGCCCATAAGCCGTTGAATTCCCTCTTAAGGACCCCAAAGCACCACAACCGCGACACCCAACTCTAAAGAGACCTTATGTGAACCTAAAATTGTTTCCTTCACCTTCTTGATACTGAAATGCATAATCCACAATGATATAAAATGCCACAAGTCTCGACACCGTCCAATGTAACTTTCAGTTTCTGGCCATATACCAATCTTGAAAAATTCAAATTCGCTACATATAATTTTTGAATCCATTAGAGCCATTCCCGAGAGTCATCCACTCTTCTCAAAACTCAATTTCACCGCCCCAAACAGGCCAAATGACTGGTGCCCCATTGGCATGCCGACACCCAAAGGAGTAACCCCACCTTTAACGTGACCAAGCAAATTCCTACTCCATGCACACTACATCTTTCATGACTAACCACTCAATCATTCCATAATTCCCATATACCCATAGAGTGTAATACAACCCGTATCCAGAAATTCCCTTACTCGAGTCATCCTAAATCTCAACCCCTGCAATCATAGCTGATTCACCAGTATACCTCAAACCGAACCCAATACAACACATAATCGTGCAATCAGCTTGTCGATAGCAGACTCCCCCACTTGGCTCAAAGCCATAGATCAAAACACATAACTCACAATGCCCATACTCTATTACTACCATAATACCGCAGTGAGATTCAACCAAATCCTTCCCGAGATCCTGTAACGCAAACCATCTAATACTTCACATTATCTGCAAATCTCGTATTCACCCTTGTAATAGTCAAGCCAACTTCCACACGCGATCCAAACTCAAATTGTAACATATATCATTTACTAGTAAAAGATAACTCTCTATAAAACATCATAAGGACCACACAACCTCAAGACACCTCGCAGGAGATATCCCACCTGCTTTGCCTCAAACTAACATCTCTCTATACCCTTCCACAGTCGCAACTACTACGCAATCACTTAATCTTCTTGATTCTGAACTCATTAACAAGATATGAGAATCCACTTCACTCCACAATTAAACAACATGAGAGATCCCTCAACACACCCATAACTCGAGACCATATGCCATATCAAGACAGAAATCAAACACCTAATAGCCTTTGATACCTCTCAAGTAAACTCTTCTCGTCATATTCGAACAATCTGAACACATCTCGCAGTCACATCATACTCACCACATAGCCATTTCACTACTCATCGAGCCACAAATTCCACTCGTAGGGACATTATCGGACATATGAGTCCAAATATAGAAGTTACCAATGAAGCTACCGAGCTTAAGTTGCGGTCTAACCATGAACTCAAGTCCTCCAGACTAGCCCATCACCAAAACATCGAATAGACATCTCGAACCTCGTTCATAGAATCATAAGCCGCCGGCGCACAACCGATATCGAACGCTCACATGCGTATACGAATGCGTGGAAGGAATTCAAAGAGTTATGCTTCAAGCTGAATCAATGCCGCATGATAAGGAAAGAAAAATGGGAAGTATATCCTAAATGCCGTGTATCCTCCAGAAGATAGGTATGGACGTCATCATACCAATCTGCAAGACGGTACTAGACGTTTGCTCATGCCTTATAGAACCTATGAACCTAGAGCTCTGATACCAACTTGTTACGATCCAAAATCTGACTAGTCGTGATGGCACCTAACCCAACCCGCTAGGTAAGCCAATTAACCACTAACCAATTCCAATAACAATTTATAAAGCAATTAAGTAAAGAAATTATCTGAATCTGATACATTCCCCAAGAACTGGTAGTACAAATCATGAGCTTTTGAGAATAAAATTTACAAAGCTGAAATGAAATAAATACATCATCTATTTGAAAGTCCATAAACTAAATTTTATAGATCTAAGGCTACCACAAATAAGAGGTAGCTACAACCGGGAAGCAGGTACATCTTCAAATCCAGCTCCCATCAAACACAGCAACATCAGCAGCCAACATCTGCACACAAGGTGCAAAAGTGTTGTATGAGTACAACCGACCCCATGTACTCAATAAGTAACAAACCTAACCTTAGGTTGAAAGTAGTGACGAGATTGTACCAAGGTCGGGTCCACACCACTAGCCAACAACAGTCCATAACAACTTAAAGCAAATAATACAAGAAGTAACTTAGAGATAAAAATGCTCAGCAAAATCATGATTTCTGAAAATGGTTCTGCCTTTCAGGTACATCAGTGAAAACCCAAATCGTTTACTGAAGTTGCCAAAAATATGAATAAGTTTGAAAGCAATAATTTTTCCCAAAATCCTTTCAATAATAAATAAGATGTTTTATTTTCTTTCGAGATAACAAGTGTGAAATACCTCTCTATGCCCACATATCAATGTGTGTAAAAAGTCATGGATGATGTGATACCGTATAACATGAGGAAAAATGCATCTATATGCCTGTATATTATGTGTGCATGCCAATGCCATGTATCTCAGAGATGAATCATGTACCCATACTCTCAGAGTACTCAATCTCACTGTCTCACACTTTTCACTCATCATTCTCAACCACTCGGTACTGTATATAGCCCATACGGCCCAGGGAAGATCTATCCCAAAATATATACATCACTGACCATCACTCACTCAGTACCGAGGATGTAACGACCCGACCAGTCATTTTTCTTCTAGAACCCTGTTCCCCTAAATAAGACTTCATGTACATGCTTTTACTATTTTATGACTTACGGAAATGGTTAGTTCGGGATTTAGAAGGGTTCGGGTTGAAATCGGAACACTTGGTTCATTAAGGTTGGCTTAAAAGGCCAAGTTTGACTTCGGTCAATATTTTGAGTAGACAAACTTGGAATCGGAACTTGACGGTTTCAATAGGTTTGTATGATGATTTTGGACTTGGGCGTATGTTCGGATCGGGTTTTGGATGACCCGGGAGCGTTTTGGCGCCTAGTAGTGAACGTTGGTTCTTGAAGATTTTAGAAGTTCTTCAAATTTGGTTGGGAGCGGGTTTTGGTGATATCGAGGTCCAAACGGAATTCCAAGACTGGGAATAGTTCCGTAATGCCATTTAAGACTTGCATGCAAAATTTGATGTCATTCAGAGTAGTTTGAGTACGTTTTGCCGCATTGGAAGTAAATTGAAGAACTTGAAGTTCTTAAGTTTGATTCAATTGGTTTTGGGGTGTGATTCTTAGTTTTAATGTTGTTTCGGGCCTTTCGAGAGTTCGAGTGAGTCCGTTTTATGATTCTAAACTTGTTGGTATGTTCGGGCAGGGACCCGGGGCCCCCGAGTGTCGATCGGACGAGGCTCGGGCCAAGTTGGGAGCATGGAGCCACAACTGAAGCTCCCAGATCTGTCATAATCGCACTTGTGCTTGGCCAGCCATAGGTGCAGGCTCGCAGGTTTGAGCCATGAGCCGCAGAAGCGAGAGATCTAAGGCAGCCCAGGAACCGCAGATGCGAAAGATTGGGCGCACCTGCGAGACCGCAGGTGCGAGAGCTTCGGTCGCATGTGCGGCTAGGCCCACAGAAGCGGCCCCTTCTGTCCGCAGATGCGGAGACTGGCCAGGTGAGGGAAAAGCACACCTGCGAGGCATTTGCCGCAGGTGTGAGACTGTAGATGCGGCTATGGCACCGCAGGTGCGAAAGTCGCTGGGCAGTGAGGATTCATTTAATACGGACTTAGGCCATTTTTATTGCATTTTCTCACTCTTGGGCGATTTGAG
Organism: Nicotiana tomentosiformis; assembly: GCF_000390325.3. NCBI lineage: Eukaryota > Viridiplantae > Streptophyta > Magnoliopsida > Solanales > Solanaceae > Nicotiana > Nicotiana tomentosiformis. The sequence goes on along the minus strand of NC_090812.1, from coordinate 41,112,332 downwards.
AGATTTAAAGGAGGGGATTTTGACCTAGCTTTGTGAGGTAAGTAATTTCTACTTAATGTGAGTTTTATACATAGATTATTGGTAGATCATAACATGAAAATTTGTAGAAATCATGGGTTAGATGAAAAATCTAGATTTTGATTAAAATGAGATTTTACCACGAAAATGATTATGGAACTTAGTGAAAATTATATATTTATGTTCCTAAGGTTATGGGTAACAAATTTCTTCGAAAATTTCCGAAATTCGGACACGTGGGCCCGGGGGTGAATTTTAGGAATCTTGCATTTAGGGTTGGGTAATTGCTTTAATAGCGGGGGTATGAACTTTTGAGCGTAAATTGATTAATTTATATAATGTTTGACTAGTTTCGAGTCTTTTGGCACCAAATTTGGAGGTTTGAGCATGTTCTTGAATCGGGAAGTGGGTGTTGAGACGAGGTAAGTCTTCTTTCTAACCTTGTAAGAGGAAAATTTTCCCATAGGCGAATTAACTAATATATGCGACTATTTGTGGGGGGCCTACGTACGTACGAAGTGATGAGAGTCCGTGCGTAGCTACTACTTATGCTAAATTTCGGGTAGTTTAGGACCCCCATCATGCCATACTTGAAGTAATTGTGCCTTTACTTGTCAATTGAATTGCTTAAATCATAATTTCCAAAACTTGTAAGAGGATCCCAAAGGGGTAAGTTTCACTTAATTGAGGGTATGGATAGAACACTTGACTGCTATTGAAAAACTTGTGTTTCGTTAAGTGTTTTCTATTAGTGGAGCGGGCCGAGCTCCTCGGCAGATTAAATAGATGCATCTATGGTTCGCGCTGTTCGACCCTCGGTAGTGCACAGTTTAAATATCGTTATGTTGGTTAGGGCCGTACGTCTTCGGCATTATTTGCGCATGAATATTTATACTCATAACTGATATTGTTCAATGTTTAAATGGAAGATAAATTTGGGATTAATAATTGTGAAAAAGGGTTTTTGCCATTACTTACTGTTGAGTTTTAGTATATTTATTGTAAGCTATGCTCGGTTATGATTTAAATTTATTATTATTAGCCTTAGTAAGTGTCAAGTCGACCCTTTGTCACTACTTCTTTGAGGTTAGGCAGGATACTTGCTGGGTACATGTTGTTATGTACTCACGCTACACTTCTGCACTTAACTGTGCAAGATCTGAGACAGGTGCATCTTGATATCCATCCGGCGCACATTCTTGATCTAGGTTCGAGATTCCACGGTGAGCTGCCCTTTCGAGCCGTTCAATAGCATGCCGGAGTCCCCCTATTATTTTGTTTCTGTCTATTCCTTTTCAGGCAGTAGGATAGATATCTTTTGTATATTCTACTAAGTTGCCCATATACTTGTGACACTAGATCTTGGCACGCATTTCTTAATTATAAAACAACTGTTTACTTACTTTAAAATATTGATCTTGCAACCGTTCATATAATCCATATTTAATTATAACATTGATATACCATATATAGCCCTTAGTAAGGATCGAAGTCGACCTCTCGTTACTACTTCTTCGGGGTTAGGCGGGATACTTACTAGTTATGCGTTAATTTACGTACTCATACTACACTTGCTGCACATTTTTGTGCAGACACACATATGTTTAGCGGCTTTGTGGGCGCAGAGGCGCGATTATGGCGGGGACTTAGGTGAGCTGCATTCTATATGACGCTCCGCAGCCAGCAGAGTCTCCTTCAGAGTATTGTATTTTCTTTCCTGTCCAAATTTATATTCCTGCTAGTTATTGTATTTTATTTTAAATCCTAGAAAATGCTTATGCACTTGTGACATCGGGTTCTGGGATGATTAGGGGATGTTCAGTATTGAAATTGGAAAATATTGTTATTTATTTTGTAAATTCATCTTTTACTAGATAAATTGAAGTAAACTAAGATTTCAAAAATATTAAAAAGAGAATTTAAACAACCATTTAGTGTTGGCTTGCCTGACAGTGGTGTCCGACGCCATCATGACCTTTAACGGATTTTGGGTCGTGACATAGATAAAAGGTTGAAGATAGCTCTAATAGCCCTGGAGGACCAAACCCACGTATGTGGCAAAATAAGGGGATGACTTATGGATAGGGGTGAAAGGCCAACCAAGATCGGATATAGCTGGTTTTCCGCGAAATCTATTTTAGTAGAGCGTAAGATGTCGATGGCCCGAGGTAGAGCACTCAATAGGCTATGGTGGCCTCATTTCTCCTTACCAACCCCAAGGAATCTCCGAATACAGGCCTAGATAGTTTGTACAGACAGACTTTTTAGGTGCCAAGATCCAAAGTCGAGAGGGAAACAACCCAAATTGTACGCTAAGGTCCCTAAGCAATCACTTAGTAGAAAAGGAAGTGATCGAGCGATGACAACCAGAAGGTGGGCTTGGAAGCAGCAATCCTTTGAAGAAAGCGTAATAGCTCACTGGTCTAGCTCCATGGCACCAAAAATGTACCAGGGCTCAAGTGATTCATCGAAGTGACGATACCTTGAAAGTTGCTTTTTCAAGTGTCAGTAGCGGAACGTTTTGTCAATCGGGGAAGGTTTTTGGTGACAAGACCTGGAGATATCAAATGTGAGAATGCTGACATGAGTAACGAAAAATCCTGTGAAAAACACGATCGCCTGCCAATGGAAGGTTTTCATCATTCATTCAATCTACGTAGATTGAATCGGTCCCTAAGGAACCCCTGAAAGGTTTGCCGTCCAATGGGTACACGAAAGTGACAAAGTTGCTTTGACTACAGGACCATGCCTGTCTGTTGGAGCGAATTGGATGATCGGGCCGAGGGCTGCCCGTTCTTTCCCTCACTCTTCTTTCCCTAATATGAATCTTGAGTCATCAAAGCCTTTCTGACTCTGCCTGGCCCGGTCGCCCTATGCGACTGGCACTTCAAAAGGCGAAACTCTCGATCGTAGTTTGGCGACCTATCTACAGTAGGGGCCTTTAGTCTTTTGATTAGAGTAGGGGTCACGAGAGAGCAGAGCGCACCGTCCTGCCATAGTCATGAGTTAGTTTATAGTCGCGACTATTGTCATAGTCAACAAGGTTGAAACTTCCTGGAAAGAACTTAGAATTGGGAGGGTGATCCTCCTGGTGAACTGACCGTACCCCAAACCAACATAGGTAAATAAGTAAAGTATACTAGGGCGCTTGAGAGAACCATGTCGAAGGAACTCGGCAAAATGACCCCGTAACTTCGGGAGAAGGGGTGCTCTCTTATCTTTTGATTAGGAAAGCGGCACATGCCAGGGGGTAGCGACTATTTATTAAAAACACAGGACTCTGCTAAGTGGTAACACGATGTATAGAGTCTGATACCTGCCCGGTGCTGGAAGGTCCGAAGGAGAAGTGTTATAAGCATTGAATGGAAGCCATGGTAAACTGCGGCAGTAACTCTAACTGTCCTAAGGTAGAAAATTTCCTTGTCGCATAAGTAGCGACCTCCACAAATGGTGTAACGACTGCCCCGTTGTCTCCGACATGAACCCGGTCAAATTGAATTCTCCGTGAAGATGCGGAGTACCGACAACTAGACGGTAAGACCTCGTGCACCTTAACTATAGCTTCACAGTGACAACCTTAATCAAATGTGTAGGCTATGTGGGAGGTGGTGACACACAACGACCAATCCTGAAAGACCATTCTTTCATCTAAGGATGCCTAACCTCCACACCGATCATTCGGGGGGAGGCGGGACACTGCGAGGTGGGTAGTTTATCTAGGGTGGATGCCTCCTAAAGATTAACGGAGGTGTGCCAAGGTAGACTCAAGCTAAGATTCTGATCGTGATCGTAATGGTCTAAGCCTGCCTGACTGTGAGACCGACTGGTCGAACAGAGATAAAAGTCGGCCATAGTGATCCGGGAGTCCCGTGTGGAAGGGCTCTCGCTCAATGGATCAATGGTACGTTGGGGATAACAGGCTATTGACTCCCAAGAGCTCTTATCGACGAAGTTGTTTGGCACCTCGATGTCGGCTCATCATATCTCGGGGTTGAAGAAGGTCCCAAGGGTTCGGTTGCTCGCCGATTCAAGTGGTACGTGAGTTGGGTTTAGAACGTTGTGAGACAGTTCGGTTCCTATCTACTGTTGGTGTTAAAAAGAGAACTGCGAGGAGCCAACCCTAGTATGAGTGGACTGGGTTGGGCTAACCTATGGTGTACTTGTTGTTATGCCAATAGTAGCGCCGGGCAGCTAAGTTGGTATGGAAGAACTGCTGCACCGTGGGAAATCCTTCTGTATACAAGTTCTCGGATGAGGTTTTTGGAACAGAACTTTGATAGGCGACAGGTGTAAGCACCGCGAGGTGTGAAGCGATCTTGTACTAAACGAAATGACTTTCATTTTCCATAACAAAAATGAAAGAAAGTCAGCCTATCCCTAAAATCGCAGTCAGTCTCGCTACCTCTTTAGTTGCAGCCCCCTACTTGCTCATTCGCAATTACTACAACAAGAAAGTCGCCCCTATCTCTAAAGGGGATTATGCACTCCATGACTTTCTTATGTTATGGGGTTTCGAAGACTGAATTTAGCTGCCAACCCTAGTCAGGAAGAATATGGAGAGCGGGGACTCTTTAACCTGGCAAAATATCGATAAAGAAATGAAAAAATGGGGGGGGGGGGGGTCGTGGTCTATGCTGAATGTTTTTTCTTATATAGAATGAATGGAAAAGTGGTGCTTGTGTTGTGGTTTTCGTAGTTGCAAGAATGTTTTTTGTTTCGAGAAAAGGTCCCCTCATTCAATATCATGATTGGGTCGACCAGGCCAGATCATGAGTGAATAGAAAAAAAAATGTACATAGTTGTTCCAGCTGAAATACTTGGAATAATTCTACCACTTCTACTAGGAGTAGCCTTTTTAGTGCTAGCTGAACGTAAAGCAATGGCTTTTGTGCAACATTGAAAGGGTCCTGATGTAGTGGGATCGTTTGGATTGTTACAACCTCTAGCAGATGGTTTGATATTGATTCTAAAAGAACCTATTTCACCAAGTAGTGCTAATTTCTTCCTTTTTAGAATGGCTCAAGTGGCTACATTTATATTAAGTCTGGTCGCTCGAGCCATTGTACCTTTTGATTATGGTATGGTATTGTCAGATCCGAACATAGGGCTACTTTATTTGTTTTCCATATCTTCGCTAGGTGTATATGGAATTATTATAGCATGTTGGTCTAGTAATTAGAGGGCGGCCGTTCGGTTGCCTATGATACTAGGACCAATAGGTTCAAAATGGGTTTGTGCCGCAGGTGTTGAACGATCTATTCTACATAGGTGTGGGCATACAGGGCTAGAGCTCATAAACCCTTTCTTTCATTTATCAATAGGGCCCTGCCTTGATCAGTCACTTTTCTGGGCCGAGATCGATAAGTGGAAGTCATAAAAAAGAAATCTTTCTCTTCGCACCTCCGATCAAGTGGAAGGGTTGCTTGTCAAGGTGGCCTATATATAATAATAAGAAATTTTTTTCTATTTTATATTATTATATAATTATAAGAAAAATGGAAAGATTCGCTTTCTTTTAACCAACTCCTTCTTCTTTGTCAACGTTACTAAGAACCTATAGGTTTGCCTACTTTACTTATTAAAGATAATGAGAATGGGTTATTCAAACAAAAAGGAAAAGGCCCTACTTAGTTGACTGATAATGACAAAGGCTTGCGAAACTAAGTAGGGCCTGAGGCCCCCGGCGAATCCGTAAATCTGAGGATCATGCCGCAACAAAAGTATGGTCCCCTATACATTTCATTTTTTCCTTAAGTGAAATAAAAGTACCCCCATCATAGTGAACCTCTCTTTTTAATCAGGATGAGGTAGATGCCTCCCAGCTAGGGGGTAGATCGAATCAGAGTTTCCTTAAGTAGCCACCGACCTACAGTTATCCTTAAACTTCCATGTTTGGTGGAGAAGATGCGAACAAAAGTATGCTCGCTTACTGTCTTGTTCTCTGTTGCGAACTGGGATCGCTCGCCAGCTAGGTTTGATTTATGCAAGATTTTATGAGAACATATTCCCCCATATCTGAGGACAAGTGGCAGAACGACCTCTCAATCTATTTACTGCAGCCTAGGAAGAACAACGGTATCTAGGCGTTCCCTATTGCTCCGATCTCCTCTACGCCTGGGGCATTGTCTGGGCCAAGAGCCATCATTAGTTGCTGTTTCCATTTGGTTGTTTCTTCCTCGTTGTTGATACCGGCAAGACCTAGCCAGATGATGTCTGCTGGTTGGTAGTAAGAGGACTCTTAGTACCTGCATACCCAAAAGAGGGCGCTGGTTAAAAAACAATCATTTGATTTTCTTTCTTTCTCTCCCTTAGCAATGGGAAAGGAGTCTATCTATCTGCCTAACTTTGGTAGATTTCCCCCAACGCCATCAACAGAAATTCCATGAATCCCTTGATGGATAAGTCCGATGACTCAGCAGCAGTGCAGAATTGAGTTTCTTGTCTGCTGGATCAGATCTATAGTTAGGGGGAAATACATACCAAAAGGTTCGAAGAAGGAAGGTGCATAAGAGTATATAACTAACCTACCCTTCTGTATAACCTATTCATATTAGTGAAGCGGTTGGATGCAAAAGGGAAGTGCATGTTTGTGAGACCTTAGTCGGGATGCATAGGTGAGTCAACTTATGAGCACGGAAGAGCATGGTACCGCTACCCCTCTCTAAGTAAAGGTAAGATTCTTAGCCCTGTAGATGACTCCATCTAAAATACAACAGGGACAGCCGTTTTTAGCAGCTCGTTTTGTATCTTGAAGAAAGAGTAGGCTTAAGTAATGTAATAGGGGTCAAGTAAATAATATCTATGCTATTGCCCTACCGATTTAAGGCCTCTGCCCGATCCCAAATGCTCATTTTTTTGAGTTTATCTTCAATTGATGTTTTCTTAACCTTTCGAAGACCTTGCATAAATTTTCAATGTGGTCGGTTCTTTCTTTTGAAAAGACTACCAAATCGTCCATGTAAGGCTCACATATGTTATGTAGGAGGTCACTGATAATATGTGTCATCGCTCATTGATATGTTGCACTTTCTTTTTCTTTTTTTAGGCATAGCGTAGTAAGGAAAGGAAGGGAGGGCACTCATTCGAATCGAATAGCTGAAACTACTATAACTCCTATTTTTCTGCTTTAAGAGAAGCCTTCTAGCTCGTTTTAAAGCGTTGAAGAGAGAGATAGGACATTCTAAAGATATTTGTTGAGGAAGCATTTGATTTCTAACTACGAGTCCATTTTCAAGCTAACTGAATGCCTATCTGCTGCTAGTTTTGTTCCACTATCTTCTCTTAATGCTCTCGTTGCCGGTGTGACAGTCTGAGTAGACAGTGCTCTCTTTCCTGTTGTTTTTGGGGTTCATAACCGGTGCTATTGAATCTGCAGTTAGGGGAATATCACCAGTTCTTGGAATAAGAGCTCTGGGACATCATGGCGTTGAGGGAGGTTTAGCCTAGCCATAAGCCTTTACGGAATAGAATGCTTCTTTGATAGAGCTTCAAGAAAGAAAGAGGAAGGCCCTCTTTTTGCAAATGGATCACTTAGTCGGAATAAGCGGCTTAGGTTAATACGGAATAAGCCATTTTTCCCATGTTTTCATGGAAAGGTGTCGAAGGAATAGGCACATTTAGAGCTGTGGGACTTGAAGGAATAGAATGCCCCGTTAGAATGGGCAGGGATAGTCGATCATTGGCTTAATTTCCTGGGGGACTGACGTATCAAATATTCTTGGTATTTCATCGTGAAAGTGTCACATTTAGATTGTTCTTATTAAAGGAAAGAGTCGAATAGACAAAGGGTTTACATGACCGCTCGCTTTGTACAAGATGCCATAGTATAAGAAGAAGGCCTTTGTTTGCAAAGATGACTTTCCCGCTTTCCTTTGTGAGGGAGGCTTGTGCAGATGAATTAACAGTCAAAGTATAAGGAAGATGGCATAGAGAATAGAATGCGATTGATGCTTAGAATGCCCAATTTTTAGGGGTTGTGATAGAAGGAGCTGTGGCACTTTCGGAAGGGGGAATCAGACTAGGCTGTCATTGTTCTAGAAGAGGAAGCGTAGCTGGCACGTTGAACCATGTCTGTCAATGGTGAAAGATAGCCCTAAAGTGAGGGCCTCGGAGATAGTAGTTCTCAACTGTCGATCAACGTGACAATCATGCCTGCTTGACAAAGCCTTTTTCATTTAGTCTCCCAATAAACGAAAAAGCAATTTTGGTGACACGAAAGTTGTGCTCGACGCTCTCTTTCCTATTCCACTGTGCTAAGTGATCTTTCCCTTTCTTGCTGGATGACTACTATGGAAAAAGATGATGACTACTCCCAGTATCTGGTCAATCCATGCTGATGCTAGAAGAGCTATTCCTGCCGCCCACCCAAAAGAGACGAGGAAGACTAACCACCATCCCGCTCGAACCTTTGCTGCCTGAGTTATATATCTGACTGCGAGAAGGAAGGTTCAAGCTATGGCTGCCCCATGGGATGCTCATTTGAAACCTTTGTCAGGTCAATGCGAGAAAGAGAGAAGTGACATAAACATAAGAATGGAAGGTTTGCTTGTCAGATGTCGGGCCAATGAGGCTCTTCTAGCTTTACCTACACGGCATGGAATAGATCAAAGGCGAGGTGGGAAATGCCCCGCACAAACTATCTGATCAAGTTTTCTTTTTCCTATCACAGGCAGCTGGCAAAGCCGTGTTTGATCGTCGCGTACATGCTCCGTTACAGCTTCGTTCATGCGCCAATCAATTGATAGTGATGCAGAGAAGGGAGAGTTCTGATCATCGTGTGGGTAGTCTCTATTAGAGTTTCCATTTCATGTGCACTAAAAAGGAAGGAATACTGGTGCGACTATAGTAATGCCAAGCATATGAGAAAAGGACTCTACCTACCCATACTGACAATTGAAAGAAGCTCATCGCGGATGATAGGACAAGCGATAGCGATTCCATTCTTGCTCTTCCTATTCCATACCATAAACAGACACCTTTGATTCATCGACATTGGCGCTAGAGGCTCTACCCCCACCCACCAGCCCTTTATGGAGTTAGCGAATCAAGAGAAAAAATTCCCTGATATAATAAAGAAAGTAAGAAGGGTTCTAAACTATTGAAGCAGAAAGCACTAAAGACTGTTACGACGTGGCAGAAATGATCACCGTCAAGCACAAGATTCAAAACTGGAATCTTCATACTCTTGTTAGTTGGGAGAGAACATCCTATCTTGTTGATTCTCCTTTCCCACCGCCTCGAGCTCTCGCTTTCAAGGTGGATACGCAAGAAATGCACTATGAAAATTGACATGACACAATACCTGAAGAGTATGATGTGCCTGGCCTTGTTTCTCTTGATCCCCACCCACCTCCCATAGAGGCGGGTCAATATCAATATTTATACCAGAGATTGCTTTTAGCTTTATCTTTTCAGAGACAGGAGAATTCCTTCTGTACTTACAAGAATGCTACGTAGGGAGAAGAATCTCTTGACTCAGGAGCACCTGAATCTATTCTTTTTGTGTCCCATATCCGCCTATGTTAAAGCATCCACCCATTCCTCAGTGAAAGGAAATGCTACTCAGGGATCAAAAAAGAAAGCGGTGCCTCGTCAAAAAGACTTGGTTCATAGAGTAGAGGCCTTTCCCTAAGATATTGGTTTTAAGCTCATGTGGGTGACATTTTGTCTTACGACACGGCATGGTAATTGATCGAGTGCGCTTTCCTTTCTCTTACTCCCAATTTAGGAAGGGAAGTGCTAAAGGGCGGGCATGCTCAACCGAAAGGAGAGGAAAGCTTCTTCACTTTCGGCACGGGCGCTGACTCCGCGATCTCTAGGTTGCCGAGGTTCCTTTTCTTCCGCCTCTTAAGATACGCTATCTCTATGATTTGATCCTTCGCATATCGGCCCCATACTTCTTTGATCTCCCTTTCTCCTGACGTAAGAAAGTGACACATGCTTGGCCAGCTTTTTTCAAACTTAATGGTCAAGTTCCCTGCTACTTCCTAAATATGCCTTGGATGAGCCTAACAGCCGTGTACCTAGAAGCACTTTTGTTTTCAACTGCCAGATGGTAAAGGAAGGCGCCATCCCTCCTTTCTCTCGCAATCATAATAGCCATACAGTCGAATAGTTGAGTTAGATGGGGGATAACGGTCGAACTATGAAAGAGGTTTGCTACCAAAGAATTAGGAGTTATAACATTCATAAAAGAAAGAAAAGAATAATATAGGAACTCAAACTAGGAAAGAAAAAGAATAAGGAGAATTGCATAAGTAAGGTAGTCGCTTCTTGTTTTGGTATATCGCTCTGCGAGCAGAGCGAATGAATATAAATCTTTCCGAATATCATGAATATCCTTCGCCCCTTATCTCCTCATCTTGCTATTTATAAGCCACAACTTACTTCGACGTTTTCAATTTCCCATAGAATTTCTGGAGCATTCCTAACTTGAAAATTGGTTTGATTTATTTCTTTCAGGCCCTACTTGAAAAGGTTGGGTTCTCTGTGGGGCGTCGATCCCTTGCCTTATTTTGTAGTAGAGCGATTGGATTGGAGGGGGAGCTCGGTCCCTCGAGAATCCATGTACCGCCATGACAGAGCATTCCTTGGAGAAATTCCATACCCTTCTTTTGGATGTCGAATCGAGGGGAGTCAATTCCGAGTCCTTCTCTCAATTAAAAGGGAAGGTACCCCTGCGATGGGTCGGGGACGAACACTCTACCACATAGTGGAGTGGATAGCTATGACTACTATAATGGAGATCGTGTACAACAACAATCCTATATTGATGTCGATTCATCCACACTTCCATTCCTTGTAGAGGAAGGCTAACTGCTTGCTGGCTGGGAGCTGTATGAGCGGTAACGTCCATGTACGGCTCTATGAGAAAGGCGGTGGACAGAAATGGCCTTGTTGTACCCCACTCTCGTCTTTAATGGGGTATGCTCTTTATTTTTTGGGAGTGTATGCCAATATGATCTTAATGAGGTGCGGGTCTTTGCATATGACATTCATTGGGCTTCTCTCTTCGGGAGCTTGTGCCCCGGTGTGTTTGTGCAATAAACCCCTCCGGCCGAAGACGAGAAGGGTAGCCTTGTATGTAAGCACAATAATGAACCGCGGCGAACCCTCAGACGACCTATCTAAGATTAGGGGGATCCTCAGTAGTGGTGACCTTTTCACTCTTCCACGGACTGATACATGTACCGAATGCTCATACGGCAAAGTTGACTCCTGGGTCTGGAACATGGGGGGTTGCTCCGAGAAATCCTTTCTTTCTCGTCTACTCAGGGGGTGCGGACACACCTGCGCGGATTACAGGTGACAGTTACAAGAATGGCGGGGAAGTTAACGGTACCCGATGACATTCAGGGATGGATGTAGACCCATCGGGCAGGGATAATAATTCCGGTCCTGGATGAAGTGGCGACCATTCTCAAGAACCAAAAAGACTGAGCTGAGGGAAGCCCTATGAGTCACTGGAACGACGGAAGGAGTGCCCTTTTTCTATCAATAGGGGGAGCAAAAAAGGGGCTTTGCTCCCCTTTACAATATGAAGAAAGCAATAAGGGTCGAAGTTTAGACCGCCCACAGTAGTTCTACCTATAGAAAGGATCATGAAAGAGGCGATCAGAATGGTACTCGAATCCATTTACGATCTCGAATTTCCAAACATATCGCACTTCCGCTCGGGTCGAGGCTTCCACTCTGTCCCAAGACAGATCAAAGAAGAGTGGGGAACCTCTCGCTGGTTTTTGGAATTCGATATCAGGAAGTGTTTTCATACCATCGACCGATATTGACTCATCCCAATCTTTAGGGAAGAGATCGACGATCCCAAGTTCTTTTACACCATTCAGAAAGTCTTTTCTGCTAGACGACTCGTATGAGGTGAGAAGGGCCCTTACTCTGTCCCACATAGTGTATTATTATCTGCTCACCATGCAACATCTACCTACACAAGATTGATCAAGAGATAGGGAAAATCCGACAGAAGTACGGAATTTCGATTGTTCAGAGAATAAGATCGGTTCTATTAAGAATAGATATTATTGATGACCAAGAAAGGTCTTCCGAAGAAGCAAGCTTCAACGCTCCCCAAGACAACAGAGCCATCATTGTGGGGAGGTTAAAGAGCATCCAACGCAAAGCGGTCTTTCATTCCCTTGTTTTGTCGTGGCACCCCCCCCCCACAAGCACCCCCCGGCTCAGGGGGGACCAGAAAACGCCTTTCGTTTTCCACCATTCGTCGGCTCTTGCCACCTTCCTTAATAAGCCCTCGAGCCTCCTTTGCGCCTTTTTTTTCATAGAAGTCGCCGGGTTTGCCTGGAAGTCCGAATTCTATGGTAGAGAACGCTGTATTAATAATTGGGCCATGAGAGACTCTTTTAAGTATTGCAAAAGAAAGGGCCCGCTAATATATCTAGGTTGGGAGGCGATACTTGTTATCAGGTCAGAGAGAGGCCTGGACCGTAAGATGCCCCCCTTAAAAAACCTATTACTTAATAAGGATTTGCTACGCGCGATATGCCGATGAATTGCTACTAGGAATCGTGGGTCCGTCGAGCTTCTCATAGAAATACATAAACGTATCGCCCACTTCCTACAAACTGGCTTGAACCTTTGGGTAGACTCTGCAAGATCAACAACCATAGCTGCACGGAGTACGGTAGAATTCCTCAGTACAGTCATTCCGGAAGTCCCTCCGAGGGCGACTCCTATATAATTCTTGTGAAAGCTTGAGAAGCGTCCACGGGTAAAGCACCGTATCCATGTAACTACCTGCCACCTACGCTCCGCCATCCATTCAAAGTTTAGGAACCTAGGTAATAGTATCCCGATCAAATAGCTGATGAAGGTGATGAGCGGAACAGGGAGTCTACTAGACGCAGTTCAACTAGTGGAGACTCTTAGAACAGCTAGAGTAAGAAGTTCCCAAGTGAGCGTCTTATGGGGGGACGTCAAGCACATATGGCAAGGATCAAGGGAGATCTCATTGTTGCATAGCTCAGGTCGGAGCAAGGTTCCATCGAACGTTCAACAGTTAGTCTCACAATCGGGCACTCATGCCCCAACATTGTAATTGTATACTCCTGCAGGTCGGAAGGCGGCGGGGGAAGGAGGGGGACACTGGGCAAGATCTATCAGCAGCGAATTTCCTATACAAATAGAGGCACCTATCAAAAAGATACTTCGAAGGCTTCGGGATCGAGGTGTCATTAGCCGAAGAAGACCCTGGCCAATCCACGTGACCTGCTTGACAAACGTTAGCGACAGAGACATCGTAAATTGGTCCGCGAGCATCTCAATAAGTCCTATGTCCTACTACAGGTGCTGCGATCACCTTTACCATGTGCGAATGTTTGTCGACCATCAGATCCGCTGGTCTGCAATATTCACCCCAGCCCGCAAGCACAAATACTCGGTACAGAATATAATCCTAAAGTACTCCAAAGACTCAAATATAGTCAATCAAGAAGGTGGTAAGACCCTTGAAGAGTTTCCCAACAGCATAGAGCTTGGGAAGCTCGGATCCGGTCAAGATCCGAACAACAATGAGCACTCAACTACTAGTAAAAAAGGAGAAAGTTGACTTTGAGAAAGAAGGTGCTTCTTGCCGCTTTATTAGTAAGTAAGATTGTTTTATATCTCCTCAATAAAAGCAAAATATCACTCTTAAAAGCAAGCTTTCTCTTATATGCGATACCTACCACATAATTTCATTTGCTTTCCTACTTAAGGCACTAGTTCGGATAGAAACCCGGATCAGGCAGGTGTCCTAGCTAACATAGCTATCCGTCCGAAATAGCTACATTCCATTGCAAGCTACTATAGAGGCATATAATTTTTCGGGTGTTAAGAAAGATATTGAATCTAGAGCGGACATGTTTGCTTACTGACTAGATCGGGCTGTTTGAAACTTTGCTAACTCTTCTACCTATAAGGAAGCTTGAAAGTGGAAATTCTCTGATCTATGACCCCGAAATAAAGATAGTCTTTTTTACGATTCCACGCATTGGAACTGAAAAGGGCTATTCATAAACAATATTCTTTGATTCTTACCTCTTATCTTATTGTAGGAGATAATCGGAGACAGAAAAGTCTTCCTATTAATTCCTTTTGAATAAGGCTACGCTTCTTCAAGCCTTTGAAACTATTGAAAATAAAATCTTTATTTTCAGGCAGGTTTTCTTCTCCACCAACAACCAAGACGCATGAAAGCAGTTTCCAGAGCTGCTGGGCAGAAAATACATGATGGCATGAAACTCGATTACGTACGCTGATTGTTCGTCCACTTCAAACGCTCAAAACAGACCATTTTCCGTGTGAAATGACAGGGATTGGTTTGGTTACTTAGGGAATCCCAAGCAAAGCAATCTACGCAATTTCCGGGTTCAGTAGTAGGAAAGAAAGGGACCTCTCACTCAATTCAATAACATGTTCTAGGGCATATTATTATAATAATAATGTTCGCATTTGACCAGGCTTTTTGGACGTTCCATGATTAAACCGACTAGCGGCACTTTCGAGATGCCACCTTGTTTATAAATATAAAAAAAGTCTTTTCAATTCCATTTGACTCGGGGCGTCAGGGACCCTCCAACAGAAACCTCGTCTTTTTTGTCGTCGATAAGTTCTCCCTCAGTGCCCTACTATTCATAAGAAATACTGATTGTTGAGAGACTGATTTATGAAAGCCCGGTGAGGCCTCAACCGACAGCGTTGCTTCGTTCTGCGGCGGTTTTCAAGCTAGCACCCGTTTCAGCATATCATCTCGCTCGATTCCAAAAAAAAAAAGAGACGCTGTTTTTGATTATCCAGTTCTATATCGAAAACGAGCAGTTGATCCCACGAAAGCAACGCTGGCTTTGTTGCGGGTTCAACTGGAATTGTAAGAAGTGAGGTAAATTGCCTTTCTCCCCACCGCATATGCCTCCTCTGCTTATGCCACTGGTGATGAACTCACTATGGCTATTCAACGTCAAACTCAGAGTTTTTCTTACTACATAGGCGGCTAAACGAAGCCCCAGTCTTGATTTGTCAAACCCCAACCCCCTTATTAGTAGCCGAAGTAAAGGCCAGCATGAGATCAAAGTCACTTGCCGTCCGTTCGCTCTCTGTTCAACAAAGGCCATCGATATTCCCTTACTTCTCAAGTTTTGAATTTTATGAGCCCTTCGATTGTATCCCATAATAAAATCTCTCTGATAAACATCTTGTCGATGATTCGATTTTAACATATTATTTATAATCTTCGTGTGCGCTTTTCGCCTGGCTTCTTTGCGTAAAGAACCTAACTCATCTGAAGTTAAGAAAAATGAACCATTTAACCTTTTAACCAGTGTATGCTAAGTAGTGGCAATAAGAATCTGAACTTTCTGAAATTGGAACCAGAACTTGAATAGGAAAACAAGTGGACACACCCGCAAGGAAACCCATCTCGAAACCAGCGAGTTGCCTAAAACCTCCCTTGTTGTCTTGCTTGCTTTCGGATAAGAAAGACTAGTCACTTTAACCTACCTTCCTAGCTTTAGTTGCCTTAAGGCTTGTCTTTCTTTCAGAACCTTGTTACTTTTAAGCTGTCTTTTCGCCTGAGGCTTTCGGACAAGACTACTTACTCCAGTAGGTTAGTAAGCTACCTCTTCCGCTTTCAGGCAAGGGTAGCTCTGAAGGGAGAGTTGAGCGGAACCAGGCATAAGGAGCAACAATCGCTATTGATAGTTCCCCCGCTAGGGGAACGTCAGGAGGGGGACATGCTCTATGTCCACTGATTCTGTTTAGTACAGTATAGGAAGCCCTTGTTTGAGTGAGAGCTTCTAGAATGCCATTCATTTCGCAATAAGAAACTTTTCCACATAGAGGTTTCAGCTACTTAAAGCGAGAGTGCATCCAAAAATTCGAGAAGAGTGCTCGGCCTTGGTTGAAACAATTATAGGTGTCAATGGACCGATTTCACTAGCAGAGCACTTTCTCCAATGTGCGCAAACAGAGATGCCACTTTCAATGATGGACACCGGCCCTTGTGTTAAAGTAGCATCGAGTTTCGCTTGGAAACCGGCAAGTTTCTAGTTTCCAAATAAGTGGTACCCTTTCTTTAGAGTCCGGTAGGTCAATTAAGTTGCCTAAATCTCTTCCTTATCTGCTGCTCTGTAGCTGCCTTCCTCGCTTCGTCTTCGGCTTTCAGAGTTGTGAACTAACCTCTTCCTTTTACAGCCAGACAACTGGCAGATAAGCTGGGCATCTAAAGAACATAAGATCCGAGCTGCCGCCAGGCATAAAAGTCATATTGTCAACTAGGGAAATTGGCACAACCAGGCATCTCAAACATTGATAAGGGAAGAATCAGGCTTTCATTAGGATGATATTCCTTTCATCCGAATGGCAAGGCTTGCTAGTTTCCTGAAGTACACTCGCATCTGTCTATCTATGTCATAGTTGCTTGGAAGGAAGGTCTCAGATGTACCTTCGGCATGTAAGAGATTTTCTTTCCTCTATCTATGTCATACTTGGGATTCACTGACAGCCAATTCCAAGTAGATCCTCGCTCCGCTTCGTTTCGCTCGTTTTCTCTTTCCTTCTGCCTGCAAAAAAAGTTATGAGATTGGTTTTGTGTGCGTTAGCGATCATCAAACCTGTGACATAGATAAGATTTACGTTCATGCAGTTGGAATGCCTGAGACCACTTTTTGCCTTGCTGCTCTTGCTTCTCTGGCTACTGCTCCGGCTAAGGCTTTCTTTCCGCTTTGACTTGCCTTCCTTATCTTTCAATCTGGACTTGCATGTGTTCCGCATATGACTATTTCGAGTGATTGCTGCTATCTGGCTTGAGTTAGACAAGCAGAGAAGGATCTTATGCCACCGGTGACCGGCCTGTCTATCTAGTATCTAGTACTAGGACTAGTAGAGTAGAGACACTACTGGGCGGGGCTTCCTGGATCACAGCTTCTCGCTTAGCTAACTGCCAGACAATGATGCAAATGAACTCCTTATATAGAATGTAGATTGACATATTCAATGACGCAGCCAGTACGACAGACAAGCTACTTTCTTATTCTAGGACTGGAAGATCCTCTATCTATTAGCATACTCGTACCGACAGTTAGACTAGCACTCTCTCCACAATCAATCACAGTAACTGGATGTAAGAGAGCTGACTGTCTATTATCTATGTCATGCCTTGGCAGGTGAATATGAGAGAGAGGCTGTAAGTTCATTCTCTCCTTCTCCATATTTTTGAAAGCACTCTTTAAGCACGCTGACAGAATGATTGACCCTCACATCTCTCTCATTTCCAGTGATTTCGCTACAGTTTACTAGCGCATTCCTAGACTAAGACTACGTCATTGAAGAAGCAAGCTTACTCTCATTCCAGGAATCAGAGGAAGGCATTCTGTCCAGTAATGAAGTTAGAAGTTTCCGACTTGCTTTCTCTCTTCTCTTGCAGTTGGCAGTCTCAGTCAACTTTGTTTCGGGCCTTCTCTTCTACTCTATCTGGTTATTCGATTGGTAGGTACAGCATAATATGTAATATCTATCTAAAAGGAATCCATTTTGGATTTCTATGTTATATACTTTCTTTATTTACCATCTTAATCTATATCTTTGATTTAGATTACGTTCCTTTGGTTGTCTACTGTTCTACTCATTAGATGCGGGGCTGGCAAAGTGGGGATTTTACCTTATTTTTCAGTAGGTCGCCTACTATGCACTCTCTATATCTTTGGATAAAGAACAATCCATCCCACCAAAGAGGGTACCGTATGCAACAAAAACGGAAATAAACCGCAATTTTTAGTTTTATTCCATAGGAAAATTTATTAGAGTTTATAGTTACATTTTTATCCGAAATAGAATATATTTACAAAGGGTAAAAACGGCGAACGATATTTCGCTAAGGAGCTTCGTGCTTTTAATATAGTATAGATACGGTACGTGCGTTGCACGTGTATTTTTTATCTATAAAAATATAAAGTGTATAGAATATGAATAAATTGGGTAATAGCACAATCAACGTCGAGGTAGATGCAACATTCATATAAATAGAAAAATAAATGCTTGTAACGTTATGCTATAGTTGAATTCGTAATTGAGTATCTTTTGCACTTGCAAAGACGAAGAACTTAGGTAAGTTCATTATATAGTCTTTGTAATTGTAAATATTTTTATTATATGAATAATGATATGTTATATTGTGGTACCAGACCTAATATATACACGATAAAAGGCAAAAAAACTGATTGCATGCAAATAAACTTATCCACGAATCATCTAAAGGTTGTTTAAGAAGCATAAGACCAGCAATGTGTGTGTACATATATATATATATATATATATATATATATATATATATATATATATATATATATATATACTATTCAAACAAGAGTTTGTAGCCACCTACATATTGTCATTATAACTTGTACATCAAGCAATATCTAGAGTCTTAGAAACTTTACACTTACCGTTTTAGCTAGCATACTCGTTCTCGATGTGAGTTTATTCAAATTTACAAATAAGAAAAATTATCAATATGAATTCAGCTCATACTTATTCTAAATATGAAGACTTTAACTTCTAAATATGAGTTTAGAATTATCATGTAATTGATGATTGAATAATTCAATTACCAGCAATTCTTGCATAGCACAAAATATTATAAGGTCTATCTCATAAAATTAAATTAAATTGAAAAAAGAAATCACATACATAACAAAGAGAATTTTTTAAATAAATAAAAAATAACACTCGCTCAATAAAGAGCATATTAATCAATACTTTTATGCTTATAGAATGTTTCAAGTTATAAAAAAGAAAATAGTATCAAATATATCGCCGTGGTGCTACAAGCTAATGAACAAAATTATATCAACACTTGTGACTCAAAAGATGTATTGACAATAAACTTTTTAGCCTGCAATACCAATTTGTCACGACCCAAAAATCAACCGTCGTGATGGTGCCTATCGTGGAACTAGGTAAGCCGCTACTCAACTATCTCAACAAAGTAAAAGCTTTAAAAATATAGGCAGAAGCAATTAATATTTAAGAAAAACCTTTTTAAAACCGAAATAAACCCGCAACACAATACAATCTATCCTAAAACTGGGGTGTCACCGAGTACATGAGCATCTATGTCAGAATACAGTCTACTACAATGTCTAAAGAGTAAAAATGAAAGTACACATAAAGATAATGAAGGAGAGTCAAGGCCTGCGAACGCCATGCAGCTACCTCGATAGTCTCCGAGATCCTATCTCCTCAATCAACAGTCGCCGTAACTAGAAGCACCTGGATCTGCACATGAGGTGCAGGGTATAGCGTGAGCACAACCAACTCATGGACGAAATGAAGTGGAATTGATCCAACCCCCTTTGTTTAAAAAGAACACTGCCCAGCCCAACTACCGCACCTGCGGCCGCTTCACCGCATCTGCGGTCTTGCAGGTGCGGCCAAAATCTCGCACCTGCGCATACCTCTGCCCAGCACAGCTCCGCACCTATGATGCCAAACGCGCCCCTATGGTCTCGCACATGCGGAGACCTTCCGCTTCTGCGACTCCAGCTGCCAGCTCGTATTCCGCTTCTGTAGAGCTTTCCTCGCATCTGCGGGATCGAAGATGCAGATACATCCTCGCATCTGTGACCATCCCAACTCTATCCAAATGTCACTTCTGTGACCATATCGCCGCACCTACGGGCTCGCACCTATGTTCCTTTTCACGCAGGTGCAATTGCACCAGATATCAGTTGCCTCAGCACTTCTTTCAAGTCTAAACTCGATCCGTTAATCATCCGGTATTTATCCGAGGCCCTCAAGACCTCAACCAAATATACCAACACGTCCCAAAATATATTACTAACTTAGTCGAGCCTTCAACTCATATCAAACAGCGCTAAAAATACGAATCACCCTCCAATTCAAACTTAATAAACTTTAAAACTTCAAACTTTTACAACCAATGCCGAAACCTTTTGCCAACAAAATCATAACACATACTGAACTCCCACACTGGTAGAGTATCTAAATTACAAATTGTAACCTATCACCCAAAAATCACAGCAGAACTACCGAAATGAGTAAAAGAAAGTCACTTCTAGTCCCATAACTCTCAATAATGAATTAAAATAACATGATAGACACGGTTTACTACAATAGAATCTCCCGACAGGGGTAAACACATAAGAAGAGTACAAGATCACGAAACTCACCCATATGTGAAGTAAAATAGAAGGACTCACCCTGATAAGCAGAACCGAAACAAAATACTAATGATGCTTCTCTATAAAAATTTGAACCCATACATGTACGACATCATCTGGTGCAGCGGCCTCAGCCCTATTGTAGAAAACACATCAACAGGTCGGGCTTCCCCCTCTTAGGCGCCCTCTACTCGCCTAACCTGTACCCTAAGCTAGCGGTGCAGGGATATCAATAATTGAAACAGAACTCATAGCCTGATTACCCCGTTGTGACATATCTATCCGTAGTCTGAGACAATCTTACTCCATGTGGCTGATATTTCCTCACTCAAAGCAACCTCTCCGCTGACGTGGCTGTGGAAGCTATCTAGTACGGGTACCCTGAGACCCACGGGTACCTGAAACGCCGTGCAAAACCTGAAGTGCAAACTGAACTGGCTGACCTACAAAAACCTCTACCATGTCGTACCCTGCCACCAAATAGGAACTAATAGGTCTCTCCAGTCTACAAGGCCTCTTAGCCTCCCTTCCTTCTCTCTCTCTACTGACCCCGCATGACCTCTAGTCGGAGAGAGATCTCTACCACCTGCTAAAATGGAATATTCGACACCAACTCCCAAGCCATGTTGAAACGAATATCATGACTAAGTCCCCCAATGAACCTGCGGCCTCACTCTCTAACTGTAGAAACCAAAGTAAGTGTATGTATGAACAATTCATTGAATATAACGACATACTCTGACACTGACATAGTGCCCCAGCACAGCTGCTCAAACTCCGCGCGCCATGCATCTCGAAGGGTCTGGGGAGCAAACTCTCTCAAGAACACCTATGAAAACTGAACCCATGATAGTGAAGCTGCATCGGTCGGACTACCCAACTCATACGCTCGCCACCACTGATATGTTGCTCCCTTAATCTAGACCATAGTAAAAGCAAGTTTGATGAGTGTTGGCTTGCCTAACAATGGTGTTGAGCGCCATCACGGCCTATGATGGAATTGGGCCGTGACAACATAGTATCAGAGCACTAGGTTCACCTAGGTCTCACAAGTTATGGGCAGGTCTAATATAGTCTTGCGGATCGGTGCAGAGACGTCCGTACTTATCTTTGAGAGGCTATAAGATGTTAGGAAAACTACTCTTTATTCATTTTCCTATTGTGCAGTTGATGGTATACTAAGTTTCTTCCTCTTATTCTCTCACAGATGGTGAGAACGTGCGTAACAGACGTTCCAGACCCAGGAGGGGCTGCTCCCCCTGTTGCCGGAGGCCGAGGTCGAGGCCGGGGGACGGCATCAGCCCCAGGACATCCCAGAGTTGCCCAGTTGCACCGCTAGAGGATCCATTGGAGGATCCTATAGTTGAGGAGCAGGGCGAGGTGCCCGCAGCATAGCCAGCCCCGGTCGATTTCATGACAGCACCGGGCTTCCAGGAGGTCATGGGTCGTATGCTACGGTTTATGGATTCTATGACCCAGGCCGGTTTACTTCCAGCAGACCCGGCCACATCTCAGGCGGGAGGGGGAGCACAGACCCCTACCGATCAGGGTCCTAGGCATGCAACCACTGTATATCATACCCCGAGCACTCTCCCCGTGGGCGGAGCCCAGTCAGTCGCAGCAGTTGTACCTGAGCCTAGACTAGCTGCGCCCGGTGAGCCACATAAGCTTTTGGACAGATGGACTAGACTTCACCCTCCGGTCTTTGGGGGTGAGGGACATGAGGATCCTCAGAACTTTATTGATATGTGCAGTGACAGACTACACAACATGAGGATATTGGAGTCTTACGGGGTGGATTTCACTACCTTCCAGTTAGAGGGAAGTCTTATCTTCTTGGTAGACCAGCAGATTCTCCTCCCATGACTTGGGGCCAGTTCATACGCCTATTCTTGGATAGGTATATTCCACCCTCTCAGAGGGAAGAGTTGCGATTCCAGTTTGAGAAGCTCCAGTAGGTGAGATGTCCGTGACCGATTATGAGGCGAGATTCTCTAAGCTGTCTCGCCATGCACTCATGATACTCCCTACTGAGGCGGAGTGGGTGCAGAGGTTTGTTGCGGGGTTGCACTCAGGTATTCAGGCTAGTATGGCCCGAGAGGTAGAGATGGGGACTTCCTACCAGCTAGTAGTGGAGATTGCTTGGAGGATCGAGGGCTATCGCTAGAGGGGTAGGGAGAAGATGTAGCAGGACAAGAAGGTCCGTTACTCCGGGGAGTTCAGAGGTGCCCCAGCTAGGGGCAGAGGTCAGTTCAGGAGGGGTCAGCCCAGTAGGCCCCCATATCCAGCACCGTTGCCTCCACGGGGTGCTCCAGCGCGACCCTATTTCAACACTGTGCCGTAGAGTTCTTACCGACTGCCAACTATTCAGGGTCCTTCCAGTGGGTACTCCGGTCAGCTGAGTTCTTCTAGTGTTTACTTCAATACCATACCAGAGAGTTCATATCGCCCACCAACTATTCAGGATTCATCCGGTGGGTATTCAGGCCATCAGGGTCAGACTTTAGGGCAGCAGATCACCACGTTGAGAGGTTGTTTTGAGTGAGGGGATCTTAGTCATGTGTGGAGAATTTGCCCCCGGCTTCGGGGCTAGGCAGTGCAGCAGGGCCAGCAGCCCATGATTACAGCTCCAGTAGCCGCACCAACCGTCCGGCCACCCAGAGGCGGAGGGCAGGTGTGTAGAGGCCATCCTAGAGGTGGAGGTCAGGCTGGCGGAGGCCAGCCGGGGGGCGCTCCAGCCAGATTTTATGCTTTGCCGGCCAGACCAGATGCAGTGGCCTAAGATGCCGTGATCACATGTATTATCTCTGTCTACGGTAGATATGCTTCAGTATTATTTGATCTAGGATCTACCTATTCGTATGTGTCATCCCTGTTTGCTCATTTTTTGGATATTCCTTATGGGTCCTGGGTACTCCTATTTATGTGTCCACTCCTATGGGCAATTCTGTAGTTGTGGATCAGATTTATCGGTCCTGTGTGGTCATATTCTATGGTTACGAGACTAGAGCGGACCTTCTGTTACTTGATATGACCAACTTTGAGGTCATCCTGGGCATGGACTGGTTATCCCCATATCACGCCATCCTTGATTGCCATGCCAAGACTGTTACCTTAGCAATGCCAGAGTTGCCTAGATTGGAGTGGAAGGGTTCGTTTGTCAGTACGTCTAGTCGGGTTATCTCTTTTCTGAAGGCTCGACATATGGTCGAGAAGGGTTGTTTGACTTATCTAGCCTATGTTCGGGATACCACCGCAGAGTCTCCGACGATTGATTCATTGCCAGTAATCCGGGAGTTCGCCGATGTGTTTCCTTCTAACCTTCCAAGCATGCCACCAGATCGTGATATTGATTTCTGTATTGACTTGGCTCCGGGTACCCAGCCTATATCTATCCCACCGTACCGTATGGCTCCGAAAGAGTTGAAGGAGCAGCTTGAAGAGTTATTAGCAAAGGGATTTGTTAGACCAAGTGTATCACCTTAGGGTGCACCAGTATTATTTGTGAAGAAGAAAGATGGAACTATGCGGATGTGCATTGATTACCGCCAGTTGAACAAAGTTACCATTAAGAACAAGTACCCGTTGCTGCGTATTGATGATTTGTTTGACCAGTTTCAGGGTGCTAGGGTGTTTTATATGATCGACTTGAGATCGGGATACCATCAGTTAAAGATTCGGGACTCAGATGTTTTGAAGACTGTCTTCCGTACTAGATATGGCCATTATGAGTTTCTAGTGATGTCTTTCGGCCTGACTAATGTCCCAGCGGCATTTATGGATCTTATGAATAGGGTTTTCAAGCCTTATATCGATTCCTTTGTTATTGTCTTCATTGATGACATCTTGATTTACTCACGTAGCATGGAGGAGCACGAGCAGCATTTGAGAGTGGTGCTTCAGACCTTGAGGGAACAGAAACTATATGCTAAGTTCTCCAAATGTGAGTTTTGGTTAGATTTTGTGGCATTCTTGGGGCATGTGGTATCAGGTGAGGGCATTAAGGTAGATCCCAAGAAGATCGAGGCAGTTCAGAGTTGGCCTCGTCTTACTTTGGCGACTGAGATCAGGAGTTTCTTGGGGCTAGCAGGTTATTATTGCCGATTTATGGAGGGCTTCTCATCCATTGCAGCACCTTTGACTAGATTGACCCAGAAGTGTGCTCTGTTCCGTTGGACCAATGATTGTGAGGTGAGCTTTCATAAGCTCAAGACAGCTCTGACTACAACACTAGTTCTAGTGTTACCTTCCGGTTCGGGGATATATACGGTGTATTGCAACGCTTCACGCATTGGCTTGTGTTGTGTATTGATGCAGGATGGGCGAGTTATTGCATATGCTTCACATCAGCTAAAGCCCCATGAGAAGAATTATCATGTGCACGATTTGGAGTTGGCCGCGGTTGTTCATGCTCTTAAGATCTAGAGGCATTACCTTTATAGGGTATCCTGTGAGGTTTACACTGATCATCGCAGCTTGCAACATTTGTTCAAGCAAAGGAATCTTAATTTGAGGCAACACAGATGGCTTGAGTTACTGAAGGATTATGACATCACTATTCTTTATCATCCGGGCAAGGCGAATGTGGTTGTGGATGCCTTGAACAGTAAGGCTGAGAGTATAGGTAGCTTGGCATTCATTTCAGCATATGAGATACCACTAGCCTTTGACATTCGGTCCTTGGCTAATAGACTTGTGAGGTTGGATATTTCAGAGCCCAACCGAGTTCTTGCATGTGTTGTTGCCCAGTTTTCACTATTGGAGCAGATCAAGGCTCGACTGTTTGATGATCCGCACTTGGCAGTTCTCAGAGAGACGGCACTACAGGGTGGTGCCAAGGAGGTTTCTATTAGCGAGGATGGTGTTCTGCGACTCCAGGGTCGTCTATGTATTCCTAATGTCAATGACATGAGGGAGAGGATTCTAGAAGAGGCGCACAGTTCTCGATATTTCATTCACCCAGGTGCTACGAAGATGTATCGCGACCTGAAGCAGCATTTTTGGTGGCGGCGGATGAAGAAAGACATAGTTGAGTATGTAGCTAAATACCTAAATTGCCAGCAGGTTAAGTATGAGCACCAGAGGCCAGGAGGCCTACTCCAGCAGATGACTATACCCGAGTGGAAGTGGGAGCGCATCACTATGGACTTTGTAGTTGGGTTACCATGGACCTTGCGGAAGTTTGATGCAGTTTAGGTCATTGTAGACAGATTGACCAAGTTGGCACACTTAATTCCTGTGATGACTACATATACTTTAGAGAGATTGGCCCAGATTTATATCCAGGAGATAGTTCGGCTACATGGTGTGCCCATTTCCATCATTTCAGACAGAGGTCCTCAGTTTACTTCATATTTCTGGATAGTGGTATAGAGTGAATTGGGATCCCGTGTAGAGCTCAGCATAATATTTCATCCACAGACAGACAGTCAGTCGGAGCGGATAGTTCAAATATTGGAGGACATGCTTAGAGCATATGTGTTTGACTTTGGAGGGCAGTGGGATCGATTCTTGGCTTTGGTCGAGTTTTCTTACAAAAACAGTTATCAGTCCAGCATCGAGATGGCTCTATTTGAGACTTTATATGGTCGCCGATGTCGTTCTCCTATCGGGTGGTTTGAGCCCGACGAGGCTAAGTTATATGGTACTGATTTGGTGAAGGATGCCTTGTAAAAGGTAAAGTTGATTCAGGAGCGACTTTGCACAGCACAATCCAGACAGAAGAGTTACGCGGATCAGAAGGCGCGTGATGTGTCATTTATGGTAGGCGAGAAGGTTTTCTTGAAAGTCTCGCTGAAGAAGGGGATCATGCGATTTGGGAAGAAGGGAAATTTGAGCCCAAGGTTTATAGGCCCATTTGAGGTGTTGAGGCGGGTTGGGGAGGTTACTTATGAGCTTGCTTTACCTCCCAGCCTATCGAGAGTTCATCAAGTCTTCCACGTGTCTATGCTCCGGAGGTATCACACGGACTTGTCACATGTGTTAGACTTCAGCATGATTCAGTTAGATGAGAGCCTGGGTTATGAGGAGGAGTCAATTGCCATTGTTGCTAGGCAGGATCGCTAGTTAAGATCCAAGAGGATTTTCGCAGTAAAGGTTCAGTGGAGGGGCCAACCAGTCGGGGAGGCGACCTAGGAGTCCGAGGAGGACATGCAGAGCCGATATCCTCACTTATTCAGCACTCCATGTATAATTCCAAACTCGTTCGAGGACGAACGTTTGTTTAAGAGGTGGAGAATATAACGACTCGACTGGTCATTTTGCTTCTAGAACCCCGTTCCCCTAAATAAGACTTCCCGTATATGCTTTTATTGTTTTATGACTTGCTGGGATGGTTAGTTCGGGATTTTGGAAAGGTTCGGGTTGAAATCGGAACACTTGGTTCCTTAAGGTTGGCTTAAAAGGCCAAGTTTGACTTCAGTCAATATTTCAAGTAGACGACCTCGGAATCAGAAGTTTACGGTTTCAATAGGTTCGTATGATGATTTAGGACTTGAGCGTATGTTCGGATCGGGTTTTGGATGACCCGGGAGCGTTTTGGCGCCTAGTAGTGAAAGTTAGTTCTTGAAGGTTTTAGAACTTTAAATTTGGTTGGGAGCGGGTTTTGGTCCAAACGAAATTTCGAGATCGGGAATAGTTCCTTAATGTCATTTAAGACTTGCACGCAAAATTTGGTGTCATTCCAAGTAGTTTAAGTACGTTTCGGCGCATTGGAAGTAAATTGAAGAACTTGAAGTTCTTAAGTTTGATTCAATTGGTTTTGGGGTGTGATTCTTAGTTTTAATGTTGTTTCGGGCGTTCCGAGAGTTTGAGCGAGTCTGTTTTATGATTCTAAACTTGTTGGTATGTTCGGGCGGGGCCCCCGAGTGTCTATCGGACGAGGCTCGGACCAAGTTGGGAGCATGGAGCCACAACTGAAGCTCCCAGATCTGTCATAATCGCACCTGCACTTGGCCACTCGCAGGTGCGAGCCACGAGCCGCAAAAGCGAGAGATCAAGGGTAGCATAGGAACCGTAGATGCGGAAGATTGGGCGCACCTGCACGACCGCAGGTGCGAGAGCTTTGGTCGCAGGTGCGACTAGGCCCGCAGAAGCGACCCCTTCTGTCCGCATATGCAGAGACTGGCCAGGTGAGGGAAAAGCGCACCTGCGAGGCATTTTCTGCAGGTGCGAGACCGCAAATGCGGCTAATGCACTACATGTGCGAAAATGCGTCGCTGGGCAGTGAGGGTTCATTTAATACGGACTTCGGCCATTTTTATCACATTTTCTCTCACTCTTGGGCGATTTGAGAGCTTTGATGGAGGGGATTTCGATCTAGCTTTGCGAGGTAAGTAATTTCTACTTAATGTGAGTTTGATACTTATATTATGGGTAGATCTTAACATGACAATTTATAGAAATCATGGGTTAGATAAAAAACCTAGGTTTTGATTAAAATGGGATTTTACCATGAAAATGATTATGAAACTTAGTGAAAATCATATATTTATGTTCCTAAGGTTATGGGTAATAACTTTCATAAAAAATTTCCAAAATTCGGGCACGTGGGCCCGGGGGTGAATTTTAAGAATCTTGCTTTTAGGGTTGGGCAATTGCTTTAATAGCGGGGGTATGAAATTTTGAGCGTAAATTGATTAATTTATATAATGTTTGACTAGTTTCGAGTCGTTTGGCACCAAATTTAGAGGTTTGAGCACGTTCTTGAATTGGGAAGTGGGCTTTGAGACGAGGTAGGTCTCTTTTCTAACCTTGTAAGAGGAAAATTTCCCATAGATGAATTAACTATTATATGTAACTATTTGTGGGGGGGCTACGTACGTACGAAGTGACGAGAGTCCGTGCGTAGATACTACTTATGCTAAAGTCCGGGTAGTCTAGGACCTCCATCATGCCATACTTGAAGTAATTGCGCCTTTACTTGTCAATTGAATTGCTTAAATCATAATTTTCAAAATTGTAAGAGGATCCCAAAGGGGTAAGTTTCACTTAATTGAGGGTATGGATAGAACACTTGACTGCTATTGAATAACTTGTGTTTCGTTAAGTGTTTTCTATTAGTGGAGCAGGCCGAGCGCCTCGGCAGATTAAATAGATGCATCTATGATTCGCGCCGTTCGACCCTCGGTAGTGCACAGTTTAAATATCGTTATGTTGGTTCGGGTCGTACGTCCTCAACATTATTTGCGCATGAATATTTTTTGGGATATTATACTCATAACTGATATTGCTCCAATGTTTAAATGGAAGATAAATTTGGGATTAATAATTGTGAAAAATGGTATTTGCCATCACTTACTGTTGAGTTTTAGTATATTTAGTGTAAGCTATGCTCGGTTATGATTTAAATTTTTTTATCATTAGCCTTAGTAAGTGTCAAGTCGACCCCTCGTCATTACTTCTTCGAGGTTAGGCGGGATACTTACTGGGTACATGTTATTTTATGTACTCACGCTACACTTCTGCACTTAACTGTGCAATATCTGAGACAGATGCATCTGGATATCCATCCGACGCACATTCTTGATCTAGGTTCGAGATTCCACGGTGAGCTGCCCTTCCGAGCCGTTCAGCAGCATGCCGGAGTCCCCCTATTATTTTGTTTCTGCCTATTCCTTTTTAGGCAGCAGGATAGATATGGTTTGTATATTCTACTGAGTTGCCCATATACTTATGACACTAGATCTTGGCACGCATTAGTAGACTTATGATTTTGGATTTGTTTATATGATTTCGATTTGTACTCGTTTTCTTCCGTTTAATTATGTCACATTTGCAAATTTCTAAATCTTTTTAACAAATGAGGAAATGTTATCCACTTAGTAAATTATTTAAACGGGAAACCATAAGTTTGATCAGTGTTGGCTTGCCTAACAATGGTGTTGGGCACTATCACGGCCTATGATGGAATTGGGTCGTGACAGAGGAAGGCCAATCTGGCCCAATGGAGAAGGTCCATCTCCAGGTATATAAATGCTTCGGACAATATCCATGTCCAGGGAAGATCCATCCCTCAATATAATCAACCGCGCTCACTGGGGGTGTGCATACTCCGGAGGGGCTCCTACAGCCCAAGCGCTATCATAGGCCAGATCCAGGTATAAATCAATATAGCATGCTGCGGCGTGCAGTCCGATCCCATAACTGTCACTCATAATCAGGCTCTCGGCCTCACTAAGTCATCAATCTCTCCAGTCTCACTCACGGGCTCACAATGTCATGAAACTAGCCCGACAACAATGATATGATGTATCCATAAATAACAGCTGAGACTGAGATATGATATGAATGCATGAATATGACTGAGTACAAAATATTAATGAAATCAGTGAAATGAAAACAAGAAACGACCACTATGGGTCCCAACAGTATCGGCATAAAGCCTAAACATGATATCTAGCATGATTGATAGCTCAATTACTTTATCACATGGTGAAAATACGGATATCAATAAAATAGGACTACTATACAGTGCCATGAAAATAACAGAGTCCCAAATCACTTGGTGCACGCCCACACGCCCGTCACCTAACATGTGCGTCACCTCAATACCAATCACATAACACGTATTACGGGATTTCATACTCTCAGCACTAAGTTTAAAAGAGTTACTTACCTCGAACAAGCCCATTCCAATACCGAGCAAGCCAAGCGATGCTCCAAAATACCATCCCGCGCGTTTTGACCTCCGAACGGCTCGAAACTAACAAAAAATAACCCAAATACATCAAACAATACTAAAGGAACCGATCCCGATCGAAAAAGATCAAATCTTGAATCAAAAGCCCAAAATCGGCCAAAATCCCAACCTGGGCCGGCACCTCGGAACACGACAAAATTTACAAAATTCAATAACCCATTCAATTACGAGTCCAACCATACTAGTTTCACTCAAATCCGTCTCCAATTCGATGTTCAAAACTCAAAAATTCATGTTATGAAACATTTGGCCAAACCCCCCAATTTCTTCTTTAAAATTCACAGTCCAATTACCAAAAACGAAGGTAGATTCATAAAATATAACCAAAATCGAGTAGAGAACACTTGCCTCAATCCTTGTGATGAAACTTGCTCCAACAATCGCCTCAATCTGAGTCCCACATCTCAAAATATGAAGAAAGAACCAAAACCTCGATTTATAGCTTCTGCCAGCATTTTCGCACCTGCGGCACATTAGCCGCTTCTGTGACATAACCTCCGCTTCTGCAGAATCAGCTGAGGACTCGACCCTCGCACCTGTGGACAACATATCCGCTTCTGCGACATCACAGATGCAAGCCACCATCTGCACCTGCGAAATACCTCGCTCCTGCGCTTCATCACCTCATACCTGCGCATCCGCATATGCGCCCAAATCTCCGCTTCTGCGGTCTTCCTCACCCAACACTATTTACGCTTCTACGACCCCTTCGTCGCTTCTGCGACCATCGCACCTGCGCAAACCAGCCGCAAATGCGGTCACACTAAAACCGGCAATAGCAACATGAAGTAAAATGATCCGAACCTCATCCAAAACTCATCCGAGCCACTCGGGACCCCGTCCGAATATACCAACAAGTCCAATAACATAACACGGACCTACTCGAGGCCTCAAATCACACATAACAACATCAAAACGACAAATCGCACCTCAAATCGAAATCTATGAACTTTAAGCTTTCAAGTTCAATAACTCGTGCCGAAACATAGCAAATCAATCCGGAATGACTTCAAAATTTGCGCACAAGTCCCAAATAACATAACGAAGTTATTCCAATTCCCAGAATCACAATCCGAATCCGATATCAAAAAGTCCACTCCCGGCCATACTTTCCAAAAAATTCAACTTTTGCCATTTCGAGCCAAAATCAACCACGGACCTCCGAATCATAATTCAGACGCACTCCTAAGGCCAAAATCACCTAACGGAGCTATTGGAATAGTCAGAATGCAAATCCGAGGTCGTTTACATATAAGTCAACATCCAGTAAACTTTTTCAACTTAAGTTCTCAATAATGAAATTCTTTCTTCCAATTCGATTCCGAATAACCTAAAAATCAAAACCGACGATTCACACAGGTCAAACTACATCATACGTTGGAGGTACTCACGCCCGTAAACTACCGAGCGAAGTGCAAATGCTCACAACGACCGGTCGGATCGTTACACTTCCGCATCTAGTTTTTATTCTCAATGATTTAACATGTTATTTCTTGGGTAAAAGATGATAGTTTTCATGTTTAAAGTAATTTGGTTCCAACATTCATTACTCAAAAAATTTCATAAGCTACCATATCAAAAGAAACCGGCCAAATGCCTAAACCGTTGGAGTGTCTTGTGAAGATAACACTAATATGAATAATGAAGCTACACATTATCGATCTGATGTGTCAAAGATGTGAAAACAAAAAATGACATGACAGTCAATTACAGTAGTAATTACAATAAAGTCTATTATTAGAGCAAAGTCTCCTAGACAATTCGATTAAATGGTCGGTGTCAATGGCCAAGGTTCACATTCGGATCATAAATAATGATACGGATAAAAACCATTAAAATGGAATAAACATGTCATGAACCACTGCTAGTTCTCAGAGATTGAGATTGTAGATTTTGTAGGAGGTGAAGAGCAATGGAGGATTCAGTTCGGCGAACGTGGCTCCGCTATGGACTACAATGCTACAACTTTATACTTTCCCACAAAAAAAAAATGCAAAATAAAGAAAGTGGAGTTTTAAAGAAATGATACTCAAATTTCAAATGAAACCCATATTTAACTAATCTAAAGGTTATCGTCTGCCAGTTTTTGTCCAAACATAAAAAGTCTTGGCTGCTGTTTTCATTATTCTATCGTTGTTGGTATTTTCAAGTTCTGTTAGTATTGGAGGTCTTTTCTTAAGATACGAAGGCATGAAGAATGCCGATTGCCGAAGCTTAATTAGTGGGTGTTCACCAATTTTGTACTGTTCAATTATAAGATAGAATTTGAAGTTATTGCGGAATATTTTTCAAAATGTAAAAATTATCATGGCTATTCTATTGTTGTTTTTATTTATTCTATAACGGTCAGGGGTAAAGCTACACTTTGGTAAGGGTGGTCAATTGACCACCCTTTGTCGGAAAATTACATTGTGTATATAGGTAAAATATCAGGTTTTAGAGGTACATAATATATATTAAACACTAGGAGTGTACAAATGAAACCGACAAACCGCACCAATCCGATAATCCGAGTCAAACCGAGAAAAAAAACCCGACTATGGTTTGGTTTGATTGGTTTGGTGTTGGAAAAAAAGAACGACGATATTTGGTTTGGTTTGGTTTTAACTAAAAAAAGTCAAACCGAAATCAAACTAACTCGACATTATATGTATAGAAGTTTTAAATATATTTAATACATGAAAATATTTATTATAGTGTAGTTTATAAATATTTCTTAAGCTTTTTCATAATTTTATCTTTTAACATATTATTTCAAGTTTGGACTTATAATTTTTGGATGATCCAATAAGTTTTATAGTCCATAAATATTAGTAAATCAAATAAATCTTAAACCAAAATCAAATCAATACTAATGATAATAAAAGACATTCAATTCAATTGTACTGTGAATGAAAATAGTGTTGGATATCTATTTTTTAGTTTTTTCATGATTTAGATAAAATACATAACTTATTTTTCTTTTAATGTTTAATCATGTAAATAATAGTACTTATTAGTCGTACTTATTTTAGCAACTTATTATAAATTATGTTTGTTTTCATTATGGCTTATTAATAATATTTATTATGCGATTTTCTCATTTTTATTGTTGAATATTTTAGTACAATGCCATGAATCATCTCATATTTATGTTATTTTATTAAAAAATACCTTATATAGTTCTGCCTTACTAGGATTAAAGAAAAATATGGAGCACGAATTCTATGTTTTGTGCTATGAAGACTTTATGAAAGAAAACCCGAAACAACCCGAAAATCCGAAAAACCCGAGATTTAAAACCCGACTTTTATTGGTTTGGTCTGGTCTTTAGATTTAATAACCCGATATAATTGTTTTGGTTTGGTAATTAAAAAATTCGAACCAACCCGACCTATGTACACCCCTATTAAACACCCTTTGTCGAGAATTCTTTTTTACTTCTTTCAAGTTTGAACATCCTTGAGGAAATTCATAGCGTCGCCGCTGATCATGGTGATAATTCAATATAGTCGACCACAACTAATTTGATACATAAACATAATTGTCGTATTATTGTTTTAGAGACGACGACATGATGAATGCGATTGCCGGTGTTCACCATTTTCTTATTGTTCTATTATAAGATAGAATTCCTACAGACTTTAATTTTTTTATATAAACTATGATCAACAGAGTATTTTACAAATTTGACGTAGATGTTCCACATTATAAAGTTATCACGGACAAATTTTAATTGTCAAAATGTAAAAATACCGCTGCTGCATTAATTGTTGTATTGTTGTTTTTGAATATCTATATATATATATATATATATATATATATATATATATATATATATATATAAAATTGAGGGACCTAAGAAAGGTGATGTGGCACTTTATTAGATTTGAAGGACTATTTCACTATTTTCTCATTTATTTTCCTTTTAAAAATATAGATTTAGTCATTGATTTTTTTAAAATAGTTAAAAGTTGCTTTCCCTGCTGAACAGTCGCTTCCTCTGCTGAAAAAGTCATTTTCTTTGTTACTTTCTATCTAGATTTTTACCCCAACTACGACAATTTCTTTCTCTCTCCCCGGTTCACTCATGAAAATCGAATTCGTCAACGAAAATCCTGAAATATTTCGTTAGTTTCATGAAATCGTAAGTACTGCATTGTAGTTAGCTTGGAACAATTGACTTTGACTCTCTCTGCTTACAAAGAGCAACTTCAGCAGGTAAAACCCTAATTTATTCCCTCTGCGCTTTCTTAATATCATTTGTAGTTCTCTGAAGAATTTTCTTCCTCAATTTCATTTTAATTTTGCCATGTTTAGTTTAAAAGCCCTTTTTTTTTCCTGATAACTTACGCCAACTTTTTCTGCCAAATGAAAACTTCCTCTAAACCAAGTTTTGGCCCCTAAAACTCCGTCACAAAAGTCAATCATCTTCTTCATCTGAGTCAAATATTTTCTCATCGACCCATTCATTTGCATGCTCATACATATAGATGGTCAAATTTCCACCTTCTGATCATTATCTAACTTTTTCTTTTTTTTTTCTTCTTTCCTTCAATGGTGCAGTAGGTCCCTGGAAAAGTGAAAATGAGAAGAAGCACATGAAATAGGTGAAACAAAAAAAATTATGTACGGATAACAAATATTGCATATATTACTCGGCCAAAAGATGTTATGTCAAATATTGTAGAAATGCCAAAATATAACAAGATTTTCATTTACCTTATTCAATTGAGAGATTGGTTTTATAATTGATGGAATTAGGCAGGAAAAATTTTAACAAGGTTTTAATTTACCTTATGCAATTGAAATTGATTTTGAAGTTTGATGGAATTAGGCAGGAAAATCGAGAAGGCCTATCAAACCAATAACTCCGATAAGAAACTATTCTTTTACGACACTCTTTTGAAAAAAAATAAAGGTGATGTCCATCTCGCTAACAAAATATATCTAATCTTCAGATCTTTTGGTTTTAACACCCGTAATGTTGCACCACGTATTTATGAAGTCCATTCACATATTGAAGATAGTCTATTTTTGAGGTAAATATCCAACTATCACACTATTATTTAGTAAAAATTTTCCAACTTCCACTGTAATATTTGTTGTTGTGGTATACAGAACCTTCTTCTTGGCACGCATCTGATGGTATCCAGTATGGTTGGCTGTTTAAACCTTCAAAACTCCATATGTTTCAAAATTGTGTATGTTAATTATTTCTTAGATATATTCACTGATTATAGGCGTGTAAATTTGGTTTGAATCTGATGTATTTCAGTATCATTTGGCATTATAAGGAGTATCTGTCACGGCCCAAAATCTAATAGTCGTGATGAAACCTAACTCAACCCGCTAGGTAAGCCAATTAATGATTATTCATTTTCAATTAACTTAATAAAATAATTAAATAAAAGAATTATCTGAATCTTATACATCACCAAGGACTGGTAGTATGAATCATGAGCTTCTAAGAATAGAATTTACAAAGCTGATATGAAGTAAATACATCTTCTGTTTGAAAAGTATATAAACAGAGTTTTTATAAATCTAAGGCTACCATGAACAAGAGGCAGCTACAACAGAAATGCAGGTAAATCTTCAATTCCGGCATCGTCGGTCACAGCAACAACAACATCCAATATCTGCACACAATGTGCAGAAGTGTAGTATCAGTACAACCGACCCCATGTACTGAGTAAGTATCTTGTCTAACCTCGTCGAAGTAGTGACGAGGCTTTGGTTAAAAGAAGCTCACTGATAAAACCTGCAATATAAACTAACAATAGAACTATACTACAGTACAACAGAATAGAGCACACAAAACGAATATACAAAGCAATAACGGAGTACTAGAAGAAAACACAACTCAACAGGTATCAATATCTTACCCAATCCTTTCCTTAGAGCGAAAGCCAATAAATCACAACAGTCACCTCAAAACTTTCATAATGTGAGAAATATATTCAAGACATCAAATCCAACAGCATGATAATATCCTTCGTGCATTTATCTCATCCTCACCAATTATGCGTAAAACAATACCAACCAAATGACAAAAATGTCGATAATAGAAATAATAGTGTAGGAAATACACAATTAGCTATGGAGAACGGGAATGTACATGAGAACATCAGTAACAGACTGAACAGAAAACATAGAGGTAATAACAACCATTAGGAAAAATGGATGTAACTTTGACTAACTAGCAAGGTGAAGGCATGAAAATAGATATGGCAAATAAGGAAGCGAACACATGATCTTTATAAATTAGCAAGTAGGGACATGAACGACTAGTATGGAAGAAGAC
This sequence comes from Nicotiana tomentosiformis, assembly GCF_000390325.3. Lineage (NCBI taxonomy): Eukaryota > Viridiplantae > Streptophyta > Magnoliopsida > Solanales > Solanaceae > Nicotiana > Nicotiana tomentosiformis. The sequence goes on along the minus strand of NC_090812.1, from coordinate 41,076,145 downwards.
CTACACTTAAGTGCAACAAAACAGATGACATGGATGCAATCATAACAGAAGGAAGTAAGCATGATATTGGCAAGTTTAAGTAAATAGAAGGCATGGTAACACGACAACAAAGATGATAGAGGATAAGATAGAACAATAACAACATATCACATAAGAACCATGAATACGATAACAACAACTCCAAGTAAAGACATAAAAATATGTGCAAGAAAGAGATATCACAACATAATGTATGTCTCTCGTCCTCACTTGCACAGAAACACCCTTCGTGCCATGAACTCACCATAACATGAAAGCGTAATAATATAAATACAATGGTACGGCATCACCCTTCGTGCGTTTACTCACATAACATGGCACGGCATCACCCTTCGTGCTTTTACTCACATTGATATGGCACGGCATCACCCTTCGTGCTTTTACTCTCAATAATATGGCACGACATCACCCTTCGTGTTTACCCTTCGTGCTTTTACTCTCAATAATATGGCACGGCATCACCTTTCGTGCTTTACACTCTCCCTCACATGATAATGCATAAACAAAGGCACGGCACCACCCTTCGTGCTTTACACTCTTCCTTACCGAATAAATGTATATCAATGATAAACAAGGCATGAAACATAAATAACGTCAAGGAGAGTGTTTAAACGAATATTTCAAATGAATCCCAATTACAACTTTCCAAGCCAACAATTAGTTCAATAAACCCACAAGAACCTTTTTATTCAAGTATTCCAACAAATTTCACAAATGATCTACAACACAAGTATAGAATCTAGTATCTCAAGAATATTGGCCGTAGCAATATATTAATGATTATGCATATTGATGACCGAATTAAACACACCAATGTATTCTCAGAATTTCCATCAAATTTAATCAAGTTATAATAAGCTAAGTCTTGATTTCTATCATTTAATATTATGTTCTTAGTTTCTAAGAGTCAAGTAAGGCATGAAGCAGGAGATCACGAAATTCTACAACCATAAATGTAACATAGTCCACCCCCGAGCATGATTAACCCTGGCACATACATATATGCTCGTCACCTCATATATGTATCACCCCCGCATATGTCAAACAATGACAAATAGGAGGAAATATTCCCTTAACAAACTTAGGCAAAACACTTACCTCAATTCGGTTAATTCAATACTCAATTTAGCTTTTCCTTTACCAATTCACCTCCGCTCGGCTCAATCTAGTCAAAGACGACTTAAACACATCACACAATGCAAGGGAAAACAACTTTAATTAATAAAGGTGTGATTTTTTATTCAAATTCTAAAGAGTCAATAAAAGTCAACTCCCCGAGCCCGCACCTCGGAACCCGATAAAATTTACAAAATCCAAATACCCATACCGGTACGAATTCAACCATACTAAAATTATCAAGTTCCGATACCAATTTGTCCTTCAAATCATCATTTTGCATTTTTGAAAGTTTTTACAATTTCCCCCACATTTCCCTTTAGATTCTCATGAATTTGATGTTAAATCATATATATAATCATGAAATGTAGTTGGGAAATGATTAAAGGTACTTACCCAATGATTTGGTATGAAAATTCCTTCACAAAATCGCCTCTTTTCGGACCTAGGGTTCAAAATATACCCAAATGAAGCTAAGTCTCGGAATTCTCAGCACTTAACAGGTTGCAGATGTCGCATTTCCGATAGGGGGTTCGCAAATGCGAATAATGTATCGCAAATGCGAACAATGTATCGCAAATGCGAACTGGAGGGCCTCCTGCTTAGGTCGCAATTGCGACCCTATACTTTGCAAATGCGAAGGCAGAAATTTCGCAAATGCGGCAGAGTTCTTTGCAAATGCGAACTCTCCCTAGCAACCCAGACTTCGCAAATACGATGGCTGCTTCACAATTGCGGCTGTCGTATTTGTGACCAATACATCGCAAATGCGATGATACCAGTACCAGCAATCAAAATTTATGAAGAATCAATCCGAAACTAATCCGAAACTCACCCGAGCCCTCAGAGCTCCAAACCAATCATGCACCCAGGTCTAGAAACACAACACGAACTTGCTCGCGTGCTCAAATCATCAAAATAACTTCTAAAACAACGAATCGGGTGCCAAAACGCATGAAGATCAACTAAACTTCTAGAATCGCAACCGAGCGTCCAAACCATATCAAATCAACTCCGAATGGAGCCAAATTTTGCAAACAATTCCCATTTGACGAAACGAACCTACTCGAAGCTTCAAATCACGCATAACAACCTCGAAACGATGAATCACACCTCAAGTCAAAATCAATGAGCTTTGAAACTTCAACTTCTACAACCGATGCCGAAACCCCTTAAATCACCTCCAGTTGACCTCAAATTTTGCACACAAGTCACATTTGCCATTATGGACCTATTCTAACTTTCGGAATCGAAATCCGACCCCGATATCAAAAAGTCCACTCCCGGTCAAACTTCCCAAAAAATCCAACTTTCCCCAATTCAAGACTAATTCGACTACGGACCTTCAAATTACAATCCGGACGCGCTCCTAAGTCCAAAATTACCCAACAGAGCTAACAGAACTGACGGAAATACATTCTGAGGTCAAATGCTAAAAAGTCATACTTGGTCAACTCTTTCAACTTAGAGCTTAAATTTTGAAGTTCATTCTTCTAAATCGATTTCGGATAACTTGAAAACCAACACCGACGGTTTACGCAAGTCATAATACATTATGCGGAGATACTCAAGCCCTCAAAACATCGAGAGAAGTGCAGATCTTCAAAATGACCAGTCGGGTCGTTACATCCTCCACCACTTAAACACACGTTCATCCTCGAACGTGCCAGGAGTCATTCCGAAGCTATCAAATCATGGTGTAACCTTACTATGCATAAACCTGTGGTGATCCCGCGTCACCTTGCCCTATATAAACCTGCCAACACAACCTAACTAGAGATCCTTACTTGAACCTTGGTCCTTAAACCTTTGAACCCAATCTCTAACACCCCAAATTCATTATAAGCCCCAAATCTCACATCTACACACAGTATAAGTGTGAACAAGCTGTATTAGGCCATAACCATAAACCCCAGGATGAAATCGCATGATGCGCCCCATCACTCGGACAATCACATTAGGAACTGCTAACCACCATTACTGCCTGAAAACAAATCCAGTGTCGGTAGCAAACCTTATATCGATTAGAGCCTCGTTTAAGACCTTCATACCCCGTTGATGATGAAAGAAACACGCATAACCTCTTAACCACTCATCTGATCAATAATCCAAGAAACTCACTAGTCCGACCTAGGCTATTTTGCCCGAATCCTCACCAAAACATAATATTATTCTTCCAAACCTTCCTCATCCCATTACAATAGTGCCATTTTCAAGTCTAGAAACCTCATCCCAGCCATTACAAGGAGCCCCACCGACTAGTATCAGTGGTAATCATATGGAACTCCACATAACACGGTCCCAAACACCAACAAGTAATAATTCAGACATGATAGATAACCGTAGGAGAGCTAAATAAGAAGACTACTAAACAAGTTAAGCAGGCAGGGAAATTTTAGCATTTTACTATTAACTATTTTCAGCAAGGTGAAAGCAAAACTACACAAGGTAAACATCAGGAGTTATATTTCATCACTGTACCATTGCGGCGTGTAACCCGATCCCATCATATCAATCCTCATAGGGTACTCATCGAGCCATAATACTCGGGCTCACTGATCACATGTGCGTCAATATCATGTACAACCAAGTGCAAAAAAATATAACTGTGGGAAAATCATTAGGAACAAACAATTCTGAGAAAGACAAGCACAACTATGGTGCAATAAGCAAATCAACATCACAAAGGCCATCTCGCCCATAATGCCATGAGGCCTAAACTGAATCATAATATGCGCGTGAAGAATCATGTAACCCTTACAACCTGTTATAGTATAAGGGAGAAACATATAACATAAACCAAGGCGTGAATAACATCCATTCCGCCCGATGATATACATGTGATAACAACTGCGCAAGAACAAACAAATCCGATCTGATACAGAATACACATTCTCATTACGCTCAAAAGCAACTCCCAAACAAATTTTCGATCATGTAATAAACCTTCCAAAAGTCTATAGCAACCTTTCCATAACACCTACCATCAATTATCCAATCCTCTACATTTCTTCACAACTCGCAATCAAGGAATAGTCTGCCGACAAGAACATTCAGTCTCTGAGCCTCACGAATACCAGAATCTTCATACCCAATCTTAACACTGCTACTCAAATGGCTGATACGTGACTCATACTCCACCATCTCACGGAAAAACACCCATAAGTCAAAACACATCGTACCTGCCAATATGCGAACTCTCCCCCACTGGAAACACATGGTGCTAGCAAAACCTTAAACATCCAAAATCGTCCGTGTCATCAAGAACTCATATACTCCCCTCCGAAACTATCTGCAACCTTGTACGTGCAACTTTTCAACCCCACACGGCGCATCGCCTCTAACATGCTAACTCGCAACACTACGAAAATCTCATAGTCAACTTTGAACCATAAGCAAACTGAACAACTCATCAACCGAGAATCTTTCACTTAACTCAATCCAGGAGAACACCACTATACCCAATATAGCTTCTATACCTATGGTAAACACCAACCCCGGCCATGGTCATAACCTTGATAAATTCTTCGGAACTCAGTATCACATAATCGAGTAATCAGAACAAATTGCCTCTAACTCAATCGGGTCACGCAGGCTGCCAACCCGAAAGTAACTCAATCCGATATGACCGCCTTGAGGGAACTTCCTGGGAACCCGAAGCCATTTCTTGCATCACGCCAACATTGACATGTAGACCATTCTTGATAAGGAAATACCACAGATCCGATTACCATTCGCTATCGATTTCAAGTCTGCCCGTAGACAAATTCAAAAGTCCTTAAAGGCTACATAAGACCTGGAACTCGCTAGAACCTTCTCGATGACCACTCATCTTACTTTGATCTTAAATACACAGCTAATACGCGTCGAGCAACCCGTGCTTCACCGGCATATGCCCATTCAAGGAAATAACCAAGCAATCTCTCGGTCTGGAAACTGATACGGCCCATGATCCTACAATCCGATCTCCATTAGCAGACTCCACCACTTAGTTCGAAGCCATAGATCACCTCATCAGTAATCCAAAGTACCATATCTTCACAGCATGCCCCGGTTTCGCATGACTATTTAGCTGAATACTTAAAAACTCATGCAATGCCGATCATAGAACACCCCGAAGACTCTGCCAAGCGCTTACCCGTCATTGCAATAGTCAAACAACTTCCCCAAATTCTCTGAAATGATAACATATGCACTCCACCGAGTGGAAACCTCATACGAGACACACGATCCAAACTCATCATGCAGGAGATGGCCCACCGGTTATACTCAAATCGATACTTGGCCATGAACCCACCTTAATCACAATAGCCTAACCACCAGTCAACTTCCCAAATCTGTGCTTACCAACCAGGCATATGAACCCGCCTTATACCTCAAATGAACGACTAGAAGATTTAACACTGCATTTGTTTCTGATGCTAGACAACACATCGCGATGATAATCAAGCATCCATAGCCCATCATAATCTATCTGAAACATCACCGATCATCGGCACATAGCGAATACTGAGTGCAAAACATCACATATGAGCGATTAGGAAGAGTCAAAGTCATAGAATTCAAGCTGAAACAAGGCTGCATGATTAGGAAAGAAGAAAGGGAATTTTTTCCTAAATGCCCTGTAGCTTTCTGAAGATAGGTATGGACGTCATCAAACCGATCCGCAGGACTCTACTAGACACTTGCTCATGACTCGAAGAACCTATGAACCTAGTGCTCTGATACCACCTGTCATGAACCAAAATCTACTAGTCGTGATGACACCTAACCCAACCCGCTAGGTAAGCCAATTAATGATTATCTATTTTTAATTAACTTAATAAAGCAATTAAACAAAGGAATTATCTGAATCTTATACATCCCCAAGGACTGGTAGTACGAATCATGAGCTTCTAAGAATAGAATTTACAAAGCTGATATGAAGTAAATACATCTTCTGTTTGAAAAGTACATAAATTGAGTTTTTATAAATCTAAGGCTACCATGAACAAGAGGTAGCTACAACAGAAATGCAGGTACATCTTCAATTCCGGCATCGTCGAGCACAGCAACAACAACAGCCAACATCTGCACACAAATGTGCAGAAGTGTAGTATCAGTACAACCGACTCCATGTACTGAGTAAGTATCTTGTCTAACCTCGTCGAAGTAGTGACGAGGCTTTAGTTAAAAGATGCTCACTGATAAAACCTGCAATATAAACTAACAATAGAACTATACTATAGTACAACAGAATAGAGCACACGAAACGAATATACAAAGCAATAACTGAGTACTAGAAGAAAACATGATTCAACAGGTATCAATATCACACCTAATCCTTTCCTTAGAGCGAAAGCCAATAAATCACAACAGTCACCTCAAAACTTTCATAATGTGAGAAATATATTCAAGACATCAAATCCAACGGCACGATAACATCCTTCGTGCATTTATCTCATCCTCACCAATTATGCGTAAAACAATACCAACCAAATGACAGAAATGCCGATAATAGAAATAATAGTGTAGGAAATACGCAATTAGCTATGGAGAACTAGAATGTACATGAGAACATCAGTAACAGACTAAACAGAAAACATAAAGGTAATAACAACGATTAGGAAAAAGGGATGTAACTTCGACTAACTAGCAAGGTGAAGGCATGAAAATAGATATGGCAAATAAGGAAGCTAACACATGATCTTTATAAATTAGCAAGTAGGGACATGAACGACTAGTATGGAAGAAGACCTATACTTAAGTGCAACAAAATAGATGACATGGATGCAATCATAACAGAAGGAAGTAAGCATGATATTGGAAAGTTTAAGTAAATAGAAGGCATGGTAACACGACAATAAAGATGATAGAGGATAAGACAGAACAGTAACAACATATCACATAAGAACCATGAACACGATAACAACAACTCCAGGTAAAGACATAAAAATATCTGCAAGAAAGAGATATCACAACATAATGCATGTCTCTCGTCCTCACTTGCACGGAAACACCCTTCGTGCCATGAACTCACCATAACATGAAAGCGTAATAATATAAATACAATGGTACGGCATCACCCTTCGTGCTTTTACTCACATAACATGGCACGACATCACCCTTCGTGCTTTTACTCACATTGATATGGCACGACATCACACTTCGTGCTTTTACTCTCAATAATATGGCACGACATTACCCTTCGTGCTTTTACTATCAATAATATGGCACGACATCACCCTTCGTGCTTTACACTCTTCCTTACCAAGCATATGTATATCAATAAAAAACAAGGCAGGAAGCATAAACAACGTCAAGGGGAGTGTTTAAACGAATATTTCAAATGAATCCCAATCTCAACTTTCCAAGACAACAATAGTTCAATAAACCCACAAGAACCTTTTTATTCAAGTATTCCAACAAATTTCACAAATGATCTACAACACAAGTATAAAATCTAGTATCTCAAGAATATCAGCCGTAGCAATATATTAATGATTATGCATATTGATGACCGAATTAAACACACCAATGTATTCTTAAAATTTCCATCAAATTTGATCAAGTTACAATAAGCTAAGTCTTGATTTCTATCATTTAATATTATGTTCTTAGTTTCTAAGAGTCAAGTAAGGCATGAAGCAGGAGATCAACCATAAATGTAACATAGTTCACCCCCCGAGCATAATTAACCCTGGCACATACATATACGCTCGTCACCTCATATTTGTATCACCCCCGCATGTGGCAAACAATGACAAATAGGAGGAAAAGTTCCCTCAACCAACTTAGGCAAAACACTTACCTCAATTCGGCTAATTCAATACTCAATTTAGCTTTTTCTTTACCAATTCACCTCCGCTCGGCTCAATCTAGTCAAAGACGACTTAAACACATCACACAATGCAAGGGAAAACAACTTCAATTAATAAAGGTGTGATTTTTTATTCAAATCCTAAAAAGTCAATAAAAGTCATCTCCCCGAGCCCGCACCTCGGAACCCGATAAAATTTATAAAACCCAAACACCCATTCCGGTATGAATTCAACCATACTAAAATTATCAAGTTCCGATACCAATTTGTCCTTCAAATCATCATTTTGCATTTTTGAAAGATTTTACAATTTTCCCCAAATTTTCCTTTGGATTCTCATGAATTTGATGTTAAATCATATATATAATCATGAAATGTAGTTGGGAAATGATTAAAGGTACTTACCCAATGATTTGGTATGAAAATCCCATCACAAAATTGCCTCTTCTCGGACCTAGGGTTCAAAATATACCCAAATGAAGCTAAGTCTCGGAATTCTCAGCACTTAACAGGTTGCAGATGTCGCATTTGCGATAGGGGGTTCGCAAATGCGACCCTCGCAAATGCGAACAATGTATCGCAAATGCGAACTGGAGGGCCTCCTGCTTAGGTCGCAATTGCGACCCTATACTTCGCAAATGCGAAGGCAGAAATTTCGCAAATGCGGCAGAGTTCTTCGCAAATACGAACTCTCCCCAACAACCCAGACTTCGCAAATGCGATGGCTGCTTCTCAATTGCGGCTGTTGCAATTGCGACCAATACATCGCAAATGCGATGATACCAGTATCGACAATCAAAATTTATGAAGAATCTATCCGAAACTAATCCGAAACTCACCCGAGCCCTCGGGGCTCCAAACTAATCATGCACCCAGGTCTAGAAATACAACATGAACTTACTCGTGTGCTCAAATCATCAAAATAACTTCTAAAACAACGAATCGGATGCCAAAACGCATGAAGATCAACTAAACTTTAAGAACTTCTAGAATCGCAACCGAGCGTCCGAACCATATCAAATCAACTTTGAATGGCGCCAAATTTTGCAAACAATTCCCATTTGATGAAACGAACCTACTCGATGCTTCAAATCATGCATAACAACCTCGAAATGATGAATCACACCTCAAGTCAAAATCAATGAACTTTGAAACTTTAACTTCTACAACCGATGCCGAAACCCCTCAAATCACCTCCAGTTGACCTCAAATTTTGCACACTAGTCACATTTGCCATTACGGACTTATTCTAACTTCCGGAATCGAAATCCTACTCCGATATCAAAAAGTCCACTCCCGGTCAAACTTCCCAAAAAATCCAACTTTCGCCAATTCAAGACTAATTGGACTACGGACCTTCAAATTATAATACCGACGTGCTCCTAAGTCCAAAATTACCCAACGGAGCTAACGGAACTGACGGAACTCCATTCCGAGGTCAAATGCTAAAAAGTCAAACTTGGTCAGCTCTTCCAACATAGAGCTTAAATTTTGAAGTTCATTCTTCTAAATCGATTCCGGATAACTTGAAAACCAACACCGACGGTTTACGCAAGTCATAATACATCATGCGGAGATACTCGAGCCCTCAAAATATCGAGAGAAGTGAAGATCTTCAAAATGACCAGTCGGGTCATTATAGTATCAAAGTCAGTATATGCAATTGATAGACTCATATGGGCATGTTTTGCTTTTATCTTGCCCAAGTAGCAGTGCATTGATAAACATGTAGTATTTATGGATGGATTAGATTGGTCGTGACATAGAACATATTTATTTTGTTTACTTTTTTAAGTTCAACGAGCTAGATCTTATTAAACTGAAAACGTTCCATTTTATGAAGGTTAATAAGTAATGTACCACATAAAATCCTTTGCCCTGCTAAACGCCAAAGGTAAATTTTCTTTTTTTCCCCTAATTTTGTGTTTGCTTATCTCTCTTAGTTTTATTGGCGTTTCATGTACCTCTATATTCGAAATTCTTGATTGTAACGACCCGACCAGTCGTTTTGAGCCTTTAGGCTCCTTTCAACTATTTGAAGTATTGAATAACTTCTTACGAGATATTATGACTTGTGTAAATTATCGGTTTTGGTTTTAAGGTATTTTTGAGTTAGCTTGGTAGAATGAACTTTCATGTTGAAAGCTTAAGTTGAAATAGTTCACCGGATATTGAATTATGTGTAAACGACCTCAAATTTGAATTTTTATGATTTCAATAGCTCCGTATGGTGATTTTGGACTTAAGAGAATGTCCGAAAAAATATTTAGAGGTCCGTAGTGGAATTAGGCTTGAAATGCCGAAAGTTGAATTTTGGGAAGTTTTGACCGAGGTGTTGACTTTTGGATATCGAGGTCGAAATCTGATTCTGAAAATTTGAATACCTATCTTATTTCATTTATGACTTGTGTGCAAAATTTGAGGTCAATCGGATGTGATTTGATAGGTTCCGGAGTCGTTTGTAGAAATTAGAAATTTCAAAGTTCATTAGGCTTGAATTGGGGGTGTAATTTATGGTTTTAGCATTGTTTTAGGTGATTTGAGGGTTCGACTAAGTTTGTATGATGTTTTAGGACTTGTTGGTATATTTGGTTGAGGTCCCGAGGGCTCGGGTGAGTTTCAAATGGTTAAAGGGTTGGATTTTGGAATTGGAGCTCTGCTGGAATCTTTCTGAAGCACCATCTGGTGTCCTTCATCGTGTTCGCGAGTGGATCCTCGCGTTCGCGAAGAGGAACTTAGAGGCTGGCAATATTTGCTCTTCGCGTTCATGAAGAGAAGAACGCATTTGCGAAGGGTGGACTGGGTGTGCATCGCGAACGCGAGAGGTGTTACGCATTTGCGAAGAAGAGAGGAAGCAACTGAGGACCCCAGGCAATTGGTCTACGCGTTTGCATAGGTGGTGTCGCGTTCGCGTAGTGAGGGGGAATGAAGCATCGCGTTCGCGATGGGTTGAACGTGTTCGCGTAGAAGACAAAGGCATTTTGTGCTTCGCGAATGTGAGGGTGATGTCGCATTCGCGAAGGAGGAATTTGGACGGGAACTATTTTGTGCTTCGCGAACGCGAGTCACTGACCGCGTTCACGAAGAAGAAAAGCCTGGGCAGTGAGTTTAAGTTCTGAAAATGGGACGTCGTCTCATTTTCTGTTTTTGACGGATTTGAGCTCGGGAAGAGGCGATTTTCGGGAGTTTTTCAAGGAAAACAACGGGGTAAGTGTTCTTAACTCAATATTGGTTAAATTACCCTATTCCATAGTTATTTTTATCATTTAATTGGTGAATTAAGTTGGAAAAGTTTGAAAACCCTCTTAGTTTAAATTGAAGATTTGAAGGCCGAGTTGTGGTCGGATTTGAGTAATTTTGGTATGGTTGGACTCGTGGTTGAATGGGGGTTCGGATTTTGTGAGTTTTATTGGATTCCGAGATGTGGGCCCCACAGGTGATTTTTGAGCGTAATTTCGGATTTTTTGAAATATTAATATTTTGATATGGAATTAATTCCTATAATTTTTGTGAGCTGAATCAAATTAATTGTGACTAGATTTGAGCTGTTTGGAAGTTGATACGCGCATAATGTAATTTCTGGAGCATTGTTTAGCTTGCTCGACATTGGATTTGGCTTGTTCGAGGTAAGTAACACTTCTAAACTTGGTTCTGAGGGTATGAATCCCCAAATTTGGTATGATATAAATTGTTGAAGGTGACTCACACGATAGGTGACGAACATGTAGACGTGCACCACAGAAATTGTGTCTTGAATAAATCCTGTGAATTTGTAAAATTAAAGAATCATGTTATTATCTGAACATGTGGCATGTGTTAGAGGAATTAAGCTGAGGCTAGTAATAAAGATCATGTTTGGGCTATGTTTCGATATTTTAGGACCCATGGGGTCGTGATGCTGTTGAATTAATTATTCTAGAATATACATTTCACACTTAGTAATAATTGTCCATTGTGAGGATATTTATGGGATTGAGCTGCGCAATGCAGCAGGCCATTTGGCTTTATATATGTTATTATTAAATGGATCGGGGCTGCCCGCCTGTATCAAGCCAGAATGGCTTTATACTTTATTATTTTTCTGGATCGGGGCTGCCCGCCTGCAGCAGGCCTTATTGGCTTTACTATTTTACAGATCGGGGTTTCCCGCCTACAACAAGCCTTATTGGCTTTACTATTTTATGGATCGGGGCTTCCCGCCTGCAGCAGGCCTTATTGGCTTTATTATTAAATGGATTGGGGTTGTCCACTGCAGCAGGCCTCATTGGCTTTATTATTATATGGATCAGGACTGCCCACCTGCAGTAGGCCATATTGGCTTTATATCATGCTTGGGCTGAAGGAGCCCCTCTGAGAGTCTACACACACACCCAGTGAGCACTGTCCACTTATAGCGCTCTGGCGGAAGGAGCCCCTCCGGAGTCTGTACACCCCCAGTGAGCACTGTCCACTTATAGCGCTTGGGCTGAAGGAGCCCCTCCGGAGTCTGTACACCCCCAGTGAGCATAAATGATTATATATATTCGGGATGGATTTCCCAGGGCATGGACTTGCCTTACTTACTGCTTATATATATGTTTGGGATGGATTTTCCTAGGGCATGGACTTGCCTTACTTATTTATATTGTAATGAATTTACCTGGACATGAATCTTGTCCGTATCATTTACATTTGGGGATAAAATTACCCCAGGGCTGGATCGGCCTTATACGGTACTAAATGATTGACTGTCAATCGATGTGTATATATATATACGGGTTGAAACACCCCGGGGATGGACTGGCCATAAACTGTACCGAGTGACTGAATAATTGGTGACCAATATCTACAGGAGGTCTTGCTACTGAGTTGTCATATTCCTTATATCATGCAGTATTGAACTATTTCACTTGTACTGAGTTTATTTGTTGAACTTGAAAGTATGACTACATTTCTGTACTATTATTTTTACTGGACTGTATCTGCGGAGATCATCATTTCTTTCAGCCCAGAGGTTAGTCTTGTTACTTATTGAGTTAGTTGTACTCATACTACACTCTGCACCTCGCGTGCAGATCCAGGTGCTTTCGGACACGGATATTGTTAGATTTTAGAATACTATCAGTTGGAGACTATCAAGGTAGCTGCTTGGCGTCCACTGACCTTGTCTCTCTTTCCTTCAGTTATTGTACTATTCTATACTTTCAGGCAATGGTTTTTATCAGTCAAACATTGTATTCACATTAGATGCTCATGTACTCAGTGACACCGGGTTTTGTGAGTGATATATTTGAAATTTTAAGATTTCTTCCGCTGAATTAATTATTTTGTTTTAAAATTTAAAAGAAATGGTAGTTTATTGGGATTTTTGGCTTGCCTAGTATTGAGATAGGCGCCATCACGACAGGTGAGATTTTGGGTCGTGACATTGATGGTGAAGCCGAGAAGTTATTTGATGTGATAACTACCAAGGGAAAGAAGGCAACAATTAGGTTTAATATGGAAAACTCAAAATTACATGTGGGTTTTGGAGAAATTGAAGAAATAGAAAGTGTAAAGCAGAAAGTATAGGAAGAGTATTGGTGTGATTCTGTAAAAGAAAATTAGAAAAATGAAATTGTTGAAGGTGAGAAGAAAGATGAAGTTATTGAAGTAGAAATGAGGGAAACATGGGAGTAAAAGAAGGGAGTAGTATGGTGGAAGGTTTCTTGAAGTTTTATGTTTTAGGGGTTAATCCAATTTGGATCTTCTTTATAGTTATTATTGTTTAGGTGATGTGGCACTTTATTAGATTTGAATGACTATTTCACTATTTTCTCATTTATTTTCCTTTTAAAAATATATATTTAGTCATTGATTTTTTTAAAAAAGTTAAAAGTTGCTTTCCCTGCTGAACAGTAACGACCCAACCAGTCGTTTTGAGCCCTGGCATGTCATTCGGCGATTCGAGGCCTTGAGTAGCTTCAATTTGGTTGTTATGACTTGTACGTGTGGTCGGAATTTAATTTCGGGAAGTTCAGAGTTGGTTTGGAAATAAAATTCTAAATTTGGAAGCTTTAAGTTGGAAGAGTTGACCAAACTTTGACTTTTGAGTAAATGACCTCGGAATCGAGATTTGAAGGTTCCAGCAGGTTCGTATGATAATTTCAGACTTGGGTGTATGTCTGGATCGGGTTTCGGATGATCCGGGAGCGCTTCGGCGCTTATTGTGGAAGTTGCCATTTTGGGAAGGATTTCATAAATTTGGGTTGAAGTGTATTTCACTATGATCGACGTCCATTTGAGATTCCGAGTCCGGGAACAACTCCGTATGGTGATTCTGGTCTTAGTAGCACATCCGGATGTTAATTTGGAGGTCCGTACATAATTTCGGAGTCGTTTGACGAAAGCTAGAAATTTAAAAGTTTTTAAGAAGTTTGTCCAGGAGTGGACTTTTTGATATCGGGGTCGGATTCCTATTCCGAGAGTTGGAGTAGGTCCGTAATGTCAATTATGATTTGTGTGCAAAATTTGAGGTCAATCGGACGTGATTTGATAGGTTTCAACATCGATGGTAGAAGTTTGAAATTTCAAGGTTCATTAAGCTTGAATTTGGGTGCAATTCGTGATTTTGATGTTGTTTGATGTGATTTGACGCCTCGAGCAGGCTCGTGTTATGTATTGGGACTGGTTGGTACGATTGGACGGAGTCCCGGGGGCCTCGAGCAGGCTCGTGTTTGATGGAAAACCAAGTATGGAGATTGTGGTACTATTGCTAATGTGAGAATTTATGCCTGAAGGGTGCTCGGTTCATTTAGTTGTGGACTGTGGAAGTTTGTTCCGGATTGACGGTTGTTCTTATGTATCATGAATAGGTCATCATGGGTCCTTGAAGGGTTATTAGCCCAGTGCGGTACGATCAGAATCGGCTTGAGGTCCGTGGATGGATCTAAATGTGAATATGGGCTCTATATCGGGCTGGATGTGTTCATTTCAGCATATCATTGTTTTTGGAGGGGTCTACTAGCCTTGGATGATATTTCTGTTATCGGCCTTTCCGTGTAGTCTCTATTGTGCCTTGTGGGTTATGAGGCGGTTTGATTATTCACACTCGTATTGAGATCCCGTGTAAATTGTGGTGTTGTGAGAGCAGAAAGGCTCTCAAGATACAGGACATTTATTGCACCTTAGTTGTGCTTGAGTTCCGTAGCGTATGGCACTATTCGTCTCCCCAGGATTTGTATTATGCACTTGGCGTGCTTATGGTTGATATTCAGGCATTTCGTGAGTATAAGTGTTATGGTTCGAGGTGTATTTTCCTTAGATTATTAAGTGTGGATCGGGTGGCAGGCCTCCATGGGTATCATAGGTGTATTGGGTTGCATGCCGCAATAGTGTGACGTTGAGCACAGTTCCCTATATCTATTCCTGTGTGTTTTGTTCCGCATTTGCTGAGAAAAATTCATGACATCTTTTCAGTTGTTAAATTAGTTACGCGGGTTGAGTAGTTTTTTCCAGAGTTCATTTTTCCTTATGTATCGCATTCGAATTTATAGCTTATTGGCGCATTGTTGGCGTCATACGAGATTTTGGTCAGTGTTTGAGGCGACTTATTGCCTGTGTAGCTTATATTAGGTGAGACGAGACTATTGGACTTAAAATCAGTGCAATCAAATTTATATAAGGTATATTAAAGAACAAATATCAATGTTCAATTCAGAATGAGGTAATGGTCCTTGTCAAGAGGAGAGACTATATGATTTGTTAAGTTCGGCAAGTGGTTATGAGTTTCTATGCATCTCTTTCATCGTAGCCGTATTTCGAGTATTGGAGCAGGTCTTATATGTGTTATGGGGTGTATTATGAGCTACATATTTGTGAAAAATTTAAAGCTATTGGGCTCGGAGGATGTTATTATGGGCATGGGGTGATTTCAGCACAAGCGCACAATCATGTTTTGGTACAGTGTGTGGTGATTGGTATGGTGTTCGTGTGTTAGAGTGAGGTCTTGTAAAGGTCAGAAGTGGGAACTTGATTTTTCTAAAGCTTGTTAACTAAGGTTATAGGGAGAGTTTTCAGTCTAGCTCGAGCTAATGTGCTCAACTGAGTTGTGGTGCCACGGGTTGGTGCACGAGGTGTTAAACAGTGATTTTGGACAACTCCGGAACAGTCCTTAGCACGTTCGAGGACGAACGTATGTTTAAGTGAGAGAGAATGTAACGACCCGACCGGTCATTTTAAGCCCTGGCACGTCATTCGGCGGTTCGAGACCTTGAGTAGCTTCACTTCAGGTGTTATGACTTGTACGTGTGGTCGAAATTTAATTTCGGAAAGTTCGGAGTTGGTTTGGAAAGAAAATTCTAAATTTGGACGCTTTAATTGGAAGAGTTGACCAAACTTTGACTTTTGAGTAAACGACCTCGGAATTGGAATTTGAAGGTTCCAACAGGTTCGTATGATGATTTCAAACTTGGGCACATGTCCGGATCGGGTTTCGGATGACCCGGGAGCATTTCGGCACCTATTGTGGAAGTTGGTATTTTGGGAAGGATTTCATAAATTTGGGTTGAAGTGTATTTCAATGTTATCGATGTCTATTTGAGATTCCGAGTCTAGAAATAGCTCCGTATGGTGATTCTGGTCTTTGTAGCGCATCCAGATGTTAATTTGGAGGTCTGTAGGTAATTTCGGAGTCATTTGACGAAAATTTGAAATTTAAAGGTTTTTAAGAAATTTGACCGGGAGTGGACTTTTTGATATGGGGGCCGGATTCCGATTCCGAAAGTTGGAGTAGGTCTGTAATGTCAATTATGACTTGTGTTCAAAATTTGAAGTCAATCAGACGTGATTTGATAGGTTTCGGCATCGATGGTAGAAGTTTGAAATTTCAAGGTTCATTAAGCTTGAATTGGGGTGCGATTCGTGGTTTTGATGATTTTTGATTTGATTTGAGGCCTGCAGTAGGTTCGTGTTATGTATTGGGATTGGTTAGTACGATTGGATGGAGTCCCGGGAGCCTCGGTTGTGATTCGGGGTGGTTCCAGACTAAGTTTGGGTGTTTTGATAATGCTGGTTGCTGGTTCTAGTGTTGTTCTTCGCGTTCGCGAGGAGCCTCTCGCGTTCGCCAAGAAGGAATATCTGTTGTCCGTCGTTTGACTTCGGAAACTTATATCTCTCAATGTATAATGAATATGGAGATGATACAAATATGAAAGTTATAGCCCTTGGTGTCTAGTTTTCAGAAAGGTAAACCATTTATCATTTGGAATTGTGTACAAAACGTTATGGTGGATATACTACAGACTGTCCAAGAAGAAATTGGAAATCTCTGCTACACAGGGCTGATTTTGGAAACTTATATCTCGCAATATACAATGAATTGAGAGATGATCAACATATGAAAGTTATAGCACTTGATGTCTAGTTTCCATAAAGTCAAACCATTTGTGATATGGAGTTATATACAAAAAGTTATGATCATTATACTAGAGACTGGCTGAGAATTTTGTTCATCGCGAACATGATGGGGGGCTCTCGAACGCAAAGAATTGTCGCCTGGGCAGTGTATAAGTTTGCAAAAATGGGTTTGGCTCATTTCATCTCATTTCTTCCATGGGAGCCGACCTAGGAGCGATTTTGAAGCTCCATCTTCATCATCTATGTCAAGGTAAGTGATTCTTACCTAATGCAAGTTAAATACTTGGTTTATATAGGAATTTAGGCGTGAAAATTCATGAAAATTAGTAGAAATTTGGAATTTTGAAGAAAAACCTAGAAATTGGTATTTTTGGATTTTTACCACAAAATTGGACATGAAATTTAGAATAAATGATATAATCGAGTTCGTGGTGTTATGGGTAACGTTTATATTCGAAAAATTTTGGATATCCGAGAGTTGGAAATTGTTTAAATTGATTAATTATGGGCATTAGAACACATAATTATGTATTTGCACATTGTTTGCATAGTTTTGGGTCGACAAGCATCAGTTTGAGGTATTAGAGTGGCGTTGGAGTTGACTATGGAGCTTCGGAGAGAGGTAAGTCTCCTTTCTAACCTTGTAAGAGGGAATTGACCCCATAGGTGAACTAAATTAATATGTGTTTTAATTTGTGGGGGCTACGTACGTACGAAGTGACGAGAGTCCGTACATAGCTACTATTCCTGTTTATCTCCGGGTAGTTTTAGGTTTACACTGTGCTTGTGGACACCGTTATTTGATTATATTTGTTAACTGTATCAAATGGAACTGAGTTGAGCATTTTTAGGATTTAAAAGCTTCAAGTCGAATTGTCTTTATTTTGAAAAGAATTAAGAAAGAGTTATGATTTATTGATAAATTTAATTTGACCGCGTTGCATGTATGATCCGCGAGCGAGGTAATTAAGAAAGGGTTATGATTTATTGATAAATTTATATTTGACCGCGTCGCATGTATGATCCGCGTGCGAGGTAATAGATGCATCTATGATTCGCGTCGTTCGACCCTCGGCAGTGCACAATTTACATTTATGTTGGATCGGGCCGAACGTCCTCGGTGGTATTCGTGTGTGATAATAGAACTGGAAGTTCCTTTCATAATTGGCATAAATTTATTGTATGTGTGATCATATGTTTTAAAGAAAGGAAGTGATTTAAGCTCTTAAATATGGTGAATACTTGTTCAGTTATTTCTTGTTCTGAGTCTTATTCTTGTATATCATGCTTAATTAGAATTTCATATTATCATGTTATTGGCCCTAGTAAGTGTTGGAGTCGACCCCTCATTACTACTTCTTCGAGGTTAGAATGGATACTTACTAGGTACACATTGATTTACGAACTAATACTACACTTGCTGCACATTTTGTGCAGGTACATATATGCCTAGTGGCCTCGAGGGCGTAGAGGCGTGGCTAATTGTGGGGACTTAGGTAAGCTGCATTTCCATCTGCGATCCACAGGCAACAGAGTCTCCTTCAAACTTACTTATGTATTTTCTTGTCTAATTTGTATTCTGGACAAGTGTTGTATTTTATTTTACCTTCCTAGTTGATGCTCATGCACTTGTGACATTGGGTTTTGGGGTGATTATATGTTGTCCTGTATTGAAATTGTTAAAACTATTATTGTTTATTCTGTAAATTCCATCTTTTAGGATTAAATTGAAGGAAATATAATTTCTAAAATATTAAAATGAGAACCAAATTTAGTATTTATTGTTGGCTTACGTGATAATGGTGTCCGGCGCCATCATGACCTTAATGGATTTTGGGTCGTGACAACATAGTATCAGAACACTAGGTTCACTGAGGTCTCACAAGTCACGAGCAAGTCTAGTAGAGTCTTGAGGATCGGTACAGAGACGTTTGTACTTATCTTCGAGAGGCTACAAGGCTATTAGGAGCACTTTCCTTCTTGATTCCTCATCGTGCGATTCGATTGCTTTGAGTCTTATGCCTTTGTTTCTTTCCTATTCAATCTTGTGCGACGTGAAACGCTTGTTATCAGATAGGAATCGGGGAATTTTTATGGTACTGTAGAGGTGGTGCAGGATGTTTTTCCCTGCGTATTCGATTGGGCTAATGTCGTCACCTTGTGGAAGGATGTTCTGTCATCTCAGCTCAGTAGCTGTATTTCTGATGGTTTTGAGGCTATGCACCAATTGCTATGATGTTGATGAGTTGTTATCATACAGTATTTATGTAAAGGTAGGGTGCTTGCCTATGCGTCGAAGCAGTGAATGAATTGAAAGGAGGTTTTTCTCGATGCGTGATTTAGAGGTTCAGTATTTAATTTCAGCAAAGGAAAGGCAATTGGACTATGAATGTTCAGGTTTGGGTTGATGGAGTAACGAGACTTGGTATTTTCGAGCGTGGTGGAATAGTCATGGTAATGCAGCATCATCGTCCTTATTTGAATGAAATACGGTTCACCGGTGTTATGATCTTCTTTGATTTTGCCTTCGGAGCAGGGTGTTGTAAAATGGTGCTTGAGGGACGGTTGTCAGATAGCAGTGTGCAACGAAAATAGCAGTGTGCAGTGGTTCAGGATCGAATTGGTGTTCCTAGTGTTGATGGCTCGAGAAGGATGATCTTCGGAGAGGTTTAAAGTTGGTAGCGATCTATCGGTTCAAGTACTACAGACACAGACTTTGAGTTAAGGCAACAACTGGGCAGTGAAGGATGAGGAAGGACATGTGGGAGGTGTCTTGTGGTGGCTAGGTTCCTAGAAGGCCAAGTGTGAGGAGCAGAAGTCGAGTATTTGCTTAAAGGAGAGGGATCGACCAAAGTGGGAGAGTGGCAGAGTATCATATGGGTTCTGCTGTAGGATAGTTACATGCCTTAGAGGAAATTTTAGAGTGATTTGGGATTCATGATGGACAGTGACTAGGTCTACTACACTGAGAAAGAGTGAATATGACAGAAAGGAGTTTGCTTGGAATGAAGAAGGGTGTGAAGATTTGACTATTGTTTCAGCTGCGATATGACTATAGTTTGGATGATATTGTTGAACTCTCAGTTGATGTTAATGAGGAAGGAACAGACCTATACAATGTCATGGAAAGAGGTCGGATATGAGATCGTGGCTGATGATTCAGAATGTTCATGAAGGGATTTAACGAAAGACTTCAAGAAATTTGGCGGTTAACGGTGCATGGTCATGGTAAATGAAAAAGAGGAATCGTTGTGGGCTCTATATTATGTAGTGGTATCTTAAAGCTAAGTGGGGGAGCCTCACCGTCTACGATTGGATCGCGTATTGTTGGCTTGTGCAGCTTTTGGTTATCGACGCATTGGTGGATTATTTGTACCTAATAAAAAGGGAACATCGGGGGTAATTCGAGCAGATAAATTGATAAATGTGTGCTATATTTGGCCTTATCGATTCATGTTCAGGCTTTGGGAAGGCTTAGAGTTTATGCTTCGTGTAGATGTAATGTACAGGGAAAGTGAGTCAGCCAGATATTTCTTTGAGAAAGTGTCCATGTGCTAGCAGGGCCTTGGAGTTTGATCATGTTTGGGAACAAGTCAGAGTGAGTGACTCTCAATAATGGTCCTAGAGGATTCAAAAGTTAAAGTGCGATGCCTAAAGATTCGAGTCTGTAGTATGGTCAAGTATCGAGCTTATGTAGAGGAATTATCAGAATGGGTGTACCAGTTGAAGATGCGGATATGCGCACAAGGAGAGTATGAGATGGTTCGTGGGTTTTGAGACAATGTGGGCTCGTGAAATGGAGTCACACAGGGCGAGCGAGAATTGAGTTCGATATAATTTGAATGGAGCTAATGTTATTTCTAAGGCAAAGCCTAGTGTAAATTAGAAGAAGTCGGATCAGTTAGCAATGGTTGAATTGGCATGATGGTGGCGATGGTTAGTTTCTTCAGCGTGTTAAGTTATGCCGGTGGTCGTGGCAGTACGTGCTAGGCTTGACAACCGCCGTAATTTGATTTATTTGGAGGTATTCGGTTAATATGGCATGTTATGTGTAGATGGATCCCGAAAGGGACATGGTGGTTTAGACCACTACTTGGGGTTGTATTTTCTGCGAATATGAGGATTCGGTCGCGTATTGCGATGGTTCTCCTGAAATGAGTTAAGTGAAAGGCTCCTATATAATGGAGTGTTTATTCTATTAGTGGTTCAGGAGTTATGATAAAAAAATATTCTTGTGCTCCTGTATAGTGGCATGATTAAGTGCAGTGGGTAGCATGGGAATTGGAAGTTGAGGATCAATGTTGCGGTTCGGTGTTGACAAAAATGTCACAAGCTCGGAGAAGCAGGAAAAGATTCGGAGGTTTAAAGCAAGCTGGTATTATCTTCAGCGTCACGTAAGATTGGTGTCATGTGTAAGAGGCTTTGTGTATTGATTTGCGGGTTCTTGATTCGCTTTACAACATTAGTATGGCAGGTGGTATAGATGTGCAGACTTGTTACCTGGCGTGGAAGGTCGTGGGAGCATATCCCACGGGAAGATGGTATAAGTGTGACAGGTAGTCACTTAATTGATTAAGGATGGAAAACCAAGTATAGAGATTGTTGTACTATCGCTAATGTGAGAATTTATGCCTGAAGGGCACTCGGTTCATTTGGTTGTGGACTGTGGAAGTTTATTCCAGATTGGCGGTTGTTCTTATGTGTCGTGAATAGCTCATCGTGGGTCCTTGAAGAGTTATTAGCCCAGTACGGTACGATAAAAATCGGCTTGAGGTCCGTGGATGGATCTAAATGTGAATATGGGCTCTATATCGGGCCGAATGTGTTCATTTCAGCATATCGTTATTTTCGGAGTGGTCTTCGGGCCTTGGATGATATTTCTGTTATCGGCCTTTCCATGTAGTCTCTATTGTGCCATGTGGGTTATGAGGCGGTTTGATTATTCGCACTCGTATTGAGATCCCGTGTAAATTGTGGTGTTGTGAGAGCAGAAAGGCTCTCAAGATACAGGACATTTATTGCACCATAATTGTGCTTGAGTTCCGCAGCGTATGGCGCTATTCGTCTCCCCAGGATTTGTATTATGCACTTGGCGTGCTTATGGTTGATATTCGGGCATTTCGTGAGTATAAATGTTACGGTTCGAGGTGTGTTTTCCTTAGATTATTAAGTGTGGATCGGGTGGCACGCCACCACGGGTATCATAGGTGGATTGGTTTGCACGCCGCAATAGCGTAATGTTGAGCACAATTCCCTATATCTATTCTTGTGTGTTTTGTCCCGCATTTGCTGAGAAAGATTCATGACATCTTTTCAGTTGTTAAATTAGTTACGCGGGTTGAGTAGTTCTTTCCAAAGTTCATTTTTCCTAATGTATCGCATTCTAGTTTGTATCTTGTTGGCGCATTGTTGGCATCATACGAGATCTTGGTCAGTGTTTGAGGCGGCTGATTGCCTGTGTAGCTTATATTGGGTGAAACAAGACTATTGGACCTGAAATCAGTGCATTCAGATTTATATAAGGTATATTAAAGAACAAATATCAATGTTCAATTTAGAATGAGGTAATGGTCCTTGTCAGGAGGAGAGACTCCATGATTTGTTAAATTCGGCAAGTGATTATGAGTTTCTACGCATCTCATTCGTCGTGGCATTATTTTGAGTATTGGAGCAGGGCTTGTATGTGTTATGGGGTGTATTTTGGGCTACCGATTCGTGAAAAATTTAACGCTATTGGGCTCGAAAGATGTTATTATGGGCAACCGACTTATGTAGTGCATGGGGTGATTTCATCACAAGTGCACAATCATGTTTTGATACAGTGCGTGGTGATTGGTACGGTGTTCATGTGTTAGAGTCAGGTCTTGTAAAGGAATTCAGAAGTGGGAACTTGGTTTTTCTAAAGCTTGTTAACTAAGGTTATAGGGAGAGATTTTAGTCTGGCTCGAGCTAATGTGCTCAACTGAGTTGTGGTGGCACGGGTAGGTGCACGAGGTGTTAAACAGTGATTTTGGACAACTCCGGAACAGTCCTTAGCACGTTCGAGGACGAACGTATGTTTAAGTGGGAGAGAATGTAACGACCCGACCGGTCGTTTTGAGCTCTGGCACGTCATTTGGCGGTTCGAGGCTTTGAGTAGCTTCACTTCAGGTGTTATGACTTGTACGTGTGGTCGGAATTTAATTTCAGGAAGTTCGGAGTTGGTTTGGAAAGCAAATTCTAAATTTGGACGCTTTAAGTTGGAAGAGTTGACCAAACTTTGACTTTTGAGTAAACGACCTTAGAATCGGGATTTGAAGGTTCCAACAGGTTCTTATGATGATTTCAGACTTGGTCGTATGTCCAGATCGGGTTTCAGATGACTAGGGAGCGTTTCGGCGCCTATTGTGGAAGTTGGCATTTTGGGAAGGATTTCATAAATTTGGGTTGAAGTGTATTTCAATGTTATCGATGTCCATTTGAGATTCCGAGTCTGGGAATAGTTTCGTATGGTGATTCTAGTCGTAGTAACGCATCCAGATGTTAATTTGGAGGTCCGTAGGTAATTTCAGAGTCATTTGACGAAAGTTAGAAATTTAAAAGTTTTTAAGAAGTTTGACCGGGAGTGAACTTTTTAATATCGGGGTCGGATTCCGTTTCCGGAAGTTGGAGTAGGTCCGTAATGTCAATTATGACTTGTGTGCAAAATTTGAGGTCAATCAGACGTGATTTGTTAGGTTTCGGTATTGATGGTAGAAGTTTGAAATTTCAAGGTTCATTAGGCTTGAATTGGGGCGCGATTCATGGTTTTGATATTATTTGATGTGATTTGAGGCCTCAAGAAGGTTCGTGTTATGTATTGGGACTGGTTGGTACGATTGGACGGGGTCCCGGGGGCCTCGGGTGTGATTCGGGGTGGTTCCGGACCAAGTTTGGGTGTTTTGATGCTGCTGGATGCTGGTTCTGGTGTTGTTCTTCGCATTCGCTAGGAGCCTCTCGCGTTCGCGAAGAAGGATTTTGCTGCTGGGACTTTGTTCTTCGCGTTCACGAAGAGGCTCTCATGTTTGCGAAGAAGGCATTTCTATTGTCCGTCGTCTGATTTCGGAAGCTTATATCTCTCAATCTATAATTAATTTGGAGATGATCCCAATATGAAAGTTGTAGCTCTTGGTGTCTAGTTTTCAGAAAGGTAAACCATTTGTCATTTGGAGTTGTGTGTAAAATGTTATGTTATATATACTACATACTATCTGAGAAGAGTTTGGAAATCTCTGCTGCACAGGGCTGACTGTGGAAGCTTATATCTCGCAATCTACAATGAATTAGGAGATGATCAACATATGAAAGTTATAGCACTTGATGTCTAGTTTCCATAAAGTCAAACCATTTGTGATTTGGAATTTTTTACAAAACGTTATGACCATTATACTAAGGTTGTCTGAGAAAAGTTTGAAAATGGCTTTTGAGAATTTTGTTCATCACGAATACGATGGGGGGCTCGCGAACGCGAAGAAGGGTCGCCTGGGCAGTGTATAAGTTTGCGGAAATGGGTTTGGTTCATTTCATCTCATTTCCTCCATGGGAGCCGACCTAGGAGTGATTTTGGAGCTCCATCTTCATCATCTATGTCAAGGTACGTGATTCCTACCTATTGCAAGTTAAATACTTGGTTTATATACGAATTTAGGCGTGAAAATTCATGGAAATTAGTAGAAATTTGGGGTTTTGAAGAAAAACTTAGAAATTAGTATTTTTGGATTTTTACCACGAAATTGGACGTGGAATTTGGAATAAATGATATAATCGAGTTCGTGGTGTTATGGGTAACGTTTATATTTGAAAAATTTCGGATATCTGGACACGTGAGCCCGAAAGTGAATTTTACCGGCTTTTCGAGCGGAGTTAGAAATTGTTTTAAATTGATTATATATGGGTATTAGAACACATATTTATAGATTTGCACATTGTTTGCATAGTTTTGGATCGACAAGCATCAGTTTGAGGTATTAGAGTAGCGTTGTAGCCGGCTATGGAGCTTCCGAGCGAGTTAAGTCTTCATTCTAACCTTGTAAGAGGGAATTAACCCCATAGGTAAATTAAATTAATATGTGTTGTAATTTTTAGGGGCTACGTATGCACGAAGTGACTAGAGTCCGTATGTAGCTACTATTCATGTTTATGTCCGGGTAGTTTTAAGTTTACACCATGCTTGTGGAAACCATTATTTGATTATATTTGTTAACTGTATCAAATGGAACTGAGTTGAGGATTTTTAAGGATTTAAAAGCTTCAAGTCGAATTGTCTTTATTTTGAAAAGAATTAAGAAAGAGTTATGATTTATTGATAAATTTAATGTGACCGCGTCGCATGTATTATCCGCGAGCGGGGTAATTAAGAAAGGGTTATGATTTATTGATAAATTTATATTTGACCGCGTCGCATGTATGATCCGCGTGTGGGGTAATGGATGCATCTATGGTTCGCGTTGTTCGACCCTCAGCAGTGCACAATTTATATTTAGGTTGGATCGGGCCGAACGTCCTCGGTGGTATTCGTGTGTGATAATAGAACTGGAAGTTCCTTTCATAATTGGCATAAATTTATTGTATGTGTGATCATATGTTTTAAAGAAAGGAAGTTATTTAAGCTCTTAAATATGGTGAAGACCTGTTCAGTTATTTCTTGTTCTGAGTCTTATTGTTGTATATCATGCTTCATTAGAATTTCATATTATCATGTTATTGGCCCTAGTAAGTGTCGGAGTCGACCCTTCGTCACTACTTCTTCGAGGTTAGACTTGATACTTACTGGGTACACATTGATTTACGTACTCATACTACACTTGCTGCACATTTTGTTCGTGTACATATATGCCTAGTGGACTCGAGGGCGTAGAGGCGTGGCTAATTATGGGGACTTAGGTGAGCTGCATTTCCATCTACAATCCGCAGCTAGCAGAGTCTCCTTCAAAGTTACTTATGTATTTTCCTGTCTAATTTGTATTCTGGACAGGTGTTGTATTGTAACGACCCGACTGGTCGTTATGAGAATCTGCACTTCGCTTGGAGTTTTGAGAGCTCTACCATCTCCGCATGATGTGTTATGACTTGCATAAATCGTCGGTGTTGGTTTTCAAGATATCCGAAATTGATTTGGAAGGATGATCTTCAAGATTCAAGCTCTAAGTTGGAAGAATTGACTAAGGTTGGATTTTTGGGTAAATGATCTCGGAATCGTGATTTGAAGGTTCCAGCAGGGTCGTATGATGATTTAGGACTTGGGCGTATGTTCGGATTGGGTTTTGGATAACCCGGGAGCATTTTGGCGCCTATTGTGGAAGTTAGCATTTTGGAAGAAATTCATCATATTTGGGTTGAAGTGCATTTCAATGTTATCGATGTCCGTTTGGGATTCTGATTCTGAGAATAGCTTCGTATGGTGATTCTGGTATTGGGAGCGCGTCCGAAAATGGATTTGGAGGTCCGTAGGTCATTTTGGAGTCGTTTGGCAAAAGTTAGAAATTTGAAGGTTTTTGAGAAGTTTGATTGATAGTGGACTTTTTGATATCGGAGTCGGAATCCGATTTCGGAAGTTGGAGCAGGTCCGTAATGTCAAATGTGACTTGTATACAACATTTGAGGTCAATCAGACGTGATTTCATAGGTTTCAGCATCGGTGGTGGAAGTTTGAAGTTTCAAGTTCATTGAATTCGAATTGAGGTGTGATTCGTCATTCCGATGTTGTTTTGTGTGTTTTGAGGCCTCAAGGAGGTCCGTGTTATGTTATGGGACTTGTTGGTATGTTTGGACGGGGTCCCGGGGGCCTCGGGTGTGTTCCGGGTGGGCTACGGAACATTTTCCTCCTATTTTGAACCGCTGAATCTGTCATCTGGTTTCCGTTCATCACGTTCGCGTCCTTGCACTCGCATTCGCGTAGTGTTATTTTGGAGGGTATAATATTTCCTCTTCGCGTTCGCAGCTACCCTCATGCATTCGCGAAGTTCTTCCACCTCCTTCTTCGCGTTCTCATTCCATATGTCGCGTTCGCGAAGTGCAAACCAGGCCCCGAGCACTGGTGATCATTTTCCTCTTCGCGTTCGCGTGTCTCTTACGCGTTCGCATAAGTCCTGTCCCTTATTCATCGTGTTCGTGTCTCATTTCTCGCGTTCGTGAAGGGTATTCTGGGAAGCTTTTGTTTTCTTCTTCGCGAACGCGATTCTTCTGCATTCATGATGCATAAAAGACCTGGGCAGTGTTCTTGTAAAAATCGTCATTTTGACTTCATTTTAACATTTCCAAGCCAGAATTGAGGCGATTCTTGGATCAATTTTCATCTTGTGGACTAGGATAAGTGTTCTCTACTCATTTTGGATCTTATATAATGAATCTACCCTCGTTTTTGATAATCGGATTATGAATTTTATAGAGGAAATTGGAGTTTTTGGCCTAAAGTTCATAATATGAATTTTAGAGTTTTGAACATCGAATTGGAGTTGGATTTGAGTGAAACTAGTATGGTTGGACTCGTACTTGAATGGGTGGCCGTATTTTGTGAAATTTATCTGGTTTTGAGGTGCGGGCCCGGGGTTTGACTTTTGGGTCGATTTTTAGACTTTGTTAAAGATTGAGACTTTATGATCCGGAATAATCTTTTACAAGTTTTATTTGTGCTTTTAAGTTATTTTGATTTGATTTGAGCCGCCCGGAGGTCATATCACCCGAGGAGTTCATTTTGAGTATCAGTTTGCCTTCTTTGAGGTAAGTGTTTGCCGCACTTCAGCCCAAATATGATGAATTTCTTCCAAAATGCTAACTTCCACAATAGGCGCCAAAATGCTCCCGGGTTATCCAAAACCCAATCCGAACATACGCCCAAGTCCGAAATCATCATACGAACCTACTAGAACCTTCAAATCCCGATTCCGAGATCGTTTACCCAAAAATCCAACCTTAGTCAATTGTTCCAACTTAGAGCTTGAATCTTGAAGTTCATCCTTCCAAATCGATTCCGGATAAATTAAAAACCAACACCGACAATTTACGCAAGTCATAACACATCATGCGAAGATGCTCGAGCTCTCAAAACTCCGAGCGAAGTGCAGATTCTCAAAACGACCAGTCAGGTCGTTAAATCCTCAACCACTTAAACACACGTTCGTCCTCGAACGTGCCAGGAGTCATTCTAAAGCTATCACATCACGGTATAATCTTACTATGCATAAACTCGGGTGTGATCCCGCGTCACCTTGCCCCATATAAACCTGCCAACACAACCTAACTATAGATCCTTACATAAACCTTGGTCCTTAAACCTTTGAACCCAATCTCTAACACCCCGAATTCATTATAAGCCCCAAATCTCACATCTACACATAGTATAAGCCTGAACAAGCCGTATTAGGCCATAATGGTTTTCCTTCTTTGAGGTAAGTGTTTTGCCTAATTTTATTGAGGGAATGTTTCCTACTATTTGACATTGTTTGCTACATGCGGGGGTGATACATATATGAGATGACGAGCATCTATGCATCTGCCAGGGTAACCATGCTCGGGGGGTAAAATATGTTATAAACTGTGTCTTGTAGAATCACGTGATCTTCTTGCCTCATGCCTTACTTGGCTCCTAGATACTAAGAACATAGTATTAAATGTTAGAAACTAAGACTTAGCTTATTATAACTTGATCAAATTTGATGGAAATTCTGAGAATACATTGGTGTGTTTAATTCGGTCATCAATATGCATAATCATTAATACATTGCTACGACCGATATTCTTGAGATACTAGATTCTATACTTATGTTGTAGATCATTTGTGAAATTTGTTGGAATACTTGAATAAAAAGGTTATTGTGGGTTTATTGAACTATTGTTGGCTTGGAAAGTTGTGATTGGGATTCATTTGAAATATTCATTTAAATACTCCCCTTGACGTTATTTATGCTTCCTACCTTGTTTGTCATTGATATACATATGCCTGGTAAGGAAGAGTGTAAAGCACGACGGGTGATGCTGTGCCTTTGTTTATGCATTATCGTGTGAGAGAGAGTGTAAAGCACGAAGGGTGATGCTGTGCCATATTATTTGAGAGTTAAAGCACGAAGGGTGATGCCGTGCCATATTATTGAGAGTAAAAGCACGAAGGGTGATGCCGTGCCATATTATTGAGAGTAGAAGCACGAAGGTTGATACCGTGCAATATCATTATGAGTAAAAGCACGAAGGGTGATGTCGTGACTTGTTATGTGAGTAAAAGTACGAAGGGTGAGGCCGTGCCATTGTATTTATATTATTACGCTTTCATGTTATGGTGAGTTCATGGCACGAAGCTTGTTTTCGTGCAAGGGAGGACGAGAGACATGCATTATGTTTTGATATTTCTTTCTTGCAGATACCTTCATGTCTTTACCTGGAGTTGTTATTATCGTGTTCATGGTTCTTATGTGATATGTCGTTATTGTTCTGTCTTTATCCTTTATCACCTTGTTGTCATGCTATCATGCCTTCTATTTGCTTAAACTTGCTAATATCATGCCTATTTCCTGCTATTAGGATTTCATCCATGCCATCTATTTTGTTGCACTTAAGTGTAGGTCTTCTTCCATACTAGTCGTTCATGTCCCTACTTGCTAACTTATAAAGATCATGTGTCCGCTTCCTTAATTGTCATATTTGTCTTCATGACTTCACCTTGCTAGTTAGTCAAAATTACATTCCTTTTTCCTAATCATTGTTATTACCTATATGCTTTCTGTTCAGTCTGTTACTGATGTTCTCATGTAGACTCTCGTCCTCCATAGTTATTTGCGTATTTCCCACCCTATCATTTCTGTTATCGGCATTTCTGTCATTTGGTTGGTACTGCTTTGCGCATAATTAGTGAGGATGAGATAAATGCCCGAAGGGTGTTGTCGTACCATTGAATTTGATGTCTTGGGTATATTTCTCACATTATGAAAGTTTTGATGTGACTGCTGTGATTTATTGGCTTTAGCTCTCAGGAAAGGATTGGGTGAGATTTTGATACCTGTTGAATTGTGTTTTCTTTTACTACTCTGTTATTGCTTTGTATAATCGTTTCGTGTGCTCTACTCTGTTGTACTGTAGTATAGTTTTATTATTAGTTACATTACAAGTTTTATCAATGAGCATCTTTTAACCAAAGCCTCGTCACTACTTCGATGAGGTTAGACAAGATACTTACTCAGTACATGGGGTAGGTTGTACTGATACTACACTTTTGCACATTGCGTGCAGATATTGGTTGTTGTTGCTGTTGTGCTCTATGGTTGTCGGGATTGAAGGTGTACCTGCGTTCCTATTGTAGTTGCCTCTTGTTCATGGTAGCCCTAGATTTATAAAAACTCTGTTTATGTACTTTTCAAACAGAAGATATATTTAGTTCATATCAGCTTGTAAATTCTATTCTTATAAGCTCATGATTTGTACTACCAGTCCTTGGGGATGTATAAGACGTAGATAACGCCTTTGTTAAATTGTGTTATTAAATTAATTGAAAATGGAAAATCGTTAGTTGGCTTACCTAGCGGGTTGGGTTAGGTGCCATCACGACTAGTGAATTTTGGGTCGTGATAGGTGGTATCAGAGCTCTAGGTTCATAGGTTCTACGAGTCATGAGCAAGTGTCTAGTAGAGTCTTGTGAATCGGTATGATGACGTCCATACCTATCTTCGAGAGGCTACAGGTTATTTAGGATAAACTTCCCATCCTTATTTCCTTATCATGCGACATTGATTCCGCTTAAAGTGTAACCTTTTGAATTCCTTCCATGCATTTGTTTGCGCATGCGAGCGCTCGGTATCGGCGGAGCATCGACAGTTTGTGAGTCTCTGGATGAGATGCGAGATAGAATTCCTGTGTGCTGATGATGTGTCAGTCTGGAGTACTTGAGGCCGAGTTGTGACTGTAGTTTGAGCACGGGGATCTCGATTGTGTGAGCATGTGATTTTGGACTTATACATCCGGTAGTGTCCCTATGAGTGGAGATGTGGCAGGCGATTGGTTGGGTGACTAAATGACAAGTAGGATGTGGCTGCAGACTATATTCGGGTGATTGAATATGACGAAAAGAGTCTGCTTGAGGTGTAAAATGGGGTAATGGGCGTTGGTTTCTATCCTGATGTGGCGTATAGTCTCGAGTTTTGAGTGTATTGAAAGGCTTTCGTGTTGTTTAATTGTGAAACGGATTTGACTCCTATGCCTTATTGATGAGTTCAGACTCAGGAAGCTTAAGTGACGGCATAGTGGTCGTGGCTAGGGTTTAAGATTTACAGTGGATGGTGTCGAGGTTCGCGGTATTTCCATATCACTGTGGATTATGCATTTCATTAACAGGAAGACTAAGTGGTGGAGGGAACGACTTTATATTCATAGAAGGTCCCTTAAGAGTGGGTGCCTTGGTTATGGTACTTTGGGGTGCTAAGAGGGAATGCAACGGCTTATGGGCCTTAGGGCGGTGCCATTTTTATGCTAGAACCTCTTATGGCGAGCTTTGTGGTAAGGATCATGGTGTTCTCGCAAGGAGAGGTATCAACTTGAGGTTAATCTAGAAGGAACTCAGAGGAATCGTGGCGGTTTGATCGTAAATTGGATCAACACGGTAATAATGTGATCGGTTCCTTGGGTACTTATGATGTGGTAGGTCTCCATAGGTGTTTCATGGCAATGCTCATGGGTTTTGGGCAACTGCGTGGCTTGGTTGAGTTAGAGGGATTCGGTTCTGATAGCTTGGGTATGTGCCAATGGATTTCCAGGGGTTCTCGATGATTTCTATCACGGTTCGGGGTGAATACTTCCTATTGGTGTGAGGAAACATGTTGCGTATTGGGATTTCCTCCTAGATGAGATCAAATAGAATGTTTTCTGACTGAACGAGATTGAGTTTTGAATGTGCAAGGTCATGGTTCCGTTTTGAAGGGAAAGTCATGAATTATTAGACAACACGGACGGTTTCGGACGTCTAAATGGATGTTATTACTACTTGGTATTGCATGAGAAGGATGTACATTTCAGAAGGAGCATTGTGTTTTGACTTACGAATGCATCATTTATATTGCGATGCTCGCTTGGTTAGTCTGCTGGTGAGATTCAGATTTTGTTATATGACATGGAAGAATTTCAGAAGTATTTCTCATGGGATGATTGCATACGAGAGATGTGTTAGACATTTGGGCGGTGGAGTTGGGATCAGGTAGGGTGATACGTGTGTTCCATGGATTTGAAGATTGGAGTTCTCAGAAACAAATTGTTTCGTGGTTGTGGACTGTGAGATATGGCCAAAACTAGCTAGATGATGATGTGTGTTACAGTTATGTCGCTGTGGACTTTTGGAGGGCTAATCATCCGTTCAGGGATGACCGTAGTTAATTTGGGGGCTCATTGGTAGGCCCAATAAAGATGCGTATTCAGTATAGGATCGGATTTGCTTGCTCCTGCGCAGCTGTTGCCACGTGTATATCATCAGGCGGAATGAATGTTATCCGCACCTTGGTTTATGTTATATGTTTCCTCTTATACTATGACGGATTGTGGGGGTTATATGGTCCTTCGCACATATATTGTAATTCAGTTTACGCTTTATGGTACTATGGGCGAGATGGCTTTCGCGATGTTGGTTTTCTTATTGCACCAAAGCTGTGCTTGTCCTTCTCAGTATTGTTTGTTCCTGATAAATTTCCCACGGTTGTATTTTTGTGCGCACTATGGTGCTTGATATTGACGCACATATGATTAGTGAGCCGATCGTTCTGGCTCGAGGGGTACCTTATGTGGATTGATATGATGGGATCGGGTTGCACGCCGCAACGGTACTGTGATGAAATGTAACTCCTGATGTTTACCTCGTGTAGTTCTACTTTAACCTTGTTGAAAATAGTTCATAGTAAAATGCTAAAATTTCCCCGCCTGCTTAACTTGTTTAGTAGTCTTCTTATTTAGCTCTCCTACGGTTATCTGTCATGTCCGAATTATTACTTGTTGGTGTTCGGGACCGTGTTATGTGGGGTTCCATATGATTACTATTGATACTAGTCGGTAGGGCTGCTTGTAATGGCTGGGATAAGGTTTCTAGTCTTGAGAATGCACTATTGTAATGGGATGAGGAAGGTTTGGAAGAATAATATTATGTTTTGGTGAGGATACGGGCAAAATGGCCCTGGTCGGACTAGTGAGTTTCTTAGATTATTGATCAGATGAGTGGTTAAGAGGTTATGCATTTTTCTTTCATCATCGGCGGGGTATGAAGGTTTTAAACGAGGCTCTAATCGATTTGAGGTTTGCTATCGACACTGGATTTGTTTTCAGGCAGTAATGGTGGTCAGCAGTTCCTACTGAGATTATTCGAGTGATGAGGCGCATCATGCGATTTCATCCTGGAGTTTTTGGTTATGGCCTAATACGGCTTGTTCAGGCTTATACTATGTGTAGATGTGAGATTTGGGGCTTATAATGAATTCGGGGTGTTAGAGATTGGGTTCAAAGGTTTAAGGACCAAGGTTTATGTAAGGATCTATAGTTAGGTTGTGTTGGCAGGTTTATATGGGGCAAGGTGACGCGGGATCACACCCGAGTTTATGCATAGTAAGATTATACCGTGATGTGATAGCTTTAGAATGACTCCTGGCACGTTCGAGGACGAACGTGTGTTTAAGTGGTTGAGGATTTAACGACCTGACTGGTCGTTTTGAGAATCTGCACTTCGCTCGGAGTTTTGAGAGCTCGAGCATCTTCGCATGATGTGTTATGACTTGCGTAAATCGTCGGTGTTGGTTTTTAATTTATCCGGAATCGATTAGGAAGGATGAACTTCAAGATTCAATCTCTAAGTTGGAACAATTGACTAAGGTTGGATTTTTGGGTAAACGATCTCGGAATCGGGATTTGAAGGTTCTAGTAGGTTCGTATGATGATTTCGGACTTAGGCGTATGTTCGTATTGGGTTTTGGATAACCCGGGAGCATTTTGGCCCCTATTGTGGAAGTTAGCATTTTGGAAGAAATTTATCATATTTGGGTTGAAGTGCATTTCAATGTTATCGATGTTAGTTTGGGATTCCGAGTCTGAGAATAGCTCCGTAGAGTAATTCTGGTATTGGGAGCGCGTCTGAAAATGGATTTGGAGGTACGTAGGTCATTTTGGAGTCGTTTGACAAAAGTTAGAAATTTGAAGGTTTTTGATAAGTTTGACCAGAAGTGAACTTTTTGATATCAGGGTCGGAATCTGATTTCGGAAGTTGGAGCAGTACCGTAATGTCAAATGTGACTTGTGTGCAAAATTTGAGGTCAATCAGACGTGATTTTATAGGTTTCGGCATCAGTTATGGAAGTTTGAAGTTTCAAGTTCATTGAATTCGAATTGATGTGTGATTCGTCGTTCTGATGTTGTTTTGGGTGTTTTGAGGCCTCGAGTAGGTCCATGTTATGTTATGGGACTTGTTGGTATGTTTGGACGGGGTCCCGGGGGCCTCGGGTGTGTTCTGGATGGGCTACGGAACATTTTCCTCCTATTTTGAACTGCTGAATCTGTCATCTGGTTTTCGTTCATCGCGTTCGCATCCTTGCACTCGCATTCACGTAGTGTTATTTTGGAGGGTGTAATATTTCCTCTTCGTATTTGCAGCTACCCTCACGCATTCGCGAAGTTCTGCCACCTCCTTCTTCACATTCGCATTCCATATGTCACGTTCGCGAAGTGCAAACTAGGCCCCGAGCACTGATGATCATTTTCCTCTTCGCGTTCGCGTGTCTCTTATGCGTTCGCCTAAGTCCTGTCCCTTGTTCATCGCATTCGCGTCCCGTTTCTCGCGTTCGTGAAGGGTATTCTGGGCAGCTTTTGTTTTCTTCTTCGCAAACGCGATAGTTCTTCCGCGTTCGCGATGCATAAAAGACTCGGGCAGTGTTCTTGTAAAAATCGCGATTTTGACTTCATTTTAACATTTCCAAGCCCGGATTCAGGCGATTCATGGAGCAATTTTCATCTTGTGGACTAGGGTAAGTGTTCTCTACTCATTTTTGATATTATATCACGAATCTACTCTCGTTTTTGGTAATTGGATTATGAATTTTATAGAGTAAATTGGAGGTTTTGGCCTAAAGTTCATAATATGAATTTTTGAGTTTTGAACATCGAATTGGAGTCGGATTTGAGTGAAATTAGTATGGTTGGACTCGTACTTGAATGGGTAGCCGTATTTTGTGAAATTTGTCTGGTTCTGAGGTGCGGGCCCGGGGTTCGACTTTTGGGTCGATTTTTAGACTTTGTTAAAGATTGAGACTTTATGATCCAGAATAGTCTCTTACGAGTTTTATTTGTGCTTTGAAGTTATTTTGATTAGATTTGAGCCGCCCGGAGGTCATATCACCCGAGGAGTTCATTTTGAGTATTGGTTTTCCTTCTTTGAGGTAAGTGTTTTGCCTAACTTTATTGAGGGAATTTTTCCTACTATTTGACATTGTTTGCTATATGCGGGGGTGATACATATATGAGGTGACAGGCATGTATGCATGTGCCAGGGTAACCATGCTCAGGGGTAAAATATGGTATAAACTGTATTTTGTAGAATCACGTGATCTTCTTGCCTCATGCCTTACTTGGCTCCTAGATACTAAGAACATAGTATTAAATTTTAGAAACTAAGACTTAGCTTATTATAACTTGATCAAATTTGATGGAAATTCTGAGAATACATTGGTGTGTTTAATTCGGTCATCAATATGCATAATCATTAATACATTTCTACAGTCGATATTCTTGAGATACTAGATTCTATACTTGTGTTGTAGATCATTTGTGAAATTTGTTGGAATACTTGAATAAAAAAGTTCTTGTGGGTTTATTGAACTATTGTTGGCTTGGAAAGTTGTGATTGGGATTCATTTGAAATATTCGTTTAAACACTCCCCTTGACATTATTTATGCTTCCTGCCTTGTTTGTCATTGATATACATATGCTTGGTAAGGAAGAGTGTAAAGCACGAAGGGTGATGTCGTGCCTTTGTTTATGCATTATCATGTGAGAGAGAGTGTAAAGCACGAAGGGTGATGTTGTGCCATATTATTTGAGAGTTAAAGCACGAAGGGTGATATCGTGCCATATTATTGAGAGTAAAAGTACGAAGGGTGATGCCGTGCCATATTATTGAGAGTAAAAGCACGAAGGGTGATGCCGTGTCATATCATTGTGAGTAAAAGCACGAAGGGTGATTCCTTGCCATGTTATGTGAGTAAAAGCACGAAGGTTGATGTCATGCCATTGTATTTATATTATTACGCTTTTATGTTATGGTGAGTTCATGGCACGAAGGGTGTTTCCGTGCAAGTGAGGACGAGAGACATGCATTATGTTGTGATATTTCTTTCTTGCAGATACCTTCATGTCTTTACCTGGAGTTGTTATTGTCATGTTCATGGTTCTTATGTGATATGTCGTTATTGTTCTGTCTTTATCCTCTATAACCTTGTTGTCATGCTATCATGCCTTCTATTTGCTTAAACTTGCTAATATCATGCCTATTTCCTGCTGTTAGGATTTCATCCATGCCATCCGTTTTGTTGCACTTAAGTGTAGGTCTTCTTTCATACTAGTCGTTCATGTCCCTACTTGCTAACTTATAAAGATTATGTGTCCGCTTCCTTATTTGTCATATTTGTCTTCATGCCTTCACCTTGCTAGTTAGTCGAAATTACATTCCTTTTTTCTAATCATTGTCATTACCTATATGCTTTCTGTTCAGTCTGTTACTGATGTTCTCATGTACACTCTCATCCTCCATAGTTATTTGCGTATTTCTCACTCTGTTATTTCTGTTATCGGCATTTCTATCATTTGGCTGGTACTGCTTTACGCATTATTAGTGAGGATGAGATAAATGCATGAAGGGTATTTCCATGCCATTGAATTTTATGTCTTGGGTATATTTATCACATTATGAAAGTTTTGATGTGATTGTTGTGATTTATTGGCTTTCGCTCTCAGGAACGGATTGGGTGAGATTTTGATACCTGTTTAATTGTGTTTTCTTTTAGTACTTTGTTATTGCTTTGTATAATCATTTCGTGTGCTCCACTCTGTTGTACTGTAGTATAGTTTTATTGTTAGTTACATTACAGGTTTTATCAATGAGCATTTTTACCAAAGCCTCGTCACTACTTCGACGAGGTTAGACAAGATACTTACTCAGTACATGGGGTCGGTTGCACTGATACTATACTACTGCACATTACGTGCAGATATTGGTTGTTGTTGTTGCTGTGCTCTATGGTTGCCGGGATTGAAGATATACCTCCGTTCCTGTTGTAGCTGCCTCTTGTTCATGGTAGCCCTAGATTTATAAAAACTCTGTTTATGTACCTTCCAAACAGAAGATGTATTTACTTCATATCAGCTTGTAAATTCTATTCTTAGAAGCTCATGATTTGTACTACTAGTCCTTGGGGATGTATAAGACTTAGATAATTCTTTTGTTAAATTATGTTATTAAATTATTTGAAAATGGGAAATCGTTAATTGGCTTACCTAGCGGGTTGGGTTAGGTGCCATCACGACTAGTGAATTCCAGGTCGTGACATGTATTTTATTTTACCTTCCTAGTTGATACTCATGCACTTGTGACACCAGGTTTTGGGGGTGATTGTGGGTTGTCCTGTATTGAAAATGTTCCTGTAACTTACATCTTTTACAATTAAATTGAAGGAAATATGATTTTCAAAAATATTAAAATGAGAATCAAATTTAGTATTTATTGTTGGCTTACCTGACAGTGGTGTCCGGCGCCCTCACGACCTTAATGGATTTTGGGTCGTGACATGAACAGTCGCTTTCTCTGCTGAAAAAGTCATTTTCTTCGTCACTTTCTATCTAGATTTTTACCCCAACTACGATATTTTCTTCCTCTCTCCCCGGTTCACTCATGAAAATCGAATTCGTCAACAAAAATCCTGAAATATTTTGTTAGTTTTATGAAATCATAAGTATTGCATTGTAGTTAGCATGGAAAAATTGACGTTGACTCTCTCTGCTTACAAAGAACAACTTCAGCAGGTAAAACCCTAATTTATTCCCTCTGTGCTTTCTTAATATCATTTGTAGTTCTCTGAAGAATTTTCTTCCTCAATTTCGTTTTAATTTTGCCATGTTTAGTTTAAAAGCCCTTTTCTTTTTTCTTATCTCATAACTTACGCCAACGTTTTCTGCCAAACGAAAACTTCCTCTAAACCAAGTTTTGGCCCCTAAAAGTCCGTCACAAAAGTCAATCATCTTCTCCATCCGAGTGCAATGTTTTCTCATCGACCCATTCATTTGCATGCTCATACATATAGATGGTCGAATTTCCACCTTTTGATTATTATCTAACTTTTTCTTTTTTTCTTCTTTCCTTCAATGGTGCAGTAGGGCCCTGGAAAAGTAAAAACGAGAAGAAGCACATGAAGTAGATGAAACAAAAAAAATTATGTACGGATAACAAATATTGCATATATTACTCGGCCAAAAGAGGTTATGTCAAATATTGCAGAAATGCCAAAATTTAACAAGGTTTTCATTTACCTTATTCAATTGAGAGATTGGTTTTATAGTTGATGGAATTAGGCAGGGAAAACTTTAACAAGGTTTTAATTTACCTTATGCAATTGAAATTAATTTTGAAGTTTGATGGAATTAGGCAGGAAAATCGAGAAAGCCTATCAAACCAATGACTCCGATAAGAAACTATTCTTTTTACGACACACTCTTTTAAAAAAAAAATAAAGGTGATGTCCATGTCGCTAACATAATATATCTAATCTTCAGATCTTTTGGGTTTAACACCCGCAATGTTGCACCACATATTTATGAAGTCCATTCACATATTGAAGATAGTCTATTTTTGAGGTAAACATCAAACTATCACACTATTATTTAGTGAAAGTTTTCCAACTACCACTATAATGTTTGTTGTTGTGGTATACAGAACCTTTTTCTTGGCACGCGTCTGATGGTATCCTATCTGGTTGGCTGTTTAAACCTTCAAAACTCCATATGTTTCAAAATTGTGTATGTTAATTATTTCTTAGATATATTCACTGATTAGAGGCGTGTAAATTTGGTTTGAATCTGATGTATTTCTGTATCATTTGGCATTATATGGAGTATCAAAGTCAGTATATGCAATTGATATACTCATATGGGCGTGTTTTGCTTTTATCTTGCCCAAGTAGCAGTGCATTGATAAACATGTTGTATTTATGGATGGATTAGATTGTTCATGACATAGAACATATTTATTTTGTTTACTTTTTTGAGTTCAACGATCTAGATCTTATTAAACCGAAAACGTTCAATTTTATGAAGGTTAATAAGTAATGTACCGCAACTGAAAACTTTGCCCTGCTAAACGCCAAAGGTAAATCTCCTTTTTTTCCTATTTTTTTGTTTGCTTATCTCTCTTAGTTTCATTGGCGTTTCATGTATCTCTGTATTCGAAATTCTTGATGGTGAAATCGAGAAGTTATTTGATGTGATAACTACCAAGGGAAAGAAGGCAACAATTAGGTTTAAGATGGAAAACTCAAAGTTACATGTGGGTTTTGGAAAAATTGAAGAAATAGAAAGTGTAAAGCAGAAAGTATAGGCAGAGTGTTGGTGCGATTCTGTAAAAGAAAATCAGGAAAATGAAATTGTTGAAGGTGAGAAGAAAGATGAAGTTATTGAAGTAGAAATGAGGGAAACATGGGAGTAAAAGAAGGGAGTAGTATGGTGGAAGGTTTCTTGAAGTTTTATGTTTTAGGGGTTAGTCCAATTTGGAGCTTCTTTATAGTTGTTATTGTTTAGGTGATGTGGCACTTTATTAGATTTGAAGGACTATTTCACTATTTTCTCATTTATTTTTCTTTTAAAAATATAGATTTAGTCATTGATTTTTTTCAAAATGTTAAAAGTTGCTTTCCCTGCTGAACAGTTGCTTCCTCTGCTGAAAAACTCATTTTCTTCGTCACTTTCTATCTAGATATTTACCCCAACTACTTCAATTTCTTCCTATCTCCCCAGTTCACTCATGAAAATCAAATTCGTCAATGAAAATCCTGAAATATTTCGTTAGTTTTATGAAATCGTAAGTACGGTGTTGTAGTTAGCATGGAAAAATTGACTTTGACTCTCTCTGCTTACAAAGAACAACTTCAGCAGGTAAAACCCTAATTTATTCCCACTGCGCTTTCTTAATATCATTTCTAGTTCTCTGAAGAATTTTCTTCCTCAATTTCGTTTTAATTTTGCCATGTTTAGTTTAAAAGCCTTTTCTTTTTTTCTTTTCTGATAACTTACGCCAACGTTTTCTGCCAAACGAAAACTTCCTCTAAACCAAGTTTTGGCCCCTAAAACTCCGTCACAAAAGTCAATCATCTTCTTCATCCGAGTCCAATGTTTTCTCATCGACCCATTCATTTGCATGCTCATATATATAGATAATCGAATTTCCACCTTCTAATCATTATCTAACTTTTTCTTTTTTTCTTCTTTACTTCAAGGTGCAGTAGGGCCCTAGAAAAGTAAAAACGAGAAGAAGCACATGAAGTAGGTGAAATAAAAAAAATTATGTACGGATAACAAATGTTGCATGTATTACTCGGCCAAAAGAGGTTGTGTCAAATATTACAGAAATGCCAAAATTTAACAAAGTTTTCATTTACCTTATTCAATTGAGAGATAGGTTTTATAGTTGATGGAATTAGGCTGGAAAAACTTCAACAAGGTTTTAATTTACCTTCTGCAATTGAAATTGATTTTGATGTTTGATGAAATTAGGCAGGAAAATCGAGAAGTCCTATCAAACCCATGACTCCGATAAGAAACTATTCTTTTACGACACACTCTTTTGAAAAAAAGTATAAAGGTGATGACAATCTCGCTAACAAAATATATATAATCATCATATCTTTTGATTTTAACACCCGCAATGTTGCACCACATATTTATGAAGTTCATTCACATATTGAAGATATTCTATTTTTGAGGTAAACATCCAACTACCACACTATTATTTAGTGAAAGTTTTCCAACTTCCACTGTAATGTTTGTTGTTGTGGTATACAGAACCTTCTTCTTGGCATGCGTCTGATGGTATCCTATCCGGTTGGCTGTTTAAACCTTCAAAACTCCATATGTTTCAAAATTGTGTATGTTAATTATTTCTTAGATATATTCACTGATTATAGGCATGTAGATTTGGTTTGAATCTGATGTATTTCTGTATCATTTGGCATTATATGGAGTATCAAAGTCAGTATATGCAATTAATAGACTCATATGGGCGTGTTTTGCTTTTATCTTGCCCAAGTAGCAGTGCATTGATAAACTTGTAGTATTTATGGATGGATTAGATTGGTCGTGACATAGAACATATTTTTTTTCTTTACTTTTTTGAGTTCAACGAGCTAGATCTTATTAAACCGAAAACGTTCGATTTTATGAAGGTTAATAAGTAATGTACCGCAACTAAAAACTTTGCCCTGCTAAACAC
This sequence comes from Nicotiana tomentosiformis, assembly GCF_000390325.3. NCBI lineage: Eukaryota > Viridiplantae > Streptophyta > Magnoliopsida > Solanales > Solanaceae > Nicotiana > Nicotiana tomentosiformis. The sequence goes on along the minus strand of NC_090812.1, from coordinate 41,034,325 downwards.
CAAAGGTAAATCTTCTTTTTTCCTAATTTTGTGTTTACTTATCTCTCTTAGTTTCATTGTCATTTCATGTATCTCTGTATTCGGAATTCCTTATGGTGAAGTCGAGAAGTTATTTGATGTGATAACTACCAAGGGAAAATGTGATGACCCGACCGGTTATTTTGAACAATTGTACTTTGCTCGGTTGTTTGAGGGCATGAGTAGCTCCGTATGATGTACTTTAACTTGTGTGAATCGTCATTTTTGGTTTGCAGGTATTTCAGAATCGAATTGGAAGAAAGAATTTTATTGTTGAAGCTTTAAATTGGGAGAGTTGACCAAATTTGACTTTTTAGCATTTGACCTCGAATTGGAATTATGATGGATCCATTAGCTTTGTTAGGTGATTTTGGACTTAGGAGTGCGTCCGGAATGTGATTTGGAGGTCCGTGGTAAAATTAGGATTGAATTGGCAAAATTGAAAATTTGTGATTTTTGGTCGGCAGTGGAAAATTTTATATCGTGGTCGGAATGGAATTCCGGAAGTTGGAGTAGGTTCGTAGTCTCATTTGTGATGTGTGTGTAATATTTGAGGTTATTCGGACGTGGTTTGGTTAATTTCGGCATTGGATGTCGAATTTGGCACGTAAGAAGTTCTTAGGCTTGAATCCGAGGGTAATTTGATGATTTGATGTTGTTTTGAGTGATTCAAAGGTTCGACTAAGTTTGTATCTTGATATATGACTTTTAGTATTTTTGGTTGAGGTCCCGAGGGCCTCGGGGTGATTCCGGGTGGTTAACGGATTTGTCGAAGTTCGAAAATGCAGCTGAAGCTGCTGCTTCTGCTATTTCCGCACCTGCGGGAGGAAAAGTCGCAGGTGCGAGGCCGCTGGTGCGCATGTGAAGTCCGCAGGAGAGGGAAGTACTGGGCTAGGAAGGATGCACAGGTGCAAGTAGGAGGTCACATCTGCGAGCCCGCAGGTGCGAAACCTGGGACGCAGATGCGGAAAGGGGGATGCTGGGAAGGCTTCGCAGAAGCGGAGGAAACGTGCAGGTGCGCCTTCGCAGTCGCAGGAATTTGGGCCGCAAATGTGGAACATGGGCTCCTAAGTGAGTTCTGCACCTGCGATGGATTTTACGCAGGTGCGGTGGTGCAGAAGCAAGAAATTTTCCGCAGGTGCGAAAATCCTGGACAGAAACCATAAATAGAACCCCTTCGCGAATTTGGTTCATTTCCACCATTTTCAAGTCGGTTTTTGGAGCTTTTGGAGTGATATTTGAAGGGTGATTCAAGGGCTATCAGGGAGGTAAGTTGCTTGAGCCCTAATACTCATATGTATGGTGAATTCCCGTTGTTTAATAATGTAATTAGTGAAAATGAGGGGTTAGGGCTTGGAATTTTGGAGAGTTTAATTTAAGGATTTGAGGGACCAAACGATGTCGGATTTTGATAAATTACATATGTATGGACTCGTGAATGGATGAGCTTCCTAGTTTTGCAAATTTTGTTGGATTTTGAGATGTGGGCTCGGGGGGCGGGTTTAGCCAATTTCGGGTTTTGGGCTAATTTGACAGTTTTTTCTTGTGGAATTCAATCCATTAGTATATATTGATGGTATTGTACTGATTGTGAATAGATTCGGAGCATTTGGAGGCCGAGTCGAGAGGCACGAGCATTGCGGGATAGAGATTTGACCGGTTTGAGGTAAGTAACGATTGTAAATCTATTCCTCAGGGTATGAAACCCCGGATTTCGTATCATTTTACTATTTTGAAGTGACGCACATGCTAGCGACGGGTGTGTGGGCATGCACTGTTGGGGATTGTGACTTGGTCTGTCCCGTAGCAACTGTGAAGTTGCATATTTTATTGAAACTATATGATACTTATATGTTTTAGAAAGAATCTTTGTAAATTGGGCTGAATGCCATATTTTGGGCCTTGTGCCAGTGCTGTTTGGACCCTTAGGGGCCTTTTCTTACTATCCTCTCACTGTTTTCAATTGCAAATCTATACTCAGTCATGGTTATACTTGTTTACTGTATAACTCAGTTTTATGACCCTATTTTGATGTATATAAATGTTGTTTTGGGCTAAATGCCCTGTTTTTACTGAAATGCCATGGCTTGAGAGGTTTATGACTGAGTGAGGCCGAGGTCCTCATTTTTTAGGATATTTATGGGATCGGGCTGCATGCCGCAGCATGTTCGATATAGGCCGAGGGTCTGAGTGATTTATGCCATGATTTGGCTTGATATAGCGCTTGGGCTGAAGGAGCCCCTCCGGAGTTTGTACATACCCCTAGTGAGCGCAGGTACCTACTGAGGGTGAGTGCCGAGTGCTGAGTGGCTGAGAGGAATGAGTGATTGTGAGGTATGCCCGAGTGGCAAGAGTGATTGTGAGGTATGCCCGAGTGGCAAGAGTGATTGTGAGGTATGCCCGAGAGGCATGAGTGACTGTGAGGTTTGCTCGAGGGGCTGTATATGAGTGATGTTTTACCCGAGGGGCTGTTTATGATTTCATCATTTTTTTTCTCACCTTTGCATTGAGCCTTTGTTTGAAAAACTGTTGAAAAATATCTTTAAATGATTTTTACTGAAACCGGGTTTAAACGAGATGATTTGATTCAAACACTGATTTTTAAAGCATGATGTACTTTACTGAATTTTTGTGATATGAACTTGATATGCTTTATTGCTCGTCACTACTGCTCAGTCTTTATTTATTGTTGTTACTTACTGAGTTGGCGTACTCACGTTACTTCCTGCACTTTTGTGATGACCCAAAAGGTCATCTTATGCTTTAGAACTCGAATCTGCGCTCTTAAGCCTTAAAAATATCATTTTTACCCTCCTCGATTTGCGTGCCCAGTCCGGGCAGGTTTCCGGAAAGCTTTTATGTTGAAAACTAATGAAATAAGAATTTTTTCCTTAAAAGTTAATTTTAGTTGAGTTCGGTCAACATTTTTGGTAAACGGGCCCGGATCCGTGCTTTGACCGTCCCAGTAGGTTCGTATCGAATTATGGGACCCCGGGCATATGTCCGAAATCGAATTTGGAGGTCCCTAGCTTGAGTTATGAATTTTTGATGAAAATTAAAAGTTTGAAAATTATTTGTTTTTAAGAATTGATTGATATTTTGCATTGTTAGTATCGGGTCTGTATTTTGGTTTCGGAGCTCGGTACAGGTTCATTATGATATTTAAAACTTGTCGGTGAAATTTGGTGAGAAACGGAGTTGATTTGACGTGATTCAGACGTCCAGTTAAGAAAATAAAAATTTTAAAGTGTTCTTGATAATTTCATTTAATTTGGTGCTAAATTCATAGTTTTAGGTATTATTTTGGCAATTTGATTGCGCGAGCAGGTCCGTATGATGCTTTTAGACTTATGTGCATGCTTGGTGTGGAGCCCCAAGGGCTCGGGTGAGTTTCGGATAGGCTACGGGGTGATTTGCACTTAGAAAATCTGAGATATTTGATGTAGCAACTGTTCTGGTGTGCCCTTCTTCGCGTTCGCGTAGGTAGTGTCACGAACGCGAAAGGTAAAATGGGGGCAGGGGAATTTTCTTCTTCGCGAACGCGAATGACTGGTCACGAACACGAAGCGTTGGGGGTGGTACCCTTCGCGAACGCGATCTGTCTCACGCGAACGCGATAGTTTAAGGGACCTGGGAAAGAGGGGTCATGTTCTTCTACGCGAACGCGTCCACTGGGTCGTGAATACGAAGGCTTGTGGGGAGCTGCCTTACATGAATGCGTAGAAAGACTTGCGAACGTGAAGGCCTTAGGCCGTTGTGCATCGCGATCGTGACAGTCCTCTCGCGAACGTGATGAAGGCCTGTCCAGTGACATAAAACAGACTCCAAACACGGGTTTAAGCCATTTCTTCAACATTTTTCAAGAACCAAACGGGTAGAGGTGATTTTCAAGAGTCATTTTCTTCCCCAAAGTGTTGGTAAGTGATTCTAAACCATTTTCTTTCAATTACCCATTACATTTTATGAATTATCAACCTAAAATCTAGAGTTTTCATGGTAGAATTAGGGGTTAGGGTAGAAACTAGAGATTTTGGAAATTTGAGGATTTAGATCCCAATTTGAGGTCGGATTCCAAATCTAATTACATATTCGGGCTCGGGTGTGAATGGGTAAAAGAATTTTGGTCCGAACCTCGGGTTTTGACCAAGCGGGCCCGGGGTCGATTTTTCAACTTTTTGGGGGAAAATTTGGGAAATTTAATTAATAAAATATAATTGATTCCTTTAGCAATATTTGATATTATTGAGTCATTTTTGAATAGATACGAGTGGTTTGGAGGTGAATTCGAAAGAAAAAGCTGTGATTGAGAATTAAGTGGCCTTCGGAGCGAGGTAAGTGTTGTGTCTAACTTTGGCTTGAGGGAATAGGTATTGTGTGAGTATTTGCTACGTGTTTGGTTGTTGAATACGATGTGTAGTTGAGGTCACGAGCATCTATTCGTTATGGTCGAGTCATAGCATGCAAGTGAAATTCCATTCTTGAAAATTTGTAGTCCTAAATCTTGTTATCCATACTTATTATTGTTATTGAAATGTTGGGAGACTTGTATCCGGTTCTACCAAGGTTGATAAAATTGTGAATATTGATTCGAGGTTGAAATATTAAATTGTGAAAGTAATCATTGATGAAATATTGATTTCTTTGTGAAACCTCCCTCTATCCGTTGTTATTGATTCTGTGAATTGTGAGGGAGAGTGTAAAGCACGAAGGGTGATGCCGTGCATGATTTATTTATATTGTGAGGAAGAGTGTAAAGCATGAAGGGTGATGCCGTGCGTGATTTATTTATATGGTGAGGAAGAGTGTAAAGCACGAAGGGTGATACCGTGCATGAATTATTTATATTGTGAGGAAGAGAGTAAAAGCACGAAGGGTGATGCCGTGCAGTTTTCCTTGCTGTTTTAATTGCTCAATTCGTTTAAGGATTTCCGATTTAATTTTGTCTTTTCATTATTCTCACTCTTTATGTTGTATTCCCCCACTGTATGTTCCCCTCCCATTATTCCTGCCTTATTTCTTTATTTACTGTTGTTGCCACTAGCATGATTATACTGTTCAGGTTATATGTGGGTGTCTTGTCCTAGCCTCGTCACTACTTCGCTGAGGTTAGGCTCGACACTTACCAGTACATGGGGTCGGTTGTACTGATACTGACTCTGTACTTTCTGTGCAGATATTGATATTTGTTCGGGTTGATCGAGATTTTGCTATTGGTTCGCTGTCCGGAGACTCAAGGTAGATATGTCGGCGTTCACCGGCCTTGAAGTCCCCGTCTATCTTTTTTGTTCTACTATTTCTTTCATTCAGACAGTAGTATTTCTTTCAGACTATTACTTGTAGTAAATTCTAGAATGCTCGTGAGATGTGACTCCAGATCTGGTGGTAGTAGTTAATACAGTTTTATGATATTCCGCACTTATTATATTTCATCTTAGTTAATTATTGTTAATTACTGAATGGAAATAAGGAATTGGTTAATGATTATCTAACGTTGGCTTGCTTAGCAAGTAAAATGTTAGGCGCTATCACGGTCCTATCGGTGAGAAATTTTGGGTCGTGACAATTGGTATTAGAGTACTAGGTTGCTTAGGTCTCACGATTCACGAGAAAGCTTAGTAGAGTCTGGAGGATCGGCACGGAGACGTCTGTGCTTATCTTCCAGAGGCTATGAAGTTTAGGAACAAGTTTCACTTTTATTCTTCTCTGTCGTGCGATTTTGCTTTCTCAATACTGATTGAACTCTTCTACTTTTATTCTCTCGCAGATGGCGAGAACACGTACCGCTTCCTCCACTGAGCAGCAGCCAGAGCCTCCAGTGACAGCTCCTACGCGGATCAGAGGTCGAGGCCGAGGCTATGCCAGAGGCCAAGGCAGGGGCAGGGCTCAGTCTAGGGACCGAGCAGCAGCCCCAGCAGTGGAGCCTCAGATAGAGCTTGATGAGGAGGTTCCAGCCCAAACTATTCCTACCGGACCAGCTTAGGTTCCGGAATGGTTCATTGCTACCCCGGTACTTTAGGATGCTTTGGTCCATTTGGTGGGTCTTATGGATAGTGTGGCCCAGACTGGAGCATTTTCCATGGCACCAGCAGTCTCTCAGGCTGGAGGAGGAGCCCAGACTCCCACCACTCCTGCTCCGGAGTAGATAGCTCCCCAGTATCAGGCTCCAGCAGCTCAGCCAGTCGGATTAGATCAGTCGGTTATTGCAGCACAGGTTGAAGATAGGCCAGCTATGTGTTCTGAGGATTTATGGAGATTAGACAGGTTTATCGAGCTCTTTCCTGTTCACTTCAGTGGTGCTCCTTCAGAGGATCCCCAGGAGTATCTTGATAGTTGTCACGTGGTTCTACGAAACATGGGTATAGTGGAGACCAATGTGGTCGATTTTGTTGCATTTCAGATGACTGGTTCCGCCAAGAAATGGTAGAGAGATTACTTGTTGACCAGACCAGCTGGGTCCCCTGCTCTTACCTGGGACCAGTTCTCTCAGCTCTTCATAGAGATGTTTTTGCCTATCACATTGAGAGAGGAGCGTCGCCGTCAGTTTGAGCGTCTCCAGTAGGGCAGTATGACTGTTACTTAGTATGAGACCTGTTTTGTTGATTTGGCCCATTATGCTATTCTTATGCTTCCCACCGAGAGAGAGAGGGGGTGAGGAGGTTTATTGATGGACTTTCTCAGCCTATCAGATTGCAGATGGCTAAGGAGACTGGGAGTGAGATTTTTTTTCAGGCAGCTGCTAATGTCGCCAGACGAGTCGAACTGGTTCTTACTCAGAGAGATCAGGGGTCTGACAAAAGACCTCATCATTCCGGTGAGTTCAGCGGTGCCTCACCTAAAAGCAGGAGTACTTTTGGTAGAGGCCATCCTCCCAGGCTGTTTCATTCAGCGCTCTAGGAATCCCACGGTGCCTCAGGTGGTCGTGGCCCTCAGATGCATTATTCCGACCAGCTAGCCTACAGTGCACCACCAGCTCCTATTAGTGCACCTCCACTCCAGAGTTATCAGGGTGGTTATTCAGGTCGACAGGGCCAGCTTCAGGGTCAGAAGTCATAGCAGCCGAAGTTATGTTATACTTGTGGTGATCTGAGGCACATTGCTAGATTTTTCCTTCCAGCAACGGGTAGCTCACAGCATCAGAGTTCGCGTGCCATGGTCCCGACACCAGTTTCTGCACCACCTGCTCAGCCAGCCAGAGGTAGGGGTCAGGCAGCCAAAGGTAGAGGCCAGACTGTTAGAAGTGGAGGTCAGGCCATTAGAGGTGGAGACCAGCCAGCTAGAGGTCATCCCAGGGACATAGTTCAGGGTGGTGGGTCCAGCCCCGGTGTTATGCTTTCCCAGCCAGGCCTGAGGCTGAGTCATCTGATGCTGTTATCACAGGTACTGTTTCAGTTTGCAGTAGAGATGCTTCACTTCTATTTGATCCGAGATTTACTTACTCCTATGTGTCATCCTATTTTGCTTCCTATTTGGTTGTGCCCCGTGATTCTTTGAGTGCTCTTGTGTATGTGTCCACACTAGTGGGAGATGCTATTGTTGTAGATCGTGTTTATCATTCGTGTGTGGTCACCATTGGGAGTCTTGAGACTCGTGTAGATCTCCTACTTCTCGACATAGTTGATTTTGATGTCATACTGGGTAAGACTCTGAAAGACAGCCAGTTATATGCTAAGTTCTCAAAATACGAGTTTTGGTTGAGTTCAGTTGCTTTCTTGGGTCATGTTGTATCAGCAGAGGGTATTCAGGTGGATCTTAAGAAGATTGAGGCAGTCCAGAACTGGCCTAGACCCACATCATCTACAGAGATTTGTAGTTTCCTAGGTTTGGTGGGCTATTTCCGTCGATTTGTGGAAGGTGTTTCATCCATAGCAGCCCCATTGACCAGATTGACCCAGAAGGGTGCCCCATTCAGGTGGTCAGACGAGTGTGAAGCTAGATTTCAGAAGCTCAAGATAGCTTTGACTACGGCACCGGTATTGGTGTTACCCACAGGTTCAGGATCTTATACAGTATATTGTGACACATCTCGTATTGGTCTGGGAGCGGTATTGATGCAGGGTGGCAAGGTTATTGCATATGCTTCATGGCAGCTGAAAGTTCACAAGACGAATTACCATGTTCATGATCTAGAGTTGGTAGCCATTGTTCACGCGCTGAAGATTTGGAGGCACTATCTTTACGGCGTGCCATGTGAGGTATTTATCGATCATCGAAGCTTGCAGTATTTGTTCAAGCAGAAGGAACTCAATTTGAGGCAGAGGAGGTGGCTAGAGCTATTGAATGACTATGATATCACCTATATTGTCTCATCCCGGGAAGGCCAACGTGGTGGCCGACGCTTTGAGTAGAAAGTCAGTCAGTATGGGTAGCCTTGTATATATTCCAGTTGGTGAGAGACTGCTTGCATTAGACGTTCAGGCCTTGGCCAACCAGTTCGTGATGTTAGATGTTTCTAAGCCCAGCTGTGTTATGGCTTGTACAGTTGCTCGGTCTTCTTTGTTTGAGCGCATCAGAGATTGGCATCATGACGATCCTTATTTACTTGTCCTTAGAGACACAGTGCGGCACGGGGGTGCCAAGCAAGTTACTGTTGGAGATGATGGAGTTTTGAGGATGCAGGGTCAAATTTGTGTGCCTAATGTGGATAGACTTCGTGAGTTGATTCTTGAAGAGTCCCACAGTTCCTGGTATTCTATTCATTCGGGGACCGCCAAGATGTATCAGGACTTGAGGTAGCATTATTGGTGGAGACGAATAAAGAAGGACATAGTTGCCTATGTAGCTCGGTGCCTAAATTGCCAGCAGGTAAAGTGTGAGCATCAGAGACCTGGTGGTTTACTTTAGAGGTTAGAAATTCCTGAGTGGAAGTGGGAGTGTATCACTATGGATTTTGTTGTTGGACTCCCACGGACTCAGAGGAAGTTCGATGCAGTTTGGGTCATTATGGACAGGCTGACTAAGTCAACACATTTCATTCCTATGGCAGTTACCTATTCCTCAGAGCGGTTGGCATAGATTTACATTCGTGAGATTGTCCGTCTTTACGGTGTGCCCATGTCTATCATTTCTGATCGAGGTGCGCAGTTTACCTTGCACTTTTGGAGGGAAGTTCAGCGTGAGTTGGGTACGGGAGTTGAGTTGAGCACAACATTTCATCCTTAGACGGGCAAACAGTCTGAGTGTACTATTCAGATCTTGGAGGATATGCTTCGCGCTTGTATTATAGACTTCGGAGGATCGTGGGATCAGTTCTTGCCCCTTGCAGAGTTCGCCTACAACAACAGCTACCAGTCGAGCATTCAGATGGCTCCCTATGAGGCATTATATGGTAGGCGGTGTCGGTCGCCAGTTGGGTGGTTCGAGCCGGGAGAGGCTCCGTTGTTGGGCACAGACTTAGTACATGATGCCCTGGATAAGTTCAAGATTATTCAGGATCGAATTCACACAGCTCAGTCTAGGTAGAAGAGTTATGCCGACCGTAGAGTTTGTGATGCTGCATTCATGGTCGGAGAGAGAGTGTTACTTCAGGTATCACCCATGAAGGGTGTAATGAGGTTCGGAAAGAAGGGCAATTTGAGCCCTAGTTATATCAGACCTTTTGGGATTCTGGAGAGAGTGGGAGAGGTGGCTTACAGGCTTGCGTTGCCACCTAGTTTAGTAGCTGTTCATCCGGTATTCCATGTGTCCATGCTTCAAAAGTATCACAGCGATCCGTCCCATGTGTTAGATTTCAGCTCTGTCCAATTGGATAAGGATTTGACTTACGAGGAGGAGCGGGTGGCATTTCTAGCCCGAAAAGTTCGCCAGTTGAGATCAAAGAGTTACCCTTCAGTTCGAGTGCAGTGGAGAGGTCAGCCTATTGAGGCAGCAACTTGGGAGTCCGAGTCCGATATGCGAAGTAGATATCCCACCTTTTCACCTGCCCAAGTACTTTTCTATGTCCGTTCGAGGACGAACGGTTATTTTAGAGGTGGAGAATGTGATGACCCAAAAGGTCATCTTATGCTTTAGAACTCGAATCTATGCTCTTAAGCCTTAAAAATCTCATTTTTACCCTCCTCGATTTGCGTGCGCAGTCCGAGCAGGTTTCCGAAAAGCTTTTATGTTGAAAACTAACAAAAATAAGAATTTTTACCTTAAAAGTTGATTTTAGTTGACTTCGGTCAATATTTTTGGTAAACGAGCCCGGATCCGTACTTTGATGGTCCTGGTAGGTCCGTATCAAATTATGGGACCTGGGCGTACGCCCGAAATCAAATTCGGAGGTACCAAGCTTGAGTTATGAATTTTTGATGAAAATTAAAGGTTTGGAAATTATTTGTTTTTATGAATTGATTGATATTTTGCTTTGTTAGTATCGGGCCCGTATTTTTGTTTCGGATCCTGGTACAGGTTCATTATGATATTTAAGACTTGTCGGAAAACTTTGGTGAGAAACGGAGTTAATTTGACGTGATTCGGACGTCCAGTTGAGAAAATAGAAATTTTAAAGTGTTCTTGAGAATTTCATTTGATTTGGTACTAAATTCGTAGTTCTAGGTATTATTTTTGCGATTTGATCGCGTGAGCAGGTCCGTATGATGTTTTTAGACTTATGTGCATGTTTGGTTTGGAGCCCCGAGGGCTCGGGTGAGTTTCGGATAGGCTACTGGGTGATTTGCACTTAGAAAATCTGAGATTTTTGCTGCAACAGCTGTTCTGGTGTGCCCTTCTTCGCGTTCGCGTAGGTAGTGTCGCGAACGCGAAAGGTAAAATGGGGGCAGGGGAATTTTCTTCTTCGCGAACGCGAATGACTGGTCGCGAACTCGAAGCATTGGGGGAGGGGGGGGGTACCCTTCGCGAACGCGATCTATCTCACGCGAACGCGATAGTTTAAGGGACCTGGGGGAGGGGGGTCATGTTCTTCTACGCGAACGCGTCCACTGAGTCGCGAACACGAAGGCTTGGGGGGAGCTGCCTTACGCGAACACGTAGAAAGACTCACGAATGCGAAGGCCTTAGGCCGCTGTGCATCGCGATCGCGACAGGCCTCTCGCGAACGCGATGGAGGCCTGTCCCGTGACTTAAAACAGACTCCAAACACGGGTTTAAGCCATTTCTTCAACATTTTTCAAGAACCAAATGGGTAGAGGCTATTTACAAGAGTCATTTTCTTCCCCAAAGTGTTGGTAAATGATTCTAAACCATTTTCTTTGAATTACCTATTACATTTTATGAATTATCAACCTAAAATCTAGAGTTTTCATGGTAGAATTAGGGGTTAGGGTAGAAACTAGGGATTTCAGAAATTTTAGGATTTAGATCCCAATTTGAGGTCGGATTCCAAAACTAATTACATATTCAGGCTCGGGGGTGAATGGGTAAAAGGATTTTGGTCCGAACCTCGAGTTTTGACCAAGCGGGCTCGGGGTCGATTTTTTGACTTTTTGGAGGAAAATTTGGGAAATTTAATTTATGAAATATAATTGATTCCTTTAGCAATATTTGATATTATTGAGTCATTTTTGAATAGATACGAGTGGTTTGGTGGTGAATTCCAAAGGAAAAGCTGTGATTGAGAATTAAGTAACCTTCGGAGCGAGGCAAGTGTTGTGTCTAACTTTGGCTTGAGGGAATAGGTATTGTGTGAGTATTTGCTACATGTTTGGTTGTTGAATACGATGTATAGTTGAGGTGACGAGCATCTATGCATTGTGGTCGAGTCATAGCATGCGAGTGGAATTCTATTCTTGTAAATTTTTAGTCTTAAATCTTGTTATCTATACTTATTGTTGTTATTAAAATGTTGGGAGACTTGTATCTGGTTCTACCAAGGTTGATAAAATTGTGAATATTGATTCGAGGTTGAGATGTTAAATTGTAAAAGTAATCATTGATGAAATATTGATTTCTTTGTGAAACTTCCCTCTATCCGTTGTTATTGATTCTGTGAATTGTGAGGGAGAGTGTAAAGCACGAAAGTGATGTCGTGCATGATTTATTTATATTGTGAGGAAGAGTGTAAAGCACGAAGGGTGATGTCGTGCATGATTTATTTATATGGTGAAAAAGAGTGTAAAGCATGAAGGGTGATGTCATGCATGAATTATTTATATTGTGAGGAAGAGAGTAAAAGCACGAAGGGCGATGCCTTGCACTCTTATTTATTATTTGGTGAGGCTGATAGTAAAAGCACGAAGGGTGATGCCATGCAGTTTTTCTTGCTGTTTTAATTGCTCAATTTGTTTAAGGATTTCCGATTTAATTCTGTCTATTCATTATTCTCACTCTTTATGTTGTATTCCCCCACTGTATGTTCCCCTTCCCATTATTCCTGCGTTATTTCTTTATTTACTATTGTTGCCACTAGCATGAATATACTGTTCAGGTTATATGTGGGTGTCTTGTCCTAGCCTCGTCACTACTTTGCCGAGGTAAGGCTCGACACTTACCAGTACATGGGTCGGTTGTACTGATACTACACTCTTCACTTTTTGTGTAGATTTTGATATTGGTTTGGGTTGATCGAGATTCTGATATTGGTCCGTTGTCCGGAGACTCAAGGTAGATCTGTCGACGTTCACAGACCTTGAAGTCCCCGTCTATCTTTTCTGTTCTACTGTTTCTTTCATTCAGACAGTTGTATATCTTTCAGACTATTACTTGTAGTAAATTCTAGAATGCTGGTGAATTGTGACTCCAGATCCGGGTGGTAGTAATTAATACAGTTTTATGATATTCCACACTTATTATATTTCATCTTAGTTAATTATTGTTAATTACTGAATGGAAATAAGGAATTGGTTAATGATTCTCTAATGTTGGCTTGCCTAGCAAGTGAAATGTTAGGCGCCATCACGGTCCCGTCGGTGGAAAATATCGGGTCATGACAACTTTGTGTTGACATCCAGGAGTAGCTGGGTACGGTAGCGGTTGTTGATTATTCTGGTTGTAGATTTTTCCGGGGATAGCAAGGTAGCCGCTTGGCGATCGCAGCCCCTGCTCTTCTCCCTCTTATCTTCCTTTAGTTGTATTTAGCTATTTTCCAGTGGCACCCTGATGTCGGACTTTTCTTTTCCGCACTTTTGTTTGATTTGAACTCCTTTACGAAGGTTTTTATATTAACTATCATTGAAATTATTTTTGAAATGAAAATATCAGTTTTTTTTAGAAATGAGTCGGGTTTCCTAGTTTCACGATAGGCGGCATCACGACAGGGGTTAGTTTGGGTCGTGACAGAAAAAAGGAAACAATTAGGTTTAAGATGGAAAACTCAAAATTGCATGTGGGTTTTGGAGAAATTAAATAAATAGAAAGTGTAAAGCAGAAAGTATAGGAAGAGTGTTGGTGTGATTCTGTAAAAGAAAATCAGGAAAATGAAATTGTTGAAGGTGAGAAGAAATATGAAGTTATTGAAATAGAAATGAGGGAAACATGGGAGTAGAAGAAGGGAGTAGTATGGTGGAAGGTTTCTTGAAGTTTTATGTTTTAGGGGTTAGTCCAATTTGGAGCTTCTTTATAGTTGTTATTGTTTAGGTAATGTGGCACTTTATTAGATTTGAAGGACTATTTCACTATTTTCTCATTTATTTTCCTTTTAATAATATTGATTTAGTCATTGATTTTGTAAAAAAAGTTAAAAGTTGCTTTCCCTGCTGAACAGTCGCTTCCTCTGCTGAAAAAGTCATTTTCTTCGTCACTTTCTATCCAGATTTGTACCCTAACTACGACAATTTCTTCCTCTCCCCCCGATTCAATCATGAAAATCGAATTCGTCAACGAAAATCCTGAAATATTTCGTTAGTTTTATGAAATCGTAAGTATTGTATTGTAGTTAGCATGGAACAATTGACTTTGACTCTATCTGTTTACAAAGAACAACTTTAGCAGGTAAAACCCTAATTTATTCCCTCTGCGCTTTCTTAATATCATTTGTAGTTCTCTGGAGAATTTTCTTCCTCAATTTCGTTTTAATTTATTCATGTTTAGTTTAAAAGCCCTTTTCTTTTTTCTTTTCTGATAACTTACGCCAACGTTTTCTGCCAAACGAAAACTTCCTCTAAACCAAGTTTTGGCCCCTAAAACTCCGTCACAAAAGTCAATCATCTTCTTCATCTGAGTCCAATGTTTTCTCATCGACCCATTCATTTGCATGCTCATACATATAGATGGTCGAATTTCCACCTTCTGATCGTTATCTAATTTTTTCTTTTTTTCTTCTTTCCTTCAATGGTGCAGTAGGGCCCTGGAAAAGTAAAAACGAGAAGAAGCACATGAAGTAGGTGAAACAAAAAAAATTATGTACGGATAACAAATGTTGCCTATATTACTCGGCCAAAAGAGGTTATGTCAAATATTGCAGAAATGCCAAAATTTAACAAGGTTTTCATTTACCTTATTCAATTGAGAGATTGGTTTTATTGTGTCATGACCCAAACTAACCCCTGTCGTGATGGCGCCTATCATGGAACTAGGCAAGCCTACTCATTTCCAACACAAACCGATATTTGCATTTTAAAGATAATTCTAATGTTATTTAACATAAAAACCTTCGTAAAGGAGTTCCAATCAAATAAAAGTGCGAAAGGAAAAGCCCGACATCGGGGCGTCACTAAATCATGAGCATCTACTACAATCTGTCTAACAATATCAATGCTAACTCAGCCTGAAAAATAGCTAAATACAACTAGAGGAAGATAAGAGGGAGAAGAGCAGGGGCTACGATCGCCAAACAGCTACCTTGCTATCTCCAAGAAATTTCTGCAACTAGAACAATCAATATCCGTTACCGTGTCCAACTACACCTGAATCTGCACACAAGGTGCAGGGAGTAATGTGAGTACGCCAACTCAGTAAGTAACAACAATAAATAAAGACTGAGCAGTAGTGACGAGCAATAAAGCATATAACATTCATATCAGGAAATCTCAGTAAAATACCACATGCTTTTAAAATCAAGATTTAAATAAAAATATCTCGTTTAAACCCTGTTCCAGAAAAAAAACCTGTAACGATCCGGCCGGTCGTTTCGAGAGTTATAGCCCCATTTTCCCCATTTCTACTTCTTTTTGTGTTACTCAGCTATATTATGTTATATCGGATTAGTTGGTTCGGGTTCGGAAGGAACTCAGAGTGAATTGAGATACTTAGTCTCTTAAGTAGAAACTTAAGTTGGAAAAGTCAACCGGATGTTGACCTCTGTATAAATGATCTCGGATTTGAATTTTGATGGTTCCGTTAGCTCCGTTAGGTGATTTTGGACTTAAGAGTGCATCCAGAATGTGATTTGGAGGTCCGTGGTAGAATTAGTCTTGAATTGGCGAAATTGGAAATTTGACGATTTCAGTCGGCAGTGGAAAATTTGATATCGGGATAGGTTCGTAGTGTCATTTGTGATGTGTGTGCAAAATTTGAGGTCATTCGGACGTGGTTTGGTTGGTTTCGGCATCGGTTGCCGAATTTGGAAAATTTAAAAGTTCTTAGGCTTGAATCCGAGGGTAATTTGGTGTTTGGATGTTGTTTTGAGTGATTCGAAGGTTCAACTATGTTTGTATGTTGATATGTGACTTTTTGGTATTTTTGGTTGAGGTCCCGAGGGCCTCGGGGTGATTCCGGGTGGTTAACGGAGTTGTTGAAGTTGGAAAATACAGCTGGAACTGCTGTTCTGGTGTGTGCGCACCTGCAGATTGGGAACCGCAGGTGCGATGATCGCATGTACGTTGAAGGCTCACAGATGCGGAAATGTTCGCAGATGCGAAGAATGGGTCGCACCTGTGGGCTCGCAGGTGCGAGGAGACTGCCGCAGGTTTGAAGTCTGGTCAGCTAAGTGGAATGCGCGGGTGTGCACCTGTGTCTGCAGATGCGGAAGCGCAGGTGCGAGAAAGGGTCCACAGGTGCGGAATTTCTGGGCAGAAACCATAAATAGAACCCTTCGCGAATTTTGGTCGTTCTTCACAATTTCAACTCTGTTTTTTGAGCTTTTTTGGAGGGGTTTGAATAGGGAATCAAGGGGGATATCATTGAGGTAAGTTACTTGAGCCCTAATACTTGTATATATGGTGATTTTCCATTGTTTAATCATGGTAATTAGTGCAAATGAGGGGTTAGGGCTTGGAAATTTTGGAAAATGTTTTTAAGGATTTGAAGGACCAAACGATGTCGGATTATGATGAATTTGGTATGGTTAGAGTCGTGATTGAATGAGCTTTCTAGTTTTGTGAATTTTGTCGGATTTTGAGACATGGGCCCGGGGGCCGAGTTTGAGCTAATTTCGGGTTTTGGTCTAATTTTGTAGTTTTTCTTGTGGAATTTATTCCACTAGCACGTATTGATGGTATTGTACTGATTGTGAATAGATTCGGAGCATTTGGAGGTTGCGTCCAGAGGCAAGATCATTGCAGGTGACCGGTTTGAGGTAAGTAACGATTGTAAATCTGGTCTCGAGGGTATGAAACCCCGAATTTTGTTTCATTCTATTATTTTGAAGTGACGCACATGCTAGGTGACGGGCGTGTGGGCGTGCACTATTCGGGATTTGTGACTTGGTCCGTCCCGTAGCAACTGTAAAGTTGCATACTTTGTTGAAACCATTAATACATATATGTTTTAGAAAGATTTTCTGTAAATTGGGTTGAATGCCATGTTTGGGCCTTGCGCCAATGCTGTTTGGACCCTTAGGGGCTGTTTCTTACCATCCTCTCACTGTTTTTGATTGAAAATTCTATACTCAATCATGTTTATACTTGTTTACCGCATAACTCAGTTTTTTGACTCTATTTTGATGCATATAAATGTTTTGGGCCGAATGCCCTATTTTACTGAAATGCCTGAGTGGCTTGATTTGTAAGGATGAGTGTAGATCGGGGCTGCCCGCCTGCAACATACTTTATGACTGAGTGAGGACGAGGGCCTAATTTGTGAGGATGAGTGTGGATCAGGGCTGCCCGCCTGCAACATACTTTATGATTGAGTGAGGCTGTGGGCCTGATTTGTGAGGATGAGTGTGGATCGGGGCTTCCAGCCTGCAGCATACTTTATGACTGAGTGAGGCCGAGAGCCTGATTTGTGAGGATGAGTGTGGATCAGGGCTGCCCGCCTGCAACATACTTTATGGCTGAGTGAGGCCATGGGCCTGATTTGTGAGGATGAGTGTGGATCGGGGCTGCCTGCCTGCAGCATACTTTATGACTGAGTGAGGCCGAGGGCCTGATTTGTGAGGATGAGTGTGGATCGGGGCTGCCCGCCTGCAACATACTTTATTATTATCGCACGTGAGTTGTCCGTGCTAATTATAGCGCTTGGGCTGAAGGAGCCCCTCCGGAGTCTGTACAGACCCCTAGTGAGCGCAGGTACCTACTGAGTGCGCATGTCGAGTGCTGAGTGACTGGGAGGCATGAGTGATTGTGAGGTATGCCCGAGTGGCAAGAGTGATTGTGAGGTATGCCCGAGTGGCACGAGTGACTGTGAGGTTTGCGGCAAGAGTGATTGTGAGGTATGCCCGAGTGGCACGAGTGACTGTGAGGTTTGCCCGAGGGGCTATATATGAGTGATGTTTTGCCCGAGGGGCTGTTTATGATTTCATCATTTTTGCTCACCTTTGCATTGAGCCGTTGTTTGAAAAACTGTTGGAAAAATATCTTTAAAATGATTTTTACTGGAACTGGGTTTAAACGAGATGTTTGATTCAAATCTTGATTTTTAAGAGCATGTGGTATTTTACTGAGATTTTCTTGATATGAACGTTATATGCTTTATTGCTCGTCACTACTGCTCAGTCTTTATTTATTGTTGATACTTACTGAGTTGGCGTACTCACGTTACTCCCTGCACCATGTGTGTAGATTCAGGTATAGCTGGACACAGTAGCGATTATTGAGTGTTCTAGTTGCAGATTTTCTTGGAGATAGCAAGGTAGCTGTTTGGCGATCGCAGCCCCTGCTATTCTCCCTCCTATCTTCCTCTAGTTGTATTTAGCTATTTTCCAGGCTGAGTTAGCCTTGATATTGTTAGAATGATTGTAGCAGATGCTCATGACTAGTGACACCCCGATGTCGGGCTTTTCTTTTTTGCACTTCTGTTTTTCTTTGATTTGAACTCTTTTAATGGAGGTTTTATGTCAAATAACCTTGAAATTATTTTTAAAATGAAATATCGGTTGTTTTGGAAATAAGTTGGCTTGCCTAGTTCCACGATAGGCGCCATCACGACAGGGGTTAGTTTTGGGTCGTGACAGATTGGTATCAGAGCCTAGGTTACATAGGTCTCACGAGTCATGAGCGGGTTTAGTAGAGTCTTGTGGATCGGTACGGAGACGTATGTACTTATCTTCGAGAGGCTTCAGAACCTTTAGGAAACCCCACATTCTTGAATTCTTGTCGTGCGAATCTGTTGATTCTAGTAACTAAACATCTGTTGTTTCATTCTTTCACAGATGGTGAGGACTCGTACTATCGGTCAGGAGGGCTAGCCACCAGTACCACCAGCCAAGAGGCCGAGGCCGAGGCCGCGGCAGAGGCCGTGGTAGGGGCAGAGGTGCAGCCCGTACAATAGTTGGGGAAATACCTACAGATCCACCGGTTGTCCCAGATCAGGACCAAGTTCTAGTTATTGATGCACCAGCTCAGGCACCACCTGTGCCTATTGTGATTCCAGGTCTTCAGGAGGCCCTAGCTCAGATTCTGGCAGCGTGTACTGGCCTTGCTTAGGTGGTCTCTATTTTGACGACCGCAACCACTTCTCAGGCCAGGGGAGGCACTTAGACTCCCGTCGCTCGCACACCCGAGTAGGTTATTCAGGGACTTCAGACACTAGAGCTACCACCAGCCCAGCCAGTTGTTGTTGCTTAGGATTATGTGGTTCCTGCTATGCCTGAGGATGATCAGCGTAGGTTTGAGAGGTTTGGGAGACTTCAGCCACCACCTTTCAATGGCACAGAGAGAGAGGATGCTCAGGACTTTTTGGATAGGTGTCAGAGGATACTCCGTACTGCTGGTATTTTGGAGACTTGTGGGGTCTCATTCACTACCTTTCAGTTTTCTGGGGCTGAACTCAGATGGTGGGAGACTTACGAGAGACGTAGGCATGTTGGCGCAATACCCCTTACTTGGCAGCAATTCTCTGTGGTCTTTTTGGAGAATTTCGTGCCTCGATCCCACAGAGATGAGTTGCGTAGACAGTTTGAGCGGCTCCGCCAGGGTGATATGTCTGTGACGCATTATGAGATGCGGTTCTCCGAGTTAGCCCGTCATGTTATCTGGTTGGTTCCCACGGACAGAGAGAGGATCATGAGGTTTATTGATGGCCTCACTTATCAGCTATAGTTGCTCATGACCAGGGAGCGGGTTTCGGGTGCTACCTTTGATGAGGTTGTCGATATTGCTCGGCAGATTGAGATGGTTCGCGGTCAGGAGAGGGTTGAGAGGGAGGACAAGAGGCCTTGTGGTCAGGGTGGATTCAGCGGTGCTCCTTTTGGGGGTCAGTTCCAGCACGGTAGAGGTCGTCATTTCAGACAGGCTCAGTCAGCTCGGCCATTTCATCGGGGTGCATCATCTGGCCATGGTTTTCACAGTTCTCATCAGGGCCACTCATCACTTACTGCCCTTCTAGTTCAGAGTTCATCCCGTGCTCCACCTGTTCAGGGCTCTTCCATGCCAGGTTCTTCTACCAGTCATCCCGGTGTTAAGGGTTCCCTTCAGTTTCCGCCGCCAGCACCAGGGAGTTGTTTTGACTATGGGGAGCTTGGGCATATGTGGAGGTAGTTTCCTCGTCGTCATGGAGGTCTATCTCAGCAGAGGAGTCACCCTCCGACTACAGCACCATCTACCTCACCACCCGCCCAGTCAGCTCGGGGTGGAGGTCAGTCAGCTAGGGGTCGCCCTAGAGAGGGAGGCAGATTAGGGGGTGGTCAGGCCCGTTTCTATGCTCTCCATGCCAGACCAGATGCTATTGCTTCAGATGCTGTGATTACAGGTATTGTCTCAGTTTGCCACAGAGATGCCTCAGTATTTTTTGACCCTGGTTCCACTTATTCATATGTTTCCTCGTATTTCGCCCATTTTCTGGATATGCCCCGAGAGTCCTTAGTTTCATCTGTACATGTATCTTCTCCTGTGGACGATACTATTATTGTGGACCGCGTATATCGGTCATGTGTGGTGACTATTGGGGGTCTGGAGACCCGAGTAGATCTATTGTTGCTCAGTATGGTTGACTTTGATGTGATATTGGGTATGGATTGGTTATCTCCATGTCATACCGTTCTAGATTGTCATGCTAAGACAGTGACGTTGTCTATGCCGGGAATTCTGAGGGTTGAGTAGAGCGGTTCTGTAGATTATGTACCAAGTAGGGTGATTTCATATTTGAAGGCTCAGCGCATGGTTGAGAAGGGTTGCCTATCTAATTTCGCTTTTGTGAGGGATGTTAGTGTAGAGACTCTTGTCATTGATTCTCTTCCGGTGGTACGTGATTTTTTGGATGTGTTTCCTGCAGACCTGCCGGGCATGCTGCCTGACAGGGATATTAACTTTGGTATTGATTTGGTTCCGGGCACTCAGCCCATTTATATTCCACCTATCATATGGCACCTGTGGACTTGAAGGAATTGAAAGAACAGCTTCAGGAACTCCTCGATAAGGGGTTTATTTGACCTAGTGTGTCACCTTGGGGTGCACCGGTTCTATTTATGAAAAAGAAGGATGGTTCCATGAGAATGTGTATTGATTACAGAAGTTAAACATGGTCACAGTCAAGAAAAAGTATCCTTTGCCTTGTATTGATGATTTATTCGACCAGCTTCAGGGAGCGAGGGTGTTCTCCAAGATTGATTTGAGGTCCGGTTATCACTAGCTGAAGATTAGGGATTCAGATATTCTTAAGACAACTTTCAGGACCCGATATGGCCATTATGAGTTCTTGGTGATGTCTTTTGGGCTGACCAATGCCCCAACAACATTCATGCATTTGATGAACAGTGTATTCCAGCCCTATTTGGACTCATTCATCGTTGTATTCATTGACGACATCCTGGTGTACTCCCATAGCCAGGAAGAGCACGCTCAGCATTTGAGGGTTGTATTGCAGAGATTGAGAGAGGAGAAGATTTATGCAAAGTTTTCTAAATGTGAGTTTTGGCTCAGTTCAGTAGCATTCTTGGGGCACGTGGTGTCCAGTGAGGGTATTCAGGTGGATCCAAAGAAGATAGAGGCGGTGCAGAGTTGGCCCAAACCATCCTCAGCCACGGAGATTAGGAGCTTTCTTGGTTTGGCGGGTTACTGCCGTCGCTTTGTGGAGGGATTTTCATCTATTGCATCGCCCTTGACCAAATTGACCCAAAAGGGTGCTCCATTCAGGTGGTTGGATGAATGTGAGAAGAGCTTTCAGAAGCTCAAGACTGCTTTGACCACAGCTCTAGTGTTAGTACTGCCATCAGCTTCAGGTTCTTACACCGTGTATTGTGATGCCTCAAGGATAAGCATTGGTTGTGTTTTGATGTAGGAGGGTAGGGTGATCGCCTATGCCTTGCGCCAGTTGAAGACCCATGAGAAGAACTATCCTATCCATGATCTTGAGTTAGCAGCCATTGTTCATGCCTTGAAGATTTGGCGTCATTATTTGTATGGGGTTCATTGTGAGATCTATACTGATTACCGGAGTCTGCAGTATCTGTTAAAGCAAAAGGATCTTAATTTGCGTCAGCAGAGATGGTTAGAGCTTCTTAAGGACTATGATATCACTATTTTGTACCATCCGGGGAAGGCCAATGTGGTGGCTGATGCTTTGAGTCGCCGGGCAGAGAGTTTGGGGAGTTTAGCATATCTTCCAGCAGCAGAGAGACCTTTGGCATTAGATGTTCAGACCTTAGCAGGCCAGCTTGTCAGATTGGATATTTCGGAGCCTAGTCGGGTATTGGCTTGTGTGGTCTCCAGGTCTTCTCTTTATGACCGTATCAGGGAGCGTCAGTATGATGACCCTCACTTGCTCATTCTTCAGGACAGGGTTTGGAGAGGTGATGCTAGGGATTTGACTATTGGTGATGACAGCGTGCTGAGAATGCAGGACCGGATATGTGTGCCTAATGTAGATGGGCTTTGAGAGCTGATTCTTGAGGAGGCTCACAGCTCGCGGTATTCCATCCATCCGGGTGCCGCGAAGATGTACCAGGATTTGAGGCAGCACTATTGGTGGAGGCGGATGAAGAAGGATATAGTTGGGTTTGTGGCTCGGTGTCTAAACTGTCAGCAGGTTAAGTATGAGCATCAGAGACCGGGTGGCTTGCTTCAGAGATTAGAGATCCCAGAGTGGAAGTGGGAGCGGATCACTATGGACTTTGTAGTTGGGCTTCCACGGACTTCGAGGAAGTTCAACGCTATTTGGGTTATTGTGGATCGGCTGACCAAGTCCACGGACTTCATTCCAATTGGTACTACTTACTCTTCAGAGCGGTTGGTTGAAATTTACATCCGAGAGATCGTTCGCCTGCATGGTGTCCCAGTTTCCATCATTTTAGATAGGGGTACTCAGTTCACATCACAGTTTTGGAGGGCCATGCAGCGAGAGTTGGGTACTCATGTTGAGTTAAGCACAACTTTTCACCCTCAGACGGACGGGCAGTCCGAGCGCACTATTCAGATATTGGAGGACATGTTGCGTGCTTGTGTCATTGACTTTGGGGGTTCATGGGACCAGTTTTTGCCACTCGCGGAGTTTGCATATAACAACAGTTATCAGTCGAGTATTCAAATGGCTCCATACGAGGCTTTGTATGGGAGGAGGTGTAGATCTCCGGTTGTATGGTTTGAGCCGGGTGAGGCTAGACTCTTAGGTACAGACTTGGTCCAGGACGCATTAGATAAGGTGAAATTGATTCAAGAGCAGCTTCGCACGGCGCAGTCCAGGCAGAAGAGCTACGCAGATAGGAAGGTCTGTGATTTTTCTTTTATGGTTGGGAAGAAGGTTTTGCTGAATGTATCACCCATGAAGGGTGTTATGAGGTTTGGGAAGAGGGGCAAGTTGAGCCCCCGGTTAATTGGGCCTTTTGAGGTGCTTCAGAGGATAGGAGAGGTGGCTTATAAGCTTGCCTTGCCACCCAGCTTGTCGAGTGTGCATCCAGTGTTTCATGTTTCCATGCTCCGAAAGTATACTGGAGATCCGTCCCATATTTTGGATTTCAGCACGGTTCAGTTGGAGGGTGATATGACTTATGTTGTGGAGCCGGTGGCTATTTTGGATCGGCAGGTTCGAAGGTTGAGGTCAAAGGATATAGCTTTAGTGAAGGTGCAATGGAGAGGTCCGCCTGTGGAGAAGGCCACCTGGGAGACCGAGCGGGAGATACGAGGAAGATATCAATGCCTATTTGAGACTCCAAGTATGTTTCTAGACCCGTTTGAGGACGAATGGATGTTTAAGAGCGGGAGGATATAATGACCCGGCCGGTTGTTTCGAGAGTTATAGCCCCGTTTTCCCTATTTCTACTTCTTTTTGTGTTATTCAGCTATATTATGTTATATCGGGTTAGTTGGTTCGGGTCCGGAAGGAACTCAGAGTGAATTGAGACACTTAGTCTCTTAAGTAGAAACTTAAGTTGGAAAAGTCGACCGGATATTGACCTATGTGTAAATGATCTCGGATTTGAATTCTGATGGTTCCGTTAGGTGATTTTGGACTTAGGAGTGCGTCCAAAATGTGATTTGAAAAGTCTACCCTTATCTCCTCAAAATAAGAACTCACACAACACATAATTTACATGGGAAAATATCATGGCAATATAACAAAATCAATTCATATCACAATTTCCCCAATGGCCACAACCGAAATTCCAAAGATACAACCAAATCAATTAATTTAACAACAAATAGCCGAAGGCTCCACACAATGTGTATAACACCCCAAAAATAATCAACAGAGATAGAAATTACTCAGCATAAAGCAAAGCTTTCATTAATCCAAACTTAGATAATTAAGTTAACACTTCTTTTTAAACTTACTTAATTAATTATTTGCATAGGGAAAATTCATATTGAAATTAAATTCCAAGAAATATCAAACCAACCATACTCACGAAATTTCATAAATTTTCAAGTAACAATCACATCAAATTATCATATAAAAACAAATTCAACAATAAGGATTTACGCATGGCAAATAGATGATTTAATAAATGTCCACAATTACCCAATTTACTACACAATAATGCCTAAGACTTTAATCCAATAAAATTTGCACATATAAGCCCGAGTACGTACTCGTCACCTCGCGTACACGGCTTTTCACATTTCACAAATGGCACATAAGACTCAATGCCTAAGAGGTAATTCCCCCACTCGAGGTTAAGCAAGACACTTACCTTTTTGAAGTTAGGCAAATATTCTAAAATAGTCTTCTTTCTTGAATTGACCTCTGGACAGCTCAAATCTATCCAAATTAATTGCACAACCTTATTAAAATTAATCGAAAATAATTCCGGATAATAATACGTCGACTTAAAAAATTTATTCTAAAAAGTCAACAAAAGTCAATGCGGGGCCCGCCTCTCGGAACCTGATGTAATTTTCATCAAATCCAAACACCCATTCCGATACGAGTTCAACCATACCAATTTTATCAAATTTCGATAACAACTCGACCTCCAAATCTTAAATTTTTATTTTTGGAAGATTTTACAAAAATCTTGATTTCTTCCATTTAAATCTGAAATAAATGATGCATATAACCATAGAATCATGAAATATAATCACTTTAGGATATATAACACTTACCTCAATCCATATGGTAAAAATCGCCTCAAGAATCGCTTCAATCCGAGCTCCATAGCTCCAAATATGTTAAAAAGGGCTGAAACCTAGAAATATAGCTACTGCCTAGGTATTTACTCTTCGAGATCGTGAAGCACAAAATTTTTCAGCCCCAAAATTGCTCTTCGCGATCACGGAAAACCAATCGCGATCGCGAAGAAAAAACTCCCCAACTTTTCCAGATAGCCTCTAGTATAATGGTCATAACGTTTTGTACAAAATTCCAAATGATGAATGGTTTAACTTTCTGCAAACTAGTTTCCAAGGACTATAACTTTTATTTGTTTCTCATCTCCCAATTCTTTATATATTTCGAGATATAAGTTTCCACAGTCAGCCTTATACAACAGAGATTTCCAAACTCTTCCCGGATAGCCTGTAGTATATCTACCATACCCTTTAGTACACAACTCCAAATGACAAATTATTTAGCTTCCCAAAAACTAGACACAAAGGGCTACAACTTTCATTTTTGGATCATCTCCAAATTCTTTATAGATTGCGAGATATGAGCTTCCAAAGTCGGGTCAGTGCGGCAGGGGTTTCCTCTACGCGATCGCAAAAAGGCTTCTGCAATCACGATTCACAGTCTCCAAACAACAAAATTACTCTTCGCGATCGCGACCGTTTGTCCGCGATCGCGATGCATACCTCTGTGGCCACAAACCAGCAACTAAAAATGGCCTAGAAATGGTCTGAAACCATCCCCGAAGCTCACCCGAGCCACTCGGTACCCCTTCTGAGCATACCAACCAGTCCCAATACATAACACGAACCTGCTCGAGGCCTCAAATCACATCAAACAATATCAAAACTACGAATCACACCTCAAATCAAAATCTATGAACTTTGAACTTTCAAATTCTATATCTTGTGCCGAAACACATCAAATCAATCCGGAATAACTTTAAATTTTGCACACAAGTCATAATTGACATAACGAAGCTATTCCAATTTCCAGAATCGGATTCCGACCCCGATATCAAAAAGTCACCCCCCGGTCAAACTTCCTAAAAATTCATCTTTCGTCATTTCAAGCCTAATTCCACTACAGACCTCCAAATAATTTTCCAAACACGATCCTAAGTCCATAATTACCATACGGAGCTATTGACATCATCAAAATTCCATTCCGAAGTCTTTTGCTCAAAAGTCAACTCTCTGGTCAACTCTTTCTATTTAAGCTTCTAAATAAGGATTGTTCTTTTAATTTAATTCTGAATCTTCAGTAATTCAAACTCGACCACACCCGCAGGTCATAATACATATTGCGAAGCTGCTCGAGACCTTAAGTCACTAAACGTGGCATAAATTCTTAAAACGATAAGTCGGGTCATTACACTCCATGTCCGAAAGCACCTGGATCTGCACACGAGGTGCAGAGTGTAGTATGAGTACAACCAAATCAATAAGTAACAAGACTAACCTCTGGGCTGAAAGAAATGATGAGCTCCACAGGTACAATCCAATATAAATAATGGTACGGAAATGTAGGCATATTTTCAAGTGCAACAGTTAAACTCAGTGCAAGTAAAATAGATCAATACTGCACAATATGAGGAATATGACATCTCAGTGGAAAGACCTCATGTAATACTGGTCACAAATCATTCGGCCACTCGATACTGTTTATGTCCAATCTAGCCCAGGGGTGTTTCAACCCGTATATATACACACACATCGACTGACAGTCAGTCATTTAGTACTGTATAAGGCCAATCCAGCCCTGGGATAATTTATCCCCAAATATAAATGATACGAACAAGATCCATGTCCAGATAAACTCGTTACAATACAAATAAGTAAGGCAAGTCCATGCCCTGGGAAAATCCATCCCATATATATATATATATATATATATATAAAAGTAAGTAAGGCAAATCCATACCCAGGGAAGTCCATCCCGAATATATATGATCATCTACGCTCACTGGGGTATGTACAGACTCCGGAGGGGCTCCTTCAGCCCAAGAGCTATAAGTCGACCACGCCCATTGGGGGTGTGTGCAGACTCTTGGAGGGGCTCCTTCAACCCAAGTGTGATATAAAGCCAATATGGCCTACTGCAGGCGGGCAGTGCCGATCCATATAATAATAAAGCCAATAAAGCCTGCTGCAGGAGGGCAACCCCGATCCATTTAATAATAAAGCCAATAAGGCCTGCTGCAGGCGGGCAGCCCCGATCCATAAAATAGTAAAGCTCATAACAGATCCATAAAATAGTATTGTATAAAGCCATTATGGCCTGCTACGTTGAGCAGCTCAATCCCATAAATATCTTCATAATGGACAAATATTACTGAGTGCGAAATGTATATTTTTAAACAATTAATTTAACAACAACACGACCCCATGGGTCTCAAAATATTGGTGCGTAGCCTAAACATGATTTTTAATCGGAGCCTCAGCTCAATTTCTCTAACACGGGCTACATGTTCAGATAATAACACGATTCTTTAATTTTACTACTTTACATTATTTATTCAAGATACACTTTCTGTGGTGCACGTTTACATGTTCATCACCTATCGTGTGTGTCACCTCCAATAAATTCATATCATACCAAATTTGGGGATTCATACCCTCAGAACCAAGTTTAGAAGTATTACTTACCTCAAGCTGTGTAATTCTTTATTCCGCTATACCGTTTCCTCGTGAATTGGCCTCCAAACTCCTCGAATCTATCCACAATTAATTTGATATAGTCAATAAAATTTATTGAAATTAATTCCATAAGAAAATACTAATTTCCCATAAAATCTGAAATTTAGCTCAAACATTGCCCGTGGGGCCCACGTCTCAGAACCCGACAAAAGTTACAAAATCTAGAAGCTCATTCAACCACAAGTCTAACCATACAAAATTCACCAAATACCGACATCAACTCCACCCTCAAATCTTCAATTAAAGTCATTAAAGATTTTTACCATTTTCAACCCAATCTTTACCCATTTGAACTCAACACTCTTTCCATAAATCTTATTGATACATATAAATAATACTCTTATACCCATGAATCATACTCTTAATCACCCATCATTACCCAAACTCGAAATTGAAGATTATGGGTTAGAACCTTACCTCTTTAATAAAGAACTTGAGGGATTTCTTCTTGGATTTCAAGGCTTGGATAAGAATTTGATGAACAAGACACTTTATCTACTTCCTCTCTCTAGAACACTCTCACTTCTCTCTAAAATCATCAGATAATTGCCCCAAAACCTATTTATCAAAATGGGGTCGGGTTATGAAAATAGGAAAATTACCCCTCCGAAAAAAGGTATGCGGTCGCACAATGGACCACAAAATTGCTCCCGAAAACTTGGCTGCGCTGGGCATATCGGCGACCATTTTGCGGTCGCATAATGATTCTGCGGTCGCACATCTGACCGTAAAATCACATTATTTCCAGCCTTTGGTAATTTGGTCATAACTTCTTGTAGGAATGTCCATATGACGAACGGTTTGAAGCGTTGGAAACTAGACACATAGACCTTTCTTTTGATAGGTAACATGTCCTATAACTCTTCAAATCAAGAGAGGTATGCACGTTTGAAGTTAGGTCTTGTGTGAACTCACTTGAAACTTTAGCCTTATGAAATTTCCAACTTCTACATTCGATGTCAAAACCTATCGAATCAAGTCCGATTAACCTCAAACTTTGCACACAAATCATAAATGACATAACGAAGTTATTCCAATTTCCAGAATCTGATTCCGACCTCGATATCAAAAAGTTAATCCCCCGGTCAAACTTCCCAAAAATTCAACTTTCGGCATTTCAAGCCTAATTTCACTATGGACCTCCCATTAATTTTCCGGACACGCTCCTAAGTCTAAAATCACGATACAGAGTTATTGGAATCATCAGAATTCAATTCCGAGGTCGTTTACTAATAAGTCAATATCCGATCAACTTTTCCAACTTAAGTTTTCAATTATGAAACTAAGTGTCTCATTTCACTCCAAAATCTTTCCGGACCCGAACCAACTAACTTGATAAGTCATAAATCAACTGTAAGCATAAATTGAGCAGTAAATGGGGGAACGGGGCCGTAATACTCAAAATTACCGGCCGGGTCATTACATTCTCCCCCACTTAAATATATGTTCGTCCTCGAACATGCCAAGAGTTGTTTCCAAGCCACCAAATCACTATTCTATCTTATCACGCACGTACCCGGGGGTGATCCCACATCACCCTATTCCACATAGGCCTAACAACATAATACAACTAAAAATCCTTAATTTAACCTTAGCCCAAAAATCTTGGAATTCAATTCACAACCTTTAGAATTTCTTTTCAAGACACGAATCTTATATTTACACACTGTATGAGTCTCAACAAGATGCATCGAGCTATAACTATAATCACGGATATAATCACCCAGCATATTACACAACTCGCTCTCTCGTAGCACCATTCCTGATCACAGTAACTACTCCAAACCAACCAAGTACTAGTATAAAACCTCATATCAAGCCAAACCTCATTACAAAAAGCTTCGTACACTGCCAATGATCAAAGAAACAATCAAAAACTCATAACCACTCATCAGATCCACAAGCCATGGAGCTCTCTCGCCCCAACCAGAACCATAATCACTTTCTAAGCCGTTTCAATATTATACTCCTGAATATACCGTAATCAAACCTGATAGTACTCGTTCTAGGTCCAGTGACCTTATATTATTAAACACAACTATCCCATTGACATGCCACACCAATACAACTCAATCCACAATTGCACAACCTTGTACCCAAAATGGAAGATGTGTCAGAGTAAAGGATCGTATTTTAAGTTCAAAAAGAATCACCACAACTGTAATGCTATAAGCTCATTATATATAGTAGAACCAAGACACACAAATTTAGTAACAGTAACTAGCTCTTCTAGATCTCACATTAACATCACTCGCACGGACAACTCACGTGCTATAGTATCAATATCTGGACCCGCACGGATAACTCACGTGCCAATAATATAAATATCTAGACCCGCACAGACAACTCACGTGCCAAAAATATAAATATCTGGACCCACACGGACAACTCACATGCTAAAAATATAAATATCTGGACCCGCACAGACAACTCACGTGCCAAAAATATCAGTACATAGATCCGCACAGACAACTCACGTGCCAATAACATAATTCGCCTGGCATGGTCACAGGCCTCTAATCCAAGCATATCATACTGGAGCAATCAAATAAGTACACATGAACCATCATAACTAATTGCAACTCTAGCATTCGAATGACTATCACATCCTTCATGCACGATCATCCCACCAGGAATATTTTCATAATTCTTCTGTGCCCCATATCAATAATTTGAATATCAACAGCCTATCAACCAGAAGAGTACCGCAATACCAATGGACATCTGTAACTAAAAACATAATGCTCCTTTCAACCGCACACCCTTCTCATGGATTACCGAGCAACTATAACATTCACCTAAATATATAACACTAACCATTCCATTCAGAATCGGTGATCTTTCTTTCAAGAATGAACTGCTACCTCGTACATATAAATCAAAATCCCGCACAACACACCACATATATTATGCCATCATATGACAAGAATAAGAATCCCATTATCAACTCTGAGTCACCAGCAAATTACATACCCGGTTAGTTAGAAACCTTCCTATTGCTTCCTCCCAGGAGGAAATCACGATACACAACACGTTTCCCACACTATTAAAAAAATATCCGGTTCAACCCATGGTAGAAACCATCAAGAACACTTTGAAATCCATCTTCACATAACCAAGCTATTAGAACTAAATTCCTCTAACTCGACCAAACCACGTAGGTCACCAAAACCCAAGAATATTGCCACCAAAACATCTGTAGAGTCTCACCACATCATAATTACCCCTATAAATACCACAACCGAAACACCCACTTTGAAAATACCTTATTTGAGTCTAATGCCGTTTCATTCACCTTCCTGATACCGAAATATGAAATCCATAATGATATACAAAAAAGCCACAAGTCTCGATACCATCCAACTTAAATCTCAGATTTTAGCCATAAACAAATCCACCAAAAATTCTCAATTGTTACATATTAATCTCGAATCCATTAGAACTTTCCCGAGAGTCACCCCCTTTGTTCAAATCCACATTACACCGCCCAAATGGGCCAAAAGACACGTGCCCCATTAGCACAACAATACTTAAAGAAGTAACTCTACTTTAATACCACCTATCAAATTCATACTCCGTGTGCACTACATCATTCACAAATAACAACTTACTCATTCCACGATTTTTATATACTCATAAAGCGTAATGTAACCCGTATCCAGAAATTTCCTTACTCAAGTCATTCTCGAACTCCACCTTTACAAGTCATCACTGATTCCCAAGTATACTTCAGACTAAAACAGAGAATTTGACACATAACAATAAATTGAATTGTCAATAGTAGGCTCCCCCACTTGGCTCAAAGCCATAGATTAAAATACTTGATAACTCACAATACCCATACTTTATTACTGCCTTAATACCGCAGTCAGTTCAACAAAAATTCTTCTCAAGATCAATACACACCAACTATAAAATACCTCAATCATCTGCTAATCTCGCATTCATTCTCTTAACACTCAAGTCAACATTCTCAACCAGATTCAAATTCAAGTCTCAACACATACACCTCGCTGGCAGAAAAGAAACTCTCTATTCACATCATAAGGAACACACTTGCATAAATTACTCTGTAGGAGATAACCCACCTCCTTAGTCTCAAATTAGCATCTTGTTATACCCTTTCGCAACCACAATTACTATGAAATCACTTAATCTTTCTGAGTCCAAACTCATTAACCACAGACGAGAATTTAATTTTCCCCAAAATTTAACAACGTGAAGAATCTTTCAAAACATTCACACTCGAGATTGTACGTCACATCAAACGAAAATAAAGCACCCAATGGCCTTCCTTTACATTTCAAGGAAACACTTCTCGTCACATTCAAATCGTCTTAACACATCCCACAGTCACATCATATTCATCACAAAGCCATTCCACCGCTCATCGAGCCGCGAATTCCACTCGTAAGGACATTACCGGACATATGAGTCCAAATGAACATGTTACAACTAAAGCTACCGAGCCTAAGATGCGGTCTAAACCTGGCTTCAATTCCTCCAGACTGGCCCATCACCAAAACACAAAATACACATCTTGAACCTCGTTCATAGAATCATAAGCCGGTGATGCACAACTGATACCGAGCGCTCATGTGCGCATACGAATGCATGTAAGGAGTTCAAAGAGTTATGTTTCAGACTGAATCAATTCCACACGATAGAATACAAGAAATTGAAATTTTTCTAGGGGTTCGACAGCCTCTCAAAGATAAGTACAGACGTCTCTGTACCGATCCGCAAAACTCTACTAAACCTGCTCATAACTCGTGAGACCGATGTCACCTAAAGCTCAGATACCAACTTGTCACGACCCAACATCTCAATTGTCGTGATGGCGCCTATCAAAATACTAGGCGAGCCAAAAATCTCAAAAAACCAACATTTCTTTTAAATTTGAAAACAAAATAATTAAATTCAGCGGAAGAAATCTCACAATTTCAAATATAACACTCCCAAAACCCGGTATCACTGAGTACATGAGCATCTAATATGAATACAATGTCTGACTGATAAAAGCCACTGTCTGAAAGTATAGAATAGTACAATAACTGAAGGAAAGAGAGACAAGGTCAGTGGACGCCAAGTAGCTACCTTGATAATCTCCAACTGATAGTACTCTGAAATCTAACAATCTCCGTGTCTGAAAGCACCTGGATCTGCATACGAGGTGCAGAGTGTAGTATGAGTACAACCAACTCAATAAGTAACAAGACTAACCTCTGGGCTGAAAGAAATGATGAGCTCTGCAGGTATAATTCAGTATAAATAATGGTACAGAAATGTAGGCATGCTTTCAAGTTCAACAGTTAAACTCAGTATAAGTGAAATAGATCAATACGACACGATATGAGGAATATGACATCTCAGTGGAAAGACCTCATGTAATACTTGTCACAAATCATTCGGTCACTCGATACTATTTATGGCCAATCCAGCCTAGGGGTGTTCCAACCCGTATATATATACACATCGACTGATAGTCAGTCATTTAGTACCATATAAGGCCAATCCAGCTCTGGGATAATTTATCTCCAAATATAAATGATACGAACAAGATCCATGTCCAGATAAACTCGTTACAATACAAATAAGTAAGGCAAGTCCATGCCCTGGGAAAATCCATCCCATATATATATATATATATATATATATATATATAAGTAAGTAAGGCAAATCCATACCCAGGGAAGTCCATCCCGAATATATATGATCATCTACGCTCACTGGGGGTTTGTACAGACTCCAGAGGGGCTCCTTCAGCCCAAGCGCTATAAGTCGACCACGCTCACTGGGGGGTGTACAGACTCTCGGAGGGGCTCCTTCAGCCCAAGCATGATATAAAGCCAATATGGCCTACTGCAGGCGGGCATTGCCGATCTGTATAATAATAAAGCCAATAAGGCCTACTGCAGGAGGGCATCCCCGATCAATTTAATAATACAGACTATAAGGCATGCTGCAGGCGGGCAGCCCCGATCCATTTAATAATAAAGACAATAAGGCCTGCTGTAGGCGGGCAACCCAGATCCATAAAATAGTAAAGCCTATAAGGCATGCTGTAGGCGGGCATCCCCAATCCATAAAATAGTATTGTATAAAGCCATTATGGCCTGCTGCGTTGCGCAGCTCAATCCCATAAATATCCTCACAATGGACAAATATTACTGAGTGTGAAATTTTTATTTTTGAACAATTAATTTAACAACAACACGACCTCATGGGTCCCAAAATATTGGTACGTAGCCTAAACATGATTTTTAATAGGAGCCTCAGCTCAATTTCTCTAACACGGGCCACATGTTCATATAATAACACGATTCTTTAATTTTACTACTTTACATGATTTATTCAAGACACACTTTCTGTGGTGCACGTCTACAAATTCGTCACCTATCGTGTGTGTTACCTCCAAACAATTCATATCATACCAAATTCGGGGATTCATACCCTCAGAACCAAGTTTAGAAGTGTTACTTACCTCAACCCGTGTAATTCTTTATTCCGCTATGTCGTTGCCTCGTGAATTGGCCTCCAAATTCCTAAAATCTATCCATAATTATTCGGTTCAGTCAATATAATTTATTGGAATTAATTCCATAAGAAAATACTAATTTCCCATGAAATCTGAAATTTAGCTCAAAAATTGCCCGTGAGGCCCACGTCTCAGAACATGACAAAAGTTACAAAATCTGAAAGCCCATTCAACCACGAGTCTAACCATATAAATTTTACCAAATTCCGAAATCAACTCGACCCTCAAATCTTCAATTAAAGTCATTGAAAAATTTTACCATTTTCAACCCAATCTTTACCCATTTGAACTCAACACTCTTTCCATAAACCTTATTGATACGTATAAAAAATACTCTTATACTCATGAATCATACTCTTAATCACCCATCATTACCCAAACTCAAAATTGAAGATTATGGGTTAGAATCTTACCTCTTTGATGAAGAACTTGAGGGATTTCTTGTTGGATTTCAAGGCTTGAATAAGAATTTGATGAACAAGACACTTTATCTACTTTCTCTCTCTAGAACACTCTTACTTCTCTCTAAAATCATCGGATAATTGCTTCAAAATATGCCCCAAAATCTATTTATCAAAATGGGGTCGGGTTATGAAAGTAGAAAAATTACCCCTCCGAAAACAGGTATGCGGTCGCACAATGGACCGCACAATTGGTATGTGGGTCGCACAATGGACCGCAAAATTGCTGTCGAAAACTGGTCTGTGCTGGGCATATTGGCGACCATTTTTTGGTCTCACAATGTGTCATTATGCGATCGCATAATGACTCTGCGGTCACACATCTGACCGCAGAATCGTATTTTTTCTAGCATTTGGTAATTTGGTCATAACTTCTTTTAGGAATGTCCAAATGACAAACTGTTTAAAGCGTTGGAAACTAGACACATAGACCTTTCTTTTGATAGGTAACACATCTTATAACACTTCATATGAAGAGAGGTATGCTTATTTGAAGTTAGGTCTTGTGCGAACTCAATTGAAACTGTAGCCTTATGAAATTTTCAACTTCTACATTAGATGTCGAAACCTACCGAATCAAGTCCGATTGGCTTCAAATTTTGCACACAAATCATAAAGGACATAACGAAGCTATTTCAATTTTCATAATTGGATTTCGACCTCGATATCAAAATGTCAACCCCTCCCTCCCCCGGTCAA
This sequence comes from Nicotiana tomentosiformis, assembly GCF_000390325.3. Lineage (NCBI taxonomy): Eukaryota > Viridiplantae > Streptophyta > Magnoliopsida > Solanales > Solanaceae > Nicotiana > Nicotiana tomentosiformis. The sequence continues at coordinate 40,999,178 of NC_090812.1, read as the reverse complement.
ACTTCCCAAAAATTTAACTTTCGGCATTTCAAGCCTAATTCTACTATGGACCTCCCATTAATTTTTCGGACATGCTCCTAAGAGCAAAATTATCATACGGAGCTGTTGGAATCATCATAATTCAATTCTAAGATTGTTTACTTATAAGTCAATATCCGGTCAACTTTTCCAACTTAAATTTTTAATTATGAGACTAAGTGTCTCATTTCACTCCAAAATCTTTCTGGACCAGAACCAACTAACCCGATAAGTCATAAATCAATTGTAAGGCATAAATTGAGAAGTAAATGGGGAAACGAGGTCGTAATACTCAAAACGACCAGCCGGGTCATTATAGGAAAGAAGGCAACAATTAAGTTTAAGATGGAAAACTCAAAATTACATGTGGATTTTGGAAAAATTGAAGAAATAGAAGTGTAATGCAGAAAGTATAGGAAGAGTGTTGGTGTGATTCTGTAAAAGAAAATCATGAAAATGAAATTGTTGAAGGTGAGAAGAAAGATGATGTTATTGAAGTAAAAATGAGGAAAATATGGGAGTAGAAGAAGGGAGTAGTATGGTGGAAGGTTTCTTGAAGTTATGTGTTTTAGGGGTTAGTCCAATTTGAAGATTCTCTGTAGTTGTTATTGTTTAGGTGATATGGCACTTTATTAGATTTGAAGGACTATTTCACTATTTTCTCATTTATTTTTATTTTAAAAATATAGATTTAGTCATTGATTTTTTAAAAAAAGTTAAAAGTTGCTTTCCCTGCTGAACAGTCGCTTCCTCTGCTGAAAAAGTTATTTTCTTCGTCACTTTCTATCTAGATTTTTACCCCAACTATGACAATTTCATCCTCTCACCCCGGTTCACTCATGAAAATCGAATTCATCAACAAAAATCATGAAATATTTCGTTAGCTTTATGAAATCATAAGTACTGCATTGTAGTTAGCATTGAACAATTGAGTTTGACTCTCTCTGCTTACAAAGAACAACTTTAGCAGGTAAAACCCTAATTTGTTCCCTCTGCGCTTTCTTAAAATCATTTATAATTTTCTGAAGAATTTTCTTTCTCAATTTTGTTTTAATTTTGTCATGTTTAGTTTAAAAGCCCTTTTCTTTTTTCTTTTCTGATAACTTACGCCAACGTTTTCTGCCAAACGAAAACTTCCTCTAAATCAAGTTTTGGCCCCTAAAACTCCGTCACAAACGTCAATCATCTTCTTCATCTGAGTTTAATATTTTCTCATCGACCCATTCATTGGCATGCACATACATATAGATGGTCGAATTTCCACCTTCTGATCATTATCTAACTTTTTCTTTTTTTTCTTCTTTCCTTTAATGGTGCAGTAGGGCCCTGGAAAAGTAAAAACGAGAAGAATCACATGAAATAGGAGAAACAAAAACAATTATGTACGGATAACAAATGTTGCGTATATTACTCGGTCAAAAGAGGTTATGTCAAATATTGCAGAAATGCCAATATTTAACAAGGTTTTCATTTACCTTATTCAATTGAGAGTTTGGTTATATAGTTGATGGAATTAGGCAGGAAAAACTTTAACAAGGTTTTAATTTACCTTATGCAATTGAAATTGATTTTGAAGTTTGATGGAATTAGGCAGGAAAATCGAGAAGGCCTATCAAACCAACGACTCCGATAAGAAATTATTCTTTTACGACACACTCGTTTTTAAAAAAATAAAGGTGATGTCCATCTCGCTAACAAAATATATCTAATCTTCAGATCTTTTGGTTTTAACACCCGCAATATTGCACCACATATTTATAAAGTCCATTCACATACTAAAGATAGTCTATTTTTGAGGTAAACATCCAACTATCACACTATTATTTAGTGAAAGTTTTCCAACTTCCACTGTAATGTTTGTTGGTGTGGTATACAGAACCTTCTTCTTGGCACGCGTCTGATGGTATCCTTTCAGGTTAGCTGTTTAAACCTTCAAAGCTTCATATGTTTCAAAATTGTGTATGTTAATTATTTCTTAGATATATTCACTGATTATAGGCGTTTAAATTAGGTTTGAATCTGATGTATTTCTGTATCATTTGGATTATATGGAGTATCAAAGTCAGTATATACAATTGATAGACTCACATGGGCGTGTTTTGCTTTTATCTTGCCCAAGTAGCAGTGCATTGATAAACATGTAGTATTTATGGATGGATTAGATTGGTCGTGACATAGAACATATTTATTTTGTTTACTTTTTTGAGTTCAACGAGCTAGATCTTATTAAACCGAAAACGTTCAATTTTATGAAGGTTAATAAGTAATGTACCGCAACTGAAAACTTAGCCCTGCTAACGCCAAAGGTAAATCTCCTTTTTTTCTAATTTTGTGTTTGATTATCTCTCTTAGTTTCATTGGCATTTCATGTATCTCTGTATTCAGAATTCTTGATGGTGAAGTCGAGAAGTTATTTGATGTGATAACTATCAAGGGAAAGAAGGCCACAATTAGGTTTAAGATAGAAAACTCAAAATTACATGTGGGTTTTGGAGAAATTGAAGAAATAGAAAGTGTAAAGCAGAAAGTATAGGAAGAGTGTCGGTGTGATTCTATAAAAGAAAATCAGGAAAATGAAATTGTTGAAGGTGAGAAGAAAGATGATGTTATTGAAGTAAAAATGAGGGAAATATGGGAGTAGAAGAAGGGAGTAGTATAATGGAAGGTTTCTTGAAGTTTTATGTTTTAGGGGTTAGTCCAATTTGGAGATTCTCTATAGTTGTTATTGTTTAGGTGATATGGCACTTTATTAGATTTGAAGGACTATTTCACTATTTTCTCATTTATTTTTCTTTTAAGAATATAGATTTAGTCATTGATTTTTTTAAAAAAGTTAAAAGTTGCTTTCCCTGCTGAACAGTCACTTCCTCTGCTGAAAAAGTCATTTTCTTCGTCACTTTCTATCTAGATTTTTACCCCAACTATGACAATTTCTTCCTCTCACCCCGGTTCACTCATGAAAATCGAATTCGTCAACAAAAATCCTGAAATATTTCGTTAGTTTTATGAAATCATAAGTACTGCATTGTAGTTAGCATGGAACAATTGAGTTTGACTCTCTCTGCTTATAAAGAACAACTTCAGCAGGTAAAACCCTAATTTGTTCCCTCTGCGCTTTCTTAAAATCATTTATAGTTTTCTGAAGAATTTCCTTCCTCAATTTCGTTTTAATTTTGTCATGTTTAGTTTAAAAGCCCTTTTCTTTTTTCTTTTCTGATAACTTACGCCAACGTTTTCTTCCAAATGAAAACTTCCTCTAAACCAAGTTTTGGCCCCTAAAACTCCGTCACAAACGTCAATCATCTTCTTCATCTGAGTTCAATATTTTCTCATTGACCCATTCATTGGCATGCACATACATATAGATGGTCGAATTTCCATCTTCAGATCATTGTCTAACTTTTTCTTTTTTTCTTCTTTCCTTCAATGGTGCAGTAGGGCCCTGGAAAAGTAAAAACGAGAAGAATCACATGAAATAGGAGAAACAAAAAAATTATGTACGGATAACAAATGTTGCCTATATTACTCGGCGAAAAGAGGTTATGTCAAATATTGCAGAAATGCCAATATTTAACAAGGTTTTCATTTACCTAATTCAATTGAGAGTTTGGTTATATAGTTGATGGAATGGTTTTAGCAGGGGAAAAGTATTTATTTAAAAATTTCTGAGTCATTTGGTTCCATGTGGTAATTGATCCATGGGGTAAACTTCGCAACCAAGTCTTAGCATCTCCTTTTAAAGAAAAAGGATATATCCTTAGCTCGATTGCTTCAGGAGATACTCCATTATACTTAGCAGTTTCAACTAGTTCTAGAAAATTAATTAAATGACTATGTGGGTCTTCACTTGAATCTCCAGTAAAGATACAAGATTGTTGAATCGTCTAAATTAGGCTGGTCCTAATTTCAAAGTTGTTGGCTGCCACTGGGGCTTCCTGACACTAGATTCACAATTGAAGTGGTCTGGTGTCACGACCCAAAACATAACCCATCGTGATGGTGCCTATCGTGGTACTAGGCAAGCCGACCTTTCCAAAACACTTTCAAAATTTAACAGAAAGGAATTAAGACATTTAAAATAACAGGAATTTCTCATAGATACGGGGTAAAACCCAAATAAAATATAAGTGCGGAAACAATAGCCTGACATAGGGGTGTCACTAAGTCATGAGCAACTAAACTCTCAATCTAAAAGACAGTGTCTACAATAGTCTGCGTCTAGATATCAATACAAAGAAAGAAAGATAATAAGGAAGGAGCACAAGGTCTGCGAACGCCGGCAGCCACCTCGTAAATCTCTGGAAGATCAAATGCGCACGAACTCAATGACCTCCGCGTCCAGTCACACCTGAATCTGCACACAAGGTGCAGGGAGTAACGTGAGTACTTCCAACTCAGTAAGTAACAAAATTAAATAAGGAACTGAGAAGCAGTGACGAGCTACACAAATGCAGTTCATTTCAGTAATTCCAGCAAGAAAAGTAGGCATGCTTTCAATTTGGTGTTTTAAATCAAAACATTTCGAGTTCAGGTACAACAATATAAGCCCTCCAGAAAGTTTCACAACAACAACAATTAGCAACGAAGTGCAACAAAAAAATAAGAGCAAGTACATCCTCACAGGGCTACTGTCACTCATCTATCTCAACAGCTCAATCGCTCGGCTCTCAGCCTCAATACTCATAATCAAAGGTACATGCGCTCACTGGGGGTGTACAGACTCCGGAGGGGCTCCTACAACCCAAGCGCTATATATTGTTGCGGCGTGCAGCCCGATCCATATATTACTGTAGCGTGCAACCCGATCCGATATATGGCCCGAAGTCTTGTTGCGGTGTGCAACCCCATCTAGTATTGCTGCGGCGTGCAGCCCGATCCAATATATCTCACATAGCTCTCAACCTGACACTCAGGTCCTATCTCAGTCACTAACCTCTCCAGCCCCTCGGGCTCACAGAATAGCATAATAACCTGCCCAATCAGGGAATGCAACAAGTATCAACAAGAAATGAGAGGAAACAGAGATATAACACACAATAAGACTGTGACTGAGTACAAGACATCAATTAGCAGTCAATTCAACAAGTATACGACTGATGCGGGTCCCAATAGTGATATCATATGGCCTAAGCATGGTTTCTAACATGAAAGGCAGTTAATTGCTCAAAGACAAGGAAAAACAAGTAATAACAATGGCTATTCGACTTTACAGTCTCACGGGACGGACCGAATCACAATCCCTCACGGTGCACGCTCACACGCCCGTCACCTAGCATGTGCGTCACCTCTAAATATTCACATCATACAAATTCTCGGGATTTCATACCCTCAAAACAAGATTTAAGACTGTTACTTACCTCAATCTGAGCAAAATCCTACTCCGCGATGCTTTTGCCTCTCAAATCGGCCTCCAAACATCCCGAATCTAGCCACAAGTAAAACAACACAATCAATAAAAGCTAAAGGGATCAATTCCACAAGAAAACTACTAAAATATAGCCCAAAATCCGAAATCGGCTCAAACCGGCCCCCGGGCCCACGTCTCGAAATCCGACAAAAGTCACAAAACCCGGAATCCCATCCACTCACGAGTCTAACCATGCAAAATTTATCAAAATCCGACATTGTTTGGTCCCTCAAATCCCCAAATTACACTCTCCAAAATCCCAAGCCCTAACCCTCAATTTTCACTTCAAAACCCCACTAATTAGATGAGAAATCAACGGGAAAAGACCATAGTTAAGGGTACTTAGGCTCAAGGGACTTACCTCAGTGAATTTCCTTGAATACCCTTCCAAATTCACCTCAAAAGCTCCAAAGTCCGAGCTAAAAATGGTGGAAATGAGGAAAAATCTCGAAGTCCTCTATTTATACTCTCTGCCCAGTGAAACCGCACTAGCGGTCCCTTTTTCTGCTTCTGCGATGCCGCACCTGCGGAATTTCCATCGCAGGTACAGAACTCAATTAAAATCCCAGGTTTCGCATCTGTGGGAAAATACCGCACCTGCGATAGCGCAACTGCGCCTCTCCCTCCGCTTCTGCGAAAATTGACCAACTCATCACTTCCGCATCTACGACTCAGCCTCGCATCTGCGGGCTCGCATCTGCGACCCCTTTCTCGCACCAGCAGTTCCAGTCCAACTTAACACTGCCCACATCTGCGACCTCTCATGTGCTTCTGCGGTCTCGCACCTACGGTTCCCTCTCCGCAGGTGCAGAAATCACCAGCAGCAGCAGTTCAGCTGCATTTTCCAAGTTCCAAACCTTCCATGAACCACCCGGAACCACCCCGAGGCCCTCGGGACCTCAACCAAACATACCAACGCGTCCCATAACATAATACAAACTTATCGAGCCTTCAATTCACTCAAAACAACATCAAAATACCAAATTACCCTCGGATTCAAGCCTAAGAACTTCTAAACTTCCAAATTCCGCAAACAACGCCGAAACCTATCAAACCACGTCCGAATGACCTCAAATTTTACACACACGTCACAAATGACACCACAAACCTACTCAAAATTTTGGAAATCCATTCCGACCCCGATATCAAATTTTCCACAGCCGACCAAAATTGCCAAATTTTTAATTTTTGCCAATTCAAGCCTAATTCCACTACGGACCTCCAAATCACATTCCGAACACGCTCCCAAGTCCAAAATCACCTAACAGGGCTAACAGAACCATCAAAATTCAAATCTGAGATCGTTTACACATAAGTCAACATCCGGTTGACTTTTCCAACTTAAGCTTCTAATAAAGAGACTAAGTGTCTCAATTCACTCTGAAACCACTCTGGACTCGAACCAACTAACCTGACATATCATAATATAACTGAAGAACACAAAAGAAGCATAAATGGGGGAAACGGGGCTATAACTCTCGAAATGACCGGCTGGGTCGTTACATCCTCACCCTCTTAAACAAACGTTCCTCCTTGAACGGGTTTAGAAATATACCTGGAGTCTCAAATATGTGTGGATATCTGTTCCGCATCTCCCGCTCGGTCTCCCAGGTGACCTCCTCTACAGGTTGACCTCTCTACTACACTTTCACTGAAGCTATATCCTTTGACCTCAACTTCCGAACTTGCAGATCCAAAATGGCCACTGGCTCCACATCATAAGTCATATCACCATCCAACTGAACTGTGCTGAAATCCAAAACATGGGACGGACCGCCAATATACTTCTGGAGCATAGAAACGTGAAACATTGGATGCACACTCGACAAACTTGGTGGCAAGGCAAGCTTATAAGCCACCTCCCCTATAAAGCCTCGTACAGAGCCATCTGAATGCTCGACTGATAACTAATATTATATGCAAACTCCACGAGCGGCAAAAACTGGTCCCATGAACCCCCAAAGTCAATGACACAAGCGCGTAACATGTCCTCCAATATCTGGATAGTGCGCTCGGACTGTCCGTCCGTCTAAGGGTGAAAGCATGTGCTCAACTTAACTTGAGTACCCAACTCTCGTTGCACGGCCCTCCAAAAATGCGATGTAAACTGAGTGCTCCTATCTGAAAGGATGGAAAGTGGGACACCATGCAGGCGAACAATCTCTCGGATGTTAATTTCAGCCAACCGCTCTGAAGAGTAAGTAGTACCAACTAGAATGAAGTGCGTGGACTTGACCAGCCGATCCACAATAACCCAAATAGCATCGAACTTCCTCGAAGTCCATGGGATCCCAACTACGAAGTCCATGGTGATCCGCTCCCACTTCCACTCTAGGATCTCTAACCTCTGAAGCAAGCCACACGGTCTCTGATATTCATACTTAACCTGCTGACAGTTGAGACACCGAGCCACAAACCCAACTATATCCTTATTCATCCGCCCCCACCAATAGTGCTATCTCAAATCCTAGTACATCTTCGCGGCACCCGGATGGATGGAATACCGCGAGTTGTGGGCCTCCTGAAGAATCAACTCCTGGAACTCATCTACATTAGGCACACATATCTGGCCCTACATCCTCAACACGCTGTCATCACCAATAGTCACATCCCTAACATCACCTCGCTGAACCCTATCCTGAAGAACGAGCAGGTGGGGGTCATCATACTGACGCTCCCTGATACTGTAATAAAGAGAATACCTGGAAACCACACAAGCCAATACTCAACTCGGCTCCGAAATATCAAATCTGACAAGCTGGCCAGCTAAGGCCTAAACATCCAATGCCAAAGGTCTCTCTGCTGCTGGAAGATATGCTAAACTCCCCAAACTCTCCGCCCGGCGACTCAAAGCATCGGCCACCACATTAGCCTTCCCCTGATGGTGCAAAATAGTGATATCATAGTCCCTGAGAAGCTCCAACCATCTCTGCAGGTGCAAATTAAGCTCCTTCTGCTTTAACAGATGCTGCAAACTCCGATGATCAGTGTAGATCTCATAATGAACCCTGTACAAATAGTGCCGCCAAATCTTTAAGGCATGCACAATAGCTGTTAACTCAAGATCATGGACATGATAATTCTTCTCATGAGTCTTCAACTGGCGCGAGGCATAGGCAATCACCCTACCTTCCTACATTAGAACACATCCAATACCTATCCTCGAGGAATCACAATACACGGTGTAAGAACCTAAAGCTGATGGCAAAACTAACACTGGAGTTGTGGTTAAGGCAGTCTTGAGCTTCTGAAAGCTCTCTTCACACTCATCCGACCACCTGAATGGAGCACCCTTTTGGGTCAATTTGGTCAAGGGCAATGCAATAGATGAAAATACCTCCACAAAGCGACGGTAATAGCCCTCCAAACCAAGAAAGCTCTTAATCTCCATGGCTGAGGACGGTCTAGGCCAACTCTACACCGCCTCTATCTTTTTTGGATCCACCTATAGACCCTCACTGGACACCACGTGCCCCAAGAATGCTACTAAACTGAGCCAAAACTCACACTTGGAGAACTTTGCATAGAGATTCTCCTCCCTCAATCTCTGTAATACAATCCTCAGATGCTGAGCATGCTCTTCCTGGCTACGAGAGTACACCAGGAAGTCATCAATGAACACAATAACGAATTAGTCCAAATAGGGTTGGAATACAATGTTCATCAAATGCATGAACTTTGTTGGGGCATTGGTCAGCCCAAAAGACATCACTAAGAAATCATAATGGCCATATCGGGTCCTGAAAGTTGTCTTAAGAATATCCGAATCCCGAATCTTCAGCTGGTGATACCCTGACCTCAAATCAATCTTGGAGAACACCCTCGCCCCTGAAGCTGGTCAAATAGATCATCAATACGTGGAAAAGGATACTTGTTCTTGACTGTGACCTTGTTCAACTGCCTGTAGTCAATGGACATCCTCATAGAACCATCTTTCTTCTTTACAAATAGAACTGGTGCACCCCAAGGTGACACGCTAGGCCGAATAAACCCCTTATCAAGGAGTTCCTGAAGTTGTCCCTTCAACTCCTTCAACTCTGTCGGTGCCATACGATACGGTGGAATAGAAATGGGCTGAGTGCCCGGCACCAAATCAATACCAAAGTTAATATCCCTGTCAGGCGGCATGCCCAGCAGGTCTACAGGAAACACATTCGTAAAGTCACATACCACCGGAACAGAATTAATGGCAGGAGTCTCTGCACTAACATCCCTCACAAAAATAGGATAGACAACCCTTCTCAATCATTCGCTGAGCCTTCAAATATGAGATCACCCTACTAGGTACATAGTCTATAGAACCTCTCCACTCAACCCTCAGCAACCCCGGCATCGCCAACGTCACAGTCTTAGCATGACAATCTAGAATAGCATGGCATGGAGACAACCAATCCATACCCAATATCACATCAAAATCGACCATACTGAGCAGCAAAAGATCTACTCTTGTCTCCAGACCCCCAATGGTCACCACACATGACCGATATACGTGGTCCACAATAATAGTATCACCCATAGGAGTAGATACATGAACAGATGAAACTAAAGACTCACGGGGCATATCCAGAAAATGAGCGAAATACGAGGAAACACATGAATAAGTGAAACCAGGGTCAAATAATACAGAGGCATCTCTGTGACAAACTGAGACAATACCTGTAATCACAATATCTGAAGCAATAACATTTGGTCTGGCAGGAAAAGCATAAAAACGGGCCTGGCCACCCCTAGCTGACAGGGTGGGTGGTGGAGGAACTAATGCTGATGACATAGACTGGCTCCTCTACGGAGCGGGACTTCCCACTATACGGGGACACTCTCTCCTCATGTGACCAAACTCCCCACACTCATAGAAATACCCTGGTGCTGGTGTTGGGGACTGAAGGGAGCCCCGAGCACCGGTATAACTAGTAGAAGGACCCGTCATAGACGAACCCTGACCCGATAGAGCACGAGAAGAACTCTGCGTTGGAAGGGCACCAATAGATGAACGGCCCTGCTAATAACTGTGAGAACCATGGCCAGATGATACACCATGGTGAACTGGGCAAGTCGTCTGAGCATGTCTGAATGGACGGCCTCTACCGTGCTAGGACTAACCCCCAGAATGAGTATCACGATATCCACCTTGTCCACGAGGCCTCTTGACCTCCTTCTTAACCCTCTCCTGACCGCGAACCATCCCAATCTGCCGAGCAATGTCGACAACCTCATCAAAAGTAGCACCAGACACTCTCTCTCTGGTCATAAGCAATCGCAGCTGATAAGTGAGGCCATCTATAAACCTCCTGATCCTCTCCCTGACTGTGGGAACCAACAAGATAGCATGATGAGCCAACTTCGAGAATCGCATCTCATACTGCGTCACAGACATATCACCCTGACGAAGCTGCTCAAACTGTCTGCGCAGCTCCTCTCTGCGGGACTGAGGCACGAACTTCTCTAGAAAGATAACGGAGAACTGTTGCCAAGGGATGATGCGCCGACTGGACTACGCCTCTCGTAAGCCTCCCACCCACTGAATGTAGTCCCAGAGAACTAAAAGGTAGTGAACGAGACCCCACTGGTCTCCAGAATACCTGTTGTATGGAGTATCCTATGACACCTGTCCAAGAAACCCTGTGCATCCTCTTCCTCTGCACCACTGAAATATGGAGGCTGGAGTCTCCCAAACCTCTCCAATCTATGCTGCTCATCCTCAAGCATAGCAGGAACCACATAGTCTTGAGCAGCTGCAACTGGCTGGGCTGGTGGTGCCCTCGGTGTTTGGAATCCCTGTACCACCTGCTCTGGTGTGCGAGCAGCGGGAGTATGAGCACCTCCCCCGGCCTGAGAAGTGGTTGTTGCGACCGGAACAAAGACCGCATGAGCAAGGTTGGTGCACGCGGTCAAATCTGAGCTAAGGCCTCCTGAAGGCCTAGAATCACAAATCTCGTCCTGATCTAGGGCAACTGGTGGATCTGCAGGTACTTCCCTAGATATTGTGCGGGCTGCACCTCTGCCCCTACCACGGCCTTTACCGCGGCCTCGGCCTCTCACGGCTCTGGTTGGTGGTACTGGTGGTTGGCCCTCCTAACCGGTAGTACTGGTCTTCATCATCTGTGAGAGAATGAAACAACAGATGTTTAGTTACTAGAATTAACAGATTCGCACGACAAGAATTCAAGAATGTGGAATTTTCCTAAAGGTTCTGCAGCCTCTCGAAGATAAGTACAGACGTCTCTGTACCAATCCGCAAGACTCTACTAAACCCGCTCATGACTCGTGAGACCTATGTAACCTAGGCTCTGATACCAACTTGTCACGACCCAAAACATAACCCGACGTGATGGCGCCTATCGTGGTACTAGGCAAGACGACCTTTCCAAAACACTTTAAAAATTTAACAGAAAGGAATTAAGACATTTAAAATAACCGGAATTCCTCATAGATACGGGGTAAAACCCAAATAAGACATAAGTGCGAAAAAAATAGCCCGACATCGGGGTGTCACTAAGTCATGAGCAACTAGACTCTCAATCTAAAAGACAGTGTCTATAATAGTCTACGTCTAGATAACAATACATAGAAAGAAAGATAATAAGGAAGGAGCACAAGTTCTGCGAACGCCAGCAGCCACCTCGTAAATCTCCGGAAGATCAAATGCGCACGAACTCAATGACCTCCGCGTCTAGTCACACCTGAATCTGCACACAAGGTGCAGGGAGTAACATGAGTACTTCCAACTCAGTAAGTAAAAAAATTAAATAAGGAACTGAGAAGCAGTTATGAGCTACATTCATTTCAGTAATTCCAGCAAGAAAAGTAGGCATGCTTTCAATTCGATGTTTTAAATCAAAACATTTCGAGTTCAGGTACAACAATATAAGCCCTCCAGAAAGTTTCACAACAACAACAATTAGCAACGAAGTGCAACAACAAAATAAGAACAAGTACAGCCTCATAGGGCTACTGTCACTCATCTATCTTAATAGCTCAATCACTAGGCTCCCAGCCTCAATACTCAAAATCAAAGTTATAAGCGCTCACTAGGGGTGTACAAAATCCGGAGGGGCTCCTACATCCCAAGTGCTATATATTGCTGCGGCCTGCAGCCCGACCCAATACTGTTGCGGCGTGCAGCCCGGTCCATATATTGCTGCGGCGTGCGGCCCGATACGATATATGACTCGAAGTCTTATTGCGGCGTGCAACCCGATCCAATATTGCTGCGGCGTGCAATCCGATCCAATATTGTTGCTGCGTGCAACCCGGTCCAATATATCTCACATAGCTCTCAACCCGGCACTCATGCCATATCTCAGTCACTAACCTCTCCAGCCCCTCGGGGTCACAGAATAGCATAATAACCAGCCCAAACAGGGAATATAACAAGTATCAACAAGAAATGAGAGAAAACAGAGATATAACACACAATAAGACTGTGACTGAGTACAAGACAGCAATTAGCAGTCAATTCAACAAGTATATGACCGCTGCGAGTCCCAATAGTGATATCATATGGTCTAAGCATGGTTTCTAACATGAAAGGCAGTCAATTGCTCAAAGACAAGGAAAAACATGTAATAACAATAGCTATTCGACTTTACAGTCTCACGGAACGGACCGAGTCACAATCCCTCACGGTGCACGCTCACACGCCTGACACCTAGCATGTGCGTCACCTCCAAATATTCACATCATACAAATTCTCGGGATTTCATACCCTCAAAACCATATTTAAGGTTGTTACTTACCTCAATCCGAGCAAAATCCTACTCTGCGATGCCTTTGCCTCTCAAATCGGCCTCCAAACGTTCTGAATCTAGCCACAAGTAATACAACTCAATCAATAAAGGCTAAAGGGATCAATTCCACAAGAAAACTACTAAAATATAGCCCAAACTCCGAAATCGACTCAAACCGGCCCCCGGACCCACGTCTCGAAATCTGACATAAGTCACAAAACCCGGAAGCCCATTCACTCATGAATCTAACCATGTAAAATTTATCAAAATTCGACATCGTTTGGTCCCTCAAATCCCCAAATTACACTCTCCAAAATCCCAAGCCCTAACCCCTAATTTTCACTTCAAAACCCCACTAATTAGATAAGAAATCAACGGGAAAATACCATAGCTAAGGGTACTTACCTCAGTAAATTTCCTTGAATCCCCATCAAAAATCACCTCAAAAGCTCCAAAGTCCGAACTAAAAATGGTGGAAATGAGGAAAACTCTCGAAGTCTTTTATTTATACTTTCTGCCCAGTGAAACCGCACCTGCGATCCCTTTTTCCGCTTCTGCGATGCCACACCTGCAGAATTTTCAATCACAGGTACGGAACTCACTTAAAATCCCAGGTTCCGCATCTGTGGCCAAATATCGCACCTGCGATAGCGCACCTGTGCCTCTCCCTCCGCTTCTGCGGAAATCGACCAACTCCTCACTTCCGCATCTATGACTCAGCCTCACATCTGCGGGATCGCAGATGCGACCCCCTTCTCGCACCTGTGGTTCCAGTCCAACTCAACACTGCCCGCATCTACGACCTCCCATGCATTTCTGCGGTCGCGCACCTGCGGCTCCCTCTCCGCAGGTGCGAAAAATACCAGCAACAGCAGTTCAGCTGCATTTTCTAATTTCCAAACCTTCTGTTAACCACCTGGAACCACCCTGAGGCCCTCGGGACCTCAATCAAACATACCAATATGTCCCATAACATCATACGAACTTAGTTCCTTCGAATCACTCAAAACAACAACAAAACACCAAATTACCCTCGGATTCAAGCCTAAGAACTTCTAAACTTCCAAATTCCGCAAACGACGCCGAAACTTATCAAACCACGTCCGAATGACCTCAAATTTTACACACACGTCAAAAATGACACCACGAAACTACTCAAATTTCCGGAAATCTATTCTGACTCCGATATCAAATTTTCCACTACTGATCAAAATTGCCAAATTTTTAATTTTTTCCAATTCAAGCCTAATTCCACTACGGACCTCCAAATCACATTACGAATGCACTCCTAAGTCCAAAATCACCTAACGGAGCTAACGAAACCATCAAAATTGAAATCCGAGATCGTTTACACATAAGTCAACATCTGATTGACTTTTCCAACTTAAGCTTCTAATAAAAAGACTAAGTGTCTCAATTCACTCTGAAACTACTCCGGACCCGAACCAACTAACCCGACATATCATAATATAACTGAAGAACACAAAAGAAGCATAAATGGGGAAAACGGAGCTATAACTCTCGAAACGACCGGCCGGGTCGTTACATCTGGTCTAGCATAATCCCTTAGGATTCTGTTTGCGGACCTTGGCGCCACTTCATCAAACTGATCCTCTATTTGGAATGGTGGTGGCACTCCGCATGGGTTATTATTTTCTTCTTCCTGATTCTCCATTCCTTCACAAGTTATTGTTTGAGAAGACGTTTGTCCTTTCTTGCGTGATCGAAGAGATCTTTTAATTTCAGGATCGTAACTTGCCAACTCTTTTGTAGAAGAGCGGGTCATAAACTATTTGATATTCATAAAGTAAAGAAAATTAGTTCCTAAAGTAATAATAGCAATAAACAAAAATAATAATAATAATAACAACAATAAAGAAGATTGCAAAGATGATAAACAAAATAGGTGCTAAAGCAAGAAGTAATAGTACAATAATTTTATTATTTATAGATAATAATAATATTATGGCACACTTGTAATAAAATAGATATATAAAGATGACACAACAAGTAAATTGTGACAAGAAAATATAATACTATTCAAAGTAATAGTATTAATACTCGTGATAGTATCTGAAATTGCAACGATAATATATAAGGGTAGTTAATATTGTGTGAGACTATGAAAGTATTGATTACAATATTTTTTTTTTGGTTAATAAAGTACTAACAATAATCTAATAGTAGTAGATATACTAAGGGATTTACTAAAAACAGTTGGTAGTAGTTATAATGAGAAAGAAAAATAAAAAGGTACTATTACTATAACTATGATTGAGTCAAAAACGTTATTATTAATATAAAATTAATAGTTAAGTGCAATTTAGAAAACACTGATAAAAAAAATTATTATAATAATAAGTTCTCAAATTAGTAATAAAATTGAAGTAGATGTATGTCAATCCCCGGCAACGGCGCCAAATATTTGACGAGGCCAATGTGCATAAGATTTTGCTACACGTACTCTGTCAAATTCTAGTATAGTTTATGATATCGTCCCACAGAGATTGGATAATCTAGCTACAAACTTATAATATTCTTACTACTATTTGAGATAATCAAACTGATGAAGTTTTGATTGTTGAAAATTTAAATTACTTAAGTTGAAACAAAATAACTTTCGGAAGACTTATATTTAAAAAGAGTTGGGAATCATTGAATTCACTCGATAGCGTGATAATAATAAAATCTTGGCTTCTACATGTATTTCTCTTAGGAATAACTGCTTATTGCTAATACAATTATATTTTGCTCACTAAGAAATAATCAATTAATAAAACTCCGCGAGGTTATGTAAATCAATTAATATATGACCAGTGATGATTAAGCTGAAATAATTTTCTTGCCTGAATTGTGCTAAAAGATAGCAAAAACCTCTTGTGATTACTTTTTACTAAAAAAAATAATAATCTTGCCTACTACAACTGCTCCGTGAGAATTAGAATGGAGGTAAGCAAGGTTACAGACATGGAATGATAGATTAATAAGAATTACTCTCACTCTATTATTTTACCCAATAGTTATCATATATTAATTTTACTTCGTAAGAATTATGAAATTGACATACAACTAACTTTGGAGAAGAAATAGACAGAAGTGATAATAATTAATTAAAACTAATATTCCATCACAATATAGAAATATAAGTAGAACGTTTCAGGTCAAACATGTAGTAAAACTGAGATTAATATTTTAACTATATCGAGCTTCATCAACTATCCCAACAAAAAAGACTACTCCATTATGGAGTATTTAAATCTCACAAATAAATGAATTTTTAAAATACTATCAATACTCTTGGAAAATCCAAAAACTACAAGAGGAAAGTGAAATAGATAAAGAAAGAAGCAAAGACCAAAGCTAGAGAAAGAAGCAAAGACCAATACTCGGTCCTCTCTGTTTTGAGATCGAAGATAAACGATGGTACCCTGTCAAATAACATTGTTGGTCTTGCTCTCAGGGTAAGTACGACTATCGTTTGTTCCTTTCCTTATGCCATAGTTTCTTTGCAAGTTGTAACATCTTTTATTCATTTTGTAGACGGTTATTCTAGAGATTGAGAGTGCTCGGCGGGAGAGGAGGCGTAAAGAAATTTACGTGAAGCTGAAAGATAAGTATACAACATGCCTTGGAAAGTTTCGGGAGCTCCGGGTCGATTTCGCGAAGGAGGCGGCATGCTGGCTTTGAGAGAGGATTTAAAGAAAAAAGATAAAGAGTTGATGGAGGTTGTAGAGTGTTTCAGCGTTCTTGAGGGGACGTTAAGGGCTGAGGAGGAGGAGTTGGAACTCAGCAAAGGCGTGGAGGCCCAATGTAGCGACCTTCAAGCTCAAGTAGCCCAGTTGCAAGGCCAGTTAGACGAGTGCCAATTTCATATGGAGGCCCTCAAGGGTAAGATCGCCGAGAAGTAGAAGAGATTGAGAAGGCGGAGTCTTCTAAATTGGAGGCTCGGGGTAAGGTGGAGTTCCTTGAGTTGGCAAACCGAACCCTTTGTTCCAAGCGGGAGAATGACCTGTCAACGGAGAGGGCTAAGGAGGACCGGCTTGAGGAGAGGATCGGGGAGTTGGAAAAGAAAACCTCTGATATATATGATCGAGTTGCTGCTTTGGAGGCCGAGAAGGCCCAACTGCTTGCACGGCCTTTTTTATCTAATGCATCCGGCTTCCCCAATGTCCCCTGTGAGCTGTATGAAGAATGGATTCATGTTGAGGCCCGACTGGATGTGTTTCGTGAGTTGCATGTGACGGGCTCCGTTTCTGGGGCGGCCTTTGAGGATGCACGGGTCAAGGTTCGCAAGGCTGTTCTTGCTTGTGGTTACGACCCTGCTATGCCTCAACCTGGTGAAGAGGATGAGAATGGGGAGGATTCCATGGATCATCTTGAGGAGGATGCCTGGTACGATTCTATATGCCCTCAGGGCGAGGATGGAGAGGACGTTGGAGGCCGGGACAATGATGGTGTCGACGGTCAGGGTGGTGATGCTGTTGAAGGTTGGGCTGATGAGGACGTTGTGGGTCGTGATGGCGAAGGCTAGTAGTTCTTTTTTAAGATTTTTTGTGTGTTTTGGTTTGGCATCTCCAAGATACTTTGTAACAAACTTTTGTCTA
Source organism: Nicotiana tomentosiformis (assembly GCF_000390325.3). NCBI lineage: Eukaryota > Viridiplantae > Streptophyta > Magnoliopsida > Solanales > Solanaceae > Nicotiana > Nicotiana tomentosiformis. The sequence continues at coordinate 40,981,422 of NC_090812.1, read as the reverse complement.
TGAATATCAAAGTTGATTATTGCTTTCACTTGTGAATTTCTTATTTGCCGTGATTTGTTTTTGTACTTGCATATTTTGCTCCTTTATATTTATTTTTGTCGTCCTCTAGCTGATCGTAGTCCTTGGGTTGAATAGCCATAGGCCGAATCATCCCTTTGTCTATATAGATCGAGTATGCCTCCTTATTTGAGGATCGATAGGTCAAGTTTGAACTTGGTCGATATTAACCTTTTGTTTGGTTGACTTTAGCCTTATATCGAGACGTGGCCGAGAGCCGATAGACGTTAATTCGAGATTACTCAAACTTTGTACTATCATTATGTCGTGGCCGAGGGTCGGCAGGTGTTTGTTCGATTAAGGTCGAATTTGACCTTTGTTAAATCGGGCGAGGGCTGGTAGGTGTTGTTCGAGCTTGGTCGAACCTAACCTTTTGTTAGATCGCGGTCGAGGGTTGGTAGGTGTTATTCGAGCTTGGTCGAACTCGACCTTTTTTTAGTTGTGGCCGAGGGACGGTAGGTGTTATTCGAGCTTGGTCTAACTTAACCTTTTGTAAAATCATGGCCGAGGGCCGGTAGGTATTTTTCGAGCTTGGTCGAACTTAATCTTTTGTTAAATCCCGGCCGAGGGCCGGTAGGTATTGTTCGAGATTGGTCGAACTTAACCTTTTGTTAAATCGCGGCCGAGAGTCGGTAGGTGTTGTTCGAGCTTGGTCGAACTTAACTTTTTTGTTAAATCGCGTCCGAGGGCCGGTAGGTGTTGCTCGAGCTTGGTCGATCTTAACCTTTTTCTAAATCATGGCTGAGGGCCTGTAGGTGTTGTTCGATCTTAGTCGAACTTAACTTTTTGTTTAGACGGTTTTGATAATCGTGAGTTTCTATTATTTTGACGTTGTTTCTCCGATTACATAATTTGAGAAAGTTACAAACTTTGGGCATTGGCTGCGTTCCAGTCCTAGTCCCGATCTATCTAGTCCCTTCATTGTTCGACTTAAAGAGTCTTGAGGAGTCGGGAAATGAAAGAGAAAGCAATTTGTTCTTCGCATACTTCGACTCGAAGTGTCCCTTCCATTGCCTCATTAAAAACCTCCTTGACAAAAACCTAATGGGAAAAAAACTCAAGTGAGGAAAAAAGAGTACGACTTGGGGGCATTTCTTCCTTTTAGAAGTTGAAGTATTTGAGGTGGCTGATGTTGCGATTGTTTGGTAATTGTTTTCCTTTCATTGTCTCTAGTTGGAACGAACCCTTATTTGATTTGGCTATAATTTTGTACGGACCGTGTCAGTTTGTTCCCAGTTTGCCTTCTCGTGGATCTCTATTTGCTTGGGTTTTGGCTTTGAGTACGTATTCTCCGACCTTGAGTGGTCGGACCTTTGCCTTCTTGTTGTTGTAACTTTTCGCTTACTGTTTTTGGGCGACCATTCTGATGTATGCTATGTCTGTTCATTCGTCAATCTCATCGAGCTCTTGCCTTCTACATTCGTCATTGCTGATGCCATTTTCATGGGAGTACATTAGGCTGGGCTCTCCGACCTCGACTGGTATAACTGCTTCGGTTCCGTATACCAAAGAATAGGATGTCTCTCATGTGCTTGTCTTCGGGGTGGTTTTATATGCCCACAATACTTCTGGCAGTATTTCCGACCACAGTCCTTTGGCGTCTTCGAGTTTTTTCTTCATGATATTTAATATGGATTTTTTGGAGAATTTTTCCTGTCTGTTTCCCTTCGGGTGATAAGGGGTTGAAAGTATCCTCTTAATGTGCCACTTCTCGAGGAATTAGGCAGTTTTCTTCCCCGTGAACTGGGGTCCGTTGTCGCAGTTGATCTCCTTGGGTAGGACGAATCGGCAGATGATGTTTTTCCATATGAATGTGATTACTTCTTACTCGCGTATTTTGGCAAAAGCTCATGCTTCTACCCATTTAGAGAAATAAAACTAAAAGAAATCGTACATTACCTCGCCCCGCCGGGAGGGGGCCCACGGTGTCCATTCCCTACTTGATGAACGGTCATGGAGAGGTAACTGAGTAGAGATGTTCGCCTGCTTAGTGGATTATTGGGGTGTATTTCTGACATTGTTTGCATTTCTTCACAAATTCTGAGGCGTCTTTTTTCATGGTGGGCCAGTAGTATCCTGCCCGTATGAGACACCTAACGAGTGCTTGATCACCAGAATGAGCGCCATAGTGGCCTTCATAGACCTCTTCGAGAACACGTTGGGTTTGGTTCAGACCCAAACATTTCACTAGAGGGATGCCGTATGTTCTCTTATATAAGTCATTTTGGAGGAGGTTGTATCTGGCTACTTGCGTTCTTAATTTTATAGCCTCCCTTCTGTCGCTTGGGAGTGTAACGACACGACCGGTCGTTTTTCTTTCTAGATTCTCGTTCCCCTAATTAACACTCCCCTTATGTGCTTTTACTATTTTATGACTTGCGGGGATGGTTAGTTCGGGTTTGGAATGGTTCAGGTTGAAATCGGAACACTTAGTTCCTTAATAGTGGCTTAAAATGGTTAAGCTTGACTTGAGACAACATTTTGAGAAAATGACTTCGGAACCAGGATTTGACGGTCCCAATAGGTTCATATGATGATTTTGGACTTGGGCGTGTGTTCGGATCGGGTTTCGGATGACCCGGAGCATTTCGTCGCCTAATGTTGAAAGTTGGAGCATTGAAGGTTTTCAAGTTTTTTAAGTTTAGTTCGGAGTAGGTTGTGGTGTTATCGAGGTCCGTTCGGGATTCCGAGTCTGGGAATAGTTCCATATTGGGTTGTCGCGGACCTTGAGGAAGTTTGATGCAGTTTGGGTCATTATTGACAAGTTGACCAAGCTGGCACACTTCATTCCGATTGTGACTACGTATTCTTCAGAGAGATTTGCCCAGATTTACATTCAGGAGATTATTTGGTTGCATGGTGTGCCTGTTTCCATCATATCAGATAGAGGCCCTTAGTTTACTTCGCATTTCTGGAGGGCAGTATAGAGTGAGTTGGGGAATAGGGTAGAGCTCAAAACAGCCTTTCATCCGCAGACTGATGGGCAGTCGGAGCGGACGGTTCAGATCTTGGAGGATATGTTCAGAAAATGTGTGATTGACTTCGGAGGGCAGTGGGATCGATTCTTGCCTTTGGCCGAGTTTACTTATAACAACAGTTATCAGTCCAGCATTGAGATGGCTCCATTTGAGGCTTTGTATGGTCGGCGGTGTCGTTCGCCCATCAGATGGTTTGAGCCCGGCGAGGCTAGGTTATATGGTACTGATTTAGTGAAGGATGCCTTGGAGAAAGTGAAGTTGATTCAAGAGCGACTTATCACATCACAGTCCAGATAGAAGAGTTACGCAGATCAGAAGGCGTGTGATTTATCATTTATGGTGGGCGAAAAGGTTCTCTTGAAAGTCTCACCGATGAAGGGAATCATGAGTTTCGGGAAGAAGGGCAAGTTGAGCCCAAGGTTTATAGGCACATTTGAGATGTTGAGGTGAGTTAGGGAGGTTGTTTATGAGCTTGCTTTCCTCCCAGAGTTCATCCGGTTTTCCACATGTCTATGCTCCGGAAGTATTATGCCGACAGGTTGCATGTGTTAGACTACACCATGGTTCAACTAGATGAGAGCCTGGGTTATGAGGAGGAGCCAGTCGCCATTGTTGACAGGCAGGTATGCCAGTTGAGGTCCAAGTAGATTTTTGCGGTAAAGGTTCAGTGGAGGGGCCAACCAGTCGAGGAGGCGACTTGGAAGACCGAGGAGGACATGTGGGGCAGATACCCACACCTATTCAGCACTCCATGTATGATCCTAGACCCGTTCGAGGACGAACGTTTGTTTAATAGGATTAGAATGCAATGACCCGATCGGTCGTTTTGCTTTCTAGATCCACGTTACCCTAATTAAGACTCCCCATATGTGCTTCTACTGTTTTATGACTTGTAGGATGGTTAGTTCGGGTTTGAAAGAGTTCGGATTGAAATCAAAACACTTAGTTCCTTAATAGTGGCTTAAAATAATTAAGTTTGACTTGAGTCACCGTTTTGAGAAAATGACCTCGAAATCGGAATTTGACGATCCATATAGGTTCGTATGATGATTTTGAACTTTGGCGTGTGTTCGGATCGGATTTCGGATGACCCGAGAGCGCTTCGGCGTCTAATGATGAAAGTTGGAGCATTGAAGGTTTTCAAGTTCTTTAAGTTTGGTTCAGAGTAGGTTTTGGTGTTATCAATGTCTGTTTGGGATTTCGAACCTATAAATAGTTCCGTATGGCTATTCAAGACCTGCACGTAAAAGTTGGTGTCAATCCGAGTAGTCTAAGTATGATTCGGCGCATTCGGAGCAAGTTGAAAGCTTGGATTTCATAATTTGGTTCAATTTGGTTTTGGGGTGGGATTCTTAGTTTTAATGATGTTTTACGTGTTTTGAGAGTTCAAGCAGGTCCGTATTATGTTTATGGACTTGTTGGTGCATTTGGACGGGGTCCCGAGTGGCTCGGGTGAGTTTTGGACTGCCCGGAGCTAAGTTCAAAATGTTGTCATTGCTGGTTCTGGTTTCCTTCTTCGCAATCGCGTGGGTGGGGTCGCATTCGCGAAGGAGGAAAATGGGGGACTGGGAATTTGTGCTACACGTTCGCGACAGCCAGTCCACATTCGCGAAGGTCTAGGACATGTGGCCTTCACATTCGCGTGAATAGGCACGCATTTGCGTAGGGTAGGCTGGAGCTGGGTGACCGTTGTTGGTCTTCGCATTCGCAAAGAAGCCCTCTCATTCGCGTAGGCCAGGCCAGGCAAGCCTTCGCATTCGCGAGGCCTCTTCCGCGATCGCATAGAAGGGACGCCTGGGTAGTGTCTTTTAAAATATCGGCACTTAGGCTTTTTGGTTCATTTCTTTCACTTGTTGGACGAGTTTAGAGCTCTTTGAATAGGGATTTTCACCTAGCACTTTGAGGTAAGTAATTTCTATACAAAATGAGTCTAATACATGCATTTTGGGTAGATGCTTAACACATAAATATTAGAAATTATGGGGGGTTTAGTTAAAAAAAACCTAGGTTTTGATGAAAATGGGATTTAACCACGAAAATGATTATGGAATTGGGTAGAAATTATATATTTGTGTTCGTGAGGTTATTGGTAACATTTATGTTCAAAAATTTCCGGAATCTGGGCACGTGGGCCCGGGAGTGAATTTTAAGAATCTTCCAACTTGGGTTGGGTAATCACTCTAATATCTAAATCGTGAACTTGTGAGTGTATATTGATTAATTTATATAATATTTGGCTAGCTACGGATTTTTCGGCACCAAGTTGAGGTCTTAGAGAGAATTTATGGGCCGAAAAATGAGCTTTGGGACGAGATAAGTCTCTTGTCTAACCTTGTAAGAGAGAACTTGTCCCATAGGTTCTCTTGCCTAACCTTGTAAGAGAGAACTTACCCCATAGGTGTTTTAAATTACTATTTGCTTCTAATTGTGGGCGCTACGTACGTACGAGGTAACGAGAGTCCGTGTGTAGCTAAAAATCATGCTTAAGTCCGGGTAGTTTTAGGACCCAATCATGAAATACTTGTATTGTTTGCACTCTACTTGTTAAATTAAGTGGTTAAATTATATTGAAACTTGATAACGGATTCGTAAAGACTGAATTTCACTTACTTTGAGTTTTGGCGGGTTACTTGACAGTCAATAGACATTGTGCTTCCTTGTGTATTAGCCTTGTGATAGCTTTTAAATCGGATGTTCGTAGAGTAATCTCTCTTCTTGTGGAGTAGGCCGAACGCCTCGGCAGTATAATAGATGCATCTATGGTTCGTGTCGTTCGACCCTCGGCAGTGTACACATTATTCTGGATCGGGTCATATGACCTCGGCATAAATCGTGCGTGATAATGCTCGGAGCCCGATTACACTTGATATTATATTTATGACTTAAGAGGTTATAATTTATTTATAGGCCCGAAATTTGTTGGAGTTAGTACGTGTTAGTTGGAGATTTTTAAATCGATTATCAGTTAAAGAATCATTTATTCACTGCTTGCTATTGGGTTATTATTATTATTCAAATATTCCATGCCTATCTAGAATTTTTGTATTTTAATTGTGGCCCATAGTAAGTGTCGATGTCGACCCCTCGTCACTACTTCTCGAGGTTAGACTGGATACTTACTGGATACATGTTGTTTATGTACTCACACTACACTTCTGTACTAATCGTGTAGGATCTGAGGCAGGTGCATCTGGCATTCATTCAGGCGCGCACCCCCATTACCCTGAGGCATAGTGGTGAGCTGCTCTCTGAGTTCGTTCTGCGGCACCCGCAGTCTCTCTTTTGTATTTACTTTCTGTCTATCTTATTTCAGACAGTAGCATAGGTGTTTTGTATATTCTACTAGTTGCTCATACACTTGTGACACCGGGTCTTGGAAACATGCTAGTGGACACTTTATGGTTTTGAGTATTTATTTCACCGTATTTGCTCTTTCATTAGTTTACGCCTGACTTTACTATAATTTTTCACTTCTCATCTACTTAATAAAAAAATCAACTACTTCTCGACCACTGGAATTATCTTTGCGCTGAAGTCAGTGATGAGGTCGGCGAGCACTTGCGACTTTATTGTTATTCGAGGCTGATATGTGATATCGTGCTCGCTTAACTCGATGGCCCACTTGGTCAGCCTCCCCGATAATTCGAGTCTATGCAGAATGCTACTTAAAGGAAAGGTGGTAACGACCGAGATTGGATGGCAGTGGAAATAGGGTCTAAGCTTTCGTGAAGCTACGACCAGTGTCAGGGCCAGTTTTACTAGGTGTGGGCACCTCGTCTCGGCGTCGACGAGTGTTGTACTAATATAATAAATGGGAGATTGCGTACATTTACTTTCTCATACAAGGATCGCACTTACTGCCACTTCGTAGACGGTGAGGTAGACGAGAAGGTGTTCTCCGGGTTCGGGCTTCGAGAGCAGAAGTGGTGAGGACATATACGCCTTTAGTTCTCGCAGATATTGTACAGAGTTGGACATCCACTCGAGGCCGTTATCCTTTTTGAGCATGCTGAAAAATCTGTGACATCTATCGGATAACCGCAAGATAAACCTCGATAGGGCGGCGATTCGACATTCAATCTTTGGATCTGTTTCTTAGTAGTCAGCTGCTCAGGTATCCCTACGATAGCTTTGATTTGGTCTGGGTTGACTTTGATCCCTCATTGTGACACTAAGAAACCCAAAAACTTCCCCGAGGCTACGCCAAATGCGCATTTCTCTAGGTTTAGTTTCATCCTGTATCGTCTAAGTATGTCGAAAGCTTCCCTCAAGTGGTCAATATGATCCTCCGCCCTTACGGATTTGACCAGCATATCGTCGAAATATACCTCCATGGTCTTACCGAGTTGGTCTTTGAACATTCTTGTGACCAATCTCTGATAGGTGGCTCCTGTGTTTTTCAACCCGAACGGCATGACCCTATAACAATATGTTCCTTAGTGGGTGATGATCGTGGTTTTCTCCTCGCCCTCTTCTTCCATGAGTATCTGGTTATAGCCTGAGTATGCGTCCAAGAAATCAGTAGCTCATGCCCGGCTGTTGCGTTGATGAGTTGGTCAATATGTGGCAATGGGAATGAGTCTTTCGGGCATGCTTTGTTCAAGTTTGTGAAGTATCTACACACATCCTCCATTTCCCATTTTTCTTTTTGACCATCACCACTTTGGCTATCCACTTAGGATATTTCGACTCCTTGATGGAGCCATTTTCTAGTAACTTTTCTACCTCCTCGTGGATGGCATCATTAATGGTGGGGTTAAACTTTCGTCTAACCTGCCTTACGGGGGGGATAGAATGGGTCGACGTTCAACTTGTGTGTGGCGATCTCCTTGGGGATGCTGGCATATCTGCATGGCTGAAGGCAAACAAATCTGTGTTAGATATTAAAAATTAACTAAATTTACCTGGTTCTCGGAGCTTGCAGCCGATGTAGGCCTTTTTGCCGAAATCACTAGGGTCTAATTGAACGAGGTCGAGGCCTTTTATAATTGATTATGCGGCTTCGACCGTTTTAGGGTCCGTGATGACGTCCATGATCTCTTCTTGTGTCGACCTCGATCATGTTGATTGCTATGCTTATTTTTCCTTATCTTTCCTTTGTTGGGTCGTCGAGCCATCCATGGCGATGCGGTAGCATTCCCGGGACGTGCGTTGTTCCCCGCGTATGCTGAATATTCCCTAAGCTGTTGGGAACTTGATCATTTGGTATAAGCTGGAGGGGACGGCTCTCATGGGATGTATCCATAGTCGTCCTACTATGGCATTGTATGCGGTAGCCTTTCCATGATGTGGAACGTTGTCTCCAGAGTTATGCTACTAGCGAGGACGGGGAGTGTAATTTCTCCCAAGGTCCATTCAATTGCATTATTAAAATCGGTTAGTGTGATGCAGCATGGCACTATCATCTCCTCGAGTCTCATCTGGACGAGGACGAGGGGATGGATAATGCATGCTCCACTTCCATCGTCCACCATGATATGTTTAACATGGGTATCTAAAATTCGTAAAGTAATGACGAGAGCATCGTTGTGAGGGAAAGTCAAACCGTCAGCATCTGACTCGTCGAAGATGATACTTTCTTCGAGTATGTCATACCGTTCGTGGGTGATCGATCTTTTGGGCTTGTGAGTGGCAGTGAACTTGACGTTGTTGATGGAGGCATCGTTGCTACCGCCGATGATCATGTTGATGGTACGAGCTGGTGAGGGCGGCTTCGGCGAACCTTGACGTTCACGGCCTCTGGCGAAATTGTTCCTCCCCTTGTCGCTCAGCAGCTCTTTGAGGTGTCCTTGCTCCAACATGTTCACAACTTCTTGCCTAATGGGGATGCAGTCTTTTGTCTTGTGTCCGCATTCCTGATGGAATTTGCAGAGGGCGTCGGATTTTCTAGTATTCGGTTCGGACCTCATATTTGGTAGCCACTTCACTTTCGTTCCGAGTTTCTCCAGGGCGTAGACTATTTCTGTAGGTGATACACAAAAATTATCAGCTGATAACAAAGGAGGCATACCTCTCTCGTTCCTGTGAGTCTCCGTCCTCGGCCTAGATGGGCCATCATCATAGCGAAAAGGAGGAGAGGCGGGGCCCTGACATAAGGCTGATGTAGTTCCTTGTTTGGCTGTGAGACTAGGTGATCCCTCCTGATGTTATCTCTTTGTTCCTTCCTGGGCTCGGCTTGTGCCGAGACGAACCGTCGAGTTGGTCCGTTAAGGTCATCATCATCTGCTCGGACTTCGGCACAATAAGCATTATGTATTTCTTCCCAAGTGGTTGGAGGGTACTTCATCAACTGGCTCAGTAATTTTCTAGTTGCTCTTGAACCCTCTCTACTCAACCCGTTCTGAAAGGCTACGACTGTCATCCCTTCGAAAACATTTGGTAAGGTCATCCTTACCCTATGGAATCGAGCGAGGAAGTCCCTCTCCTAGGGGTTGCTTGATAGCGAAGATGTCGTTTACTCTCGTTTCGGCTTTCTTGGCCCCAGCATGCGCCGTCACGAACTTATCGGCCATTTCTTCAAAGGTTTCTATGGAGCGGGCTGGCAACTGTGAATACCATGTTAATGCCCCTCCCGTGAGGGTTTCGCATTATCTTTAGCAAAATAGAGGACACATGTTCCTTGGTGAGATCGTTGCCCTTCACGACGATGACGTAATGAGTCACGTGATCTTTGGGGCCGGTTGTTCCGTCATATATCCTGAGATATGGTGGCATTTTGAAGGTCTTTGGTATGGCATGTGGGGCTGCTTCCTCGCTATACGGCTGCTCTACGAACATGCCGGCATCCCTCTTTGGCAGTAGCTTAGGGGCGCCCGGTATCTTGTCGACTCGTTCTTGGTGCTCTTTCATTTGATATCTGAGCGTTTTGTTCTCATTCTCCATTTCAGAACAGCGGCGAGGACACCGTCACCTGTACTGTTAGTAGCATTGTGAGTTATACCTGGCGTTGGAGGGTTTGGTTGATCGCCCTGTACTCTACTCGTTGTACCGTATGAGCTCTTGCGGTCTCTATGATCGTGCACGGAACTTGCTTGTTGAGCACGCTTACTAATGTGTCGGTCAACTTCGAGGAGCTTTTTCATTGCCGGTGGCGTCCGTTCTCCTGTGGACGTGGAGGCCCCTTTTACGTGTGGTTTTGTTGTGCTACAATGGGGGCAGGCGACCTCTCGCGCTTTAGGGAGGCATGGGTGTCACGTCATCGCCCAGTGTTTCATAGCTCTCGTTGATAGCATTCATGAGGTTGTCTGGGATGTCACCTGTCACTTTAGTCTTGTCTCCTTGGCTACCTGCCATGTAAATTTCCGTATATGCAGAGAAAGAAAAAAAAACTTGTGGTTTGATAGGTTAGCAACTCACGTGAGTTGTAGATCTAAAGAAAACTAAAAGATTAGCTAAGAAGTCCCCACATACGGCACCAAATTGTTCAACCCAAAATTTAGATCTGGGCTCAACCAATTAGATTTAATAAAATAGAGTTAATCTTAGCAAATATTAATATCCAAAAGACAAGTTAGCTGATTTTTTAGTAAGATAATATGTATATTATCCGAATGGCAATAAATGTAGACAACACTAACAATATTCAATGACTCAAAAGGAGGAGAATAGCATTAAATAACAATAAATAGCAATGAATGGCATTTAAGTAAATAAGAACATGTGTCACCCGAAAAGGGGTAAGATCTGTGGATATTCCTTCTGACAATGATGAATGATTGATGAGCTTTCAAATATTCACGTTGTTCTTGGATCAAGTGAAAAAGTTAGGCAAGAATCTTAGTAAAAAAGTATTTTTTGTGTGTTTGCAATAAAGCCAGATTCTCTATATAAAGTCGATGTGTTTTCTTACAAGTGAATATCTTATACCCCTATCCTTGTATCTTTTTCTATTTATAGGGAACATATATCTAAAAACAAAAACCTAATAGTGCAGGTATAGAGAATATCCATTGAATATTCTCTTCGAATGTCTTATCCTAAAACTAGTTGTTATTCACTCTGTCTACGGTGAGTGCTCAACCTCGACCCTGATCCTCGCCGACTCTTCGAGCTTGATCTTCAATAGCTTCATCAGCTCCGCCCTTCGCTGTTTTCGAGACCACTTCGACCTTGGACAAGCATTTATCAAAGTCGTACTAGTAACACGTGACAACCCATGAGGGCGGCTTTCTTACTGCTAATACGCTTTGATCATATCAAAGGTAATTTTTGACCCATACAATGATCACTAGAGTCTAGAGGATTCACAAAATAGCAGCACCATAAATTGGGTCTTTTTGTATCTTACTAAAAATCATCGAATGGACTTTGACCTAGGAAAGACACAATCCAGTGTTTATTGCTTGTTCCTTACGAATCTGAGAATGCATTATATTCTGATGGGAGAACCTTTAATCACAACCAGTCACATAGTCTATTGGAAACAGCCTCCCCACCTTCACTAGGTAAGGGTAAGATCTAAGTACACACTAACCTCCCCATACCCTATATGTGAAATATAATGGGTATGTTGTTGTAGTACTTCATGAAAAGAAGCCAAGTTATCCATCTTAGAACCCCAATTCCAAATGAAACAAGAAAAAGATATGTTAAAGAAACTGAGGAACAAACAGGAGGATAAGAAATATACTGCAACTTGGATGAGGTGGAAACTAATTTCCCCACTCAAATCATAGACCAACTCAAACTCAAGCAAAAAAGCTTTTGAGACTCTAAATTATCACCCAGTGAGGGGGGGGGGGGGGGAGCCTACTGTCTATTGTCAAAAAAACTCATTAAGAGCTCATGAATCAACTTAACAGGCCTTCTAGACTAAGCCAAGGAAATGCAACCAGGTACAGATGAGTGCTTTCATTTGCTGAAACCTTATGTCAATAGACCAAATCACTATGTGTATATTTCGTCTTCACCAGTTACATCTCCCCACATTCAGCAATCATGCATGCCAGCTTCGGTTTGTTGTTAGCTCCAACAGCCACATTCTCAATCTTTCTGGCCACTAAAAGACCATCTCCAAGAACCCGCTGTAAAGAAAGCAGAAAAACAAATAAATCTATGACATAAGAACGGAAAAGAACTCAATAAGAAGTTTCTTATTTTTAGATGAAAATCAATTACCAAATGGTTGACACAATGGAAAAGCTCATAGCTGGATATTTATTTATCAGAGTATACTTTTATCAAATATTAGAGTGAATTGGATATAATTTATGTAAACCATAACGATATCTGATGAGTGATGACACATGAAACATTAGTACGCGTAAATTTATACATATACACATGAAACATTAGTACACATGAAACATTACGGAGATTTTAAAAAAAGGCTCTTGTGCCTAGGGGACTCAACATTTATACATGTACACGTAAAAAGATCTTTCACCTATATATACACAGTGCAATTTTTGGCAAAGGGGATTCAGTTGAATACCCCTTTGGTAAAGGTGGCTCCACCACTGATGACAGGTAATCTATCAATGAGTTCTCTAGAAGACAATATGGACCAAATCAAGGATGTTGATTCAAAACAAATTGAACTGAGACCTTGAATATGAAACGTGGATAAACAAAAAATGCAACAAGCTAACGCAAAAGCAAAGCATACCCCAAAAACAACATGCTTGTTGTCAAGCCAGTCGCACTTTGCACATGTGACAAAGAACTGCATGGAGCAAACAATAGAATCAGAATCATAGGGGCTTTGTTCAGATCTAATCCACTTTTTTCCCCAGATAAGGTGGATTATGGTGTGTGTGTCTGTGTGTGCGCGCATCATAATGAAAGGATTCCACTTTATGAAGCAACCTTAGAGATCATTGACTTCACAAATATGCTAGCATAATCCAAATCCTGTCTTGGTTATACGGTGTTCTTGTTTTTCGTTTATGCCAGATCAGGATCTAGTTTGTGTGCCCAGTGTCATTTTACAACTTAAAACTTAATTAAGGGCGAGTACATTGATAACAGGAATGATCTTTATGACTTACCTGACATCCATTAGTATTTGGTCCACTATTTGCCTGCAAAATAAGGATTTCACAATTTACGTCAAAATAGAAGGTATGGATGCGCTTGAAGAATCAAATTTTACACGGTTGATTAAACATTCTTCAAGTAATTTAAATTGATATAATTGCATACAAAAACTCTAATACGAAGGTAATGAAACCAAACATATTCATTACATATCAGTGTCTATGCCATCAAATACACAATCCTGATATATCCAAGGTAAAATTTAATTCTACCTCGCTCTGGTGCATGGAATCTGAGACACCAAGGAGTGATTGTTTTTGGAAGTGATTAGAGTCATATAGCTTCTTTTTGTATATGAGGTTCTCCATACTATAATATGCCCTAATTAGTATATATTGTAACCATTTACATGAAAAGCTATTACATCAGGTTACTCACGTGGAAATTAGATGAATGAAAGAAAAAGCTTACAATTCAGTAGAAAATAATTACACAGATTGTCATATTAATTATTAAAAAGAACAAATTGTGATTCCCATTAGCAAGAAAGAGACACATGAAATGAACAGATACCATTGACAATAGGCCAGGACCAGTGTGCTTGGCAATAAAGTTTTCATCCTCAAACTTGCTTCCATATATGGAAACACATCCACTACCATCTCCCTGTAGGAAAAAAAGAAAGAATTAGACAATGTTAAGATAGATTAAGAATAACGCTAATGTATCAGAAGTAAAACCAGTTGACAACTTAATATGTAACCTCTGAATAATTAGGAACTATTATCAGTCCAAGATGTAATTCATAGTTTGCTGATTCATATGCAGAATTGGACTCCTACTTTGACAATCATCTGGTATTTACACCTTTGAGTAATCAAAAAATTGGAGCAGACTACATATCCAATACTGATTGTGAACAAAAGAACTTATCAGCATACGTAATCTTTGATTCATTGGAAACTTTAGAGTTCAACAGCATACACAGCATTAAGGATGAAGGGGTAAGTTCTCTATTCATTTATTTTCTTTTTCTTGGGGGATGAAGGGTTAAAGTGAAGAATCAACTCTTTTAATCAGAAAGCTGAAGGGCATCATGACTTAGAGAGATTAACTCTACATCACATGATTTCTAATCTCAAGCAAAGCAAATAACTTCTCTTTTACAGAGAAGAAAGCAAACACATAGAAAGGTTAAATAAAGCGTATCCTTAGAAAGAATTTAATGAAAATTAAACTGACGAAGTCAAACTCCGAAAAAGAAAGCATTTTCTTAATATTCTTACATATGTGCAATCATTAAATGCATATTAGAAATTTAATTGGGAGGATTAGCAAGAAATATATGCTGGCATTTGGGGTAGCAACCCTTCTGGAGGAACAGGGGACATCTCAGGAGGTGTATCATTTTAAGAAAGAACAAGGAGTACTTTGGAAATTGGTGACATTTCATTTATCAAAAAATGGGAGCACACTTTATGCGTTTTCATATGTGATGGAGGGTCTATCATGAAGAAAGTTCATACAGATCTTTTACAACACTGCGGAAGATTTGAATCAGTAGTCTATAGTTTGCCATCATTTAGGCTGCACTGCCATCTTCTTTGCAAAAGTTAATATACCTGTATGATTCACATGAAGCAATCAAGGAAAACTAAGCGAGGGAAGGTTGCATTCAGAATGTAATACTTGACAAAGAACTCTATGCTCATTTTCACTGACAGATGATGGGGCAATGATGAAGGGGCAAGGGATGCTCACGCCAATAATTATGGGAGACAGATGCATATAAACCAAGGTGCTCAGAGAAATTATAAAATATGTCAAACAGGTGTTAACACACACTTTTCAACCAAAGAAGCACATAGTTAGGGTCTCACACAGACAGAGAAAAGCCCCTCATAAAGTCGTCAATCACCCCAGTTCCTATGGAACTGGAAATCTTCATTACAAAACAGATCTCAATATAAAAACCTAGTACAAGGCTAAAGCTAAAGAAAGCAACCTTTAGGAAATCACCACCTTGAATCATGAAGTCCTTAATCACCCTATGAAACTGACAATTCTTGAAACCTTGTGGTACTCCTGCTTTCCTGCAAAACCAAATTTGAAGATGAGTACGACAACATAAGCAAAAGCCACTAGGAAGTAGTAATATAATCCCCAATAATTCTTTCACAAACCAAGAGTTAGCATCATATACAACCAAAAGGGAATGAACAAAATTTGACAAACTGACCTGAATTCTCCAGTGCACAGTTGCCTGCAATGAAGCAATTAAAACAACTTTAGAATAGAACTTAGTAGTCAATAAAGTTAATCTTGAACTCCCAAGTTAGACATGAGCAACTGCCCAAATTACAACAAATCTGCAAGGGATTAAGCTTATATATCAATATCACTAACTACCGAACACCTTCCGTTAATTATTCCGTTTGATTAAATTTTACACACTTAAATGCAAGTAAACAAGGGGGTTCACTTGTAAGTGTTAGCCTCTAATGAGACGAGGGTAGAGACCTACAAAGGAGTATGAAATATTATCCCTGTTAACATAGTTTAAATTCATTTCTTTTTGAGAGGGGTTTAAACCTGAAATTCTCAGCAGTTTTGGGAGCTATATCGGCGAAGAGCTCCATCTTGATGCGACCAGCAGGGATGTTGCCGATGGTTATGTCAAAAAACACAACTGGGTTCTTTTGTACTTGTGGCCTTAGGTGCCACTCCACCACTCCTCCTCCCACGCCGCCCGACGCCATTTTTTTGGAAGTACAAAAGCTGCGATTAGCGGAAGAATTGGCTCTGCTGCTGCTCTTGGGAGTTTTCCAGTAGCCAATGTTTCCTTCTTCGGGTTTGCACAACAAAAAGGGAGTTTTTCAAATCCTTATTCCTTACGCGAGGACTGTGAAAATTAAAACCTATTTTGATGTTTAAATTAAAATTACTACAATAAATATCCTGTTATGGAGTACTATCATTTACCATGATCTGGTTTTAATTAAAAGAAAAATTTTATTTTTATTTTACGAAAACATGCCCCTTTTCACTACTGTAGCTATTTCAGGTGCTTTTATCGATATATTGTTAATATGTGTATTTTTATTTCACTTGCTATCTACCATAAAATAATTGTATAGGGAAAAATCATTTTATATTAAATGATTGTATGATAGCGTGACATATGGAACTGGAGACAGATGGAAGATGAAGCGAGTAGAAACCGGGTTCGAAGACAACAGCTTCAGTTGGCACCGGGAAGATCCCGAAGGGAACACAGTCAACAGAATCAAATGAATGTTTGTCACCACATGACATTTAATGAAAAATATTTCTCAGTATTAAATAACACAGTCGTTGCAGAGAATTTTGGCATTCATGACCTACCCTTACATATCCATCAATAACCTCCATTATTGTCATTTAAGAAGGGCTTGATCCTAGGACCTTGTTCCCTAGGTATAGCTATAAATAGTGGCTTCAACAACCATTGTAACACGCGAAAATTCTAACAAACTTATGCTACACAATATTCCAAGTTGAATAATACTTTATTTTCTGTCTAACGTTATTGAACCAAGTTGTCTGTTATTTTATCTTGATTTCAACGTTAAGTATGGCATTTTATTTAATTTATTTATCATTTTGGGATCAAATCGATTCGCTTGTCTATAAACCACGCTATAAATTTAACTATACCATTTTACGAATAAATAGTTTGGTGCCCACCGTGGGGCTTAGACAACTGCGTAATTGAGTTGATCCCTACATCTATTACTAGCATGTTTGATTTTTTGTATCGTAGCAAAAATCGGGGGAGGGGGGGGATGTCAGCTAATGATGTCAACATCACACATAACGTTAAGGCACAAGAGAATCTACCTCAACATGAGGATTCGATTAGTGACACTCACAACAAGGAGGACGTGGAACCCCGGTCCATGGCGGGTGATATCCCTGACACGTACGGGAGACGACTCCTGATGATGCTGAAGATGAGCACGTTGCGAAAACGGTGAGGATCTTGAGAGAACAGCAAAAGGCCATCATGGGTCATCTCTCATGGCAAGACTAGACCATGACAGAACTAAAACAAGCGTTGTCAGGTGCTTCCAACAATGCGAATGGAAGAGGCCCAGTTCCTCTCGGTGCTCCCGCAAATCAAACAGTGCAAAGGGTTGATAAAAATACCCCGAGGGGTGAGGTCGGCTTAGACGGGGTCGGGGGTATCAGCAACGGATCTGGTAACAACAATAGTAATTATCTCTTCAAAACCAAGCTTATGCGGTTTATGAGGGAAAGAAACGCTCGAAAGGACCAAATTTTGGGCGCACCATCAGTGCTGAAGGGCCCGGACTCATAGAAATACACCCAATTGATGTTCAAACCGAGCGCAGCAGCAGAGTTAATTCTAAAGCGGTTCAAAATGCCAGATATACCGAAATATGATGGGACTTCGGACCTTCAGGAGCATATCACCACATATACAACGATGGTGAAAGGAAACGACTTGGATCAAGATGAGATTGAGTCGATCCTGCTGAAGAAGTTCGGAGAAACCCTTACGAAGAGGGCCCTGACGTGGTACTCACTCTTACCCCAACACTCAATAGATTCCTTTGAGATGCTCGCAGAATATTTCATCAAGGCCCATACCAGGCCAAGAAGGTCCAGGTCTAGAAGGCGGACATATTCAGAATTTTGCAAAAAGAGTTCGAGTTGTTGCGTGAGTTCATGACCAAGATTCATAAAGAAAGGATGTTTCTACCGGCCGTGTCAGATGAATGGGTAGCTCAGTCATTTACTAAAGGGTTGAACCCGAGGAGCTCCGACGCCTCCCGAAAACTTAAAGAAATCCAGCTCGAGTTCCAATCAACTACATGGGCGGATGTCCATAACCGTTACGAATCAAAGATAAGAATATAAGATGACCAGCTCAGGTTTCCGGCATCAACTAAGGTTCGGGATCGGGAAAAAAATAGGGATAAATCGAAGGATGATTGTGATGCAAATCGACGATCTTCTAAGGGCCGATTTTTGCCCTACGAAAAGGCCGAAGGATGCGGCAGAGGGTTCTGGTTAGCGGATAGGTTCGCTCCCGATAGAAGAACTGACCGCGGCCGGAATAATAGGTCATGGCAAGACAAAGAGGTATCGGGTTCCCATGATTCCACCTATCCCAGGTTGTCGGAGTATAATTTCAATGTCAGCATAGTAGTGTTGGTCTCGGCAATGAGAAACATCAAGGAAGCGTGGTTCCCGAGGCCAATGAGATCTGATTCCAGCCAGAGGGATCTTAATTTATGGTGTGAATATCATGGGACTAATGGCCATCAGACTGGGGACTGCCGACATCTGCACGAGGAGGTGGCAACATTGTTAAAGAATGGCCATCTCAGGGAATTCTTAAGCGACTGGGCTAAGAATAATTATGGTCGCAGCCAAAACAACGCAGAGCCCTCGAATATAGGGGAATACCCTCCTCGACTAACTATCAACATGATTTTTGGGGGGACCGAGATCAACATTGTAACCTTTTTGGCGGCAAAAAATACAAATGTGTCGGTGACTCATAGCAAGAGACGGTGGGAAGTCGCCGAGGACGACATCACCTTCACAGAAGAGGACGCTGATGGACTTTTACTGCCACACAACTATTCCCTAGTACTTTCTCTTAACGTTTTAGATTTCAAGATCAAATGTGTTTTGGTTGACCCAAGAAGTTCAGTCAACATCATTCAATGGAGAGTGTTGGAACAAGCTAAGCTAACTGGAAGCATCGTTCCGGCAATAAAACTCCTCGTCAGGTTCAACTTGGAAAGTGTGACAACCCGAGGGTAGATCATACTGCCCACGAACGCCGAATGGGTCATGAAGACTACCTTATTTTAAGTAGTAGACGATGACATGAGCTACAACATAATTCTTGGCAAACTATGAAGGTCGTACCATCAACATATCACCACCTTCTAAAATTCCCAACTCTATAGGGAATCAAACAAATAAGAGGAGATCAATAGGCGGTAAGGGATATGAAGGCGATCTCGGTTTCCAGCAGTAAAGGGAAAGAACACGCAGCATAGCAATTACAGGAACTGACGCCTGCTCCCGAATCAAACGAAGATGACAAAGGGGAGGAGTCGTCGGAATCCCACCAGGTACCAAGATATTTACAGGTACCAGAAGAAACGGATGCGACCAAGTCCATGACGGAAAAGCTTGAACAAGTGGCATTGTTTGGGAAGTTTCTAGAGAGGAAATTTCACTTAGGGACGGGACTAAACCCCGAGCTTAGGTTAGAATTTATTGAATTTCTTAAAACTAACATTGATTGTTTTGCATGGTCGCATGCGAATATGACAGGTGTCCCGCTAGAGGTAACCGTTCACAAGCTAAGTCTAGAACCAAGCATCCCGCTAGTAAGGCAAAGAAGAGCCCAATTGCCGAGGTCAGAAATAGGTTTGTTAATCCCGATAAGATTAAAGCCATCGAATACATTCCAGACCAGCTGACAAACGTTAAAGAAGTCCAAAGACTAACCGGAAGACTGGCCGCTCTAAGCAGGTTTATTTCTCGGTCTTCAGAAAAATATCATCACTTTTTCTCACTTTTGAAGAATAAGAACAACTTCGAGTGGACTACAGAATGCCAACAGGCTTTAACAGACCTGAAACAATATCTATCAAGCCCTCTGTTACTATCAAAATCGAAGGAAGGCAAATAGTTACTAATATACTTAGCGGTATTTAAGGTAGCGGTAAGTGTCGTTCTAGTCCGGGAGGATGAAGGTACATAATCTCCTATCTATTATGTTAGCAAAATTTTATTGAGAGCGAAAACTCGTTATCTGCACCGCAAAAAACTGACCTTAGCTCTCGTAGTTGTCACTCAAAAGCTTAGGCCTTATTTTAAGTGTCACCCGATAGCCGTAGTGACAACTTTTCCCCTGCGGAATGTACTTTACAAACCTGAGTTGTCAGGTCAACTAGCCAAATGGGCAGTTGAAATTAGAGAATTTAATATCGAATATAAGCCCAGGACTGCGATCAAATAACAAGTTTTGGCCAACTTTGTGGCTGATTTTAGTCCCAGGCTACTACCTTTGGCCACAAAGGAAGCTGTGATGGTGTTGAAACATTACATCAGGAGTTTGGACCTTGTTAATAGACGGAGCCTCCAACGTGAAAGGGTCCAGGCTTGGGGTAGTCTTAATCACGCACTCGGGAGAAGTCACGAGGCAGGCCATAAAAATTGTTTTTTTGACTAATAATGAAGTCGTTTATGAGGCTTCGATTACAGGACTTGAAATGGCTCGGGGACTAGACTCTGATGTCATTAAAATCAAATTTGATTCCTAAATAGTGTTAAACCAAGTATATGGAATCTTCGACACCAAATAGGAGAGCATGCAGCAATACATGGTTAAGGTTCAATCTTTGCTCGCACGATTCAGGGAATGGTCGATTTCCCATATCCCGAGAGAAGAAAATGCAGAAGCGGATGGATTGGCCAATTTAGAATCGTCCAAAGAAATGAAAGGTTCAGATTCTGGTACCGTCGTTCAGCTCATGCATTTGGTACTGGATGTGGACGGTATTTATAAAGTAAATACAACAAACCTAGTCTGCGACTAGAGGAATGAGATCATTGACTACCTTGAGCACAACAAGCTGACCGAAGACCCGAAGGCATCCCAGGCACTCCGCACCAAAGCAGCTCGTTACAACTTCTAGGGAGGGCAGTTATACAAAAGGTTGTTCCAAGGCATGTTGGCCCGATGATTAGGAGCTTCCGAGGCTAATTACATCATGAGAGAGGTTCACGAAGGAATTTGCGGGAATTATTCAGGTGAAGCTTCATTGGTGCTAAAATTAGTTAGGGCGGGATACTACTGGCCCCGGATGGAATAAGACGCTAAGGCATTCATTCATAAATGTGACAAGTGTCAATTCCATGCGTCGTTAGTGCACCAACCGGCAGAACTACTATATTCGGTATTATCCCCATGACCGTTAATGAAATTGGGGATGGATATAGTCGGGTTGCTACCATCGGCTCCTGGAAAGGTAAGATTTTTTTTAATTTTAACTGATTACTTCACAAAGTGGGTTGAAGCATGTCCTTACTAGAAAATCAGCGAGCGCAAAGTGGTCGATTTCCTATGGGAAAACACAATCTGTCGGTTCGGAATACCGAAGGAGATTGCTTGCAAAAATGGGCCACAGCTCATAGGCTCAAAGGTCACAAAATTCCTTGAAGACTTGAAAATTAAAATAATCATATCTTCACCATACTATCCGATCACAAATGGGCAAGCAGAATCAACCAATAAGGTGATTATTCCAAACCTCAAAAAGTGGTTGGAAGCGGCCAAAGGCAAGTGGCCCGAAGAGTTATCGGGAGTATTGTGGGCATACGGACGATGGCCAACTCAAGCACGGGAGAGATACCTTTCTCTCTTGTATACGGAGCAGAAGCTCTGATCCCAGTGTAATTAGGAGAATCAAACTTGCGATACTTTCGGGCGGACAAAAAAACAAACAACGAGGTATTGCTGGTCAAATTGGAGCTGCTTGACGAATGCAGGGACTTGGCACACATAAGAATGGTGGCCCAGAAATAAAGAATGGAAAGGTACTATAACCGGAGGGCCAATATTTGTTATTTCATAGTGGGAGAGTTGGTTTTAAGAATAGTGACTCAAAACACCTGAGAGCTCAACGCAGGAAAGCTGGGTCCAACGTGGGAAGGCCCCTATCGGGTTTCAGCTGTCAACGGGAAAGGATCATATGAATTAGAAAACCAAGACAGAGTCAAATTGTTGAGCAACTAGAATATTACTTACCTCAAAAGGTATTATTGCTAATGGGCACCGCTTGTACAGAAAGTTTGTGTTGCACTCTTTTTTCCTTCACCTAGTTTTTGTCCCAAATGGGTTTTTCTGGAAAGGTTTTTAACGAGGCAGCAATGGAAATCATACTATGAATAAAACATCATCAGTAGAGATAAGACCTTTAAATGATAAGGTATGGAAACAACAAACCATTGCGGGATGGTTAAATAGTCTTTGACTTGATGGCAAATTCCTAACAGGAAGCAAATATTGTGTAACGACCCGGCTGGTCATTTTGAGAATGCTAGCCCCAATCCTCTATTTATTTATCCCTTTCTCTCATTTTGTGGTTACTTGACTTATCGGGGTGCTTGGTGTCGGATTCGAGAGAGTTTCAGGGTGGAATGGGACACACAGTCCCTAAATTGAAAGTTAAAGTCATAAGAGTTGACCGTAGTTGAACTTGCATGAAGACAAATTTGGAATGGAGTTTAGTTGGTTCCAATAGCTCCGTATGATGATTTTGGTCTTAGGAGCGTTTCCGGATGTTGATTTGGAGGTCTGTAGGTCATTTCGGCGTTAATTGGCGAAAGTTGGAAAGTTGGATGATTTTTGAAAAGATTGACCGGGAGTGGACTTTTTAATATCGAGGTCAGATTCTGACTACGAAAGTGGGATTAGGTCCGTAATGTCAATTATGACTTATGTGCAAAATTTGAAGTCAATCGGGCTTGATTTGATAGGTTTCGGCATCGGATGTGGAAGTTAGAAGTTCTAAAGTTCTTTAGGCTTGAATTGATGCGCAATTCGTGGTTTTAGCATTGTTTGACGTGATTTGAAGGATAGACTAAGTTCGTATGATGTTTTAGGACTTGTTGGTATATTCGGACGGGGTCCCGGGGGACCCCAGGTATGGTTTGGATCGAAATCGGACCAATTTTGGACTTAGCTTCATTGCTAACGTCACAGTCCTGCTAGTGTCATCGCACCTGCGGAGGGTTTGACCGTAGGTGCGGAGGTTGAAGCGCAGAAGCGAAAGGAGACCCCAGAGGCTGGGCTCACAGATGCGGACACCTGGGCGCGGCCTTTTCCTCTACAGAAGCGGAAGTGGAGGAGGGGCTTTGGGGCAGGTTCGCAGGAGCGGTCCATTTCTCCGCAGAAGCGGGCTCGCAGGTGCGAGCCATGGTCCGCATAAGCAAAACTCCTGGACCTAAGTGGAATCCACACCCGTGATGGTTTTTCCACAGGTGCGGCATCGCAGAAGCGACCCAAAGGTCGCAGAAGCGGAAATCTCTCAGCAAAAAAGGGGAAATTCGAGGGTTTAATTTCATAATTCATTTTTGGACCTAGAGAGCTCGGATTAAGGCAAAACTTTGAGGGATTTTTAGAGGAAGCATTTGGGTAGTTATTCTTGGCTCGTTTTTTATTAATTCCCACGAATCTATTATTGTTTTCATCATTTAATTAGTATTTTTAGTTGGAAATTTGGAGGGAAATTGGGAAAACTTCTTAGGCTAAAAATTGGGGATTTGAAAGGCGATTTGAGGTCGTATTTGAGTAATTCTTGTATGGTTGGACTCGATATCAAATGGGTATTCGGATTTTATAATTTTACTCGGGTTCCGAGAATTGGGCTCGGGTCGACTTTTTGGAGCGATTTTTTAATTCTTTGCTAAAGTCGTAATTTCATTATTTAAATTAGTTTTCTATAGTTATATTTATAGTATGAAATTGTTTTGGCTAGATTCGAGCCGATCAAAGTTGGAAAATCGAGGGAAAGGCCTTCTTATTGATTGATTGAGTGAGGTTTGAGGTAAGTGACTCGTCTAACCTTGTGTGGGGGAAATTCCCCTTAGGATTTGGTATTGTTGTGATAACTTGTGATATATGAGGGCCGTGTACGCGAGGTGACTAGTGCATACATGGGCTAAATGTTCAAATTCCGATTTTATTTAAGTAGTTTCATTCCAAGCCTTAATTGAGTTACTTTACCATGTATAGTCATCATGTTTAGCCTAATTTCACATGTCTACTTGTCTTATCTCTTATTTGTAACTTGTACTACACGTTTAGTTGAATTACCTACTTTCTTGATTCCATGTTCCTTATTTAACTGTGGGATTCTTTACTTGAAATTTGCTATTCTTGAAACATCGTTGTTTCAGTTGTTATGTTTGGTTTCCATGATTATTGTTGAGATGATTGTTTGGTTGTTGCACGAGGTTTTTGCCGTGCCATTGTTATTGTTGCACGAGGTATCTTCCGTGCTGTTGTGATTATTGATACGCATGCGGTGGTATAAGGTCTGGGTGTTGAAATGCATGCGGTGAGATAAGGTGGGCTTGATACGCGTGGCTAGTAAGGGAACTACTAGAAGTCATTCAGTGTGATAAGGTTGGCTAAACCGCGGGTGTTATTTCGGGAAAATGATTTTCAAAACAAAATATAAAGTCTCCCGCGGTGATATGAGGAAATATTTTGAGATATTTACTTTTGGGACTATGAGGCGATACCTCGGGAGTGCCCCTGTTGATTTCCTCTATTTGTTGTATTGTTGTTGATGTTCCTTAACTTGTTTGATTTGTGCTTTCCTTTCATGTTGTATTTGTCTTTCTTTGATTTCGTGTTATTACCTTCTGTAAATTCTCATTGTTCACTTCTCAGTCATTTCATTATATTATATCTTCTACCTTGTTTCCTATTATTTCCAGTAGGGCCCGGACCTGACCTCGTCACTACTCTACCGAGGTTAGGCTTGGCACTTACTGGGTACCGTCGTGGTGTACTCATACTACGCTTCTGCACATCTTTTTGTGCAAATCCAGGTATTGCCTACTAGACCAGGTACCAGTGAGCAAGTCCGTACGTGGAGACTTCAAGGTACATCTGCCAGCATCCGCAGACCTCGAGTCCCCTCTCTATCTTTATTATGTTGTTTCCTTATCCTCATTAGACTCTGATGTATAGGGATATTTAGTATTTTTCTTTAGAGCTTGTGACTTACATCTACCGGGGTTTGGGAGTCGTTATACTTGAATTATAGTTTTTGTTTATTACAGATGTTGATGTTTTGAGATTTGGCTTAATATTTCAGTTATTCTACATACTTCTTAAGCTTACCTAGTCTTAGAGACTAGGTGCCTTCACGACATCCTACAGAGGAAAATTGGGGTCGTGATAAGTTGGTATCAGAGCACTAGGTTCATAGGTGTTATAAGTCATAAGCAGGTTTAGTAGAGTCTCGCGGATCGGTACAGAGACATCTGTGCTTATCTTCGGGAGGCTATGGGACTGTTAGGAAAAGCTTCACTTATTTGATTCCTTATCGTGCGAAATTTTTTACTTTGGATTCTAAATTTATG
Source organism: Nicotiana tomentosiformis (assembly GCF_000390325.3). Classification (NCBI taxonomy): domain Eukaryota; kingdom Viridiplantae; phylum Streptophyta; class Magnoliopsida; order Solanales; family Solanaceae; genus Nicotiana; species Nicotiana tomentosiformis. The sequence continues at coordinate 40,956,217 of NC_090812.1, read as the reverse complement.
TCTTACTATTCTCTCACAGATGGTGTGGACACGTACAGTTGGATCAGATGACCAGACACCAACGCCCAGTGCTAGAGCCACGAGAGGCTGGGGCCGGCGTAGAAGCCGAGGACGTCCACGTGGCGTAGCCAGAGCACCCACATAAGCTACTACAGAGGAGCCACCAATAGCTCCGGTTTGAAGGCAGGCACCTGAGACGCCTGTTACTGTACTAGCCCTTGAGGAGACTCTCGCGCAGTTTCTGAGCATGTTGAGCACTTTGGTTCAGGCAGGGTTGATACAACTTGCTCCTGCCACATCTTAGGCCGGGGGAGGAGCACGGACTCCCACAGCCCGTACTCCAGAGCAGTGGGTCCAGGTCGACCAGGTTCTAGAGGTCATACCAATACAACCGGTAGCCCCAGTTCAGCCCGAGGTTAGGGTAGCAGTTTCTGAGGAGGAGGAGCTCAGGCCCGAGAGGTACAAGAAGTACCACCCTCCTACTTTTAGTGGCTTGGCATCAGAGGATGCCCAGGGTTTCCTCGAGGAGTATCACGGTATCCTCCGTACTATGGGTGTTGCGGAGTCTAGTGAGGTTTTTTTCACCACGTTCTATCTTAGAGGAGCGGCCTATCAGTAGTGGCGAGCATATGAGTTGGGTAGTCCGGCCGAGGCAGCTTCGCTCACTTAGACTCAGTTCTCAGATATGTTTTTGAGGGAGTATGTTCCCTAGAGCCTCAGAGATACATGGCACGCAGAGTTTGAGCAATTACGTCAGGGTTCTATGACTGTGTCGGAGTATGCGGTCTAGTTCAGTGATTTGTCTAGGCATGCACCAACCTTGGTTGCTACTATTCAAGAGAGGGTGCATCGATTTATCGAGGGGCTTAACCCCAGTATCAGATTGAGCATGGTCCGAGAGTTGGAGATGGACATCGCATACCAGTAGGTAGTGGGAATTGCTAAGAGATTGGAGGGTATGTTAACTCGGGATAGAGAGGAGAGGAAGGCCAAAAGGTCTCGAGAGTCTGGCACATACAGTGGTACCCGTGTCCTAGTTGCAGCTCGTCATGGTAGGGGCTATGTGGGTCACCATATTCATTCAGCACTTCCAGCTTCCAGCGGTATTCCGGCCACTTCTAGGCCTCAGGCTCTCTATTATGAACCGCCATTATCTAGTGCACCTCCTGCACGAGGTGCTTTCAGCGGTCAGTCCAGCCGATCAGGCCCGAGCCAGCCACAGCACCCACGTCCTCCGAGAGCTTGTTTTGAGTGTAGTGACACTCATCATGTGGTGAGTGATTGCCCCAGACTCGGGAGGGGTGCAACTCCACAGATTACTTAGGTATCGCGTGCTTCACCGGGTCCTCAGGCTATGGTTACATCACAGCTACCACCTCACCTGCATAGCCAGCTCGAGGTGGAAGTCGAGCAGGTAGAGGTCACCTTAGAGGGGGAGGCCAGGCTAGATATTATGCCCTTCCTGCTAGGACGAAGGCAGTTTCATCCGACTTTGTCATCACAGGTATTGTTCCGGTCTGTCATGGAGATGCATCAGTCTTATTTGATCCAGGCTCCACTTATTCCTATGTGTCATCTTATTTTGCTCCGTATTTGGGTATATCTCGCGATTCTTTGAGTTCTCCTATCTATGTGTCTACACCCGTGGGAGATTCTATTGTTGTGGACTGTGTGTATCGGTCGTTTTTGGTTGTTCTCAGTGGTTTTGAGACCAGAGCCAATTTATTGTTACTCAGTATGGTGGATTTTGATGTTATTTTAGGCATAGACTAGTTGTTGCCCTATCATGCTACCCTTGATTGTCACGCCAAGAAGGTGACATTGGCTATGCCAGGTCTACCGCGGTTAGAGTGGAGAGGTACTTTAGATTATGTTCCTAGCAGGGTTGTCTCATTTCTAAAGGCTCAGTAGATGGTTTATAAAGGGTGTGATGCGTATCTGGCAAATGTGAGGGATGTTAGTGTTGATACTCCTACCGTTGAGTCAGTTCTGGTAGTGACAGATTATCCAAATGTATTCCTAGCGGATCTTCTGGGCATGCCGCACGACAAAGATATCGACTTTGGTATTAAGTTGTTATTGGACACTCAGCAGATTTCTATTCTACCCTATCATATGGCCCCAACAGAGTTGAAAAAGTTAAAGGAACAATTGCAGGAATTTCTCGATAAGGGCTTCATTCGGCTCAGTGTGTCGCCTTGGGGTGCTCCAGTCTTATTTGTGAAGAAAAAGGATGGTTCTATGTGAATGTGTATTGATTATCGCCAATTGAACAAGGTTACAGTGAAGAGCAGGTATCCATTGCCCAGTATTGCTGACCTATTTGATCAGCTTTAGGGTGCCAGTGTGTTCTCTAAGATGGACTTGCATTTAGGCTATGATCAGTTGAAGATTCAGGAGCCAGATATCCTGAAGACTACTTTCAGGACTCGGTATGGTCATTATGAGTTCCTTGTGATGTCTTTTGGGCTGACTAACGCCCCATCAGCATTCATGCACTTGATGAACAATGTATTTTAGCCCTATCTTGGCTTTTTCGTCATTGTGCTTATTGATAACATTCTGGTGTACTCCCGGAGTCAGGAGGATCATGAGCAGCACCTGAGGAATGTGCTTCAGACCTTGAGAGAAAGGAAGCTATATATAAAATTTTTGAAGTGTGAATTCTGGCAAGATTCAGTGGCATTTTTGGGTCATGTAGTAGCGAGTGAGGGGATCAAGGTAGATCCGAAGAAGATTTAAGTGTGCAGAGTTGGCCCAGACCGTCCTCAGCTATAGAGATCGAGAGTTTTCTTAGCCTGGTGGGATATTATCGTCGATTTGTAGAGGGTTTCTCGTCTAATGCAGCACCTATGACCAGGTTGACCTAGAAGGGTGCTCCGTTCAGGTGGACTGAGGAGTGTGAGGAGAGCTTTCAAAAGCTCAAGACTGCTTTGACTACAGGCCTAGTATTGGTATTGCCTACTGGATCGGGGTCCTAACGGTGTATTGTAATGCGTCGCGCATTGGTCTCGGTGCGGTGTTGATGCAGGACGGTAGGGTGATTGCCTACGTGTCTAGACAGCTGAGCTAAAAGTGCATGAGAAGAACTATCATATCGATGACCTCGAGTTAGCAGATATTATTAATGCCTTGAAGATCTGGCGGCACTATTTGTATGGTGTCCCTTGTGAGGTCTACACCGATCACCGGAGTCTACAACATCTGTTTAAACAGAAGGATCTTAACTTGCAGCAACGGAGATGGTTGGAGCTGCTTAAGGATTATGATATCACCATTATATATCATCCCTGGAAGGCCAATATGGTGGTTGATGCCTTGAGTCGCAAGGCAGAGAGTTTGGGCAGTTTAGCATATCTACCAGTAGCAGGGAGGCCTTTAGCCTTGGATGTTCAGGCCTTGGACAACCAATTTGTGAGATTGGATGTTTCCGAGTCGAGTCGAGTTTTGGCTTGTGTGGTTTCTCAATCCTCTCTTTATAATCGTATCAGGGAGCGTCAATATGATAACCCACATCTGCTTGTCCTTAAGGACACAGTTTAGCACGGTGATGCCAAGGAAGTCACTATTAGAGAGAATGGTGTATTACGGATGCAGGGCAAGCTGTGTGTGCCCAATGTAGATGGCTTGCGTGAGTTGATTCTCAGCACAATTAAGATTCTTATTAGCTGTTATAGACCATGCCTACTTGCTTTTTTACTTGCCATTCTCTGACTATGACTTTGTTAGACCTTTATGCCTTAAATTCCTTGTTTTGAGTCTCTATTTGGCTAATTCATGATTTACTATTGTAAGGCCCCGTAAAATTTTGCAAAAGAAAAATAATATTTCATGGTGCCGGACTAGGCTTACGTGTTTGAGGATTGTAGAAATTCTTCGTGGACTTTTTGGGTTGAACAATGCACCAGAAAGTAAAGGAAATGTTTTGGCAGAAAAACGCATTTCTGCGATCCATTATGCGACCGTAGAATCACTCTGCGGGCCGCATAATGGCCGTAGAAGTGAGGCAGAAGAGGATCAGTCTAGAAGCAATTATGCGGTCGACTATGCGACCGCATAACTATTCTGCGGTGCATTATGCGACCGCAGAACAGCTATGCGGACCACATAGTGACCGTAGACACAGACAGATTTTTGGTCGTTTTGGTCAGCAATTATGCGACCGATATGCGGTTTGCATATTGATTATGCGATTGCAGAACCTGTTCCGGAGCTTCATTTTTGGGTTTTTAAAACCTGACCCTACTTCGTTAAATACACTCTTTGGGCCATTTTGAGCTATAATCTGACATTTTAGAGTGAGAGAGAGTGCCCTAGAGTGAGAAGGTGTTCTTCAATAATTTTTCTTCAATTCTTGTCCAAGTTTTGGAAGATTAAGAAGGGAAACTCACTAGGTCTTCATCCTATAGGTAAGATTCTATACCCTAACCCTCAATTTTGAATTTTGTCTAGAAATGGGTAATTAGCAAGATAATTTTGGGCATGAGAGTTGTTTATTTTACATGCATATGATATCAAGGGTGTAGGAAGATTGTTGAACTAATCATGGTAAAGATTGGGTTGTGGGATGGTGGAATCCTCCATAAAAAGACCTTGAAACCTTAATGCACACCTAGTGTTTGATAAAATGCTCAAATGAGCTAGAACCATAATCATCTTCCTAATTTTGATTCAATTTATTGTATTTCTACAATAGATTGAAGTTGCTAAGAATTCCGGAACATTTTAGAGTTTAAGAAAGCTCAATTGAGGTATGTTGGCTAAACTATTCGCTTAGAATTGGATCCCACGATATTCATGTGAATTATGTAAGTCCCGAGTGGATCATTATAAAATTGTTGAAAGATATGTGTTCAACAAGTATTCCAAATGCTTTATTTATGTTATGTTATCAATTGACGATGTGTTAAAAATATGGGTTGTGCATTAGAAATGTTCGACTTCAAGTTAAATTCAAGCGAAGGCTATTATGCCAAATTTTGTGAAAAATCTCTATGTGCCTTAGACTCTTAATTGCTCACATGGGTACTACATGCCTTGATTTTGAATTGTTGTTGTTGTTGTTGTTGATGATGTTGATGTTAGAAAGTGAAAAGGTGAGCATGAAATACTAAATATGGACAACGTGCCAAAAATAATTTTATAATTATGGCCATTAGTGCCAATGAAATGAAAAGATGTGAAAGTAATATGAAATGCGATTATTGATATAAAAAGGTTGATGTCTCGAATAAGACAGCCTAGCCGGTTGGGTCGTGATCGGACACCATGCCGCACACATGGTGGTGATTGTGCTGGAAATTATAATTGAAATAGTAATTGTGGTCGATGTCCTTAATGGATAGCCTAGCCGATCGGGTCGTGATCGGACTCCGTGTTAAAGATGGTGGTAGTGATATTGAGAGTAATTGTGGTTGATGTCTCTAATGAGATAGCCTAGTTGATCGGGTCGTGATCGGACTCTGTGCTAAGAGTACGGTGGTATTGGTATTGTGAATAATGGTATTGTGAACAGTGGTATATCGATACTAAAAATCTCCCAATGTGAGATATGGAAATTAATTTGAACATTGTCTTGATTCTAAATTGAGGTTTGATGTTGATTAAGGCTTCCATTGACATTATGATAATCTTGTTTGTATTATTTGTCATTCTATTGAGAGAGTATTTAGTTATACATACTAGTGTTATTCGAAAGTACTAACGTCCCTTTTATCGGGGGCGCTGCATCTTTAAATGGATGCAGGTGGTTCCACAGCAGGAGATATTGAACAGTGATAGTAGTACATCTTCTTCCTAGCTGATTTGGTGAGCCCCACTTCATCCCGAGGTCATGTATCTTTTGTACATTGTGTATTATGTTTAAGGTATAGCCGGGGCCTTATTGCCAGCATTATCATTGTACTCTTCTTTATCTATAGAGGCTCAGTCGACATAGTGTGGGTTGCGTATTGGTGCTGGGAAAGACAAACTATGTTACGTTGTGGTTTTATTACTTGTCCCACTTGAGACTTTAAAAATGATGAAAACTATTGGTAATGAATTGGTATTGTATACATGATCATGTTTTTGTCTAATTAATGAAAATATGTATTACCTTCATGCGTGAATGAGCTGTGGGTAGAAGGAAATCTAACAGGCTTGCTCGGTCGGGTTTACTCGGTTGAGCGCCAGTCACGCTCCTCGGTTTTGGGGCGTGACAACTATAATCATGTTGTTCTGCAAACTAAGCATGTATTCTTACCATGTTGACCTAAGTGATATGCCTCCTCAACTCTGCTAATTTTGCACATGCTATACGTTTTCGCTTGTTATGAACCTATATTGTCATTCTTTATGCTAAAATGACCCTATTAAGGTTGTTCTCTGTTGATTCTTTAGCTTTCATAATTAGATCCCCTACTTGAAATTGCCTTAAGTTGTTTTTACCATGTTAATGTTTGAGACTTCTTTAGAAGTAGTCTATTATTCTATGATGATCAATCATGTCCCCTAAACCTGGAAAATGCAAGCATGAACTCGTCTTGTGTGTGTCCTCCAAACATGTCACATGAATTTGTCGATACGTCTTGGAGATAATTAGCTTTACAATCTCAAGAAATAAGTGTGTGGACTTCCTTCCTGGGTTAGTCAGGTCAACATATAGTCTGTTGCTTGTAATCATCTGTGAAGCTTTCGTTTGGGGTGGGTGCTTGTTTTATGTGATGTCGGGCTTGACTGTTGGATTCAGACATACTGCTGGTCCTATGAGCTAGGTTTTGAGTCTACTAGAGCCGTCGAAGTCCTAGAAAAGCACTTGGATATCTATATTAGGCCTATAGTGGTCATCTTCTGTAATTATTCATATTTGATTATTTCATTCGGGTTGTAATAACTTGTAATAACGAATGATGGGGAAGTTAATAAAAGAGGGCTTGGGTATTCTAATATTTGCATGAAAGGGTAGAAAATATGCCTATAGGGTCTATGTGATTTATGTGCCATTTTTTTTAACTTGCTTTATTTCTACACATCAATAGAAATACGACTATAGGAATCACGCACGCACTTCACTTAACTTGTCAAAATATGTCGACTCAAGTTATTGCTACACTGTTTTCATTCAACACTTAGACAACATGTCTATATGATTAATAACACATGTTTGTTACTGCCCATCTAGATACCATGTCTATAGGTTTTCATTTAATCGATCAATCAATTATTTCTATTGCTTTTAGTGCGTTGTCACTTTAGATATCATGACTATAGGATTCTAACCAATTAATTAGTCACTTTGTTATTATTATACTTAGACGACATGTCTGTAGGGATAATTATATAAAACATATTTCAACTGTTAGAAACCATGCCTATAGGACATTGACGTCTGCATAAGAAGCATGCTTATAAATCAACACTAGTAATGTGGTAACTCGTATCGCTTCACTGCCTCATCGCATAAATAATTAGAAATCATGCCTATAGGACTTGCGATGCTCTAACATGCCTATACGCTGCTTGTACAATACTGGAAATCAGAATCGCCTAGAAATTATGCCTATAGGATTTAACAATTCTAATGCGTCTTAACCCTCTAAACTATGTACTGCCTAATCTGCCCGCGTGCATTTGTTGTTTATGTGTGGAGGCTAACTTGGGCCTTTAATTGTCTTTATGTGAAGTCCTATCTATTTTGGATGTCGTCTATTTTTATCATTTTGAGCAACCTAAGCTGAGTCTAGAACCACCTAATAGTAGGTCCAAAGCCTCCTGCACCATAGGCATGGGACGGGCAGTGCACGCATAGGATACAATTTAGAATTGAACTAGAGCGCCTTTAAGTAATAACTTCAACATAGTAATTGAGCAGCATGAGATGATAGTCTGTGCCTGCTAAATAAAATGAGCAACCCCTACCTTAAGGGAGTTGCGAAGTATTATTTATGTTGAACGGGGTGATCCTTTAGGCTATAAAAAATTTAGGACCCCCCCCCCCCCCCCTTTTTATTTTTGCTTTATATACTTGTTATTCACACTTAGTCATTTAACATAGACCAATGCAATTTTACCCTTGTAACCTTTAAGATTTGTATTGAGCATTTATTCTTATGTGTTACAATAAGAGGTTTCAACTCCTATATCCTTTTTTTCCTATTTGATCACCTAGCTTAATAACCTAATCCACAAGTGTAAAATTTGGCCGGGAACCACAGTTGTGGGCCTCGAATAGTGCCTAACCCCTTCTCTTTGAGGTAATTAGAGCCTTACCCGATCTTTGGTGACACAAACTAGTTAAATCAGAGTTATTTGCAAATAGGTACCCTAACGCACCTTAAAAATCGTTAGGTGGCGGCTCTTCTCTCTTAATACCCACATTTACAAGAGTTGTCACACGTCGAAGCCCGATTTCGCGAGAAAATGGGGCACGACAGCATGGCGACTCTACTGAGAATACTTAGGCTCTTACCATAATGAACTTGACTTATGTGGATTATTTCCCTTGTTTTTCTATATTTGTTTGAATTCCTATGACATGCACATCCCTTTCCTTATTTTCCTATATTTGTTTAAATTGCTATGACATGTACATCCCTTTCCTTATTCTCCTTTATTTGCTATGACTTGCACGACCCGTCTCCATTTCTTTCATCTTGTCTAAAACTGCTATATCATGACTATCTCGTCCCTATTTTCCTACTTGCTTCATTACATTCTCGCACGTTTTCATGAGTTAAACTGACTTCTCTTTTTGTTTTTTTCTTTCTCTTTTGTTTCTACTCCTGTTCATCTTTATCATAATTGATATTTTTACGTACTTTTATCATACAAATGTTTGTCAATGTGTTATTGTTTCTGCATAAAACATGCTCCACATCATACACCACTCGTGCCTATTATCAACATAGCGGCACTTGATGAGTGTTCGCGCTTTCTTGAAATCACCCTTTTTAATCTGAAAGGCTTATTTGAGGTAGACCAGTCGATCAGCGGTGCAGTCGACGGTCCTGTGCCTTTCCCACTCAAGTTGTCCACTTAAGAGTACGAGTCTAGTCCCTTCTAGAAACCCTACTCTAATTTGAAATGTACACGCATCATGCTAAACCTAGTACGGATTGAGGCGTTATTGACCTAACAACATGCTTGGATAAACCCTGTCCAAAGTCCGACAGGATTTCCATAATCCCAAAGGACACTATCATGTTATGTGCATTACTAAGAGAAAATGTGTCAACATGCTGATCGTTAGTGCGTAAATAGTCGAATCTGGAAGGGGAAAAGGGCTAACTTTTATTTATTTACAGAAAATGAAGTACGAAATCCCCAGGTTCGGTATGGTCCAGAATATCCCGCCTTTGTTACTTGACTGGTGGAAAGACCTTTCACCTTGTGATAAAAAACATGTGAGGAGAGTGCTTGGTGACCTGCCATCTTTGTTGAACATTCGACCAAATAGATAATTGATCGATGCCGCTACCATGTTCTGGGATGAGAAAACAATTGTTTTTCGATTTGGCAATATAGAAATGACTCCTCTCCTAGAAGAAATGGGGATTTCACCATTACCTTGGGATAGTCCGGAACTGCTAATGCCAGAAAATCGCACTCCAAGCGATTTTCTGAAGATATTGGGTTTAAAGAAGAATGAGGAACTGCTCTGTCTAAAGAAATCATACATCCCTTTTGAGTTTCTTTACAAGTGTTATGGGCATAGCAAATCATACCGTCTTCATCATGATATCCATTACTTCTTTAGGGTGGGTGCATCGCCGGGTTTATGTTTTTATTGTCTGCTTCTTGGGATTGTTGATCTTTTCGATGCAAGAAGGAAGGATTCACACTCGCTTAGCCATGGTCTCTAGGACCTTAATGAATGGTATCGAAGGACAAGATTATACTATTATCCCAATGATCTTAGCTAAGATGTACTGTGCTCTAGATCGGTGCAAGCATGGGTTTGGACACTTTGAGGGTTTTAACCTATTGCTACAAGTCTGGATACTGGAACACTTTCAGAGGGGTGATTATCGTCAACAGCTTCTACGAAGGCCACTGAATGACTATATAGCCAATCATCACCCAAAGAAAATGACGTTTATTCCAGATATGTTTGCAAAGCCTGGAAATGCTGTAGGTTGGGTGCATTTCTTCAGCAATCTGACAGACGAGCAAGTAAATTGGATGTTTGAATGGTTTCATAGTAGTGAGTTCATCATCATATCAAAAGGGACTACTCACTTGGTATTGATCGGGCTGCGAGGCATCTACCTTTATGCTCCTATAAGGGTAATGAGGCAAGTTGGAAGAAAACAAGTCATACCTTAGGTTTCCAACATGGTCCAGTACAAGGCAGATTTCAAGGGAAATGTCATCCCATTCAAGTTCGAAGCGCAACACATGCGGAACCAAAAGATCATTGTGGAAGGAGAAACTATTGAGCTAGACAGGTATCACACCGGTCATATGTACTACTATCTATCATGGCTGGAAGACAACGTAGCTGGGGACGTCAAACCAGGAGTCAATCTAAAGGATAGGATCACAAATAAAGTGGTTGAGGCACAGGTAAAGTACAAAAGGCTACTCAAAAGGGTGTTTAAGTCTGAAGCGAAGCATCTGGAGCAGCAAAAAGTAAACATGGAGGTGAAAGGGGAATGGAAAGAGATTGCCACTAAGTCAACAGAGAGATTAGAATACCTAGAGCAAGGCTGATAGATCTAGGAGGGATGATGAGAAAGATACTTTGGGATTGTCAAGCCATGAACGAAGATGAAGGAGGAAAGCTAGCAAAGGCTTACTTATTGCTGGACATGCGCGATCTGGGAAACATGAATGATGGGGTCAAGAGAGCCAAGCATGGAGAAGGTCCTTCAGGGACTTAATAGATTAGGAGATGATGTTCTCTACTGCTTTTTAATTTAGATTAGATTTCGATGTAATAAGGCTCAATGCCATTAGTGAGTTTATTATTATTAGTGTCGATCTAGTAAAAGATTGTTTTGGCCTATTTTCGCACTAATGAGATGAAGCAAACATTGGCATCAATTTTCTCCAATTATATGTGTCGCTTAGTCTTACCTTAGGCACAATGAGGTCCCCCAAAATTAGGATGCGAATTATTACATGACTTTTGTGAAACATGTTTAAATATTGGAAACACTCTTTTATTTCACCTTACTGACTTGGTTACCTTTTTGTTTTTATTTCTTTATTTATTCCCACTCCCAAAGGTTGGTTCCTACATACTGGAATCATCAGCATACCACACTAGATCCAGAGGTCCTCCACCTCCTCCTACACCTAGAGACCTGAAAAGCAAAGGCAAGGTCAAAGGGAAGATGGATGATTTAAGTGGTATCCGGAAAGATAATGCTATTGTGTCGGAAAATATTGAAACTTTAGATGGTAGAAGCACCCTAGGGCAGAATGAGTTGGTCTTACGTTTGGAGCAAAAAATCCTGGAGCTACAAGGCAAGCTTGAGCAAGTCAGAAATCTAGCAAACCTTTCCCTTACTCTCAATATTCTCGACATTAACCTTCAAAATCCAACTACCCAAAACCAAACACCCCCACAAAACACACAAAACCAGAATCCACCACCCATAGCTCCAAATCCTCCCGCACCACACCAGTATCATAATCCCGCATCTCCCCAAAACCTTAACCACCGTTAGTGAAAACCCCTCAACAACATCACCATCATCCAACTCAATACCCGCAAACCACTACTTATCACACTCCCCAAAATGTACCACAAACTACTCCTGATCCCCAACACTCAACCAACGACTACTCATATACCCAAGTTCCAAGAACTCATCAAAGCAATCCGATGTATGTGGATACCTTACCCCATACCCAGCAGCAAACCCTATTTATACATGAGCCAACTGAAAAGGACCTGCTCATTCGAAACACAGCAGAGGAACTCAAGAAACTTACAGGGAGAGTCCAGAGTGTTGAAGGTGGGAAAGGCATTGAAGGTCTAAACTATGAAGATTTGTGTATTCAGCCAGATGTGGAACTGTCGGAGGGTTACAAACCTCCCAAGTTCGAAATTTTTGATGGCACTAGTGATTCGAAGGTGCATCTGAGAATCTACTGTGACAAGCTTGTAGGAGTAGGTAAGAATGAACAAATCCACATAAAACTGTTCAAGCGAAGTCTTACAGGAGATGCCTTGTCTTGGTATATCAGTCAAAAACCCGAAGAAGTGGGCAAATTGGGTAAGTATGGCATCAGATTTTATGGATAGATTCAGGTTCAAAAAAGAGAACGCGCCAGACGTTTTCTATATCCAAAACCTCAAGAAGAAGCCGACAGAAACCTTCCGCGCGTATGCTACTCGTTGGAGGTCAGAAGCCGCAAAGGTAAGCCCAACACTTGAAGAAGAACAAATGAACAAGTTTTTTGTTAGAGCTCAAGAACCGCAGTATTATGAAATGTTGATGGTCATCGAGAATCACAAGTTCTCAGACATCATCAAGTTAGGAGAGAGGATAGAAGAAGGAATCAAGAGTGGGATGGTGACTAATTACGAGGCGAAGCAAGCCACAAATAAAGCCTTGTAATCAGGAGGTATCTCTAAAAAGAAAGAAGTGGGCGCTATGATGGTAGCCCAAGGCCCTAAGTCTCCCCTCACATTCCAAATACCTCTATATCAACCCTCACCTCAAAAATACCAATACCCTGCCACTACCTACCATACCTACAACACTCAACCTATATATTACCATTCACCTCCACCCGCTCGCCAAAACGACCCAAAGCCACGTCTAAATTTCGACAGCAGAACTCCTAAATAGTACACCCCAATTGCTGAACCCATAGCCTAACTGTATGAGAGACTAAAGGTAGCTGGTTACGTCACCCTTATTCCTGCTATTCCTATTGAGAATCCTTCCCGGTGGATCAATCCCAACAAAACATGTGCCTATCATTCAAGCGTGAAGGGTCATACTATCGAAGAGTGTCGCATGTTGAAAGACAAGATTCAAACGTTGATCGACATTAAGGTTATACAAGCAAAAGAAGCTACATCGAATGTCCGCAATAACCCTCTCCCAGATCACAGGGGTGAAGGGGTGAACGTGATAGAAACTTATGAGGAATGGTATCAGGAAGGGTCCATCAGACTTATTCGAGAGGGAGACACTCCTAAAACTTCTCCGGTCACCCTAGCACCAGTTGTGATACAAACCCAGACACCATTTGAGTTTGAGGTAGCTACAACCTTCACTGTAATGGTAGCTCCCACACCATCTTACGAGCCTGATATCGTCCCATGGGATTATATTACAGAAGCAAGAAGAAAGGAAAAAAGCCAAAATGGAAGAAATAGCTGTCGCGCAGGGTATGAATAGAACTGGCAGAGTTTACACACCTGAGAATCTGGGAGGAACGAGCAAAGAAGCTGCACCTAAGCCGCCTGTTGTTGAGACTGGCACTGACGATCTTTGGAGGAAGATACAAGCAAGGGAATACTCTGTTGTTGACCACCTGAACAAGACCCTCGCTCAGATATCCATCTTATCACTGTTACAAAACTCAGATGCACACAAGAATGCCTTGATAAAGGTGTTAAGTGAAGCTTATGAACCCACTGGCATCACTAGTGAAGAGATGGCTAACATGGTCGGACAGGTACTGGAGAATCATAAAATTACTTTACACGAAGATGAGTTACCGCCAGAAGGGTTGAGTCACAACAAAGCGTTGCACATCACAGTGCAATTTGAAGACAAGTTCATTGTAAGGGTCTTGATAGATGGAGCTTCAAGCCTGAACATATACCCACTGAACACTCTGAAAAGATTAGGTAAAGGCCTACATGAGATATGGATGGGAAGCATGAATGTGAAGGCATTCAACGGATCTCAGAGAGCCACTATCGGGGAAATCAACCTTGATCTACATATGGGTCCAACTTAGTTTGATGTTGAGTTCTAAGTGCTAGATATATATATGCTACTTACAATGTATTGTTGGGAAGACCATGGATACATGCAGCTGGGGCAGTGGCTTCTACTCTACATCAGGCTATGAAGTTCGAGTGGAATCATCAGGAGGTGATCAATCATGGAGACAGAAGCAACCCTATCTACACTAACCAGACCATTCCAGTCATCAAAAATAGGAGGAAGTTGGGTGGAGAAACATATCACTGCATTGAGCGGGTGAATGCTATTAAAAAAAGATCGATGGTGGAGCAATAAGATAGAAAGCATATTGCTGTGGATGGGATATGAACCAGGCAAGGGTCTCGGCAAAAAGCTTCAGGGGATCACTAAACCCATACAACCAAAGTATCATGGCACGACCTTTGGACTCGGTAATGAATATACCGTACAATAACATCGGGATTGGATATCGCCATGGCGCGCCTATTATTATCTGCTGGAACAACCCATACCACCTCTGCACCAGACATTCCGTCAGGCTGACATAATGTGGGGATCCGAGGAAGATGAGATTTTGGCCTGTATGAGGAAGCTGTTTCTAGTTGAAGAAGACATGGACTGCAGTGAAATTGTCGAGGAGGAGGAGGAGGACCTTACCATTCAGACAATGGAAGAAGGAGTTGTTCTCAAGAACTGGACCGTTGCACCATCCCGGGCTCGCCGAGTTCCTGGGTAGCCTGGCAAATTAGCATGACTTGTTTTCAAATTGTTTTGAGCATTTAAGACATTTTTAGTATTTTGTTTTGAAATAATTACTCATGCCATCGAGTCGTACCTGTTTGACATTTTTAAAGTTTTATTAGTGCATTATTGATTTTTGTATTTATTATTATCTTTCCACATTCTTTTCAGCATAATTATTACATATCCTGATAAACCTACGACAGTGACATGTAATGAGGCAACGCAACATAAGGACAGTGATTCGAAAGATCTAGAAGATGATATAATACCTGAAGAAATTGTCAAAGAAGTAGAGAATCTTGAAAACAAACCAAAGTTTAATTTGGAGGAAACTGAGGTCATTAACCTAGGGGATTCAAAACAGTCAAGGAAACTCGTATAAGCATTCATCTATCACCGTCAGAGAAGGAAGAGTATATCAGGTTCCTAAGGAAATATGAAGATATTTTCGCATGGTCCTACGACACTATGACTGGGTTAAGCACATCCATAGTACTTCACAAGCTACCTACCAATCCCATGTGTCCACCGATAAAGTACAAGCTCAGAAAGTTTAAGCCAGATATGGGTCTGAAGATAAAAGAGGAGGTCAAAAAGCAAATCAAAGCCAAAGCTCTTCGAGTGGTCGAATACTCGACTTGGTTAGCCAACATCATTCCAGTTCCGTAGAAAGATAGGAAAGTTAGAGTCTGTGTCGATTACCGAGATCTGAACAAAGCAAGTCCTAAGGATGCTTTCCCGCTGCCTAACATACACATACTAATTAACAACTGCACCAAGCATGAACTCCAATCCTTTGTAGATTACTTCGCAGGATATCATCAGATTTGGATCAATGAAGAGGATGCCGAAAAGACCGCCTTTATCATGCCATGGGGAATATATTGTTACAAAATTATGCCGTTTGGTTTGAAGAATGATGGGGCCACCTACATGAGGGCCATGATGACTATCTTCCACAACATGATACACAAGGAAATAGAGGTGTACATGGATGAAGTTATCATCAAATCTAAAAGGAATTCGGATCACATAGCAGACCTGGAAAAAAAATTTAATCGGCTTCAAAAATACAACTTGAAGTTAAACCCTGCAAAATATGCCTTCGGAGTCCCAGCTAGAAAGTTGCTAGGTTTCATTGTCAGTCGTCGAGGTATTGAGTTAGACCCGTCAAAAATCAAAGCAATCCAGGACTTGCCAGCGCCAAAGAATAAGAAGGATGTGATGAGTTTTCTAGGACGTCTCAATTATATCATCCATTTTATAGCATAATCAACGGTGATATATGATTCGATCTTCAAGATGTTGAGGAAAGATGCTGCAACAAGCTGGACTAAAGAATGCCAGAAAGCCTTCGAAAAAATCAAAGAGTATTTATCTAAACCGCCCATGTTGGTCCCGCCAGAACCAGGAAGAACTCTGTTGCTTTATCTGTCCATGTTGGATGGAGCCTTTAGCTGCGTTCTAGGACAACATTATGAAATTGGTAGGAAGGAGCAAGCGATATATTACCTTAGCAAGAAGTTCACACCTTACGAGGCCTAGTATTCTCTGTTGGAACGCACCTGCTGTGCTTTGACATGGGTAGACCAAAGGTTGAAACATTATTTCTGTACATACACTACATATCTCATATCAAGGATGGATCCACTAAAATACATCTTTCAGAAACCCATGCTTACGGGTAAGTTAGCAAAGTGGCAGATATTGCTAAGTGAATTCGACATCATCTACATGACTCAGAAGGCAGTCAAGGGGCAAGCATTAGCTGATCACTTGGCGGAGAATCCCGTAGACAGAAAATACAAACCATTGAAGACGTATTTTCCCGACGAGGCTTTGTCATTTGTAGGAGAAGATATTACCAAAGCATACGACCGTTAGAGGATGTTCTTCGACGGAGCAGCAAACTTCAAGGGAGTGGGCATCAGATCTGTTTTAATATAAGAAACCGGTCAACTGTCACGACCCAGAATCCAACTAGTCGTGATGGCACCTAACTCAACCCGCTAGGTAAGCTAATTTATAAATATCCGATTCAAATAATATTTAACTGACTCTATTAAACACCCCAAGGACTGGTAGTACAAATCATGGGCTTCTAAGATTAGAAATTACAAAACTGGTATGAAATAAATACATCATCTGTTCGAAATGTACATAAACAGATTCTTATAAATCTAAGGCTACCATGAACAAGAGGCACTTTTGACCGAAACACAAGTACATCTTCAAATTCAGCTCTTGTCGATCACAGTAACATCAACATCCAATATCTGCATGCAAGAGTATAGTATGAGTACAACCGACCCAATATACTCAATAAGTAACAAACCTAACCTTAGGTTGAAAGAAGTGACGAGATGAAACATAAGTCGGGGTCCAACACCAATAGCCAACAACATTTCATAACATAAAGCAGCACAAGTAATAATTCAACAATAACATGCTCAACTTAATCATGATTTCTGAAAATAGCTCTGCCTTTCAAGTGTATCAGTGAAAACTCTAAGTCTTTTACCAAATTTGCCAAAAATATGAGTAAGTTTGAAAATAGTAATTTTTCCAAAATTCCTTTCAACAATAAATAAGATGTTTCATTTTCTTTCCACATAGCCAGTGGAAAATGCATTAATATGCCCATATGTCAAGTGTGCATGTTAATGCGATGCAACTTACTGATAAACCATATGCATACTCTCAAAGTATCATTTCACTCGGTCCTCCCAGTCACTCAGTACTCCCAGTCACTCAGTCTTCACAGTCACCCAGTCCTCATAATCACTCAGTCCTCACAGTCACTCAATCCTCCCAATCACTCGGCACTCACACTCAGTAGGTACATGCACTCACTGGGGGTGTGTACAGACTCCGGAGGGGCTCCTTCAGCCCAAACGCTACAACAAGCCAATCATGACATAAACCAATGAAACATGTTGCGGCGCGCATCCCGATCCTATAAATATCCTCACCATCAGGCCCTCGGCCTCACTCAATCATCAATATCTCCAGTCTCTCGGGCTCACAATGTCATGAAAATCAGCCCAAAATGTTGATATGATGAATCAATAAATAGCAACTGAGACTGAGAGATGATATGAAATGAATGAACATGACTGAGTTTTAAAATTTCAATTTAAACAAATTCTACAACAATATAACCTCTTTGGTTGCTAATAATACTGGCATATAGCCTCAACATGATTTTAACATGATTCTCAGCTCAATAGCTCTTGTACGTAGAGATTTCCATGATTTTAGATAAGTTCAAGTAACTACACAGTACCACAGGAATAACGGAATCACAGTTCACACGGTGCCCGCCCACACGCCCGTCACCTAGCATGTGTGTCACCTAACACCAAACACATAACACGTATAATTCAGGGTTTATACCCTCAGTTCCAAGATTAGAAGAGTTACTTACCTCGAACAAGCCAAATCCAATACCGAGCAAGTTGTACAATACTCCGGAAATTCCATTCCGCGCGTATCAACCTCCATACGTTTTCCTATCCCCTCAATTCAAGCCAAACGACTCGTATCTATTCAAACAACGTGCAAATTAATCACAACTTACTCTAATGCTTACAATTTAACAATTTATAAAAATTCCTAACTCCGCTCGAAAAATTGACAGTGGGGCCCACGTATCGGAATCTGACGAAACTTACAAAATCCGAACACCTGTTCCGATACGAGTCCAACCATACAAAATTTATCAAATTCCGACATCGGATTGACCTTCAAATCTTCATTTTACATTTTTGGAAGATTTTATAAAAATCTGATTTTTCTTCCATAAATTCACGGATTCATGATGTAATTGAATATGGAATCATGAAATATAATCAATATAGGATAAGGAATACTTACCTCAATGTTTTCCCGTGAAAATCGCCCAAACATCACCTTCACCGAGCTCCCCAAACTCAAAAATGAGTAAAATTGGCAAAACTCCCCGTTTTATGGGGGTTTTACGTCTGTGGCGCCACAGGTGGCATGGGGCGCTGCCTGTGGCACCCTTTCCAGTACCTCCAACAATCACAACGCCAGGGATAGCGCCCCATGCTACACTGGGCGCTGACGATGACAGAAAATCGTTCCCGACACGGAAATGAGCATAACTCTCTCATACGATGCCCGAATTCGACGATTCTTTTTGCTATGACTCCGTAATTTCAATACGGATCCAATGCTTCAATCAAAACTGAATTTGGAGCTCATTTTCTTAATGTGGTACCACGTATTCTTGAAGAATCAATGTCGAACATTTTAGGAATATCCAGCTTAAATTCTGTTAACCATCCGAAAACTACCCGAGGCCCTCGGGACCTCAACCAAATATGCCAACAAGTCCTAAAACATCATACGAACTTAGTCGATGCCTCAAATCACATCAAATAACACTAAAACCACGAATCATACCCCAATTCAAGCTTAATGAACTTTAAATCTTTCAACTTTCAAACTTCACGCCGAAACATATCAAATCAATCCGAATGAACTCAAATTTTGCGTACAAGTCATAAATGACATAAAAAAGCTATTCCAATTTCCAGAATATGATTTCGACATCGATATCAGAAAGTCAACTCCCCGGTCAAACTTCCAAATTTTAAATTTCTTATTTTTGCCATTTCAAGCCAAATTTAACTACGGACTTCCAAATAATTATCCGGACACACTCCTAAGTCCAAAATTACCATACGGAGCTGTTGGAATCATCAAAACTCTATTCTGGGGTCATTGACACATAAGTCAATCATCCAGTCATCCTTTTCAACTTAAGCTTTCATCTTTGAGACTAAATGTCTCAATTCATTCCGAAACCTCACCGGATCCGAACCAATTACCCCGGCAAGTCACATAACAACTGTAAAGCACAAATTGAGAAGTAAATGGGGTAACAGGGTTGAAATACTCAAAAACAACCGACTGGGTTGTTACATCAACATTACCTGATATCCGCAAAACGTAGGTTCCCGTGCACTAACAATATGGCAGAATATGAGGCCTGCATCTTGGGACTCAGATTGGCCATCGACATGACGTTCAGGAGTTGCTGCTAATAGGAGATTCTGATCTATTGGTACACCGGGTACAAGGAGAATGGGCCACTAAGAACACCGAAATATTTCCATACTTGCATTGTGTAAAGGAGTTGATCAAAAGGTTCACAAGGATAGAATTCAAACATGTTCCGAGGATCCAGAATGAGTTTGCATATGCATTAGCCACCCTGTCTTCCATGATACAACATCCAAACAAGAATTTCATCGACCCTATCCCAATAGGAATTCATAAGCAGCCAGCTTATTATGCTCATGTTGAAGAAGAGTTCGACGGAAATCCATGGTTCCACGATATCAAAGAATACCTGGGAAAGGGAGAATATCCAGAGAATGCCACACACACTCTAAAATGCACGCTTTAAAGATTGGCCAACCATTTGTTTCAAAGTGGAGGAATTCTGTATAGAAGGACTCCTAACTTGGGATTACTGTGATGTTTCGATACTAAAGAGGCATCTAGATTGCTTGAAGAAATACATGCCGGAACTTGCGGACCTTAGATGAACGATTTTGTTTTGGCAAAGAAGATATTAAGAGCAGGGTATTTCTGGATGACTATGGAAACAGACTGTATCAAATATGTTCAAAAGTGTCACCAATGCCAGATACATGCTAATATGATACGAGTGACGCCCAACAAACTCAATGTAACGAGTTCACCATGGCCTTTCTCTTCTTAGGGCATGGATGTCATCGGACCAATTGAACCCGCTGCTTCAAACGGAAACAAGTTCATTTTAGTGGCCATAAATTACTTCACAAATGGGTTGAAGTCGTGTCCTATAAGGCTATAACTAAGAAGGTCATAGCAGATTTTGTCTCAGACTGCATTGTTTGTCGATTTGGAGTACTTGAGTCAATCATTACTGGCAATGCCGCCAATCACAATAGTGATCTAATGAAAGCCATGTGTGAAACATTCAAGATCAAGCATCGGAATTCTACGGCATACAGACCGCAAATGAATGGAGCCGTAGAAGCCGCCAACAAGAACATCAAGAAGATATTGAGGAAAATGGTGGACAACTACAAGCAATGGCACTAAAAGCTACCATTTTCTTTGCTCGGATAACGCACCATAGTTCGTACAACAACTGGGGAAACTCCTTATCTATTGGTCTATGGTACCGAAGTTGTTATCCCTGCCGAAGTAGAGATCTCCTCCTTAAGAATTATACAAGAAGCCGAGCTCAGCGACGTGAAATGGGTACGGAACCGGTACGAACAACTAGCTCTTATTGATGGTAAAAGAATGAACGCAGCGTGTCACAGTCAACTCTACCAGAATAGAATGGCAAGCGCTTTCAATAAAAAGGTTAGGTCAAGGCAATTCATGCTAGGGCAATTGGTACTGAAACGAATCTTCCCACATCAGGATGAAGTAAGGGGAAAATTCTCACCCAACCGGCAAGGCCCTTACATGATTCACCGAGTACTAACAGGAGGAGCACTTATACTCGCAGAGATGGATGGAGAGATTTGGCCGAAACCTATCAATTCGAATGTAGTCAAGAGATATTATGTTTAAGACTATGTTTGCACTTTCTACTTGATGTAACCCGAACTACGCTTGACCTGATTCCCTTTTAAGAGGGAATACGTAGGCAGCCCTGTGGGTTCGGTCACATTATAATAAAATCTCCATTCTCCCTTATGGTAAAAAACTGGGACAAAATCTCGAGTTTTCCCGATCTCATCGTATTCAGAATCGCCAAGGAATGTATCGCCAGAAGCATGCATTTAAACTGGGCCAGAATTTTGAGGAGGATCCTCAAAATTTCGAGTTAAGGAGGTTGCAATGTCTCAAAAGCGTATCACAGTCACCAATTCAACAAAAGTATTTGCTCTCACGCATTATCACATATGTCAAGCAACCACATTTTTATATAAACAATTTTTCACAAATGCATGTTTTTCGAAAATTTTATTTTTTCGTGGTAGCCAGCCGTTACCTAGGGTGACTCAAACAGGACCTTGAAACGGGAGCAAAGGCAGAAGTCGCCAAGCACAAACGCTTCAAGCTAACGACCACTCTTCCTCTCACATTTAATCGTTGTTTTCCTGCATAGGGCTAAGCACTGCCCTTATTACATTGTATAGGGTTAAGTGCTGCCCTCATCATTGCACAAGGCTAAACGCTGCCTTTCTCTGCATGAGACTAAAGGTTGTCTCCATTACATTGCATAGGGCTAAGCATTGCCCTTATCATTACATAAGGCTAAACGTTGCCTTTCTCTGCATGAGACTAAACATTGTCTCCATTACATTGCATGAGGCCAAGCATTGCCTCACTTATTGCATAAGGCTAAACGTTGCCTTTCTCTGCATAAGACTAAACATTATCTCCATTACATTGCATGAGGCTAAGCACTGCCTCCATTATTGCATAAGGCTAAATGTTGCCATCCTTTGCATGAGACTAAGCATTGTCTCCATTACATTGCATTAGGCTAAGCACTGCCTTCATAATTGCATAAGTCTAAACGCTGCCTTCCTTTTCATGAGACTAAGCATTGTCTCCATTCCTTGCATAAGGCTAAACATTGTCTTCATCATTACATAAGGCTAAGCACTGTCTTTTCTTGCATGAGACTAAGCATTGTCTCCACTCATTGCATCGGGCTAAGCACTGCCCTCATCTCATACAAGACTAAGCCTTGTCTCATCTCGTTCTCTCATATGACTAAGCATTACCTGTTTTCTCTATCAAATAATCGATATCAATGCATACTTGCACTTCATGGGCTGAAACATCGCCACGTTGTCTGAAGGCGTCATAGTCCGAAGGTACCATCCTCATAACCTGAAGACATCATGTCATGGCCTGAGGATCTCTCGAAATTGCATATCATTATTCAAAGGCGTCGTAGTCCAGAGGCACCATCCTCATAGCCCGAGGACACCATTCCATAGCCTGCAAATCCCTTATCATACGCTTCATGGCCCAGGACGTCATAGTGTAAGGACATTATCCTCATCGTTCGAAGACAACTCTCATGGTCTGAAGGGAATTTGCATCATGTTTAAATTTTCGCAGTAACCCATATATATTCACGTGCATCGTGTTTTAAGTTTTGCAAGTAACTCGGGAGGTAACTGTTCTACAAACAGGAACAATTCTCACTCCGATTCCGTTCGCAACGTTCATATCCTTCGATCACCTCAAATGTAACCGATGATTAGCAATTGACTACCCTTTGTTCTATAATAATTCAAATATTTGCCTTATACATCCGTAACTATCAAATTCACATTCATAGTTCCACCTGAAATCATCCATTACTCATGACACTATCACATCCAAAAGATCCTTTTCGAAATACACGACCACTCTTATAATAACTCAATCGGTTTCGTTCGCCGTTGGATCCAGAACTACATACGACCTAATTTTTGTAACACCAAGGATATGTAGGAAACTCAAGAACCAAGGTTCGACCCCCATTTCTTTCAAAACACATCATTCCTCACTCATTTCAGACAAAATTGGTCATTATTTTCTTTACCCGATAGCTCTTTCATCATTCCCGAGTAAAGAGGGGCATCTGTTGATACCCAATTTTGCCCTCATATTTTTATAAATATCATATATGCTTTTAAAATATTAGTCCTGCATCATCACCAATTTAAAAAGTCATACAAGTATTTTCTACAATTTTTTATAATTTTTAAAGCTTTAAAATTGATTTTCTTGCTTTTAAATTATTTGAATATGTATTAATTACCTCTTTAAATTATTTTGTGATGTTTTAATTATTCAAATTTATTATTTTCATCCACATATATGTTTCATAATATATTACCTCATTTTCATATAATTATATTCGTATTTTTAAGCTATTTACACAATTTTATAGTAATAGCCTATATGATGTGCATAATTACATTATTTGTGCCCAAATAGTATTTTTATATTTTTATAATGTCAAATTATTATTTACAAGTATCTTTCTACATAAATAATATTTTTATTATTTGTTAATTACCTCTTATAAATTATTTTATAATTTTCGTGTATTTAAAAACTTCGGCCCAATGTTTGAGTTAGTTCCGAACCCAAAACCTAGCCCAATAACCCCAAGACCAAACCATACAACCCTTTTAATGAACCCGATCGCAACCCACTTCAAACGACCCGCCCCACCAGTTTAAAAATCCTAGTCGTTGATCTCCCAAGATCAACGGCCCACGATCCCCCCTTCATTTTAATTACCTGCCCCAACCCTAATCCTCACATTTCACTCTGCCCAGCCACCCCCAAATGCTATCCTCTCCTCGTACACCAAACCATAGCCGTTGTATCTCTAAACCTCTCCAAATTCGGCTCTAAGATGGAATCAGTCACTGATTCACTTACTTATTTTGTGGTACTTCGCCATTGTACATATGTCTATGGTATTACTTAGTTATTGCCCTATTTTTGGCAAGAACTGCCTTTCAAAATCAAGCCTAGTTGGCTTCGATCTTCAAGGATTCAGACTGTATTTCGTCTACATACACTCGAAAGGAGGCGATTCTTGCACTCCTTGTTTGATTTACAGTTAATTAAACCCAACTAGGGTTTGATATCTCTATCTCCTTTAATGATTCTGATTGCATGAGATCTTTTCTTTCCTTTTCTATGTTTAAATTGATTGTTTTCCATGTTTGTTTGCTTAATAGACTACTACATAAACCCTTTTCCCATCTCCCCTAAGGCTTAACGACTGCTGCTACCACTACTATTATTCTCTCTACACTCATTCTTCTATACTTTCTTTACTCTTGGTTGTGGCCGGCTGAAAGCCAAGGCCATTGGAATTGTCTCTAATTACCTCTCTAGTGCGAGCACTGCTCGGGGCTCGTTCGAAGCTCCTGTGAACTCTGACACACTAGGGGTGTGGAATTCATGTTGTTGTTCTTATTTGCTATTGGCATTTGATGATTCATCCCTATTTTCTCTTGAATTTGCAAACTGGTAAGTGTTCAATCCCCTACAGTTATGTTTCTTTCTTGTTTGTGTTCATGCTTCTGAACATTTGTGTTATGTGGGCCTTTCTAAGACAATATGATATTGCGCCAACCTCGCTTTAAATTTCTTCTGCAATCATTTATCAAAACTTGTGTAAGTTTGCTTGTGTTCATTTAGTGTAGCTAATTTGGGAATAATTATATGTTGTTATGCTTGTTTGAGGCTGTCATGTTTACGTATGCTTAAGTTTCTACATTGACTGTCCAATATTAAACCTTTTCTTATGTCTCACTTTGGAACGCTTGCCCTGAAACTCTGAGGAATTACTGCCTACCTAGAATTTGTCTTAATAAGTTTCTGAATCCTTTATGTAGGCTCTATTGTTGCCCTTCTTTACATGAATCATATGCTTTAACCAAACATGTGGATTTAAGAATTGTAATGTGATGTTTAGCAAACTCTGTGCTCTTTAGTATTGCTTAGGTTCCCAGTTGAATCCCAATACACTTGTTTTTCTGTATTGTGCCTCGTTGACTGGTTTAAGTTCTGAAACTTGTCTGCTCTGCTTGACCTTAATTTGTCAATACCTTCTACCATGATACTTTTTGAACTTGGGAACCTATGTGTTACACTCAACACAATTATGATTCTTATTAGTTGCTATAGACCATGCTTACTTGCTTGTTTACTTGCCATTCTCTAACTATGACTTTGTTAGACCTTCATGCCTTAAATTCCTAGTTTTGAGTCTCTTTTAGGCTAATTCATGCTTTACTATAATCATGTTGTTCTACAAACTAAGCATGTATGCTTACCATGTTGACCTAAGTGATATGCCTCCTCAACTCTGCTAATGTTGCACATGTTATACTCTTTCTCTTGTTATGAAACTATATTGTCATTCTTTATGCTAAAACGACCCTATTAAGGTTATTCGTTGTTGATTCTTCAGCTTTCATAATTAGATCCCCTACTTGAAATTGCCTTAAGCTGTTTTGACCATGTTAATGTTTGAGACTTCTTTAGAAGTAGTCTGTTATTCTATGATGATCAATCATGTCCCCTAAACCTGGAAAATGCAAGTATAAACTCGTCTTGTGTGTGTCCTACAAACATGTCACATGAATTTGTCTATACGCCTTGGTGGTAATTAGCTTTACAGTCTTAAAAAATAAGTGTGTGGACTTCCTTTCTGGTTTAGTTAGTTCAACATATAGTTTGTTGCTTGTAGTCATCTATGAAGCTTTCGTTTGGGGTGGGTGTCTGTTCTATGTGATGTCGGGATTGACTATTAGATTCAGACTTACTGCTGGTCCTATGAGTTGGGTTTTGAGTCTACTGGAGCCGTCAAAGGACTAAAAAGCACTGGGATATCTGTACTGGGCCTATCATTGGGCCTATAGTGGCCTTCTTCTATAACTATTCATATTTGATTATTTCATTCGGGCTGTAATAACTTGTAATAATGAATGATGGGGAAGTTAATAAAAGGGGGCTGGGGTATTCTAATATTTGCATGAAAGGGTAGAAAACATGCCTATAGGGTCTACGTGATTTATGTGCCATTTTGTTTAACTTGATTTATTTCAACACATCAATAGAAATCACGACTATAGGAATCACGCACGCACTTCACTTAACTTGTCAAAATATGTCAACTCAAGTAATTACTGCACTGTTTTCATTCAACACTTAGACATCAAGTCTATAGTATGAATAACACATATTTGTTACTGCCCATCTAGATACCATGTCTATAGGTTTTCAATTAATCGATCAATCAATTATTTCTATTGCTTTTAGCGCGCTGTCACTTTAGATATCATGATTATAGGATTTTAATCAATTAATCAGTCACTTTGTTATTATTATACTTAAATGGCATGCCTATAGGTATAATTATATAAAATATATTTCAACTGTTAGAAATCATGCCTATAGGACATTGACGTCTACATAAGAAGCATGCTTATAAATCAGCACTAGTAATATGGTAACTAATATCGCTTCACTGCCTCGTCGCGTAAATAATTAGAAATCATGCCTATAGGACTTTTGATGCTCTAACCTGCCTATACTATGCTTGTACAATGTTGGAAATCAGAATAGCCTAGAAATTATGCCTATAGGATTTAACAATTCTAATGCGTTCTTAACCCTCTAAACTATGTACTGCCTAATCTGCCCGCGTGCATTTATTGTTTATGTGTGGAGGCTAACTTGGGCCTTTAATTGTCTTTATGTGAAGTCCTATCTATTTTGGATGTAGCCTAGATTTATCATTTTGAGCAACCTAAGCTGAGTCTAGAACCACCTAATAGTAGGTCCAAAGCCTCCTGGACCATAGGCATGGGACGGGTAGTGCACGCATAGGATATGGTTTAGAATTGAACTAGAGCGCCTTGAAGTAATAACTTCAACATAGTAATCGGGTAGCAGGAGATGATAGTCTGTTCCCGCTGAATAATATGAGCAACCCCTACCTTAAGGGAGTTGCGAAGTATTATTTATGTTGCACGGGGTGATCCTTTAGGCTAAAAAACTTAGGAACCCCCCCCCCCCTTTTTTTTGCTTTATATACTTGTTATTCACACTTAGTCATTTAACATAGACCAATGATGTTGTACCCTTGTAACCTTTAAGATTTGTACTGGGCATTTATTCTCATGTGTTACAATAAGAGTTTTCAACTCCTATATCATTCTTTGCTTATTTGATCACCTAAATTAATTACCTAATCCACATTCGGCTGGGAACTATAGTTATGGACCTCGAAGAGTGTGTAACCTCTTCTCTTTGACGTAATTTGAGCCCTTACCAGATCTTTGGTGACACATACTAGTTAAATCATAGTTATTTGCAAATAGGTGCCCTAATGCACCTTAAAAATCGTTAGGTGGAGAATCTTATATTTTAATACCCATACTTACAAGGGTTGTCACACGTCGAAGCCTGCATTCGCGAGAAAATGAGGCACGACAAGCGGCCACGTGGATTGCTGCAGAAGCTAGAGATTCCGGAGTGGAAATGGGAGTGAATCACTATGGATTTCGTTGTTGGGCTCCCACGGACTAAGAGGAAGTTCGATGCAGTTTGGGTGATTGTAGATAGATTGATCAAGTCAGCTCATTTCATTCCTGTGGTTGCCACTTATTCTTCAGAGTAGTTAGCTCAGGTTTATATTTGCGAGATTGTCAGGCTTTATGGCGTGCCGGTATATATCATCTCTGAACGGGGTACGCAGCTTACATTGCGATTCTGGAGAGACGTACAGCATGAGTTAGGTACTTGGTGGAGTTGAGTACATTATTTCAATCTCAAACGGACGGACAGCCCGAGCGCACTATTCAGATATTAGAGGATATGCTTCATGCATGTGTGATGGATTTTAAGGGTTCTTAGGATCAGTTCTTGCCACTTGTGAAGTTTGCTTACAACAACAGTTATCAGTCGAGCATTCAGATGGACCCGTATGAGGCTTTGTATGGTAGGCAGTGCCGGTCCCCGGTGGATTGGTTCGAGCCGAGTGAGGCTAGACTATTGGGCACAGACTTGGTTTAGGATGCCTTGGAAAAGGATAAATTGATTCAGGATCGACTTCATACAGCCCAGTCCAGAGAGAAGAGTTATGCGGATCAGAAGGTTTGCGACGTTTCATTCATGGTTGGGGAGCAGGTCTTGCTCTTGGTTTCACCCATGAAGGGTGTTATGAGGTTCAGAAGGAAGGGCAAATTGAGCCATAGATATATCGGGCCTTTTGAGATTCTTGAGAGGGTTGGAGAGGTGGCTTACAGACTTGCACTACCACCTAGTCTTTCTGCAGTACATCTAATGTTCCATGTTTCCATGATCCGGAAGTATCATGGCGATCCGTCTCATGTGTTAGACTTCAGCTCAGTCTAATTGGACAAGGATCTATCTTATGTTGAGGAGTCGATGGCCATTTTGGACAGGCAGGTTCGAAAGTTGAGGTCGAAGAACATCGCTCTAGTGAAGGTTTAGTGGAGGGTTCATCCAGTCAAGGAGGCGGCGTGGGAGACCGAGCATGATATGCGTAGCCGTTATACTTATCTTTTCACCACTTCAGGTATGTGTCTATACTCGTTCGAGGACGAACGTTTGTTTAAAGAGGGGGAAGATGTAACGACTCAGCCGTTCGTTTTGAGAGTGCTAGACATGATCCTCTATTTATTGCTCCCTTTATCTCATTTTGTGGTTACTCGACTTGCCGGGGTTCTTAGTGTCGGATTCGGGAGAGTTTCGGAGTGGAATGGGACATATAGTCCCTAAATTGAAAGTTAAAGTCATAGGAGTTGACCGTAGTTGGACTTGTGTGAAGATGACTTCAAAATGGAGTTTCGTCGGTTCCATTAGCTTTGTATGATGATTTTGGTCTTAGGAGTGTGTCCGGATGTTGATTTGGAGGTTTATAGGTCATTTCGGCGTTAATTGGCGAAAGTTGGATGATCTTTAGAAAGTTTGACCGGGAGTAGATTTTTTTTATATCGGCGTCGGATTCCGATTCCAAAAGTGGGAGTAGGTCCATAATGTCAATTATGACTTGTGTGCAAAATTTGAGATCAATCGGACTTGATTTGATAGGTTTCGGCATCGAATGTGGAAGTTAGAAGTTCTAAAGTTCTTTAGGCGCGCAATTCATGGTTTTAGCATTGTTTGATGTGATTTGAAGGCTCGACTAAGTTTGTATGATGATTTAGGACTTGTTGGTATATTCGGGTGGGTACCGAGGGCCTCGGGTGTGGTTCGGATCGAATTCGGACCAATTTTTGACTTAGCTTAATTACTAAAGTCACAGGCATGCTGGTGTCATCGCACTTGTGGAGGGTTTGACCTCAGGTGCGGAATCGCGGGTGCGGAGGTTGAAGCGCAGAAGCGAAAGAAGACCTTAGGGACTGGGCTCGTAGGTGCGGACACCTTGGCGCATGTGTGCCTCCACAGGCGTGGCCTTTTCCTCCGCAGAAGCGGAAGTGGAGGATGGGCTTTGGGGCAGGTTCGCAGGAGCGGTCTATTTCTCTGCATAAGCGGTCTCGCAGGTGCGAGCCATGATCTGCATAAGCGGAACTCCTGGACCTAAGTGGAATCCTCACCTGTGATGGTTTTTCCGCAGGTGCGGCGTCGCAGAAGCGACCCAAAGGCCGCAGAAGCGAAAGTCGCTAGGCACAAAAGGGGAAATTCGATGGTTTGATTTCATAATTCATTTTTGGACCTAGAGAGCTCGGATTAAGGCAAAAGTTTAAGGGATTTTCAAAGGAAGCATTTGGCTAAGTATTCTTGGCTCGTTTTTAATTAATTCCCACGAATCTATTATTGTTTTCATCATTTAATTAGTGTTTTTAGTTGGAAATTTGGGGGGAAATCGGGAAAACTTCTTAAGCTAAAAATTGGGGATTTGAAAGGCGATTTGAGGTCAGATTTGATTAATTCTTGTATTGTTGGACTCGATATCGAATGAGTATTCGGATTTTATTATTTTGGTCGGGTTCCGAGATGTGGGCTCGGGTCAACCTTTTGCAGCGATTTTTCAATTCTTTGCTAAAGTCGTAATATCACTATTTAAATTAGTTTCCTATAGTTATATTTATAGTATGAAATTATTCTGGCTAGATTCGAGCTGATCGGAGTTGGAAAATCGAGGGAAATGCCTTCTTATTGATTGATTAAGCGAGGTTTGAGGTAAGTGACTCATCTAACCTTACACGAGGTGACGAGTGCGTACACGAGCTAAATATTGAAATTTTGGTTTTATTTAAGTAGTTTCATTCTATGCCTTAACTAAGTTACTTTAGCATGTATAGTCATCACGTTTAGCCTAATTTCACTTGTTTACTTGTCTTATCTCTTATTTTCAACTTGTACTACACGTTTAATTGAATTACCTGCTTTCTTGATTCCATGTTCCTTATTTAACTGTGGGATTCTTTACTTGAAATTTGCTATTCTTGAAATATCGTTGTTTCAGTTCTTATGTTTGGTTTCCATGATTATTGTTGAGATGATTGTTTGGTTGTTGCACGAGGTCTCTGCCATGCCGTTGTTATTGTTGCACAATGTTTCTGTCATGCCGTTGTGATTACTGATACGCATGTGGTGGTATAAGGTCTGGGTGTTGAAACGCATGCGGTGAGATAAGGTGGGCTTGATACGCATGGCTAGTAGGGGAACTATTAGAAGTCATGCGGTGTGATAAGGTTGGCTAAAACGCGGGATGCTATTTCGGGAAAATAATTTTCAAAACAAAATATAAAGGCTCCCGCGGTGATATAAGGAAAGATTTGATATATTTACTTTTGGGACTACGAGGCGGTACCTCGGGAGTGCCCCTATTGATTTCCTCTATTTGTTGTATTGTTGTTGTTGATGATGTTCCTTAACTTGTATGATTTGTGCTTTCCTTTCATGTTGTATTTGTCTTTCTTTGATTTCGTGTTATTACCTTCTGTAAATTCTCATTGTTCATTTCTTAGTCATTTCATTATGTTATTATATCTTCTGCCTTGTTTCCTATTATTTCCAGTAGGGCCCTGACCTGACCTGACCTCGTCACTGCTCTACCGAGGTTAGGATTGGCACTTACTGGGTACCGGCGTGGTATACTCATACTACGCTTCTGCACATCTTTTTGTGTAGATCCAGGTACTGCCTACCAGACCAGGTACCAGTGAGCTAGTCCATATGTTGAGACTTCAAGGTACATCTGCCAGCGTCCACAGACCTCGGAGTTCTCCCTCTATCTTTATTATGTTGTTTCCTTATCCTCATTAGACTCTGATGTATAGGGATATTTAGTGTTTCTCTTTAGAGCTTGTGACTTATATCTACTGGGTTTTGGGAGTTGTTATACTTGAATTGTAGTTTTTGTTTATTACAAATGTTGATGTTTTGAGATTTGGCTTAATATTTCAGTTGTTTTGCATACTTGTTAGGCTTACCTAGTCTTAGAGACTAGGTGCAGTCACGATATCCTACGGAAGGAAATTTGGGTCGTGACAACTTGCCATCAGACCAAAGGCTATTCAACCATTAGAGAATGTTATTTCCTATAAGCCACTAGGGAGTGGTTCTGGAAGAGTCTCTGACCGGAGTGAACAGGAGACGTCCTCTTCAAGAGCACCATAAACATAAGAGGACTTTCTCTTATGAAACCCTCACAGTAAAGGGTTGGTTCTGGAAGAGTCTAAGCCCGGAACCTAAATGCTATCGGGGAAAAATGCACCATGCGCAATGCTTAAACAAAAAGTACTTTTATTTATCAAAAGTGCCAAACAACACAAGTACAAAAATACAAAACGAAAACAACAAAGGAAAAGAAAGCAAAAAGCTAAACTACGTCATTACTAGAACTCGGGGGAAGAGAAGCATCAGCGCCCCGGGGAGAAGTAGGCGGATCTGCCGCCGGCTCGGGATCTTGGCCTTCATCGTTATTCTCTTCAAGATCCTCCTCGATTCCTGAGAACTCATAACCGGAACAAGAAGAGTCAGTTGCATCAGGCTGATCCAGGAGGCATCCTCGAGCAGTTAACTCCAGCTCTAGGGCCTTAGCGATCTCATCATCAATATCAATGACGCCCGCTTTAGCCTCTTCCAAGGTTTTCCTCCTCATACATAGAATGTATTTTTTCGATGATGAGGGAATCCGCTCGGCGCTAAAATTCTAATTTATGCCTATCATTCTCGGTTAGAAGGCTATCCCGCTCAGATCTCGTGGCGCTAATGTTAAGATCAAGATCACGGATAGTGGTTATATGAACCCTATTATGTTCCATGATCTTCTTATTGCTATCCCCCATCTGGACATGCTTCTCCTCGGCAACAGCAGCCTCTTCAGCTTTGGAGTTCAATGTTGCCTCCAAGTTATTCACTGTCTCAATGGAGGCAGATTCGCGCTCGGCAGTAGCAAGCACAACATCTTGGACCTCAGTCCATTTAGCCGTAGCTTCTTGAAACTGTACATTTAGCTGAGAGGCTTCTTGGATGAGGGCCATCACTTCCTACACACTTTGTTGCAATTGAGCCTCTAACTGGCTCGCCTCAGCAGCTTTTGCTTCCAGCACCAAGAGGCGAGCAACAATTTGGTCCCTCTCGGCCAACAATTGAACCCACTCATACTTGAGTCCTTATTTATCAAGGATCAATTTTTAAAGGCCCTCGGAAGCAAGGAATTTGGCCTGCGAAGCAAATACCAAAGTTAAAAACCTTGTCACGACAAATCATGAAAAAACAAGCAATAAAAGAGCAAGTTTGGTACCGATGCCGCATTGTGCATGGCATTATTTAACAAACACTCTCCTGAAAGAGGGTATATTTTCTTCTTAACCTTTTTTTAAGTCAACGGCTTCAAATAATTGGCAAGTTCCACCGGCCATGACAACAGATGGCACTCCGTGAATACCGAGAGGGAGACACTCCTCCTCTGAGGATCTGCAGAAGCGGGCGAGTAGTTGTTCCCAAAATTCCCATGGTCTGGCGACTGGGGAGGATGGACATCCTCCTCTTGGGCGTCTACGGCCGGTGGGGGAGATGTAGCAGTTGCTAGTGATGAAGGTATGGACGACGTGGAATGAGATGAAGCTGATGGTGTTGTGGGTTGAGAAGCAGTTGCAGCAGAAGCAGTTGCTCACCAACTGAAGGCGGAAGAGGTCGTGTACTAGTCCTTATAATACCGGGAGAAGTAACTGGGACTGAAATGGGAGAATTGACATTATCCACCAAGTCAAATTCTCCCAGATCGCTTGGGCATCATCCTTGGTTGGGGTTATAAGCTCTTCATATTGAGTATTCTATTGAGTTGATGAAGGTCGTTGTCTCCTTTCTAGGGAAGCCCTTTCATCACTGGCTTCCCCGTCATGGTCAATAACCAAAGTGGTTGCGGCTGGCTCGAGTGCGGCTTTCTTAACTTTCTTATTCTTACCCTCGACTAAGGAAGAAAGCCGCCTTTTGGTTGCTTGTTCTCCGGTCGGGGACTCCAAGAGGAAGCGCTTGCACCAAAA
Organism: Nicotiana tomentosiformis; assembly: GCF_000390325.3. Lineage (NCBI taxonomy): Eukaryota > Viridiplantae > Streptophyta > Magnoliopsida > Solanales > Solanaceae > Nicotiana > Nicotiana tomentosiformis. The sequence continues at coordinate 40,922,559 of NC_090812.1, read as the reverse complement.
GCAGATCCCATGGTACTTGTTTGGGTAAGAGCCTCCTTCAACAACCTCACAGCCTCTACGAAATCAACCAAAATGTCCTCCTTGGGGATGGAAACAGAACCCTACAGGAGACCTGGATCCAACAAAAAGGTAAGGTTAGCCAGTTTTTTTATGTATAAAGATAAAATGAAGGCAAAATCAGTTTACCGTGATTCTTTTCCCTCCACCCGTACTCGGGGGCCAACTCTTTTCACCGGGGGGTCTCATGCGTGGTGATGTCCAGAATATTTTGAACCCAACGGTCCAGGCCTTTAATCCTTGGTGGTGTACACCGAGTTGCTGAAATAATGAAAGGAGAATGGTCAGCAATGATATAAACTGCCTTGTTTTTAGAAAACAAATAGATAGGCTTTGAACTTACGTGAACGAGTCCAGGACTCAGGGAAGGATGGAGTTGTGGCCGGGATGATATCCCTGGTGGCAATAATGACAAACCGCTCCATCCATCTACGGTTATTGTCATCATCCATGCTGGTAATTAATGTATGGTGGTCACGCTTGCTGAAATTTATTACTCCCCCACGAAACATCGTGGGGGAGCAGAGGTTCATCATATGAGCCAAGGTGAGGTCTTCCTTCGTTTCCTGACATAGACGCCACAGACATGCCACTGTTCGCCACACCGAAGGGCCCACATGTGCCAAACAAATCTACTACCGATGGCACAACTCCAAAATTATGTGGTCGAGTCCCCCGCTCAAAGAAAATACACCCAAAGTGAAGGGGTACGTGTAAACGTACGTGAAGCCCTTCTTAGTGAAGGTTACTCGCTCCACCAAATTGGGAGCAATAATGTTTAGGTCGTGACAATCACAGTCCTCCTTCACAACAGGAATACTGGAAAGGCGGATAGAAAAAGAGAATTTGCCAACAATCCAGGTGCGAGAGTTTGAAGAAGAGAACTTCTCTTCAAAGTCCTTGTCTATATTGATATGTTTGGAGATGATGGTTCTCACCGTAGAAGGGTCAGCATCAGCATCGACCTCTTTGTCTTTTCTCCTTTTTGGTCCCCCACCGAAGCGAAGACCGGAGTTCTTGGAAGAATTAATGAAAGAAGCCATAATCAGCAGAAGGTGATAAGAGTTTTTTGAAGAAGATTAAAGAAAGATGAAAGCAGAAAAGAGTTGAATACAAAGAAGGTGAGAGAGTTTATGGAACTGTTAAGTGTAAAAGAAGAAGAATGAGGTGTATAAGTAAAGGACTAGGCGGCTAAAATCGCGGTCATGATTAACTCGAGAACCGACAAAAATATTGCTAAATCGTGGGGTAACACGTGTTCGAAGTATTAAATGCGAGGAGACGTGCGTCTTATCAAGCATTGGAAATTTTTTAGAAGGGTTCAGAAAATGTCCCGCCAAGAAAGGAATCTTCACCAGCTTCCCAGTAACACAAAGATGTGCCACCAGAAAGCAAGGGGATAGGGTAAATTCGATTTATATTAAATGATCATATGATAGTGTGACACGTGGAACCGTAGACAGATGGAAGATAAAGCGAGTAGAAACCAGGTCTGAAGACAACAACTTCAGTTGGCACCGGGAAGATCCTGAAGGGAACACAGTCAACAGAAGCAAATGAATGTTTGTCACCAAATGACATTTAATGAAGAATATTTCACGGTATTAAATAACATAGCCGTTGCAGAGAATTTTGGCATTCATGGCATGCCGTTATATATCCATCAATGACCCCCATTATTGTCGTTTAAAAGGGGCTTGATCCTAGGACCTTATTCCCTATGTATAGCTATAAATAGTGGCTTCAACAACCATTGTAACACACGAAAATTCCGACAAACTTATACTACACACTGTTCCAAGCTGAATAATACTTTATTTTGTGTCAATATTATTCTTATTGCTACCTTTGGAAGCCTTGCTCCCGGAACCAGGTTGTCTGTTATTTTATCTCGATTTCAATGCTAAGTCTAGTATTTTATTTTATTTATTTATTATTTTGGGATCAATCGATTCGTTTATCTATAAATCACGCTATAAATTCAATTGTACCGTTTCACGGGTAAATAATAAAACTAACAGATTTTCATATATCTTATGCAGTATTTTATGAGGAGATTCATATCAGAGCAGACACCGCATTAGCAATGTGAATTTGTATCTGTAACAAAGTTATATCTTCGAAAAATTACTGGTAATGTAGAGTTTTGTACCGACAAATACCCTTTGTATCCTCTTATAAGTTACTACTAGTATTATTCATCTTTTGATTGTCATATAGAAACAAAATCGAGTTCTCAACAAAAACTCATATATTTTCTAGCAATAAGAAAACAATTACATATGTTTTCCATGTTTGATTCATTTAAAGAATTAAATCTCTTAAATGATTCTAATTAAATCTCTTAAATGATTCTATACACGTTACATGTTACTAATAGATACGGAATGAGTTCAAGGGGTTACAATTTTCTCGATCAAATGAAAAGGATTCAAACTATGGGCGTGTTTGGTATGAAGGAAAATGTTTCCAATTTTCTCGTGTTTGGTTGGCTTAATTGTTTTGAAAAATATTTTTCTCATAAACTCATTTTCCTCCAATTGGAGAAAATGTTTTCTCTATCAAAAGAAGGAAAGATATTTTTCAAAACTCTTTTCAACCTTCTCCACCATATTCTCCATCCCCACCAACCCACCCCAGCCCAAATCACCCCTACCCACCCGCCCCAACCCCTTACCCCCCACACCTCACCTACTCCCACCCAGCCCAACCTTGCCCACCACTAATTCTAAATTGAATTATTATAAATAGTACTTTCTTTTCATGTTGTAGATAGAGTATTTTTTTTATTTCAACAAAATGAGTATATTCTTTTCATGATATAGTAAAAGTAATTTTCTTTCATTTCAACAAAATGAGTATTTCATGATGTAGAAAAAAGTGTTTTCTTTCATTTCAACAAACTAAGTATTTTCTTTTTCTTTAAATAGAAAAATATTTTTTTTTCCAACAAAATGAGTACTTTCTTTTCATGATTTAAAAAAAGTATTTTCTTTCAGTTTAACAAAACTAGTATTTTCTCTTCACGATGTAGAAAAAATATTTTCTTTCATTTCAACAAATTAATTTCTGAAATAGAAAAAGTATTTTTTTTTCCAACAAAATGAGTACTTCCTTTTCATAATATAGAAAAAGTATTTTCTTTCATTTCAACAAACTAATTCCTGAAATAGAAAAAGTATTTTTTTTTAACAAAACCAGTACTTTCTTTTCATGATATAGAAAAAGAATTTTCTTTCATTTCAACAAAAATAGTACTTTCTTTTCGTGATGTATAAAAAGTATTTTCTTTCATTTCAACAAACTAAGTATTTTCTTTTCCTGATGTAGAAAAAATATTTTCTTTCATTTTAATAGAACGAGTACTTTCTTTTCGTGATGTAGAATAAGTATTTTCTTTCATTTTAACAAACTGAATATTTTCTTTTCATGATGTAGAAAAAGTATTTTCCTTCATTCAACAAAATGAGTAATTTCTTTTCAAGTGGTAGAAAGGATACTTTCTTTTTCTACAAAATAAATATTTTTTTTAATTTATCGAACTCAAATTTCAATGTTATTCTTGTGTGAAAAAGTAAAGTAGCACATTAGTTCCTTTAAATTTGTGTGAATTGTGAAAAGAATAATTAAATTCTTGAAAAAAAAAGGGGGGGAGGGGGGGAGGGGAGAGTACAGGAACATAGGAATTTTGGGAAAGGTGGGTTGAGGAGAGTAAAATAAAAAATTATTTTCATAAAAATATTTTATACTCTCTAACCAAACACTAAAAAAAAAAATTTCACAAAAAGTTTTTCACTCACCAACCAGACAAGGGAAAATAAATAATAAAACAACTCATTTTTCATACCAAACGCACCTTGTATGTCCAAAATCAAGTTAATCAGATACCCTTTATTCCCGTCGTACTATCTAACAAGTAACATGTAGTGCTCTAGAGGAGAATCCGATCACTTGGCCCTCGTTATATACACACGAAAGAGAATATAAAAGAATTGGATGCGCAAAATTTAATAGGGAAGCTTATAAGATTCATCGTAGAGTCAGTTCTCTCTTTTACCTTTATATAAGCTTGTTTAACTGGCCGGGTTGATCCATTTTCGGATTGGCCTAGGTCGGTTGTAACCCGGACCGATCCGGACCGGTAGTTAGGGGGCGGGCTAGGTTAGAGAGGTTGGTCTATTTAAAAAAATCCGATTAACCGGACCGGTCAAATCCGGTCAACGAAAAATACTGTTGAACCGGTTAACCGGACCGGTTCAACGACTATAAATCTGATTTTTTTTATAAAAAAAAGTCATATGACCGTTGTCCTTCAAATTTGACCGTTGCCCAACAGATATTTTGTAAGAATAACCCTTTTTGGGCAATAATTTTTAAAAAATAATATTTTTAGTAATTACTTATTTAACCCTTTGAAAAACTATAAATACACCCCCTCCCCCCCCCCCCCCCTCTTCATTTCTACACTCATCTCTCATTTCTCAAACTCAAATTCTCAATTCAAGTTAAATCATGCCCCGTGATTCTAGAGTGCGCTCATATGTTTGGGAACACTTTGAAGTGGTAGAAGAAAATGAAAAGGTTCACAAAGTAAAGTGCAAGAACTGTGGTCGAGTCTTAAATCTTCGTCGAAAGTGGGAGGGCATAGGCTGTGTTAAGGAGGCATATGAAGAATTGTCTTGAGCATTCTCCAAAAATTCGTATTTAAGATTTTAAGTTGATTTTGAGACAATTTGTATTATTTTAAAAGTATTAGACGTATTATGCTTAATGTTTTAGTTTGTTAGATTAATTTGAAGTATTATTATGCAATGATAAGTACAAGTTTGAACTTTAATTTGAAGTATTAAATGTAAACTTTAATTTGCAAGTTTGAACTTGAAAATTATAAGTGCAATTTTTTTTCCATCTTCATTGTATTCTATTATCTTAAATTTTTAATGAAATATTCAAAATTTCAATATAAAGATTTTAAAGCCTTTGCATCATTTTATTCAAACACTCTTTTTATAATATTGTTTATTTGTTTTATATTTTTACTTTATATTAATATAAATTATGATAGTTATACAAAATACAAAAAAAATAAAAAATAATAACACTAACCCGGCCCGGCCCCTTGGACACATAACCCTTCCGGTTCATTTTTTACCCGAATGGACCCGGACTCGTTGAGCCCGATATTGAAAAATCCGTAACCGGCCCGGATTTGAAACCGACCGGTCACCTTTTTTCCCAACTCGGCCCGATCCGGCCCACCCGTTAAACACTCGTATCTTTATATCTTTGCTACACAAATGAGTGTACATATACCTATTGTCAGGGGTAGAGCAGTATACATGTTACTGAGTTCGGCCAAAGCAATATATATGTTACGGGTTCGATCAAAATTTGGTCTAAACTTATGTATTTATCTTAAAAATTTATTGAATATGTAAAAATTCTAAATTTAAAAGAACTAGAATATCAAACTCAGTTAACTTTAAATCGTATCTGCACCTCTGCCTGTTGTGCGCTCTTCTTTTAATGCTTGCATGATTGCGTTTGCATCTCCTGTTTTTGCTTGTTTGCTCCATGACACTGCTCATCTCGTATCTGTCCTAATAGGTGCGTGCTAATAGGCATTAATTTGACACTCCAATTTTCTATACTATCTTCCTTATTTTATTTTTTCGAACATATAGCTGCATAAGATAATAAACATGGGGTGCATATATGTGTATTATATATCTATATCCGATCTATTATTCAGTTATTTTATTCTCATCTCTTTACTTTATTCTTGTCTCTTTTAATTTTTGTAAGTGGAACTATCTAGGGACGAACCTAGAGCATTGAATATGGGTTCCTGAAAACCCAATAACTCTTGCGTAAATTTTGTATTTATATTAATAAATTACTAAATATTTATAAATATATAACTGTGAACTCAGTTATTATTGCATATTAATTTGAATTTACGGTAGGAACTCATAAACCTTATATCCTAGATCCGCCTCTGGAACTATCTCGCTTATCTGTGATTGCTCAATCTCAACCATCATCTTGTGTTTAGGGATGACATCATCATAATGAAGAATGATTCCACTGAGGTGTAAACATTATTCCACGGAATAAATTAATTAGAATCTAGTGAGTTAATAACATTGTAAAAGCTAAACATGTGACGGACTAGCGGCTAAATTACTTGAACTATTAGTGGTGTAATAAGTAGCTAGGTAGATCATGAATTAGTGGTCAATAAGTAAGTTAATTAAAGTAGTAGACAAGTTGTAGTCTAAGCGATTTCAAGAGTTACACAAGGAAATAATTGATATTTTTCTCACAATTATAACTACTAAAATGTAAGATCATGCGTCTTCATGCTCCAACACAAAAGTAATGCGCCCCAATTTTCAACTGTTTTAGATAACAACACATGATCAAAATAGTCCATCAAAATTTTGAATTAAAAAAATAGTCCATAGTTTCTCTAATTGGACACTAGTCTTTAGTCATCTCGTGGAACTTCCAACCAAAGCACTTTACAAAAAAAGTCGTCATCTAGTTCTAGAAACACCAATAACATGTACACATCTTTAGAGCTCTCGTGTGGCTCGTAATTATATAAAACGAATAATCACCTTTTCAAGAGTCATCCTTGTCTGCGCACGTGGGAATTGGGATTTATCAAAATAGTATCTTTGTTATATTGTTCATTGTACAATGTACATAGTTGTCTATTTGTTAACCATAGCTTTACGGGTCTCCCAAGTATCTCTCTAATAGAATCTTCTTAAACCCTAACTTCCTCCTTGCTTCCTATTTTTCAATCAAGACTTTATATTTTCCAATCCCTTTTCTCCTTTTGTCTTATCTTTTCCCTTTTTTCTTCATTATCCCCTTCCAAGAAGCAGCCCTTTCGTACCTAAAATTTTCCCTATCCGTACCTATTTATACCTCTCATCAACAAATTCCATTTCCTACTCACTTCAACTTAATACTCCCTTCCCTGCTTGTTGAATTTTATAATTTCCACCTTCCAAATTAGCTATATCACGTGAAATAATTAGTTAGTATATATACGTTACTAGTAGTATTTAGTACAGAGATATGGATTATGGGGGGGTGATGAAGTGCAAGAAGGTCAAGAAACAAAGGAGGAGATCAGATGACCATAATTCTAAGAAGTCAAATATCAAAGTTGTGTATATTTCTACTCCCATGAAAGTAAAGACTAGTGCGTCAAGATTTAGGGCACTTGTCCAAGAACTCACTGGGCCAGACTCCGATATAGCACGAATTATGGAGAGTAATGGCGCAACAGAGTTTGAAGATCATAACGGACATGGCAATAATGAACTTCGTGAACTGCTAAAGTCTTCGTCACCATCACCATCACCGTCGTCGTCTTTGCTGCAAGCAAAGTCTAATTCATCGTCTGTGAGCTCAGAGTCTAATTATTTTACGGAACCTAATTTTGAGGATTTATTATTTAGCAGCCAGATGGAAGAGCAGTTCCTTGCTTTATTGGCTTCTGCTAATTCTGAGATTGACGTTCTTGGAAGCTATGATGCATTATAGATTTCTTATGTTTGTTTTTCTTTTAAATTATTGGATGGACGATAGACTATGTAGAGGTGTATATATATGTAAGGATATATTTTTTTACAGAACCGATATTCTTTAGATAGTATGGTATAATTTTTTTTGAATTATTGGGAGGAGATTTAGGAGACTTTAGGAGTTGGAAAGATTTAGAAAACCTTTTATTATGACAAAAATAATATTAGCACGGTTTCAATATTCAATATCAATCAATTAAGATGAATAATGTACTATTTTTCAATAGTCAAAATCAACTCCAAAGCCCTTTAACTAGTAGTAGTAATCAGTAAAAATCCACTAACTTTTAAACCCGAGCCACTTTAATTCTGACTAATCTATCGGCTTAAAATTTTGGAAAATTGGTCAATATACCTGTCTATATATAAAATGACTTAATTTTATTCTTCGTTATATTTTAAGGTCATTTATGTCCTTATTGTTAGTAAATTGTCCAACATATCTCCAACCGACCAACCTAAAATACAACAAGAGCTAATTTCAAATCATAGCCAAAGCACAAGGGTAATATTTGGATCCTTAATTTCCCAAAGTATTTTGACATTTGGACTCCACTACAATCACGTTGGAGAAAGATCAAATACTTCAACTAAATACTAGATAAATTATATTAACAATAAATGTATAAAAAGGTCCAACTGTATAACATATGAATAAATTAAAATATTTTGTATTGGTAGAATTGCCGTAGGTGGTTAAATTTGAACCTTTTGTGCCAAATATCACTATGATTTTTTGTGCGTGAAGTCTAAAGGGGTAAATATATGATAGTTCTTCTTTGTATGATTACGGTATAATGTGGATCTTTAATCCTAAAACAAGAGCTTCTTTTTGCCAAACGTCATTATGTAAAATATTAAATGATGTGCGTACCCGTACATTCATAGAGGCTATCAAAGTTGCTTATCATAAGTATAACATTATTAACATGCTTGTCCATCATTTGTGCATCATATTAGATTGAGATCATTGTCCATAATCATGTATCTTAGGTGATGGCTTCTTCATTTTCAACACCAAACTTAGTCGTATATATTGAAACTGAGTAAGTACCTTTTAATTAATTCTAATGCAACATGGTACAATAGATCTATGATATCGTGTTGAGTTTAGCTTTTTTATAATCGCGTGTGCCGCGTGGTGCATTAAACACTTTCACAGTGTCGAAACACCATTTTAGCCTTCCTTTGGTTTTTTTCTTCAACCAACTACATATCGATCGTATTATTAGATGACTTATAAATCCATGTTTCAAGTTTTAGATATGTTTTTATACATTGGGCCGGGGTACTACACATTCTTCCAAATTTGTCCTAACGTTCACACAACCTTTAATTTTGTATTTTGTTAGTTATAACCTTCGAGGTTGGATCGAGACATATATATTGATGTTTGGCTATAATTCCATATTTTAGTACATTATTTACCTTACATTTTAGGTGTTTTAATGTTAAATTATACTTTATTTGCGCGTAATGGAGTCTATTTTATGTGTATGTACATTTGAGATGAAATTAGAGCAAAAGGAATATTTAAAGTATAAAGCGTGCTCGAAAACAGTTGGAAAGAAGAAAGAAAGAATTGAGCAGCGGAAAAATGAACAAGCTGGCGAAGCAAGCTATTGAGCTCGCGTGGAAGCAGGCGACGCGAGGGGCAGGACGAGGTTGAGCGCGCGGAATGTCTCGCGTCGCACAGTCTAAGGCGAGTTGTATCTCGCCTTTTTACCTCGCGAGGCACGGTCCATAGCGAGCCTGATCCAGATTTTGAAGGCTTATTTCGTCTCCTTGTTGGACTTGGACTTGGGCTATGTCGTTTAGGTCTTTTCCTACACATATAAATAGATATTAAACACCACTTTTGAAGGAGTTTTTTTTTTTGGCGACCAAAGGCAAGAATAGCTCGTGGAACAACTTTTGGGGGAAAGAATCATCGAGTTCTACATTCCTTCATCTTTTCTTTGTAATTTAATTATGCAAAATACTTGGAAAATTGTTACTATAAGTATGAGTAGCTAAACTTCTAATCTAGGATTTTGATGGAACCTATTAGAGAATGATTTTTCTGTTACATTTAATATAGATTTGCTGTAGCTTTTTTTTTATTTTTTCAACTACGTTTATATTGTGGTTGGTTGAAGAGCTCTCAATCGACTGTGCCTATTTAGTATGTATTACTCGGAAGAGAATGCATATTTAGGTATTTGTTGAACAACATCACTCCTAACATATGTGAGTGATCAATACGGAGTGTTTAAAGATGGGATTAGAAGTAACGAAACCTTGGTGCGATCCGAGTGAGCCGTAACTTAGTGCCAGCTAGCGTAGTTCGGAAGAATATATTTAGTAAATTGTGATAGTTACTCGGGAGAGAATTACGACACTCAAATCGCTCATGATCGGTAGAGAAAACTTAGGCAAATTTATAAGAAACGTAGCGGAAAGGAGTCCGACAATAGGAAAAATCAAAACCTTAGATCATTCCAAATCTTGTCTACAACATGTTCGTAGTAATTACTGCATTTCCATTACTTGGTCTTTAGTTAGTAAACATACAATTCATTATTTAATATTTCTGAAGATTGATTAAGTGAATTTACGCGAATCTAGTATCTGTGCTTAGTAGGTTAATTTCCTGTAGGATTCGACTCCGCACTTGTAAACCGGATTATATTTGCAACGATTACTTAGTCCTTTTTATAAGGCATAGTTGGACGTGATCAAATTTTAGCGTCGTTGCCGGGGAATTAACGGTGTTATTAATTGCAGCTAAAAGAAGTGCTAGAATTCTTAGTGTAGTCAATTTTCTTCATTTTAAACTAAATACATTAAAATTCTAACGTTTGTAGATTTGAGTGTTACAGGTGCATGCCTAGAAACTCCTCAAGAACTGGTGAATTATTTGAAGCATTATCAGATCCTAAGAAAGTTTTCAAGGCACTGAATCGTGCAAACAAGAAGGACAAACAACAACAGAACAAATCGAACCAGACATGGATGACGTAATAGAAAATCCAAACAACAGAAATAATGTGAATGACCCGAACAATTAGGGTGTGGCACCTCTTGTGCCAGATGCAGCCTTGTATGATTGGGCATAACCCACCGCCAAAAATCTGGCAACCGCAATTGTAGTCCCTCATATACAAGCGGAATCATTTCAAATCACAAACAACATGCTATATTAGTTACAGAACAAGGGATTGTTCTCAGGGTCTTACATTGAAGATCCTCAGCAGCATCTGAAAAATTTCCTGTCGATATGTGTCATGCAAAGGCAACCTAATGTGATACCGAAAGCAATAAAGTTGTTATTGTTTCCATTCTCGGTGACGGGAGAAGCTCAGACTTGGCTAAATTCACTCCCCATAAACTCCATCACTACTTGGGAGGAACTAGTCAAGCAATTTTTGAACAAGTTCTACCCACCCAATAAGACTGCCAAACAAGTTGATGAGATATTGAGCTTCAGGCAGAGACCAACAGAAACACTACAAGAAACGTGGGAGAGGTTCAAGGGTAGGCTGGTTAAGTGTCCACATCATGGCATTTCAGATCAGATGTTGGGGCAAAGATTCTACATGGGATTGACAGACAGCTTAAATACCAATGTTGATGCTTTAGCAGGTGGAGCATTTTTGAGCAAATCATTCAGAGAATGCAAGATCCTACTTGATAAAATGGCTCAAAACTCAGGATGGATGACAAGAGACTCTACGATCACTTATGTCGTTCACTCAGTGGCTTTGGACCCAAACAACTCCATAGCCAAAAATATGGCCACTCTGATGACGCAAATGAGTATCCTCACCAAAAAGATCGATGAATCAGGCCAGAAGCAGCAGGTACACATAGTTGACGCGACTAATGGGGGCTTATGTACACTGTGCATTAACCAACCATATGTATGCCATGTGGCCAACTATGGAGGACAGAGGCAAGGTGGTCAGAATTGGGTGCAACAGAATCAGCAATATAGACCGGCACAGCAGCAGTTCAATAATAGAAGCAATCCTGGAGTTATGCGACCACATGGTCAAGTTGTGCCTTACCAAAGGCAACGGGGATACAATCAGCAAAATCAGCAGCCAGCTTATCAACAGCCTCAACAACAACAGATAGTGCGACAAGATGATAGGTTGTTTGAAATTAAAGGAATGCTGCAACAACTCATTGGGGCCAGCAGAAAAATGGAAGAAAAGGTCCACCAGATGCAAGAAAAGGCGCACCAGATGCATGAAAAGTTAGTATCGCATGACTCGGCTATCAAAGGCATTGAGATTCAACAAGGGCAGATATCGATGACTCTGAATAATCGTCCCCAAAGGATGTTACTTGCGGACACCCATGTCAATCCAAAAGAGTAGGGTCCGAAGTAGCTTATGGCGGTGAGTCTAATAAATGGTAGAGACCTAGATCTAGAGCAAGAAATTGCTCGCAAAACCCGACCAACTAAAACACTTGTGCCAGTACCCATTGAGGTAGATGGTTAAACCGGGTTAACTGAGGTAATGATACAACATACACAAGAGAGCACAAGCAAGGAAAAAGAGGTTGCGAAAGAGACTGGGGTAGTGTAAGAAACAACAGTAGAAGTAGTGCCCGAGCAGGATAAAACTCAAATCACAGGAAGGAAGCGACCTCTAGCACCATTTCCACAGAGATTGGCCAAATATCAGAAGGATGAGCAGTATAAGAAATTCATGGAGATGTTGAAACAAAATCCAGGTGAACATTCCACTGATTGACGCCTTGAGGGAGATGCCTAGGTATGCCAAAATGATGAAGGATTTGATGTCTCGTAAGTTCAACTTTCAAAACTTGGCCACTGTTACACTAACCCAGACCTATAGTGCTGTCGTGACGAGACTCGTAGCTGAGAAGTTGTCAGGCCCAGGGAGTTTCACAATCCCATGCACAATAGGCAGCTATGCTTTTGCTAAAGCATTATGTGATTTGGGGGCAAGCATAAACTTTATGCACTTGGCTATCTACAAAAGGTTAGGCATTGGAAGAGAAAGACCCACATCCATGTTACTACAGCTAGCTGACCGGACAGTGAAGAGGCCATCAGGTATCCTTGATGATGTACTAGTGCAGGTTGGAAAGTTTGTATTTCCAGTAGATTTTGTCATTCTGGACTGCCGGGTTGACGAGGAGATTCCCATAATTTTGGGAAGACCATTCTTGAACACTGAGAGAGCACTGATTAATTGTGAAATTGGAGAGCTAAAAATGAGACTGAATGATGAAGAGATAACATTCAATATGCAGAAGTCTATGCGGCGACTAAGTGAATTTGCTAACTGCTCTCTAATAGAAGTTGTGGATGTAATTTTGGAGGAGGAAGATGAGACTCTGAACGCTAAAGACCCTCTAGCAGCATGTCTCATGAACTTAGAAGAAGTAAATGGAGAGGACTTGGCGGAGTAGGTACTGGCTCTTGAAGGCCAAGTGTTCTGGAAAAGAGAGCTTGAATTTGAGTCATTGCACTTAGAAGAAAGAAAGACTCTTCCAACTAACCATCAATCGAAGAGCCACCATACTTAGAACTGAAACCGCTACCATCTCACCTCAGGTATGCTTTCTTAGGACCTAACTCAACTTTACATGTTATTATCTCATCGGGTTTACTAGATGTGCAGGCAGAACAACTTTTGCAGGAACTAATAGAGTGCAAAACTGCAATTGGTTGGACCATTGCAGACAGTAAGAGTATCAGCACGGCCTTCTATATGCATAAGATTTTATTGGAAGATGGACACAAGCCTTCCAGAGAACATCAAAGAAGGCTGAACCCCAACATAAAAGAAGTTGTGAAAAAAGAGGTGATAAAGTGGTTAGATGTGGGGATCATTTTTCCCATCTCCGACAGCAATTGGATTAGCCCAGTTCAATATGTGCCAAAGAAAGGTGGAATGACTGTGATACAAAATGAGAACAACAAGCTGATCTCAACAAGAACAGTCACGGGATGGCGAATTTGTATGGACTACAGAAGATTGAATAAGGCCACCCGAAAAGACCATTTTCCCTTGCCGTTCATTGATCAGATGTTAGATAGATTGGCTGGGAGGTCCCATTATTGCTTTCTGGATGGATACTCGGGGTATAATCAGATCTCTATTGCCCCGGAAGATAGAGAGAAAACATCATTAACCTGTTCATATGGCGTTTACGCTTTCCGAAAAATGCTGTTTAGCCTATGCAATGCACCCGCCACATTTCAAAAGTGCATAATGGCCATCTTCATAGATATGGTAGAAGACATAATGGATGTCTTCATGGATAATTTATCAATGGTGGGAGACTCATTCGATGATTGCCTAAAGAATCTAAAAAGAGTGCTGAAAAGATGTGTGGAGACTAATCTTGTGCTCAACTGGGAAAAGTGCCATTGCATGGTACGAGAAGGTATAGTCTTGGGGCACCTAGTGTCAAGTAAGGGCATTGAGGTGGATCGTGCAAAGGTTGATGTGATAGAAAAGCTACCACCACCCACGTCCGTCAAAGCAATAAAAAGTTTCCTTAGCCACGCCGGTTTCTACAGAGGGTTTATAAAAGATTTCTCCAAAATTGCTAACCCCTTGTGTAAACTGCTTAAAAAAGATCACCCTTTTGTGTTTTCTGATGAAGCAGGGTAGCGTTTGAGGAGTTGAAGAACAAACTGGTGACTGCACCAATCATAGTGGCCCCCGACTGGGGACAACCTTTCGAGCTGATGTGTGATGCAAGTGACTATGCTGTGGGAGCAGTTCTTGGGCAACGAAAAGATAAATTCATGCATCCGATATACTACGCAAGTAGAACCTTGAGCGGTGCCCAACTAAATTACACAGTGACATAGAAGGAGATACTAGCTATGGTGTTCGCATTTGATAAATTCAGGTCATACCTGATAGGCTCAAAGGTAATTGTTTACACTGACCATGCTGCCCTAAGGTACCTAATTGAGAAGAATGAGTCAAAGTCGCGCCTAATTCGATGGGTGCTACTGCTACAAGAGTTCGACTTGGAAATTCGAGACCGAAAGGGAATAGGAAACCAAGTTGCTGATCATTTGTCCAGGCTTAAAGGAGCAAAAAAGAAGGTTGAGGTGGAGGAGATCATGGAGACTTTCCCAGATGAACAACTTTTAGCAACGAGCCTCGAGGCTACACCATGGTATGCAAATATTGCAAATTACCTAATAAGCGGTATTGTTCCCTATGACTTGTCTTCTGTGCAAAAGAAAAAGTTTTTTCGTGATTGTCGCATGTATTTCTGGGATGAACCATATTTGTTTAGGATTTGTCTTGATAACATGATCCGGAGATGCATTCCCGAGATAGATCAATCTTCTATTTTGCAGGCATGTCATGTTTCACAGTATGGAGGAAATTTTGGAGGTGTAAAGACAGCTGCTAAAGTGTTGGAGTCAGGTTTTTATTGGTCGACGCTGTTTAAAGTTGCACACTTCTGGGTGAAAAGTTATGATGAGTGCCAATGGACGGGGAATATTTCTCGTCGACATGAGATGCCCATGAACCCAATTCAAGAGGTGGAAGTATTCGATGTATGGGGAATCGACTTTATGGGACCATTTGTCAGCTCATATAATAACAAGTACATACTTGTAGCGGTGGACTATGTCTCGAAATGGGTAGAAGCTGTGGCATTTCCAACAAATGATGCGAAGGCAGTTATTGGTTTCCTGAGAAAGAACATCTTCACCCGATTTGGCACTTCAAAAGTTATCATCAGTTATGGGGGCACCCACTTCTGCAACCGAGCCTTTGCAAAGTTGTTGGAAAAATATGGCGTTCGCTATAAAGTTGCTACTCTGTATCACCCACAAACAAGTGGGAAAGTCGAGGTGTCAAATAGAGAAATCAAAAGTGTTTTGACCAAAACTGTAAATGCTACTCGGACTGATTGGGCGAGAAAATTGGATGATGTGCTATGGGCTTACCGCACTACATTCAAAACTCTGATTGGTATGTCACCGTACAAATTGGTGTTTGGAAAGGCATGTCACTTAATGGTGGAGTTAGAGCATAAAGCCTTCTGGGCGTTACGACAATTAAATCTGGACTTGGAGGCCGCTGGAACTAGTAGAGTCACAGAGCTACATGAACTCGACGAGTTCCGTTACCATGTTTTTGAGAGTACAAAGTTATATAAGGAAAGAATGAAACTTGTGCATGACAAAAACATTCTTGAGCGAAATTTTTAAGCCGGGAGACGTGGTATTATTATTCAGTTCGAGATTGAGGTTGTTTCCGGGCAAATTGAAGTCAAGATGGTCAGGACCATTTTATGTGCTAGAGATTCATCCCACCGGAGCCGTAGAGATTGCTTCAGAAGATGGCTCTCGCAAGTTCAGAGTCAATGGTCACAGGTTGAAACATTATTTGGGCATGGATGAGACGACAGTAGTATCGGTGACTCATTTGCTAGAGCCAAAAATGTTGAGCGAGCCTTAAGTCGATTACCTACGTCGTGCCGCGACGTTAAATCAGGAACTTCATGGGAGGCAACCCATTATAATGTTGTATTCGCCATGTCGTGACGTTCACTAAGGCACTCGTTGGGAGGCAATCCAATTAGTAGTTGATTTTTAGCGTAGTTAGATTTTTTTTTCTTTTTCGTTTATAGGAACTAACATGTTTGCAGGCAATTTCGGTGGGTCATGCACTGAACCTCACGTTGCGTGGTCCCTAGCAAGCTTGGCCAGGCGAAAAGCCACGAGTCGCCAGATCGAGTGCTCGCGTGGGAACTCGCCTTGCAAGGGTTACAACGAGATGCATCTCGCGTGGAGTATTGCGCCGCGCGCCCCAGAACTCGCATTGGAGCTCGCCTCGCGAGGGAGAAAGCGAGGCAGTAACCTCGCGTCGCCAGTTAAGTGAGTTTTTCGGTTATTTCTTTTCTTTTGTTTTTTTTAAACCCCACCCTTAAAACCTAACCTAAACGCCCCAAAACCACACTGCTCACAAAAGCTCACAACTCACACAAAAACATACTGCCAAACCCCCTCCCTCACAAACCCATTGAAGACAAGCATTCCTCTGCTCCTTTCTTCACCTGCAACATCAATTCAAGGGCAATCCCTAATCTTAAACATCTAAGGTATGATTTCTACCTCCATTCTTTAACATTTTAGAATTGGGTGAATGCATGTCATTGGATAAAAATTTTGGGGTTGTTCTTCATTGTAACAATGTGTTTGTGTGTCCCAGCCCCATGAACCCTATAGGAATGGTGTTGTTTTTTGTGTGAACAAGTGGTAACACGGAATTCCCAAGCCGAGTTGGGAGGGTGAGGCAATCCCTCATCTCTACAAGCACTCTCATGGCACTAGTGCGTGCTAAGTGTTTGTCATAATGCCTCAAAGGCATTCTTTGTCCCCCATTGGAGCCCGAGTCTCCGGTAGTGTAAGACTAGTGCTATGTAGCCGTGCACCACTTTAAAATTTTAAGTGTGGGGTGGCTCACCGATAGCCCGATGCTTAAAAATTGGAGGAAACATCCTTGTGTCATTGCTTGATTCTCATGCTAAGAGAAGGAGATGAGGTGAAGTCTGAGTAACCTCAGAAAATTGTTGAACATTATTTGATGAACTCTTAAGTGTGGGGTCGCAAGACCATGTTTTGAATTTTGCAATGCGTCCTAAACTGATTAATGCTCACTTGTGTAGGTACAAACATGCCTCCAAGGAAGGACACCAGTAAAGGCAAGGTCACATCCACTGCTCCGTCTAAGGCTAAGGCTCCTTCCGCACCTCCACCGAAGAAGAGAAAAGAGAGGGGGAGCCACTTCAAGTCAAGTTGAAGGACTGCAAGCAGTGGCAGCTATAGCAGCCACTCGCCCACAACCTCAAGGACAGAGGGAGTTTGGACTCAAGAGCATACCTCCACATGTTAAGGATCGGTACAAACGTTGTAGGCCGAGACATATACATCCGGAATATGCTATTCATGAGCGTCGCCTGCAAGCCAAGTACCAAGCAATCTGGAGAGGTATTAATGATTTGGGGCTGAGTTACGTGTTCAAAAATACCGGGAATATTAATGTCAATCTGGTTCGGGAGGTTTATACCGGTTTTGATCTAAATAATCCTGAGCAGCTGGTGCCTATTAGGGGAAGGTTGATCGATTTTTTAGCATCGGCAATATGCAATTTCTTAGATGCGCCGGATGTTCCCCAGGAACCCTTGGACAACTTCATCGCCCGTCCTACATATTGAGAACTGAGACACACTCTTTGTGGTATCAATTCTGTGGCGGCTTGTGTTCGGGATAAGAAAACCAATCGTCATAGGAAATTTCCTAAGAAGAAAATGAAGGCAGAAGCTCAAGAGTGGTTGAAATTGATTAATACACGACTCCTACCTTGCAACCATGACACTCTTATTAGCCGTGAAAGGACGTGCATGTTATATTTCCTCATGACTGGCCAGAGGGTGAATGTGGGCCACTTGATCCGCTACCAGATGACTCAAGTAAGAAGTACCAAGAGAATTGATCGAATGCCCTTTGTAAACATGTTGACTCAGTACTTGAGACATGAAGAGGTGGAGGAGGAGAAAGCTTTCGATCACATCATTGATCAGCCCCTACGACCAATGGACATTATAAGCATCCGGGTTAAGGAGAAGACTGTTATGCCATCAATGACAGATGTCGAGCGCAATGCTCGCGATGACAACTTTATGGTCCATTTATATGGGATGATGGACTTGCAGCTTCGGATTGGGGGACGTTCGGCCACTAACAGGAGAGGGCCATACTGGAGGAGCATTTCCCGCTTAATGCTCATGCTCAACAGCTGGTTGGGCTTGGTGATGGCTACAGACTCCCAGAGGATGAGGATTTCAACACACATGAGCAGTCTGAGGCCGATCCGGAGCAGTCAAATGATGATGATGATGAGGAGGAGGAGGAGGAAGAGGAGGAGGAGGAAGCAGAAGATGAGGAATGAGCAGCCTTCGAGGATGAAGGCGATGACGAGGCTTGATCAAGGAGTTTTCATACACCCTACTTTGTTATTTTTCTTGTTTTGTCTGTTTGAGTGTGCACTGAGGACATTGCATGAAATAAGGGTGGGGTAGTAACTTGTAAATATTAGTCTTGTTTGAATTCATAGTTTTTTTGTAGTTAGTGTCGTCTTAACCTTTTAGAAAAAAAAAAGTAGAAAAATTGGACTCTTCCCGACAATAGATCTCCTAGACAGTTTTCTTGAGGGAATTAAGTCTAAAGAAAAAAAAATTTCTTTGTAGGTAGTGCAGTAATTTTTCTTCGATTTTTCTTTGTGCCGCGGTTCTTTTCCAAAGGTTTTAGTTAAACCGGGTGCAGTTAGTTTTAATTTTTAAGAGTAGAAACCACTGTGCTATGAATTGAATTGTAGCGATATCTCTTGACTTTGTTATGCCTTGAGAATAGTGAGTACTCTGGTTGTGACGCTTAGGCTCAGTTTTTGACTCTAGTAAACGTACCTTAAATCGTAGATTCTTAAATTTGCTTAACTGCTTTGACTAGAGTGTCGTGATAAAACCAATCCTGAGTGAGTTATGTGCCATGTCTGTGGGAGGTTTGTATGTATTCTGTGCATTGCAGTTGATGTCTAGAACTTGCCCCGTATGTATGCAAAGCGAAATAGTAGTCTTGTTCAGTCTGGAAAGTGATATAGGTATTTTTTTTTGTTGAGTCAGATATTTATAGTTTACCCGCCTAAATGTCATATAATGTAGTTAACCCCTTTGAGCCTATAATCATATTTTTTTGGTAACCACATTACAAGCCTTACCCTTATTTGAATTGACCATATATTTGAACCTTGTCACCTCTCATGAGCACTTGAATTGTGATGAATTATGTAAAAGTTAAAGTGTGGGGTGGTGGTTGGCTTTTGAGTAGAACAAATGAAATAAGGAGAAAGGTGCATCGTTTTGAAAAGAAAGAAGAAAAAAAATATATCAATAAAAGCCACTTAAAAAAAATAAAAAAAATACATATATAGTTGTATTGTATAAAAAAATAATTTTTGATGATGGTGGCTAGTGATATAATTCTGCTTAAAGAAGTATGGGATAATATACATTGATGTAAAGGAGGAGTTTTGGTTTGACATAAGTATGGGCGTGAGTGTTAAAGTATATGTATTAAAGTGCTTAATGGAGGTATAGTCACTCATATCTAAATGTATCCGACCCGACCCGTAGCCTACATTACAACCAAATAAAGTCCTACTTGGTCCTAGACTGAATGAGCTCGATGAGTAGAGTATTATACCACGGGCAAGCCTATGGTGCATTATTTGTGGCATGTGAATGTTATTTCTGAGAGCGAGTCAATTCTTCCTATATTGAGTCCCTACGGTCTTAAAATTTATTGTGTGTGGAACTAATATCTTTTGTTGTATGAGGGCACATGATTCATGATAGAAAGGTAATATCATTGACCTCCATGTTAGAGTAAGTAAGTGAATTGTGAATAATGCATGGTATTTGTTAGTCAAATCTTGAGGTGAGGATGTTACACCTTTGTGCTTAGTATATTTTAAAGATTCTTGGTGTGATGAGTTAAGGGAATTGCTTAAAAAGGTCGTGTCTATAAGTGTAGTTTGATTGCTAGAAGACGAGCAACATTTAAGTGTGGGGTATTGATATTTGGCTATAATTTTATATTTTTGTATATTATTTACCTTACATTTTAGGTGTTTTAATGCTAAACTATACTTTATTTGTGCGTAATGGAGTATATTTTATGTGCTGATACATTGAAAATGAAATTAAAGCAAAAGAAATATTTAAAGTATAAAGCGTGCTCGAAAACAGTTAGAAAGAAGAAAGAAAGAATTGAGCAGCGGAAAAATGAAGAAGCTGGCAAAGCAAGCTATTGAGCTCGCGTGGAAGCAGGCGACGCGAGGGTCAGGGCGAGGTTGAGCGCGCGGAATGTCTCGCGCCGCACAGTCTGAGGCGAGTTGTATCTCGCCTTTTACCTCGCGAGGCACGGCCCATAGCGAGCCTGATGCGATTTTGAAGGCTTATTTCGTCTCCTTGTTGGACTTGGACTTGGGCTATGTCGTTTAGGTCTTTTCCTACACATATAAATAGATATTAAACACCACTTTTGAAGGAATTTTTTTTTGGCGACCGGAGGCAAGAATAGCTCGTGGAACAACTTTTGGGGGAAAGAATCATGGAGTTCTACATTCCTTCATCTTTTCTTTGTAATTTAATTATGCAAAATACTTAGAAAATTGTTACTATGAGTATGAGTAGCTAAACTTCTAATATAGGGTTTTGATGGAACCTATTGGAGGATGTTTTTCCTGTTACGTTTAATATAGATTTGCCGTAGCTTTTTCTCTATTTGTTCAACTACGTTTATATTGTGGTTGGTTGAAGAGCTCTCAATCGACTGTGCCTATTTAGTGTGTATTACTCGGAAGAGAGTGCATATTTAGGTAGTTGTTGAACAACATCACTCATAACGTATGTGAGAGATCAATACAAAGGGTTTAAAGGTGGGATTAGGAATAACGAAACCTTGGTGCGATCCGAGTGAGCCGTAACTTAGTGCTAGCTAGCGTAGTTCAGAAGAATATGTCTAGTAAATTATGGTAGTTACTCGGGAGAGAATTACGACACTCGAAGCGCTCATGATCGGTAGAGAAAATTTAAGCAAATTTATAGGAAACGTAGCGGAAAGGAATCCGACAATAGGGGAAATCAGAACCTTAGATCATTCCAAATCTTGTCTACAACCTGTTCGTAGTTAGTTACTAATTACTGCATTTTCATTACTTGATCTTTAGTTAGTAAACATCCAATTCGTTATTTAATATTTCTTAAGATTGATTACGTGAATTTGTGTGAATCTAGTAGTTGTGCTTAGTAGGTTAATTCCCTGTAGGATTCGACTTCGCACTTGTAAATTGGATTATATTTGCAACAACCACTTAGTCCTTTTTATAAGGCATAGTTGGGCGTGATCATATATCATACTAATATTGAATACTATGGATATATCTAACTCTTTATTTTTTTTTTTTGCTCATCAGAGAACATTTATTAAAAGTAGGAAATTAAATAGTGTTATTACAATATGGAACTGATCTTAAGGATTCAGTCCCTGAATATCTAACTCATTATATGAGATATGATGTCAAGTTAACTTCTACAACTACATCATTTTATGATAAAGGGCTAACAATAAAATGTTTTCAATGTACGATAATCAGTTCACAAGCAAAGGATAATCGAACCATATACATACACATAAATATGTACATAAATACAATGATACAAATATCTAGTCACGTAAAATGCATATATATATATATATATATATATATATATATATATATATATATATATATATATATATATATATATATATATATATATATATATATATTAGTAAGTAGTTCATCTAAATTTATATTACCCACTTTATAAATTTGAAATATTCAAATGTTTGGCACCAATAATTATAAAATTATCTATTAACATGTTTCAAACTTTGATATGGTTTTCTGTTATTTAACTAACTTTCGCAATATTTTGGCTACCACTTTTAATCAAGTATACACCAAGGGTGTGTTTAGTACGAAGGAAAATATTTTTCGAAAAATATTTTTAAATTTTTTCATGTTTGGTTGGCTTAAATGCTTTGGAAAATATTTTCCTTATGAACTCATTTTCTTTCAATTGGAGGAAAATGTTTTCCTTATCAAGAGAAGGAAAAATATTTTTCAAAACTCCTTATCAACCTTCCCCACCCACCCCACACCCTCACACCCACCCACCTAATCCCACCCCTCTCTCCAAAAAGGCTTTTTTTTTCCTTTCAAATTTCAGTTTTTTTTTTCCGTCACCACCCACTCTACACCCCCCTCCCCCGTAAAAAAAAGTTTTTTTTTTACTTTTTTTTGTAATTTTAAATTTTTATTTTTTCGTTTTTCTACACCACCCACCCCACTGTCCCCCCCACCCCGCACAAAAAAAAGTTTTTTTTAAAACTTTTTTTTTTTGTAATTTTCAAATTTCTATATTTTTTTCTGCACCACCCACCCCCTCCCCCACCCCCCCCCCCCCCATGCCTTAGAATTTTTTTTTCTACTTTTTTTTTTTTGTAATTTCAAATTTCTATTTTTTTCGTTTTTATGCACCCCCACCCCACCGCCGCCCCTGCCCCTTCCCCCTCCCGGGAAAAAATATTTTTTATATATATTTTCAGTTTTAGTTTTTTCATCTTTCGGTTTACAGGTTCAAAATTTTACAAGTTCCAAAGTATGAGTTCAGAGGTTTATGTGTTTGGATTTCCCAGCTAAACTAATGGTGCAACTTAACTTAAATAGAGGGAGTACCAATTTACCACATTTTAACCAAAATTTGAAGTTTCTTTTGTAACACATTCAATTTTAATTTAATCTGCCTATGCATGTGAATATATTACTTTATGTTTTGAAATTGAAATGTCAACTTTTTGAACAAGGGATATTTAAAAAAAAGTCTTCTTATAATATTCTCTCAAATTTTCTCCATTTTATTCTCGCCAAAAAAAATAAATTAAAAGTGAAGGCATGACGTCACATAATACACCAACTAACTACTCGTCCATGTACCTAATACTAAGCACAAAACCAAATTAAGATATTCACTTGAAAACAAAAACATTAATTTATTTAGATAAAACACGACTAAAGCTAAAAGGCTAAAGTAGATCCATTTAAGTTAGTAACAAATTATATCATCCCACAGCCACACTAGAAGAAATACTTTAGCATTATTAGCATTAGGAAAAAAGAGAAGGAATTTTTTTTATTTGCTCCTGTTTGGTAGATGAGAGAAAGTGGACGGAAAAAGCGATTTCTCCTTTCTCTGTATTTTCCTTTTCCTTTCTCTCCCAACTCTCCCCGTATGTGAAGTATCGGGTCATTTCTCCTGGGCTCTCCGTGAACCGCCGGTTCAAAACGCATTTTCTCCGATGAGATTTCCGCCGCTAACATCAATTGAGGATTCCGATTTTCATCACAGCATTCGAGAACCGTAGATTTTGACTGAAGATATCAACATTCGAATACAAACCCTAGCAATCAGGTTTGTATTCTTCTTCCTTTTATTTTTTGTTCGTGCCCATATTTTGCTTTGTCGAACGCCTAAAGCTAATCTCTGGTTCGTCAATTTTAACCAGTTTGGTAATTTTGATCTGGAGAGTGATGTGCTGTTTGCATTTTCATATGATTTAGTGAATGCTTTCATAATATGTAATCTCTGATGAAAGTTTTGCTGTTGAGAGATTACAGTTAGTTTTTGGCTTGAGAATTTTAGTCGATTGGGTGGTTGTTTCCTAGATGAATTTTGGTTATTCTGATCCGGAGAGTTGATTCGTTGTTTTGCTCTGAATTATATAATGATTTAAAGATTTATTTAAAATGAATTCACCAATTTGAAATTATCATGATGCAGGTTTGGTCGTTTGGTTGGATGTGAATTTTTTAGGCTCTGAATTAGCTATTTTCTGGATCTTGTTACACTTAAGCATTAGAGGAATCCGTTATTGTTCAACTGTATTCTCTCTCTTTTGCTCGGTGAGAAGAAATATGCAGAAGAGCGGGAATCTTGCTAAAAATAATTCTTTGAGACTTACAACTCAGCAGTCTCTTCGACGTCTAGGGTTGTGTTCCCAGATTACAACAGCAGGGCAGCATTCATCTCCGGTTGTTTTCCCTGAAAAACGAAGTAAAGGAAGAAGTTCGATACGTGGAGAACTTAGTCTGAGTAATAATGACCCTAAGAAAGAGAAAAATGAGGAGCACAGGATTGACATCGGGGATGAGCAGTCTGACCTGCTCGGATATGAAGTGTTTTCTGGAAAGCTGGTTTTAGACAAGGGGAAGGCAAATAAAAATTCTGAGTTAGAAGCCTCAAAGGAGGTTACTAGCCAGGATGCTGTTGAAGCCAAACTTACTAGCAAGGCTATGGTTTGGGGTCCTGATATGCTGCGTCTGGAAGATGTTATTTCGGTAAGGTTCTTTAAGGGATTATGGGTTTTGTCAGAATTTGTATCACTTCCGTTTGAGTTTTACTAAGCAGTAGGTTCTGCACGTACCACAGGTATCATACTGTCCTGGACTCCGACATTTCACCATCCATTCATATCCCCTTAGAAGAGGTTTTTTAAAAACTCGAAGAAGCCAGAAGGATTTTCGCTTCTTAGCTTCTTCATCAGAGGAAGCACTTCAATGGGTAAATGCATTTGCCGATCAACAGTGTTATGTGAATATATTGCCTCACCCTCTGGCTTCATCAAAGAAGCAGGCTTCTGATTTGGTTACTAATGAATTTCCTCTCGAGTCATATGTACGATGTAAAAATCCTCCTAGAATGCTTGTCATTTTAAACCCAAGGTCTGGCCGTGGTCGTTCAAGTAAAGTATTCCATGACAAGGTTGAACCTATATTCAAGGTATGTTCTAGAACTGTAATCTGTTATTATCTAGCTGACAATTTTATTTGCACCTCTAACTGCATGATTTTTTTTAAAGTTAAGCTAAATGCATGAAAATATTGTAGTGGTCGCAATCATCTAGTGTTGATACCGCTGGATGTAAATGAAATAAATCGTTTCTCTAATAGCATTCTCTCTTAGCCAACAGTCCTTGCTGTTAGAAAGGGGATGTGTTTGTTCATTGCGTTATGCAGACTATCTGATTTGTCCCCCTAATCCCTATTTTCCTTTATGTTCATTATTCATTGCTTTCTAGTGTTTATCCAATTAGTTGCTCCGTTGCTTGTCCACATGTCTCTTATATTTTCCCCGTCCCCAACTGTCACGACTTGCATACAACTATAAAAATTGTTTGGGGTTTGGCAAAACTTGCAAAATGATTGAGAAAAACAAACACAAATTTTACTTAACCAAAAAAAATTGATAACTGCAAATGTTGTCATCACAATAACTATTTTTCTTGATAATTGTCGTCAGATATTTCTTTACAAATTATACATCTTCTCAATTATGAAGTCCAGAAAGGCTCAATTTACATAATCATATGCCTTATCCTAGTTCAGTTTGATATTTATCTTGGAATCAATTATTGCGTTTGCAATTGATGCTGTAGAATGTCAAAAGGGAAGCACTGCTACAAAAATCTTGTAGTTGCTTTTACTGGATTTATAGGTCTGAAGTCTCTACCGTTCAATCTCTCATATTGTTTTTTGGAATAAGCTCTATAAGGAGTTCTTAGTGTTTTATACCCCTATTACAACAACAGCAACCCAGTAAAATTCCTGAAGTAAGGGATCTGGGGAGGGTTGTGTGTACGCAGACCTTACCCTTACCCCATGGAGTAGAGAGGCTGTTTCCGATAGACTCTCGGCTCAAGAAAACGAAAAAGACGAAAGAGACAATATATCAATACCATCAAGTTTATACCCCTATTGTATGCATCATTTTTCATTTTGCACTGTCTTTTTATTTTTTTAACAATTTGCCCCTTGACCTATTTATTTCTCTGCAAATCACAAAAGAGTTCATAATTTTATGAATTATATAAAAAAAAATTGTAAGGACTAAAATAGGAATTATATAATTTTATAGAAAAAGAAGGGTTGAGAGATGGTAACGAGACATTTAATTTTTCCGTGAAGCTTTACACAAAAATCATCAAAAGCTTAGCTAATTAACATAAACTATGCCATTCCATTGGCTTGAATATTGTTCATTTCAGAAACATTCTATTCAGGAAGAACTTTTTAGTATCGTGGTGTTCAAGCTCCATTCTGAAGTTTGCTACTCTTCCGTCCAAATAAAAAGAAAAAATACGTCATTTGATTGCTAAAAAAAGATAAACAAGAAAAATGTTGATCTTGAGCAAATGAAGTGGAAACTTTTAAGTTTAATGCGATGGACGCATCAAGGGTTTAGCTCTCCACTCTATCCGAATCCTAAAATATCCAACAACTTCTGGAGTAACAATTAACATTGCTCTCTAAGCCGTCACGAGCTACAGCTTCCAAGAGTGATGTAGAAGTAATATACTATGAATGAGCATCTAGAATATATTAAACCTTGAAGGCTGCGAGAATCTCTATCTGCTCAGATGAACGATCTTCCGAAAGAAATTAGCTTCCGTTCTCCAAATAGATAAATAATCTATTAGAGATAATTTAAGTCATCAGTTATCTTTCATCTTTGGTAACTCTCGTGTCTTTGACAGAAATGCAGAATAACTTTAACATGTCTCTCTTGCCAGCTTAGGTATTAGAGCCGAGCAAAAAGAAACTCATTCCATGCATCATTCCCTTTTTTTTTTGTGTGTGAATACGGTAGGTAAATGCTTGATTCTTTCCTCTTTCTCCTTGCACTCTTCCTTTTCAGAACCCCCCACCCCCCCCCCCCACCCCTCTTTTTTCCCCCTTTAAATATATATAGTTCCTACCTTGCATCTCACAGAATGTACTATTTTATGGCTTTTAAGGTATGAATAAGTTAGGGGGTAAATTGTGGGAAACAAAAGGATAAATTGCAAACCAAAATGGTGCATACATCAGGTGTGCAAAATGCGAAGAATTCGCGCTATAAGAGAGGCATTCTAAATTGGTTTTATTATTCCTCTGACTAGTAGAGGAGTTCCTTCTGATACTTCCTGGTTTTAAGGCAGTACTTTTCATGTGTAATTCGTTGTGAGAGCCGATTGTGATATTAGGTGCAGATTAACAAAGTTATGTTTATGTCACGTATGCCTTCTATTGTGCATCCTTGAGATTCTCTTTTTTCAGAATTTCTCTTTGGGTGAATGTTTCCGATTCAATCAGATTATCTCAGACTGGATATCCTTGTTCGTTCTTGTTCTCAACTTTAACTCTGTTTCTATTGAATTAACAGCTTGCTGGGTTTAAGTTGGAAGTAGTCAAAACCACATCTGCAGGTCATGCCAAGAAACTTGCAAGCACGGTTGACTTCAGCACATGTCCTGATGGTATTTCTTTCAATGCTTTAGTTTTTCTGTTATTCAGTTTTAGTTGTCTAAGACCATGTTCAGCATTGTTTTTTCTTATATTCTCTGTTTTGGAAAATGTTCAGGCATTATATGTGTAGGAGGCGATGGCATAGTGAATGAGGTTAGTTATGGTCTGTCTTTCTCCAACTTCACAAGTGACAAGTGTGTATGTCTGCAGTGCATATATAGCTCAATTACTCTCCTTTCTTGCATCAATAAGTCAGTTTTTATGCTCAATAAAGGTTTTTCGAGTAGCATTAAATCGAGAGAGCTATCGTGACATAATTTAGGTGTGCACAGAGTTACCTGATTTGCTATTTTTTTCTTTAATAGCATATTGTTTCTTCTTTAGGATAGAGACATCCTTTATGTTGTTGTGGATTGCTTATATTGAGTCAATTAAGACCTAAGATGGCTGGCTTCTTTGAGATTTAGTACAAATACCGACCTTGTGCAAAGTTCCTGTACCCTGTAAAACAAACAGTAAGATCTGTCAATTATGAGTCATTAAGTTGGATGTTTTTCTATTTGAGATAGTGCTTCGTTTATAAGATGGATGCAGTTTCATCTAAGGGGTTGGCAATCTTGTTAAAGGCTACACAAAAAGGTTAAAGAACAAGAAAGCCTGATACACCCCCTTGATTCTAGAAAATATAATCACTCTTTGAGGCCCCTTCATTAGAATTTCACTTCTTTGTGTTTTCTTCAAGCAAGTAATAGTATACAAAAAGGGGGAAGATCCTCTATACATGAAGTATAGAGTGAATAAAGCCTATAAAGGGGTTTATCTCAATGGGATCTGGTCAATCATCTTTAACATGCTGGAGCATCATTTGGCACAAAAAGTACAAAGTTTGATGAGTCTCCTAGATTCTTTTCTGTTTTTATATCTTCCACCAGCTTTCTGCCCTTTGCAATCTCATTTTCAGAATGCTCTTTTCTTTTGGTTACACTCAGCCTCGTTTTTTTTTTAGCTTCTTAGTCACCCTATATGTGGTTCGTCCCTTCCCCGAACCCGGCGCATAGCGGGAGCTTAGTGCACCGGGCTGCCCTTTTTTTTTTAGTCACCCTATATGTAGTTATTGATTTTGTGTTCAGAATAGAATTTTCACATTTGTTGAATTATGGCCTTAAGCTAAACTGCATGCTGATAAATTTTACTATAGGTTCTTGACATCTTTGAACTGCTAAGTTGGTCATTCTGAACCAAAAAGTGAACTTTACCAATATTTGCTGGTTGACATTTAAAAGGTGTGCTCAGAATTAGTTAATCTAGCTTACTCGTCCAGAAAATTAAGTTAAACTTTCTTACATAACTTTCCTGATTCAGGTTTTAAACGGGCTACTCAGTAGGGATAACCAGAAAGAAGCAATTTCAATTCCAATTGGAATCATTCCTGCTGGTTCTGATAATTCTCTGGTCTGGACTGTGCTTGGAGTTAGAGATCCCGTGTCCGCTGCCATAGCAATTGTCAAGGTATGTTTCATCTCTCTTGATGCGTCTTCATGCTGATTATATTTATAGGTTACAAAAGACGTGTGCTAGCTCCAGTATAAACAAAAGAATATGCTAGGATTAGGGAGCTAACAAAATCAAATAATTGATCAGTGCTATTTACAGAAGTTAAGTTACTCCTACTGAACAAATAAAGCTAACATCTAGCCTTCAGGGAATGATTTGGAGTTGATTCCATCAAACATCCGAAATATTATTTGAAATATCTCACTACTGCTGCTAGGTTATCTACTCCTTTCATGTAGTGTCGATTTCTTGTTTCAGGGAGGGCTTACAGCTACAGATGTTTTTGCTGTCGAGTGGGTTCAAAGTGGTAGAATTCACTTTGGGACGACTGTCACCTACTTTGGCTTTGTAAGCGATGGTACTAAATCTTTTAATTCCTAGCAGTTATTAATGTTTATGCTTTACAATAATTTGGTAAGATAATCATGTGCTATGATAACTTTGTGATTATTACCTATACAAATGCAGATACTTGAGTAGGGTAAGATAAGGAGTCGGACACGAAAGAGGAAATTTGGAAAACTAGGGTATGCATTACCCTAGAACATGATTATTGATATTTGATCTTTCATATCGCCTAAAATGTCTAATCAAGAACTATTAGTAAATATTTATCAACCAATCATAACATGCCTATATCACTGAAAATGTCCCAGATGACAGAGTTTGCTAGGATTACTTAACAAAGAAGAGTCTATCAAACTTAACCTTCAGTTACGTGAAAGCATCTCAAATTATGTGTTTGCTTAAGACTTAAGGCAACTCCTTTTTTTCCTTTTTCTTTTTCGAGTTTTGTCTACTGTGCTTTCTATCTCCTTATGTGTTCCGACTTCTGTGTTTTAATTGAATAATTTGTTGTTATTACATTTAAAATGCATACTATCTGCCTTTTCTAATATATTTTGGCTCCAAAATTATGAATTGGGTAAAATGGTAATTATCTTGCCTCCTTTTTGTCTTCCAACTGCGGTATCCTGTTCCTTCTTAAATAGATGGTGCCTAAATACAAGGAAAAATTTGGGATGCAACTAACTGAATTGATATTGTAACTTGTAAAAGCATTTGTGCCTGACGATTACACGAAAAAACATGCATAGATTTGGTGTATGTGCTTCATAACTTGTCACTTGAAAAGCTGACATGTATCATCTGAGTTATGGTTTTATGGAGAAGCTTTTGCTGCAGATTCTTATAGGTATTGCCCTCGTTTCCTCTCAGATACAATGGGAACTATCTTGTTGGTCTCTGCATTAGTAAATATTGTGAGCTACCTTTGGGAGGGTATCCTCTATGAAATATTAGCTTTGTCATAACAGAAGATAAATAAAAAAGTTATTAAGACTAAGTAATTTTGAGAATGTAAAAGGTTGATTTGTTGATTGAAAAGGTTGGCATGTTGGCTCTCTGGCTTCGGTCTAGTGGTGAGAGCACAACCGTGATGTGTGGGTGAGGCAGAGGCTCATGTCACGGGTTCGAACCGTGCTGCAAACAAAAGCTCGGTATTTAAGTAGATAAGGGTAGAGGGGCCGATTACCAAGTTCCGAACCGTGTGCCATTGACTGTCGAAGATTTCTCGGTTATCTAAAAAAAAAGGAAGAGGTTGCCGTGTCTCTATGAATTCTCTACTTTCCTCGACAAGAGTGGGTTGCTCTAGTGGTGAGCACCCTCCACTTCCAACCAAGAGGTTGTGAGTTCGAGTCACCCCAAGAGCAAGGTGGGGAGTTCTTGGAGGGAGGGAGTCGAGGGTCTATCGGAAACAGTCTCTCTACACTAGGGTAGGGGTAAGGTCTGCGTACACACTACCCTCCCCAGACCCCCACTAGTGGGATTATACTGGGTTGTTGTTGTTGTTGTTGTTGTAGCAGTAGCAGTTGTGTTTTGCATGGATATTTAGTATTTATCAGTATATGGTATCTCTGTCTGAATTGCATATATTTTCAGATAGTAAGTGTACTTCAATTATCTATTGTAGTGCTGGAACTATCTGAGAAATACCAGAAGCGGTTTGGTCCATTGCGCTACTTTGTCGCTGGTTTCCTCAAATTCATGTGCTTACCGAAGTACAGTTTTGAAGTGGAATATCTTCCAGCGCAGAAAGAAGCAACTGGAGAAGGAAAAGGTTTGGTTGAGAGGGAAGTCATTGATATGTCTGAATTGTACACAGACATCATGAGGAGATCAAGCAAGGAAGGGCTTCCCAGAGCCTCTAGCTTATCAAGTATTGATTCTATAATGACCCCAAGTAGAATGTCCGCAGCAGACTTGGATACTACATGCAGTAGCACTGAGCCATCAGAATATGTGCGGGCCATTGATGCAAAATCCAAACGTTTATCTGCCGGACGGAGTGGCAATACAACTTATGAACCGGAAGTTATCCATCCTCAGCTTCCACTTTCAGCAACCCCGAATTGGCCCAGGACTAGGTCCAAATCAAGAACAGATAAAGGATGGAGTGGGTTGACTGCTACAAATGACCCCACTAGATCTTCTTGGGCAAATACAACTACAAATGATAAAGAGGATATCTCATCAACGATGTCAGACCCTGGCCCAATTTGGGAGACGGAACCAAGATGGGACACAGAACCTCATTGGAATATGGAAAATCCTATTGAATTGCCTGGACCAGCAGATGAAACTGAAGATGCTGTGCGGAAGGATATTGTTCAGAAGTCTGCAGAAGAATGGGTGACTACCAAAGGTCAATTTCTTGGTGTCCTGGTATGCAACCATTCATGCAAAACTGTTCAAAGCTTAAGTTCACAGGTTGTGGCCCCAAAAGCAGAGCCTGATGATAACACGTTAGATCTGTTGTTGGTCCATGGAAGTGGAAGACTGAAGCTTATCAGGTTCTTCTTGCGTCTGCAAATGGGCCGACATCTTTCCCTCCCATACGTTGAATATGTCAAGGTAAAGCAGCAAATGGATTTTGGATGCAAAATCCTTGTTTTTTCCTACTAAGGCAGAGTTTTTGAGTGCATTAATACAGGTTTCCCTGTCTACATGGAGGCCATTACTGTATGGATATTTTCAAAACATCAATCTACTTAGTAAAGATAAACTGCCTCAAGAAACTTACAGTTTCAGTTTAGAGCTCACCCATCTATTTCAGAAAATCTGGTTTAGAGACTTTTAATGAGGTTTTGTTGGTTGGTACTCACTGAATTCAAAATAAGCTTCATTCCTATGCAATGCAGGTTAAAGCAGTAAAGATTAAGCCCGGAAAGCACTCACACAGTAGCTGTGGTATCGATGGTGAACTTTTCCCAGTAAATGAGCAAGTGATTTCGTCCTTGCTTCCAGAACAGTGCAGGCTTATTGGTCGTGCCCCAGGTAATTGCAAGTGATTGATGCATGTATATCTTCAATAGGTCTCTCTACCTATTTGTCATTGAGGTCCTTGTAAATTTTGTCAATGTTGCTTACATTTTTTCAAATTGTATGTCAGCTTATATATTAATGTGTACCCTTGTCGTAACTTGTATTAATGCCTTTGAGAGTTGGCTTTGTATGGATATTGGCCTTATTCCTTGTACTGGTTTGACAAAGCGTGTAAATTATTGGTTTGCGTTTGTTGAGGAAGGAAATTTCACTCTTTTGGTTATCTAACACTTACCCTCTCTATCCCCCTCTTTGCTCCATTAAACCCCCCCCCCCCCCCCCCCCCCTCTAGCACTAGCACTAGCTGGAAAGGAAAGGGGGGGAAAAAGGCCCGAGAGAGGGGTGTGCTTCTTTGTTCTCTTGGCGTTGTTTAATTATTTGTTGAATTTTCTTTTTTCTATTGGTCACTTAATGAAATTTTGGTTGAAGTGGCAAGTTTACGACAGTATTAGTAAGGTTTGGGCATAAAAACATTATAAGGCTGAAAGTCGTCACTTACGTAAAAAGCCCCCCTGGGGGTCCCCCCACAATCTCGTCGCTGTTTCTGATAGAGTATGTATGTATGCACATATCTTTCACGGTAAATCTTGGTGGCACAATTAGTTGGTTACCTGAACTTTCTATCTTCTTGGTGGGCTTAATTTTTCACCTTTTAATTTTCTCACATTTTTTTCTCCTTCATTATGAATAGTAAAAACTAAATAAAGTATCTTTCACGATTTGCTAATACATATATTTTTATTCATATTATTTTTTGCATAAATAATACTATGTAAATTCCTGTATAATTTAATGTATGCATTATTTGATATTGACGAGCAAATGCTACATTAAGTAATGCAGCGATTATTTTTCTTATGCAACTAGCCAGACTTCGTATTATTTTATATGAATTTTTATGCAGGGATTTCTAACACCATGCAATGCCAAATGATTTTAGATGGTAAAAGAAATGGTTTAAACCCAAATATATACTGACTAAACTGTTTATTCTTTTGTATTTAGTTGAATTACATTTTAAGATTGAAATCTTTTTATAAATACTAGTCTTACGATACACGCGTTGCGCGTGTACACTATCTCAATGGATAAAAGAATTCTAAAAAGTCGTATAGATATTATATTGAAATATTGTGTCTAAGCTATAAAATAAAATTTTATTTTCCTAAAAATGATAAATGTTGATCCTATATACTTAACTCAATAAAAGAAGAAACTGCTCCATAAAAATTCTCAATAATTCGTCAATGTGTTCAGTCAAAAAGTTGTTCAAATTTTATAATTTCATTACTTAAAATTCAAAAATTATCATTCTTCCTTCGCAATTTCAGCAGATAACATTTTTAAAATCTTAATTTAAGAAGTTCACTAAAAATAAAATTAAGTTGATGAATACATTGACCAACAAGGAAACTAAACCTTAGTGTCCATAGAGAGCAAATTAAAAAGCGAGATATTAACTAACGACTTCCTATAAAGATATTTTATGAATATATTGC
Source organism: Nicotiana tomentosiformis (assembly GCF_000390325.3). Taxonomy (NCBI): domain Eukaryota; kingdom Viridiplantae; phylum Streptophyta; class Magnoliopsida; order Solanales; family Solanaceae; genus Nicotiana; species Nicotiana tomentosiformis. Next base: position 40,888,509 of record NC_090812.1, on the reverse strand, counting down.
ATTTAAGTTTTCTTCTTGTTCTTTTATTCTTTTTTCCTTTTGAACCTAAGACAATTTTGAATTTCCTTAATAGGGATATTAACTATTCTTTTCCTTTTTTAAACCAACGACAATCGCTCTTTGTTAGGGATATAGTTATTGAAGGAGTTTCCACTTATTCTCTTCTTCTTTTTCATTTTTTGTCATATTGCAGCTTTGTTTTTTTGAAAAAATTACACTGTATTTGTATTTTCTATTGTGTCCAACCAAAAATGTACTTATGAATTTCGTTATGATATATATATATATATATATATATATATATATATATATATATATATATATATATATATATATATATATATATATATATATATATAAAATTTTCTAGGATTTGCATAATTATAAAACAAAAAAAGTTCTTTAAAAAAGATTGAGTAGGAATATAATTGAGTAGGAATACTTTCGGATTATGTAAGTCCTTTTAGATTTCGTATGACTTTTTTAGATCTTAATTTTTGCTCTAGAATATTGTATGTCAAGATATTATTTTATTAAGGAATATAATTGTATTCCTAATATTGAAAAATATAAATATATGATAGATAAAGCTTCTTTTGAAAAAATATCTTAATTGACTTCAAAGTCGTAATATGAGGATTCGCAAATATAGTTTGTAATAACATACTTTAAATAAGGAAAGAATATTTATAAATTAAAATTTTAATTGATTTTAAAGTTCTAAATTGTAGGACTTTTTTTTACATAGTTCAAATAAGGAAGTATTTAGTAATTACGATTTTAGTTATTTTTAATGTCCTAAATATTAGGAAAAATCATTAAATGACTATTTTATCCGGTGTAAACTCTATGTTTAAAGGGTAAAAAAGGCAAACAATATTTAGCTAAGCATTTTCGTGTTTTTAATATAGTATAAAAGATAAAGTTAAAAGTTCCTACCAAGATGAGAAATTCTTAGACATTACTTAGAAACAAAGATAAGAAAACAAAAAACTCCTCTGTAGAACCTCCATTAAGGTTAATCAAACCTTGATATTTCAATTATAAGATTAAGATGAGATACTCACTCCAAGAGATTTAATTATGTACGTACTAGTGCGAGTTAGGATTTCCAAATTGCTTGAGAGAAAAATAGGTGATAAATATACACTGATAATGTGAATAATTTAATATCGTTAACTTAATTCAATCAGTTATACAAATAATTAATTTAATTCAATCATTTATAACAAATAATTATGTATACAGTCGAAATTGATTTTGGCCTTCGTACGATCGATCGAGGTCAAAACATAATGGATCGAAGAAAGATTTCATAATATCGAGATGGGTTCCTAAGATGGTATGAATGGGCTTCAGATTTCAGGTATAGGTCAAACACCGACTTCGAAGTTATTATCGAGCTCGGGCCCGAATCGAACTATGATGAGATGATTTCGAGCTTAAGGGGCAGAGGCCAACCGATATCGAGCCCAAATCATCACCTGATTCTGAGTCCACATCGAGCACTAGAAGCAATACCGACCAGCACCGAGGCCGATCGAGTTCGAGCTCACAGACAAGAGCCGTTGCAAACACACTAAGGGAGAAAATCTCAACGGAAATTAGGGATAAGCTGATTTATCATGGGTTCTCCACTATGTATTTTTAATTATATCTAAAGTAGGATCCTCTACTTTAAAGAGGATGACTACATTTCTGTAGAGGGCAGTTCTTTGGCTTACATTGTAATTCAAGCACCATATTCTCCTATATTCAAGAGTTACTCTTTTAAACTTCATAAATTGATCCATCTTGCTTAGTCCTAAAAATCATCTTCTTTACAACCTTGTTTATTTTGCATTCTTTGCAATCCATATTTGATATTTTTATTTATCCTTATGATTTGTATTAAGCTATATCACATATCCTTAGAACTACATACAAATTCAACTCTATCGGTTTTTTGGGTAAACAGTTTGGCGCCCACCGTGGGGCTAAGGATAAGAGTGGTTATTTGATACGAATCTGCAAAAACACACAATTTTGCGCTTGTTTCCGAAAGTATCTTGGATTTCAGATTAGCAATGACTAACTACCAATCAAATGACCTTACCTATCGACAACGAAGCTGGTCTTCAAGATGAGAAGAACAACTTTGACACCCAGTACCGAAAGACCACTTGTCAACGCCATTGGAGCTTTAATCGGAGTGCCGATAGATATCAATTCGCATGTGGCCATTGAGGCGAACATTCATTCTGAACCTGAAAATAGCATTCATGGTGGCACTCGGTCTGCAGCTCGAGACACCCATAACATTGAGGAAAACGGCGTCAGCTTGCGTATGATTTTTAAAATGTTGTAAGCCCAACAGGTAGTGATAGCTCAGTTGCAGAGCCAAACCCAGCTACCAAGCAGGCCGGAGCCGAGTTGACTCCGAGAAATTGCCCGCAGAACAGAGCCAGTCATAGTGAGGTCAAATGAGCAAGAATCGGGGACTACTCCCAAAATTGCTAAAATACTCGAGGAGCTCACAAAGCGAGTCGAAGCCGACGATAAAAACGTAAAAACATATAATTCCAGGGTCGATCAGATCCCGGGGGCTCAACCAATGATAAAAGGGTTGGATTCCAAAAAATTCGTGCAAAAGCCTTTTCCCTTGAGCGCAGCCCCAAAACCAATCCCCAAAAAATTCCGTATGCCTGAAATTCCCAAATATAACGGAACGACTGATCCTAACGAACACGTCACCTCTTACACGTGTGCCATCAAGGGAGGACGATGAAATTGAATCTGTGTTGTTGAAAACATTCGGAGAGATCCTCTCGAAGGGAGCAATGATTTGGTATCATAACCTACCACCGAATTCGATCGACTCATTTGCCATGTTAGCAGATTCTTTCGTAAAGGCACATGCCGGTCCATAAAGGTCGCAATGAGTAAATCAGACCTTTTCAAGGTAAGACAAAAGGATAACGAGATGCTAAGAGAGTTCGTATCTCGTTTTCAAAGAGAACGAATGGATCTGCCACCAGTCACAAATGATTGGGTTGTTCAGGCTTTCACTCAAGGTTTGAACTAATGAAGTTCGACGGCATCACGACGGATGAAGCATAACCTGATCGAGTACCTATCTATCACTTGAGCCGACGTGCACAATCAGTACCAATCAAAAATTAGAGTCGAAGATGATCAGTTGGGGGTTGAACCCGCTGCTCGAAGGGATATCAATCGAGAACAAGGTCCGATCAGGGATCGATACCGACCGTATAACGGAAACCATAGAATCAATGAATCGAGACATAACCCCGGACAAAGCAACAAAAAAAGTGATCGAGGTCAAGGGTCTCGGGGGCTGATGAACAGAAGTGGGTTCGACAGGCCTACCGGATCTAAGGAAGCACCTCGGTTATCGGAGTATAACTTCAGCATTGATGTATCCGACATCGTGTCGGCTATCGGACGCATCAAAGACACTAAATGGCCTTGACCCATGCAGACCGATCCTGCCCAGAGAAATCCCAATCAAATGTGCGAATATCATCGCATCCATAGCCACAGAATGGATGATTGCAGGCAGCTAAGAGAGGAGGTAGCCCGGTTATTCAATAAAGGGCACCTTCGAGAATTTTTAAGTGACAGGGCGAAGAACTATTTCAAAAATAGGGATTTCGGCAAGCAAAACGAACGAGAAGAACCACAGCACGTCATTAACATGATCATCGGCGGTGTCGATACCCCTCAAGGGTCGGTGCTTAAACGCACTAATACATCGATTGTGAGAGAAAAGCGATCTCGAACTCAGGATTACGCACCTATAGGAACTTTGTCCTTCAATGATGAAGATGCAAAAGGAGTCATACAACCTCATAATGATGCATTGGTAATATCCGTACTTATGAATAAAACTAAAGTTAAGCGTGTGTTAATTGATCCAGGAAGCTCGGCCAACATCATTAGATTGAAGGTCGTACAACAACTCGGTCTACAGGACCAGATCGTACCCGCGACCCTGGTCCTAAACAGATTCAATATGGCATGTGAAACTGCCAAAGGCGAGATAATTCTGCCGATAAACATGGCCGGGACCATCCAAGAAATGAAGTTCCACGTAATCGAAGGTGACATGAGGTACAATGCCCTTTTTGGAAGGCCATGGATCCACAACATAAGAGTTGTACCTTCGACCCTACACCGGGTTCTTAAATTCCCAACATCGATGGGGGGTCATAACAGTGTACGGAGAGCAACCGGCCGCAAGAGAAATGTTGCCGTCGAGGAAGCAAATCTAATATCCTCTCCTTCGCCAATAAAGGGATCGAGCTCAAAAGGGGAACAAGATGCCAAATAGCAATCACAGACATCAGGTTTAACCCAACCAGAAAATCAGAAGATCGATGAAGATAATGATAAAAAGATTCCTCGATCCTTCGTGCTTCCTGATGATTCTGACGCTACCCAATCAACAATTGAAGAGTTGGAGCAAGTCATATTAATCGAGAATTTGCCCGAACGAAAGGTATACCTGGGAACGTGATTAACCCTGAACTCAGGAACACACTTATTCAATTTCTTATCGATAACATAGATTTTTTTGCTTGGTCCCATTTAGATATAACAGGGATCCCACCGGATATAACGATGCATCGGATAAGCCTAGACCCTAGGTTCCAACCAATAAAGCAAAAGAGAAGGCCCCAATCCGAGGTAAAGCATGCATTCATAAAGGACGAGGTAACTAAACTTCTCAGAATAGGGACCATTTGGGAGGTAAAATATCCCGAATGGTTAGCCAATGTAGTTGTAGTCCCTAAGAAACGGAACAAACTTAGAATGTGTGTAGATTACAAGGATTTAAACAGGGCATGCCCCAAAGATTCTTTTCCACTGCCTAACATCAATCGTATGATCGATGCCACGACCGGCCACAAGATCCTTACTTTTCTCGATGCCTATTCCGGGTATAATCAAATCCAAATGAACCCGGAAGACCAGGAAAAGACTTCATTTGTCACCAAGTATGGAACATATTGTTATAATGTGATGCCCTTTGGGCTAAAAAATGCAGGAGCTACTTACCAATGCCTAGTAAATAAAATACTCGAGGAACAAATAGGTAAATCAATGGAAGTTTATATTGATTACATGCTAGTTAAGTCCCTGCGCACAGAGGACCATTTGACCCATTTGCAGGAAATATTCGGGATTTTAAGGAAATACAACATGAAGCTCAACCCCGAGAAATATGCTTTCGGGGTCGGTTCGGGCAAGTTCCTCGGCTTCATGGTGTCAAATCAGAGGATCGAAATTAACCTCGATAAAATCAAGGCCATCGAAGACATCGCCATCGTGGACAGCGTAAAAACCGTGCAGAGGCTAACATGACGGATTGCAGCCTTAGGCTGATTCATTTCAAGGTCGTCAAATCGAAGTCACAAATTTTTCTCTCTACTCAAAAAGAATGACGATTTCGATTGGACCCCGGAATGCCAACATGCATTAGAGGAATTAAAACGATATCTATCGAGCCCACCACTGCTTCATACTCCAAAAATAGACGAAAAACTTTACTTGTACTTGGCAGTATCGAAAATCGCGGTAAGTGGTGTCCTAGTTCGAGAAGAACAATGTACGCAATTTCCCGTCTATTATGTAAGTCGAACCTTAGGAGAAGCAAAAACTAGATATCCACACTTAGAAAAATTGGCACTTGTACTGATAAACGCCTCTAAAAAGTTAAGACCATACTTTCAATGTCACCCCATATGCGTATTGACCACTTACCCATTCCGTAATATTTTGCACAAGCCCGAACTATCAGACTGATTGGCCAAATGGGTCGTCGAACTCAGTGGGTACGCTATCGAATATCAACCTCGTACGGCCATCAAGTCTCAAATTTTAGCGGACTTCGTGGCCGATTTCACCCCGACCCTCGTACCTGAAGTTGAAAAAGAACTCTTATTGAAATCGGGTATATTATCGAGGGTATGGACCCTTTTTACGGATGGGGCTTCGAACGTGAAGGGGTCGGGGCTAGGCATCATTTTAAAGCCACCGACGGGTAACACTATTAGGCAATCTATCAAAATTATCAGGTTGGCTAACAACGAGGCCGAATATGAGGCCATGATTGCAGGTCTCGAGCTAGCTAAAAGCTTGGAAGAAGAAGTTATTGAAGCCAAGTGTGACTCTTTGCTGGTGGTAAATCAAGTAAACAAAACCTTCGAAGTTCGAGAAGATAGAATGCAAAGGTATTTGGACAAACTGCAGGTCACTTTGCACCATTTCAAAGAATGGACTTTACAGCATGTTCCACGAGAACAAAATAATGAGGCCGATGCACTTGAAAATTTGGGATCATCGATCGAGGAAGGCAAGATAAGCTCGGTGACTGTCGTTCAGCTCTCGAGGTCCATGATCGAAGAAGGTCATGCCAAGATAAATTCTACAAGCTTAACCTGGGATTGGAGGAATAAGTATATTGAATACTTAAAAATGGAAAGCTCTCATCAGACCCTAAAAATTCGAGGGCCCTACTAACCAAAGCAGCTCAATTCACATTAACTGCGGATGGAACGTTATACCGAAGGACATTCGATAGACCATTGGCAGTATGCTTAGGTCCAAGAGACACCAACTACGTCCTATGTGAGGTGCATGAGGGCACTTGTGGAAATCACTCTGGTGCCGATTCATTAGTCCGAAAAGTAATTAGGGCAGGTTATTATTGGATCGATATGGACAAAGATGCAAAGGAGTTTGTTCAAAAATATGACAAATGTCAAAGGTTTGCACCAATGATCCATCAGCCCGGAGAGCAACTTTACTCGGTCTTATTCCCATGGCCATTCATGAAATGAGGAATGGATATCGTCGGCCCTTTGCCATCGGCCCCAGGTAAAGCTAAGTTCATTTTATTTATGATTGAATATTTCTCTAAATGGATTGAAGCACATGCGTTCGTGAAAGTAAGAGAGAAATAGGTTATAGACTTTATCTGGGATCATATCGTATGCCGATCTGGGATACCCGCCAAAATAGTGTGTGACAATGGGAAACAGTTTGTCGGCAGCAAAGTGACGAAATTCCTCGAAGACCACAAAAATAAAAAGGATATTATCAACACCGTATCACCCCAGTGGGAACGAACATGCCGAATCAACGAACAAAACCATCATTCAAAACCTAAAGAAAAGGTTGAACGACGCTAAGGGAAATGGAGAGAAATCCTGCCCGGAATTCTTTGGGCATATCGAACAACATCAAAATCTAGTACGGGGGCGACCCCATTCTCCTTAGTATATGGCTTCGAAGCCTTGATTACAGTTGAAGTCGGGGAACCCAGTGCCAGGTTTTGATATACAACAGAAAAGTCAAATAGTGAGGCTATGAACACTAGCATCAAATTATCAGATGAAAAACGAGAAGCTGCTCTTGTCCAATTGGCCGCCCAAAATCAGCGAATCGAAAGATACTATAATCGAAGAACCAATCTTCATCATTTTAAACTCGGGGACTTGGTGCTAAGAAAAGTCACCCTCAGTACCCGAAATCCAAATGAAGGAAAACTAGGACCGAGCTGGGAAGGACCGTATCAGGTTCTCGAAAACGTCGGAAAAGGGTCATACAAGCTTGGTATCATAAACGTCAAACAACTATCAAGCAATTGGAATATGTAGCTCCTAAAACGATACTACTGCTAAGATACGACCCTCCCATATTCGTTTACATTTCGAAACTAACCCCTGGAGGAGTCCGATCAGGAGCTAGGATGGATCCTTCAATATGAAGGCCTAGGTCTGAAAGCACGCGTTGCACTCTTTTTCTCTTAGACCGGTTTTATCCCAAATGGGTTTTTCGGTAAGGTTTTTAATGAGGCAACCATTGATCGTGCTAACTTAGAAACAAATCGACAGTATATGAGGCCTCTTTACAATCGACCTCGAATACTGGGGGGGGTAATTAGCCCTCAAATATATCAAGTTCTATGCAATACAGTTACTTCATAACAATAGGGTTCCAATAGAAAAAATTATAAGAGCTAAATGGTCAAAACGAACCATGCTCATGTAGGTGGCCCGAGCCCTGACACAAAACATGGACACATATACAATGACTTGCAAAGAAAAATTTCTTCTTTACCGATATCTTATATCCAAGATTTATTACTCAAAAAGGCTTAAGGTATATCAACGAGTTCAAGCAACACTCACTCAACTATCAAGCCTACGGGCTATATTACTTCGAGTTCGAAATCACTCACTCGACTACTAAGCCTACGGGCTACTTTTATTTCGAGTTCGAGCAAGCACTCACTCGACCATTACGCCTACGGGCTATATTACTTCGAGTTCGAATTCACTCACTCGACTATTAAGCCTATGGACTACATTACTTCGAGTTCGAATCATTCACTCGACTACTAAGCCTACTGGCTACTTTTATTTCGAGTTCGAGCAAGCACTCACTCGACCACTATGCCTACGGGCTACATTACTCCGAGTTTGAAATCACTCACTCGACCATTATGCCTACGGGCTACATTACTTCGAGTTCAAATCATTCATTCGACTTTTAAGCCCAGATGCTATTTTTATTTCCAGTTCGAGCAAGCACTCACTCGACTATTATGCCTACGGGCTATATTACTTCGAGTTCGAATCATTCACTCGACTACTAAGCTTACGAGTTACTTCTATTTCGAGTTCGAGCAAGCACTCACTAGACCATTAAGCACACATGCTATTTTTATTTCGAGTTCGAGCAAGCACTCATTCGACTATTACGCCTATGGGCTATATTACTTCGAGTTCGAATCACTCACTCAACTAATAATACTACGGGCTACATCACTTCAAGTTCAAACAATCACTCAACTCGACTACTAAGCCTATGGGCTACCTTATTTCAAGTTTTACTAAGCACTCACTTGTCTATAAAGGCTACGAAGCCCAAATTCGATCAAATTGCCTAAATCCTTATGAAAACATTCATAAGGCACGAATAAAATCCTCACAAGACAGTAAACAAAACAGAAGCAAGTCAGTAAAAGAAAACGATATATATATATATATATATATACGAGATTGTTTACATGATTGATTACAACATAGAAACTAAGGGCTGAGTTTCTTGGTTATCTTCGGGAGCGGTCTCTTCTCCATCAGGCTCCTCCCCGTTTTCGGACTAGCTCTTACTCCCATCATCGTCATCATTATCATCATCGTCATCATCGGAAGCCAGGGCTTCAGCATCGACTTCGAGTTCTTTAGCCCTTTTTATCTCTTCGGCTAGATCGAAACCTCGAGCATGGATCTCCTCGAGGGTCTCCCTCCGGGATCGGCACTTAGCAAGTTCAACGACCCAATGTGCTCGAGTATCGGCGATCTCGACTATCTCTCTTGCTTGGACCTGGGCAGCTTCAGCATCGGCCCGATAGACGGCCACGAGTGCATCCGCATCGACCTTTACCTTGACGTTAGATTCGGCCTTGGCAAGTCCAGAGGCCAACCGAGCCTCGAGATCCTCTATTCTTCTTGATTGAACTGAGCTTTTCTCCTTCATACTATGAAGTTGGTTTTCGACCGATGATAATTGGGCTCGAGCAGCTTCTTTCTCTGCAGCAAAGCGATCCATAACTTTTTTCCACTTCAAAGACTCCGCTTTTATCATATCGACCTCCTCACGGAGTTTTCCGATCATCTCAATTTTCTGCTGCAGTTGTGTGACCGAAAAATTAGCCATCGTTCCGGTATCGAGTCCATGGGCTTTTAAAAGTATCATTACCTGCTCGGACATATCGGTCTGATCTTGGTAAACCTTGGCCAACATAGCTCGGTGGTTTTTTATTTCCTCTCCCCTTTGCCCTAAGAGGAGTTTTAGGGAGTTCCTCTCCTCCGTAACCCTTGAAAGTCGGCCTCATATCGACACAGCTCGGTTCGGGACCGAGAACATGCTTCTCAATGAACTGTTGCGGCCTGCAAAGAAAGAAGAAACGAAGTTAGAAAAGAAAAGCAAACATACAGGTAATGCCAACAAAATAATTTAAGGCTTACTTGATTCAAAGCCTGCTGCACTTCGTGAAAAATATCCGATGCGTCACTTGTACCGGTAGCATCCTCGACACCGGTAAACAAGTCACGAAAAAGGTCCTCTCTATTATGAGGCATGTCTAGTTCGAGAGCCCCCCAAAGCTTGGGCTTTCCGAATCGCCCATGCGGAAAAAGTAGGGAAGGTGGGTGAGTCTTCGATTGCTACTTCCCCGAGTGAATCACTTGGAGCATTCTCTTCGGTTCGAAGAGATTCGGGGAGAGCCCTTTCAGACATATCCCCCATCCGTTGGCTTCAATGGGAAACATCTTCGATCTCCAACAACTCGGGGACTCTGCCCGAATCTTTCTCTGATATATCCTCAGTTCGAGGCGGAGCCTTATGAATCACCATCGATCCAGCTGCCTGTGGAACGCTGGTAGTCTTCTTTGTTCGGGCTGCCAGTGCGGACCCATCGTTTTCTTCTTCTTCTTCTTCTTCTTCTTCATCCCTTAGACGCAGAACTGATTCTACGATCAAAGGAATGGTATTCTTGTTCGGCTTACGAGCCGTCCTCTTCTTTGATTTTGGATCTTCGGGAACAGAGGCTCTTTTGCTCTTATTATCTTTCACCAGCTTTGGGACAGAGGCCGAAGCCTCTTCCTCGACAGACGAGGGCCTCAAAACCGCATATTTGCCCACACCTACATACGGAAAATTTTATTAAAGTGTATGAAAAACATCTTGTTCGAACTACCAAAAAATACGAGAAAGGGGTTTACCATGATTTTCGGCCTCCCATCGGCCCTTTGACAAGTTACGCCATGAGCGCTCGACGTATGGGGAGGTTGAAACCAGATCCCGTACCCAGTTCTTGAGATCGGGCACTGCGCCGGGCATCCAGGGAACCGCTGCATCACAAAAGGGGGATATCGGTGAGAAAATAAATAAAAGGACAAAATAGTAGGAGATAACAGCAGAATTACACTTACGTTTCATGTTCCATTCCTCGGGAAAAGGCATATTTTCAGTCGGAATCAGGTCCGAAGTCCTTACTCGAACGAACCTGCCTATCCAGCCTCAGTCCCTGTCCTCGTCTATACTCGAGAACAGAGCCTTGGTATCTCGACATTGAAGTTTTATTAACCCTCCTCGAAAAAAGCGAGGACGGTACAATCAGATGAGATGATCGAGGGTGAAAGGCATCCCCTCGATTTTGTTCACAAAGTATCGGATCAAAATAACGATCCGCCAAAAAGAAGGATGGATTTGGCCTAGGGTTATTAGGTATTTACGACAAAAATCTATGATAACATGGTCGAGGGGACCTAACGTGAAAGGGTAAGTGTACACACTTAAAAACCCTCTCACGTGAGTAGTAATATCCTCTTCGGGAGACGACACTACCACTTATTTGTTCCCCCAGTTATAATCTTTTTTTATCTACTCGATATACCCCCCGATTATCGAACAAATATATCTCGATACAGGCTCATATCGGCCAGGAACCGACGAACCTTTATCGAGTTTGAAATCGAAGGTAAGAACACACGCCGCTAGAACACACTCCTCAGGGCGTGGATCCACCGGTGTTTTGTCGGCGGCAGATTGGGAAGAAAGAGCTTTTTCTTTTTGGGGGACAGTTTTTGATGTCTTCACCATTTTTGAATTTAAAGAAGGTGACAAAGATTTAGTAGTTTAGAAGAAGAATTTTGCAGAAAAGAGTCACAGATGAGCGAATGAACTCAGAAGAGACGAAAAAGAACTTAAAATATTTTTGAAGATTGAAGACGTAAAAATGATAAATAGTGGAAGGAAGGGCTATTTATAGATTGAAGCAATGACAGTTCAATATCAGCGGTAGCCGACCACCGTCTGACACGCATTCAATGCCTTGATAAGCTAAACCGACGGACAGCTATCACGAACGTCATGGTCGGACTCGATGCAAATATCAGCGTATATCCAATCGAGCCATTGAATCATATCGTTTCTCGCCACATCCTTTCCGAGAAACGAGGGGACTATCTGTATACGGTCGAAATTGATTTCGGCCTTCGTACGATCGATCGAGGTCAAAACATAATGGATGGAAGAAAAATTTCGTAATATCGAGATGGGTTCCGAAGATGGTATGAACGAGCTTCACATTTCAGGTATAGGTCAAACACTAAGTTCGAAGTCATTATCGAGTTCGAGTCCGAATCGAACTATGATGAGATGATTTCGAGCTTAAAGGGCAGAGGCCAACCGATACCGAGCCCGAATCATCACCTGATTCTGAGTCCACATCGAGCTCTAGAAGCAATACCGACCAGCACCGAGGCCGATCGAGCTCGAGCTCACAGACAAGAGCCGTTACAAGCACACTAAGGGAGAAAATCTCAGCGGAAATTAGGGATAAGCCGATTTATCATGGGTTCTCCACTATGTATTTTTAATTATATCTAAAGTAGGATCCTCCACTATAAAGAGGATGACTACATTTCTGTAGATGGCAGTTCTTTGGCTTACATAGTAATTCAAACATCATATTTTCCTATATTCAAGAGTTAATCTTTTAAGCTTCATAAATTGATCCATCTTGCTTAGTCCTAAAAATCATCTTCTTTACAACCTTGTTTATTTTGCATTCTTTGCTTCATATTTGATATTTCTATTTATCATTGCGATTTGTATTAAGGTATATCACATATCCTTAGAATTACATACAAATTCTAACTCTATCTATTTTTCGGATAAACAAATAACTTTAATTATCATATTAAACTACTATGTAAATTATTTATTTTTCTTTATTTCTAAGTCGGTGCATAAAACTTAAAAAAAGAAGAAGAGAATTTCATCTGGTTACATCCTCTCCGATCTAAATGGTGCATTAATGGGTTTATACTATATAACTTGAACTCAAACGCAATCTCAATCTCAAACTCAAAACTCTATCAATATTTGTACTGTTCTTTAGCAAGATGAAAATTTACTACACGTGCATTAAAGGAGTTGTACTTGTAGCATACTGTTCCAGATGTGTATGTAGATGAAAATTTCCCCAGCATTAACAGGAAAGCACCCCTCCCCCCCCCCCCCCCCCAAAAAAAAAAAAAGAGTAGAAAGAGAAACCCCTCAGTAAAGCTTCCGTCTTCCTCCTTAACTCAACTATTAACCCCACCCACCCACCATTTTCTCCCTCCTTCTCTCTCTAAACCCTTACTAACTTTCTCTCTCTACACTCTTCTTCCTCGTTGGATCTGCAAGTACAATATCTATACCTACTTCAATTCCCATTCATCAATCAAACCCGGATTCAATAATCCCAATTTCTGCCCAATTTGTTGAGGCGGAAAAAGTGGTTAATATTTATTGATTGTTTGATTGTATTATTATTATTATGAGAGTACCTTGTTGTTCAGTTTGTCAGAATAGGTATGACGAGGAGGAGCGTTGCCCTTTACTGCTCCAATGCGGTCATGGATTTTGCAGGGAGTGTCTTTCTAGAATGTTCTCTGCTTCGCCGGATACTAGCTTATCGTGCCCCAGGTGTCGCCACGTGTCCCTTGTGGGCAACTCCGTTACTGCCCTAAAGAAGAACTACGCGATCCTCGCTTTAATCCGCGACTCCAGTTCCAGGTACTCAAGCGATGATGAAGAGGATGAAGAAGAGGGGGGTTTCAATGAGAATGGTGATGATAATGAAGAGAACGATTCGAGAAGGAGACATGGGGCCCGTGCTGCGTCGAGCTCTGGCTGTGGGGGTGGGAGGATAGAGGTGGGTGCTCATCAGGAAGTTAGGTTGATTTGGAGGATAGGTGGTGAGTCCAAGAGGCATGGAGTAGAGATGTGGGCAGCAACTGTTTCTGGTAGTGGTGGTGGTGGTGGGGGCCGGTGTAGGCATAAAGTGGCGGTGAAGAAAGTGGGAGTTGGAGAGGAAATGGATGTGGTGTGGGTTCAAGAGAAGTTGGAGAAGTTGAGGCGGGAGTCTATGTGGTGTAGAAATGTGTGTGCTTTTCATGGTGTCTCCAAATTAGAAAGAAGCTTGTGCTTGATTATGGATAGGTGTAAAGGATCTGTACAGACCGAGATGCAGCGCAACGAAGGCCGTCTCACTCTTGAGCAAATTCTGAGGTATAATGTTTGATTTTTCGATAGAGGGTTACTCCTGTTTCCATTTGATTCATTACCTTGCTGATTATGTTGTTCCAAAATTTGGAGGTTTAGTAGAGAATTGAAAAAGAAACAGGAATTTATGAGTAATTCGAACTCTAAAATTATGTGAGAACTTTTGCATCCTTAATTTATCACATGTGCTTTACAATGCTCGTCAAAAGCGGAAATGTTATCATCTCTTGCATTTGATGTTTCATATGCCCAAACTTTGATGAGATACATGAAATTGTGGAGATACTAACAAGAACGGGAAAAATAGTAGCATTACCTCCTGATTTGTAAGAAAAACTCATCTCAGAGAATGACATTTTGAGAAATTAGGAACTAGCTTTCAGTAAACGCTACTCCAAGAAAAAAGAAAAAAGAAAAAAAAACATTATTAAAACAACAACAATAACTACACCTAAATCCCACGCAAGTTAGGGTCAGTATATGAATCCTCAATTCCTCACTGACCATGATTCTCCGTTAAACTCATCTCAAGCCAATAGTAAACAAACTAAAAATAAAAGAAAAAGCACTAGATTTTCTGTATATTTTTATTGGCATATAACTCTCTGACAAGACTAAAAGACAACTAGGAAGTATAGGACCTAAAATAAATGTACTAACATGACTAAAACATATTCCAAATTAATCGATTTTTTCTTTTTGATGATGGTGGTGTCCGGGACAACTTGCACGCACCTCTCCTAACCGGGTCCCTGCAACCTCCCACCAACACAGGTACGAGGTAACGGCTTAGACATATGGGAAGAAATAACCTACCTAGTATTTTTATATTGCCTATATTGATCTTTTTCCTCCATTTGTGCCATCTTGGAAGCAAAAAAAAAAAAATAATAATAAAAAAAAATAAATATATATATATATATATATGGCGACGACAATTAGTTGAAAATATATTAAACATTATTATATTTATTGTTTTCTTAATTTGGATTAACAAAGATACAAGTTCGCTATATGAGATCATTCTGTCTATACTTATAAAAAAACAAACAAAAAACAAATCATTCTGCCTATTGGCAGAATAAATCAAATGAGCTAAAACTACCACGATAGAAAGCTGTACTAACATAGACAAAGTGGAAATGGCGGGTTGAACTGCAATATCCACTATCAAGGTGTAAAAGCAATGAACTATCTGTAAGCAGAATGGAAGAGAGAGGGCCGAGTCTAAGGCCTTATTTGTTTGCACTTAACGGAGGTCTTAATCTTAATTATTCAGATCTTAGACATTAAGTACGTTTATTTTTAAAGTCTGAATCTTAATTATTCAGATCTTAATCATTAAGTGTGTTTTTTTTTTTTTACTTCACAACCACTTAATGGGTCTGAATAGGTCTGTATGATTAAGATCTATAACAGAGACTTAATTTCATTAAGATGCTATCACATATTCATTATTAACTGCCGCCACCGGCTACCATTATCAACTACCACCATGCCGCCACCACCACCATACTCAACCACCACCACCACCACCATCACCATACTCAACCACCACCACCACTACCACACCGTCACCCTCAATCATAGCCGCCACCATTATCGACCATCACCCCTCACTATCCCCACCACTCCGACCACCATCATTCTCACCCATAATCAACACTCATCCACCTCAACTACCACAACTAACCACCCCATAACCATCAACAACCACAGCCGGCACCGCCCATCATTATAACCTACCACCACCCGCCCACCACCTTCCTCAATCACAATTACTACCACCACCCGTCATTATTAACTATCACCACCCACCACCACCATCCTCAATCATAATTGCCACCACTACCAATCACTACTAGCTACTAGCATGAACCACCATTATCAACCAAAACTACCACCAACCACAACCTCTAGTCGGCATTCACCCGTTAGCCATCACCACCAACAACTATCATATTTTAAAAAACTATATATTTTATTGATAGAATATTAGATTAGTTAGTATTTCATTTGAATTTTATGTTTATTAATTTTCAAATAAAGATAAATTTTATACATTCAGATGTTAAAAATCAAACAGTCTTAATTTTAGTATTCAGATCTTAATACACATCTTAATATATTCAGATGTCTTAATCTTATTCAGATGTTTTAATCTTAATACACATCTTGATATTCAGATGTGTATTAAGATTCAGACGTCTTAATCTTAAAAAAAACAAATGAGGCCTAAGTATCCTAGGTGTCTATCTTTTGATTTTAAATGAAGAAGTAAAAGAGAACTAACTTGTAGTGCGTGACAAACTTTAAACAACTAAAACTTTTTTCACTTAGATAATTCAATAGTTCAAGACCACATTATTTGCTAGACTTCTTGGAAAAATTTTTGGAAAAAGAAATTTTTCATGCTTATATTAGCATTACTAGACTAACAACAACAACAATGCAGCATGTATATTTTTGTGGAGGTTGATCCCAGCATGTATTTGGTGGACAATATGGTTGGAGAGAAATTCAAGGTGCTTTGAAGATAGAGCTAACACTGAACAGAAGATCAAGATGAATTGTATATTTTTGTTTCACTTTTGGTGTAAAGAAGCTCTGGTAGAGGATGTAGAGTTTATAGTGGATATTATTGGGTCTTTGTAACTACCACAAGTCTGGGTTGCTTTTTCGAGGGTCTTGTAACTATCTTTAACCTATCTTTAACCTTTAGCATAATCTTTATGCTAAAGGTTTTTCTACTTAATTATAAAACTTGTTACCTTCTCAAAAAAAACAACAACAACAACAATGCTTCAGGCCCAAATATGTTGGGTCGACTATATGATTCCTCAATGACTGTTTCTCCAATTAAAATTCATCTCGGGCCAGCATTATATAAAATAAAAATAAAAATAAAAATAGATAGGTAATGGTGGTGCTCGGTCCAGTATGCACACAGTCGACTAATCACTGGGCACGTGCTACTGCTACCTCCAATTAGCACATCTATAACATAGGTATTGGGTAACAATGCCCGCCAAAGTTTAGTTAGATGGAAGAAAACACTAAATCACCTAGTGTTTTTCCTTGTCTTTGGTGGGATTAGGACCATCCCTGGACTTCCATGGCTTTTCCCACTTTAATGACCATTAGGCCATACAAAGATGCTTATATTTGTTTTGATACATAATAAGTTCATTGATATAATGGGGAAGAAAACCCCGATATTCAAGTTTGTACACAAAAAAGTAGTGAACCGACACCAAGACATTGTTCTCCATAAATCACACCGAGTCATCCATGCTAGTTGGGACCTCGTGGGTGCACCAAAAGATCACCAAAACCAAAACATTTGTCCTAGTTAGTGCAACAGTATTCTCCATCTTCATAAAAGCTCTCATATTTTTCTTTCCATAGTGTCCACATTAGCTCCGAAGGAGCTACATCCCATGGTCGACGTCTTTTCTTTTTCCTTCGTCTGAATGCCCAGCTGGACATAACATCTTTCATCGCAGCTGGCGTAACCCAATGAATACCAAAGTGATTCACTGCTGTCCACTATAACTGGCTCGCTGTCTGAGAGTGTATTAGTTGGTGATTCACTTCCCCTGAGATGCTGATATGTCGACAGTTTAATCAGGTTTTTTGCACTAATGACGGGTTTGTTGTACTCGATACTGTTGGTAATACAGCATTCATATCACCAGTCCTCTTCTTTTTATGCTGTCAAAATAGCGTCTTAAAGTGCAAGAAATCTTGATAGTTCGCTTGTGTATTAGTTGATACTTCATTATGAAGCTTGATCTTCACACTGCATGGTGCATTTCTTCTGTCTCATCAAACAATATCAGCATAAGCCTGTTTGTTAGCCGTAGAAGCATAAAGGTTTGGGAAAGGTTCTATATAGAAGGTGCAAGACCCAGCCGACAAGTTTTTTGAAGCTTTTGTATGAAATGCGATTGACAAACTCAACTATAATTGACAATTCTTTTCTGCACTTCTATTGCGTGGGAGCTCTGGAAGCTTTTCTATATAAGCTAAGCCAGTCACCAGTGTTCCCCAATTAAATTATGATCATTTACATCCTCAATAAATGAAAGGGTAAAACAATAAGGAAATGAATTTGGTTAGCCATTTCAGATTTTTAGTGCTTGAATCAACTTTTCGAACTGTAAAATTTATCAAAATTCTAGCTTACAGATGCCCTAGAGAGTCAGCAAGAGTTCAATTCCCAACCAGTGCTTCCCTTCTCCATCTCCTTTTCCTCTTCCCTGGGCTCCTCATTGCTTGTAAAGTTGTACTAAGAAAAGAGTCCAGTTTACAGATGTACATGCAATTGATCTAGCCACTTTTTTATGTGTAGTCTGTTTGAGATAGTGCCTTTAGCATTTCACGTATCTCCTAGCGTTGATATATTATCCCATCTTAAATGCAGATATGGAGCAGACATTGCACGTGGGGTGGCTGAGCTTCATGCAGCTGGTATTGTCTGCATGAATATTAAGCCGTCCAATCTTCTTTTAGATGAAAATGGTCATGCTGTGGTCTCTGATTATGGACTTCCAGCAATTCTAAAGAAGCCTGCCTGTAGGAAAGCTAGATTGGAGTGTGAGTCCTCAATAACCCATTCATGCATGGATTGTACAATGCTTAGCCCAAACTACACTGCTCCAGAAGCATGGGAGCCTGTAAAGAAATCAATTAATCTTTTCTGGGATGGTGCCATTGGTATATCTCCGGAATCAGATGCCTGGAGCTTTGGTTGTACATTGGTGGAAATGTGCACTGGTTCTATTCCGTAAGTGACTGAACTTAACTTCTTCAATGTGTCACTTCTACCACGTTTTAGCGTATAAGTTATTCTACTCCATGTGATGATTTATTTAGAGAACCCTTTGTCATTCTTATGCAGATGGGCTGGCTTAAATGCAGAAGAAATTTATCGGGCTGTTATAAAGGCAAGGAGACAACCTCCTCAATATGCAAGTGTAGTGGGTGTTGGAATACCGCCAGAGTTGTGGAAGATGATTGGTGAGTGTCTGCAGTTCAAGTCTTCCAAGAGACCAACTTTTAGTTCAATGTTAGCCACATTTCTTCGCCACTTGCAAGAGATCCCTCGCAGCCCTCCTGCCAGCCCTGATAAGTAAGAACATTTAGCTAAGCTGATATTTTGTAACAGGATTGTCATATGAACATGGTTAGCTGTTGAAAGGTAGCATTTAACACTTGATTATCTTGCTTCTTAAGCTGCAGCAGTGCTCTTTGTGTTCCTTATTCTGATTGTTAAAGATTAATGTTTTACAGTTGCTTTTGAGTTTAATCATTGTCCGTTCAGATAAATGTTGCTTATTATCTGTAAAAATGCAGTAACTTGCAGTACTTGGGAACGAATGGTGTAGTGCCATCTGCTGCGTATCAGTTGGAGGTTTCTCTTGATGATCCCAGTCTTCTACACAGACTCATTTCTGAAGGCAATGTAAATGGAGTTCGGTAAGTCTTAATGTGTTTTTCAAGTTGTAGGTATCATATTTTGCAAAATCATCAAAGAGACTACCAGAAATGTGAAAGGAACATTTTCATAACTCAAACAAAAGAAAAAAAAGGAGAAGAAGAAAAAAAGATTCAGGTCATCAAGTTTTTTTCTATTTGGAAGGGAATTTACAGAAGTTACTTGTGCTTAATGCACATATCCCTTAAAGAAGTTTTAGGAACATTATTCGCTATATCTCTTTTTGCAACTTCTGGCAGTTCTCCTAAAAATTATGTTTCCTGTATACTTCATCTCTTTTACTCATCTGGACGCAGAGACTTGCTAGCGAAGACTATTTCAGGACAAAGTATTAGCTCTTTCTGTTCTCTACTGGAGGCGCAAAATGCTGATGGGCAAACTGCTCTCCACCTTGCTTGTAGACGAGGAAGTGTTGAACTTGTTGAGGCCATTCTGGAATACACGCAGGCAAATGTGGATGTCCTAGACAAAGATGGTGATCCACCCCTTGTGTTTGCTCTCGCTGCTGGATCACCTGAATGTGTTCGTGCTCTTATCAGGAGGCATGCCAATGTGAGATCTAGACTGAGAGAGGGGCTTGGTCCGTCCGTTGCTCATGTCTGTGCATACCATGGCCAACCAGATTGCATGCGTGTAGGTCTCTTGTCCTTCTATGTGTATGTTGAGAAAGATGTTAGGCTGAAACTGAAATGTGGAGGAACAAATGGAAAGTCAAGCTACTAAAGAGATGAGATTAAAATAGAGAGATAAGATGAAAATGCAATTTTAGGTTAAAAAAGTAAACTAAAAGGCTTTCCTAGAGATGACGGTTCGATTTCTTATTCGTCCTCTTGTCCTTCCCCTACTCTGCCCCAAATCCTTCTGCTATAAGAAGTAGAACAAAACAAAATCCAAGTGGTTCTATAGTCCAATTTGAGATTTATAGTTGTTCACTGGTAAAAGCTCCTACTTTACATTTCAGGTCTCCAAGGTTTGTCCTTGGTAGGCCTTTCTATTCTCTCTTCAGTAACCCCCTAAAAAAAAAACGAAATAGAAATAGCATGTTTAGGATGATGTTTTGTTTATCACTCTTTTGGATAGATATCTTTGTTAGCTCTTTGTATCTTTTGGTTGTTACTTGTTATGTTAGTACCTATCTTCCTTTTTATGTTTCATTGCAACAGGAATTATTACTGGCTGGGGCTGATCCAAATGCAGTTGATGATGAAGGTGAATCGGTGCTTCATCGAGCTGTTGCTAAGAAATATACGGACTGTGCCAAGGTCATACTGGAAAATGGAGGCTGTAAATCAATGGCTATCTTGAACTCCAAAAATTTGACGTAAGTTCAAATATGATTCTTATTCATTCCTCGAAATATTTTTGGAAATAAAATTCTAGTAGGGGAACCCTATAGGCGTGGAAAAAATTAAGAAAAAAATTAGGATAGAGAAAAGTGCAAAAGAAATCTAATATGAAATCACAGGAAAACAAGATGAAAAGAGAATCTTGGTGGTTCTCAGAGTTTCAAAATTAAAGTGCGAGTTTCTTATCTCGTGTAAAGAATACTTCTAAATGATAGTGACTCCATACTTGACATCATAGAATCCCTGTAAGTTTTTACTGTAGGGAGATTCTTATCTTTTTTGTTGTTTCTTGGAGTATGTATATTTTGTCACTTTTTTTTTGGGAATGATAACATTGTGTTCATCATGTACTGGCAACAGTATTTACAAGCTACAGCCCTTGTGTACTTTACAAGGCTTCCAAAAATTGCAAAATAGATTCAGCATCTACTACAGAAAACTCTTTACACCAAAAGTGAAGATCTAAAATGTATTTTGTCATGTTTAACTGCACAATCTTTGTGCTGTTCTTTATAAAATGTTATCATTCTAAAAAAAGTACTACTTTCTAAATTTGTGTATCCCAATGAGTAGAGTATAGCTTGCTAAATTCTTTTAGGTTATTTCCCCTTTAAGACTCTCAAGTCAGTAAGATTTATTAATTCATTCAAATATGAAGATCTATAGGAAGGGTATTCATAAAGAAAAGAGCTTGCTTTTGACTGAAATTCCTTTACTTCATCAAAAATAATTCATGAAGAAAAGACTCGAAGTTTACTAGGAAAAGCGTGGCTTTGACTTATGGTGTCTTAGATGGAAACCAAATTGAGCTTGTGGCATCTTTAAGTTAAAGAACGGTGCTTGAAAAAAATTGTTGGAGCTGAGTTATCATATTAAAACTATTTTAAGGAATTTGATGCGACCCCTTCTATGTACTTAGAAGGTGCTTTATAATTTACTTACTGTGTTCTAGTGTCACTATCATGTCTTAATTGTATTATTTATATTAGGGGGTCATGTATATTGTACTTGAGAGAATTAAGTCTTACTCATTGAAACAAAACAGAGAGTTAGTTATTAAATATCTCTTTTGATGTGTTTCACTTTTTTATTTACTCAAATTTGTCAAAATTGCAGTAATTTTGAATTTCCAAAGAGAACAGTTGGGATAATAGTAATAAGAAGATTAATTATGTGGCTAACGGGTTTAGTCTGGGATGATCACAATGATAATAGGTTATTTGGATTTTGGTAATCTTGCAGCCTTTTCAGGTGCATCCAAAGAAGTTTACCATTGGCAATTGTTCTTTTAATCTGCTGCTTTTACTTTAGTTGTTAATAATTTGGCTTTTTAATCAGCAATGGAGGAAAATTGGCTGCTTGTGAAGGATGATGCTTGAGCATGTTTGGCCTTATATTTTCTTTGATCTCCTCCCCTCTCTTTCACACGTGGTGCATATTTTGTGTCTTGCCTTCTACAGGCCACTGCACTTGTGCATTGTGACTTGGAATGTTGCTGTTGTCAAGAAGTGGGTGGAACTTGCACCTATTGAAGAGATCGCTGATGCTATTGATATTCCAAGTCCTGTTGGTACTGCACTGTGCATGGCAGCAGCCTTAAAGAAAGATCGTGAGGCAGGTGAGTATGACACTCTTTTTACAGGGATGAACATAAATGTAGTTGTTTTTACAAGATATAGCAGTTGATAGTACCTCTTTTTTACTTCCTTTTTACTAGCTGTACCTGTTCTTGTTTTCTTGTTACCAGTAATCTTGCCTACTTTTTGTAGAGGGAAGAGAACTGGTACGTTTAATTTTAGCTGCTGGAGCAGATCCAGCTGCACAAGACACACAGCATTTTCGAACTGCTTTGCACACTGCTGCTATGATAAACGATGTTGAGTTGGTCAAGGTAGGCTGATATGTACTTGAGTTTGACCAGTGCTATTTTGGAGAAAAAATATGCAAATCTTAGGTTGTATGTCCAAGTCGTGCTTCGGCCGGCCAGTAACACTCTTTTTATCATCAGTTCGGTTGTGTCTCATTTTTCGCTGATCTCATGTTAGTCTTCAGGACACTACCCTCTAATGATATTGGTTAGCTCTCTTGCTTTCCATCGATATAGATAAGGAGGGATATCAAAGTTTTTTTGATCGAATAGATGGGGTCATTACTATAAGGATCGAAACTTGATAGTTAACACATCATTAAAAAAAACAAGGATTGAAGGTAATTTTAGACATGATTTCATGTCACTCAACTTAAGCTTGCTTTCTACTTGTCAGAAAAAACTTAAAGCTTGCTTCCAGCTTAAACTCGTCGAGCAGCTTTTTAATCGACGAGTTAGCTGGGGGAGAGTTCATGCAGGATGAAGATTCTTAATCTTGTTTTGATAGATCAATGATATATAAAATAATCTATACCTTCCCATTCAAAAAGTGACATATAAAAGAATAGGTGCAAAAGTAATTTGATTTTCCTATTCTGTTATGCCCCCACTTATTCGAAAACATGCATGTCTTCATGTCCTTGTCAGCGGGTGCACGCCTATGCTGCCAAGTGACTAGTTTCGTAGTTCTGCACAGTAGTCAAGCGGAGGTTCTCTTTTTGGTTGTAATACTTTTTAAACCATCATTATTTTTATTGTCTCATGAACTTTCAACTTTTCTTTAGATCATCCTCGATGCTGGAGTTGATGTAAACATCAAGAATGTGAATAATACAATACCTCTTCATGTGGCATTGAATAGAGGTGCAAAATCATGTGTCGGATTGCTTTTGTCTGCTGGGGCAAATTGTAATTTCCAGGTCCGTACTAATCACTTTTTGTTTCTATCACTTGATACAAATATGTGAATTCGGTCTTTTGACAGCTAATTTCTGAAAACTTTCCGATTATCTTTTGTGGTCGTCATATTTTTGATCGCTAGAGCACCTAGTATATATGATATTTTCTTCTGGTCTTAATATAATAGACTAATCTAGCAGATTTCCGTAAAGAGTTCAGTTCTTACGCATCTGTTGTTAAGAGTGATTTTTTGGGTTGGAAATAATAGATGATTAGAGTTCTATGCATCCTGCTTTCGTGGAACAAGATGTGTTGAATGTAATGCAAGACAATAAAAATCAGTAAGTATTTAGAAGAGATATTAACTGTAAATCATAATCATATATCATATTTTTTATTTGATAAGGATAATCGTGTAATAATGGTAGTACTAACTGTTAATTTGTTTTATTATTGGAAAGAAACCCAAAAACTCTACACAAGCTCAAGTGCAGGGGTTTGTATTTTTTCGCCTTTTTCGCGTTAATTTACTGAATGTATGTGATATGTATGCTTTGTTAGAAGTCTTCAGCGCCCTGCAAGTATAAAAGGACTGACTTTTGCTTTCTGCATATCTGCACCATCAGGTGCTGTTATCATAAAAAATACATTACTTGTTAAGGAAAAAAGATCAAATGTTAAAATACTACTACAACAACAACAACAACAACCACCACCCAGTAAAATCCCACAAGTAGGGTCTGGGGAGGGTAGAGTGTACGCAGTCTTACCCCTACCCCAGAGGAGTAGATGCTGTTTCTGATAGACCCTTGGCTCAAGAAGACGAAAATAGACAATAGATCAGTAACAACAACAGAAGTCAGAAAAATATTATCAGCATCGTAAGAGACAGAAAATAAATGGACAAGCAATAACAATAACCAGTAATAATGCCACAGTACTATAAAAAAAAATAAATAGTGTGGGCATAACATAAACCATTAGCAGTCCAAGACAACACACTAACCAACTAGCCCCACCCCCGGAACAAAGAAGAAAAACGCTCGACTGCCTCCTAACCCTCAACCCTAATACTCGACCTCCACACCTTCCTATCAAGAGCCATGTCCTCGGAAGCGCCATGTCCTACCTGATCACCTCACCCGAATACTTCTTAGGCCACCCTCAACCTCTTCTCATACCTGCCAAAGCCAACCGCTCACATCTCCTAACCGGGGCATCTAGGCTTCTCCTCCGCACGTGCCTGAACCATCTAAGCCTCGTTTCCCGCATCTTGTCGTCCATGGGAAGCCACACCCACCTTCTCCCGAATATCTTCATTCCTAATCTTACCCAGCCTAGTATGCCCGCACATCCATCTTAACATCCTCATTTCTGCTACTTTCATCTTCTGGATATGTGAATTCTTGACTGGCCAACACTCAGCCCCATACAATATGGCCGGTCTAACCACCGCTCTATAGAACCTATCTTTAAGTTTCAGTGGCACATTCTTGTCGCACAAGACTCCAGATGCTAACCTACATTTCATACACCCCACCCCTATACGGTGCGGGGCATCCTCGTCGATCTCCCCACCCCCCTGGATGATTGACCCAAGATACTTGAAACTTACTCTCTTGGGGATGACTTGTGAGTCAAAGCCTCACGTCCATGCCCGCTTCCCCCGTCACATTGCTGAACTTGCACTCAGATATTTTGTCTTAGTCGTACTCAACTTGAAACCTTTAGACTCAAGGACCTGTCTCCAAACCTCCAGCCTTTCGTTAAAGCCGCCTCGCGACTCATCAATCAGAACTATATTATCATCGAACAACATACACCATGGCACATCTCCTTGAATATGGTGTGTTAGTGCATCCATCGCTAGGGCAAATAAAAACGGGCTGAGCGCAGATCCTTGGTGTAACCCCATAACAACCGGAAAATGCTCTGAGTAGCCTCCCACAGTCCTAACCCGAGTCTTAGCCCCATCAAATGTTAATGTGGAATTTATTTATTCATTTGGAGCTTCTCAATTCATTTACTTTTTGCATTATGAAAAGTGTATAGGTAAAGGTGTGTGAATAAGGAAGGGAATTAACTCTGAAGTGAGATGTGGCTATGCAGACATACTTCTAGTCTCATATTGTTTTGAAAAATATTCCTTTGCTTCATTCCCGATGTCTAAATAGAATCCTTAGGTTGTATCAGCGTTTAGGATTGCAGGAACCAAGGTCCAGAACACAGAAATCTAAGAGAAGCTTGTCTGTTGCAACTTTGCTGGACTTTGATAACTACAAAGTGTGAGGTCTAAGAGATTGGATGTGCAAATCCTCAGCAGATACGGCCCAAACTTGAGACTTTTCTGAATTTTGTAGTTTATGATGGTCTTGGAATTTTTTTGCATAGGTTCCTACTCAAACTAGAATGAGCCTGAAGGAAAATGTACTTTTGCAAATTATTTTGTGAGGCTCGTAACCCTATGTGGGCACCTCAATGAAAATTAGTGTCAAACATTATGGTCATGGCTCTGTATTTGATTTGCTCATGACGTATTAGTTTGCTTTTCAATGCTTATTGATATTTGTAAGTTTATTTCTTATATTCCTCTTTGAGCTAATTTTGTATTTCTCGCTGATATCAGGATGATGAAGGTGATAATGCTTTCCATGTAGCAGCATTCTCTGCCAATATGATACGTGAAAATCTTGATTGGATTGTAATTATGCTCAGGTATCCAGATGCTGCTATTGAAGTTAGGAATCACAGGCAAGTTCCAATTAGCCGTATGGTTCCTTTCTATGGGTTATGCTATCATGGGGACGACTTGTATCTACTTATCAAAAAACACTCTTGTATCTGAGCTTGGCATTAACTTCATCAAACAATGTCTATTGTTGCAGCGGCAAAACTTTATGTGACTATTTGGAGACTCTGCCTCGTGAATGGATTTCAGAAGATTTGATAGAGGCACTTAGGGAGAAGGGGGTCCATTTATCTCCCACAGTGTGAGCAGAAGATTTTTTTGTTGCTAATTTTTGTCGAATAATATTTGTAAATATGCTTGTTGATTGTGCTTGAGGTTTTGAAGAGCTGCATGTTCATATGCTATACAGATATGACGTAGGAGACTGGGTGAAATATAAGAGAAGCATTGTGACCCCAACTTATGGGTGGCAAGGTGCAAGACATAAGAGTGTTGGTTTTGTGCAAAATGTCCTTGACAAAGACAATCTTGTTGTGTCCTTTTGTTCTGGGGAAGCTCAAGTATTAGTAGATGAAGTTGTAAAAGTGATTCCATTAGACAGAGGGCAACACGTGAAGCTCAAGCCAGATGTCAAAGAACCAAGGTTTGACTTAAATAAAAACTGTTATCCCGCCGTATTTATAACAGGGTTATGCGCTTCTTCTTATGTCCTTTTTGCTCTTAGTGCACATAGAAATACCTTATTTCTATAGGAAATTGTGAGTCAAACAAGCACTGTAAGAATCAATCCATCCGAAACAGGAAGCTTAGGGCGGAACCTTTTTCCTTAACAATTTCCATTTCCATTCCCTTATCCCACTACCTTCCTGCTTTAACATCAAGCTATAACAACTCTCGACTGTGAAAACACCATCATTACTGGCCAGTCAGATCTGTGAGTTCCTACTATTGGCATCTAGGATTTGCTGTTTCCAAAAAGTTCAATAGCTACCAACTTCCCCAATCTCCCACCATTAAAAACATCCTCTAAAATGCAGCTGCCAACCAGAGTCAGAAATTATATCAGCAATACAACTTTATTTATAGCTATGCTGTACAAAGTATGCAAATTTATCCCTCAGCTTGCCCTCTTTCACCCACTTATCTAACCAAAATCTAATTCCCCACCCCCACCCCCACCCAAAAAAAACCAGGCCTTAAGTAGGGGTGTTCGTCGGTTGGTACGGTATTTAGTCATTTCGGTTCGGTATTTTCGTTATTCGGTTTCTTAAAAGGTTATACCAATACCATACCTAATTACATTCAGTATGGTTCTGCTTTTATCCTTTTAGTTTCGATTTATTCGGTCCGGTGATTTCGGTTTATTCGGGTTGAATATTAACTAGTGCATAGAGCCATAGACTATAATTTTTTAATTAAAGTACTCAATGAAAACGTTCTATGCTCACCTGACTGTTGATAAAATTTTTGTCCAAAACCATCAAGTATGAACTAAGAGAAAAAAGGCATAAAGGAATACATTTGATCATTGGAAATATCATGCTACTTGCTTAGAGTTAACTATTGAAATTAGAGAACACAACAACGACTAATCCAACACATGCAACAACAATACAAGAGTAACGGAGTAAAAAATACCCTAAAACTATTGAAATATTATGTTAAACTGCTTGGCAACCTGGAGAGTAAGAATTAGAATCTGTATCCTACCTTGTTCCTCTATTTTCCTAAAGAAGTACATGGACTTTACTGCCAACCTCAACATGAATGCCAAAGAAAAGTATTGTGTAACTTAGTATGTTAATCAATAATATGTGTAATGTGTAATTTAGTATATATTTCGGTACGGTATCGGTATTTCGATATTACTTTTTTAAATACCAAATACTATACCTAATACCAAATTATTTTAAAAACTTAAACCAAATGCCATACCAAATACCAAATATCACATACCAAAATTTTCGGTTTCGGTACGGTAATTCGGTATTTACCATATTATGCACAGCCCTAGCCTTAAGCATGATGTTCCTCTGGAACTGCTCCCCATATTAGGAGGATTAAACAGGATAGTGCGGCTCTTAAATACAGCATAGATAAACAAAAAATGTATTAGTTATAAGATTAGTCAAGTTTCCTGTCCCGTAGTTTTGTCTTGCCAATTTCTGCTTACAAGGTTTAAGTTGAAAATTTTCAAGCTGACTCAGGAATGCATTAGCATTTTTGAGAAGCTAATTGTAACTAGCTTTGCTTTTGCTACAGATTTGGTTGGCGCGGCCATGCCCATGATAGCATAGGAACTGTTTTATGTGTTGATGAGGATGGGGTGCTTCGTGTTGGGTTTCCTGGAGCATCTAGAGGGTGGAAAGCTGATCCTGCGGAAATGGAACGTGTGGAGGAATTTAAGGTTGGAGATTGGGTTCGGATTCGTCCTACACTCACAACAGCTAAACATGGATTTGGATCTGCAACGCCAGGAAGCATTGGTGTAGTGTACTGTATCAAGCCCGACAGTAGTCTGATGGTGGAACTAAGCTATCTTCCTCATCCATGGCATTGTGAACCAGAAGAGGTTGAACCTGTTGAGCCATTCAGAGTAAGACAAACAACTTCACTGATGTCTGATAGTTCATTACTCCCCTCTGTTTCATTTTATATGAAATGTCATGTCATGTTTAAGACCGCATTCCACAAGTTCTAACGGTACTATGCTGAAAGTCCTTTTTTCTTAAACTCCAGTGTCCAGTCAAGTACTACCATACTAAATGAAACAGAGAGATTACCTTTTTCAGAATTCCTTATCCTGTCCATTGGTTAAATTCTACATTCTGTACCTTTTCACAGATTGCTGATAGGGTCTGTGTGAAGCGCACTGTCGCAGAGCCAAGATATGCTTGGGGTGGTGAAACACATCATAGTGTAGGAAAAATAATTGATATAGAGGCTGATGGTCTGTTGATCATCGAAATCCCCAATCGACCAATCCCGTGGCAGGCAGATCCTTCTGACATGGAGAAGCTGGAGGATTTCAAGGTAATACTTGTAATTGATCAATATTTTGTTGTATAATGAGGATGCTAGCTGATGTTGTTGGTAATTAGGAGCTTTCGTTCTGTTTTGGGGGTTGTGGAAATGAGAATGGAAGAAAAAAAGTTAAGTGTGAAATATAAACAGCGTGTTGGTAGCGTTCTCAAACAACTTTGTTTGTTCTGTGCACATTAACAGGTAGGTGACTGGGTAAGGGTAAAAGCTTCAGTTCCCTCACCAAAATATGGTTGGGAGGATATCACGAGGAACAGCGTAGGTATAATACACAGTTTGGAAGAAGATGGTGATGTTGGCATTGCTTTTTGCTTCCGGGGCAAGCCTTTCTCTTGTTCAGTGACAGATGTGGAGAAGGTGCCACCTTTTGAAGTTGGACAAGAAATTCATGTTTTGCCATCCGTTTCTCAGCCTCGACTTGGATGGTCCAGTGAGACACCAGCAACGGTTGGAAAGATTGTGAGAATTGACATGGATAGTGCTCTAAACGTAAGCATGCTTTGCTTGTATCACTTAAAATTTGGTGGAAAGAATCTATTGACCTTATAAGTAGGCATAAAATATAGTGAAGGTTGAATTGACTTCCAATTCATTAGTTATTATTTTTAATGAATTGCTTCAAACCTTTGACCTTTGATGCTTTCTAGGTTAAGGTTGCTGGGAGAGACAGTTTGTGGAAGGTTTCTCCTGGAGACGCAGAAAGGCTTTCAGGATTTGAAGTAGGTGATTGGGTACATTCTAAACCAAGCCTGGGAACTAGACCCAGTTATGATTGGTATAGCATTGGGAAAGAAAGTCTAGCGGTTGTGCATAGTGTTCAAGACACTGGTTATTTAGAGCTTGCATGCTGTTTTCGTAAAGGACGACTGATGACTCATTACACTGACGTTGAAAAGGTTTCTGGATTTCGAATTGGGCAGCATGTTAGGTTTAGGGCTGGGCTGGTAGAACCAAGATGGGGCTGGAGAGGCACTAATCCAGATTCTCGAGGTGTTATAACTGGTGTTAATGCTGATGGAGAAGTTAGGGTTGCATTTTTTGGTTTGCAGTGTCTCTGGAAAGCAGATCCTGCAGACCTTGAGATAGAGCCAACATTTGAAGTCGGAGAGTGGGTCAAGTTGAGAGAGATTGCAAGCGGTTGGAAATCTGTAGGGCCAGGTAGCATTGGAGTTGTGCAAGGAATGAGTTATGAAGGAGATAAGTGGGATGGTAATATCTTTGTCGCCTTTTGTGGAGAGCAGGACCAATGGGTGGGATATTGCAGCCATCTTGAGAGAGTGAATAAGCTCTTAGTTGGTCAGCGTGTTAGAGTAAGAAACTCTGTGAAGCAGCCAAGGTTTGGGTGGTCAAATCACAGTCATGCAAGTGTTGGAAATATATCAGCAATTGATGCAGATGGCAAATTAAGAATCTACACACCAGCAGGCTCGAAATCTTGGATGCTTGATCCTTCAGAAGTAGACCTTGTTGAGGAAGAGGAAATCCAAGTTGGTGATTGGGTCAGGGTTAAGGAGAATGTGTCTAACCCAACACACCAGTGGGGGGATGTCTGTCATTCTAGTATGGGGGTCGTGCACCGCATAGAAGATGGTGATCTTTGGGTTTCATTCTGCTTTATGGATAGGCTATGGCTCTGCAAGGCCTCGGAAATGGAAAGAATTAGAGCATTTAAAATTGGGGACAAGGTGAAGATCAGAGATGGGCTGATGGCACCTAGGTGGGGATGGGGGATGGAGACTCATGCGAGTAGAGGTGAGGTTGTTGGAGTAGATGCTAATGGGAAGCTAAGAATCAAATTTCAATGGAGAGAAGGGCGTCCATGGATTGGAGACCCTGCTGATATTATTCTTGATGAGCGCAATGATCAGTGAAGCATTTGTCTTTTTACTTCTCCTATCACTAGATAGCGAGCAGGGCAACCCCTTAGCCTCTTTTATATATAAATGGGAGGCAGTCAATGTGCTGGGTGTGCGATGGCGTTAGATTAGAGGCTGCCCCAGGGCAGTTGACAGCCATGAAGACGGATGTACCCAGAGTAGACGGGATGATAGAGAGAGGGGTAAAAAGTTACAAAGAAGTTGGGATGGATTTGGGGTCATTGCTGAATTTAGACAGATGTGGTCATCGTTGGGGTCCGCATTGGGGATTTTTCTGCATAATGTTTCCTTTAGCTGCATTAACAGGAAAATGTTTGTTTTATATTCTGTACAAATCACAAGGAAATTTTTGGGTCTCATAGCTTTCAAACATAGTTCACTTACACTAGATTTGAACATTTCTCTCCTCTATCTTGTCATTTAAAAAAAATGCTGAGGCCACTGCTCATAATTTTGTAAAATTTTATTTAGCCGTTTGAATAGAGAAGCATGTGAATTTAATGCCTTTCCTCTTATATTGTTGAACTTAAGAGTATATGATTGGGTCTCCAAGAATCCTTCCTTCATGTTCGGAGTTTTATGAAATGTCTGTCCAAACTTGTGAAACGAAAGGACAAATCTATAGGTACCTAAATTATAGAGATAGAAAATATGTTTTTCCCAAAGCTAGAATTATTTATGCACGGTATTAAATCCAAATTATTTGTTCATGACTATGGTTGAAATGTTCATTGCATATAATATAAATTCAGAATCTAACTAGAAACTCCTTCAACCGAATGCTGAGTATAATTCAAGATCAAACCTTAAATCAAAATCAAAGACCAGCTAGCTAGCCTTTGAGAACATCCGTGAAGAGTAAAGAACAGTGTGTTTCAATTTAGAGAGCTTGTAAATACTCATTTCTATTTTAACATCAGATAATGCATTTTGTTGCACTACTTGTTCTAATTGCGTTACAACTGCTAGGCAGATACCAAACTTGAGCTCCAGTAAAGAGGATGGCATGCACAGTTCCACTAATGAATTATTCATCACAAATCATTATTGATGATGTCCCGCATCATTTGTATTGGGATGAGTCCTTCGGTTCTAATAGCATCCTTATTTGGATCGGGACTTATGAAATACAACGTTGGTAGTCCTCGAACCTGAGAAATGATTATTTCAGTTAGCAGAATATGTGATGAGAACAAGGAGTTAGAGTGACGGGGGAGAAAACACATCTTTTTCTTCATAATTGGTATTAGTATTGAAATAGAACAAATTTTGAGTGGGTTGTACCTGCATATCACGTGCAAATTCGTATTCATCATCTGTGTCCACTTTCACAATAAGTGCATTGCTTTCATACTCTACAGCAAGCTGTCAGATGAAATTGGAATTATACAAAAGAATAATTTTGCAAAGCAAGAAGCATATGTCTCAAATCAGTAATGCCATTATTCTCTCCTTATTAGTAGAAAGATCAACTCTAATAACAAAGACCTCTGAGCTATATAGAGATGCACGCATAAATATCTGAATTTGCAAAATCTTTCTAGCCAATGATTTCATAATTTTTTGGGGGATAAGTGGAAAATATTTCATAATAATGACACCAAGATTGTGCCAAAAGTACTTATATTTGGTTTTGTGTCTCTTTCTCACAACCATCCAACTGACTAGCCCAACTACACATGCATAAGGTGAGACTCTCTTATACACCAAAAGTATACCTGACTTTAAAAAAGATCTTTTGATACTTTCTGCATCTCCTATTGTTTTCAAAGATATCAGCTAAACTTGAATTAGATTGCAGGATCTCCAATCTTGCAATCACATAAACAGAGGGGAGTTTACTCTTGCTAATTCCAATTCAAGAGGATAAACTCAATAAAAGCTACAAGTAAGTGAATCCTTTGATTGCAATTTGTGACATGCTATTTATTTTAGGCTTTCAGGCGCAGTCCTCTGAGAAATTACGCACTATAACAAAATGTTAAGGTTAACACCAATCTTCTTTCGAATACAAAAGTAGGTAAAATTTACTAGACAGCAGACCATAACTTCGTTGTTTATAGCTTCTCAACTTAAAATGTTTCAATGTACAACCTTTTAATTCTAAAGAAGTTTGCAACAAGAATAGTTATTCTTTAGCTGATAGTTCTCTTTTACTGCATAGAAGCACTCATCCATTTAACACAAACCCTCTGCTCATAGAGATTTTTATCACTCCACATATTAATACTAGCTAGATAATGGACGATTTGCACCACCATCAATGTGACACAGTTAAATAAGCAACTAGGAAAAGTGAATATATCACTAACATCTCAATATGCACTTTGTCTACTATTCTACTTATATTCATTTTTATCAGAGAAACCATGAACTCTTAAGAAAAGGTCAACACAAGTTTTTTTCCCAAGCAAGTGAAAGCTATGGTAGCTTGACGATAAAACAACTATCATAATCACCTGAGAGTTATCTCTATCTTTTCAATAATTGAGTGTAGGCACTTAGAATTGTGCAGATTCGACTTGATATATTTTCAAATATACCATAACAATGAGTGTAAGGTTTCCCTAGAGTTCAGAAGGATAGCCTACCAGGATTGACAAATGGTGATTATTCCAAAGTTATCTGGTCTAACTTACATACACTATTGACTTTGATAGAAAAATGTCCACTCCATTAAATTAGACCACTTCAAACCCACACCCTCGCTTCTTCCACTCTAAGACCAAAGATGTTTTTGTCCTCATATATGAGGTTTAGATAAACGAAAACTTGTACATTCCATGTAAAGATATCTAGTCCATTTGAACTATGGTACAATCCTCTAGAGCATTCATTCCAACAATCCCAACTTTGAACTAATTATAGCATCTGTAGCAGTAACTAAAAAAAGCTTAAGACATTGTCGTATGAAATCCAAACCAACCATTTCAAGTTCTTGAGCCATCAAAATACAAGGACCACACCATGTGGCATAGAAGTCAATAATCAGTGGCACATTCCGTTCTCCCTTTATCAGTTCTTGAATATCTTTTGCAGACACCTTCTTCTGCAATCCCAAAACAATAAAAAATAAAAGAAATGGAATTAGCATTGTTACATAGTTATGTTCATTAGAAACAAAAGAATTAAAAGAATTCACAATACTTTGTTAAAAGAATTTACAAATAGAAATGATTTTAAAACAACTTTTTTATCCAGTGTTACAGAACCTTATCCGCAATGTTCTGTACAAGAAAGCACGCACATATTTCCAACTCTCCAAATTCATATGAAATTTTCTAAAGGTTCCCAGCAGAAGAATAAAACCCAATAACCGAATTTGGAAATATTAAAATAAAATTAAGAAGCTAAAGAAATTGAACGAAAAAAGAAAAAGAAAAAAGAAGGAAAATATACCACAAGATAATCCTCTCTGACATATTTGCCAGCTGCTACAGCTGGGGTTTTGCAAATGGATTTTCTTGAAAGGGTTTGAGTAGACAGTGGAGAGCGCCTAGGAGTTGGACAAGTGTATGAGAAGAGTGAATATTTAAGCTGATTAGAGGAGAAGTGACAAGCTGAAGTTTGGGGTGGCGGAGCCGAAGGGTGAAAAGAGAGGGTCGCAGATTGCATTCTTAACTCTCTTTATCTGCTCTGCCTCACTCACTACTCTCTGTGTTTGTTTAGGAACGACTGTGTTAGGGGTTTAAGGAGGAGTCTGTGAAAGGAGCAAAGAATTATCCAAAATCCGACTATATAGTAAGTAGTAATTCTTTTGAAAAATTAAATTCCATTCTTATGGATTGGGCCTTCTCATAAGGAAAATATCACCAAGTACACATATTATCATTCTTAGGAATGCTATTTAGAGATTAACCAATACTTATTAATTTTTTGAAATTAAAAATTAAAAATTTTAATTTCAAGACAATTCAGAACATTTTTATCC
The DNA here is from genome assembly GCF_000390325.3 of Nicotiana tomentosiformis. NCBI lineage: Eukaryota > Viridiplantae > Streptophyta > Magnoliopsida > Solanales > Solanaceae > Nicotiana > Nicotiana tomentosiformis. The sequence goes on along the minus strand of NC_090812.1, from coordinate 40,853,227 downwards.
GAAAATTTGAATTGAAAAACTAAATTCGGAACGCACTTGCTAATTCTTAAATAGCAGTCCTTTAGAGTGACTACCCGGTGTCGTTTCTACATGTTAAATGGTATTTACACTCATATATAAGAGTTTGAATAATTACATCATTTAGAGGGTCTAATTAAACCACCATATTCACTCGTCCATACTTACAGTGTGGTACTATAATGATTGAATGTGATAAAAAGGGACAAGGTAAATCTATAGTCATATGGATGGAAGTTGTCTAAAATAACATTCAAGCTCTCTAAGCTTAATGTGAACTTAACTAACAACAATATATAATAGAAGTAAAAAAAATTCATATAATAACAACAACAACCTAGTAGAATTCCACTAGTGGGTTTTGGGAAGGGTAGAGTGTACGTAGACTTTACCCCTACCCGGAGGAATAAAGAGGTTATTTCCGGGAGACCATCGGCTCAATAGAAGAGACAATAATATCAGAAAAGAACAAAAGAATATATCTGTAACAATACACAACATGGACGGCCTAACCCTCTCCCGAATATCTTCATTCTTAATCTTATCCAGCCTATTGCGTCCGCACATCCATTTCAACATCCTCATTTCGGCTACTTTCATCTTCTGGATATATGAATTCTTGACTGGCCAACACTCAGCTCCACACAACATGGACGGCCTAATCACCGCTCTATAGAACTTACCTTTAAGTTTCGGTAGCACATTATTATCACACAGAACTCCAGACACTAACCGCCATTTCATCCACCCCACCCCAATACGGTGCGTGACATCTTCGTCGATCTCCCCATCTCCCTGGATAATCGATCCTAGGTACTTAAAACTTTCTCTCCTGGGGATGACTTGTGAGTCGAGCCTCACTTTCACGTCCTCTTCCCCCGTCACGCAGTTGAACTTACACTCCAGATATTCCGTCTTAGTCCTACTCAACTTGAAACTTTTGGACTACAAGACCTGCCTCCATACCTCCAATCTCTCGTTAAGCCGCCTCGCATCTCATTAATCAGAACTATATCATCAGCGAACAACATACACCATAGTATTTCCCCTTGAATATGGTGTGTTATGGTGTCCATCGCCAGGTCAAATAAGAATGGGTTGAGCGCAGATCCTTGGTGTAACCTTATAACCACCAAAAAAAGCTCAGAGTAACCTCCCATTGTCCTAACCCGAGTCTTAGCTCCATCATACATATCCTTTATTGCTCTAATGTAAGCTACCCGCACATCTTTCACCTCCAGGCATCTCTAAAGCACGTCCCTAGGGACCTTGTCATGCCCCTTCTTTAGGTCAATAAATACCATGTGTAAATCCCTCTTCCTATCCCTGTACGGTTCTACCAACCTCATGATAAGGTGGAGAACTTCCTTAGTAGAACGGCACGGCATGAACTCGAACTGGTTTTCTGATATAGACACTACTTTCCTTACCCTTCCTTCCACCACCCTCTCCCAAACTTTCATGGTATGACTTAGTAACTTGATGACCCTATAGTAGTTACAATTGTGGATATCACCTTTGTTCTTGTACATCAGAATTATCGTACTCCATCTCCACTCATTTGGCATCCTCTCCGTCCTGAAAATAATATTAAACAGCCCAGTCAGCCACTCCAAGCTTGCTCTATCCACATACCTCTAAAATTCTACTGGAATATCATCTAGTCCGGTCACTTTGGCCCGACTCATGTTATGCATAGCTCCCACGACATCCTCAACCTTAATACGCCTACAGTACCTAAAGTCTCGGTAACTCTTAGAGTGCCCCAATTCCCCAAGCACGATGTTATCGTCCCCCTCTTCATTAAGAAGTTTATGAAAGTATGCGTGCCATTTTTGCTTAATCTGGGTCTCTTCAATTAATGTCACGACCCAAAATATGACTAGTCGTAATGGCACCTAACCCAATCCGCTAGGTAAGCCAATTAACCACCAACCAATTTCAATAATAATTTATAAAGCAATTAAGTAATGAAAAGTCTTAATCTTATACATTCCCCAAAAACTAGTAGTACAAATCATGAGCTTCTAAGAATAGAGTTTACAAAGCTGATATGAAGTAAATACACCTTCTGTTTGAAAAGTACATAAACAGAGTTCTTATAAATCTAAGGCTACCATGAACAAGAGGCAACTACAATAGGAACGCAGGTACATCCTCAAATCCGGCAACCATCGAGTACAGCAACAACAACAACCAACATCTGCACACAATGTGCAGAAGTGTAGTATCAGTACAATTGTCCCCATGTACTGAGTAAGTAACAAACCTAACCTTAGGTTGAAAGCAGTGACGAGCTGGAACATAGGTCGGGTCCAATACCAATAACCAATAGCAGTTCATAACAACGTAGGGCATATAAATAAGAAAGCAATTCATAAATAAAATGCTCAGATTTATCACAATTTCCCGAAAATAGTTTTCAAGAATAACAGTGAAAACCCAAATCCTTTACCGAAATTGTCGAAAAGTATGAGATAATTTGAAAACTGTAAATCTTTCCAAATATCTTTTCCAAAAATAAGTAAGATGTTTCATTTCCTTTCCAGATAGCAAGTGTGAAATACCTCTCTATGCTCACATATCAATGTGTGTAAAAGTCATAAATGATGTGATACCGTACATCATGAGGAAAAATGCGTCTCTATGCATGTATGTCATGTGTGCATGCTAATGCCATGTATCTCAGAGATGAATCATGTACTCACACTCTTAGAGTACTCAATCTCACTGGCTCACACTTTCCACTCATCATGCTCAACCACTCGGTACTGTATATAGCCCATACGGCCCAGGGAAGATCTATCCCAGAATATATACATCACTGACCATCAGTCACTCAGTACCGAGGAAAAAGGGCAATCTAACCTTGTGGAGAAATCCATCTCCAGGTATCAAGTACTTCGGACAAATCCATGTCCACGGAAATCCATCCCTCAATAATATCATCCGCGCTCACTGGGGGTGTGTTACAGACTTCGAAGGGGCTCCCACATCCCAAGCGCTATCATAAGCCAGATCCAGGTATAAATCAATATAGCATGTTGCGGCGTGCAGCCCGATCCCATAGCTGTTACTCATAATCAGGCTCTCGGTGTCACTCAGTTATCAATCTCTCCAGTCTCACCCAAGGGCTCACAATGTCATGAAAACTGATACAGAACAATGATATGATGTATTAATAAGTAACAACTGAGACAGATATATAATATGAATGCATGAATATGATTGAGTACGAAATATCAATGAAATCAGTGAGATGATAGTAAGAAGCGACCACTATGGGTCCTAACAATATCAGCATAAGGCCTAAACATGATAGCTAGCATGATTCACAGTTCAGTTACTTAATCACGTGGTGAAAACACAGATATCAACAAAATAGGGCCACTAAACAGTGCCATGAAAACAAAAGAGTCACAATTCACCGGGTGCACACCCACACGCCCGTCACCTAGCATGTGTGTCACCTCATCATCAATCACATAGCACGTAACGCGGGATTTCATACCCTCAATATTAAGTTTAGAAGAGTTACTTACCTCGAACAAGCCAATACCAACACCGAGCAAGCCAAGCGATGCTCCAAAATGCCATCCCGCACGTTCCGACCTCCAAACGGCTCGAAACTAACTAAAAACAACTCAAATACATCAAATAATGCTAAAGGAACCAATCCCAATCGAAAAGGTCGAATCTTTAATCAAAAGCCCAAAATCGGCCAAAAATCACACCAGGGCCCACGCCTCGAAACTGGACAAAACTCCCAAAATCCGACAACCCATTCAATTACGAGTCCAACCATACTAGTTTCACTCAAATCCGACTCCAAATCGGTGTTCAAAACTCAAAAATTCCTATTATGAAACTTTAGGCCAAAACTCCCAATTTCTCTCTAAAATTCATCAACCAATTGCCAAAAATGAAGATAGATTCATGAAATGTAATCAATACTGAGTAGAGAACACTTACCCCAATCCTTATAATGAAATTTGCTCCAAAAATCATTCCATTCCGAAGTCCATAGCTCAATATGTGATAAAAATGACCAACCCTCGAACTTATTAACATTCTGCCCAACGAATCCGCATTTGCGGTCAAATTGTCGCATTTGCGACCACCGCTTCTGTGGATGATGCCTCGCATCTGCAAAGCCCATGGAGACTGGCCCTTCTGCACCTGCGGATAACCCCTCGCTTCTGCGCAAGCGCAGGTGCACCAACAATCTTCGCTTTTGCACCACTCGCCGCTTCTGCGGCCCCACTGTCGCTTCTGCGACCACCGCACCTGCGCAAACCAGCCGCAGGTGCAGTCACACTAGAACCAGCAGCAAAGAACCTTAGCCAAAATTTCCAAAATGTTCTGAAATCAATCCAAAACACGCCCGAGCCCCTTGGGACCACGCCCGAATATACCAACAAGTCCAATAACATAACACGGACCTACTCGAGGCCTCAAATCATGCATAATAACATCGAAACGATGAATCACACCTCAAATCGAAATCTATGAACTTTAAACTTTCAAATTCAATAACTCGTGCCGAAACATAGCAAATCAATCCGGAATGACTTCAAATTTTGTGCACAAGTCCCAAATAACATAACGAAGCTATTCCAATTCCCGAAATCACAATCTAAATCCGATATCAAAAAGTCCACTCCCGATCAAACTTTCCAAAATTTCAACTTTCGCCATTTCAAGCCAAATTCAACTATGGACCTCCGAATCACAATCCGGATGTGCTCCTAAGTTCGAAATCACCCAACGGAGCTAATGGAACAATCAGAACTCCGTTCAGGGTTCAAATTCACAAAAAGTCAAACTTGGTCGACTCTATCAAATTTAAAGCTTCTAACTGAGAATCATTCTTTCAAATCAATTCTGAATAACCTGAAAACCAAAACCGACGATTCACATAAGTCATATTACATCATACAGAGCTACTCATTCCCTCAAACAATCGAGCGAAGTGTAAATACTCAAGACGACCGGTCGGGTCGTTACATCCTCCCCCACTTAAACATACGTTCGTCCTCGAACGTGTCCAGAGTTGTTCTCAAAGCCATCAAACCGCCGTATAACCTTGCCATGCACATACCCGGGGGTGATCTCACGTCACCCTATCCCATATAGGCCCGACAACACAACATGACTGTAGTTCCTTAATTCAACCTAACCCATAAACCTTAGAATCCAATTTCCAACATCCACAATATCTATAAGATCAGAATCTCGTATCTACACACTATATAAGTCTGAACAAGTTGTACCAAGCCGCAACCATAACCCAAGATACAATCGCATGATATACCACATATCTCAAATACTCGAAGAAATGATTTCTAATCACAATAGCTGCTCAAACAACCCTATTTCGGCAATAAACCTCATGTCAAACCAAACCTCGTCCTAAAACCTTCGTACACTGCCGATGATGAAAGAAACACACGAAAACTCATACCATTCATCAGACCAACAAGTCATGGAGCTCCCTCTCCTTCTACAAGAATTATAGCCAATTTCTAAGCTGACTTCCGATATTATCCTTCCAAATGTACCACAATCAAATCCGATAGCATCCATTCTAGGTCCAGTGACCTCATCTCATCCAACACGACCACTCCAGTGACATGACACACCCATACAATCTAAATCCACAACCCGTGCAATCCGTGCACCAATAAGCAACATTCCAAATGTACTCAATCATGGAAAAATAACTCAAACGAGAGAACCGTCCCGCAAGCTCATCAAGTACCACCACCACAAAATGCTTAAACCCATCACACACTATAGAACCATAACACACGAATCTAACACAAAGGATCATATTTCCGCATAACTCTGATGCAATGCGCGACCCTATCCCAATACTGGTCCATATGAAATACGTCAAGCCACCCTGCTAAAAATCAATAACCATGCGCAATTCGATATCAAGTAATCAAAGTGCATTACCATAACCACAGAGAAGAAAATGACACCATGCCCCACAAACCCGAAAGAACATAACCAATACGCCATCAACTAAGCAATACTCAATACTCTTCTCGCTCAAATTCTGCCATAAGACCATAACAGAACTGCACCATATGTGCATATAACCAACGAATCACAACTCCTCGTAGCATATAAGAGTAACTCACAGATCGTCTCAGAACACGAATAAGCTCAACAACAACCGAATGGCACATCCCTTAACAATAGCAGTATGGAGCCAACCAATCCGACTCGGTGCAGAACACACATCCATATTGGGCTTACCAATGAACCCCACATCAACTCTCGTCACCCACAATAGATAAATAACCCTCCGAAAGTCCACAATAACTGAATCACAACACATACTACCTTCTGACTAACCTTGGCTACGTTTTCACAGTCCACAACCACGAAATAATTTACTCATAAGGACTCCCAGTCTCCAAATCGATAGAACACACGAATCACCATATCTGATCTCAACTCCACCGCCTGAATGTCTAACTCTTTTCCAATACACGATCATCCCACGAGGAATACTTCTATAATTCTTCTGTGCCACAAAGCAAAATTTGAACATCAGCAGTCGATCAAATAAGAGAGTGCCGCAATACCAATGAGGTATCCATAAATCAAAACAAATTGCCCCTTCTGAAATGTATACCCTCATCAAGCCATACCAGATAGTAATATCATTTACCTAGTCGTCCAAAACTGTCTATGCTGCCTAAGGACTTATGACCTTCCCTTCAAAATTGAACCGTGACCTTACACATGCAATTCTCAATCCTACACAATACACCGCACATACCATGCCATCATACAAAAAATACGAGAGCTTCGTAATCCACTTCTAGTCACCACCAACTGCACACTTAATTAGCCAAGAACTTTCCATTTGATCCCATCCCGGAGAAAATCCTAATACGCAACATATTTTTCACGCCGGTAGGAAATATACTCCTCGAACCGTGGTAAAACCCAGTGGGAACTCTTTGAAACCCATTTGCACACAACCAAGCTATCAGAACTGAATCTCTCTAACTCACCCAGCCACGCAGGTCATCAAAACCCAAGAGCATTGCCATGAAACACCTGTGGAGACTAGCCACATCATAAGTACCCAAATAACTGATTATCTCCATTACTGTGCTGATCCAACCTACTGCCACGTTGTCCTATTTCTCCAAGTCCCTTCCAAATTGCCTTCAAATTGATACTTCTCCTTGCTGGAACACCACAATCCTTAACTAAAATTCACCACACAAGAGACCCTAGTATAAAACCACAACGCCCTAAGGCCCATAAGCCGTTGACTTCCCTCTTAAGCACCCTAAAGAACCACACCCGAGATACCCACTCTAAAGAGACCTTATGTGAACCTAAGACTATTTCCTTCACCTTCTCAACGCAGAAATGCATAATCCACAATGATATAAAAATGCCACAAGTCTCGACACCATCCAATGTAACTCTCAGTTTCTAGCCATGTACCAATCTTGAAAATTCCAAATCACTACATATAATTCTTGAGTCTATTAGAACCATTTTCGAGAGTCAATATTCTGCTCAAATCTCAATTACACCACCCCAAACAGGCCAAACGACTGGTGCCCCATTGGCACGACGACACCCAAAGGAGTAACCCACTCCTAAGCAACCGAGCAAATTCCTACTCCATGTACACTACATCCTTCGCGAATAACCACTCAGTTATTTTATGATTCCCGTATACCCATAGAGTGTAATGCAACCTGTATCCAGAAATTCCTTTACCCGAGTCATCTTTGATCTCGACGCCTGCAAGTCATAACTGATTCACCATTATACCCCAAATCGAAACCAATATAACACATAACTGTGCAATCAACTCGTCGATAGCAGACTCCCCCTCTTGGCTCAAGGCCACAGAACAAAACACTCGATAACATCACGATACCCATACTCTATCACTGCCAGAATCCCGCACTGAAATTTAACTAAATCCTTCGCAAGCTCATGTAATACAAACCATATAATACTTTAAATCGTCTCCAAATCTCGCATTCACCCTTGTAATAGTCAAGCTAACTTCCACAAGAAATCCAAACTCAAATTGCAACATATATCATTCACTGGTAAAAGAGAAATCTCTACAAAATATCATAAGGACCACACAACCTCAGGACACCTCGCAGGAGATAACCCGCCTGCTCTGCCTCGAACCGACATCTCTCTATACCCTTCCATAGTCACGACCACTACACAATCACTTAATCTTCTTGATTCTGAACTCATCAACAAGACATGAGAATCTACTTCACTCCACAACTAAACAACATGAGAGATTCCTCAACACACCCATAACTCGAGACCATACGCCAAATCAAGACAGAAATCAGACACCCCATAGTCCTTGCTACATCTCAAGTAAACTTTTCTCGTCACATTCGAACAATCTGAACACATTTCGCAGTATCATCATACTCACCCCATAGTCATCCAATCATAAATTCCTCTAACAGGGATACCACCGGACATATAAGTCCCACAAACACGTTTTCACACAACCGAAGTCTCCGTGCTCAAGCCACCGTCAAAACCCAGCCTCAAGTCCCCCAGACTGGTCCATCATCAACACACAGAAATCACATCTCCCTCATCCAGGAAATCACCAGTTGTCCCTGCACAGCCGATACCGAGCGCTCACGTGCGCATACGAATGCGTGGAAGGAATTCGAAGGATTACACTTCAAGCTGAATCAATGCCGCACGATAATGAAAGAAAGATGGGAAGTATATCCTAAATGTCATGTAGCCTCTCGAAGATAGGTATGGACGTCATTATATTGATCCGCAAGACTCTACTAGACAGTTGCTCATGACTTGTCGAACCTATGAACCTAGAGCTATGATACCACCTTGTCATGACCTAAAATCCGACTAGTCGTGATGACACCTAACCCAACCCGCTAGGTAAGACAATTAACCACCAACCAATTCCAATAATATTTTATAAAGTAATTAAGTAATGAAAAGTCTTAATCTTATGCATTCCCCAAGAACTGGTAGTACAAATCATGAGCTTCTAAGAATAGAGCTTACAAAGCTGATATGAAGTAAATACACCTTCTATTTGAAAAGTACATAAACAGAATTTTTATAAATCTAAGGCTACCATGAACAAGAGACAGCTACAATAGGAACGCATATACATCTTCAAATCCGGCAACTATCAAGCACAGCAACAATAACAACCAACATCTACACGCAATGTGCAGAAGTGTAGTATCAGTACAACCGACCCCATGTACTGAGTAAGTAATAAACCTAACCTTAGGTTGAAAGTAGTGACGAGCTGGAACATAGGTCGGGTCCAACACCAATAACCAATAGCAGTTTATAACAACGTAGGGCATATAAATAAGAAAGCAATTCAGAAATAAAATGCTCAGCTTTATCACAATTTTCCGAAAATAGTTTTCAAGAATAACAGTGAAAACCCAAATCCTTTACCGAAATCGTCGAAAAGTATGAGATAATTTGAAAACTGTAAATCTTTCCAAAATTCCTTTCCAAAAATAAGTAAGATGTTTCATTTCCTTTCCAGATAGCAAGTGTGAAATACCTCTCTATGCTCACATATCAATGTGTGTAAAAGTCATAAATGACGTGATACCGTACAACACGAGGAAAGATGCGTCTCTATGCATGTATGTCATGTGTGCATGCCAATGCTATGTATCTTAGAGATGAATCATGTACTCACACTCTCAGAGTACTCAATCTCACTGTCTCACACTTTCCACTCATTATGCTCAACCACTCGGTATTTTATATGGCCCAGGGAAGATCTATCCTAGAATATATACATCACTGACCATCAGTCACTCAGTACCGAGGAAAAAGGGCAATCTAACCCTGTGGAGAAATCCATCTCCAGGTATCAAGTACTTCGGACAAATCCATATCCAGGGAAATCCATCCCTCAATAATATCATTCGCGCTCACTGGGGGTGTGTTACAGACTCCGGAGGGGCTCCCACAGCCCAAGCACTATTATAAGCCAGATCCATGCATAAATCAATATAGCATGCTGCGGCGTGCAGCCCGATCCCATAGCTGTCACTCATAATCAGGCTCTCGGCCTCATTTAGTCATCAATCTCTCCAGTCTCACCCAAGGACTCACAATGTCTTGTAAACTGACCCGGAACAATGATATGATGTATCAATAAGTAACAACTGAGACTGAGATATGATATGAATGCATGAATATGACTGAGTACGAAATATCAATGAAATTAGTGAGATGATAGTAAGAAGCGACCACTATGGGTCCTAACAATATCAGCATAAGGCCCAAACAGGATAGCTAGCATGATTCACAGTTCAGTTACTTAATCACGTGGTGAAAACACAGATATCAACAAAATAGGGCCACTAAACAGTGCCATGAAAACAAAGGAGTCACAATTCACCGGGTGCACGCCCACACGCCTGCCACTTAGTATGTGCGTCACCTCATCATCAATCACATAGCACGTAACCCGGGGTTTCATCACCTTTGCTTTTGCGCCACTTCTGCGGCCCCACATTTCGCTTTTGCGACCACCGCACCTGCGCAAACCAGCCGCAGGTGCGGTCACACCAGAACCAACAGCAATGAACCTAGCCAAAATTTCCAAAAAGCTCTGAAATCAATCCGAAACACGCCCGAGCCACTCGGGACCACGCCCGAATATACCAACAAGTCCAATAACATAATACGGACCAACTCGAGGCCTCAAATCACGCATAACAATATCGAAACGATGAATCGCACCTCAAATCGACATCTATAAACTTCGAACTTTCAAATTCAATAACTCGTGCCGAAACATAGCAAATCAATCCGAAATGACTTCAAATTTTGCGCACAAGTCCCAAATAACATAACGAAGCTATTCCAATTCCCGGAATCATAATCCGAATCCGATATCAAAAAGTCCACTCCCGGTCAAACTTTCTAAAATTTTAATTTTCGCCATTTCGTACCAAATTCAACTACGGACCTCCGAATCACAATCCGGACACACTCCTAAGTTCGAAATTACCCAACGGAGCTAATGGAACAATCAGAACTCCGTTCCGGGTTCAAATTCACAAAAAGTCAAATTTGATCGACTCTATCAAATTTAAAGCTTCTAGCTGAGAATCATTCTTTCAAATCAATTCTGAATAACTTGAAAACCAAAACCGACGATTCACATAAGTCATATTACATTATATGAAGCTACTCATGCCCTCAAATAACCGAGCGAAGTGTAAATGTTTAAAACGACCGATCGGGTCGTTACAATCAATACTCTACCTTTCTCGTCTTTAATGCACCTCACTCGATGCAGGTCACGAGCCTTCCTCTCTCTCGCTTTGGCCAGCCAAAATAACTTCTTATCCCCACCTTTACCCCTCAGTTCCTCATTCAACCAACCAAACGCAATAGTCTTAGCCTCCGTGACCGCTAATTTTGCCTCCTTCCTAGCTTCCTTATATCTTACTCTGTTCGCTCTCCTTGGCTCCTCGTCGGTGTTCTTCACTAACTTAAGGTACGCCGCTTTCTTTGCTTTCACTTTACCTTGGACCGTGTCATTCCATCACCAGTCGCCTCGGTGCCTGCCAGAGTAACCCTTCGATACCCCTAACACCTCTCTCGCCGCCTCTCTTATACAATCCGATGTCGCCGTCCACATAGTGATACCAATTATTTGTGATTCTGATGTAGTTGTTGTATTTACACTAAAAACTTGGTCTGATGTTCGCTAGAAACATATATTCCGTGCATGCGTGATATTTAGGCAACACTGAAATGACCTTTAATGTGTCTTGATAAACAAATTATTCATTATTTAAACAAAATGAATATCAATAGAGCAAAAATGAATATAGATGATTTACATAGCCGATTTTAATTAGTTTAATTTGAGATTAAGACACAGTCGATTGATGGATTATTCGTCTGTCATTTTCAAAGAAAGAAGTGATACTGTAAAGATCTTAAGGATACAAATCAGCAAGAAAATGGAACTGCTAGTCAGTAATCTAAATAAAATGTCTTCCATTAGGCAGTGGGTCAAGAAGATATCAGTAAAAGATGGAGAGAACGTTATTTTCCGCAGTACTAATTATTTCTCAACTTCTTCCAATTCTCAAAGAAGGGTCAACTCCTTTAGTAATACTTGCAAAGAGCTTAGCAATCTCAAGTTGGGTATTGGCAATTATTTCTGTTCGCTTGAGGTCCATTTCACCTCTTTTGGCCTCAGCTTCTGCTCTCATTCTCTCAATCTCTCTCATTGTCTCCATTCTTGCTTGCTCTGACCTTACTACTACTTCTGCTAGTAACCTTATACTCTCCCCAATTTCCCACCCTTCTGCCCTCTTTCGCTTGTTCTTTGATTTTTTCTCCATTGATCTCAGTTTCACATTCTTCGACTTGCTCTTGTCGTCGCTGTAGAGGGCCGGCGTGCTGCTGTTTGTATCCATTGCATGTTTGTCTGATGCTGCATTGTCCGACAATTTGGCATCCATTATGTCTTCCTGAAAAAACAACTTAGGGAACTTTAATTTCATGCTCCTTAAAAAAGATGTATAGTACTATACAAATTAATTGTTAAGATGCGCAGTTTTTGAAGTATGGTTTTATGAGTAACTCCTACTATCGTGCAAGTTAATTTCATAATTGCTACTTTTTTCACAAATAAATTTGATACTTGAGTAAAAAAGGACAGAAAAAAAGAAAGATATTTGAGCTGAGCTAAGTTGGTTTTGATGATTGACAAACCAAGTTGGGATGATTGTAAAAGAACCAAGTTGCTTGAAGCCTACTGATCTGAAGTAGAAGGACGTCTCCTAGTGCAATCATGATTGGAAAATCAATTTCGGCTAAAGTTGAAAAAATCGTGATAGTAATCTAAAAGGAAAATATTAACAGGAGGAACTTGTGTCCAACATGGGAAGATTAATTACGGGAAGACTTACATGGAAAGGAAGAGGCGTGAAGGAGTCTGGTTAAGGAAAATCCAAATAGAATCCTTTTAAGATATATGTTTCTTAAGGAGGTGACCGAAGTACTTTAGGTTTTGGAGCCTTAACTTGGAAAAGATTTTTTGCTCAACCTCATTCCTATATAAAGCACCGCATTATTATTGTTACAAGGCTACCATTATTTTGCACTAGCATAGAATTTATTCAAGGCAAATAACAACTCTTGGCAAGAAAGTGCTTTCAAGGATTTACGCAGCTCAACTGAAGAACCAGGTCTAGGAGACAAAGCTGCTTAAGTTCTTTAGTTGTTTTGGATTTGAGTCAATTGCTCTTAATTGTAACCTAATTATTTTTGAGAAGTGTAATAATATGTTAGCACGCAAACTTTGAGTTTTTGTATTAGCTTCCTAGACTAGAATTAGTTTGGGAAGGGGTAGCTATAATAAAGTTGATTGTAGGGGAAGGGTATTATTGTTAGTTTTCTTGATTATAAAGTTGTAACCTAAAATCCCTCTTTGAAATTAGAAAAGTTTGGAGTCAAATTTTACTGGGGTAAGTCGTGATTTTTACTCTTTAAACATGGAGGTTTTCCACGTAAAAGTTATTGTGCAGTTTAAATTTCACTTTACTTTTGTTTGTGTATTTTGTTACATTCAAAAACCCAGATTCTATGAAATTGCAAAATCGGTCAAGACACAAGTCAAGTAGTCAACCCCTTCTTGTGTCTGAGTGTACTTTAAAATATTGTCGCATGCATACGTTGTGAACTTGAGACATATCGTTATTGGAAGCTAGATCGATGTGATGGATTTCGTTCTAGCTAGTGCTTGAAAATAACATTTCAAAGTTTGTATGTTCTTGTTACTTAAGTGGATAAGTTTTATATTATAGAGTATATAACTTTAATCCTACAGATCGATTTCGTATATATAGCTCAAAATTAAACCATGTTTTCTATATAGCTCAAAATTAAACCATGTTTTCCGAAGTAATCCTTTTTCACATATTTAAAATTAAGAAAACTAGACTTTAATATCTTTTTATCCAAATATAATCTTCAAATGATCATTTACTTAATCATAAACACACCAAATACATGGAAAGGTGTGCTATTTTAAATATCTCCTTCAGGAAGTATTTGGCGCAAATGAGGAGCTCTCTGAGTTAAAAGGTGGTTCATTGTTCATTAATTAATTACTTACTTGATTATTATAATAATAATAATAATAATAATAATAATTATTATTATTATTATCATAGTGTTATTATTTTCTATTTTGTATAAGCTAAGACTAAATTAAACATTCAGAACGACTCTGACCAGAAAACAAAAGTGCATGATGAGGGAGCAGAAAAACACTTTTTCCAAAAGTTGGGGTTCAAATTTCTCTTCGTCGTTAATTCATAACATTAATAATGCAAAACTATCATTTTAAGCACCAACGCTATATCTCTTTTCTTATACAATTATTTCAACTACTAACCATTTAGAATTGAAGCATATTCTCGAAACCTGGTGGCGATGAGTGCGTTAAAAAATCATACTAACATACATAGGGATTTATGTCTCCCTCTATCAAGATCATAATTATTTCAAATTAAGATATATTATGATTCTTTTTTTTTTGAATTGAAAATAGTGAATAATCGTAGTTAAAATTGTAAAACAAATAATTTGAGAAAATGGATGCATATAGAGTACGCTTGACTAACCTTTGCAGCTCTATCAACACCATTAGACCCATTCGAATTCTGACCACCATTCCCAATTGGCACAGCCGTCGGCAGCGGCGGTGGAGGAGGCGGAGGAACCGGAATAGGAGGTGGCGGTAGTACAGCTGCCGGCTGCGGTGGTTCCACCACAGCCGGCGGTGGAGGAGGAATAACCGAAGTGGAAGCTGCGGAAGCATTATTTCCACGTAACAAAAGGTCAAGGCGAGGATAGAGCGGCCACGAAGAAGCATCAGCGGCGGTGGCGGATTCCGATCGGTACCGTTTCTTCATCGACTCAATTTTGTTCTTACACTGCGTCTGTGTCTTAGGAGATCGCGTGGAATTGCCACGCGCCGACACATGTTTCGCTACGTCTTCCCAATCTTGTCCCTTGAGCTTAGCTCTGTTACGGAGTATCCATTTAGCTTCATAAGCTTCGAGAAGGCATGAAACTGCTCCTTCACTCCATTCATCTCTCTTCAGTCTATCACTCGTATTATTGCCAGTGGCAGCATGGTAATTTTGCTGCTTATTTCTTGGAAAGAAATCATCTTTACTAGAGATTTCTTGATCCATATGTATCTAATCCTCTTTCATTTCCTATCACTAATTTCTTCTAGCTGTTATACCTAACCGCTAGCAATATATGTGGGAGAGGAATTGAGAGGTAGAAAGAAAGAGGAAATTAAAAGGAGGGAAAGCCACTAGAATTAATTAAAGGGGGGAATAAAAGGGAAAGAGTAGTATAGTAGCTAAGTAATTGAAAGTCTTAGCTAGGCTCTTGTAGTTTCAAAAGGTTGTCAACTTTAGGATTCTTATGCATTAAGGAGAATCATGGAATTTCTTAAACATACAGAGCGTGACATAAGAAAATCTTGTTAGTGATTGTTTAAGATATTTGCTATATCACAATAACCGAATCAAACTTTATGCTCGCGTTGGACAGCTGTGATTGTTCAAACATTTTAAATGGATGCTACATATATATATCTTAATCCTCCTATTTCTAATTGCTCAAAAGACTTAATTCTAGGGGTCGTTTGATACGCAGATTAAATTATTTCGAGATTATAGTTATGAGATTATGGATAAAATAATATTAAGTTTGATGGGATAAGATAGAATATCCAAGATTAAGTTTGGGACAAAGTTTATACTATGTTTGATTGACGTATAAATTTACTGCCAGTCAATTACATAATATAAATTTAGTATCACATATTATCCCACCTTATCGTGCGTACTAAACGATCCCTAAGAATTTGTGACTAGACTTATACATAGGCGGGTGTACTTATATATTCATATAATTACGGAACTTAGTTATCGGGGAAAAAAAGAATAAGTTCAATTCTCCTTCACTTGGTTATCATCATATAAACGAAAGTAGTTTAATATGTTTGACTTGAGCTAAATGTGTGTAAATAAACTCCATTTGTTAAGCATATTATTCACTACACGTAAGCTTTTCCTGTTAAAAGATTCCTTGTTCAAGCCTCAGAGCCAAAAAATTAAAATAAAGAAAGAAGATGAATTTGTTAAGCATAATATTTACTAAGCGTAATGACCTTTTTGATTGGATTATAATTCACTGTTTTACTTACAGTATTCCTTTCACCTAATTTGTCCAACAAACGAGAGAGACTACAGGAGAGGAGCCACTAGCCTATGACTGAAAAGTGAAAGGAAAAGAAAGTAGAAGAGATGGAAAATGGAGAAAAAGGCCAAGTTATAGTGCCCAACCAAAACGACAGAAGGAAAGATGGGCAGTGTTAACTTTGTCAAATGAGTTAATGATAGTAAACCAACTTTTTTTCCAACTTTTTGTTAGTGTTATCTTTTTAGGTGAGTAATGTGTTGGTTTTGTGACTTTGTTTGAAATGTGATTTTGGGGCATATATCTTTCGGCTGTTAGCGTTGATATGAAGCCAACCATGACATCCACCGATAATTGGTGACCAGTCACGTGGGACTGTCACCCACTTCATTTTATCACTACCACCCCTTACCATCCTTTTTAATCTTTTTCTGTTTCAGGTTTTTTTTTGTAACTTAGAAATTTTCAAGATTACATCTAAGCGAATTAAGAATTTGAAGTTATGAATTTTAGACGTAGAGTTTACGAGTTCTTAAGTTTGTTATATATTTATATTTAGTGAATTCTTAATAGATATATAAAATTAGAATAAAAAATAAACTTTGCCGAACTCCTATTTATACTATATATTATTCTTTGTCACTTAAATATTAAGCTTTGCTTATAGTAAAAGGAAATTCTCATTTTTTGGTGGAGTATCATTGACCACTTGAGACCTCAAAGATTCGATTGACTGTAGCCAAAGTATTTGTAACAATTTCAGGTACTATGCCATTTAGATTTAAAATTAAGTATCGGTGCTTAGTCATTTATTACCTTCAGTATTGTTTCGACACAAGTGAAATTTTAGCATCAATCGAAATTTAGCCCTTTGGACTTCTGAAGATACTGTTTGTATAAATATACTTGTTCAAGAAAATTTTGTTTGGTTTAATAGTTTTTGATGTATTCGTGAGTACTAACTACTAACTGAGAGAGAAGAGTTCTTTTTGAAGAAAAAGAAAATCTAAAAGCCCTTTTACTGAAAAAGATTTTTGAGACTGCCTTTCGGAGAAAACCACTGAAAAAATCCAGATATAATTTTAAAAAATCGAAGTTTGAGAAAACTTTTCAGAAACAGTCTCTAGAATGATGCAAAAAGAATATCTAATGAGGTGCAGCTCAATTCACCGAATTCAGGTTTGATTGCCAATTATATTTACTCTTACCTATTATGTACAGAATACAGATGTACAGTAATATTCTTTCTTTAATTTTAGCCACTAGCCAATGCGCTTTCGTCATTCCAACTTATTAGCAGCTTCTTTTTTACTTTTTGGGCCTTACCACTCACTTTTCAATCTTTTTTGCCTATTCTCCACATTTTGCTGACTTTTCACGTACACGTGAGGACTATCCACCCAAAGATATTCTGGGGCGAGATCTTTTCTCCATCAAAGGTTTGCCTTTTACTGCTGCCTACCTTTTCTTTCAATTTATCGACATATTTTAATTACCATTAGAATTTGTTTGTTTTAGTGCTTGTCCCATTAGGTGTGTCTTTCTACACAATTTAAATAAAATAAAATGTGAAAATCTTACATGTTTGTCACTGATTTTTGTAAATAAAAAACATCTCGACAATTATGCATTTGGCATTTAGCCTAAAAGGGGTGTACTCTCGTATCAAGGAAGTCGTTATCTCTCCTATAATGGTTTGGAGTACTTATAGTCCTAGTCTTAGTGGTGACACATTCATGCTCGATTCGCTATGGGATGCAAATTGCAATCCCTTATAGGCAGTGATATGCTGCAGCTGATCTAATCCTTAGATATTTATGCTTAGATGACACCTATGAGCAGTGCGGATCTACAGTATCGGTATGGGTTCTCGGAAACCTAATAACTTTTATTTGGATCCTATATTTGTATTGAGAAATAATTAATATATATAAATTTTAAGTTGGGAACCCAGAACTAAAAAAAGCTGTTGGTTTAGCGGTAAAGGAGGATCCAACTTGGGTTTGACGAGGGTTCAAATACGGTTTGACAATTTTTAACTTTACTTTTACTTTTTGACAAGACAACACCCGCATGCACTTATGCTGTTTCCCTTTTCTTCCTAAAAAACCGTTGAGATCAGTTATCGTTTGTTTATCTGGTTATTATTGTATATTAATTTAAGATTGCTGTGAATCCACAAAGTTCAAATTCTAGATCCGACTCTGCCTATGAGACTCGCTAAATCAATGGTGATGGAGCTGTTGGAATTGCCACATAGTCGATATGCAACGTTATGCACCACTGGAAAAAAGAGTAATCGACTGGCTCGTGAAAATCGGCGGAAAAGCATGTTATAATATCTATCATTGACTCATCGTATTGAGATCGTTATGACTTAAATTTGGTTATACACAAATACTATAGTTTATATCAGACACATGAAGCTCGCGTTGATTACATTGATAAGAGAGTTCAATAACGTCGTCTCATGATATTTGAAAATCTTACATGCTTGTCACAGATTTTTGTATATCAAAAACATCTCAACAATTACTATAGTCTCTCAAATTGCCTCTGTTGCTGAAATTCTCAACAGAAAATTGTGAATAATCTGCGAAATATGTGTTTAGAATATAAAACTATTACCAGATATAACAGTACATACAACTTACCTTTTCCTACACAAATCGCGGCAAATCAGTACTGCGTCTATATAGAAGTGTCTCTTGTTATTTAGAAATATTAAGACTTAGAATGAACTGGAAAGCCAGACAGTGAACTCAAACTGAAGGTAAAACTTAAAGATACAGGGACGTTCATCAACAATTTATGAGCAGAATACTCCCTCCCTCCCTCACACACACAGCAAACAAGAAAAGAGTGCATTATTGAAAAAACAGATGTCTTCTTTCTCATTCGAGAAAACAAATGAGACAAATCCCTCAAAAACAAACCTCCATGCACCAAAAAGCCATTTGGGGTTTCATACTTCATGAATAGGCACTTAGTTAATATATCAGATAGTCAATGCATTTTGAGCAACTACCTCATTTTTCTAGAAGTGGATAAGGCTAGCAGAAAGTATTGGAACCTTGGCCTGAGTCCAGTAGAGACATAAGGTACCTCATTTTTCTAGGAGATGAAAGAGATGCGGAAGACAACTTGCAGTTGATACAAATTCAAAAACAACTGAGAATACAAACATGAATATATTGCAATAACGCATCATATAAGCTCCAAATTTCTAGAGAAGCAATTCCAGGATTGTGCAATGCTACATCAAGGTAAATTTGCTACCTCACCAGCTCAAAACTACCTAAAAATATTCAATTAATACTAAAGGTCCAAAACTTAAGCTAAGTAACTACAAATATAGATCTCGAGGTCCATCTACTATACTCATTTGCATACCTTTGATATTCCTAGAGCAGTTCTCTCGTGTTTTCTCCAGATGAAGAGCAACTAACCACATCAGAGATGTCTTCCCGAGACGTTGAGTACAATAATTGATTCTTCCTCAAGCTTCAACAGCTTTTGTCTGCTTATGAGACTTCTAAGTTGCTATCTACCCTGTTTTCCTATTCGCCTTAGAACTTATCCACCACTATGTGGTGGGTTTTAGTTGTTAAACATGCAGAAACCAATCTAATGTAACCACAATATATGCAAACAAGATAACAGTTCAGGTATGTCCTTGAATTATTCAAGTTGGCATGTAATCAATCAATTATAAAGCAGTGAGTTACAAACCAATCTAATTATGCAAACACATATCAACTCAGATGATTTTCCCCGAATTAATCTAGCTGGTATGAGATTATTCAACTACAGCACGGTGACAACTTACAAGACAACAAGTCAGAAAGAATCTAATCTACCACAACAAGTGACAAATCAACTTATTACTTACTCTTTAATACGTAAAGTTGATATAGATTAATCATCTATAAAGCAATTGCATTGTTTTTCCACTTGCAGGTACAAACTTTGTTAAGTGGTTGCAACTTTTTGATAAGGGTCAAGTGGTTTACAACCTAATTATGTTCTAAAGTCAATCAATCTACTTTGGTGCCATCAATCTACTGATGGTTATCACTACTCGGTTGTTTGCTATGAAGATACATTTAGTTTCTATTGATAGCACAGCCAATCTGCAAATCTACATTGATCAAATCTTGTTGGCAGTAAGAGATGTCACCGTGGTAAAGAAAATATTTAGAAACCTTGCTTAACAACTTATGATCCCAAAAGTAAATGAGCAAAGAGTACCGAGTGATAAAGATACTATTTAACAAGCTATTGTATAACAATGCAAAGTGCGTTAAAGTATCTACTTAACTAACGAAACCTAATCTTTTAGATCTAAAAGCATCAGAAGTCGATCAAGTCACTGAAGCTCGAGTGCCAAAAGCATGGGAAATGTTTGTTTCTTCTGCTTAAGCTTCTACAGTATGTACAACAACCCCATTAAAGGCAAATTTTAGGCTCGTACCTAGTGAAACCAAAAATGCTAGAAATTATGCAGACTACTTAAAAATATCTTCTAAGCCATTGTTAATATTCAAAATTAAATTAGAATAAAAGGTTAACAGCTTGTTTGGCCAAGCTTCTTTTTGGCGTAAAGTGTTTTTTTTTTTTTTTGGTTGCTAAAAGTGCTTTTTTCTAAAGTTAAGGTGTTTGGCTAAGCTTTTAGAAGAAAAAAAGTGCTTTGGAGTAGAAGCAGAAGCAGTTTTTGAGAAGATAGTTTCTCCCCAAAAGTACTTTTTAAAAGCTTGCCCAAACACTGCTCAAAAGTGCTTTTCAAATTAATTGGTCAAACACAAATTGCTCAAAAAATACTTTTTTGAAAAACACTTTTCAAAATAAGCTGATTTTAGAAGCTTGGCCAAACAGGCTATAAGAGAACCATAATTGACCATATTCGACGAAAGCAAGAGTG
Source organism: Nicotiana tomentosiformis (assembly GCF_000390325.3). Classification (NCBI taxonomy): domain Eukaryota; kingdom Viridiplantae; phylum Streptophyta; class Magnoliopsida; order Solanales; family Solanaceae; genus Nicotiana; species Nicotiana tomentosiformis. The sequence continues at coordinate 40,831,992 of NC_090812.1, read as the reverse complement.
AGAGAGAGAGAGAGAGAGAGAGTGTAACTGGATTTCATAGTTCTCATACATTTGTTGTGGATGTGCTCCAATGGTTCTTTCTTGATCTAGCGACAAGAATAAGAAATGTGCAAATTTACAGTAGAATAACTTTCAAAATACGAGCATATTAATTAACTCCAACAAAGCCTATAAGAAATAAAATCAGATGTTCCACAAACAAAAAAGGGAAAAAATATATAGCTACCGAAGCGCTGAACAGAAGATGTGTCATTCAACAAGATGGTCTCCGCAAGCTACAAATTCATGTCTCTGCCCGTGGAACAGGTAATTAAAATGATGCAGCTACTACATCGATAATTAGGAACTATTAGAAATGCATGGGAATTAAATGCTATTAACCATACTTGGAACTTATTAAGAGCCCGTTTGGACATAAGAAAATTTTCACTCTTTTTAGAAAAAAAATCACTTTTTTCCAAAATAAGTGTTTGGCCATAAATTTTCAAATTTTCACTTGAAGATGGATTTTGAAATTTTTCAAAAATTTAAAAAACTCCAAAAGGCTGTTTTTCAAAATTTTCACTGAAATCACTCACAAAACTTCAAAAACAACCCAAAATTATATTCATGTCCAAACACAACTTTAGTTTTCAAATACCATTTTCACTTGAAAAAAAAAATCACTTTTTTCCGGAATTTTACATAAGAACACTAAATTTATTCATCTGCAATGCACCAAACTGAACAACTAAGTCTTCTTAAATAAGCATGATCACATGTCTCAAAAGCTTAACAGAAAAGAAACACAAGCTGTTGGGTTTAAACACGTAGATGTAGTGCCTTGAATCAAATGTGCTTTGTGTTGTGAACAACAAATAATGAGTTAAACCTATAACCTTTTAAAGCTATAACATTGATGGACCAACAAACTCCTGTTGATGTTATAAAGGGTAGTGGCTTGGCGCACATAGAATTACCAACCATCATGTATGTATAATTATTAGGTCACATAAAAAAGCCAATAGTAAGGTCCATACTCAATAGACTGAACGATTCTCGTTTTCACTCCCACAACCAGTATCTTTATCATCAAGCAGGTAACCCTATGGTCCTTTTAACAATATCTTGTTGCTAAAATACATTTCTGAATACAAAATAAGAAGTGCCTCAAACCTTTAAGGTAAGTGAAAAGAAATGTTGCATCCACAAATTAGAAATAGAAAGAGAGAAAATTCAAATCAAGTGGTATTCCATTTGTTTTAGTTAGTATTCAATCCAAACTAATTCTTCCAATTACATTAATGCATTTTCACTCCCCATTCATTGTTATAATCCCACAAAGAGTACAAACACGAAATCTAAAAGAAAGGTATCTATACAAACATAGCCAAAGAGATATATTTGACATACTCATAATGAATGGTTTGAATTTGATAAGCAGTCCATCTGCTCCTCCTCTTGAAACATACAGGAACTCGCATCAAGTATCTTCAACAACGTCATTGCTTTGCTCCTGCCCTTATCCGTTCCATTTTCCGCCACTTCAATAATGCCATCCACTGCCCCTAAAACTGTGTCACGAACACTGTTGGCAATCTCTTCTCCACCGCATTGCACCAAATTCAGCAACGCTGAAACCGCGTTCTCTTTAGTTCGACTGCTTGATCCAGTCGAACTATCCAACAAATCCACCAATACTCCAACACCTGATACCTTCCTAAACGCCTCCCAGCTCTCCTCACACCCCGCAATTTGAGCAATGACAGCTGTAACATCCTCTAATATACCAACTCTCCCGTCATGACACAGCAGCGAGAACAACGCGGGTACTGCCCCAAGCTCGATAATTTGAGCACGATTCAGCGGGTACAGCGCAATACCAAAAAGGGCTTTGAGCGCATCTTTTACAGTTCTAGAATCCGAATTAGGGCTTTTAATGATATCTACAAGCCCAAAGAGAATATCGCGCTTGTGGCCGATGATGGACCGATACGACTCGACCGTCAATAAGCTGAAGATGGTGGCAGCGGCGCACTGGACGACGAAAGGGGAAGAAGGATTACGGAGAGCGTGAGAGAGCGCATCGAGGAGCCCGCGCGTGGACATCAGCAAGTCCTTGGAAGAAATCGAGAGGTTATGCAACGTGGCGGTTGCGTTCTCCTGAGACAATTTGTTCGACGAGTAGAGCGATTCCGCCAAATACGGAACCGCGCCGGCGTCGGCGATCAACGGTCTGCTGTCGGAATCGTTCTTTGAGATCAATCTCAGCTCGCAAATTGCTTCTGTACGTGTCTGCTCCGAGACGGAACTTAGCTTCGTAACGAGGTTCTTCACCGCCCTTCGTTTGACCTCCATTTCCGGCCTTCTCCGATATCTCCTAGGAAAATTTCAGCATTACTATTGGATGAATTGATCACAAATTCCTTTATATAGCGGATAATAATTTAGATATACTATTGTTGACTTTATGTTAGAGCGTTTGGTGTGCTGTGGTTTTTAGAAGGTCAGTCAAACTTTTGAGGTTTCTATACAGACGACTTTTCCGTTCAAGAAAATTAAATAATGGGAACTTGAATTATTGGAAATTACCATTTGGACTTTTAAAACCTTTTAGTAATTTAAAGAAACTCACCGAGAATTTCATAATTCCTACATATGAAATTTACAGCTTTTGCATTTGTTGGAAGTTAACAAAGCTATTGGAGGAATGTGTTACTAACGACTCGACCGGTCGTTTTGAGCTTTAGTGCATCGTTCGCTAGTTTGAGGCTGTGAATAGCTTCACTTCATGTTTTATGACTTGTACTCGTAATCGCAATTAAAATCGGAAGGTTCGGAGTTGATTCGGATGAGAAATTCTCAATTCGAAAGCTTTAAGTCGGAAGAGTTAACCAAGGGTTGACTTTTGAGTAAACGACCTTGGAATCGGGATTTGAATGTTCCAATAGGCTCGTATGATGATTTCGGACTTGGGCGTGTGTTCGGGTTGAGTATCGGGTGGTCCGGGAGCATTTCGGCGCTTATTATGGAAAGTTGGCATTTTGAAAATTTTAGAATTTCATAAGTTTGGTTTGAAGTGTATTTTGATGTTATCGATGTCCGTTTGAGGTTTCGGGCCTTGGAATAGGTTCGTATTGTGATTTATGACTTATGCGTAAAGTTTGGCGTCATTCCGGAATGTTTAAGTATAATTCGGACGCGTTCGTCGAAGTTTGAATGTTTGAAAGTAGAAAGAAGGTTTATATTGTTGATTCGTAGTTTTGATGATGCTTGGTGTGATTTGAGGCCTCGAGCGGGTTCGTGTTGTGTTTAGGGACTGGTTTGTGTGATTGGATGGGGTCCTGGGGGCCTCGGGTGTGATTCGGAATATTTTCGGACAATTTTTCCTTGTTTTTCAATAGCTGGTGCTGGTGTCTGGTTTTGTTCTTTGCGAACGCGAAGGGGCTCACGCGTTCGCGAAGGATTTTTGCTCATCGCGAACGCGACACAGAGGTCGCGAACGTGGAGAAAGGCTGTGGCAACCTACGCGAACGCGACATGGAGGTCGCGAACGCGAAGAAGGCTGGGTGGCTGCGATGCAGAAGGCCTTCGTGAACGCGAAGGGCAGAAACAACTGGGCATCGCGAATGCTGGCGGGTGGTTGCGAACGCGATGAAGGCGGGCCTGGCCAAAATTGTTTTAAAAGCGGGATTTTTGCCCATTTCTCTCATTTCCTCTCTTGCTTGGGCAATTTTGGGGCAATTTGGAGGAGCCATTTTCATCATCAATCTTGAGATAAGAGATTTCTATACATTGTGTGTTAAATACATGATTTATATACGAATTTAAGCATGAAAATTAGTAGAAATTGTAGGATTTTGGTAGAAAACCTAGAAATCTTATTTTTGGATTTTGACGACGAAATTGGACATGGAATTTGGAATAAATCATATATTTGAGTTCGCGGCGTCATGGGTAAAGTTTATCTTTAAAAATTCCTGGGATCCGGGCACGTGGGACCGAGAATTGACTTTGTTGACTTTTCGAGCGAAGTTGGAAATTATTATAAATTGATTAATTATGATTATTAGGGTGTATTTTTATTTGTTTGCACATTGTTTGACTAGTTTGGGGTTGGGGGCTTTGATTGAAGAGTTAGAGAGGCATGGGAGCCTATTATAGAACTTCGGAGCGAGGTAAGTGTCACGACCCAAACCGATGGGCCGCGACGGGCACTCGGTACCTTACTCAATCGAGTACCAACATAACATATCTTTTCATGTCATACTATAATAGATAACTGAGCCGGAAGGCTGCCATGAGATAAGTAGAATACAACATGTGATACCAACTTATACATAAGACATACGGGCCTATAAGACCAAAATAACCACTAGTACACTGAACATAGGCCGACAAGGCCATATAATTTTTTTACGTACATGGCATCTGTCTACAAGCCTTTAAGAATACATAATTTTCATAAAGGTCGGGACAGAGCCCCGCCATACCAAACCATATACATCTAAATGATACTGATCAAACAAGCAACTCCGGAGCAAATGGAGTGCACCAATATCTTCTGCTGAGTTGATCACTTACTTGGAGGACTCTCGACCTATCTATCAAGACCTGCAGGCATGAAACGCAACGTCCCCAAGCAAAAGGGACGTCGGTACAAATAATGTACCGAGTATGTAAGGAATAAAAATCAGTAAATAATAGACATGAGAGAAACATGGAGTAAAAGACTCGACATAAACGTCTGCATAGCTCTGTGAATCATTTCATTTTTATAATGTCATGCATATGCGTATAAATATCATACCATGCATAGGTATATGTGTTCATAACATCATCAAGCCTCTGTGGGTATCCTATCATATCATTTCGGCCACTGTGGGCAAATCATCAACGTATACCAGCTGATCGGGTGGTGGTGCGTATATGACGCCATAACCTTTTCCCATATCCCATATACATATAATATACATATATACGCGTATATAATGCCATCTAGTCATGGGTCAATATATATGTATAAATGCATGAAATGCATAAGAAATACGTTAATAATATTTTCTCGGAATGTCATAAAAATAATATGCCTTAAGAAATGCGTTAATAAGATTTTCTCGGAATGTCATAAAAATAATATGCCTGTCGGATAAATTTTATCAAATACGTATTTTTCTGAGACCCATGAACAGAAGATATAATAATAATTCACATGGGGAATCAAGAATATAGACACCCCTAATATTTCTATGAATAGAGTTGTTTATGGAAACTGTGTGTTTGCTCGTTTCATTCAGTATCATTTGGATCATGCCAAAAGAAATAAGGGATTGCCTTAACATACCTGAATCAATTCTCTTTTGCGAAAACACGTAACGGTGGATCGAAGTAGGGGAAAATTCATATGATATTCTTGAGAAAGATTGCATCGTACTCCGTTATAATTGCAAAATCTTACTTTCATTTTGAATTGTTGAAGCCTGGCGTTGCTTTGATATATGCAGATGCATATGAAATCTCATATTGAATTCTTGAAGATTAATATTTTGGCATTTGACATATGCTTAAAGTTGAGATGCCACACGTTGAAAGCCTTGGAGTTCAAAATGAATTCTCTGAAGTTTCAAAATAAATTCTTTGAGTTTCAATAGAATTCTTTCAATGACTTGCTTGGTAGGTCCCACCTGACTTTAATGACTAAGCCACCAAAAAGACTCTCTTAATGCCACCTTATTCTATGGTTTTAAGAGTCAAACTTTGATAAAGCCTTGGCTGTCACATTTTTGTAGTTAAAGCTTTATCCAAAATATCATTAATTAACCACTAATCTTATGATTAATTGATAATCTCCTACTATTCAATAATTAATCAATTACCTACATAATTAAGAATTATCCCAAATTACTTATAATATAACTCACTTTTAATATACCTTGTACACCTTACTATCATGGCCATGTGGTACCTTGTATGGTACTAGTTCATAAATACTGGGTATTTTAGCTCAGTTCATATTTTATGCCAAAATGTCAAACTTCGACGAAAATTCATTTTCTTCGATTTGCTTACCCTCTCACATTCACGAATTTACTTATCACTTATTTGAAATAGCATAATACTTATAATCCCAAAATAATCTTGTCCTTGAACTGATGTCAATTCACTTACGACAAATTCAATGTAAAATACTACGTGGTATAACATCGTCGTAATAAATTACTGCGGAGCGTAACATCATCGTAATAAATTACTACGAAGCGTAACATCATCGTAATATAATACTGCGGAGCGTAACATTATTCCCCCTTGTAACATTCGTCCTCGAATGTTGGCTGATACACTTATCATTTTCATAACCTATGTCTTCCGAATACTTTAGCATTCTCTCCTTGCCATCTAGGCAACTGTTCTGTGAATAAATCCAAAGGCCAAGGTTTTCCCCCCTCTAGGCCTCTTTCTCATACCACAACTTGTGGTCGGAATCCTTCCAATCTCGTAACTGTTGCTACCTTCTATCATGCAGACTGTATGACTTTGTCCTTGTACGTGCGCCTATGTGACTCTTCTCTCCCTTTTCCTCCAGCTTTTAACCAATCTCTAGGCCTCATTTTGTGAATATATATAAAATTATGACAAGCTGTCCTTCTGGGCGTCTATGGCTTTACTACATCTAAGTAGGTCCCCCGTCGTTACTGAGGCCTGCTACCAAACTCCAGGTTACTCTCGTTGCTTATCCCATATATATAAATCTAAGTCCTTTAATGCTTCCTCATTACTATTCATCTTAAGTATGACAGCCTGATCTCATCTCATACCGTGTGACTTTTGTCCATCCATTGTTGATTCACCTCAATATTGATCTACAATATACCACTGATGACTTGAAACTTCTTACGTAATGCCTTGCCACTAGGGCTTATGTTGCATCGAGGAATATTTGAAGTGATTTTTCTGATCCACTTAGCGGCTATACTGTACTTCAATAAGCGTATTTTATAGCATCCCAATGTAATTTATTTACGTGGGTATTTTAATCTCGTATAATTCATGAAATCCTCTTCAAATCATTACTCAATCGAAGGCCCAAACATCATCCTTTATCTATCACAATTCCATCCTCATTGTATGCTAGGGCAGCATTCCATCTCTTCTAAATGCTACTGGTCTTAGGCACCTTTGAGTTTATTCAGGCTATACTGAGCTTTCTATAACTTAGAGAAACCATCAGCTCTCTTGTTTCATAGGCTTAATCCCGATGTCTTATCCATTCTCGTCACCTTCTCACTCGCCCTTTCTATTCCTTACTCTTGTCTTCCTAAAACCTTGTCGCTTTACCATACTTTAGATTGCGACCTACACATATTTATTTATACTACTCGCAACCTTCCTTCAACTTGCTTGCATCATAGATTTCCTTGTGTCATTCTGGGACATCAAGCGAGACATCACATCATCTCCAACCCTTCGTTACTCTCTTATTAAGCTTTTCGATACCTAGAAACCATAGGCTGGAAGACATGCCACTGACGACGTTGCTATCATTCCTGAATACAGAATCCCAGTACTTTTAGCCTTCTATCCGAAGTATGGACTATCCACAACTTTCTGCATTGGAGTATCTCGTACGTTGTTCATCCTTACTTTATTTACCTTAAAATCTTGCATAACATCTTCTATCTCTTTCATGATATCCCTTCCATATAGGTATAATTTACATCCATGACTTGAAGCTCTATTATAATACTTGCACCTCTGGTGCATATACAATCCGGTGGGAGCTTCATACCGACTTCTTTTGAGGCCGGTACTTCTTCTAACTGGCTTTATCGTAGGGCCGTTATAGAATATGGTTGTTGTACTTTCTCTCTTGTACCTCTGATATTAAGAGTGATCCTGCAATGTTCTCAATCACTATGTCCATAATTTTCTGGGTTCAAGAACCAAACTCCTGATTTACTTAGTTGATATAATTCTTTAGTTTTCTCTTCCTTATGATCAACCTTCGTGTAGGCTTAAGCTATCTTCCGATCTGCGGCTCCTGGTATTAGTAATTACTTTAGACTTTCATGGGCTCTATGGAATATCCATGATTCAATCTTCTAACAATTCAATCCTTTGTCTATGCCCTGGGCTCAATTCTTTCTTTTAACTTATACCGGAGTCTTTTACGTCTGTATGATTGTCAACATATATGCTGCATATATAAAACTCCAAACTCTTAGGTGCGTTCATAATGTAACTAACTCCGGATCATTGATCAAATAATTCCTTTCGTTCCTTCTCAACTTTCTTTAAATGCAAGCAATTACTTTTTCTGGTCGTTTTTTTCCACTTGTTGCATGCATACTTATCTTATCTTAGTTCCCACGTATGCCAAAATTTTTGTGCAACTCATATGATCTCGAATATTACTTTTGATTTTTCTTCCCATTCCTTAGCCACGATAGGTGCCACTTTCTTATGGAGTGCATACAATGTTGTTGTTAAACTGTTGTTATAAGATCATTTCCTCTTTAGGTCACTGTGCTTAGATTGAAGACTTCTTCATTATTTTCTCAGCTAGCCTTTCGTTGTAGTATTTAGGAAAGACTCTCTAACTCTTGTAAAGCTGTGAGATTATTACATCGTATACTCGACGGATCTTTTATGTCCTTCCTTGGCTATAGTTATCCGTAGTTACTTACCTCCATGCCCTTGTGCTTGTAGGGTTGCTTCTAAACTGATATTTTTACTGTCTTCTCGGTGGCACTCTCTTTTATTCTGTAACACTCATATGGTACCTTTAACTACTCCGACTCCTTATCTGAATATTTCTCAAGTATTACCATGTCATAACTGCGAGATTGAATTCACCATATTAGGTTTCACTATGTTTGTCTTGCACGATCTGTTGATTTGTCTGTATCCTCTTGTCTAGCCATAACTAGGCTCTTCCTGGATCAACTACTAACTACTCGTTGGCCTGTTCTCAAATCAATATTCCGCGTAATCTTTCTTGGGTTATTTCCTTTGTCTTAACTTATCTCTCGCACTGGCTCCTTATTTATTAATAACATCTCGGGCATGAACCCCTACTTCATCTCCTTGACGTCGTGCTTGCATAATATTCTGGAATCGTAGCATATCGGTAGGATTTGGATAAGTACAATCTCATTCCTTTCTCATTTTTATCGCATTCTTCCTTTACCGTTCCGTAGTTACTAGAACCACTTACTTATAACTTAATGCCACATCACACCATATTCCCCCCTTTTGGGGAGCACTAAGATTTAGTGCTACGATGATCTACGTATAGATGTTTTACCTTCTCATCTTTGGCATCTTTTCACATCATCGATGATCCTTACTCGCCTCGCGGTAATTCTTCTGTACCAAGGATAACGAAATTTCTCACTCGCGAGGGTGACACTTAGTGTAACTGGCACACATAGTCCCTTAAGCTTAACTTGCTCACATTGTTTGCTCTAGGGAAGCATCTTTTTCAATGACCTTTAAAGGTTATTCTTCTGTTATCCATTCTATTATCGCTGGAACGCAATCTGAAATTCTCATGATACTGACTATTATCAAATCACTCAGTCCCTAATTCATGTTTAATTTATCTTGTTCACCAGCCCATACTGATTTCTATTATTCTGAGGTCTAACTTTTCCTTCAGGTAGTCACGTTGGAGTCACAAACTTATTTCTTGGAATGAGGACATGACTTTATGGCCTATACTTTTTTTTTATTGTCTCAAGGCCTGTCACTTCTCGTCTTTCCCTTCCCTTGATCATAGACTCTGTAATACTGTCATTTTTTTATCTACTATTGTCATCCATGTATCACGTCTTACTCATAATGCTCCATTAACTCACTTCTTATTTCTTGCTAACATTTCTGTCAATCACTTTATTCCGAAAACTTTGACGAGACATTCTTTTGCTTTTAGGTCCCCTTGTTCCATCCACGGGCTCTTCGGGTTGCCTAACATTCTCTTCCTACTAGGGATGGAAGCCATACTAAGATAATATTTATCCTTTCCGGGCTTCTAGTCCCATCTTTGTAGTACTCATATCTAGCTGTACTATTTTAGAGTGCACCATCTGGGTGTCTCACAAGGAGATCTATTAGCATATTTGCACTATCCTTCGAAAATATCAACTAACGCAAACAATCCATTCACTATTTTGGATTACTCTAACCCCAGCCGGATCCTGATATCCCGTCCTTATCTTATACTACTTCTGTTAGCCCCCATAGGGCATAAATGAGATGGGTGTGGCCAATTGTACATACCTCTGTTACTGTTGAGAGTAACTCACAATGCTTATATTTTTCTGCCGGAACTGTAATACTAATAATCTTCATTAACTGGGTGCCTCGTACCCTTCTTCACCTTGCTTCTTTTACATGCTGAAACTTGTGTCTCCCTCCTTATTCCTTTTTACCGTAAGAGTGGATAGGCATTCTTGCGTTAGGGATCCTTATCAAGAAGCTTACACATCTTAGTATACACATGATTTGCTGAATACCTCATATTTATCCATCATAAGCATGATGCAAAAATCAAGTTCCTCTGACTCAACTCTTTCACATCCACATACAATCTCTTACCAACCGTCTTTCTAGACGCAGGCATCGTCATATTAGGAATAAGATAGAGTTTAGGAAATTGAGTTCCTACAACTGAGCTCTACCACACGATCTAGAGTAAGAAGAAAGAGTGACAGTTCTAAATGCCCTGTAGCCTCCTGCTTATAAGTGTGGTGCACAACACACCCATAAACAAGAACCTACTAGACACGGCTTGTCGACTCCCTAGGACAGAACTGCTCTGATACCACTTTTATCACGACCCGTGATGGGCACCTGGTACCTTACTCAACCGAGTACCAACATAACATATGTGTTTCTTGTCATATTATGATAGATAACTGAGCCGGAAGGCTGCTGTGAGATAAGTAGAATACAACATGTGATACGAACTTATACATAAGACATACGGGCCTATAAGACCAAATTAACCACTAGTACACTGAACATAGGCCGACAAGGCCATACAATCTTTTACGTACATGACATCTGTCTACAAGCCTCTAACAATACATAATTTTCATAAAGGTCGGGACAGAGCCCCGCCATACCAAACCATATACATCTAAATGATACGGATCAAACAAGCAACTCCGGAGCAAATGGAGTGCACCAATATCTTCTGCTGAGCTGATTGCCTACTTGGAGGACTCTCGACCTATCTATCAAGACCTGCGGGCATGAAACGCCGCGTCCCCAGGCAAAAGGGACGTCAGTACAAATAATGCACCGAGTATGTAAGGAATGAAAATCAGTAAATAATAAACATGAGAGAAATATGGATTAAAAGACTCGACATGTACGTCTGCATAGCTCTGTGAATCATTTTATTTTTATAATGTCATGCATATGCATATAAATATCATACCATGCATAGGTATATATGTTCATAACATCATCAAGCCTCTAAGGGCATCCCATCATATCATTTCGGCCACTGTGGAAAAATCATCAACGTATACCAGCTGATCAGGTGGTGGTGCGTATATAACGCCATAACCTTTTCCCATATCCCATATACATATAATATACATATATACGCGTATATAATACCATCTGGTCATGGGTCAATGTATATGTATAATTGCATGAAATGCATAAGAAATACGTTAATAATATTTTCTCGGAATGTCATAAATATAATATACCTTAAGAAATATGTTAATAAGATTTTCTCGGAATGTCATAAAAATAATATGCCTGTCGGATAAATTTTATCAAATACGTATTTTTCTGAGACCCATGAACAGAAGATATAATAATAATTCACATGGGGAATCAAGAATATAGACACCCCTAATATTTCTATGAATAGAGTCGTTTATGAAAACTGTGCGTTTGCTTATTTCATTCAGTATCATTTGGGTCATGCCAAAAGAAAGAAGGGATAACCTTAACATACCTAAATCAATTCTCTTTTGCGAAAACATGTAACGGTAGATCGAAGTAGGGGAAAATTCGTATGATATTCTTGAGAAAGATTGTACCGTACTTCGTTATAATTGTAAAATCTCACTTTCATTTTGAATTGTTGAAGCATGCTGTTGCTTTAATATATGCAGATGCATATGAAATCTCATATTGAATTCTTGAAGATTAATATTTTGGCATTTGACATATGCTTAAAGTTGAGATGCCTCACGTTGAAAGCCTTGGAGTTCAAAATGAATTCTCTAAAGTTTCAAAATGAATTCTTTGAGTTTCAATAGAATTCTTTCAATGACTTGCTTGGTAGACCCCACTTGACTTTAATGACTAAGCCACCAAAAAGACTCTCTTAATGCCACCTTATTCTATGATTTTAAGAGTCATACTTTGATAAAGCCTTGGCTGCCACGTTTTTGTAGTTAAAGCTTTATCCAAAATACCATTAATTAATCACTAATCTTATGATTAATTGATAATCTTCTACTATCCAATAATTAATCAATTACCTACATAATTAAGAATTATCCCAAATTACTTATAATACAACTCACTTTTAATATACCTAGTACACCTTACTATCATGGTCATGTAGTACCTTGTATGATACTAGTCCATAAATATCAGGTATTTTAGCTCAGGCCGTATTTTATCCCAAAATGTCAAACTTCGATGAAAATTCATTTTTTTCGATTTGCTTACCCTCTCACCTTCACGAATTTACTTATCACTTGTTTGAAATAGCATAATACTTATAATTCCAAAATAATCTTGTCCTTAAACTGATATCTATTCACTTATGACAAATTCAACGTATAATACTACAGGGTATAACATCATCGTAACAAATTACTGCGGAGCGTAACATCATCGTTATAAATTACTACGGAGCATAACATCATCGTAATATAATACTGCAGAGCGTAACATTAAGTCTCCTGTCTAACTTTGTGAGGGGAAAACTACCCCCTAGGTGATGTAATTGTTATGTACTACTAGTTGTGGGTGCTACTTACGCACGAGGTGATGAGAGTCCGTACGTAGTGTTACACCCTGTGCGTCCCATGGTGACGTAATGAATATGAGACTTGTTAATCATGATTTAAATAATTTTAAAGTCATAATATGGCTATATATGATGTTTGGATAGAAAATATGAAGTTTGGAAAAACAAATCGGATTAAAATTGCGGAAACACCGGCTAAGGATTTGTCATATAATAGAGCTTTTTGAAAAATATATTTTGTGTAATATATGAGGTATTTTTGGGACACATTATATACCAAATTGAAGGTCTTGGAATGTAGTTTCCAACGCACTTAACCGTTCGTTCATACGACACCCGGATAAAAGGTTATAAGTGTTGGAAGAATGGTTAATCATCGGGTGCCAAGTAGCTCTTTCTCTATTTTTCCAGAGAGCTCGCCCAAATAACACCCCTAACTTTACTCTTAAGCTCTCAACAAGAGCTTCAAATAATATTATTATCCTGGGCACGGAATCAAGAAGCGATAACATTAAAATGATCCCTACAACATAAGTATCGCTATATCGCCTCTTTTTTTTTTTGTAGTTTGAGTTTTGAAAGGTACTTCACAGTTAAGAAAACGTGTACTTTCTATATTTAAGTGTTTAAATATCAAGGAATATTGATAAATTCATTTCCTAATACTTAGAACTCACGGGACGGTGATCGAAAGCCGTGAGTTCGAGTTATTTGACTTGTAGTGGACTGTTTTATGGGTTGTTTCGTGCTACCTTTGGGCTGTATATTTTTCTACTGTTTAATGGAGTTTTGGAGGACAAATGGTGTGTAGAAACACCACATAATGACAGAATCGTGGGCTAGTCATTCATCGTTATATTTTTTTAAGTTGTTTGACACTACTTTGGTTGTCGTTTTATGTATGAAGTGATTAGTGTATGTGGGCTTTTTGTGGTATATTGTGATGGATATAAGGTTGGAAAATGATGCTTACATGTTCTTATTATTGTGTTCTTGTTGTTGGTATATGGTATTGGAGGAGGGCCTAGTTACAGGGGAGATGCTGCCCTAATTTACGTAAACGAGCTACTAGTTTAAGTTGCGAACTTAGCATTTACTCAGCACTGATTTTGAATCTCCTTATGATGTGGTAGATTAGGTTGAGTTGTTTGAAGAATTTCCTGGAAGGTATTAAGGACTCAACGGAGTTAAGGTATGTTAAGGCTTACCCTCATTTCCTTTTGGCATGATCCGTACAATACAAACGAAACGAGCAAATATGCAACTTTCATAAATGACTCTATTCATAGAAATACTAGGAATGTCTATATTCTTGATTCCCCATGTGTCTTATTATTCTATCATCTGTTCATGGGTCTCAGAAAAATACGCAAGTTGATAAAGTTTATTTCATGATATTAATCAAAAACATAGTGATCTTATGACATTTTGAGAAATCTTATTAACGTACTTCTTATGCATTTCATTCATGTATACATGTACATTGACTCATGACCAGATGGCATAATATACGTGTATATTATATGTATATGGGATATGAGAAGAGGTTATGGCGTTATATACGTACCACCACCTGATCAACTGGTATACGTTGATGATTTTGCCCACAATGGTTGAGATGAAATGATGGGATGCCCTTAGAGGCTTGATGATATTATGTATGCATATACCTATGCATGGTATGGAATTTATACGCTCATGCATTACATTATAAATTTTCATGATTCACAGAGCTATTCAGAATTACAGGTTGAGTTCTTTACTCCATGTTTCTTTGTGTCTTTTATATACTACTGTCATGCCTTACATACTCGGTACTTTATTTATATTGACGTCCCTTTTTCCTGGGGATGCTTTGTTTCATGCCCGTAGGTCCCGATAGATATGGTAAGAGTCCTCCAAGTAGGCTATCAGCTCAGCGAAAGATGTTGGTGCGCTCATTTTGCTCCGAAGTTGCTTATTTGGTCAGTATGATTCAGACGTGTATTGTTTAGTATGGCGGGCCCTGTCCCGACCTTTATAGTATTTATCTACTCTTAGAGGCTTGTAGACATATGCCATGTACGTAAAAGATTGTATGGCCTCGTCGGCCTATGTTTAGTGTACGAGTGATCATTTTGGTCTTATAGGCCCAAGTTGGTATTACATGTTTTATTCTAGTTATCCTACGACGGCCTTTCTGTCTTATTTACCTATGATAGTATGATACGAATGATACATTACGTTGGTACTCGGTTGAGTTAGGTACCGGGTGCCCATCACGGCCCATCAGTTTGGGTCGTGACAGAAGTGATATCAGATCAGTTTTGTCCTAGGGAGTTTACAAGCCGTGTCTAGTAGAGTCTTGTTTATGGGTGTGTTGTGCACCGCACTTATAAGCAGGAGGCTACGGGGCATTTAGGACTGTCACTCTTTCTTCTTACTTTAGATCGTGTGGTAGAGCTCAGTGTAAGAAATTCAAAATCCTAAGTTCTATTTTATTCGTTATACAATGATATCTACATCTTGAAAGACAGTTGGTAAGAGATGAGTCAAAGGAACTCGATTTTGCGTCATGCTTATGATGAGTAAATATAAGGCCTTCAGTAGATATGCGTGTACTACGACGTGTGAGCCTCTTGATAAGGAGCCCTAAGGTATGAATATCTATCTACCTCTATGGTAAAAAGCAACTAGAGAATCAGAAGATAGATACAAGTTTCAATAAGTAAAAGAAGCTAGGTGAAGAAGGATACGAGGTACGCAGTTAGTGAAGATTACCTGTATTTACAATTCAGGCAGAGAAATATAAGAATTTTGAGTTACTTTCAATAATAACAAAGATATATTCACTTGACAACACCCATTTCAGTTATGCCCTATGGGAGCTAACATATATAATTTAAGAGAAGGATGGGATATCAGTATCCAGCTGGGGTTAGAGTAACCCAAAATTGTGGATGGATTGTTATCATTATCTCACATTTTCGAGGGATATTGCAAACGTGGTAATAGTTCTCCTTGTGAGGCACCCAGATGGTGCATTCTAGAATAGTACAATCAGATATGAATACTAGAATGTTCAAAAATTTCAGAAGATTGGCATTGGAATTCTAGAAGGGATAAATATTTACCTTCGCATGGCTCTCGTCCCTAGTAAAGAGAGAGTGTTAGGAGACCCGAAGAGCCAGTGAATTGAATCAAGGGGGGACTAAAAGTGAAAGAGTGTTTTGAAGAAGTTTTCATAATAAGGTAATAGACAGAAATATTAGCAGGAGAATAAGAAGAAAGCAAATGAAGCATTATGAGTAAGATGTGATAAATGGATGATAATGGTAAATCAAAACATGACAAGACTACAAATTCTATAGTCAAGTGAAGGAAAAGATAAGAAGTTACAAGCCTTGAGACAATAAAAGAGTATAAGACATAAAGTCATGTCTCCATTTCGAGAAATGAGTTGGTGACTCATACATGATCACCAGAAGGAAAAGTTAGACCCCCGGAGTAATAGAAATTAGTATGGGCTAGTGAATAAGATAAACTGAACATGAATTCGGGATCGAAGGATTTGATAATAGTTGACATCGTGAGAA
The DNA here is from genome assembly GCF_000390325.3 of Nicotiana tomentosiformis. Taxonomy (NCBI): domain Eukaryota; kingdom Viridiplantae; phylum Streptophyta; class Magnoliopsida; order Solanales; family Solanaceae; genus Nicotiana; species Nicotiana tomentosiformis. The sequence goes on along the minus strand of NC_090812.1, from coordinate 40,815,432 downwards.
TTTCAGAGATCGTGTTCCAGGCGATAATTAAATGGACAACAGAAGAATATCTTTTAAAGGTCATTTAGGAAGACGCTTCCCTAAAACAAGAGTTGTGAGCAGAGTTAAGCTTAAGGGATTAAGTGTGCCAGTTACACTAGGTGTCACCTTTATGTGTAAGAAATTAAATTATCCCTGGTACAGAAGGGTTACCGCAAGGCAAGTAAGAGTCCGTGAAGATGTGAAAAGACACCCAAATATGAAGAGGTGAAACATTTATAGGTAAATCTTCATAGCAATAAATGTTAGTACTCCCCTAAAGGGGGGAAGATTGTGTGATATGGTATTAAGTCGGAATTATGTGGCTAAGGTAACTATGGAATAATAAAGGAAGAATGTGGTAGAAAGGTGAAAGGAATGAGATTGCATTTATTCAGATCCTACGGATATGATACGACTCCAGAACATTATGTAAGCATGATGACGTGGAGAGGCAGAAAGGGTTCCATCACTAGATGTTATTGATAAATAAGTGCAAATGAACAATGGATACATAAGGAGCTAGTGTGCGGGGTAAGTTAAGACAAAGGATATAACCCAAGAGAGATTGCGCAGAATATAGATATGAGAATAGACTAACGTGTAGTTAGTAGTTGATTCAAGAAGAGCCTAGCCATGGCTAAACAAGATGATATAGACAAATCAACAGGTTGTGCAAGATAAACATAGTGAAACCTAACATAGGGAATTTAGTCTCGCAAATATGATGATATCGTAATCCTTGAGAAATATTCAAATAGGAGTTGGGGTTGTACAGTCAAAAATTTCAGTTTAGAATCAACCTTATGAGCACAAGGGCGTGGAGGTAAGTGATTAAGGATAATTATAGGTGAGTAAGAACGTCAAAAATTCTTTCGGGTATACGATGTAATAAGCTTGCAGCTTTATAGAAGTCAAAGGGTCTCTCTTAAGTACTACAAAGAAAGACTAGCTGAGGGAATAACGAAGAAGGCTTCAACTTAAGCATAGTGACATAAGGAAGAAATGGTCTTGTAACAATAGTCTCACAACAACATTGTATGTACTCCATAAGAAAGTGGCACCTATCGTGGCTAATGAACGAAAAAAAAATCAAAAAATGATATTTCAGATCATATGAGTTACAGATAATTCCAGTATTTGTGGGCAACGAGATAAGCCATATATTCATGCAACAAGTGGCAGAATGACCATGAAAAGAAATTGCTTATGTTTAAAGACAACTAAGAAAGCACGAGAAGAATTATCCGACCCACGATTTAGAGTTAGCCGCGGTGATTCATGCACTAAAGATATGGAGGCACTATTTGTATGGCATTCATGTTGATATCTATACGGACCATAAGAGCCTTCAATATATATTTAAGCAAAAGGAATTGAATTTACGTCAGAGGTGATGGTTGGAGCTACTGAAAGACTATGATGTTGATATTTTATACCACGGGGAAGGCGAATGTAGTAGCCGACGCCCTCAACCATAGATCTATGGATAGCCTGTCATATTTATAGCTAGAGAAGTGTGGGATAGCCCATGAGATTCATCAGCTAGCTAGTCTTGGAGTTCGATTACTGGACTCAAGTAATACCGGAGTTACTATTCAGGACACAACAACACCCTCTATAGTAACTGAAGTGAAGTAACGCCAGTATGAGGATCTTGTGCTAGCTCATTACAGAGATACATCCCCTCAAAAGGAGAATACACCATTTGAGATTACAGGAGATGGAGTCCTCAGATATCGAAGTCGATTATGTGTACTAATGTGGCAGGGTTGCGCCAGCAGGTTATGGGAGAAGCCCACTATTCTCGTTATTCTATTTATTTATGAGCGACGAAGATGTATCATGATATCAGGGGAATATACTGGTGGGACGAAATAAAGAAGGATATAGCAGAGTTTGTTGCTCAGTGCCCAAATTGTCAACAGGTTAAGATTGAGCATCAGAAACCCTGTGGATTATTATAGGCTATAGAGATTGCGACTTGGAAATGGGAAATGATTAATATGGATTTCATCATAGGCTTACCTCGTACCCAAGGTAAGTTCGATGCTATATGGGTTATTGTCGATAGACTTACAAAAGCAGCCAATTTTCTGTCTGTCAGGACTATTTACTCAGCAGAGGATTATGCAAGGCTTTACATTAGGGAGATAATACGACTTTATGGTGTCCCTATATCTATTATCTCAGATAGAGGTGCTCATTTTACAGTTAATTTCTGGAGGTCCTTCCAAAAAGGATTGGCGACTCAGGTAAGTCTTAGTACAATATGTCATCCCCAGACAGACGGTCAGGTTGATCGTACTATTCAGACATTAAAGGATATGCTACGTGCTTGTGTGGTGGACTTCATGGGTAGCTGGGATGATCATCTTCCACCTATTGAGTTTGCATATAATAATAGTTATCATTCTACCATTCAGATGGCTCCATACGAAGCTCTTTACGGACCAAAGTTTAGGTCTCCTATAGGATGGTTCGAGATCGGGGAAACTAAGTTAGTAGGACCAGAGTTGGTACAACAGGCAGTTGAGAAGATTAAACTTATAAGGGAAAGGCTATTAGCAGCACAAAATCGTCAGAAATCCTATGCAGATATTCGACGACGAGACTTGGAGTTTCAGGTAGATGACTGGGTATTCCTAAAGGTATCACCGATGAAAGACGTTATGAGATTCGGTAAGAAAGGAAAGCTTAGCCCTCTGTACATTGGACCTTATAAGATTATACGCAGAGTAGGCCAAGTAGCATATGAGTTAGACTTGTCTTCCAAATTGGAGTTTGTACATCCAGTATTTCATGTGTCTATGCTCCGTAGGTGTATTGGATATCCCTCTAAAGTCATTCCAGTTGACGATGTTCAGGTTACAGAGCAACTATCATATGAGAAAGCTCCCATTGCTATACTAGATAGACAAGTTCAGAGATTAAGAACTAAGGATGTAGCTTCGATTAAAGTACTTTGGATTAACAATAATGTGGAGGAGATGACTTGGGAAGTTGAAGAAGAAATGAAGACTAGGTATCCTCACTTGTTTCCACTTCCGGAGAAGGATCATACTGAGATATCACAGCCTTTAGGTACGTATATGGTACTTGATTCTTATGTTAGTTATTGTTATTGGTCGTGTGAGGCCATTGGTGTTATTGATGATTATGGCCCTGTGTGGCTTTGTATTGTTGGGTTTTCTGTGTGACAAGTTGGTAGTAGTACCATTATAGAGGAGACTCTGCCAAAATTTCTATAGATTTCTAAGAGTTTAACATTCGAGGACGAATGTTTCTAAGGCGGGAAGATTGTTATACCCTGTGTGTCCCAAGGTGACGTAATGAATATGAGACTTTTTAATCATGATTTAAATAATTTTAAAGTCATAATATGGCTAAATATGATATTTGTATAGAAAATATGAAGTTTGGAAAAAAAATTGGATTAAAGTTGCAGAAACACCGACTAAGAATTTGCCATGTAACTGAGCTTTTTGAGAAATATATTTTGTATGTTATAGAAGGTCTTTTTGGAAAATATTATATACCAAATTGAAGGTCTTGGAATGTAGTTTACAACGCACTTAACCGTTCATTCATACGACACCTGGATAAAAAGTTATAAGAGTTGGAAGAAGAGTCAATCATAGGGTGCCAAGTAGCACCTTTTTGACTTAAAAAACAAAATGGGATATTTACATCCCATCTCGTCTCTTTCTCCATTTTTCCAGAGAGCTCGCCCAAATAACACCCCTAACTTTACTCCTAAGCTCTCTTCAAGAGCTTCAAACAATATTATCATCTCGGGTACGGAATCAAAAAGCGATAACATTAAAATAATCCCTACGACGTAAGTATCGCTATATCGCCTCTCTTTTTCTTTGTAGTTTGAGTTTTGAAAGGTACTTCATAGTTAAGAAAACGTGTACTTTCTGTATTTAAGTGTTTAAATATCAAGGAATGTTGATAAATTTATTTCCTAATAGTTAGAACTCACGGGACGGTAATCGGAAGCCGTAAGTTCGTGTTATTTGACTTGTAATGGACTGTTTTATGGGTTGTTTCGTGTTGCTTTTGGGCTGTATATTTTTCTAATATTTAATTGAGTTTTGGAGGAAAAATGGTGTGGAGAAACACCACATAATGATGAAATGGTGGGCTAGTCGTTTGTCGTTATATTTTTTTAAGTTGTTTGACATTACTTTGGCTGTCGTTTTATATATGAAGTGATTAGGGAATGTGGGTTATTTTTGGTATATTGTGATGGAAATAAGGTTGGAAAATGATGCTTACATGTTCTTATTGTTGTGTTCTTGTTGTTGGTATATGGTATTGGAGGAGGGCCTAGTTACAGGGGAGATGCTGCCCTAATTTACGTAAACGAGTTACTAGTTTAAGTTGCAAACTTAGCCTTTACTCAGCACTGATTTTGAATCTCCTTATAATGTGGTGATTGGGTTGAGTTGTTTGAAGAATTTCTTGGAAGGTATTAAGGACTCAATGGAGTTAAGGTATGTTAAGGCTTACCCTCGTTTCCTTTTGGCATGATCCGTACGATACAAACGAAACGAGCAAATATGCAACTTTCATAAATGACTCTATTCATAGAAATACTAGGAATGTCTATATTCTTGATTCCCCATGTATCTTATTATTCTATCATATGTTCATGGGTCTCAGAAATATATGCAAGTTGATAAAGTTTATTTCATGATATTAATCAAAAACATAGTGATCTTATGACATTTTGAGAAATCTTATTAACGTACTTCTTATGCATTTCATTCATGTATACATGTACATTGACTCATGATTAGATGGCATAATATACGTATATATTATATGTATATGGGATATGTGAAGAGGTTATGGCATTATATACGCACCACCACATGATCAGCTGGTATACGTTGATGATTTTGCCCACAATGGCTGAGATGATATAATGGGATGCCCTCAGAGGCTTGATGATGTTATGTATGCATATGCCTATGCATGGTATGGCATTTATACGCACATGCATGACATTATTAATTTTCATGATTCACAGAGCTATTCAGAATTACAGGTTAAATTCTTTACTCCATGTTTCTTTCATGTCTTTTATATACTACTGTCATGCCTTACATACTCGGTACTTTATTTGTACTGACGTCCCTTTTGTCTGGGGACGCTGCGTTTCATGCCCGCAGGTCCTGATAGACAGGTCGAGAGTCCTTCAAGTAGGCTATCAGCTCAGCGAAAGATGTTGGTGCGCTCAATTTGCTCCGAAGTTGATTATTTGGTCAGTATGATTCGGACGTGTATTGTTTAGTATAGTGGGCCATATCCCGACCTTTATGGTATTTATCTACTCTTAGAGGCTTATAGATATATGCCACGTACGTAAAAGATTGTATGGCCTTGTCGGCCTATGTTTAGTGTACGAGTGATCATTTTGGTCTTATAGGCCCAAGTTGGTATTACATGTTTTATTCTAGTTATCCTACGATGGCTTTTCTGTCTCATTTACCTATGATAGTATGATACGGATGATGCGTTACGTTGGTACTCGGTTGAGTTAGGTACCGGGTGCCCGTCGCGGCCTATTAATTTGGGTCGTGACACATAGCTAAAGCATGCTTATATCCGGGTAGACTTACGACTTTATCATGGAATATGTGAATTGTTTTGACTTATTTTTCTAGCTTAATTAATTAAAATTACAATTAAAATTGAATTAATTGAAATTACAATTAAAATTGATTTAAAAACTATCTATATATATATATATATATATATATATATATATATATATATATATATATATATATATATATATATTTTAGCCGAGCTATCACCTTGAGTTGTTGCCAAGATATTTGATAAACGTAAAGGGGTATATTCACTATTATGCACTTGTATATGTGTTGTAAGCACGTGCCTCATGATTCGATAAGTTTCTTCCTTTCTTGTGGAGCGGGCCGAATGTCTCGGCAGTATAATAGATGCATCTATGATTTGTGCCGCTCGACCCTTGGCAATGTACATATTATTCTGGATCGGGTCGTACTACCTCGACATAATCGTGTGTTACATCGCTAGCAGTCCGAATATTCATGAGATTATCCTTCCAGTGATGCCTGGCATTTCATATGGTATTCCTTATTCATTTGATATTGGCACTTGATATTTTTCGAGTTGTTGAGATAAAATACGAGATTGAAAAATTTATATCGTTAAAAGAAATTTTGAAACATTATGTTGGTTACCGTTTTTATCCCACAATTACTGTTGTGCTTCATATCCGTTTAGGATTTAGCATACTACTTTATTGGACATCTAGTAAGTGTCGATGTCGACCCCTCGTCACTACTTCTCCGAGGTTAGGCTAGATACTTACTGGGTACGCGTTGATTTACGTACTCATGCTACACTTCTGCACCAAATATGCCGCATCTCACATGTTCATTTGGTGGACATCTAGGCGCGTAGGCGCAGCTGCTGAGGAGACTTTATGGCAAGCTGCATTCCATGCTACGTATCGTAACCCACAGAGTCTCCGTCGTACTATTTACTTTATCCTGTCTTATTTACATTCCAGATAGATTTTTATTATTGTTGTACTCCTCAGTAAATACTCATGCACTTGTGGCACAAGATTTTGGGGGATATTCTAGTTGATACTTACGGATTTGTATATTATTATCACCTTTTATTTTATGCAATACTAATTATGTATGTACCCGTGAATTTCAAACGTGTAAATTTCCTTACTTAATAAAAGTTTATGATTTCCAAAGAAATAAAATGAACAATTTACGTGATAGTTCACCGTTAGCTTGCCTAACAGCGACGTTGGGCGTCATCACGGCCTATAATGGGTTTTGTATCGTGACATGTGTAGATTTTTTTAACAAATAAAGGACATACATATGAAAAAGATTTGTCAATCTTGGAAGATAAAATTAAGTTTGTACTACATAGAAAATTAAGTCATGTAGCGATGAAACATTATAAGAAATTTTAATTTTCCTAGCGCACCAAAAACAATTAAGAAATTTATATTTTTAGTACAACAACAATAATAACATACCCAATATTATCCACACCGTGAGGTCTGGGGAAGGTAGTGTGTACGCAGACCTTACCCCTACCTTGTGAGGATAGAGAATAAATTTATATTTTTAGTTACTCCAAAAAATAATAGTCAACTATATATATATATATATATATATATATATATATTATAAATTGGCAAGCGAATGCAATTAATTTGGATCGACCAGCCAATTTTATTAAACAATTTCTATTTTTTCATTCCCTTATGAATTTCTATTTGGATAGTTCTCCTTCTTAGAGTTTTCATTTTCTATAGGATACACTATATAAAAGCTCTAGCAAGTTTTGTTGACTGACTAAGGACCCGTTTGTCCATAAGAATTTTTTTCGAATTTTTTTGAATTTTTTTGAAAATGAATATTTCAAAAACCAAAAAGTGATTTGGTTACTTTTTCAACAAAAAAAATTAAAAAGCTTTTTTCCCCCACAGAACTTTTTTTTTTAAAGTAAAATACATTTCCAAACATAATTTCAAATTTTAAATACCATTTTTCAACTTAACTCCAAACACTATTTTTTCAAAAATTATAATTTTTATGTCCAAACCCCTACTAATAATAGAAAGAAATTATATGAATATAAAGTCACATTCACGATTGACTCCAGTTGGCAAAAAATCAGAGATGATCATGTTAGATAAGTTATGGTAGCAAAATTCACCAATCTGTGATTCCCAAATGAAGTCGGACGATTAACACTGAAATGAGAGTTTTCTCCTCAACTATGGGTGGTAGGCTGAGGCGAAACCAGAATTTAAAGTTTATGGGTTTTGAATTTGTTAACGAACTCATAACTAGTTTTAGTTATTGGGTTCGCAATTAAATATTTATATATATTTTGTGAACTTTCTAATACAAATATAAAAATCTAAACAGAAGCTAATGAGTTCGTCTAAACCTACATTTACTTTTCTAGCTCCGTCACTGGTTATAGAATTTCAGAGAAGGTCCAAGTAAAATTTTTTTAGATATCACACTAAGGCGAGTAACGTTGTTTAGGAAAGTAAATTACTACCAGAAATAATCAAAGATCTAAGCATATAAAGAAAGGATGTACTTGTAATGTAAAGAAAATTGTAAATGCTTGAAGTGTAAACAAAGTGGCCAAAAAATAAAAGGATTTGAATTAATTGAATGTGAAGCTATTACTTGAAAAATCATTTTCTTAGATCCATTCTTTACTTTTCTCCCTAGTTTAATGGGATTTGTGATTGAGTATATTGAATGAATGACTCATGGAAAAGGTCGGAGATGGGCGTGATGGTGAGTGGAAGAGAAAAAGATGGGAACGATGGAGATGAGGAGAAAAAAGAGAAAATTGTACATATTTGAGATTTTCTTTTTTCTTTAAAAAGAAAAGTATTCGTGAACATAATTAATGACTTGACATATTCTTTTATGGCATGAATACTGACATATTATTATCCAATTAATTAATATCCATATTACTTGTCATGTTTTTATTTTCCACCTCTCTCAAGAAAATATTTAATACAAGACTAACTTCATTAAGATTATTTTTATTTATTCTTTGATCTCAATTTAACACTAATCTTTAATGTTACCATATTAGTCTCTCTTCACATTTATTAGAACAAGAGTAAAAGTAGAAAAAATAATTAATTCTATCTATGATAGTAAATATTTTGAAATCACAACAAATAAAATAGACTGAAGGGAGTACGATTAGAGCAGCGACAGTCGCACTATAAGATGCGTCTAAACTCCAAAGGCTAAAATAATGATAAACATAATTGAGTGTTCGAATGAAAATTTGTGAAGTTGAAATTAAGGAATAAAATTTCGTACAAATACAGGTATCTAATTGCTTAAAGTCTTTAAAAAAATAACTTTGAATCATTTCAAAGCGCTTAAAAGTTTTCAGTCCAATTTTCTCGTAGATATACTTTTATCATGTATTTTACTGATATTAAACAAAATATATTCACCACTAGTTTTAGGGTACCCATCTTGACGAGTAAATATATGTAAAATAATTATATAAATATTATACTAAAACTATATTTGATTTATAAATAAAATATTAATTTAAATAAGAAAAGGATTTATATAATATATCTAATAGTAGAAAATTATATACAGTTTACATAAGTATTTAATGTACAGAAATTAATTAATTAAAATCTTTGAAATACTAGGGAAAGATTAATGATGATTTTGGGTAAATGATGATAATGAGCATATTATAAATGGTGACGACTTTGGACTTCCATTTTTGGTAAATCCGATTACGTTATTGAAGTTATTATATTCTTTTTTATTTTGGGATTAATTAATAGAGTATATATGATATACATAAATTAAATGACAAGGATGTAATAATAATATTTTTATATGCTCTAAAGTTAGATATATCATTTGAATTTAATGTGTAATTGTTAAGTATTCTTTTATTAATTAAGTATTTTTAGAATTTGATATTGAATCAAATGTATAATGATATCGGGTAACGGTAAAATTTATTAGAATATTTATTTATTTGTTTACATAAATATTTTATTAAAATATCGTTCAACTTTACATAGAGGTTCTATCTATCAACTTCGCGTGAATTTGAAAAGAATACACTTTAAATATATCTTTTGAAAAATATTATTATTTGTGTGGCCTAATATTAAATCTTAAATTATGGATATTTGTTACTCCATATGCTTTTATCATAATTTTTGAAAAAAAATTATCAACTAATACAAATAACTTAATATATGAAAAACAAAATTGAGTCATTTGTTGGAATTAATGAAAAAAGAAAAAACTTCCTGTGTACGGTCAAAACCGATTCTCAGTCATAAAGACCGGTCGAGACAATAACGTTTCAATCGAAGGGTATCCGCATGGCGAGCTCGGATGATTTTCGAAGTAGAGACGTCGAGCTTCGAGCCATAAGACCATTCAACCGCAAAACTATCGAACCCGCGTCTGGATCGGACTACGGGGTAACGACGACCGACGCGGGCCCCGAATATCGATGCTCCAAGGCAGAACCAAGTTGGAATTAAGACTGGGGATTCGATCTAGCACCAAGCTCGAGTTAGTACCCAACTCACAAGACAAGAGCCGTTATAACCGCACCTAGGGAGAGAATCTTGGCGAGAATCGAGGGAGAGACAAACCATCATGGGTTCTCCACTATATGTATTATTTTATGTTGTTACTAATAAAGTAGTGATCCTCTACTATAAAAGCAAAGATAGACTGCAGTAGGAAGGTGGCTCAAGATTTCATTGTGCTTGTTCTTCTAATATTTTTCAGTCTTCCCTTCCATCATTTTTCATTTATACAGCAAAATACTTGTATTGTCATTTATATCAAAGAAATTTGCATACCCTTAGAACCATATTTAAATTTAACGTTATCCAATTTTTCAGGTAAACAGTTTGGCGTCCACCGTGGGGCTAAGGGTAACGGTGATTGTCTGATATAAATCTACAATACGCTCCAGCTTATAACTTCGAATCAGCCATGGCTCTACCTATCGACCTCGAAGCCGGCCTTCAAGACGAAACCAACAACTTGGTACCCGGGGCCGGAAGGCTACCTAACAATGGTAACGAGACTCGAATCGAAGAACCCGAAATTCGAGCCGAAGTATCACTGGATATCAATTCGCAAATAGCTTTAGAAGCGAGTTAGCATTCTGAACCAGAGAGGAGCGTTCAGGGCGGTGCTCGATCTATAGCCTGAGACACCTACGGCACGGAGGAAATCGGGGTCAGCTTGCGTATGATTTTCGAAATGTTGCAGGCCCAACAAGCAGCAATAGCTCAGTTGCACCCATACGCAAAGCGGGCCGAACTCCAATCCGCTCCTTCGGAAGTCACACCCAGAACGGAACCCGCCGTAGTGAAATCAAACGAGTGGGAATCGGGGATTTCTCCTGAAATTGCTAAATTGCTCGAGGAACTCACGAAGCGAGTCGAAGCCAACGACAAAAATGTGGAAACGTATAACGCTAGGATCGATCAAATTTCGGGGGCTCCGCCAATGATAAAAGGGCTCGATTCGAAAAAATTCATACAAAAGCCTTTTCCCTCGAGCGCGGCCACCGAAGCCAATCCCCCAAAAATTCCGTATGCCCGAAATTCCCAAATATAATGGTACGACCGATCCTAACGAACACGTCACCTCCTACACATGCGCCATTAAAGGCAACGATTTGGAGGATGATAAAATCGAATCCGTGTTATTGAAAAAGTTCGGAGAGACCCTTGCAAAAGGAGCGATGATATGGTATCACAACTTACCGCCGAATTCCATTGATTCTTTCGCCATGTTAGCGGACTCATTCGTAAAAGCACATGCTGGTGCCATAAAGGTTGCAACAAGAAAATCGGACCTCTTCAAAGTAAAGCAAAGGGGTAACGAGATGCTGAGGGAATTTGTATCCCGATTTCAAATAGAGCGTATGGACTTGCCACCGGTAACAGACGATTGGGCCGTACAAGCTTTCACCCAAGGACTGAACGGGCTAAGCTCGACAACGTCACGTCGGCTAAAATAAAATTTGATCAAGTACCCTGCAATAACTTGGGCAAATGTACATAACCGATACCAATCAAAAATCAGGGTCGAAGACGATCAACTGGGAATTCCATATGGGCCCGTACGATAGAACCACACAACCACTAAAAATCAAAGGGAAGCCAACAGAGAGCAAAGGTCGAACAGAGATCGATACCAACCGTACGGCACAGATCGGATGAACAACAGTTCAGCACGTGACACGATTCAGAACAACCGAAGGATTGATCGGGGGAAAAATTCTCGGGGACTTATGAGCAAGAGCGGCTTCGATAAATATACGGATCCTATAGAAATCCCTCGACTATCGGAGTATAATTTTAACATTGGTACATCCGCCATCGTATCGGCTATCGGACATATCAAAGACACCAGATGGCCTCGACCCATGCAAACCGATCCTGCCCAAAGGAATCCCAATCAGATGTGCGAATATCATGGCACCCATGGTCACAAAACGGAAGATTGCAGGCAACTAAGAGAGAAAGTGGCCCGCTTATTTAATAAAGGGCACCTTCGGGAATTTCTAAGTGATAGGGCAAAGAACCATTTTAGAGACAAGGAATTTGGTAAGCGAAACGAGCCAGAAGAACCGCAACACATCATTCACATGATCGTCGGCGGTGTTGATGCCCCCCAGGGACCAATGCGCCCGTAGGGACTTTATCCTTTAGTGATGAAGATACAGAGGGAATCATCCAACCCCATAACGACGCGCTGGTAATATCCGTATTCATGAGTAAAACTAAGATTAAGCGTGTGTTAATTGATCCAGGTAGCTCGGCCAATATCATCAGATCAAGGGTCATAGAACAGCTCGGCCTGCAGGATTAGGTCGTACCCGCAACTCTGGTTCTAAACGGATTTAATATGGCATGTGAAACCACTAAAGGCGAGAACACCCTACCGATAAACGTAGCCGAAACCATCCAGCAAACAAAGTTTCACGTAATCGAAGGTGATATGAGATATAACGCCCTCCTCGGAAGGCCGTGGATCCACAACATGAGAGCCATACCCTCGACCCTACACCAAGTCCTCAAATTCCCAACATCGGAAGGTATTAAAATAGTGTACGGGGAACAACTGGCCGCAAAGAAAATATTCTCCGTCGAAGAAGCAAAATCAATATCCTTACCTTCACCAATGAAAGGATTAGGTTCAAAGTTGAACGCCAAATAGCAATCACAGACATCGGCTTCGACCCGACCAAGTATGCAAAATGTTGAAGAGGACGATGATGATCGATGGATCCCTCGATCCTTCGCAACCCTCGATGATTTCGATGCCACCAAATCAACAATTGAGGAACTGGAGCAAATTGTACTGATCGAACACCGGCCCGAACAAAAGGTATACCTGGGAATGGGTTTGAGCCCCGAACTCAGGAAGAAACTCATTCAATTTCTTGTCAATAACATCGATTGTTTTGCTTGGTCCCATCTAGATATAACAGGGATCCCGCCGGACATAACGGCGCACCAGCTAAGCTTGAACCCTATGTTCAGACCGGTGAAGCAAAAAAGAAGGTCCCAGTCCGAGGAAAAGTACGCATTCATAAAGGACGAGGAGCTACTTATCAATGCCTAGTAAACAGAATGTTCGAAGAACAAATAGGTAAAACGATGGAAGTTTATATTGATGACATGCTAGTTAAGTCCCTATGCGCAGAGGACCATTTGGTCCATTTGCAGGAAACGTTCAAGATTCTGAGAAAATTCAACATGAATCTCAAACCAGAAAAATGTGCTTTCGGGGTCGGTTCGGGCAAGTTCCTCGGCTTCATGGTCTCAAATCGGGGAATTGAAATCAACCCCGACAAAATCAAGGCCATCGAAGACATCACCATCGTGGACAACGTGAAAGCTGTACAAAGGTTAACGGGGAGAATTGCAGCCTTGGGCCGGTTCATTTCAAGGTCATCGGATCGAAGTCACAAATTTTTCTCCTTACTCAAAAAGAAGAACGACTTCTCCTGGATGCTGGAATGCCAACAAGCGTTATAGGAATTGAAACGATACCTCTCGAGCCCGCCATTGCTTCATACTCCGAAAGTGGACGAGCAGCTCTACCTGTACTTGGAGGTATCGGAAGTCGCCGTAAGCAGCGTTCTAGTTCGAGAAGAGCAAGGTACGCAATTTCCGTTTATTACGTGAGTCGGACCTTAGGAGAAGCGGAAATTAGATATCCTCACTTAGAAAAATTGGCACTTGCCCTGGTAAGCGCATCTAGAAAGTTAAGGCCGTATTTCCAATGTTACCCCATAAGCTTATTAACCACCTACCTACTCCGAAATATCCTACATAGGCCCGAACTATCAGGCCGATTGGACAAATGGGCCATCGAACTCAGTGGGTACGATATCGAATATCAATCCCGCACGGCCATCAAGTCTCAAATTTTGGCAGATTTTGTGGCCGACTTCACGCCAACCCTCATACCCGAAGTCGAAAGGGAACTCCTTTCGAAATCAGATATATCATCTGGGGTGTGGATCCTTTTTCCGGACGGTGCTTCGAATATAAAGGGGTCCGGGTTAGGCATAGTTTTAAAACCCCCCACGGGTAACATTATTAGGCAAGCTATTAAAACTATCAGGTTAACTAACAACGAGGCCGAGTATGAAGCCATGATTGCAGGTCTCGAACTAGCTAGAAACTTGGGAGCAGAAGTCATTGAGGCGCACTGTGGCTCTTTGCTGGTGGTGAGTCAAGTAAACAAAACCTTCGAAGTCAGAGAAGGTAGGATGCAAAGGTATCTGGACAAACTGTTTATCACCTTACACTATTTCAAATAATGGACCCTACAGCATGTCCCCCGAGAACGGAATAATGAGGCCGATGCTCTAGCAAATTTGGGCTCGGGGACTGTCGTCCAACTTTCAAGATCGGTAATCGAAGAAGGGCACGCCGAAATAAATTCCACTAGATTAACCTGGGATTGGAGAAACAAGTATATTGAGTACTTAAAAAACGGAAAGCTCCCTTCAGACCCTATAGATTCCAGGGCCCTACGGACTAAAGCTGCTCGATTTATGTTGGCTGCGGACGGAACATTATATCGAAGAACATTCGATGGACCGATGGCGGTGTGTATGGGTCCGGGAGATACTAATTATATCCTCCGGAAGTACACGAGGGCACTTGTGGCAATCACTCCGGCGCCGATGCATTAGTCCGAAAAGTGATCAGAGTGGGGTATTATTGGATCGATATGGGCAAAGATGCGAAAGAATTTGTTCGTAAATGTGATAAATGTCAGAGGTTTGTGCCAATGATCCATCAAGCCGGAGAGCAACTCCACTCGGTCCTATACCCGTGGCCATTCATGAAATGGGGGATGGACATCGTCGACCCTCTGCCGTCGACCCCAAGTAAAGGCAAATTTATTTTATTTATGACTGACTATTTTTCTAAGTGGGTTGAAGCGCAGGCGTTCGAAAAAATAAGAGAGAAAGAAGTCATAGACTTTATTTGGGATTATATCATATGCCGATTCAGGATACCCGCCGAAATAGTATGCGACAATGGGAAACAATTCGTTGGCGGCAAAATCACAAAATTCCTCGAAGATCACAAAATAAAAAGGATATTATCAACACCATACCACCCCAGTGGGAACGGTCAAGCCGAATCAACGAACAAGACTATTCTTCAAACCCTGAAGAAGAGATTGAACGTCGCGAAAGGAAAATTGAGAGAAATCCTGCCCGAAGTCCTTTGGGCATACCGAACAACGTCAAAATCCAGTACGAGGGCGACCTCGTTCTCCTTAGTATATGGTTCTGAAGCATTGATACCAGTCGAAGTCGGTGAACCTAGTCCCAGATTTCGATTCATGACAGAAGAATCAAATAACGAGGCCATGAACACTAGCCTTGAATTATCGGACGAAGGACGAGAAGCTTCCCTCATCCGACTGGCTGCCCAAAAGCAACGAATCGAAAGGTACTATAATCGAAGAACTAAACTCCGCCATTTCAAGCCCGGGGACTTAGTGTTAAGAAAGGTCACCATCAATACTCGGAATCCAAATAAAGGAAAATTGGGACCAAATTGGGAAGGACCATACCAGGTGCTCGAGAACGTTGGAAAAGGATCATACAGGCTCGGCATCATAAACGACAAACAGCTATCAAGCAATTGGAATATATCACATCTAAAACGGTACTACTGTTAAGGCACGACCTTTCCGTATTCATCTAACTAACCCATGCAGAAGTCCGAACGAGAGCTGAAGAAGATCTTCCAATCAAGAGCACGCGTTGCACTCTTTTTCCCTTAGATCGGTTTTCTCCCAAATGGATTTTTCGGCAAGGTTTTTAATGAGGCAACCGTCGATCGTGCTGCACTTTCAACAATATCCGAGGCCTCTTTTCGACAGACCTCAAATACCAGGAGGGCATCAGGGCCCTCAAATACATCGAATTTAGATACAAGAAAGTTCATCTCACAACAACAGGAAAAATTGTAAGAGCCGAATGGTCAAAATGAACCATGCTCATATAGATTAGCCCAAACGTAAACACATGTACAATGACTTGAGATTTATAGCTCAACCAGAATTAAGATTCATTCAACAATCAAGCCTACGGGCTACTTATATCCCGAGTTCGAAATATTCACTCGACCATTAAGCCTATGGGCTACTGTTATCTCGAGTTCGAAACATTCACTCGACCATTAAGCTTACGGGCTACTGTTATTCCAAGTTCGAGCAAGCGCTCACTCGACAATTAAGCCTACGGGCCATATTATCTCGAGTTCGAAACATTCACTCAAATATTAAGCCTACGGGCAATTGTTATTCCGAGTTCGAGCAAGCGCTCACTCGACAATTAAGCCTACAAACCATATTATCTCGAGTTCAAAATATTCACTCGAATATTAAGCCTACGGGCTATTGTTATTCCGAGTTCGAGCAAGCGCTCAGTCGACAATTAAGCCTACGGGCCATATTATCTCGAGTTCGAAACATTCACTCGAATATTAAGCCTACGGGCTATTATTCCGAGTTCGAGCAAGCACTCACTCGACCATTACGCCTACGGGCTACAATATTTTAAGTTCAAAACATTAACTCGACGGCTAATAAGCTACTTTTACTCTGAGTTTACATTAACTCAACCATTACATCACGCCTACGGATTATGTCCCTCCAAAAGTTTGGATCATCGACTCAACAAGCAAACCCAGGGGCTACAAATCTTATCGATCAGAGAAACTACAAGGTCAACATTTGATTAAAAGTCTTCACAAAACAAAAACAAGTCGACCTGACTACACATGTATATACAAAATTTGCCTACGGGGTTAATGTACAAACATCAAGAATTAGAAACTAAGCTTCCTGGTCGAGCTCTTCCCTGTCCTCGGATCTGCTTTTGCTACCATCATCATCGTCGTCGTCAGAAGCTAAGGCTTCAGCTTCCGCTTCGAGTTCTCTTGCGTTTTTTACCTCTTCGTCAAGGTCAAAACCTCGAGCGTGTATATCCTCGAGGGTCTCCCTCCGAGACCTACACTTAGCAAGTTCGGCAATCCAATGAGCTCGAGTATCGGTGGTCTTCGCCGCTTCCCGAACCTCCATCTGAGCAGCCTCAGCATCAGCCCAATATACAGCAATGGACTTATCCGCCAAGACTTTCGACGACCCAATCTCCGCCTTAGCCTCGGCAAGTCGTGTTTCAAGATCCTCGATCCTCTTAGCTTGAACCGACCCCTTTTGCTTGACACTTCGAAGCTGAACGTCGGTCAATAATAATTTTGTTAAGATGGTTTCTTTTTCTGCTGCCAGGCGGTCGAGGGTCTCCTTCCACCAATTGCATTCAGCTCGGATTTGACCGACTTCTTCTCAAAGTAATCTGATTTTTTTGATCTTTTGCTACAACTGAGACAACGAAGGGTTAACTTCCACGGTTGAGTCAGACCCATACTTTAACAAAACGAGGCTCACCTGCTTATCAAGCTCGACCCCTTCTTCACAGACCTTAGCCAAATCCGCTTGGAGGTCCTTTATAGCCTCGTCCTTTTTGCTGCAAAGAAGCGCAGGGCATCTCTCTCACCTGAGACCTTCCGGAGCTCGGCCTCACAATGGCTAAAATCGACTCGAAACCTACCAATGGCCTGCACAGCAAGAAACACAAAGTCAAGTATGGAAAAGAACAAATAAACGAAGTATGGAAGAATCATTACCCGAGTAATGAAATGCTGAGCCTCCTCCAATAAAAGAGAAGCGTCACCGATATCGGAACCGTCATCGACTCCAGTAAAACAATCCCCGAAAGGATCCCCTGCACTAGAGCCTGCGCCGATATCAGGAGTCTTCAATTCTCGAGCATCCTTCAGCGCCTCCTCAGAAAAAGATGGAAGAGAAGGAGAATCACCCATTGTCATAGCCCCGAGAAAATCGCTCGGAGTATTCCGGTCGAGATTCTGGTCTTCGGGAATAACCCCGACAGGTACAGCCGACATCGGCTCGGTAGCTCTGGCAACCTCGATGGCCTCCGTAGACCGAACTACCAAAGTCGAGGAGCTATTTTCTTCTTCTTCTTCTCTTAGTCGTTGGACCGAGTCAATCGAAACGGCAATTGTTTTTCTCTTCACCCTGCGAGTTTTGGGCTTGGGGTCCCCTGACCGAAAGGAAGCTTTTCGTTTCTTATCTTCCCCCTATTTAGGGACTAGGGACTTGTTTCTTTCCTCGCCGCTCGAAGGCCTCAAAACGGCATCCCTGGTTACACCTGCACAAGAGGAAATCGGTAACGAATAGAACGCAAAGAATACTTCGAAGGAAACAAGAAGCAAACCTCACCATGGTTCTTGGCCTCCAATCTGCCTTTTGCCAAATCACGCCAAGCGCGCTCGATGTAAGAGGAGGTCAAGGCCAACTTCCGAACCTAGTCCTCGAGGCCGGGCAACGCTTGTGGCATCCAAGAGGCAGCTGAACATCAGGGAAGAACATCAGAAAAAATCGAAAAAGCACCTGAAAAGTGAACAAAAACTACTTACGGCCAAAATTTCATTCCTTAGGGAACGACATCCTCTCCTCCGGAATGATATCACGGGTCCTCACTCGGATATAACGACCCATCCAACCTCGATCCTTGTCCTCATCGATGCTCAATATCAATGCCTTCGATGAAGTCTGATTAGCCCTCGAAAGATCTGAGGCTGATACAGTCGGATAAGGTGGTTCAGAGAAAAATCCAACCCTCCAGCTTTGGTAGAGAAGAAGCGCAATAGGATCACTATACGCCATAAAGAGGGATGGATTTGGCCAAGGGTGGCTTGATACCTTTTGCAGAAATCAATAATCACCGGGTCGATGGGTCCCAGTGTGAAGGGATGAGTGTAAATACTTAAAAACCCCTCCACGTAAGTGGTAACATCCTCGTCGGAAGACGGAATTTGCAGCACGACCTCGGAACCCCAGTTGCAATCCTTTCGGACGGCCTCGAGGTGATCCTCCGTTATAGAGCATATATACATCGATACATGTTCACATCGACCCGAAAAGGAAGAAGGGTTCTCCACCTTAAAATTGATTTTTAAAATGCACGGGCTAAGAACATAGTCATGGACTAACGGCTCCACCGGCGCCTTATCATCAGACAGTCGTGAGGAAGAGGCTTTGTCCTTTTACGGTACAGTTTTGGAAGTTTTCGCCATTGATTTGAAAGGAAAGAGTGCAAGGGAAGAAATGGACAGCACCAAAATTATGGTATGAACCACCCCGTAGCAGCAAAGTAGTGAGGATAAATAGGAAAGTCTGGAGGAAGAGAAGGCGCAAAAATGGTAAAAGTTGTGTGAAAAAATTATTTATAGACTAAGGCCTGACGGTTCGGTATCCGCAGTAGCCGACCAACGTCTGACACACATTAAATGCCTCGGTAAAACAGAGCTGATGGGACATCAATCGCATACGTCGAGATCGGGTTCGATAGAAACGTCGGCATAAATTTGATCGAGCCGCAGGGAAATCATATCGTTCCTCACCACATCCTTTCCGAGAAACGAGGGGATTATCTGTGTACGGTCAAAACCGATTCTCAGTCATAAAGACCGATCGAGACAATAATATTTCAATCGAAGGGTATCCGCATGGCGAGCTCGGACGATTTCCGAAGTAGAGACGTTGAGCTTCGAGCCATAAGACCATTCAACCGCAAAACTATCGAACCCGAGTCTGGATTGGACTACGGGGTAACGACGACCGACGCAGGCCCCGAATATCGATGCTCCAAGGCAGAACCGAGCTCGAATTAAGACCGGGGATTCGATCTAGTACCAAGCTCGAGTTAGTACCCAACTCGCAAGACAAGAGCCGTTACAACCGCACCTAGGGAGAGAATCTTGGCGAGAATCGAGGGAGAGACAAACCATCATGGGTTCTTCACTATATGTATTATTTTATATTGTTACTAATAAATTAGTGACCCTCTACTATAAAAGCAAAGATAGACTGCAGTAGAAAGGTGGCTCAAGATTTCATTGTGCTTGTTCTTTTAATATTTTTCAATCTTCCCTTCCATCATTTTCTATATATATAGCAAAATACTTATATTGTCATTTATATCAAAGAAATTTGCATACCTTTAGAACCATATTTAAATTTAACGTTATCCAATTTTTCGGGTAAACACTTTCTTTAGTGAATTTTTTGTTTAGGTGAATACGAAGTCATTAGATTTGGTAGGGTTTGGGAAGCCATACTTTGGTGGTCGCAGACGTTAAAATTTTTTTCCATTTATATAAGACTATAACGTTGAACTTTTTTTGAAAATAAAAGTTTCAAATTCATCAATGATCTCAAACTCTTAAATATTACTCCCCGGTCAGTGATCATTTTACTATTTATTTTGGTCCAAAATAAGTGTTCATTTACATAATCAAAAATGAAATTAATTTTATTTTTTCAAAATTTTGCCCTTATTTACATATTCTAATAAATATATTTTTTTCATCTAAGAGTTCGTATTTTCTTAATGAGTGTGATAAATATAAATGATCACTTATTATGGATCGAAGGGAGTAGTAGATTATTTATAAAAGGATATTTAGTGCATTTAGTATCGTTATAAAAGATGTACATATTTCAAATAAGGAAGAATTTAATAACTAAAATTTTAGATAATTTTAAAATCTTAAAAATTAAAAAATTAATTAAATTACAATTTTGTTCAAAGTGATCGTTATAAAATATGTACATATTTCAAATAAGGAAAAATTTAATAACTAAAATTTTAGATAATTTTAAAATCTTAAAAATTAAAAAATTAATTAAATTACTATTTTGTTCAAAGTGAAATTTATTTTCCGAAGATAAAAAAGACGAAGGTAGATTATAATCATGCCCAATCAACATTATGTAATGATAAAGTCTCGTAGAACTGGAATGGACGAGCAATCATTTTCTGTTTTCCTTCAAGGTGGGGAAACCAAGAAATAAATAGGAGGATAATAGTTGGAAACAGGTGTAGTAACTTTCAACCCGTGACACAGATAAGATAAATCCAAAACAGCAAAATGCACCGACAATATCAAAGTGCCAAACCGTGAAAACTATCTCTAATAATTAATTAATTCCCCACGTTAAGAAAAAAGAAAAAACGGAAAGAGCCAAAAGGAGAAAATCCCATTAAAATCCAAAAGCAGTACTTCAGCTGCAGGTTTCACGAGCAACGCCGAGCTTAGAATTGGGAACGTCAAAGAGGAAGCGGTGATTCTGTTGCTGCCAGTTGGCGATGACGTTGAGGACGGAATTGACAGGGTCGGCTGGGGAAGCAGCCATAGCGAGGCAAGTTGTACTGCTGGAACTGCTGCGGATTAAGAAGTTGTCTTGCGGCAGCGTCACGTTCATGCCCGCAAACATCAGCGTTATTGTTGGAATTGTAATGGGGACGGTGTAGCAAGTGTCGAATCCGCCAAGGCTTGTCACGGTCGTGTTCCTTCCCATTCTCCTCCTAAACTCGTTCCTCACTGCCGTATACGCTGGCTCCACTAGCCTCGTGAATACCGTTCCTGTCGATTGACAATGCCTTTTAGCAAAAATTGGTACATAGAATTATAATTACAGATATATTGATCATTGTTAAATTAAATACCCGAATCAATTATGGTGCCGGCACCGGTGGAAGGGTTGAAAGCCAAAGCACTGGGAGGGATGTCAACGATTCTCCGGCCGACTTTAACTCCGACCAAGTTGACATAATAAAAGGAAGATCTCCTTGGGTTTCTTAGCAATTGAGTTGTCTTAATCCTTTTGGGCTGGCCATTTGGGCCCAACCTGAGTGTGCCGGAAAAGTTGGGAGACTTGTAACTGGGCAAACAGTAGGAGAATGTAGACTGGTAATGGCTTTGGGTTTGGGACAAAAATGACAATGGGCCTCGACCCAAACCTAATAGCCCCTGGGGTGGCGCGGAGCTGCCGGTGGCCTTTTGTACACAACCAAAGGTATATGAAGGCACGGCGTCAGTGGCGAGTGTCAATGTGTCTTGTGAGAGATTTGCAGCTATGCTGGAGCCGCCGTAGGTTAGGTTGAAGCCGCAGCTGCTGCCACCGCATGTGGGATTTGGTACCTGAGAAAAATATTTTTTTAGTAATAATTAGCATATACACAAATAAATCTTGTTGTGTAAAATTTCATATAGTCCAGCTGAACTTATTTGATACTGAAACCTAGTTATTGTGCTTTATTCTTGGAATTCCTATTGTCCATTTTACCAGTAACATCTTATATTTTAGCGACATAAAAGTGTCTTACAAATAAATGATGTTCTTTTGTGGAATGAGAATGTTGACCAAATCATGTGACTAAGGGTCACGGGATTAGTTATCTCGGATAACTCTACCGCTAATTGCTCCAATGTCGACAAAGCCAGGAAAGAGGAAACAACTTTTCAGTTCCCACGCGCCATACGAAGCTCGTTTCCTATTTTAAAAAATTCACTAGCTTTTCTTAAATTATGATCATTTTCTTATCCTGAAAGTTGTGCTTAATAGATTATTATGTTGAAAGCTGTTTAATCCTATTTATACGAAGTGCTCTAAGCCTATTTTGAGCCGAATAGGATCATTAAATTGAAGACAGAGAAAGCGTTACATGTGGTAGGTGTGCTCTTATATACTACTAGTAGTATATAAAAAACATGTGGTTGATATGCTATCGCTGCAGAAATGTAGATAATTTCTAGTACTTCAACATTAGAAGTTAAATGCACGAAAAACTAGTTTAGGAAATTAGGAAATCTTTCAAAATGCTGTTCCTCCATTCCATTTTGTACTGACACTCTTTCCATTATAATTTATTTTAACAAGAATAACACCTTCATGAACTCTTTTACATTAAACTTCCTATACAACTCTTATAGCTAAAGAGATGTAGTGATATGGTTACAAGTTACAAGGACACTTTAATACATGTCAAAAGCCTTTTTTTACTTCTTAAATTTTATGTCGAGACAAAAATGGCATTTTTATAAAATAAAACGGAGAGAGTAAAATGTAAGAAAGGTGTATAATAAAGTTGGTTTGAAAGGTATAATGGGGTACCTGGCTGCATTGTGCAGCTCCACAGCTAACATTCTTGAAAGTGGTGGACTTGTCTGATGCAAAAACAGTAGAGGAGCAACCAACACAACCACTGCAAGGGAACCAAGCAACATCATTGCTATTATCCACAGCAACCAACAAGGTTTGAGGTGGGGTTCCAATCTTGGCCCTCACTATGTAAGTTGGGCTCTGTATAACTTGTCTTCCCGAAGCAATTGGAACAAAAGATCTCCCAGCCACAAGACTAGCAAACAAATCAAGTCTGGCTTGGTCTTTGGACTGCATTTGGAGGACAGTATCAACCCATGACTGGGGAGCATTGTTCCTAAGAGGAGAGCAAGGGCTGTTCACATGTAGGACTTGTAGTGTTGAGCCTTTGTCTGCTTGGGGAAAGCTGCTGCCACATTTGGGGTTGGTTAGCCCTTTGGCTAGAGTGAAAAATAAGAGAAGGGATAGTAAGAAAATGATAGAGCCCTCCATTGGCTTGTGAGAGTACTTTGGCTTTTGGTGTGGTTTAAGAGGTCTGCTTACATGTATATATAGTTGAGGAGGCGTACTTCTTTTGATTATTTCCTTTTACAATTTGCACTTTTAGTTGAAATTTTGATAATTTCTGATTTTTGTGCTTGATTTATAGTTAAGCACATTTAATTTATAATTAATTAAATTATGCACTTTACTTTTAATCTTTTTGATTGTGAACTTATACGATCTTAATAAATTATTAGCTGTAAAACCATTTAATTGCTCATGTGTTATATCTAGTTTGTAGTGTTACAGTATTTCATAATTGAGGCTAGTATAGTATTTTAAATATAATCTATATCTTTTATGTTAGGGACAAAAAAATATTTTGATTAATCCGATTAATCAAGATTAAATATGCTAAGTGGAATATCACATGTATCAAAATTAAAATTTACATAACTGAGGGATCAAAAGTTCAATTGCTCTTTTACTTTTTCACTCTTTTCGAAAAATATTGTAATAGTTCATCCCGTTAGTGATATTTTTCGTTCTAAGGCTTGTTAACTTATATACCCAACATAATTCTGTCTAAAGTCTGGGACGTTACAAATATGGCAACTGAACTTTCGGAAAATAAAATATGGAGAATGAATTTGGAATAAAAATTAAACTGGATATTATACCATGAAATTTTCACTTACTATTCTTTATTTGAACATGGGTGGGAGAGTACTCGAGGAGGCCAGTGTAGTGTAGTGTCTAATCTATGGACTCTAGTTTGATACAGACTGTATTCCATTTTCCCTGTGTATGATATCATCTCTGTTCTCCACATAGATAAGATGATATTATTTCTTATTCAATTTTTGGCGATTTTTTATCGTCAACCTTTTCTTGTTTTCTTTTTACGACCAATGGAATATGGAAATATCGACATACATTAAGCAACAAGCTTAGTGAACTGTCAGTTTTTAAACCATCTCTGATCTGCCAAATCTAAAAACAATAATAGGAATATATTTGTAGTTTAAGATCAACGTACCATTGGAGAATATTAGTGTGTAATTTAGTGAACATTAGCACATGAGGGAATGATTGTCAGTACTTTCTCATGCAGCATTGTGAGATTCGAAATACTAATAATAGACAAATTAGAGTAGGGACACTTAAAGCAATAAAAGAAGGTTAGTGTAGTGATTATTATCGTGGAGTACGATCTTGATTTGATACCATACTCTATGTGCCAAAGGGAAAATAACTTGACCCCTAGATTTTGTTAGAATAAAGGGACCAAGTTTGTTCTCTATTTTATTTTGTATGTGAAAACGAAATTTAAAAATATAAATAAGACTTTTGAATGTTGAGATCTTAAATTAAGGCGCATATAACATACTAAAAATATATTTTGAATCTTGTGATTTTAAGATAAGCTGACAATCTTCATTTTTCCTCTTTCATCTTTGTAGTTATTAGATAAATACACTAGCATTTTCTTCCAAAGCTGGATCATGGAAAATTGACTGATTGGTATTCTTATTGCTTTTAACAATTCAAGTTAAAAGAGATGAATGGTAGGTAAGATCAATACAATGAAACATTAAACTTCTGGAGACGTCATAGATAACTTTCTAAATTAGAGGTAATTGCATTGAATTTTTGAGCTAGAAAAGGAGGTGTTAGTAATTGCACAATAGTTACCTATTATGCATATAAATCCTTCTCAAGGACTTAATGAATCTAGACCTAGTACAAACCTTAAGACAGAAATTTAAAAAACCATGGGCAAATTTTATTACATATGTTAATTTTTTCTTTGGATTAATAAAGATTTTTCTGTAAACTAAAAAAGAAAAAGAGAAGAATCTGATGATTAACTCTTCACCTGAAAAGTTAGCTAAAAGTCTTCTCTGCAAAACCAAATGGTCATTTAGTGGAATATTTGTTGCAGATTTTCACTTTCGAGGTTAGTTCCAACTTCCTAACTTTCTATAGAATCATTGAGTTATCTTAAAGTAAAAACACATCTCTCTGAGCAAAAGGAAGAACATGAAGGGTTTCAGCTTTTCAAAATTTTCAGATGAACAGTGCAATAATTCAATTACTTTTCCCTTTCCTTCTAGTTTAAAACTGATTTATCAATCGACAGCTTAACTCAGGTTCGTGAGAACCAGATCACGTGCAAGTTTCCTGAACATGGTGGAATTGAAGAGTCCGGAACCAAAATATGGTTCTTTTGGACTCAAAGAACCAAAATATGTGGAAAAAAACAGGCTACCTTAATATGTATAGCGCGTGTAATGTAATTATTTGCGGAATTGAATAGAAAAAAGAAGTGGGAAATTTTATTGCTCAATCAAAGGAATTGCAATTAGAGTTTAGGATTACAAATTCAACTACTCTAAATGATAATACCCAGCCGTAATAAGCTTTAATGGAGTTCCTGAAATGGAAGAAGAGAATTAGGTCGAAGTGAATTAGAATTTGGGGAAGAAGATCGAAGAGAGAAAGAAAGAATATAGAAGAGAGAGGCAGTTGAATTACCGGTAATGACATACTCATTCCGTTACAACTAATGGCATTAATAGCACATTAGAATAATCTTCCGCCATTGGATTCTAACTAATTGATTAGATCTGGGCCCTCCATCTGTGCAGCCCTTTTAATCTCTAATCTCGCAGCTGTCCATCTACATGCTCACGATAATGCCATGTGTCCGCGCATCCGCCCTTTATTTTTAAAACCCTAATTGATTCATTACTTTTCATTTCCCCACTTCTCACACAACCTAAGTATCCTAACAATATCCCGCCGATGAAGAACGACCTTATCCTCAAGGTCGGATATGAGCTAGCTGAGCCACAGATTCAGGGAACTGACTCTTCAAGTAACCCCACTCTTCCCAAGTAGCCTCATCGTTTCCCAAGTTAGTCCATTGCACAAGCACCTTGACTGTAACGGCGTTGTTGCGCTTGACCATTCGGCGTTGTAAGATAGCTAAGGGCTGCACCAAGATGCGACCATCTGCACCACAAATATGAGGTCATTGTTATGAGCTAATAGTTGGGCCCACGCGCTTCTTCAACTGAGAAACATGGAAGACCGGATAGATCTGTGAACCACAGTGCAACTCTAATCGGTAAGCAACTATACCTATTTTCTGTAGGATCTTGTATGGACCATAATACTTAGTACTCAGCTTAAGATTCTTCCTTATAGCTACTGAAGCTTGCATGTACGGTTGTAATTTTAGATAGACCATGTCTCTTACTCCCAGCTCTCTATCTGATATGTTCTTATCTGCGTAATACTTCATCCTTGCTTGTGCTTGGTTAAAGTTTGTAGCATTTGTTGTCTCTGTGCAAGAAATGACCCTACTGACGTGTGAGTAGAGTAGGGAAGTGAGCCCAGTGGTACCTGTGGGGGAGGAAACCCGTATAGAGCTTGGAATGGAGTTGTCTTGAGTGAGGTTTGGTGGTTGGTATTGTACCACCACTCTATCAAAGGTAGCCATCTAATCCATTGCTTGAGATTAGAGAAAGTCATAGCTCTTAAGTAAGTCTCCACGCATCTATTGAGTCTCTCAGTTTGCCCATCAATCTGTGGGTGGTAAGAGGTTGACAAATTCAACTTAGTACCCAATGATCTGAATAGTTTTTGCCAGAACTAACTTGTGAAGATGGCATCCCTATCAGTCACTATGGTTTTGGGTAACCCATGCAGTCTGTAGATTTCCTTGAGAAAAAGGTCATCTATGTCTTGTGGAGTGTAAGGATGTTTTAGTGACAAAAAATGCCCATACTTTGTTAGTCTATCTATCACTACCAAGATCACATATTTGTGTCCTGATTTAGGAAGTCCTTCAATGAAATCTATTGTTATGTCTTGCCAAGGCATTTATGGAATGGGTAAGGGCTGCAATAGACCTGGGGAAAGCACATGTTCATTCTTCACCCTTTGACAAATGTCACATTCAGAAACTCATTTAGTGATTTCAGCTTTCATGTTAGGCCAGTAGAAGACTCCCTTAATTCTTATATAGGTTCCCATTTGGATAGAATGACCTCCTAAAGGTGACTAATGCAGAGCTTCAAAAATTTATTTCTGAGGTTAGCTCCCCTTCCCACATAGATCCTCTATTTGAATCTGATGATGTCTTGCCCAAGAGAGTAGTGGGGTTTGTTATTAGGAGTTGTGATCAACTCAGTGATGAGTTGAGAGGCTGAGGGATCATGTTCATAGCTTTGCACCACCTCTTGCATCCATGTAGGGTCTGTACTGGTGATAGCATTCAAGGTTGAATGCTCAGGCTGTCTTCTAGACAATGCATCGGCTACCCTGTTTTCTGTCCCCCTTTTTATATTGCACCTCATAGTCAAGTCCCAACAGCTTAGTTAGTCCTTTTTGTTGAAGTGCAATAGTCACTTTCTGATCTAATAAGTACTTAAGACTGTGGTGATCTGTTCTGATGATGAAGTGTCATCCTTGTAAGTAGTGCCTCCATCTGTCAACTGCAGCTAGCACTGCCATGTAATCCTTCTCATAAGTTGATAACCCCCAATGTCTAGGGGCTAGGGCCTTGTTGAAAAAGCTAGTGGTTTTCCCTCCTGCATCAACACTGCCCCCATTCTTGTAGAACAAGCACCAGTCTCCACCACACATGTTTTATCAAAGTTTGCTAAGGCCAAGATTGGGGCAGTAGTCATAGCCTTTTTAAGGTTTTGAAAGGCTAAGTATGCTTCTAAGCACCATTGAAATGGATTTTTCTTCAGTAGGTTGGTCAAAGACTTACTGATAACCCCATAAGACTTGACAAATCTCCTGTAGTAGCCTGTTAACCCAAGGAATCCCCTCAAGGCCTTAATAGAGTTTGGTGTGGGCCAGTTAACCATTGCATCTATCTTGGCTGGATCAGTGGTCACCCCCATCTGTGATAATATGTCCCAAATATTCCACTTTATCTTGGTAGAAAGAGTATTTTGACCTCTTGGCATACATTTGTTTTCTCCTGAGCACTTCTAGGAGTGCCCTCAAGTGCACCATGTATTCCTGGACTGTGGAGCTGTAGAATAATATGTCATCAAAGAAAACCAGCACAAATTGCCTTAGGTAGTCTTAAAAGACATGGTTCATAAGGCTTTGGAATGTTGTAGGGGCATTTGTCAAGACAAAGGGCATGACCTTAAACTCATAGTGCCCAAGGTGTGTTCTAAAGGCTGTTTTATGTATATCCTCCTCATGCATCCTAATCTGATGATATCCTGCCCTTAGATCAATTTTAGAAAATACATATTCCACATGTAATTCATATAGCAAATCATCCACTAAGGGTATTGGAAACTTGTCCTTAACAATCAAATTGTTAATCTCCCTATAGTATATACAAAATCTCATTTTACCATCATTCTTTTTAACCAACAAAATAGGTGATGAGAATGAAAAATGTCTAGGTTGTATTATCCCATTGGATAACATTTCTTTAACTTGTTTCTCTATTTTATTCTTTTGGAAAAAATTGTACCTGTATGGCCTGATGCTTATTGGTGTTGCTTCAGGTTTCAAGGGTATGAAATGATCATGGTGTCTCTTGGGGGGAAGTAATATGGGCTCAGCAAAGACATCAGGATACTGCTGCAACACTTCAGAGATCTCTGAAGGTAACACCTCTAGTAATTCCTTCTTATCTTCTATTTTTTTTGCTGAT
This sequence comes from Nicotiana tomentosiformis, assembly GCF_000390325.3. Lineage (NCBI taxonomy): Eukaryota > Viridiplantae > Streptophyta > Magnoliopsida > Solanales > Solanaceae > Nicotiana > Nicotiana tomentosiformis. The sequence goes on along the minus strand of NC_090812.1, from coordinate 40,786,065 downwards.
ATTGTGAACAAATGCCCCCAAAATAGCTTGCCCTTCCTGATTAGCTATCTAATACTGCTGCCTGACATGCTCTATAAATAGGCTTGATTGTATATCCCCTTAAGCTCCACTTTTTTACCCTTGTGGGACACTACAGCCTTGTAGGCCACAAAATCCAACAGGACTAGATTGTGAGCTCTCATCCAATCTCCACCTAGAATCATGTCACAAGGTCCCAATTGAATGAGCCTGACTGAGTCCTCAAACTCTATTCCCTGTATCTTCCACTTGAGTGTGGGACAAGTGTACAAACTCATTAGCTAATTTTCATTAGCTACAGTTACCCTCTTATGTCTAGCTTCTCTCAAAACACACCCAATTTGCCTAGTTGTCTCAAAATCAAGGAAGCTGTGGGTGCTTCTTGAATCTAGTAGAATAGTGAGCATTTTTTTTTTGATGTTCCATTAAGTGTTATAGTGTTAGGAACCTCAGTTCCTAATAGGGCATTGAGACTAACAATTTCTTCTATCACTTTTTCATGATTGTCCTCACTATACTCCATACCTGGTACTTCCCCCATTTGTTCCTCCTTATTTTGCTCCTCTTCAGCAGTCATGGCATTCAGTTGCTTATTCTTACATTGGTGTCGTGGGACCCATTTGTCTCCACACTTATAGTATGTATTGTGGTTCTTCTTGTTCCCTGCTCCCGCTGCATTAGTAAACCCTTAGACCAATTACTAGTAGATCTATTCATAGTTGGGTTTGTAGTCTTCATTGTTCCTATGTTCGATGGAACCTTGTTCTTCCTATTTTGGGCTTCAATCACCTTCTCCTCGAATCTGGCCTTTTTCACTACTTGACTCAAGGTGTAAGGGTTAAGCATTTTAACAGTATGCATAATCTCTTCTTTGAGTCATTCGATAAAGAATTCTAAGAAGAATTCCTGAGGTATAATAGGTATTCTAATCAATACCCATGTTTTAAGATCTTCAAATTTATCCAAGTACTCATTAACCGTGCCTTTTTGTTTAATTTTTTTGAATTCACCAATCAAATTGAACTTACTATTGTCTGCTTCTACAAATGTTTTGCAGATTTCTTCACAAAAATCCTTCCAAGTGATTGTTCCCCTGCTGACTTGATAGGGAAAAACCAGGCTTCAGCCTTTCCCACCAAATAAAGGCCTGCAACCTCTAATTTCTGTTGTGGGTCCAATACACGATTGTATTGGAAGTACCTTTCACATCTCCTTAGCCAAGAACATGGGTCTGTCCCTACTCCATCAAAATAGGAAAATTTGAACCTATGGCTCTAATTGCTCCTACTCATGAAAGATTCCGACTGATCTCCATACCTGTTGCGAGTTCGTGAACTGTCCAGTTGCAACCCTTCTCCAGGACCACTAACCAGCATCCCATCATGAGAAGGAAGAAGTTTCTCCACCAGTAAATCCAACTTGCTGCTCAAATCCTCGAATTTTTGATTTGTTGAAGTCATATGCTCATGTAACTGATTTTCTACTTTTCTAATATTTTCCTCGGTAGTTTTAGATCTGGTCTCTGTAATCGTCATTCTTTAGGGCCAAGAAAGTGCTATGATACCAATTTGTAATGTAATTATTTTCGGAATTGATTAGAAAAAAGAAGTGGAAAATTTTATTGCTCAATCAACGGAATTACAATTAGAGTCTAGGATTACAATTTCAATTACTCTAAATGATAATACCCATCTGTAATAAGCTTCAATGGAGTTCCTGAAATGGAAAAAGAGAATTAGGTCAGAAGTGAATTAGAATTTGGGGAAGAAGATCGATGAGAGAGAGAGAAAGAAAGAATATAGAAGAGATATGAAGTTGAATTACCGGTAATGACATACTCATTCTGTTACAACTAATGGCATTAATAGCACATTAGAATAATCCTCCACCATTGGATTCTAACTAATTTATTAGATCTGGGCCCTCCATCCGTGTAGCCCTTTTAATCTCGAACCTCACAGTTGTCCATCTACATGCTCACGATAACGCCACGTGTCCGCGTATCCGCCCGTTATTTTTAAAACCCTAATCGATTCATTACTCTTTATTTCCCCACTTCTCAGACAACATAAGTATCCTAACAGCGCGGTGAAATACCGCGTTATATTTAAACTTAAATGGGCGGGAAGGCATAGCTTCCTTATTTACCACGCTATAGTATAGCGCGGTAAATAAAGGCGCTATACCTACATAAATACTATCTTCTTACCCAAAAACAGAACATCCCCCTAAAAAAAGAGCCAAAACTTGCGGTCCCCCCTCCATTTTTAACGAAAAAAAAAACTCGGGTGGAGCCCATCGGTCCAACAAAAAGTGTAGATTCTCGGTCCCACATCGTATCTAAGGTGTTATCTCGTAGTGGGTTGCTTGTTTCGGCTCCAAATCACCAAATCTTCAACTTTACAAAAAAAATAAATCGAGGTATTGCGACTTATTTTTTGTTAAAACTCATGTATAAAAATTGCCTATTAGTTATTTTTACTGTGTTTTATGTTATTTTTGATTGTTTTGAGATTTAATTAATTAATTATTTTTTATCTGTATTATATTATTAGTGTGATAAAAAAATTAGTAAAATAGAGAAATGTTGTTAAAAAAATATTAATTAGTTAATTTTTACTTTGGTATATGTTTTTTCGTGATTGTTTTATGATTAAATTAATTTATTATTTTTATCCGATTTTGATTTGTTCTTTGCTAAAAGATTAGTAAAATAGATAAATTATTATTTTAGAAATAATTAATCTTATTTAGATGTTATTGTTGTACATATATGAATATGTGACTTTAGTTCCCTGTAGTGGTATCATGTACTCGTAATTTTAATGTAGTATTCGTACTTGTAATGTAGTGCCCTTTTAGCGTAGTAAAATGTAGTGCCCTTTAGCGTAGTATCTTTGTAGCTATTGAAATTAATTATTTAACAATCTGTTAAACCCAAAAATATCTTAAAATAGTTGATAGTTCAAACACAAACTCTCTCGAATTCAAGTCAACAAACGTAAGAAAATAACATTAGAAAACAACAATATTTGTCAAACTAAGTATTGTTACATGAATATTTAATAATTAAATCTTGTATAGTTATAAAAATTAATTATTTGATTTTATTATAGTCAAAACTAGGAGAGTAATAAACTAGCATATAAAATAATAAACTAACATACAAAATAAGAAACAAACATATTAAATAATAAATAAACATATAAAATAGTAAACTGACGTATAAAGTATTAAAGTAAAATATAAAAATATCGAATGTATCAACCTAATTAACAATATAGTAAAAATATTGAATAATAAATTTTAATATTAAAGATATTACAATATATTTAAAGATGTTAAGCAATAAAAAGAAAAAAATACTTTAGTTAATATTGTTCAATTTACAGTAGTCGTCATGGAGGTTCCGCCTGTGCATCCCGGACCTGCATCGCTAGAGCTACTGTTGCTATAGGCCGAGCATAGGTCTTCGTACATATGGGAGGGGCAGTGTTTGGCCTAGACATTCCGCGTTAGACGGGTTGACGATATGTGGGACTTTCTTAGGGCCCACCCACTACATCCCCGTATAGTCATACGCCTTCAGGATACGGGTTTCTTTAGGATCATAAAGATCGGCCGGTTGCAGTTGGATTGGTCGTTGATCACGGCTTTGATAGAGCGTTGGCGACCAGAGACGCACACATTTCATTTACCCATTGGCGAGGCTACTATCACACTTCAGGACGTGGAGGTTCTGTTTGAGTTGCCGATTGATGGACATCTTATAGCTTACCCGCATGCTCTCAGAGAATATACGGGATTGCAGTAACTAGAGATTTTGCAGTGGCTCACCAGCCAGTGAAGGAGGCTGCATTGAGTGGGGCCAGCCATTTGCAGTTGACGCTCGTACGGCTGCATCCGGAGGCGATGGATGCGGACATTACAGATGATACACCAGATCTTCATATCGACTAGTACACGAGATTGTTGATACTGCTAATGTTTGGTGGGGTATCGTTCCCGAACACTTTGGGAAACCTAGTCAGCTTGAGATTTCTTCATCATCTTGAGCGGCTAGATGATTTACCTGGTTATAGCTGAGGTGCAGCTGTTTTAGGTTACTTGTATAGGTAGATGTGCAGGCGCGAGACGTTGTCAGATTTTTGCCGCTGCTGCAGGTGAAAACATAGTCAATTATTTTCATGATTATAACATATATAGTAAAAATGTACCTTAAATTTTACGTCCATATTGTATATTAGGTTTGGGTCTGTGAGCGGTTTCTGCAGTTGCAGCCACCTCTCCCATCCATCGCTCCAGATGCACCACTTCCACGGTTTCTCTCTTTAGCTAGGAGGTGGGTTGATAGGCGACGCTACGGATGCGAGGTACATGTATACTTAAGTTTACTTGGCCTGGCTTTATATATGTTGCGTTTACTCACGATTCCTGTTTTTACTTAATAGTTCATATGGAGTCCATACAATGACGAGCTAATAGCTGGTTCGCCCGATTATTGCTTGAGCGACCGACTTATGTAGAGCTCTTCCGTCCCATTGATGAGTCTCGATATTATCGAGCATCATCCTACCGAGTGAGTCCTTCGCCAGTTTTGTCAAATGCAGCTTGTACCTACTCCGCCCGCTTGGATTAGGACACATTACCAGCGGGATGATCGTTCCATGGTTGACCACACATACGTGGCTTGGCTAGAGGTGCAGATTGAGATTTGGGACCGTCGGTATGACCTGATTCCGCCACCCCCTCCACCTGAGCGTACGGATGGTGAGCATTAGTATATGGGCTGGTACCACAACGTTACCCAACTTTTCGTCGGGAATCCCGTTCATCGCGCTGGTGGTCGGTACATTCCATACGCCGAGAGGCATGAGGCACTGGTATGCTATCTGTTATACTTACTTATAACGTTAACCTAGCATTCCATAATTAATATTTTACATGTTGTGCAGCCTATTAGCTTACATCTGTTCTACCAGTTGGGGCTGCAGATGCAAGAACATACCGGCGAGGGAGTGGCAGCTTTGCACAAGTATGGCCGCTAGGTTACAGATCTGGCTTCCCGGACATTGAGGTAATCCCGAGATGACAAGCGCTTAGGAAACGAGGCTGGTTATCTTCCGCCAGAGCAAAACCATCGTGGTCCAGCACTGGATCCTGAACGTGGTCGATGTGGCAGGCGTGCCGAGAGAGGAAGAGGTGTACCACGAGGTCGTGGGGGTCAGCAAGGACATGGTCCCCAGCAAGGGGGCGTTGAGCCACCTGTTGAGGATTTTGGAGTTGATCAGCCGGGTGACCACCCTGAGCCAGACGATGCTCCTCATGATATGCTGCCATTTAGCCTTCAGCTGATGCCATGGACTTCGCAGGTGACCCCGTCAGCTCCATTGTTGATCGCGGGCATATCCATTACGCGATAGGAGTGGGATCAGTATTTTCCTGGTCCCCCAGAGCCATCGACGGTTCCTGATAATTGTCCAACACGAGATGTGCATAGTGGGCGCCGACTGAGTTATGGGTTATCATCGAGGGATGCTGAGGATCTTTCATAGGCGCAGGTTTGTTTGTATTACTATTATTTACATTTATTTTTATTTCATTGATTAGTGATCAATATCCAAAGCGTTTTTATTTTTTTTAAAGGCATTAACCTCGCCCGTCACGAAGGCTACTTTGTGCGATACTAACATGCCTGAGACAAATGATTATATTCAGGAGCCCGCCGAGACCATGGTAAGACCATTAAATTTTTTTTATCTAACACGTACATTAGTAATATATATTTCATATACTAAAATATCTTATTATTTTGTAGGTTACTGCTGGACCGACAATCCCTTCTACCGAGCCTGCCGGCCTTACTGACGATCATGTTGCAGGGCATCCTCTGATAAAGAGGCGAAGTGATGAGGATGATCCTGATAGTGTAGCCGAGCGGGATGGGATACGCCTTAGTCCAACCAATGCTTTAAAGCATACAGATTGTGGGACACATTGGCATTTTTTATTATCTGTACATATGACATTCAGTATATGATGGCAACATTATTTATGTTTTACATTGTTTGCGCATGTGTTTTTATTTCTCGGGTTATTTATTAGTTTAATACTACAACACAAAAACATAAACGACAACTTAACATAATTTAAATTCGGTACAATTAATGAAAATACATGACACATAAAATATAAAGATAAAATACTACACTCAACACATCCATGTGTTTGTTTAGTCACTATCGTCCATTATTTTGTGCTTCAACCACTTAAATTTTTTTTCCAACCTATTTTTTCTTCTTCTACATCTTTTAGTTTCTCCTTCACTGCCGCAAGTTGTTGTTGTAGTTTAAAGATCTGGATTTTGTATTCACCGATCATATTCCAAATATACTGCAAACATGATTTGTAATTTTCCTGGTTAATGGGTTCATCATACCATTCTTCAAATCTACATTGATTTCCGTCCTACCAATGGGGATTACAACACAACACTATTAATTAACATGTTATATAAAAAATATTATCAAATATTTTTTCCAAAACAATAACTTACAAGTTGTTGACAGATCCAGTGCCTGCGCCCCACATTACTATTTAACCAACATGGCTTCAAAGTCGCACGTTTGCCACAATAATACCTTGGTACGTCATTGCGTCCAGACATTTCTTAATGCAAGAAAAATGAAAATTTTATGGATAGTTTTTCTACTTATTTTGGTTAAGCGTAAATAATAACTAAAATGCGCTAGGATTTTATATGCAAGGTAAAACACATAACGTATATTGGCGGCGCGCTATGTTTCGCGTGATAATGATTCTTTAGGGTACAAGACAACTTTTTCCAGAACGGCAACTTTTTCAGGTCGACAAGACAATACACATAACGCATATTGGTGGCGTGCTATGTTTCGCGTGATAATGATTCTTTAGGGTACAATATAGCTTTTCCAGAACGACAGCTTTTTCAGGAACTGCAGTTTTTTCAGGTCGACAAGACAATACACATAACACATATTGGTGGTGCGCTATGTTTCGCGTGATAACGATTCTTTAGGGTACACTACAGCTTTTTCAGAACGGTAGCTTTTTCAGGTCGACAAGACAATACACATAACGCATATTGGTGGCGCACTATGCTTCGTGTGATAATGATTATTGGGGGTATAAGACAACTTCTTAAACTGAACTAAGACATATATATTCAAAGACCATTTGAAGAAACATTACAACATCTATATAAAAAATGTCACTAACATTTAATAAGTGGTTCAAAAAGAGGTAGAAGGGTGAAGGTAGTTCAACAGATCCCCATGGAACACGTCTTAACAATGTCGATCCCTACCTTGAAAAAAATATGCTTGGTTGCTATACTGACTTGGTTGATGACAAGTGGTATGGTGTTCTGCGTCCCTTGAAAAATAATCTTATTAATATACACGCGGATCTCAAAGTTGCAGGGCACATTATTAAGGGCGAAGCGCATTCTACAAAGCCTGGAGGTATGCGAATTTGGGGCGAAAAACTACAATAGGTTCCCCTTTATTCAAAATGATGTGATTATGAAGTACTATGTCGCTGGCATGGGCTTGTTGTGCCATAAATACTGTCTGCAATCTTCTAACAAACACACAAAAAGATGAACCATAAGTGATTCGGCATTTGATGAAGGATATTCTAGAGATGGAAATGGCACTAGTTGTTCATCATGCAATGGATGATCTTAACTATCTGGGAGGAACGGAGGATCAGTACTGGGATTTATTCAAAAATAAAAAATTATATAGAGACAATGATTATCCTGTTTTCCCAACAGTTGTCAAGTGGGAGGGACTACCTAAGTTTCTACCACAGACATTGGACGTTGGAGTCCCATATTATTGTAGAAATCAAGCAAGTGGTATTTTTGATGATAGCGAATAAATACGAGAAATGTGTGTCAATTGGGGCCTAGATTACGATGCCCTCGGTCCCGAAGGGTGCGTACACGATGTTGACGAAGAAGATGAAGACAGTGGCATTGAAATCGTGCGAGACAATGACGATAATGGCAAATGACTATTGTTTTTTTTCTTGGGGTGTATGTTAAATTGTTGTACTGAAGTTCTAATGCTAAATATCAATTAGATTTAACCCAATTGGAATAATAGTTTTATTTCATACATTTTGCAAGCTGAACATTTACATATATTTATTACAACAAATTACTGCAATAAAACACTACGTGTATTCTTGATAATTTGGCACATTGGATGAACTTTCACTGGGAGATGAATTACCACCTCTACCCAAACTAGCCGAAGGACATTTACGGCGGTCGTGTCCTGTTTGGGAACATATGCCATATTTACGAGCATAAACGGTATCACTATCATCCATTTGGTTCCGTATACACGTTCTTTCTTGCACTTGTCATTGACGCACATACTCCTTGTTACACATCATTTTAAATTGTTCTGGAGGCCAATAACTCTCAGCACCCACTGGCTGCAATTGTCCATTATAGGTGTTTAAGTATGCAGCAACACTATATTCTTTATCAACGTACCTCGTTGGCACAAAACTTGTATGTTAAAAGCACTTCATATTATGCGAGCACGACATGTGATAGATGGACCATTTCCCACATAAGCATAACCTTTTAGTTTCATTGACGGTGTGTCTATTATTCCCCTGGTTATGATGGATAGCGGTGCGAACTTCAAAAATATTTTGCTCGTTGCAATACTGCTAAAATGAATGACATTGTGCCCGCTTCCTGTATTTCTCAAATCTTTTCATTAGTATTGGCATGAATTCAACACCCCTTTCCATCAATGATGATGCACCTCTAGACCTTTCAACAAACCTCTCTGCCATCTGCTTGAATGACATCCGCACCATGACAGTGACAGGCAATCCACGTGAAGACTTCAATAGCTCGTTGAAAGACTCTAACACATTTGTAGTCAGAATTCCCCATCTTCTGTCACCATTCACGTGCAAAATCCACTTGTCAAGCTAATGTCGCATCAACCAAGTATAGGCTCATTCGTCTTCCTCCCTGATCAATTCCATTCGCCTCCTGAATTTACACTCTTGGTGATCTATTGCAGCTATCCACATTAAATCATACAAGTCCTTGTTCGGATAAGCCCTCTGGAAGTTGGCCTTCAGGTGCCTCACACAGTAACAGTGGTAGACATACGGTTCCTGCCATGCACGCAAATTCTGTACAGAACTTAAAATACCGCCATGACGATCAGATATTAGACAAATACCTGAACGTTGTCTGACAACGTGCTCCTTCAAGTGGTTAAAAATAATGTCCACGTCTCTTGGTTTTCATTGGCACAAATACCAAATGCTATGGGAAATATACTTCCATTAGCATCTACTGCAACAACGATCAACAATTTAATATCATACTTTCTATAGACATGAGTGTCGTCTATGGATATTACCGGCCGACAATGCACAAAACCATCAATGGTTGGTTTAAATGCCAGGATATGTGTTCTGCTATTCCCGGATTCCGCTCAAGCTTCCATTCAAAAATAGTCCCGAGGTTAAAGTGTTGCAATGCGGCCATGTACCTGGGTAGAGATGCAAATGACTTATCCTAGTTACCATAAATAATTTTAAACGCATGTCGCCCGAGAAATGCATTTCTTTTGGTAATGGTATACGCATATATCTGGTGGAAAAATGTTATACACTCTTTGATCTTGTACCTTATGGACACTTCAATGTGTGGAATAAAGAAAATATAAATCAAGTCAACATTCAAGTTAAAATGATTCCCACTGAATGTGTCAATTTCACAATTGTGGGTGCTAATGTATTTACTCATAACCCACATATTTGTTTTCAGCTTCCTCCCATGCAGCATCCAATTACAACCTGTAAACCATCTACGACAAATAACCCTGTATACATCCGGAGATGACTCATGAACCACGATCTCACGATACTTTTTTATGCTGTACATTCACACCGCCCTGCTTAGGCGCACTTTATCAGCAAAAAACATGCCCTTGACAGCACCATTGCTCTAGATTCATCCCACATTGCTGTCCGAATTTTGTTAAGATCCCTTGTGAGGGCATCTCATATCCGACATACTTGGCAAATGATCAAGGTAGGGAATCTCCATTGAATGAAATGACAAGTGGGACTCGTACACTCTTTGTTACACCCTATATTATCGTACGTAAAAGTACGTCGTAAGCAAACTAATGTAAGACCAAAAATGAGATCATCTTTGGAAGTATATAAAGTAAGTTATCATGTTACCTTGGAGGTTACAAATATTTAAGATCATGAACAACAAGTACAAAGAGGGTTGGAAGGTTCATAAGCTAAAGGAATTGAAGAAAATAATGTTACGTCAAAAGTTGACAAATTGGGAATGTTATAACATGTACTTTTGGAGTGAGACTGGGGTGTTTAACATGATAAGGAGGTTATGTTATGAGTTATGTTAGTCGTATGATAGTCATGTGTTATGTTTGAAGTCAAGAGAATTGTGGAACAAAAGTCGATGAAAGTCATCACAAGTTATGTTCATAAGTTTTACTGAAACTTTAGGTCAAATGTAACTGCGATTTTCTCCCAATATACTTAGAGTTATGGGGTGTTTTACCGATTAAATTGAAGATCTATGATTCTAGTTTCTAATGCATTGAACCGTTTGTCAATACGACATCGGAGTAGAGAGATATATGCATTTTTGTGAGACTGTGCAAGCTGCTAGGTGACAAGTAGGTGTGTCACCTACTTGCTTAAACGAGAGTCCGAAAATGGGCCAGTTCGGGTCGTCCAAAGAGGCCTTTTAAAGGCATATTTTCTTAATATATTAGACTGATAATAGGGCATAATAACCAGACATAAGTTCTGCAAAAATTCTCCCAAAAATTGCCCACAAACCCTAATTGATTTTCTCTCCCTTTCAAGTTCTAATTGGAGGTAAAACCTAGAGTTTGAAGAACCAAGATAGGAGTTGAGTTATCCAATAAATAAGGTAAGTTTAATGCTCTATTCCATCCATTATTTCTGCTGTAAATGCATGGTAAGTCGTTCTATATTGGTAAGAACTCACGGGACGGTGATCGGAAGCCGTGAGTTCGAGTTATTCACTTGTAGCGGACTTTTTTGTGGACTGTTTTGTGTTGCTGTTGGGCTGCGTGTTTACTACTATTTTGTGAAGTTTTGGAGGAGTAAGGGTGTGGAGAAACACCACATAAATTCAGGGTGGTGGGCTGGTCATTTCGTCGTAACATTTTCGGACTGTTTGACACTACTACGGTGGTCGTTTTGTGTATGAAGAGATTGGGGTGTGTTGGGCTATTTTGTAGTATTTTGTGGTGTATATAAGGTTGGAAAATAATGTATATATGTTGTTATCGTTGTGTTCTTGTATTAATGGTGTTGTCTTGAATTTGCAGGAAGTAAGAATTATAGGGGAGATGCTGCCCGTTTTAATACAAAATAAGCTTGTCGTTTTTTGTGCGATAGTTGTACCTTTTGTAACTTAATGATAGTATTATTATCGTTATTGTAGATTAAGGTAAGAAGAGGCGAGTTCAACTTGGTGATTGGAAATATTGTGATAAGGTATGTTAAGGCTAAGCCCTTCCTTCATTTTGGCATGATCTCCTAACTACATGTGTTTGATAACGAGGCATAAAGAGAAGTTCATACTCCTGAATTTATATACATTATCCTAGTCTTATAAGTTATAGTATTCTCCCTTATCGGGAATTTATATTCAATTGAGTATTATCTTCTTCCAGTCAAGAGAGCAGAGGGTCTATATATATACAATATTACAATACTTTTACCACCATCGAACTATAATCGGTGAGCAAGCCCCTATTGGGCAACCTCTGATCAGATGGTAAGTTATATACCGAGCATGCTGTGGCCGAGCGCCTATAAGCGAGACCAGGATGGCCGAGATATAGAGCCTAGTGTTACGCCCTGCAATATTACGTCGATGTTACGCTCCGCAGTATTATATTACGACGATGTTACGCTTTTTAGTATTATATTACGATGATGTTATACCCTATAGTATTGTACGTTGAATTTGTCGTAAGATAATTGACATCAGTTCAAGGACAAGATTATTTGGAGATTATAAGTATTATGCTATTTCAAATAAGTGACGAGTAAGTTTGTAAAGGTGAGGGGGTAAGCAAATCGAAGAAAATGAATTTCGTTGAAGTTTGACATTTTGGGATAAAATACGGTTCGAGCTATAATACCTGGTATTTATGGACTAGTACCATACAAGGTACCACATGACCAGGATAAGAATATATATAAAGTGTATTAAAAGTGAGTAGTATTTTAAGTAATTTGAGATGATTCTTAATTATGTGAATAATTGGGTAATTATTGGTTAATGGGAGATTAAAAAATTAATTAAGGAAATTTGGATAAAGACTAAAGGGTCCTAACGTGGCAGCCCATAAAGTCTTATAATGTGACTCTTAAGTGCATAAGATAGGTGTCAAAATTAAAGGACTATGTGGCTTAGTCATATAAAGTGTGAGACCCACACCTACTTATATAAAAGGTCTCTCAAAATAACAAATTAAGATGCTTATGACTACATGTAATAACAAATAATACTTTGCCTAAAAGCCAATTTCTTTGTACATCTTGTTGTGATAAATTTAGCTTCGATTTGAATAGTATCTCTAAAAGTACACTATGTTGAGTGTACAAGCACGGAAAGGAAAAAGAAGCGCAAATCCGATTTGGTCGGGATGCAATTCTAAGAGAGCACGGTACAATCTTTCTCAAGTATATCATACGAATTTTCCTCTACTTCGATCCGCCGTTACGTGTTCTCGCAATCAACGGGTGTTAAAGAGATTGTCAAGACAATCGGTTCAGGTATGTTAAGGCTATCCCTTCTTTCTTTTTGGCATGATCCGTACGATACAAACTAAACGAGCAAATGCATAACTTTCATAAATGACTCTATTCATAGAAATACTAGGGATGTCTATATTCTTGATTCCCCGTGTGTCTTTTTATTCTATCATTTGTTCATGGGTTTCAAAAAAATACATAAGTTGATAAAGTTTATTTCATGACATTAATTAAAGGCATAATGGTTTTATGACATTCTAAGAGATTTTATTGATGTATTTCTCATGCATTGCATTCATTTACATTGACCCATGACCAGATGGAGTTATATATGCGTATATATGTATATTATATGTATATGGGATATGGAAAAATATTACGGTGTTATATACGCACAACCACATGATCAGCTGGTATACGTTGATGATTTTGCCCACAGTGGCCGAGATGATATGATGGGATGCCTTCAGAGGCTTGATGATGTTATGAAGGCATATACCTATGCATGGTATGACATTTATTCACATAGTTATTCAGACTTACATGTTGAGTCTTTTACTCCATGTTTCTCTCATGTATATTGTTCACTAATTTTCGTTCCTTACATACTCGGTACATTATTTGTATTGACATCCCTTTTACTTGGGTACGCTGCGTTTCATGCCCGTAGGTCCCGATAGACAGGTCGAGAGTCCTCCAAGTAGGCTATCAGCTCACCGGAAGGTGTTGGTGCGCTCCATTTGCTCCGAAGTTGCTTGTTGGGTTAGTATGATTTAGACATGTATTGTTTGGTATGGCGGGGCTCTGTTCCGACCTTTATGACAATTATGTATTCTTAGAGGCTTATAGACAGATATCATGTACGTAAAATATTGTATGGCCTTGTCGGCCTATGTTCAATGTACGAGTGGTTATTTTAGTCTTATATGCCCGTATGTCTTATGTATAAGTTGACATTTCATGTTGTATTCTACTTATCTTACGGCAGTCTCTCCGGCTCACTTATCTATGATAGTATGATATGAAAAGATACGTTATGTTGGTACTCGGTTAAGTAAGGTACCGGGTGCCTATCGCGGCCCATCGGTTTGGGTCGTGACACTTAGTGTGGCCGAGCGCCTATGAGCGAGCCTACTATGGCCGAGCAGTTATATGTACCGAGCCTTATAGGGCCGGACATTTATTTTACTTACTATATTGAAAGAGTTGAGTGAGTATCAGTAGGTAAGTATATTTTCAAATCATCTTTGACTCCCAGTTACTTTCAGTTATTATATTATCAGTTCCGTTTCAGCTTTCAGTTATTTTATTGCCTTACATATTCGGTACATTATTTCGTACTGACGTCCCTTTTCTGGGGACTGCATTTCATGCGTGCAGGTTCAGATAGACAGACGGGTAGACCTCCTAAATAGGTGTTGCCCGAGTTCAGCCTGATCAATAAACTCCACGTCCTTTTGAGTTGCCGGGTCTAGGGTTTTGTGTACATCTTCTATATGTATGTATATATGTTATGGGTAGGTCTGGGCCCTGTTCTAATCACAGTACACCCATCAGTAGAGGCTTGTAGACATATCCTGTCAGTTAGTGCAGTATGCTGGGCTTGTAGGTCTGGTATGTATATTTTCTTGGTTTGTCAGCTATAGTAGTTATGACGGCCTTGTCGGCCCAGCTTTATATTGATGTTTAGTCAGCACTAGTTTCCGTTCAGTTTTATATTTTACTTCGCAAATTGTCTTACAATGTAGCATTATGGCCAAATTATGACATTATATGTTCAGAATCCCTTAGTCACAAGTTGGTACGCTAGGTTAGGTTAGGCACCGAGTGCCGGTCTTGCCTCCCCCCCCCCCCAGGTTCGGGGCGTGACACTCTTGGTCTAATGGGAGGTGGAGCATGCTCCCTCGTCAAATTAGGTTCAACATTCTCTTCCTCCTCCTCATCATCCATATCAGGGAAGGGTGTGTCATATCCAGACTCATCAGCATTATTGTCATAATCACTATTATCTTCCCGACTCTGCACATCTGCTAGATCCCGATTAAATATGTCGATCTTCTGGCAATTGAGTAAGGACAGGACCTTCAAGTTGCTCGTTTTCACTGCACAATCAATAAAATAATGAGTTTCTCAAATTCATCCAAACTTTACATATAGACTTTATCACTTCACTTACAAATCATAATGTATTGATATCCCATGATGGATATTATCCTGTTGATGATGACTCCCGGATGGACCACCATGATCCAACATACCAAAACTAGGCATATTCCAACTGGCTGTTGGTTCATAACTCGCAAAATTTATATCTGGCCGGTATCCCCTGTGGAATATATGAGTGTTAATACAAATTCAATACATAAAAATAAACATCGTAATACAAAAAATAATTGAAGTTTACCACTCGGCTTGTGGATTATGTAAACTAGGGGAGAAATTATTTCCTCGCTCCTCATTCGCCCATGGAGATAAGTTTAGATCAGGCCAAACTCTTTCATCTAGAACCTCTTCGGCTAAAACTGCTCCAAAATAACCACCCGATGATTGAGAGATATCCCTACTTTGCGGAACATTATTATTGCGAACGTCTTCAGCCTTGACGTACATTTCCAACATTTTTATCATAAAAAGTTCCCGGTATTCATCCGGAATCCTCAAAAAATCTTTTAGAGTTTCATCGTCTTCGATGTTTAAATCAACATAACAAGAAACCACTTGCGGAGTAACAAAATATAGATATCTTCCGGTTACTTTAATATTCACTGAACGTTTGCTTACACTCATTTTTTACATAACAATGATACAAATCTATCGTACTCCATTGTAAGTGGCAACTTAGCATGACACTGTGGAGAACAACTATAGCGTACTGAGTTATTCTCTACCACAACCTCATCACCTAAATATAATGAAACTCTAATTCTTTGCTTTTCAGACATTATGAAAAAATGCAAAATAACTTAACAAATAAATATCTAGCGAAGAAATATTTCGGAAGACTTCAAGGATTCTGAATGGATTTTTACAAAATCCTCCTGAAACTCTTTAAATAAGGAAAAAATTGATGTATAGCGCCTTACATATGCGCGCTATACCCAATAGAATTATTGGTCTGTCAACTAAGTATAGAAGAATTATTAGTGGGCCCAAATTTTACGTATAGAGCGCTAATTCACCGCGTTATACATTGTTTGAAATACTGGTGTGCCAGTCAATATAAGAAGAATTATAGGTGGGCCCAACAATTAAGTATAGCACGGTGAATAACCGCGCTATACCTTAACGGACAAACGTGTCGTTAAGGTATAGCGCGGTGAAATGTCGCGCTATACATATTATGGTGACCAGTTTTTTCCCCACATATTTTGGTTCTTTGAGTCTAAAAGAACCATATTTTAATTTCGTGCTCTGGAATTGTACACTTCCTTTATGTCAATTGGAAAAGTTAATGACCCCCTCCCAAATTTATATCGAAAAATAAGATGGAATTGGGGAATCCTTTAGAAGTCGTTTGATTTGAAGACTGAAATTAATTATAGTGAGATTAGTTATCCGATTAGTATTTCTTATTGATTGTTTGATATGTTGTATTAATCTTGTGATTGTCAATTTTATTGCTTTATCATGGAATAACTTATCCTGAGATTACTATTCTACCCTCTGGTAGATATAAGTTATCCTGATATTATTTTTAATCTAGTAACCAAACAAGGAATAAGACGATATTAAATTTTTATCCCAAGATTATTTTTGCTTATCCATCGTACCAAACGACCCCTTAGTCGTCAAGAGACCCTCCAATCCCAACCCTAGACACATAAAAATTCTTTTCAAGTCAAGAAAAAACGATTCTAGTGGTACAATATCTTCGTCTCCCAAAATAAAAAGAAGAATTAACTCAAATAACCGACGCATGTATAATATATGTGTGCAATCATTGTATAATCTATGTATACCGGCTAGAAATAATAAACAGTGAATTTGACTGACTATTTGTGTAACAATTCCAAATAAAAAAGGTAATTCAAAAATGGTATCTATTTCAGATAGGTCCGGATGATCCATTTCTTAGAATGAGAATAATACATTCTTATTACGATTAAATTCGATATGAAATAAAATTATTATTATAAAGTCAGACTCAAGCATCATATTATAAGTTAATAAACCTATCCTTTGGGTGTCGGTCGTGAGAAGATCTTGGGGGAGTGGGACGGAATATGCTTTACCTTTTTCTGCATCTTACCATAGACTTTTAGGTGCCAAACAAGGAAGGACAACAAAAATAGAGACAGGGGCACAGGGCTTTGGTGCAGACAAGCTCAGCTACACTTTTAACTGCTCAATTTGTCAGTTACTTCACCTTAGGAAAATGGTCACCGTGTGGAAGAAGTTGGCATGTGACTGTACTACTCATTTTGGCAGAGAGCAGCAGAAACATGAGATCTTTGGCCTATTTTTGGGTCCAATTTGATCTAACTTCCCCTTAATTACTACTCCAGTATAAAGTGATAATGTTGGTCCTTAATGGTGTTACAATTGTGAATTCTTCTTTTCGTGAGTGGCTGAACACATTTCTTTATTGCGATCTACACTATTGTGAGTCAATTATTTTTAATTTAAGCGGTTAAGTGATCGGCTAATTTTTCTTGCAAACCGATAAGATTATAAATTATAGTTTAAATGAATAATCAACAATTGTTTTATCGGTTGAGAGGATTTGGCCAAAATTAAAGATTCTTGGTCTAATGTGCACAAAGGTAGCTGAACATTCCAGTTCTTTTGTTGTATCAAATGCCCATAAATTTCTCCACGAAATGTCTATAGTTTTTTTCTTTCTTTCTGAATCTATTTTTAAGAAATTATTTATAAATTGCCACATGAACCTTTTTCTTTTTCTCAATTTAACTTCTTTTATGTTGTATGTTTAAACGGTATGAAAGTACATGTCAGCCGACAGCCATTACCTACTTTCTAAATAATGTCAGAACTATCCACATTCTACAACTATTTTTGGGTAATCTTCTTTGTCTCCAGTTTATAATTTCTACTTGCAATTTTTTTGCCTCTTAATTCCTTCACTCTAATTCTAGGTATTATTATCCCCCAGATTTCTCCATTGTCTCTTTTTCGTTAACTTGTGTCGAGGTTCTTTCGGAAACAATCTTTTTATCCCTCAGGGAAAGGGTAAGGTCTGCGTATCCACTACTTACTATAGACCCCTCATCGTAAGATTATACTGGATTGTTATTGTATTATCCCCTGAATTTCATTCTATCTCCAGTACAATATCATTCTAATAATGTGCTATCATCTTGAACCAAACGACTACTATTGAACTAGCAAAATTGCTGCTCATCTAACCTTTTAGGGGGGGTGGGGAGTTGGAAACTAAAATAAGGGCCAGAAAAAAAGTGAACTTCAGACGTGAACAGAACGTCAGATATAAAGGACATAAATGGAGTGAGGGTAACAAAACTTGAAGCCCCACATATCCCACCATTTGGGGTTATGGTAACCGGTAGGGTTCACTTTTACCTCTCCTTTTTGCATTCTCCAAAAAAGAAGAAAAAGGCATTTGTCAAATATTTTTGCACTCAATATCTGGCAGACGAGGATCTAGATATCTGGAAACATGAGTGCACCATAAACGAAAGAGGGAAAAAAAAAAAAAAAGTGTAAAGTCAGAATTGATCCTTGTATTTTTTAGTAAATAATTAAGTATTGAACCAAGTGAATCATTCAACTTTTATGTAGTATGAATGCAAATACATAATATTGGATAAATTTTAGAAAATATATACGTAAAATATCTAGTTTGGCGAATGGACCATGGGTTCAAGTGACCCAGAATTAAAGATTATAAATCCACCCCTGCTAATGGTTAATGAAGTGGATTGAACAATCATTATGTCTCAAGTTCAAAAACTAGTATTAGTATATGATTTTTTTTCTTATATGTCCAAGATCAATATTTGTACTAGGGCAAGGTAAAACATACACTGTATAAAATTAGTTGAGATGTGTCGGACAAAATATAAAAAAAGAAAATTAACATAAAGGCATTTTCCTCTGTGAATGAATGGCACGCAATATGTTTCTGGTCCATTGCAGACTTTTACATTGTGCTCTTTCTGTTCATTTCCACCCCACTCCCCACCCCACCCCCACCCCCAC
This sequence comes from Nicotiana tomentosiformis, assembly GCF_000390325.3. Lineage (NCBI taxonomy): Eukaryota > Viridiplantae > Streptophyta > Magnoliopsida > Solanales > Solanaceae > Nicotiana > Nicotiana tomentosiformis. The sequence continues at coordinate 40,767,003 of NC_090812.1, read as the reverse complement.
CCCCACTCTCCCCTTCTTTCATGTCAGCACTTTTCTATTCTTTAAGTTCACGAGAAATGCCCGTATTGATCTGCCGACAGGCACGACACACTCACACCACCTTTTTCATAAAAATAATACTCCGTATCAATAATACTTTAAAATTAATTTCAATTTTATTGAGAATTGCTGATTCACTTTTTGAAAGTTAAATTACTAGCACAAGAGATAATAGATTGGTAAGTACGTTTGTTTTCTCAAAAGAATAAAGAGAGACCCTTCCTTCACTGGCGAATAAAAAAGAGATAAAAACCTTGTGCATTAGAAAGCTACAACCTTTTTTCCTACATATTCGAAGTCTGATTTATGCTAAATCATTGGATTCCCCTTCTTTCTAATCCAGTGCCTCTCAGAAGATAAAAACTAATCCAAAATAATGATGACTTTCCAACAAAAATTGATTTTAGTTCAAATTCGTTTTGAGATATAGCTAATTTTTTATGTAACTTCACTTTTTGAACAAGTTCAAAGAAAATTACTCCATTAGTTATTAGTTAAAACTTGTAAATCATATGGTCAGTTAAATCATAGTAACAATTATTCTTAATACCAACAAAGATCGCGGTAGAGTGATAAGTACTCCTTCATCCTTAAACAAAGAACTCGGGTTCGAGTCTGGTGTATTGATCGTCTTTATAGCGCTTTACCCGTAATGTGAGACTTCCCGAAGTGAAGTCGAATTTAATTAGGCCACAATGCGGGTACCGGATGCCGGGTATGAAACTAAAAAATAATAATTATCCTTAATAATTTATGTCGTATAAATGACACCAAATAACCACTCTAAAGTGTTGTTATTTAGGAATTAACCAATGCAATCGTATTAGTTAATCCTTAAATAGCATCCCTTAATATGGTTGTTTGTGCACTTCGCCCATATATTTCTCCCAAAAGGAATCTTGCTTCAAATTGAAAATGGGCCTTGAACTCGCACGATGAATAAAGAGATTTTTACCCTCTTATACACTATTTGAAACCTTATTACATTTCATACTCAAGTTTCAATTTAATTATATGATCATATACAATTTACCAATTATATACAAATAAGTTTTAAATGATTATCCATTTATATTATTAGGAATTGAATAAAAAATATCAGTTATTTCCTTAACCCTTTATACTTGCTCACTCTCTTTCTCTTTCTCTCTTTTGCAAAGCATAAAGATTCACTTTGCTTTAGTTGGTCATATGTATCTCTCTCTCTTGCAAAGCCTAAAGACTCATAAGGAATATCAGTTTATGATTTGAAAAGACGAATGCTCAAGGAAGTTAAAATTACAAAGCCTCAAGATTCACTTCGCTTTAGTTGGGCTATAACATATGCAGAGACTCTAATCTCTCCTAATTCTCTGTAGGATTATAAATTTTGAAGGTGTTTGACTCTCCACCATTGACAGCCATTAAAAAGTTTTGAAACTTTGAAATCGAATTTGGGTTTTCAAAAATCATTATTTGTTTGGATTGGGTGTTGTTGCAAACAATTGGAAATATTGTTTGGAGTTTATACCTCAATTTTAAGGGTGTTTTGGCGAAGATTAGACTTGATTTTGGCTGAATTTCATATTGAAACTCGAAGAAGAAGAAGAAGAAGATTAAGAAGAAAAAGAACACATGACATATAATATACTTACGAATTTGTAGTAAAGTTGTATTATAATTGTATATAAATTGTATTCTGTTATAGTTATAGATATTTTTTATTTGAATATTATATGAAAGTTGAAAAATAGTTGTATAATGTATGAAACGTTATATAAAATTTGTATTTAAGTCATCAATACTATCTTTTTACATAAAGTTGTTGATATGAAATTGTATTAAGAGAGTAAGTTTTGATTGGAATTATAGAGAGGAAGAAACACACACCACAGATAAAATATATACAAAAGACATATTGTATAAAATTTATATAAAATTTTTATTTGTGTTGTATGTATTGTAGTTGTATTTAACTAGGTAGAAATAATGTATGAAAGTTGTAGATAAATTTTAAATAAGTTGTATAATATATAATTAGTTGTATGAAATTTATTTTTATTATGTATAAATCGGATACAAAATATACAAAAGACATATTGTATAAAATTTGTATTTAAGTTGTATGATATTGTAGTTGTATTTAACTATGTAGAAATAATGTATGAAAGCTGTAGATAAGTTGTATAATATATAATTAGTTGTATGAAATTTGTTTTTACTATGTATGTTGTTGTAGATATTCAAATTTGCATTAAATTTGTACGAAATTTATTTTTAATTTGTATGTTGATCTACCATACATTATTTTTTTTCTCAATTGATTTATTAAGGAAAGAAAAGTAGAGAATGATGAAAAGAAATATGCATTTTAACATGTTAATCAAAGTTTATTTAATCAAATATTTTGGAACATAATAATAGTGGTAATAGACCTATTAATCCAAGTGAAGCCATTACTTTCCTTTTTATACTGTCCACCTTTATATTCTCCAAGGATCATAAGTAACTGGAAGTAGTCTCACGATGTCAAATCCAAATAACCTCCCAACTATGGAAGGAATAGTACCGTTACTGTCTTTCAAATTTTAAGGGCCTATTTAGAATTTCCAAGAACTATGGGGGTGCAGAAAGTGATTCCACTAAGTAAAATCGTGGGGTACAAAGTATATAACTTTCCAAGAAGAGGCTTCAGTTGCAGGCAGCAATGGAAGCTGAGAAGAGGGTTGCGTCCAACAAGAAAGCTGAAAATTACAGAGACAAGAAGATGACGATATTTCAATATTGAGTTCACAAAACAAATTGCAAATTATGTATTCGATAACAGAGAAGAACAAGGAGAACCAGAAAAAAGAAGGGGTTTCGTTAGGGTCCGAGCAGAATTGGTGAGATTGAATTTAATTTGAAATCTGCTAAAACTTTGAATCCGCTCAATTATGTGTTTTACTTTTTTGTAACTGAAATTTCGTTTGTTATGGCTTAAAATAGGTAATACACCGCAGGAAGAAGTATTATTAAGAGAGAAACGAAGAGAAAAGAGGAAACAAATATAACTAAATCCTCTAATTTAAAACACTAATAATGGATTGTATATAATTTATAAGTAATTCTTGTTTAAGACGTATGATATACAAAATTAGGAAAATATTTGATAAATAATTTTTAAATATTATACAGAAAACAAAAAATTCATGAATAAAGCTTTACTTCAGTGGGAGTGTCGCCCCAACGACATTCGTTCAAATGCACTTATGGAGTTATGGTCCAGAGTGTATATTATATCGTGCATTATGGTGGTCCCTCTTTTCCTATTTAATGACTATCCTGTCATTTTTTTTTCTCTCTCAAAATTTTTCTAGTTCTTGCACCAACTCCTAATTACTACAGTAATAACAAAAAGTTTTAACTATCACTTTAATCTTGTGCCCAGTTAAACCAAAACATTTTAAAAAGTTATAACGATTAAGAAACTATCTTTATTTTCATTTTCATTTTTGTTTTAAAATGTTAGGTTGCTTTAAAAGAAAAAGGCCCAAAATCTTTGGGGCTTGGGCCGAAAAGTTGGAGATGGCCAGAGGAGACCGGCTTCCACTCTAGCCCGATTGCACAATGATCTCATAAAACCGGAGGAAGTTTATAAATACCTACTTTTGACCGTCATTGAAGTTATACACACATACTATAAAATATACTCACTCGGATATGAAAATTCTTCTCTCTTCAATGCAACTGAAGTTCTAATATCTTTTCAATGTCATTTCAAAAATATTGGGTGTTAAAGTAGTTTTATCTCTTCAATACAACTGAAGTTTCTCTATCTTTCCAATGCAACTTCAATAAATCGAATCCTAAGTAGTTCTATCTGTTCAATGCAACTTTAGAAATCAGATCTTAAGTTCTTTATTTTTCCAATGTAACTTCAGAAAAATCGAATCTTCAGTAATTTTATCTCTTGAATGCAACTTCAGATATCGAATCTTAAATTCTGAAATATGTTTGTTCTTTGAATTTCAACTATTCAACATACGATTCAATGCCCAAATCTACTCTAAATGAACTTAAATTTCAAATATAACTTTCAAATGTCATATAAAACAAACCACAATCATCAAATTGTCAAAAGAACAACAAATCTAACAAAACTCATTTTGCAATTGAGAAGAAGAAGAAGAAATATAAGCACAACCTACAATGGTATTCTGCAACTAAGAAGAAGAAGAAAAAATAAACTGCTTTTGAGATACATGGGACATGAATACATAGTAAAAGAAAGCAACAACGAAGCTCCTTGATACATGGGATATGAATACATAGATTAAGAAAACAGCAACGAAAAAGAAAAAGAAGAGAAAAGCATATCTAAAGTAACCCAACGAAAAAGCATATCTAGAAACTATTTGCATTTGGTAGCCGAAAAACTGTATAAATTTTGTGTATATATATATATATATATATATATATATATATATATTTCGGCTATTATTCTGAGAGCAGCTATACAATGTCATTTTTTCTATATAAATCGGGTATCAGTTAAACTTTTTTTAAAAGTGGATAATTGGATCGCAAAAGGGAGTGATATATATATACATATACAAAAAATATAAAAAAAATATATATTTTTTGGCTATTATTCTGAGAGCGGCTATACAATATCATTTTCCCTATATAAATCGAGTATCAGTTAAACTTTTTTTAAAAATGGGTAATGGGCTCGCAAAAGGGAGTGAGCTGTGCGATGAACCTACTGATATACTACCCAAGAATCCTCTTCTTTCTTTCCTTTCTCGGGGAATGAGCACACCTTCAACTAGTCATCAGTGCCCAGATTTTCTGTCTCTGTCAGCTTGTAACCTCGCTCCTGACTATTCATATTCACGGATTATTCATAATCAAGGCTATAACCTCCTAATCAAGGAGTGGAATTCTCTGCTCCCCTCGGAAAACTTCATTGCTTTGACCATCCTCAATGACCTGAGGGTGCTACTAGCCTTCAAAGAAGAGAAATTGACTGGAGATAGGACAATCTGCCTTCTTACCCGAGGTCCAGGTATTCCGTTCCCAGAGAGAGAGCGTGCCAAAGCCCGATGAATAGACAAAGGATGGACAGTCCTTCCGTTCAGGGAAGAGAAAGGGGGGAAGTCCTTGGCATTCCTGTCTTTCTGTCAAAAATACAATAAACATAGAAGAGAAAAAGACCGGTGTCCTCCCGGAGGTCTAGCCAGTGAAGGCCAACTTAAGTACTGAACTAGCTTACTTAACTTAATAGGCTTGCAGAGGAAAGGCCTAGCCCTTAGAGCCGTACCACCAAGAAGAAGATCAGGGGAATCTCTACCATCAGGCTTCGAATCTGAGGTTGAGGTCTAGCCTCTCTTTTCAGTGAAAGTTGAGCTCGTCGGATCTGCTGCCCGTGATGTGAGTGATCGTTGACCCTGCCCCTTCTTATTGCTATTTGTGACATTGAGTGCTTAAGTGAGATCAGTGGTCTGGCAGGTCCTTAGACGTTGGCACTTATAGTCTAGTCTACTCGGACCTCTACTAGGGCTAGAGCTAGCAGGAAAAAGAAAAGACTTAGCCAAAAAGAAGTAAATAAGAAAATGCTCCACGCTCTACCTTCTGTCCTCCTTAAACTAGGCTTTCTTGCATAGTAGCCTACCTTTGGTCTCAGGTTCGCTACTTTCTAGCCTAGAGCTGACCCTGGCTGTGATCAAGAAGTCTGCAGCTAATTCTAGTTTCGTGGTCGCCGAAGGATTGAGAGATAAAAGGAATGCTCTGTCTAACCGCAATGCTTGTCTGGCCTCTCCAGACAAATTGAGAAATTCTGAGAGAAATTTATCCTTCGTTCTATCTTTTTTTTTCCTGAAAGGCGGGTCTTCCTAGTGGACTCGTCGCCATTAGGCAGTCATCTTTGATCCTGATTGGGCGACCTTTCTGATCCTGAAACAAAGAGAGTTCGACTCTTTTGCTCATTCAGGTGAATAAATTCCGTGAAGACGACGGGAGATGCCGCCTGCTCTTTCCGTTCCTTCTCTTTCGGAGTGGAGCACGCCTCTTTGTTCTCTTCCTTTCTTTCTAATAAAAGCTTGATATGTGTTCTGAGCGAGCCTTCACGTGACGTGAACGATACCTATGAAGTGGAATCCCTTTGTCTTGGCTTCCAACTCATAAGGGAGTTGCATTCTGAGGGACTCAAAATATCCACAGCTATTGTCAAGCTTGGGCATACTAAGCAATGACCCAATTGAGACCGTGGCTACACCTTGATAAAACAGTGGTGATGTGGTTAACCCTGGATATGTGGCTCTTCGATAGGGGAAGGACCATGCTAGTCGTTTGAGTGTGTGGTGTGTAGTGGGTGCGTCTTAGTATCTTCTTACTACGAAAAATAAATCAGAAAATATATGATTCTCGTTCTCGAAACTCCACTCTTTTTATCTTTCAAACCAGGAGGATTGGCATTTGGCCAAGATGTGATCTATCTCTTTCCTTGGCCTTCTTTCTATTTAGATCCTCGTTCGTGATCCCAGCCCTGGAATCACTTCACTCTTTATTCAAGAGAATAATAAAGTAAAGAAGAGATTCAAGACAGAACTGTGAGTAGGGATATTTAGCTATTTAGCCTTAGAGAAAGGCTGACATGAGAGCCCTAGTCCCTTACTTTTAGAGAAGAAGGACAACTTCGTTCATGATTCCCGGGTGGGGATCACTTCATTCCTGCGCCTGTAGAGTCTTCTTGCATCTTTCCTTGAAAATTAACTAAGCAAGAACAGAAGCATCCTTGAGCGAGAACTAGAACAGATAGGACGAATATGCGACCAGATAATGAGATAGGAGGCATGACTACCGTGCTCTTATGCTGAAAAGTACCTCTTATCTGCCCTAAAAATGTGTGAGAATTGCAATGCAAGCGGCGAAACTGCAGCAACAGCCCCTCTCCTTACAGTCAAGTGGCTGAACGCAAAAGCCTTGTTCTTTATAGGAGAGATTAGGTAGATGAGGCAAGGAAGGGATCAAGGAAAGTCCCGCCAAGAATTCAATGTTCGATGATAGAATCTTTGGAATCGTTAGCAAAAAGAAAAGTCGACCTTTTCTTTAGCACGCTTTTTTACATTTCAGTTCAGATACCTTGCTCGACTTGCGCCTTTGCACGTTCGACCGCTCCCCCATCCCACCTGGCCCATTCTAGTGGGGAATAACCTCAATCCGTAGAAGCTGCATCCTCAAGGGCTGAGTGATTATGTAGTGATCAAGATATCAACCACATAAATAGGTAGTAAAATGGTTATGGACCCACGATAACGAAAAGTAAGTGATGCGTCGGACTTAGAAAATCTTAGGCCAAACTAAATGTTGATCAATGAAGACAAGAAAGATTTTAAGTGTAGACAACTACTTGTACTTGAAATTCCATTCCTTTATCCGGTGGGTGGGTTTAGAGCCAGTTAAGCCAATAGCATATCCAGCAAAAGCTTCGGTAACACTAGCTACATCAGTAGATCATTGATTAGCATACCTCCTCTGAATAGTCTATGTGGACCCTAGTTTCTATTATTATTCATTCTAATTAATCGAGTAATGCATACAACCTTGACTCTCTTAAAGAGCAAGAGGTTTAGCGTCAACTCATTCAATGAATATTCTTTCATTCACCACACAGATGAATCCTACTTTGTATTTTCTAGTGGACAATTATTTGTCTAAAGAGAATAGACGTATAGAAGCTCTCTCTCATAACAGAATGAAAGCAAGGAAGAACAAAATGAGCGCTTACCCTATCAACCGAAGCTACTATCCTAAAATCAGAAACTCCTAAATTAAAGAACTACAGGAAAGGTAATATACTGAGCTAGCCTCCCGTTATGCACCAATGCTTGAACAGGACCGTTAACCTTTACCAAAAGAAAGAAGAGCTATTTTTCAGTTTCCTATGCGCCTCGACTTAAGTTTCCGCTGTAGGATTGAGTGAGGTGACGAGAGCTGAAGCCAAGGTTCCTTGCTATGCTCCATAGATGTTCGTACGATTCTTGTGGATTTTGGGTGTGTTTGAATTCATCCTCTCATAAGGTCTTCACTGAAGGATTGTCCACCTTATCAAGTTTCTCTACCATACCCTTAGAAAGTGACAACGGATGACTTCCATTACTAAATGGAAGAACTTTTCAAACTAGTTGATAGGTGTTCCCTGGTTGCACCCCACAACGGGTTCTAATTTACTAAATCACATGTATCTGTTTTCGGAACATCAAATGTAGAGTTTTTTGGGGGAGAATCACTCGGCGCGGGGCCTCCCATGTGAGTTCAGGTGATGGTCAATAACTTAGGCAGGAAATACTGAAAAGCGGCTAACGATGCAAGAGCTCTTTTTCCCTTATACGCTCTAAAAAAGGGTATGTTGGGTTTTTGGACCCTATGTTGAGTAAGGTTCCAAACCTTCCAAAAGTGATAGGTATGTGTTGTTTCTTGGCACTCTCTTTCTATATTATGCCAACCTAAAAAGAGCGATGGAAAGTGGATTTCAGGTTCGATAGTCTCGAGAAGGTATTAGCCACCGGTGACTATACTTTTTTAAAAGCACCATTGGACGGTGGTTCCTCTCCTTCCTCTTGAACCTCGAACAAAAAATCGATCTCACCATCAGCTCGACTAAGAGTTCCGAATTGAAAAAGTAAATTGAACTTGACTTAAGACGAAGGAAGCGAGTGCCGAAAAAAATTGCTTTCTTAAGGCTTCAAACTACTAGTCATTAAGACTACTATGAATGAAAAGTAAGGAAGTCCTTTTCTTGACTTGGCCTGCGTACATTATACCTAACCTTTTAACTTGATTTCAATCTCAATAAAGAAATGAAAGCATAACTCTTTGCTCGCTTGCAGCGCCTCTTAGTCTTTTATTTTAGCCTGCCTTGTGAATATCTCTCGGGTGTCTATGGCAGATCCGATCAGTCTCGTGATGAAGAGAAGTCTTTTCTGATGTTGAAAGGTATCATCACGACAACTCAATTTGTCCGGTAAACTACTCGGGGCTCCCTATGGTTTAGTAAAAAGGAGGGGATATTTTTTATTCATCCGGGGGTTCATTCATTATGAACTAAAAAGTGGTTGGCTGATTAGTGAGGTCTTAAAAACGTCATATAATTCATGATCGGCCATTCCATTTTTGGTTTTAGCAAGTAGGCGACGCAAATCTATGCTTTCTATCTTTCAATCGGATACCAATTGCTTGGATGCGTTTGAAAGCCTCGAGATGACTTGCAGAATAAATTCTTTCTAGGTTTGTCTTATGTCTCCGAAACAAACGGTCCATTTATTGATGGGCGAACGACGGGGATTGAACCCGCATGTGGTGGATTCATAATCCACTGCCTTGATCCACTTGGCTACATCCGCCCCTACCCCCACACAGGTTGAAGTCTCTATCTACGATCAAATTCTTTCTGAACTCCCCTATGACCGCTTATCAAAGAGAAGTTTTTTCCTATACTATAGTGGCAAGTCTATTGTTGTGTTTCGGAATTAGGGGAAACAAAGCTTCAATAAGTAGAAGCTTCCTGGCAAAGCTTCAAACAAAGAGGTTGGGCTGTTCACTTCATTGATTACTTTACTTAAGATTAAAGATAGGGGTCGGGCGGGCAGTGAAGGCTCATTTAGTAGACAACAAGCGAGCTGCAAGCACCTACTCCTATCAAAATGAGAAGCAGCAAGCAGAACTTGAACTTGAAGAAGCGAGCCTCTATCAGAGAAAGCCATTGCGCGCTAGCCCCTTGTCTTGTATAGAGTGGAAAATCTGCTCACCCCTAAACTACAAGCTTTCTTCGAAGCCCCTACAACATGGGCTCATTCGATTAATCAGTAATCCCTGGGCCTACCTAACACAGATATCCCTAAAATAGGGGATTGGTTGATCGTAAAGCTTAGGCAGGAGTAGGACATTCCATACAAATCTTTCTGATCCGCTAGCTGGTGGTCCTCTCCTTAGAGTCAAGTGGCTTTCAGCTCCTTTCAAATCCCATTTTTCATCGACAGGTAGGGTGAATTCTAAGGTTCCTTATTCCGATTGTAAAGCGGAAGAAGAGGGAGAATGGGCACAACCCCACTAGCAGTCCGCATTTCCGACCCGTAAGGAATGAAAAATGAAAGAAGAATCTGTGTGCACTATTTATAGAGTGGAATGACTATCCTTAATCTCCTTTTCCCTATCTCCCCCTTTTTTTCCTTCAGCTATTACCGGTGGCAAGGCTTGGCCCAACATTGGATTTGTTTGAAAACTACTAAGGTGGCATTCATTCAATCAAATCTTTTATGCCTATGCCAGCCCAAACTAATTTACTTTTTTTGGAAAGGAAGGAATGCAGGGAAGAAGTCTTTCCTTTACACTGGTTCTTGAAAGCTATCAATCCCCGCTTCTCCCTCTCGCATCGGTTCTGCATCATATGATGAGCTCATGCAAAAACTTTCTCTTTTATTGGAGCCCGATAGGTAGGCTATTATATTGAGTTGAAAGCCTACCAACGCATAAAGGTTCTGATTCGAGCGAGAGCCCAAACGGGTGAGGCGAGAAGATCTTGATCGAAAGCTCCACTGTTCTGAATAGTGAGAAAGACTTTCTGAAATTCAATAAAATCGATTGAGAATCTCATCATCTGTTAGGTGGGCCAACCGACCGACCGAGTTGGGCTGGGTGTCCATGTCACAAAATCTTTCTCTAGCCAAGAATCCCATTATTGATCGAATCGGGGCGAATCCAATTCACTGGCAAAAGAAAAATCTATCATTTTAACACTTAGGAAAAAAAACCTAGAAAAGAGGAAGAGTCACTAAGACAAGAGAGCTATAGGTAAGCAAGCAAGAAGGATAGGTGCAAAATGGTGAGGCAAGGGGCTCTCCATCTCTAGGAATATTGTGTCCAGGATCTGGTAATCTAAGCCTTGCTTCTTCTGGTTGGCTCGTATTAGCCTGTTGTTTATTACAGGTAGTCATTCCCCCGTCCTTTACTCTTTTCAAGGGTACTTTTTTCTTAAGTCACGGTCATGTCTTGCCTCCCTTGTATAGTGACCGCTTCCATGTTTTTCCCGAATTTCATCAGTTCTAGGTTCAAGTGCCTGTTCATCCATCTTCATTCCAAACAAAGGCGAACATCTCCATTGAGTGACTATAATTGCTATGGTTTACAGTCAATAGTTCTTAACCAACCTTTTTTTTATTAATTAATATTAATTAATTCATTATTATATTATGTCTTTCTTTCTGAAGGGCTTGCGATTTATTACACCAAAGGCTTTCAGTGAACTATTGAAGCTATCGAGAGAGTACCAAATGCTGATGGTGACGAAGGTTACCGACTTTCGGTGGACGCGGAGCCAACGAGTTCAGTCGAAGAGCGTAACGAGTGTAAGGTTATAGAAGCCTTCGCTAACTTTGATAGGCATAGCATTGCAAGCAAATAGAGCAGAGAGTTTACCCTTTCTTTCTATTAGAGTCGCGAGCTTGTTGTAGTCGGTCCTAAGGGGAGAACCTTGCTGCTTACTTGCTATATCCCCGCGTCCTTGCACGGCTCGTTCTTCGAGCCCTGCTTCTCCCTTCCCCCTCTCCCCGTTCCTACCGTCCAAAACAGGCCTATGGAGTATAGCCAAGTGGTAAGGCATCGGTTTTTGGTACCGGCATGCAAAGGTTCGAATCCTTTTACTCCAGATTATGAACACCCGATCGGATCTGTCAAGAACGAGCTGACGACTACAAGGGAAGCAGCTGACTGCAGTCCCCGAGCCCGCAAGCCAAAAAAAAGTTTGACTTGAACCTACCTTTGCTAAGAGAAGAGAGAGAAGGGAAAGACAGATGGCAGAAAGAAATCCTTCCAACCGCGGAATTGAACACAAGACTGACTTCGGCCAGGTTCTTTTATCAATCTCCTGGCCCTTGCTTAACTCCTTGTTCCGTAAACCGGTCGCTGGTAGATCTGATCGGATCCCGGACACGCGAGAGCCCAGCCCGGGAGGAATGCATGGTTCCCTGGCGCTTCATGGGACGGACGTTCGCAGTCCTCCTCCATCTAATCTAACCCTACCTCGTTCGCCCAGGCCTGCCGGCACAATAAGAGAATGAGGGAGCTAATCTGCTTGCTTGTGCAGGCGAGGACCGCTCGGCTAGGGTGCGCTAGAGGAGCTGAAAGCCACTTGACTCTAAGGAGAGGAGCTTTGAGTGACATTTTTCTTTGCTCTTCGACAGCCCTAACAAGTCACCTGAAGCTATGCCCTTTGCTTTGCCCCGTCCTGTCTTCCTTCAGTTGCCCCCACCCAATAGCCAATAGGCCGAAAAAGGTTGCAGTCAATTGACCTTCCCGTTATCATCAAATAAAAGACTACCATACACGTATTTTGATGACAAGCTACCCTCGCCTACCTCATCTATAGGCATTTCTATCCGCCCGCGCGCGAGATCAGATCGACTACTCTACTACCATCATTCCAAAGATTTTTTTATTCAAAAGGACGGAGAATAAATAGCTTATTCATAATCTTATAGGCCCCGCACCGCTTCATTCAATTGCTCTGTCATAAAGAAAGGGAAGAAAATCTTTTTTTGATCAATTGCCTGAACTTGCCTTTCTTTCTTTGCCAGGAGGGGTGGCCCAATCACTAATAGATCTCTCAACGAGAGCCTAATTCTGTCTAGAGGAAATAGCTTCGGTGGATTCGGTTGATTAAGTCATTGTGTCTCTCGATACCCACCTGCTCGGAGTGCGGGTAAGGTCTCACCTGTTAATTGTGTCGTTGCATGATTTTTGGTAGAGCCCCCACCTCCCACGGCTACAGCCAGCACCAGGATCCTAGAAAGGTATAGGCACCCGTTCATTCAGTTAATGAAGTTGCAGTCGGTTCTGATGATTATGCCGTTTCAAGTGGATGTTCAGTTGGTTCAACGATAGATATAGTCGATGGGGTGGAGGTTCTGCAGATACTCGTCTAGCTCCTCATTGCCTCAACCTTCCCCGTATGCTCCCTGCTCTGCCAGTGCGACAACAGTCCAAATCATTTGACGCTTCTTCTCACTGAGCAGCCCTCAACTTCCACTTCAGGTTCGGGGAGCTCCGGCAGGGGGACTTGAGTCTCAGCAGAACCTTCCCTTTTCTTCTCTATCCTTTCCCTCATCTCCCGGGCCTCAACCAAATTTGCTCCATTTTGCTTAGTTGGGGAGTGGAGGTACCCTCGAATGGTGTATGGGCTGTGATATTTGTGGTAGCGGGGGTAGAACTCGAAAGGCTGGCCAAGGTTGTGTCCTTCCGAGCAGACGAGGTCGGCTCGATGATCGAGGGCTTGCGTGGAGCCAGCATTGCGACCACGGGCTTGGACGTCACTTCAATATTTTTCTACTTTTTTGAGGCCCGAGTGAAGGCATATATGTCGAACGGATTCACAATAAACAAAGGCGATTGAAAAATATAAAAAAAAGAAATGGGGCTTACTCGTGACGATATCGGGCAGGGTGTCATAGAAAGATGTTTGGGGTAGTGGCTGTAAGTTCGAAGGCATTTGTCTTATTCGAGTGAGGATGTGAATAAGTAGAAAAGAAAATAATTAGGCTTTGAACTTACCTTCTCTGGATGGAAGGGGTGAACAGGATAAGTGATATGCGAAAAGCGATATGCTTTACACGTCCGCTTCCAGGACGTCACGCCCACGCGTCTCCTGACTGTAATGGTTGGGCTTGGCTCTGCTCGCCGGTTGTGCTGCGTGAGCCTCCAGATGCCTCCAAGCAAGCGAAGGTTTTCGGGGTAATCGCCGCGCGTCCTTCCCATGCTCCGTGACAACGGCGGTACCCCGAAACAAAGGGGCCAGTCTTCGTCGTGCCGGGGTATCCCGATCCGGATGCCACGAAAATTTAGGGAAGCCTTTTTCTTAAAAGACTTTCTGCGACCGGTGAGAAAGCGGACGACTTTAGGGCTTAAAGGAACACCTTTCTGTTTCATATTGAGTCCTCAGAGGTGCGGCCCACTTGGTGTCGGATCAGCTCGACAGGTCACTCAATAGTCTTTCGCGGAGTATCCCCTGTTTTAGTGAACCCTGGGAGTTGTCGGCGGCTCGACGATCTTTATTCCAAAGGTTTACCGAGGTGAAGCTTTTGACAGGTATTCTTTTATTTATTTGTAGGTTTCTCTACTTCAGGCTCTTCCGAGGGCCTTTGTTTGAGGTGAGGTTCTATAGTTTGATGGTTACTTATGTTCTCCTCTCCCCTTCCCCGGTAGCTAGGAAAGATTTCTAAATATATTTCCTTCCTTCCGTTCAGGGGCACTCTAAAGGCTTTGCAACCTTCAGAGCTGGTTGACAGCCGTCTAGTCAGTCCCTCTCGCTCTTTGATAGACATCTTTCGGTTCTCGGTTTCATCCGACGAACAACTTTAGGTCTTTATTCTGTGTCCTATCCTTCCTTGCGGATTCCCGGTTTCTGAAGGAGTAGCGGCCTGTGTCTCCGGCTCTGGGAGAACTTTACCTATAGCTAACCTAGAGAGCTTTACTTTAAGATAGCTCGGGCAGGCACTCTTCTTCGGAAAGAGGAGTTGCTTGCCTTACTACACCAACCACCTTAGCGCTGGAAGTTCTAGCAATGGGCAGCTAGACAAAGGAATATTATATAGCAATTTCATATTCATTTGATAAAAGATTGTGGATCTGTTCTTAGTGAAGACAACCGGATTGGGATGATCAGGTCGGTTGAGGGCAGCAACACACCAATAGGTGGATTGCCATTCTTATACTGTTTGGGTAAAGGGCAGGAGCGCTCTTTCCCTCTCACCAGTACTTACTATAAGGGTGGGGCAACCGGTTAAAACCAAATATCCAACAGCCGCTTTCCTTAATGGCTACCCGCTTTCGAGTGAACTGAACTCTTGGACTGGCTGAAAGGGAAAGGGGAAACTGTACAAGGTATTTTTCACTCGTTTACGGGACCAGTGTCAAAGGAAAGGATTGTTGCACTCTCTTGCTTGAATGAATCGACATTTGTGGATGCTTGTTCATTCGGGATTCTTCTATCTATATTTAGAACTACTGGATCAACTACTCCGGCTTTTAGCCTTTGGAACCTGTGGAACCCTAAAGTCACTCGCCCGTTCAAACTCTTCTGTCCATCCCATCTAAAACCCTTGAATCAGTGAATCCGGGGACAGAGACCTAGCCCCTGCTTTATTTAAACAGCTAAGATAAGGTCTAAGACCGTCTCTTCTTTTCCACATCCTCATTCCTCCTTCTTTCCGGATACTTAAGCTTCTAATGCTACGGAACCAGCTTTCCCAATCAATCAATTAAAATTAATGTGTAGGAACCTGCCCTCATCGAACTGAATGTCTACCCTTCCCGCATTTGAAGACAGACTAATGTTTAAGACCTCCTGCTTTCATGGAGATCCTTTCTTCTCTGACCGCCGGAGATTACCCATATATGGATGAATAACCGTGAAGTTCGACAATCTTTTGAGGGAGGGGAGTCGACTGACTGACAAGGAACTGACAGAAGGGGAAAAGAGGAGTGAAACCATTCGACGGAGTTGGAAAGGACTTCGCTAATCATAATAAGGTTGGTCTCACCTTCGTCCGGGGACTCGAACGAGGTATTTTGTGCTTGCCCTATTGAGAGTCTCTTCCATTCTCTCTTCACCAGACAGATAGACAAATAGGCAATCCGATAGATAGATTATGGCTTCCTCACTATCAGCAAGCTCCCACAGGCGATGAACTGCTTCCGACTTCTTCATTCGGTTTGTAGCCATACCGTATAGAGTGAAAAATTCCTTTTAATGGGAGTAGCTATATTCAAGCAAGCATTCCAGCGAAACGATCCTTTGACAATGGGCTCTGCCCAACACTGGGACTGACTTTATACAGAGAGAGGAAAATCAGCAAAAAAAGCTCTTTTTGAATCGGATATTGGATAGGCTAAGCTAGGTGTAGCCCGCTCTCTCTACGTTTTTGCTTGAACTTGTCAAGCCCAGGTGCCTATGCGATTATTAAAGCAAGGTGCTATTATACCAGTAGTGGAGTGGCTTGAATCAAATCGTTTGTCTAGAGAAAGTGTAGCGATAACCAAAGTGGACTCTACTAGAAAGTAAAGATGCTGTATAGGCAACTGGCCTTAGAGTAGTGTATCGAACTAAAGGACAGGAGCAACCCATAATCATTGACGAAGAGGAAGGCTTGGAAAGGGATCAAACATATTGAGGATGAGCTTTCACAAAGGCCAATAGCCGATAGCTGATGTCACTAGCCTTAACTTCTTTATCTACTTGAAAGCTGATGGGAGTACGACTTTCTTCAAGGAAGTGTCCCATATGATATTATATTAGTAAAGAGCCCTTGATCCTAGATAAGTAAGCAGATATGCCTATGGCTGGAAAGATAGCGAGCGCTATTCTCAACTTAGTCTCTCAGAGGCCAGCTCGTTGTAACCCTAAAACACGGCGTTAGCGGGGTTGGGCTCCCCCTGCAGAAATACAACAAACATGGGACAGCCGGGAACGATGACCCTTCTCAAGCCTGAGGCCTAAGTTGGACTTTCTCTTTCTGCTACTTGCCACTCCGAAGTTTAGGATTTAGTTTCGAACCGATGGGATTTTTCGAATGGTAATGAAGCTTGCCATTCTGTTTATTTGGCCGAATCCGACTCTGGGCCTGCCCTTTTGCTAGCTTTTTCATTATGCTGGTTCAACTACTGCTTATGCTTGAAATATCTAAACACCTGAAATCCACTCTCAATAGATGCTGCCCCTTAAACAGTGTGAAAGGGTGGTAGGTAGAACTAAGGGAATAATCTTTTTTGGTTCGGTAATGGAATCAATAGCTTTCCCGAACAGGGATATAGGAAGAAGCCAATAGCCTACAGGCTTGCCAGCGGACTTGCTTGACCTATTGAAATGCCAGTATAGACTTCTGGCACATGGTCGGCTAGCTAAAGGTCAGCTTCGGTTCTAGGCAAAGATCCGCCAGTAGCAGTTCCTATCCCAGTTCCCATTCAACATTCATTCAAAGTATTCTCCCCTTGCCATGCTTCAACCAGCTGCTTTGCGGACTGCTCTTGCTCTTACTGCTCTTTCCTATGCTTCCTGCTTCTGACTACTTGCCTTTCCCTCACCGTCATTGCCTTCCCGCTTGATATCTCGTTTTCCTTATCTCGTGCAATTAAAGGGAACGAGACTGGAAAGCCCAAACTGAGCCCGGCGGGGGAATGCTTACCGATACCGAAGCCGTTCCGCTCGTCCCTCTTTCCTTTCGAGGAGGGACTTCGCTTCACTCTCCTTGAAGAAAGCAAGTTTGCGGTTACGTAGATGATAACCGGCTTATACAAAGGTTTGTTTGTTGGAATCTTCTTCTGTCAAAATCTTTTGGGAGGCCTTGGTGGTCTCATATTATTTAAAATAGTTTAGAAAGCTATTCCTACAAGGAAAGGCCTCCTTTCTTTCATCTAAAAGCTGGCTGGTCTCTTTTCATATTCAAAAAAGGAAGGCGCCGCTTTAAAGCAAGTCGCCTAGGTTCTTAAGAAAGATTTTTAGTTTTGTAAAGCGGAATTCTCCTTTGACTCGATCTTTAATTGAAGTATAGCATTATGAAAACTCTTTCAGAAATTCAATAAGTTTCTCAAGGATTTTGAGAAAACCCGACATCCCTTCATTCCAGCGTGTTACCCTATTGCATTTTTAATCTACTTCTAAAATAACATATAGTATTTTTTTTAAGATAATAATTTAACTTTTAAATTTTTTATTTTATATCTAATGATAAGCTTTATAGCCATGTTAATATTATACGGTTTAAAATCGCAAGTTTTAAAAAATCTTATCGTTACAAAAATGTTATGATTTTTAAGGTGCAAGTTTTAAACTTTTTTTTTTTTTGGCCTTTCTTAAACTCAATTCCTAGTCAAATAGGATGGAAAATAAAAGAAATGATCTATATCATACTTTCTACTTGCAACAATATCCGCATAAAGGCAACTGTAAATATCATATCGCTTTTGTTACATGAACTGTAAATATACATTGCTAATTTTACACTATCAAATGATATCTACAGAATAATCAATTTCTTGCAATGTGATAAAAATGCAGAACCTTATACTTGAATAAAGAAAATAATAATAAAATTTTTGGGAGAACAAGGATACATCTAATACAGTTTCAAGAAGAATTAAATGTACATGTTTTCTATATTAGCTACGAATTACCTATCGCAATTTTATAAGAACTAAATAAAAGGAAGTCGACAAAAATATCTGTCACGAATTTCTTTTAATTCGGAACGAATGTGAAAATCCATAATTCTCTACCATGATTTTAAATCTATGATTATTCATGTATTCTGCAACATATTCTTCCCTTGCTAATCCTGAATTTTTTGGTTAATTATAGAAATAATCTGCTCTCATGCAACCAAGTGAAGCAATATCTTCTGAGCCTGTGCATCACTTCGCGCGTCTCCTTTCAAACTGCATCCGAACTAATGATCTCAAGCTTGGGAGACTCATACACTCCCGACTGATCAAGACGGCATTAACCTTTAATACATTCCTCGCCAACCGTCTGATATACATGTACTCTAAATGCTGTTCCATAGAGTATGCGCAACAGGCCTTTAATGAACTGTCAGACAAGAACGCCCAATCTTGGAACACAATGCTGTCAGCTTACTCTAAAAAGGGTTTCTTTGAGAAAACCTTCCAGCTGCTCGATGTAATGCCTGATCCAAATGTTGTGAGCTATAACTCAATCATTTCAAGCTTAACTCATCACGGGTTCCCTAGAAAAGCTATGGGTTTTTTCAAAAGAATGCAAATTCAATGTGGGAATGAGTTCTTGATTGACGAGTTCACGGTCGTTGGCATGGTAAATACTTGTGCAGGTTTGGGTGCATTGAACTTGTTGCATGAATTGCATGGGTTAGCAACTGTGATTGGTGTGAGGTTTAATCTTGTGGTTTGCAATGCACTTATTGATGCTTATGGGAAATGTGGCAAACCCGAGTACTCTTATTCTATTTTCTGTCAAATGCGCGAGACTGATGTATTCTCGTGGACTTCGCTGTTGGTTGCTTATATACGTGCGTCTAGAATGGCAGATGCATCCTCACTTTTTGATCATATGCCAATCAGAAATGTGGTGGCTTGGACTGCTTTGATCACAGGGTTTGCGCAAAATGGAGAAGGAGATAAGGCTTTGTGTACTTTTAAGGAAATGCTGGAAGAAGGTATTGTACCCCGTGCATCCACTTACGTTAGTATTCTAAGTGCTTGTGCAGACATACCTCTTGTAGGAAAAGGGAAGCAAGTTCATGGGCACATTTTTAGATGTACATGTTTAATTGATTTGCATAATGTGTTTGTAGTTAATGCTTTGGTTGACATGTATTGTAAATGTGGAGACATGATATCTGCTATGAGATTGTTTGAGAGGTTAGATGGGAAGGATCGAGTTACTTGGAACTCGATAATAAATGGATTTGCTCAAAATGGGAATGGAGTGATGTCTTTTTTCATGTTTGAGAAAATGATTGAAGCAGATACAACACCAAATCATGTAACTTTTCTTGGGGTTTTATCTGCCTGTAGCCACTGTGGTTTATTATCTGAAGGATTCCAATATCTTCATTCAATGGAGAGGAAATACGGTATAGTACCCGAGTTAGATCACTATGCCATCTTGATTGATTTACTTGGACGGAAGAATATGCTTGGAGAAGCTGCGGATTTGATCAAGAGAGCTCCTTGGGGAAGAGACAATATTGGAATGTGGGGCGCACTTTTGGGTGCTTGCAGGGTACATGGGAACTTGAAGCTTGCTAGAAGGGCAGCAGAAGATCTATTTGAGCTAGAACCTGATAATGCTGCCAGGTATATTATGTTATCCAACATCTATGCAGCAGCAGGAAGGTGGGATGATGCCCGTAGTCTGCGAAGGTACATGGATGACAGAGGATTGGTGAAAGAAGCAGCTTATAGTTGGATTGAGATAAAAAATATCAGACATAAGTTTATCACTAAAGACAAGTCCCACAGTCGGTTAGAAGAAATAAAAGAGTTGCTTCTTAAACTTGTAGATCCAATGAAGGATGCCGGATACATATTTCAAATTGAATGCTCATACTTTCTTGTAGCTGATGCATTATCTTGACATAATTGAAATAGGTTGTAACCATGTATAACAGTTTCTAATTTAACAATTAACATGAGCTCTGGTGGTTACCTGCTTTGCTGAAAATTTGGGAAAGGAAAAGTAAGGGAGAAATTTTATTTTTCAAGATATTACTCCATCACTTACACTAAAGATAAGAAACATGATCATAAGATGTGAGGCACTGTAATTCAATCCTTGCTGCTTGAAGCTTCAGAGATATTAATGTTACGAGCAGCAGATAGATCCATCATTAACGTGCCGGTACTCACCTCTTTGGTGCACAGGTAATGTTTCTGTGCCTTGATTTAGTGCTTTTCATTTTGGTAAGAAAAATCTGAATGTTCTTTCACATGAACCTGTTAACTATCACAACCTATCATATTTTATGAACAACTGGCTTCAACGTTGTTCATTCGAAGATCCCATTCCCAGCATCCAAATGTTTCTTAAGGGAAAAATGGTATTGATGCCATTACTGCACTTCTCCTCAATCATGAGCTAGTTAAAATTCTTAAAGTTGTTAAGTGCCTCAACATATCTATATTATTAGAACTATATCCTTTTTGACAACTAATTTTCTCTGAGTCATTGCTATTGATGGTGGGTTACTAAATAGGCATTCCTTGAGTTAAGAGTGCAAAACCAGTCTGCTCAAAGTTCACTGCAGCAATATTAAGAAGCTGGGATAGCCTAAAAGGGCAAATATAAATCATGGGCTAGAATATTTAGAAGGTACGACATGGTAGAGAGACAGCTCTGAGGTATACTACCATCTCTGTTTAAATTTTTACTATGACAGTTTCTGAAGTTCTGGTTGATCCTGGTCCATCATGCCTCTAGCCTTTGCATTTAATTTTGAGAGGGAATATCCATTGTGTGGTTCACTTTTTGTATAACACTTGAAGTAACTTACCTTCCAGACGTGCAATTACCAAACTTCAACTCTTAAATACTCATTCTTCAAATGCAAAAATAACGGCTTGTTAGGTTCTCTTTAAGCGAGGCAAATTTGGTTCTTAGAGAATTGAGATGAGGATTCTGTAACAAGTAAGGGACGATTTGCTGAAGCTTGAGTAATTTAATAGTAGTTTACGTCTATTAACATTTCATAGGGATTTGATATGAGGATTTTCTAATGCATAGGACCATTTGCTGAAGGTGAGTAATTTTAATCATCGTTGAAGAATTGAGGCATCAAAAACCTATGTTATGTTCCCAGAAGCTGCCCTTGCTTGCTGTTATATCCCCAGTCAAGCATCAATTGGAAGGGTAAAAAAGCTAAATGTCTGCAATTCTTTAATGTTGCTCCTTTCCTCCATTGCTCTTCACCTCCTACAAAATGTACAATGCCGATCCCTGAGAACTAGCAGTGGTTCATGGCATGTTTGTTCCATTTTAATGATTTTTATCCATATCATCATTTATGATCCAAATGTGAACCTTTGGCCATTGACGCCGATCATTTAATCAATTTATCTAGGAGACTTTGCTCTAATCATAGACTTTATTCTTATTATTACTGTAATTCATTGTCATGTCATTTTTTGTTTTCACATCTTTGACACTTCAGATTGATAATGTGTAGCTTCAGTGTTCATATTAGTGTTATCTTCACAAGACACTCCAATGGTTTAGGAATTTGGTTTCTTTTGATATATAAATCTTGTAGAAGCCTTTAAACTACCTATGCAGGACATGATATATCTCTAACATAACCCTGCTCTTGGGTTAAAGGTGTAGTCATGTATTTTTTCTTCTTTTTATTGATTTTTGTTGCTCACCTGCTTGATTCTAAGGAGCCTGGAGTGGCTCAGCAAGCTGAAGGTAGACTTGGAGGAGAGAGAGTTAGCTTAATGAGTAAAAATGGGCTTGGAGTAGAGCAAGTGGCTCAATGTGCATAATTGAAAGAGAGAAGTCTAGAGCAATGGAGTAGGCAGAGACAATGCACAATTGGCTAGATGTGGAGAGGAAACAACAGCGAAAACGGACTTAAGGGAGAAGGAACGAGAGCTAAGAAAAATCTGGCTATGACTTACAAATGAGAGAATAAGTTTACCAAAGTTTAGCTCTGGAATGTGAAATATTTGAGCATGCACACCAAAATTTAAGGTTATAACCTATAGGTGGAGTAGGCCGTGACTATAATAAATCCATTTGGTAAACCTATATACATCTTTACGCATCCTTTTTTCTCCAACTCATTCTAATAAATCTTAATTTACTTTGTAGCTCCTATTGGCTGGCTTGGAGATCATGATTCCAATAGCTGACCAATATTCTTTTTCACTTTATGGGGGTATTCATGGTAAATTGTACGTAGTTGTTTTTCTTGTACTTTTCTTTTTCCTTCAATTCTTTCAGCTGTTTGATCTAAAGAAAATGGAGTTTGTTTCTTTTCCTTATTTTCCTGTCCAAACAGCCAGATAACGAACTTGTCGATGGCCATATAGTATGGAAAATACGAATAACCTCTCCAGCTGATTGAACCTAACTTTAACCTCTGTCATGACATTGACATATGTTTTCATTGCATGCCCATTTAATCAAACATTAGGTGTCAAAGGACAATCACATATGGGTAACTAATGTAGCCACATCTAAGGCGGTTGAGCCGGTTATTTTATAAAATTTGTACCATATCAATTTTTCGGTTAGTCTATTATGTATAACCAAAATTAGACTTTTTGAAACCGTCCCAATTATGTCGGTTTCTCTATGGTATCGGTACGGTTCAGTTAAATTTTGGTATTTTTTTAAATATCATGTAAAAGTCACTAGTAGAAGTAGAACGCAATAACATACATACTTTTATATGACTTAGCAAAACTGTCCAGACATTTTTACTGTTTAAAGAGTGATGAATTGAGAAAATATGAAAGATGGTCAGAGTATAGATTCATTAACTATTCTACAACAGCGTAAAAGAAACTAAGCTGGGACAAAGAAAATATAAATCACACGAGTGGAAAGATATTAACCAAGTTGGGACTCAAGAAAAAAGTCTATAGAAGATTAAATATTCAAAAAGATAAATCTAAATCATACGAAAGGAAACATATTCAATATATTACAATTTGCTACTCATAATCGCTAGAATACTTTGTGTCTTGCTAGTGAATATGCTAAAAATAGTTTAGTTTCAGTAGGAGTAGCATAATAGGTATGGAAATTAGGATTTCGAGTTTAATTACTTGTTGGCTTGTAACCGTTTTCATTATTCTTAAGGCCAAAGGAGAAATTTAATGCTTTATTATTTTTAAACTTAATATATAAATATATTTTTCACATATAAATTTATTCGGTACGATTCAGTATTTTTTCGATTTATTTTCATAAAATAAAAACCTACCCTAATTATCAGTACAATTAGATTTATATAAAACATACGGTTTTATTTAAAAAAACCTAAAAAACGGTTCGGTGCGGTACGGTTCGATTGGTTTAGTCGATTTTTAAATATTCATTGACACCCCTAGCCACATCCACGACAATTTTTTTGTTTGGACACAGAAGTGGTGGATGATACCCTTTAGATTAGTTTTCCTTTTTTAAAAAAAACTTTAGGTTAGCTAAACGCGGGGCTCTGTATTTGAAATTTGAGTATCACTTTCTTTTCTAAAAAAAAACTATCTTTATTTTGTATTTTAGTTATTCTATGATGGATTGGAAATTAAGGATTAATCTATTAACGTTTTTTTTTTTCTTTTCAAATTGATAGCTATCCAAAAAAGATGTAATGATTCATGAGAAAGATGAGAGTCTAACAGTACCTTTCAGTTTTAAATCTGACGGTTCGCCATCGCATCCGTCAGGCCTTCTGAGTTCTCCTATATAAGTATGTGATGAAAAGCCATCAAAATATTATGTGACAATTCAGAAAAAGAAAAAAGAATATCCAGAGTAGAAAAGCAAGCAGCAGTGGCAATGGCAGCTCAACCAGTAATCAAAGTCGCTGCGCTCTACGGTTCCCTCCGTAAAGGCTCGTGGCATTTGTTAGATTTTAGTTTTTTTGATGAAAATAATATAATTTCTCTTGGTATAGGGACTCGAGGAAAGCATCCAAGATTAGAGGAATCAATTAAAGGAACTCAAGGAAAGCATCCAAGATTGAAGGAATCAATCAAAGACAAGGAAATCAATCCGAGATTGATTGAAACGGAAAAGAAGTATCGAAGATCTTGCAAGATGATCAATCAAGTTGCTATTACTGGAAGGACCAAAAATCAAGGAGTAAATCCGGCGCTATCAAGACCTGTAGAAGGAAAGGTATTAAAGTCATTTCATCAAGGAAGAGCAACGGCAAATAACCTTATTCTTGGAAAGAATCAATCTCTTTTCAAGGATCAAATCTCTTGGGTTGGCAAATCTCTTCAGCAACGGCCTCTTACAAAGTATTTATACACATCCTTAAGACTTAGAAAAATATACTTTGATCGAACTAACTACCCTCTCTTTGTTCTACTACAAACAAATATTGTAGCTCTATTAGATCTGCTGTGTAACAAGTTAGAGAAAAAAGAGAGAAAAATACTGGTGAGACATTGTATAAAAAAAAAACGAGTGACATAGAAACCGAGCAATTGGTGTAAACCACACCATTCACGATTGTACTCCAGAAACTCATTCACTGAAAGAGAACTCCCTTGCAATCCAAGGGGACTGGACTAGGATTCACATTGAATCCGAACAAGTATAAAAATTTCGGTGTCTTTAATTTCCGCACTTTATTTCTGCATCTTAATTTCTGCTTTTCTTATTATCTCGTTATTACATCTAGTCGACTAATTAGAAAACTAGTCAACTAGTAGCTATTAAAATATAAAAATAAACAATTTACCCCCCTCTTGTACTTTCAATTGGTATCAGAGCTCGGCTCACACTTTTTCTTTTGCTTAACAGCTTGTGAGAAAAGATCATGGAAAATCAAGTTATTGTCGGAGCACTCTTTCAGGAAGGAACATCGCAAGTGAGGCCACCATACTTCAATGGACAACATTTCTCTCACTGGAAAGTGCGTATGAAAATATATGCAAAATCTTATGATGTCAAAGTTTGGAGAGTTATCAAAAAGGGGAATTACCCACTACCGGCTGCTGCTCAACCACCCATTAATCCTGAAGATATAGATGAATATACTAATGAACAAATGGCAGTTGTGCAAGTTAATGCTAAAGCAAGGAATCTGCTTTATAATGCTATAAGTGGTGAGGAATACGAGAAAATCTCCAGTTGTGATACAACCAAAAAGATGTGGGATAAACTTGAAGTAACTTATGAAGGAACCAGTAAAGTGAAAGAAACCCATATCAACATGTTGGTCCATAACTACAAACCTTTCCAGATGAAAGAAGGAGAATCTATTGAAGAAATGTTTGCCAGATTTAGCAAAATCATCAGTGATCTAAAAGCTTTTGGCAAACCCTACTCAAGTGGTGATTAAGTAGAAAAATTCTGAGAAGTCTGCCCACTACTTGGCAGACAAAGGTAGTTACTCTTGAGTCACTGGATTTGAATAAATTGTCATATGATGAACTTCGTGGAGAACTTATAGCTTTCGAGAAAACTCATCTCGAGAAAACAAATCAAGAAGAGAAGAAGAAAACAATTGCTTTCAAGGCTACAACTGAAAGAACAGACAATGATATTGATGACGACCCTGAAACTCTTCAAGAAGAAATTGCCATGGTATCAAGGAACGCAGATGGTTTAATAAGGAGATACAGGAATACAAAAAGAGGTAGAATAGCACCCAGACGAACTAGGCAATACAATGAACAAGACAAAAATGATGGCAAATACTATGAATGTGGAAGATTTGGGCATGTTCAAGCTGAATGTCCTGAGCTTAAAAGAAAGGTCTCCAGAGGGTTTAACAAGAACAAATCATTTGGAAGCTGGAGTGATGAAGACAGTTCTGAACATGAAGAGATAGCAAATCTATACTTCATGACAATTTTGGAAAACAACATGAACAAGCTCTCAGGGTGCTGGATAGACGAGGACATCTCAGATGATGATTGCAAAGATGATAATGAGAATTGTTTCATGGCACGAGGTGAAATAAGTGAGGTAAGACCTTTTAACCATGAAAGATGTAATGAATTGCAGGATATTCTTGACTTTACTTTGGAAGAGTCTCAAAAGATGATGAATGAAATAAAGAGACTTAACAGAGAAATAAAAGACTGGAAACTCAAGCTTGAAGTATGCGAAATTGAAAATGAAGTACTTCAAGATGAAGTTGATGAATTGCAAATGCAACTCAATGGCATGCGCAAATCCACCAGTCATAGTTCTGTAAAGTCGAACCAGGCGACTTACAAGTCAACTGAAAAAGGACCAGCCATAACAGAGTCTACTAGTACTGACACAAATGGGAGAACCAAAAATGGATCAAGTCCTACGTGTCACTACTGTAATAAAAATGGACATAAATATTCTTTTTGTCGATTTCGTAAGTCAAATGTCTCAGGATGGATTTGAAAACCCAAAAATAATCCTGAATCTAGTAATACTAACCAACAAGGACCCCAAGCAAGCTTGGGTACCTAAAAGGAAGTGATAATTATGTTTTGCAGGAACACCACAGAAGGAGTCGCAAAAAAATATGGTACTTGGATAGTGCGTGTTCGAGTCACATGATAGGTGACAAAAACCTGTTTAAAGAAGTTACAAAAATAAATGGAGGAAATGTCAAATTTGGTGATGACTCAAAAGGAAAGATAGTCGGTACCGGAACAGTTCCTTTCAATAATAACTGTGATATCACTGAAGTTTATCTTGTTGACGGACTTAACTACAACCTTCTGAGTATAAGTCAGCTATGCGACTTAGGGTATGAAGTAAAGTTCAAGAAAATAGGCTTTGCTATTGAAGATGAGACAGGTAAAATTAGGGCGGCTTAACGGGCGGATCGGACGGTTATTTACTCTTAACGATTTGGCTTATCGGTTATCGGTTTTTAAATGCATTAATCCGCTAGCCACCCGATAAGATATCGGGCGGATTGGTATCGGCTTAGCTATTATCAGGCGGTTATCGGTTTAGTTTCAGTTGATTAAAATTTAACATACTTCGACATAGTGTTGGGGAGTACATATTGCTGGAAATTAAATGAGCCATTTCAAACCAACTGTACTGTCTTCACATTCTTGTGCATTGATCTA
This sequence comes from Nicotiana tomentosiformis, assembly GCF_000390325.3. NCBI lineage: Eukaryota > Viridiplantae > Streptophyta > Magnoliopsida > Solanales > Solanaceae > Nicotiana > Nicotiana tomentosiformis. The sequence continues at coordinate 40,739,670 of NC_090812.1, read as the reverse complement.
ATTACAGTTGTAACTTGTTTAATCTGATCTCCACTCGAACAAGACGAAATGAGCATTTTTGTTGTTCCATCATCTGGATAGAAACCTTCATCGATCATTTCCTTGAATATTTCTAAGCATCATTGGTACTGTTTCTTTTTAGAGTATGCTCCAAGTCTGGAAGTCCAAGTAACCACATCTGGCTTCAAGTACTTTGCAGGAAGTGATTGGAAAATCTCTTCCATTTTTTCGATAAATCCTGATCGCCCATATGCATTGATCAGGATATTGTAGGTGCTGATATCGGCTACATAAGGTTTAGCTTCGATGACAGTTAAGAGTTCTTCTATTTTTGAAAACTGACCAAGACGACCATACAAGTTAAGCATGTTGTTAAGAAGAAAAGTATCTAGTTTCACCCATTCTTTCTGCATTTCCTATTCTTAACGAGTTAACGGATTATCCGTTAAGAAAATTAAATAATCCGCCCCCAAACCAATAAGCCATTAATAAAAAACTTTCAATCTGTTTCCCGTCTGTTAAACCGTTAACCCGATACCAATAATCCATTAAGCTTCGATTTCGGTTCAGTTTTCGATTTCGGTTCGGTTTTGAACACCTCTAGGTAAAATAATCCTCCTAGGTAAAAGGTATGAAAATGTCTATATTCTTGATGGTTTTGAAAATATAGATGGTCATATTTGCTTAACGTCCATATCTAATGATCCATGGTTATTGCATAAGAAACTTGGTCATGCAAGCATGCATTTGATAGAAAATCTTTCCAAGCATGATTTAGTTATTGTTTTACCCAAACTCAATTTTTCTAGAAATCATGTATGTGATACATGTCAGATTGGTAAACAAACTAGAAATTCTTTCAAAAACAAAGATGTTGTATCCACTTCAAAACCCTTGCAATTGCTTCATATGAACTTATTTGGACCTATTAGAACTGCTAGTATAAGAGGAAAATGAAATGCATTTGTTATTGTTGATGATTACTCACGTTTTACTTGGGTGATTTTTCTATCTCACAAATATGAAGCTTTGAAAAATTTCGAGATCTTCTGTAAAAAGGTCAAAAGAGAAAAAGGATATCTTATTACAACTATTCAAAGTGATTACAGAGAAGAATTTGAAAGCATATCATTTGAAGATTTCTGCAACGATCAAGGATACACTCACAACTTCTCTGCTCCAAGGTTACCCCAACAGAATGGAGTTGTTGAAAGGAAAAACATGACTTTACAGGATATGGAAAGAACTATGACACTAGAATATTCACTGCCAAATCACTTCTGGGCAGAAAGAGTAAGTACAACTTGTCACATCCTCAATCGATGTCCCATAAGACACATCCTGATGAAGACTCCCTATGAACCGTGGAAAGATAAACGACCCAATATAAGTTACTTTCATCCTTTTGGAAGCGAGTGTTTCATTCATAATAATAGTAAGGACAATCTTGGAAAATTCGATCCAAGAAGTGACGAAGGTATTTTTCTGGGTTATTCATTGAATAGTAGATCGTTTAGAGTCCATAATAAACGTACATTGTGTGTAGAAGAGTCACTATATGTTATCTTTGATGAGAATAACACTTCGACTGAGAAAGGAATTACTGCAGGTAATGAAGATCAAACATATGTAATTCAGGAGACAAACAAATCTCAAGAGTCGACTAATAAACCTAACAGTGTGGTAGAGTCAACTAATGAGATTAGCAATAGTCAATCAGAATCTCCAGAGAAGTCAACTACTCATACAGTTCGTCTAAATGAATAGAGAAGTGAATCGGAATATCCTCAAAAGTTCATCATAGGGGATCCAAGCGAAGGAATGAAAACCAGGGAATCTCTCAAGAAGAAAGCTAACATAGCACTGATTTCCCAGATTGAGCCAAAGAAAATAGAGAAAGCTTTGAAAGACTCAAGCTGGTTGCAAGCAATGCAGGAAGAGCTAGATCAATTCAACAAAAATCAAGTATGGAAACTGATGCCCAAGCTTGAAAATGCTCCCGTAATTGGAACAAAATGGGTCTTCAGAAATAAGCTGAATGAGGATTGAAAAGTTGTGAGAAACAAAGCCAGATTAGTTGCTCAAGGATACTCTCAACAAGGAGTCGACTACGACGAAACCTTCACTCCAGTAGCTCGACCAGAATCTATACAAATTCTTCTTGCATATGCATCATTTAAAAGATTCAGGCTGTTCCAGATGGATGTTAAAAATGCCTTTTTGAATGGTTTCATTGAAGAGGAGGTATACGTGAAACAACCTCCTTGATTTGAAGATTCAAAGTTTCCCTACCATGTGTATAAACTGACCAAAGCGCTGTATGGACTGAAACAAGCTCCACGAGCATGGTACGAAAGACTTAGCTCATTTCTTATTGATCACAGATTTACAAGAGGTAAAGTAGATACTACCCTGTTTATTAAAAGATCATCAGAAGGTAATCTCATTATTCAAGTTTACGTTGATGATATTATTTTTGGTAGTGCTAATCCTCTTTTGTGCAAGGAATTTTTAAATCTTATGCAAAGCGAGCTTGAAATGAGTATGATGGGGGAGCTAACGTTCTTTCTTGGACTTCAAATTCAACAATCTGAAGAAGGAACATTTATATGTCAGACAAAATATACAAAAAAGTTGATTCAAAAGTTCGGTATGAGCAATGCCAAAGCTATTGGCACACCAATGAATCCTTTAACCAGTCTTGACAAAGATGAACAGGAAAATCCAGTTGATGAAACTAAGTATCGTGGAATGATTGGCTCATTTCTTTATCTAACTGCTAGTCGACCGGATATTATGTTTAGTGTGTGTAAATGTGCCAGGTTTCAGCTAGCTCTTAAAGAATCACATCTGACTACAGTAAAGAGAATTATTCGATATCTTATTGGAACTGTCTCTCATGGATTGTGGTATCCACGATCTAACAATTTTAAAGTAGAAGGCTTTTCAGATGCTGATCTTGCAGGTGATAAGGAAGACAAAAAAAGTACCAGTGGAACATGCCAACTACTTGAAAAGGCACTGATATCTTGGAACAGTAAAAAGCAAGGATCAGTCGCATTATCCACAATTGAGCCTGAGTATATCGCCATTTGACAATGTTGTGCACAATTACTATGGATGTCTCATCAATTGGGTGACTATGAATTATTCTTTAAACCTATACCAATATTCTGTGATAACTCTAGTGCTATATGTCTCCCAAAAAATCATGTGCATCATTCTAGGGCAAAGCATATAGACATCAAGCATCATTTTATTAGAGATCATGTCCTTAAGGGAAATATAGAACTATCTTTTGTTGGAACTACTGATCAATTAGCGGATATTTTTACTAAGCCTTTACTAGAGGACAAATTCTGCTTTTTAAGAGAATTACTTGGTATTATTTGCATTAATCATTAATATTAGGACCTATGTGTTACTATATGGCCAATGCTCTTTTTTAATCATTAATTGCGCCTCCAAATTCCCTCTCTTTTCCTCTATTTTCACATCAGTTGTAGAGTTCAAAGAAGGAAAACCAATCATCACGTCTGATCACTGACAACCCTTCCTTTTCTGTACTCAACCGTCAGAAACCCTTCTTTTAATACCTGAAACCCCTTTTATAATCTCCATCGTCTCTATCACATAGAAACCCTCTCCAAAACCTTTGTTCAACCAAAGTTTTTCCATGGCCAAATACTCCAAAAATCCCTCTGCCTCTACCAGGAAGAGTACTCGCTCCAGAGCAAAACCCCCTTCTCAGCCTCCAGAATAAGTAGACCTAGGGTCCAACCATTCAGAAGGTTTTGCCTCCTCTCAGTCGGACCTCTCAGATCATTCTCATACTTTAGGAGAAAAAGACTTCGGAAAAAGACCTATGGAAGAACCCCCTGAATCCTTTACTCCGAAGAAGTCGAAAATAGATCTCTCCAGTTCTTTAGAGTTTGACCTAAATTTCTGAGATTCTCCAAACAGGGATTTTTATCTCTTTGAAAGACAAGCTAATTGCTCATGGGAGGGTAGTCAACCTTGATGATATGCAAGCCCTAAATTGTAAGGCAAAAGATCTGTTCGTCTCTCAAGGCTGGTCAAAATTCTTTTCTGTTCCCCCTCCTAAAGTTTATGAACCCCTAGTAAAAATATTTTATGCAAATATTCGCTTTAGTAAATATGACAAGTTGGAATCCTTAGTATTAGGGAAGCGCATTGTTCTTGATTGTGCCATGTTTGACTCAATTTTCCAATGTAAGTGTTATGGTTTTCCCATGCTTTTTAAAAATTCCTGGGCTAATGATTTTGAAATCTCTTTTGATCAAGCAAAACAGTGTATTACTGAGTGTCCATCTGAATCTCTCCTAAACCAGTTAGGTCCAACTGATGTTAGTTTTGAAACTCGTATTCTAGCCCACATTGTTGCAACTACTCTGCTTCCTCGTACTGGTTCTTTCTCAACCTTCTCTCAAAGAGATACTTTTCTTGTCTATTGCCTTGTGACAAAACTCAAGATCAAACTATCCTTATGGGTCATACATTTTATGATTGAAAGTGCTGATGATAACCCACCAGTCTGCCCTATGGCATGGCCATCACTCACATTCTGGAAGCTCATAATATCTCCATCTCTGTTTCAAAATCTTACAATTCCAGAGCATTTGCGAGTATGGGGTATGTGTGTGAGAATGGCTCATGGGTTAAGAAGCAAGAAGGTGAGGTCAAACTTGTTCAACCTGAATCAAAATCCAAACTATCTGTTTCCTATCATAGTCCTAGTGACACTGACCTTGCTGAGAAACTTGCTGCCATTGATAATCAGCTGTCCACCATCAAAGATCTTCTTGCTGCTACCCAGTCCACTGTTGGAGAAATTCATGCAATCTCTAAAGAAACAGGGTCTGACGTGTCAAAGATAAGAATTGTAGTTCTCAGAGTTAGGGAAAACGCAGTCAAGGCATTCAAGGAGGTACACGACTGGCTCGATGGAGTGACTGTCTCAGCCAGTGCCGGCTTTGATCAACTGAAGGAGGTGATTTGCAACACTCTTACCTATTTCTTGCGTCGTTAATGTGGAAGTTTTAGACAATATTTTTTGCTGTGCTATTTTGGACTGGATAACCAGTCGTTGGATGATGTTTTGTTTTGTTTTGCCATAACTCTACAAGCATATCATGCTATAAATCCTGTTTTAGTATATAGTATGTTGTTATCTGCTATTATGCTAATGATAAAAAAAGGGAGAAATGATATATATAGTCGTGCAGGTACATGCAGGGAAGTCGACTAGAGGTACACGCGGCACCTCTTGAGGGGGAGTCAAAGATCCTGCAGAAGAAGTCAACTAAAGGATGTAGTCTCAACAACAGAGTCAACTGCACTCATTGAGGGGGAGTAAAATACAAGGAAGTCAACTGATGTTTACATATATATTATTTTTTTATCATCAAAAAGGGGGAGATTGTTAGGAAATCAATCAATCAATCAAGTTGCTATTATTGGAAGGTCCAAAAATCAAGGAGTAAATCCGGCGCTATCAAAACCTGTAGAAGGAAAGCTATTAAAGTCCTTTCATCAAGGAAGAGCAACGGCAAATAACCTTATTCTTGGAAAGAATCAATCTCTTTCCAAGGATCAAATCTCTTGGGTTGGCAAATCTCTTCAGAAACAGCCTCTTACAAACTATTTATACATATCCTTAAGCCTTAGAAAAATATACTTTGATCCAACTAAATATCCTCTCTTTGTTCTACTGTAAACAAATATTTTCTGATGTGTTACAAGTTAGAGAAGAAAGAGAGAAAAATACTGGCAATGCATTGTATAAAAAAGAAACGAGTGACATAGAAACTGAGACATTGGTGTAAACCACACCATTCACGATTGTACTCCAAAAAACCATTCACTGAAAAAGAACTCCCTTTCAACCCAAGGAGACTGGACTAGGATTCACATTGAATCCGAACCAGTATAAAAATTTCGGTGTCTTTAATTCTTGCACTTTATTTCTGCTCTTCTTATTATCTCGTTATTACATCTAGTCAACTAATTATAAAACTAGTCAACTAGTAGCTATTAAAATATAAGAATAAATAATTCACCCCCTATTGTACTTTCAGCATTATGGTCTCCTCAGTGCTGGTACGCTCTCCCCCCCCCCCCCAATTTTGTTTCGCCATATAGTTTTGGCGCTTACTGCTATTGTGATTGATGATTATTATTGGGCGTAGCAATGGAGATATCCAAGGATTCAATAAAGGGAGTGGAGATTGAGTAAGTGGACATATCGGCGTTGCCATTTTTAAACACTGATCTTGAGGTCGACGGAACTTATTATTTACTCGTAAAATGGTACAGTTGAATTTGTTCGTGATTTCTAGACAAGTGAATTTATTTGATCCAAAAGATAATGAAATAACTGATGAAATATAAAATACTTAGCCTTAGAATGTAGATGGAACGACAGAGCTGATGAGTCCGGGAACAGAGTTTCCGGGTACAACAATGATGAGATCAAAATTGAAAAGATAAAATTGTATTAAAATACTGTATAGAATGTAGTATAAGTTAGCCAGAAAATTTGTGTCCTTTACAATAATAACTGAGCTCTCTATTTATAGCTATGTCTAGAGAAGGAAGTCCTAGGATCATGCCCTTCTTTAATGTCAATTACGAGGGCCATTGATGAAGATGTAACGTTAGACATAAATGCCAAATTTCTTGTAACGGGCCATCATCCTTAATGTTGCAAAATATTCTGTATTAAATATTACCAGGCGCAAAGCATTTAATACTCCTTTTATGATCATTATTCCTCCCAGTGACAAGCGGAATAGCTATGTTCGGTGGCCATCCCCAACTTGTGTCCCGCGTATCCTTCCTTTAAGCGGCCACGTGTTATGTCATATTTTTTCCTATACATATAGTCCCCCTGCTTTTCGGTGACACAATCTTGAGTTACTGGGAAGTTGGTAGAAAGCACCTTTTTGGCGAGAATTACTATAACTCCCTTTGAAGTTTTCTGACAGTTGATTAGACACACGTCTCTCCGCATTTGATGCCCCAAACACGTGTCATCCCACGATTCAATACAACTTTTGCCGATTATCGAGGTAATCATGGCCAAGGATTTAGACGCCAAAACTTTACTTATACGTATCAACTTCCCCCCTTGTATTCCAACTTCATTCATCTTATTTTGCCTACTGACATCTTCTTCAAAAAAAACTTTCTCTTTTTCGATGGCTTCCTCCTCAAAATGTACTAGTTCTTCAAAAGGCAAAAACAAAATCGATGACTTTGTCGCTCCAACCGTAGACTCCATCATACCAAAAAGACATAATACCATAAAGGATTTTGAGGAGAAATTCCCTTCTGCTAACCCTCGTACATGAGCTGTTAGCAGGTACCCTTCTTCCGTTCGTCCTTCCAGTATTCCCGATGTGAAGAAAGATTGCCGTTACCATGAATTGGATATGATTTCTCCCGATCTATCGGAGCGACTGACCCTTCCCAAGGAAGGTTTTACATACTTTTACACGTATCCCTTTACTTTGGGTGTATTTTCTTTGATTGGAGAGCTTGATTCCATGATTGTGGAGTTTTGTCTCCGCTCTGAGGTGTGTTTGGTACAAGTAAGTCCTTCTGTGTGGAGGACAGTTGCCTGCCTTCGACGCTTGTGCCAAGAAACTAGAGAACAACTAACATTAGCTCACATGATTAATCTCTACTCCCCCAAGATTTTTCAAGGGGTATGATAAATCTTTGCAAACGAGGTCACCATGCTCTGTAGACTAGCATGGATGATGATAGTGATCGCGAGTGGACGGAATGGTTCTCCGTGGTTGCCACTAACAGTATTATTCCAACAACGGCTTCATCCTTTTTGACCGCTTGGAACCGCACTCGTAAGATCTCTAATATTCCTTCTTTCATTAAATATTCTTCTATGGTCGTGTTTTCATTCTTCGTATATTTCAGCAACTCGATAGGTCCCACCGGTGGTGAAAGGCTTAGACCGGTGGGTTTAAAATATTTTGGATGCCACAACGCCTGAAACTCGCTTGTGGAAAGAGCTGGCCCCGAAATACGGGTGGAAGGCCAAAAATCATGGTAATTTGAGCTTACCTCGCTTCCATCTTTCTCTGCTTTGCATATCGATTGAACCCTTCTGACTTGTTTATGAAATTAGGTCTACCTGCGGGCTCTGTTACTGTCCCTGAGGAGGACGTTTTGGCTGATCCCGCTGATACAGTGAGGTTGCTTCAGGAAGCTCTCACTCGAACAAGTATCTCCAGGCCTGTTTTGGGTGCTGGTAGGCTAGAAACCCGTATTTAATCACTTATTGCACTCTAATTCACTGCACTTTACTTATACTGAGCTTTAATTAGTAGTGTTTTACACTTATTGTGTATTTTATGCCGTGTAGGAATGATTCCGGATTATTTAGATGTTGCGGAGCAAATTTGAGCTATTTGGAGCTTTGAAGTCTGAGTAGAAGCCCAAGGACTTAAACCGGGATCGCGTTCGGGGGTCGAGTACCAAGTTTGGATATCAAAAATTAGAGAAAATAACTTACTCTGAGAAAACTAGGTGGCGCGGCTGTGCAAAATATGCCCAGAATGTGTTTTCCAAATCGTTTTGGAAATTTTTACAAGCGCGCCGCATGCGGCACGGTAGTGCAAAATTCTTAGAGTATCTTTCCATTTCCGCTAAAAAAGGATATTTTCGTCCGGGGTTATTTGGGGATAGTTAAATACACGGGAAAACCACTATTTTTGAGACTTTTGACATATCTTAGACCTAGGGAAGCTAAGGAGAAGGGGGAGAAGCAATAGCATAAGGATTTCATCCTTCCTTCCTCACTCAAGATCTAGGTTTGGATTGTATTTATGTTTTTCTCTTCTTTTATTTCATTTGTGAAGAACTTCTCCATGTCTATGGAGTAGAACCTTTTGGGTTTTGATGGATTTGGTGTATTGATGGTTGTTTGCGGATTATAACTCTATTTTTATGTATTTGAATCATTTTTTAGGATTGCGTGTGCCGTTAACAGTGTTATCTGCCATTTTTTGTGATTTTTTGCTAAGACAAAGTAATCAAAATACATAAGTAAAAAAGGCAAAGATCAATTTAATTGCACGGTTGTCTAGGCTCCACGGTGGGCGTCAAACTATTTACCCGTAAAACGGTACAGTTGAATTTGTTCGTAGTTTCTAGATAAGTGAATTAATTTGATCCAAAAGATAATGAAATTACTAATGAAATATAAAATACTTAGCCTTAGAACGTAGATGGAACGACAAAGCTGATGAGTCCGGGAACAGGGTTTCCGGGTACAACAATGATGAGATCAAAAGTGAGAAGATAAAATTGTATTAAAATGCTATATAGAATGTAGTGTAAGTTAGCCAGAAAATTCGTGTCCTTTACAATGATAACTGAGCTCTCTATTTATTGCTATGTCTAGGGTGAGTCCTAGGATCATGCCCTTCTTTAATGTCAATTATGAGGGCCATCGATAAAGATGTAACGTTAGACATAAATGCTAAATTCCTTGTAACGGGCCATCATGCTTAATGCGGCAAAATATTCTGTATTAAATGTTACCGAGCGCAAAGTATTTAATACTCCTTTTTATGATCATTATTCCTCCCGATGACAAACGAAATAGTTATGTTCGATGACCATCCCATCTTGTGTTCCACGTGTCCTTCCTTTAAGCGGTCACATGTCGTGTCGTATTTTTTCCTATACACTTATCCAGCTGTTGTGGAGGCTTTTCGTAAGAAAATTAAAGAAGCAGATTGTTACTGTTTTGCTTCTCCCGAGTACAATTATTCCGTCACTGGTATGTCATTTTTTTTATGATAGAAAGGCCAAAAGTGTTTCTTTTGTGATGATACGTAAATGACTATCATTACCTGTTCCTTGAGCATGAGCCTTGAAAAATGCAATTGATTGGGGAGGTCGACCTCCAAATGTTTGGGATGCTAAAGCAGCAGCAATCGTGAGTGCTGGAGGGGGCTTTGGTGGAGGACGATCACACTATCACCTTCGACATATAGGAATCTATATTGATCTTCATTTCGTTAACAAAACTGAATTTTTCCTGAATGGTTTCACGTCGCCTAAGTTTGGCGATGAGGGTGTGCTAACAGATGAAGAATCCAAGCCGAGACTTAGAGAAGTTCTTTTATGTAACGACCACATCGGTTATTTTGAACATTTGCACTTCGCTCGATAGTTTGAGGGTATGAGTAGCTCCGTATGATGTATTATGACTTGTGTAAATCGCTGGTTTTGGTTTTCAGGTTATTCGGAAGTGATTTGGAAGAATTAATTTCATGTTTGAAGCTTTAAATTGAAAGAGTTGATCAAGTTTGACTTTTGTGTATTTGATCCCGGAATGGAGCTTTGATGTTTCTGTTAGGTCCGGATGGTGATTTTGGACTTGGGCGTATGCCCGGATTTGTATTTGAATATTTCTAGAAGGATTCAACGCTAATTGACGGAAGTTGAAAATTTGAAGGTTTGGAAAGTTCATAAGTTTGACTGAGAGTTGGCTTTGAGGATATCGGATTCGGATTGTGGTTCTGAGAATTGGAATAACTTCGTTACGTCATGTGGGACTTGTGTACAAAATTTGAGTTCATTCCGAGTTGATTTGATATGTTTCGACACGAGTTTTAGAAGTTGAAAAAAGTTCTAGAAAGAGTTCATTAAGTTCGATTTGAGGTGCGATTCGTCATTTCGATATTGTTATACGTAATTTGAGGCCTCAAGTAAGTCCGTGTTATGATATGAGACTTGTTGAGATGTTCGGATGTGATCCCGAGGGGCTCGGACATGTTTTTGATCGAATTCGGATCATTTCCCTTCATTTTGGCATTACTGGTTCTGCTGAGCATCTGGTTTCTTTGTTTGCGATCAGGTAGGATTAATCGCGATTGCATAGGATTAATCGCGATCGTGTAAAGTTGTTTGATGGCAGGGGAGAAGGTTCCTCATCACGTTCGCGAGTCCTCAGACGCGTTCGCGTAGGTTGCTGCAGAGTGCGCAAGTGTGCACGCATTCGCGTAGTGATTTGGGCTGAGCTGGGTAGAGGCTGGTTTCTCCTCCGCGTTAGCACTGATTGTGTTGCGATCGCATAGTTCAGATACATGTGGTCTTTGCGTTCGCATGGATAGTTACGCGATCGCGTAGGGTAATTGTTGGGAGGCAGTTATGGTTGTTCTTCGCATTAGCGAAGGTTGATCCGCGATCGTGGAGGGTAATTTTGGGCAGCGCATTTTTCTTCTTCGCGATTGCGATTCATTAGCTTGCCCAGTGGTTATAAAGTACTCTATTTCGGAGGTTTCGGCCACTTTTGCATATTTGGAGCTATGGAGCTTGGATTGAAGCGATGTTTGAGGCAATTTTCACCATATGGATTGGGGTAAGTGTTCTCTATTCGATTTTGTTTATATTTCATGAATCTATCTTCTTTTTTAGCATTTGGTTGATGATTTCAAAAGAGAAAGTTGGGGGTTTATGACTAAATTTTCATAAAGCGAATTCTTGAGTTTTGAACATCGATTCAGAGTCAGATTTGAGTGAAACTAGTATGGTTAGACTCGTAATTGAATGAGTTGTCGGATTTTTTGAGTTTTGTCAGGTTCCAAGGTACGGGCCCTGATTTTTATGTTTTTGGTTGACTTTGGGCTTTTGATTTAAGATTTGACCTTTATCATTTGGAATTATTTTCTTGGGCTTCATTTGATGTATTTGAGTTGTCTTTGGCTAGTTTTGAGCTGTTCGGAGTTCGGTACCTGCAAGATGGCATTTTTGGAGCATCGTTTGTCTTGCTCGGTATTGGATTTAGTTTGTTCGATTTATGTAACGCTTCTAAACTTGGTGCTGAGGGTATGAACTATGAATATACATGTTATGTGTTTGGTGTTGAGGTGACGCACTTGCTAGGTGACAGGCATGTGGGCGTGTACCATGTGAGTCATGACTCAGTTATTTCTATGGTATTGTGCACTTACCTAATCTTATTTGTAGCCGTAAAATCTCTACGTGCTAGAGTAATTGAGCTATGATCCATGTTAGAAATCATGCGTAGGCCACATGCTGGTACTATTGGGACCCACGGAGGTCGTGTTACATGTTGAATTAATTGCTTAAACTTGAAATTTATACTCGGTCACAACTATTATTTGCATATCATATCTGAGTCTCCGTTGTCCTTTATTTATATATCATAGCATCACTGTTTGGCTGATTATCATGATTATTGTGAGCCTGAGAGACTAGAGAGATTGATGACTGAGTGAGGCCGAGGGCCTATTGTGAGTGATATTTATGGGATAGGGCTGCACGCCGTAACATGCATTATTGATTCATGCTAGAATTTGACTTATTATAGAGCTTGGGCTGGATCGGCTCCTCTGGTGTCTGCACATCCATAATGGGCGCAATTGCTATGGATTTTTAGGCTGGATCTTTCCTGGATTCATTTGCATTGGGCTGGATCTGCCCTGGATTTATTTATGTTTGGGCTGGATCTGCCCTGGGCTTGATCTTCCCTGTACAGTACTGAGTGACTGAGTGAGCTGAGTATTAAGCATGGTGAGTGAGAATATGAGACAATGAGACTGAGTACCCTTAGAGTGTGAGTACATAAGTTCATCAGTGAGATGTATTGAATTTGACATGCGTACCTGAAAAACTAGCATAGAAATTCATTTCCTCATGCTACCCGGTTTTGGTGACATTCATGATTTCACCTGCATAATTACACGTAGGCACATAGATTTACTTTTCTCTTGCTCTCTGAAAATGAAACATCTTATTTATTGATGAAAGGTTTTTGGGAAAATCACAGTTTTCAAACTTACTCATTTGTTTTTGGTGTCTTCGGTGGAAAAATTGGGATTTACTGTGATACTTGAAAAACATGCCTATTTTACGTAACTGTGAACAAGTTGAGCATCTTATCCCTAAGTTATTTTCTGGTACCATTTTCATTATATTGTTATGAACTGTGGTTGGTTATTGGAGTTGGAATCTGAACCTTGTCCCAGCTCGTCACTTCTTTCAATCTAAGGTTAGGTTTGTTACTTATTGAGTACATGGGATCGGTTATACTCATACTATACTTCTGCACATTGCGTGCATATGTTAGATGCGTATGTTGCTGCATACGACAGGAGCTGGATCTGAAGGTATACATGCGTTCCATTTATGGCTATCACTTGTCCTTGGTAGCATCAGATTCGAATTCTGTTCATTTACGTTTCAAACAGATGTTGTATTTATTTCAATTCAGTCTTGTAAAAAATCTAAATCTTAGAAGCTCATGATTTGTACTACCAGTCCTTAGAAACGTTTTGTATAAAAACACTTGTATTACTGTTTCTTCTTTCTTAATAAATCTCATAACATTGGATAGTGGTTAATTGGCTTACCTAGGCGGTTGGGTTAGGTGCCGTCACGACTAGTTGAATTTTAGGTCGTGACAAGTTGGTATCAGAGCTCTAAGTTCATAGGTTCTATGAGTTATGAGCAAGTATCTAGTAGAGTCTTACAGATCGGTATGATGACATCCAGACCTATCTTCGAGAGGCTACGGGGCATTTAGGATAAACTTCCCATTTTTCTTTCCTTTTCGTGCGGTATTGATTCAGTTTGAAATGTAACTCTTTGAATTTTTTCCACGCATTCGTGTGTGCACGTGAGAGCTCGATATCATTTATAAATTGACGCCTTGTGATTCCATGGATGAGGTGCGAGATGTGATTTCTATGTGCTGGTGATGGGCCAGTGTAGAGGACTTGATGCCAGGTTTTGAATGTAGTATGAGCGCAGGGATTTCGATTGTGTGAGCACGTGCTTTTGGACTTATAAGTACAGTAGTGTCCCTATTAGTGGAATTAGTGGCTCGAGGAGTAGTTGCATGGCTATATGATGGGTATGATGTGACTGCGGGATGTGTTCAGACGGATTGAATGTGGCGAGAAGAGTTTGCTTGATATGTAAAAAGGACTATTGGTGTTTGAGTTCTGTCTTGATGTGATGTACAACCTCGAGTTATAAGTATATTGACAGATCTTTTCATGTTGTTTAATTGTGGAACGAAGTAGATTTTCATGTCTTGTTGATGGGTTCAGACTCAGAAAGATTAAGTGATGGCGTAGTAGTTGTGGCTATAAAAGAGTATAGAGAAATATCAGTTTGAGGCTAAGTAGGTGGGTTATAACCTGCAGGGTAACCTACGGATGTGTGATCCTTATGATGTTGTGTGGAGGATTTCTTTTCTACTAATGGGTTATAGTTGTGCGATTTGAGTTTGGATCGGTTGTAATAGTTGACATGACCATCACGAGGATGTATGCGAGATCTGCAGATGATTTGAGGTATTAGATGGTTTGTGTTACATGAACTTATGAAGGATTGAGTTGAATTTCGGTGCGCGATTATGGCAGTAATAGAGTATGGACATTGTGAGTTATCGAGTGTTTTGATCAATGGCTTCGAGCCAAGTGGGGGAGTTTACTATCGATGATTTGATTGCATGGTTATGTGTTGTGTTGGTTTCGGTTTTAGGTATACTGTGAATCAGTTGTGACTTGCAGAGGCTGGTTTTGAGGATGACTTTAGCAAGGAAATTTTTGGATATGGGTTATATTCCACTTTATAGGTATATGAAAATCATGGAATGATTTGAGTTGTTATTCATGACGGATGTAGTGCGCATGGTGTAGAAATTTGCTCGGTTGCGCTAGGGCAAGATTACTTCTTTGGGGTGTTGTTGTGTTAATTGAGCATAGGTCGTCCGGCCCGTTTGGGTGGTACAATCGAGGTTTGAGCAGAGTGGATGACTCTTGGGGAGGTTCTAAAGAGTTTAAGATTCATATGTGGCATTTGAGGATTTTCGGTTTTGTATATGGCTAGAATCTGGGATTTACATTAGATGGTGTCGAGACTCGCGGTATTTTCATATCATTATGGATTTTACATTTCAGTATCAGGAAGGAGAAATAAATGACATTAGATTCACAAAAGGTCTCTTCGGAGTGGGTGTCTTAGTTGTGGTACTTTTGGGGTGTTTAAGAGGGAATACAACGGCTGATGGACCTTAGGGCGATGTGGTTTTATGTTAGGATCTCTTGTGGTGAGTTTTGGGTAAGAACCATAGTGTTCTGTCAAGGAGAAGTGTCAACTTGAAGGCAATTCAGAATAAAACTCGGAGAAGTAGGACAACTTGATAGTAGGTCGGGTCAACACAGTAATGGACATGGTCGGTTCTTTGGGTACTTATGATGTGGTGAATCTCTACAAGTATTTTGTGGCAATGCTCTTGGGTTTTGGCAACCTGCGTGGCTTGGTTGAGTTAGAGAAATTCAGTTCTGATGGTTTGATTACGTGCAAATGGATTTCAGAGAGTTCTCGATGGTCTCTACCACGATTTGAGATAGATATTTCCTACCGACGTGAGGAGCATGTTGAGCATTGTGATTTTCTACTGGATGGGATCATGTGAAAGGTTCCTGGCTAATTGAGTATGTAGTTTGCTTGTGACTCGGAGTTGATTATGAGATCCTTGTACTTTTCATATGATGACATGATTGATGCAGTGTGTTGTGCAGGATTAAGATTTGCGTGTGCAAGGTCACGATTCAGTTTTGAAGGGAAGGTCCTGAACTCTTGGGCAACACAGACGGTTTCAGATGACTAGGTGAATGATATTACTATTTGGTATTGCTGGAGGAAAGTGTATATTTTAGAAGGTGCACTGAGTTTTGAATTATGGATGCTTCATTGGTACTGTGGTACTCGCCTGGTGGATTGACTACTGATATTTATATTTTGCTATATGGCATGGAAGAATTATCGAAGTATTCCTAGTGGGGTGATCGTGTATGAGTGATGTGTTAGAAATTCAGGCGGTGGAGTTGGGATCAGATATGGTGAATCATGAGTTCTATGGATTTGGAGATCGAGAGTTCTCAGAAGCAGATTGTTTCGTGTTTATGGACTGTGAAGATGTGGCCAAAGCTATCCAGATGATAGAATGTATTATGGCTAGGTCATTGTTGACTTTTAAAGAGTTATTTATCTATATATGGATGACCGGGGCTGATTTGGGGGTTTATTGGTAAGCCCGAGAAAGATGTGTATTCTACACCGGGTCGGATTTGTTGACTCGACACCGTTATTGCTTATAGGGGTGGGCATAATACCGACCAAATCAAAAAAATCGGCCAAACCAAAAATTTTAATTTATTCGGTTTCAGTTTTTTGGTTTATTCGGTCAGTTTACGGTTTATAGTTTTAAAAAGTTTGGTGTTCGGTTCGGTGGTCGATTTTAATGGTTCGATTTTCGGTTAAACTGAAAAATTAAAAAATCAAATTTTTTACTCGTTTTTCACATTCCTTGTTTTCACTACTCACTTCACTTTATCCATAGCTTAAAGCTGATTTGCTAGAAAATACTGAGTAAGTGTTAAATCTTAAACAGTTTGGTAAAAGGAAAAGGAAAAAATATGATGGGTTTCAGTTATCAAGCATAGCTTTTCGTAGCCATTCTTCTTACTCTAAGCTTCTGCTTCTCTCTTCTTTCAGGTAACTTTTGCTTCATTTCATTTTAATTTCTTAATTTTTTTAATGAATTTTTATTGTGCTTGCTGATTTATTACTTTCTTCGTTGGTCTTTGGTAGTGGGAAATAAATCAAATAAATTAACCTTTGGTAGTGGCGGCATTAGCTTTAGTTCTCTCTTCCGTGTCAAACTGTACTATCATCAACACCACAACATAAACTTTGATACAACAACATAAACAAAAAATATATGTTCCGTATTTTATGTATATTTTTTTAAAGATATATATACGTATATGGGTTAGTTGAAGACAATAGAAGCACTTGCATCGACTGTAAAAAGTAGTCTATTTTCATTGTTTCGTACTATTTTTGCCATGGCTTGAAACTGAAAACGAACCGATTATACTGAACTGAACATGAATAAATCAAACCAAACCGAAGTTATTATGATTCGATTTTGGTTATTAAAATCACAAACCGAAAACCGAATTAACCGAACCGAACCGACCGATGCCTATCCCAAATTGCTGAAGGGTATGTCATTCGGTTAGAATAGATCTTGTTGGTGTTCGGATATGTCTATGTGTTACTCTTCTATGTTACGAGGGGTTGTGATTTGTTGGTTATATGCACACATGGTGTGGTTTTGTTTGGGCCTTGTAGCGGAATTTGAGCGAGATGGTTATTCGGGTGTTGAATGGTTGATTGTGCCTTAGTTATGGTTTTTTAGGGATGTGGTATTTTATGTTATTTGCTTCCCCATGATTATGGTCCTGCGCTTATGTACTTGGTGTCAAATTGCTTATGGTTGTTGATTTTGAGCATTGGGGCTCGAGGTATTTCATATGGATCGGTGTTTGGATGGGTCACATAACTACAGTTGGGTTATGATATGATATGATCCTTTGTGTTAGATTCATGTGTCTTGGTCCTACTATGTGTGATAGGTTCTTAACATTGCGTAGTGGTGGTACTTGTTGAGTTTGCGAGATGGTTCTCTCATTTGTGCCATTTTCTAAGATTGAGTACATTTGAATTGTTGCTTATTGATGCACGGATTGCACAGTTTGTGGCTTAGAGTTGTATTGGTGTGGCATGTCATTAGAATGATTGTGTTTGATGAGATGGGGTCATTGGACCTAGAATGGATACTATTAGATTTGATTACAGTATGGATAGGGGAATAATATCGGAAGTCGACTTAAGGTTTGGCTTTAGTTCTTATCGGACGAGAGAGGGCTCCATGACTCGTTGATCTGAGGAGTGGTTATGAGTTTCTGCATGTTTCTTTCATCATCGGCAGTGTACAAAGATTTTAGAATGAGGTTTTGTTTGATATGAGGTTTATTACCGATACCGGGTTTGTTCTGAGTAGTTATGGTGGTCAGAAGTTATTGTTGCTAGTACGTGATTTATGTGGCATATCATGGGATTACATCTTGGGTTATGGTTATGGCTTGATACAGCTTGTTCAGACTTATACAATGTGTAGATGCGAGATTCGAGTCTTATAGGAAATCCCAGATGTTGGAAATTGGATTATGTGGTTTACGGGCTAAGGTTGAAGTAATAATCTTTGGTTATGTTGTGTTATCAGGCCTATATATAATAGTGTGATGTAGGATCACCCCCGAGTATATGCATGGTAAGGTTACACAGTCATTGACAACTTTGGAACAACTCTTGGCACGTTCGAGGACGAACTTATGTTTAAGTGGGGGTGAATGTAACGACTTGACCAGTCATTTTGAGCATTTGCACTTTTCTCGGTAGTTTGAGGGCATGAGTAACTCCGTATGATGTATTATGACTTGTGTGAATCGTCGGTTTTGGTTTTTAGGTTATTCGAAAGTGATTTGGAAGAATGAATTTCATGTTTGAAGTTTTAAATTGGAAGAGTTGACCAAAATTAACTTTTGTGTATTTGACCCCGGAACAAAGCTTTGATGGTTCCATTGGGTTAGGGTGATGATTTTGGACTTGAGCGTATGCCCGAATTTGCATTTGAATATTTCTAGAAGGATTCGACGCTAATTGGCGAAAGTTGGAAATTTGAAGGTTTGGAAAGTTCATAAGTTTGATCGAGAGTTGTCTTTGAGGATATTGGATTCGGATTATGGTTTCGGGAATCGGAATAGCTTCTTTACGTCATTTGGGACTTGTGTGCAAAATTTGAGTTCATTTCGAGTTGATTTGATATATTTCGGCACGAGTGTTGGAAGTTGAAAACAAGTTCAAAGTTCATTAAGTTCGATTCGAGGTGCGATTCGTCATTTCAATGTTGTTATGCGTGATTTGAGGCCTCAAGTAAGTCTATGATATGGGACTTGTTGGGATGTTCAGATGTGGTCCCGAAGGGCTCATGCGTGTTTTGGATCGAATTCGGATCTTTTTCCTTCATTTTTGCATTGTTGGTTCTACTAAGCATCTGGTTTCCTTGTTCGCGATCGCGTAGAGTTGTTTGATGGTTGGGGAGAAGGTTTTTATCGCGTTTGGGAGTCCCCAGACATGTTTGCGTAGGTTGATGCAGAGTGAGTATCGCGTCCGCGCAAGTGTGCATGCATTCACGTAGTGATTTGGGCTGAGCTGGGCAGAGGTTGGTTTCTCATTCACGTTAGCACTGATTGTGTTGCGATCACATAGTTCAGATACATGTGGTCATCGCGTTCGCATGGATAGTTACGCGATCACGTAGGGTAATTGTTGGGAGGCAGTTATGGTTGTTCTTCGTGTTAGCGAAGGTTGATCCGCGATCGCGGAGGGTAATTCTGGGCAGTGTATTTTTGTTCTTCGCGATCGCGATGGTATTTTCGCGATCGCGATTCATTAATTTGCCCAGTGATTATAGAGTAATCTATTTTAGAGGTTTCAGCCACTTTTGCATATTTGGAGCTATGGAGCTCAAATTGAAGCAATATTTGAGGCGATTTTTACCATATGGATTGGGGTAAGTGTTCTCTATTCGATTTTGTTTATATTTCATGAATATATCTATATTTTTAGCATTTGGTTAATGATTTCAAAGGAGAAAGTTGGAAAGTTGGGGGGTTTTGACTAAATTTTCA
The DNA here is from genome assembly GCF_000390325.3 of Nicotiana tomentosiformis. Classification (NCBI taxonomy): domain Eukaryota; kingdom Viridiplantae; phylum Streptophyta; class Magnoliopsida; order Solanales; family Solanaceae; genus Nicotiana; species Nicotiana tomentosiformis. The sequence goes on along the minus strand of NC_090812.1, from coordinate 40,720,039 downwards.
TAGAGTGAATTCTTGAGTTTTGAACATCGATTCGGAGTCGGATTTGAGTGAAACTAGTATGGTTGGACTCGTAATTGAATGGGTTGTCGGATTTTATAAGTTTTATCGGGTTCCAAAGTGCGAGCCTGGGTTTGACTTTTTGGTTGACTTTGGGCTTTTGATTAAAGATTCGACCTTTATCATTTGGAATTGTTTCCTTGGGCTTCATTTGATGTATTTGAATTGCCTTTGGCTAGTTTCGAGCTGTTCGGAGTTCGATTCCTGCAAGATGGCATGTTTGGAGCATTGTTTGTCTTGCTCGGTATTGGATTTGATTTGTTCGATATATGTAATACTTCTAAACTTGGTGCTGAGGGTATAAATCCCGAATATACGTGTTATGTGTTTGGTGTTGAGGTGACACACTTGCTAGGTGAGAGGCGTGTGGGCGTGCACCGTGTGAGTCATGACTCGGTTGTTTTTGTGGTATTGTATAGTTACCTAATCTTATTTGTAACCGTAAAATCTCTATGTGCTAGATTAATTGATCCTTGTTAGAAATCATGCGTAGGCCACATGCTGGTACTATTGGGACCCAAGGAGATTGCATGTTGAATTAATTGCTTAATTCTGAAATTTATACTCAGTCACAACTATTATTTATACATCATAGCATCACTGTTTGGGCTGATTATCATGATTCTTGTGAGCCTGAGAGACTGGAGAGATTGATGACCGAGTGAGGCCGAGGGCATGTTGTGAGTGATATTTATGGGATCGGGCTGTACGCCGCAACAAACTTTATTGATTTATGCCAGGATTTGGCTTATTATAGCGCTTGGGCTGGATCGGCCCCTCTGGTGTCTGCACATCCATAGTGGACACACTTGCTATGGATTTTTAGGCTAGATCTGTCCTGGATTCATTTGCATTAGGCTGGATCTGCCCTGGATTTATTTATGTTTGGGCTGGATATGCCTTGTACAGTACTGAGTGAGCTGAGTATTGAGCATGGTGAGTGAGAATATGAGACAGTGAGATTAAGTACCCTGAGAGTGTGAGTACATGAGTTTATCACTGAGATGTATTGAATTTGACATGCGTACTTGAGAAACTGGCATAGAAATGCATTTCCTCATGCTACCCGGTTTTGGTGACATTCATGATTTCACCTGCATAATTACACGTAGGCACAGAGATGTACTTTCCTCTTGCTATTTGAAAATAAAACATCTTATTTATTATTGAAAGATTTTTGGGAAAATCACAGTTTTTAAACTTACTCATATGTTTTTTGTGTTTTCGGTGGAAGAATTGAGATTTATTGTTATACTTAAAAAGCATGCCTATTTTCCATAACTGTGAACGAGTTGAGAATCTTATTCCTAAGTTATTTTCTTGTACCATTTTCATTATATTGTTATGAACTGTGGCTGGTTATTGGAGTTGGAATCTGACCCTTGTCCTAGTTCGTCACTTCTTTCAACCTAAGGTTAGGTTTGTTACTTATTGAGTACACGAGGTCGGTTGTACTCATACTATACTTCTGCACATTGTGTGCATATGTTGGATGCAGATGTTGCTGCGTACGGTGGGAGCTGGATCCGAAGATGTACCTGTGTTCCAGTTATGGCTATCACTTATCCTTGGTAGCATTAGATTTGAATTTTGTTCATTTACGTTTCAAAGAGATGTTGTAATTATTTCAATTCAGTCTTGTATAAATCTAAATCTTAGAAGCTCATGATTTGTACTACTAGTCCTTGAGAAATTCTTGTATAAAAGCAGTTGTATTATTAGTTCTTCTCTTAATAAATCTCATAACATTGGATAGTTGTTAATTGGCTTACCTAGGGGGTTGGGTTAGGTGCCGTCACGACTAGTTGAATTTTAGGTCGTGACAAGTTGGTATCAGAGCTCTAGGTAGTTTAGTACTATATCTGTGAGAGAATAAGAGAAGGATATATAGTACTACATCAATTGCACGATAGAATATGAAGAAAGGTAGTTTCCTAACACCATATAGCCTCTCGAAGATAAGTACAGACGTCTTCGTACCGATCCACAAGACTCTATTAGGTCTGCTCATAACTTGTGAGACCTACGTGAACTTAGTGCTCTGATACCATATTGTCACGACCAAATTTCACCTATAGGTCGTGATAGTGCCCAACACTACAGCTAGGAAAGCCAACTAATAAGTCATACGTACATTGGTTAAACTTTTATTCCAAGAAAATAATAAAATACCAACTTCTACCAATGTGTATGTGCCAAGACCCGGTGTCACAAGTGCATGAGCATCTAGTAGATTATACAAAACTTCAAATACTATCTGAAATGAAATAGACAGAATATAAATATAAGAAGAGACACTAGTAGCTGCAGAACGGCTCAGAAAGGCAGCTCACCACTATGCCTCGGTATGACGTGGGTATGTGATGATAGGTCCTCCACTAGTACCTATAACAGATACTGCACAAAAAGTGCAGCAAGTGTAGTATGAGTACGTAAACAACGTGTACCCAGTAAGTATCAAGCCTAATCTCGAAGTGGTAGAGATGAGATGGCCGACTTTGACACTCACTATGGGTCAATAATAATAACTGAAATATAATTCGAATATTTAAATCAGCATGATTTACAGAATTTACAATAATTTATTTAATCAGTAGAGATAATCAAATTCCTTTAAATGTAACAATTCTCAATATAATAATTAAATTCCTTCAATTCAGAAAAATTCTAATTTATCAATTTAAATCTCATTTACAAGAGTAACAATTAATTCCATAAACAAGCAAGAATAATAATTCATTAAATTCCAAGGATTTTTCAATTTATTAATTAGCTTCTCAAGCTGAAATAAATTATTAAAGTATCGTGTAATTATTATTATTAAGCACGATTTCTGCCGAGGATGTACAAGCCGATCCAGAGTGTCGTGAACACTGCCGAGGGACGTGCGGCGCGATCCATAGATGTATCTATCCTGCCAAGGCGTTCGGCCCGCTCCACAAGAAAGGAGGACATTTTCTTATGTGCCTCCGGAAGGACAGTATGTTTATTATAAGATAAATTTGGGAGGAGTGCAATTTCTTTTAACAATTAATTGATTTAAATAGAAAATCAAGCCTATGAGATTTCCATCCTTTAATATCTTTAGCAAACAATTCACAATATATATATATATATATATATATATATATATATATATATATATATATATATATTAATTAATCAAAGAATATAATTTACATAAGTAATACATGTTTTGAGTCCTAAACTACCCGAACTTTAGCATTAATAGTAGCTACGCATGGACTCTCGTCACCTCGTGCGTACGTAGCCCCCACAATAATTATTTAATCTTAATCACCTATGAGGTAATTTCCCCCTCACAAGATTAGACAAGAGACTTACCTCGTCTTGCTCCAATTTAATCCACTATAAGGCCTTTTTCACGATTATCCAACTTCGTCTGGCTCGAATCTGGCCAAAATAATTCGATACAATTACTAAATATTATAGGAATCAATTTTATAAGAAAATACTACATTTTAAAGAAAAGATCCGAAATTAATTAAAAATTTGCCCGCGGGGCCCACATCTCGGAATCCGACAAAACTTATGAAATCCGATAACCCATTCAATTACGAGTCCAACCATACCAGTTTCACTCAAATTCAACTCCGAATCGATACCGAAATCTCAAAATTTTGTTTCTATGAGATTTCTAAACTTTTTCCAAATTTCAATCTCAAAACACTAATTAAATTGTGAAAACAATAATATATTCGTGTATATTTATCAAATCCGAGTTAGAATCACTTACCCCAAATGTCTTTTCTTGAAAATCTGTCAAAAGTCGCCTCTGTTCAAGCTCAAATTTGTCAAAAATGGCAAATGGGTTGAATGCCTCTGTTTTTATAACTTACAAATCTGCCCAGTTCGATCTTGGGAGCTCGATCTGTCCAGTTCGATCTTGGGAGCTCGATCTGTCCAGTTCGATCTTGGGAGCTCGATCTGTCCAGCTCGTTCTTGGGAGCTCGATCTCGGGAGCTCGTTCTTGGGAGCTCGATCTCGGGAGCTCGTTCTTGGGAGCTCGATCTCGGGAGCTCGATCTTTGGTCACTTACCCCAAATGTCTTTCCTTGAAAATCTGTCAAAAGTCGCCTCTGTTCAAGCTCAAATTTGTCAAAAATGGCAAATGGGTTGAATGCCTCTGTTTTTATAACTTACAAATTTGCCTAGTTCGATCTTGGGAGCTCGATCTGTCCAGTTCGATCTTGGGAGCTCGATCTCGGAAGCTCGTTCTTGGGAGCTCGATCTCGGGAGCTCGATCTTTGGAGCTCGATTTTTGTCAGGGACCTCGATTTTGTCAGGGGGTTCGAGTTGTCAGGGTCCTCGATTTTGTCTGGGACCTCGATTTTTGTTAGGGGTTCGATTTTTTTCAGGCAGCTCAATTTTGACAGGCAGCCCGATTTTGACAGCATTTCCAGCAGAAAAATTGCAGCAGCTTTTGCAGCAGCTAAGTCCTACTTTTGATCCGTTAACCATCCGAAACTCACCCGTGGCCCTCGGGACCTCAACCCAAAACACCAACAGTCTTAAAACATCATACAAACTTATTTGAAACCTCAAATCACATCAAACAACGCTAAAATCACGAATCATGCTCCAATTCAAGCTTAATGATACTTAGAATTTTCAACTTCTATATTCGATGTCGAAACCTATCAAATCAACTCCGATTGACCTCAAATTTTACACACAAGTCATAAATTACATAATGGAGCTATGAAAATTTTCAGAACTGTATTCCGACTCCGGTATCAAAAAGTCAACTCCCCAGTCAAACTTTCAAACTTTAAATTCCCATTTTAGCTATTTCAAGCCTAATTTCACTACGGACTTCCAAATAAAATTTCGATCACGCTCCTAAGTCCAAAATCACCATACGGAGCTGTTGGAATCATCAAAATTCTATTCCGGGGTCGTTTTCTCAAAATGTTGACCGAAGTCAAACTTAGCACTTTAAGGCCAACTTAAGGAACCAAGTGTTCTGGTTTCACCTCAAACACTTCCAAATCCCGAACCAACCATCCCCGCAAGTCATAAATCATTACAAGCACCTACGGAAAGTTTTATTTTAGGGAACGGGGTTCTAAAAGTTAAAATGACCGGTTGGGTCATTATATTCTCCACCTCTTAAACAAACGTTCGTCCTCGAACGGGTTTAGAATTATACCTGAAGTGCTGAATAAGTCTGGATATCTGCTTCGCATGCTTTCCTCGGTTTTCCAAGTCGCTTCCTCGACTGGTTGGCCCCTCCACTGGACTTTTACTGCAGAAATCCTCTTGGATCTCAACTGGCAAATCTGTTTATCAACAATGGCAATTTAGACACCGAGGTACATACTCAACTATGTCCTTTTTCATTCGTCGCCACCAATAATGTTGCCTCAAGTCACGATACATCTTAGTAGCACCTGGATGAATAGAATATCGAGAACTGTGTGTCTCTTCCAAGATCTTTTTCCTCAGCCCATCCACATTAGGAACACATAGACGATCCTGGAGTCGCAGAACACCATCCACTCTAATAGTAACTTCCTTGGTATCACCTCGTAGTACCGTTTCACGAATAACCACCAGGTGTGGGTCATCATACTGGCGAGCCTTGATCTGCTCCAATAGTGAAGATTGGGCTACAACACATGCAAGAACTCGGTTGGGCTCTGAAATGTCCAGCCTCACAAGTCTGTTAGCCAAGGACTGAATATCTGAGGCTAATGGCCTTTTATCTGCTGAAATGAAACCCAAACTACCCATACTCTCTGCCTTTCTGCTCAAGGCATCTGCAACCACATTTTCTTTGCCCGGATGATACAAGATAGTAATATCATAATCTTTTAGTAACTCCAGCCATCTGCGTTGTCACAAATTTAGGTCCCTCTACTTGAAAAAATGCTGCAAACTGCGATGATCAGTGTAAACTTCACAAGATACCCCATAAAGATAATGCCTCCAATTCTTAAGAGTGTGAACAATCGCAGCTAACTCCAAATCATGTACCAGATAATTCTTTTCGTGGGGCTTCAGCTGACGTGAAGCATATGCAATAACTTGCCCTTCCTGCATCAATACACAACCCAAGCTAACGCGCGAAGCGTCGCAATACACTGTATACATCCCCAAACCGGAAGGCAACACTAACACTGGTGCTGTATTCAATGATGTCTTGAGCTTCTGAAAGCTCACCTCACAATCATCGGACCATCGGAATGGGGCACCCTTCTGGGTTAATTTGGTCAAAGGTGCTGCAATAGATGAAAAACCTTCCACGAACCGACGATAATAACCTGCCAAACCTAGAAAACTCCTGATCTCAGTCGCCGAAGTGGGACGATGCCAATTCTGAACTGCCTCAATCTTTTTGGGATCAACTTTAATACCTTCGCCCGATACAATATGTCCCAAAAATGCTACAGACTTAAGCCAGAACTCACATTTAGAGAACTTAGCATATAGCTTTTGTTCCCGCAATGTTTGAAGCACTAATCTCATATGCTGCTCATGTTCCTCCTTACTGCGCGAATAGATTAATATGTCATCAATGAAGACAATGACAAACAAATCAATATATGGCATAAATACCTTGTTCATCAGATCCATAAATGCTGCCGGGGCATTAGTTAAATCAAAAGACATTACCAGAAACTCATAATGACCATATCTAGTACGGAAAGCAGTCTTCGGAACATCCGAATCCCGAATCTTCAATTGATGGTACCCCGACCTCAAGTCGATCTTAGAGAATACCCTAGCACCCTGCAACTGGTCAAATAGATCATCAATACGCGGCAACGGGTACTTGTTCTTAATAGTGGCTTTGTTCAATTGGCGATAATCAATACACATTCGCATTGTTCCATCCTTCTTTTTCACAAATAATACTGGTGCACCCCAAGGCGATACACTCGGTCTGACGAACCCTTTGGCTAGTAACTCTTCAAGCTATTCTTTCAATCCTTTCAATTCTTTCGGAGCCATGCGATACGATGGGATAGATATAGGCTGGGTATCTGAAGCCAAGTAAATACAGAAATCAATATCACGATCAAGTGGCATACCTGGAAGATCTGACGGGAATACATCGGGGAACTCCTGAACTATAGGCACTAAATCAATAGCCGAAGTCTCTGTAGTAGTATCCCGAACATAGGCTAGATAAGCCAAACAACCCTTCTCAACCATGTGTTGAGCCTTTATAAAATAAATAACTCGATTAAATGAACTAATAGGCGAACCTTTCCACTCCAGCTTAGGCAATGCTGGAATAGCCAAGGTAACAGTCTTGGCATGACAATCTAGAATAGCATGATATGGAGATAACCAGTCCATACCCAGAATAATTTCAAAATCGGTCATCTCAAGCGATAGGAGATCTGCTCTAGTTTCATAACCACAGAATGTAATAATACAGGACCGGTAGATCCGGTTCACAACAACAGAATCGCCCACAGGAGTGGACATATATACAAGAGTACTCAAGGACTCACGAGAAACACCCAGGAATGGAGCAAATAGAGATGACACATATGAATACGTAGATCCTGGATCAAATAATACTGAGGCATCTTTGCCACAAATAGAAATAATACCTGTAATCACAGCATCTGAGGCCTCTGCATCTGGTCTAGCCGGAAAAGCATAGAACCGAGCTAGAGCGCCAACTGTCTGGCCTCCGCCTGGCTGACCTCCACCTCTAGGACGACCCCTACACACCTGTCCTCCACCTCTGGGTGGTCGGACTTCTGGTGGAGCAACTGGTCCGGTAAGCATAGGCTGCTGACCCTGCTGTACTGGTCTACCTCGAAGCCTGGGTCAAAACCTCCGCATGTGACTAGGATCCCCGCACTCGTAACAACTCTTCGGTGCGATGGGCTGCTGACTAAGTGTCTGGCCCTGGGGACCTAAATACCCACTGGGAGGATCCTGAATAGCTGGTGGGCGGTAAGAACTCTCTGGGATAGCACTGAGATAAGGTCGCACTGGAGCATCTTGAGGAGGTGGTGGTGCTGGATATGGGGGTCTGCTGGACTGTCCCCTCACGAACTGACTTCTGCCCCCGGACGGAGCACCTCTAAACTCTCCAGAGTACCTGAACCGCTTATCTCTCATAATCTGCTCTCAGCTCCGCTGAGGTACACCCTCAATCCTCCGGGCTATATCTACAACTCGCTCATAAGAAGTACCCATCTCAACCTCTTGAGCCATAGTGGCCTGAATACCAGTATGTAAACCGGCTAGAAACCTTCGCACTCTCTCCGCCTCAGTAGGGAGTATCATTAGTGCATGGCGAGATAATTCAGAAAACCTCGCCTCATAATCAGTCACTGACATCTGACCCTGCTGGAGCTGCTCAAACTGAAACCGCAACTCTTCCCTCTGGGAGGATGGAATATACCTGTCCAAGAAGATACGGGTGAACTTGTCCCAAGTCATGGGAGGAGAATCTGCTGGTCTGCCAAGAGCATAAGACTGCCACCATCTACGGGCTCTACCCTCTAGCTGAAAAGTAGCGAAATCAACCCCATGGGATTCCAATATCCTCACGTTGTACAGTCTATCCTTGCAACGATCAATGAAATCCTGTGGATCCTCATGTCGCTCACCCCCGAAGACAGGAGGATGTAGTCTAGTCCATCTGTTCAATAGTTTCTGAGGATCGGCGGCTACAGCTGGCCTGGGCTCAGGTATAGCTACTGCCACTGGCTGGACTCCACCCACGGGTAGTGCACCCTGGGTCTGATATACAACAGCTGCTTGTCCATGAGCCTGCGCGGTAGGGGTCTGTGCTCCCCCGCCCGCCTGAGATGTGGCTGGGTCTGCCAGAAATAAACCGGCCTGAGTCATATTATCCATGAATCGCAGCATACGACCCATGACATCCTGAAATCCTGGTGCAGATGTGAAGTCCACCGGAGCTGGCTCTGCCACAGGCACCTCACCGGAATAGTCATGGGACGTCCTCGCCCTCTACCACGGGCTGGAGCCCTCCCTCGGCCTCTAGCAACTGGGGGAGTAGCTCTTCCCTGGTCTGGAATCTCATTAGAGCGTGTTCTCACCATCTGTAAGAGAATAAGAGAAGGATATTTAGTACTACATCAATTGCATGATAGAATATGAAGAAAGGTAGTTTCCTAACACCATATAGCCTCTCGAAGATAAGTACAGACGTCTCCGTACCGATCCCCAAGACTCTATTAGGTCTGCTCATAACTTGTGAGACCTACATGAACCTAGTGCTCTGATACCATATTGTCACGACCCAATTTCACCTATAGGTCGTGATGGTACCCAACACTACAGCTAGGCAAGCCAACTAATAAGTCATACGTACATTGGTTAAACTTTTATTCCAAGAAAATAATAAAATACCAACTTCTACCAATGTGTGTGTGTCAAGACCCGATGTCACAAGTGCATAAGCATCTAGTAGATTATACAAAACTCCAAATACTGTCTGAAATGAAATAGACAGAATATAAATATAAGAAGAGACACTGGTAGCTGCAGAATGGCTCAGAAAGGCAGCTCACCACTATACCTCGGGATGACGTGGGTATGTGATGATAGGTCCTCCACTAGTACCTGTCTCAGATCCTGCACAAAAAGTGCAGCAAGTATAGTATGAGTACGTAAACAACGTGTACCCAGTAAGTATCAAGCCTAATCTCGAAGTGGTAGAGACGAGATGGCCAACTTTGATACTCACTATGGGTCAATAATAATAACTGAAATATAACTAGAATATTTAAATCAGCATGATTTACAGAATTTACAATAATTTATTTAATCTGCAGAGATAATCAAATTCCTTTAAATGTAACAATTCTCAATATATTAATTAAATTCCTTCAATTCAGAAAAATTCTAATTTATCAATTTAAATCTCATTTACAGGAGTAATAATTAATTTCATAAACAAGCAAGAATAATAATTCATTAAATTTCAAGGATTTTTTAATTTATTAATTAGCTTCTCAAGCTGAAATAAATTATTAAAGTATCGTGTAATTATTATTATTAAGCATGATTTCTGCCGAGGACGTACGGCCCGATCCAGAGTGTCGTGTATACTGCCAAGGGACGTGCGGCGCGATCCATAGATGCATCTATCCTGCCGAGGCGTTCGGCCCGCTCCACAAGAAAGGAGGACATTTTCTTATGTGCCTCCAGAAGGATAGTATGTTTATTATAAGATAAATTTGGGAGGAGAACAATTTCTTTTAACAATTAATTGATTTAAATAGAAAATCAAGCCTATGAGATTTTCATCCTTTAATATCTTTATCAAACAATTCACAATATATATATATATATATATATATATATATATATATATATATATATATATATATATATATATATATGTGTGTGTGTGTGTGTGTGTGTGTATTATATGTATATGGGATATGGAAAAACACAATTTACACAAGTATATATATATATATATATATATATATATATATATATATATATATATATATATATATATATATATATATATATATGTGTGTGTGTGTGTGTGTGTGTGTGTGTGTGTGTGTGTGTGTGTGTGTGTGTATATATATTATCAATTAATATTAATTAATCAAAGAATACAATTTACACAAGTAATACATGCTTTGAGTCCTAAACTAACTTTAGCATTAATAGTAGCTACGCACGGACTCTCGTCACCTCGTGCATATGTAGCCCCCACAATTAGCAATAATTATTTAATCTTAATCACCTATGAGGTAATTTCCTCCTCACAAGATTAGACAAGAGACTTATCTCGTCTTGCTCTAATTTAATCCACTATAAGGCCTTTATCATGATTATCCAACTCCGTCTGGCTCGAATCTAGCCAAAATAATTCGATACAATCACTAAATATTATAGAAATTAATTCTATAAGAAAATACTACATTTTAAAGAAAAGATCCGAAATTAATTAAAAATTCGCCTGCGGGGCCCACATCTCGGAATCCGGCGAAAGTTATGAAATCCGACAACCCATTCAATTACGAGTCCAATCATACCAGTTTCACTCAAATCCGACTCCGAATCGATACCGAAATCTCAAAATTTCGTTTCTATGAGATTTCTAAACTTTTTCCAAATTTCAATCTCAAAACACTAATTAAATTGTGAAAACAATAATATATTCGTGTATATTTATCAAATCCGAGTTAGAATCACTTACCCCAAATGTCTTTCCTTGAAAATCTGTCAAAAGTCGCCTCTGTTCAAGCTTAAATTTGTCAAAATGGCAAATGGGTTGAATGCCTTTGTTTTTATAATTTACAAATCTGCCCAGTTCGATCTTGGGAGCTTGATTTGTCCAGTTCGATCTTGGTAGCTCGATCTATCCAGTTCGATCTTGGGAGCTCGATCTGTCCAGTTCGATCTTGGGAGTTCGATCTCGGGAGCTCGATTTTGTCAGGGGGTTCGAGTTGTCAGGGTCCTCGATTTTGTCAGGGACCTCGATTTTTGTCAGGGGTTCGGTTTTTGTCAGGCAGCTCGATTTTGACAGGCAGCCCGATTTTGACAGCATTTTCAGTAGAAAAATTACAGCAGTTTTTGCAGCAGCTAAGTCCTACTTTTGATCCGTTAACCATCCGAAACTCACCCGAGACCCTCGGGACCTCAACCCAAAACAACAACAAGTCCTAAAATATCATACAAACTTATTTGAAACCTCAAATCACATCAAACAACGCTAAAATCACGAATCATGCTCCAATTCAAGCTTAATGAAACTTAGAATTTTCAACTTCTACATTCGATGTCGGAACCTATCAAATCAACTCCGATTGACCTCAAATTTTACACACAAGTCATAAATTATATAATGGAGCTATGAAAATTTTCGGAACTGGATTCCGACTCCGGTATCAAAAAGTCAACTCCCCGGTCAAACTTTCAAACTTTAAATTCCCATTTTAGCCATTTCAAACCTAATTTCACTACGGACTTCCAAATAAAATTTCGATCACGTTCCTAAGTCCAAAATCACCATACGGAACTGTTGGAATCATTAAAATTCTATTCCGGGATCGTTTTCTCAAAATGTTGACCGAAATCAAACTTAGCACTTTAAGGCCAACTTAAGGAACCAAGTGTTCCGGTTTCACCTCAAACACTTTCAAATCCCGAACCAACCATCCCCGCAAGTCATAAATCATTACAAGCACCTACAGAAAATTTTATTTTAGGGAACGAGATTCTAAAAGTTAAAATGATCGGTTGGGTTATTACACCTCCCTAGACCCCACTAATATTAATTTACTGGTTGTTGTTGTGTTTTTTCTTTTCTTTTTTGTACTAGTAGTCGTTGTTCAGTGATTTGTTATGTTATATGGGTTGAAATTGTATCAGAGTTTCATTATTATATAAAAATATATAATAAAATTGACGTCTGGTTATGTTAGTAGAGTTGAAATTGTATGAGAGTTTCAGTAATATATAAAAATATATGATAAATTGAAGTCTCTTGTGAAAAGCTCTCCAAGATTATATTAGAACTAGGAAATTTGCCGTTGTAAAAGACACACATTTATGTAAAAATAATATTTTTATAAATTTTGTGGAGATAGAATAGATACTTTTTTTCAGTATATATATGCAAAAAAACTGAAATCACAAATATACATGCATTTAGTAAAGTTAGAGCTCAAATAAACCACTACATATATTATTATCAAAAATCTTGTAAAGCGAAAAAGGGGAAATTTTTATTTGTGTGTGTGAGAGGGGGGGCCTTTTCATTTTTATTCCTTAATCTTCCTCTAAATAAAACCCTATTGCTGACTTTGCCTTGGTCGTCTATTATTATTATTATTATTATTATTATTATTATTATTATTATTATTATTATTATTATTATTATTATTATTATTATTTTCATTCTTTTTCTACTGCTATTTCTTATATGACATTGTTTTGTTCCCTTCCTTTTATTTTCTCCCTCTCTCGTACGTTATTTTTAAAAAGAAAAATATTTTCCCCCTTCTTTATGCTTAAAAATTTCTATTCTCTTCTGTTAATGTTATACACGAATTCAAATAATTGTTGCTTTCTTTTTCAATATTCCTTGAACTCATCTTAACTTAAACAGACTCTATAAATTAAGAGAATATGCAAAAAAAAAATATAACAGATAGAATTTGATAATGCAAGAACAATGTTAAGATATGCCTGATCAATAAATGAGTTCATATGACCAATACCAAAAAATGAAGAGCATTAATTGGGTATAGTTTTTGAAAAACGAACTAATATTGCTCAATAACTATTAAGATAGACAAACCGAAACAACTCTTTTGTCAACTTTCTCTACTTTTCGCAGTAAATGTATCATTCTAAACTCTTCTTCGCACTAAAATATTTCTTTGAGATTGGGAGCAAATGGAGAGATCTTAGATGAAAATATAAAGTTTTACAAAATAATTATGCAGAACTTGAAATAAAGATGAAGGAAAGTCAAATGAAAATAACAAATCATGGCACCAATTTCGATGATGGAATCAAATTGAAATTTTTGTCACTATTTTTCTTATTTATTTTTCTCTTTCCCTTCTTTCTTCTTTTCTTCGTTTCTTTCTTTTGTTTTCTAAAACACATCTGGCCTCTAATCTAACTAAAATATTCCTTTTTCACTTTTCTTATCAAAGCCCTTCTTCGCATCAGAAAGAGAATATTCCTCTCAATTAAGCACTATTATCTACATGACCTGTAAAGAGGTGCACTATTATCTCAATTAAGCAGTATTATCTACATAAAAATACATGACCACTATTACGCGTGCCAAAAATAAAAAGGAAAACAAAATGCTTGTCCAATACAATAAAATTACTACAAGAGAAATAAAAAAGAGTTAAATGAAAATGGATTCAAATACTATACGAAATTAACACACTTCATGCCGACCATTGTCTCCTCGTCCTCGCTAATATATATGCAGTAAATTGCATCTAAGCAGAAAAATTTCCTTATATCATATTTTTGCAAAATCAAAAGCATAGATACATGCAAAAGACAAAGGGTAATGCAAGTGTTTTTATTTTTTGGTTGAAAGAAACCATGTTACAATTTTATTCATTAGTGAAATATAAAAAGACATCAAACAACATCAAAAGATTCGATCTTCACTTGCCTTTCAAAGAGTTATTTGTCATGAAAGCAAGCCGAATTTTATTAATTTGTGTCTTTCTTTGGGAAAACATCCGGACCAAATTTAGCTTAAGCTATGATTTTACAGCGGTTTACCAAGAAGATTAGTGATGGGCATCCAATGCATATAGCTTGAATGTTGCAGTCCGATCAAAGTGTTCGATTATGATTTTCATTTCTCACTTTTGGCAGAGGAGTTAGTTGATAGTACAAGCCCTAACTCCTTTAATAGAAGGGAACCGCTACTTTCTTTACGGTTTCTTTTGAAACGTCCCTTAGGCCTCATTTTTTTTTTTTAAGATTAAGACGTCTGAATCTGAATACACGTCTGCATATCAAAATGTGTATTAAGATTAAGACATTTGAATCTGAATACACATCTGAATATTTTCGGAGGAAAAGGTTTTCAGCTGCGGTACATTACTTATTAACCTTCACAAAATCGAATGTTTTCGGTTTAATAAGATCTAGCTCATTGAACTCAAAAAGGTAAACAAAATAAATATGTTCTATGTCACGACCAATCTAATCCATCCATAAATACTACATGTTTATTAATGCACTGCTACTCGGGCAAGATAAAAGCAAAACACGCCCATATGAGTGTATCAATTGCATATAATGACTTTGATACTCCATATAATGCCAAATGATACAGAAATACATGAGATTCAAACCAAATTTACATGCCTATAATCAGTGAATATATCTAAGAAATAATTAACATACACAATTTTGAAACATATGGAGTTTTGAAGGTTTAAACTGCCAACCAGATAGGATACCATCAGATGCGTGCCAAGAAGAAGGTTCTGTATACCACAACACAAAATATTACAGTGGAAGTTGGAAATATTTCACTAAATAATAGTGTTATAGTTGGGTGTTTACCTCAAAAATTGGCTATCTTCAATATGTGAATGGACTTCATAAATATGTGGTGCAACATTGCGGGTGTTAAAACCAAAAGATATGAAGATTAGATATATTTTGTTAGTGAGATGGACATCACATTTATTTTTTTTAAAAAGAGTGTGTCGTAAAAGAATTGTTTCTTATCGAAGTCATTGGTTTGATAGGCCTTCTCGATTTTCCTGCCTAATTCCATCAAACTTCAAAATCAATTTCAACTGCATAAGGTAAATTAAAACCTTGTTAAAGTTTTTCCTGCCTAATTCCATCAACTATAAAACCAATCTCTCAATTGCATAAGGTAAATGAAAACCTTGTTAAATTTTGACATTTCTGCAATATTTTACATAACCTCTTTTGGCCGAGTAATATAGGAAACATTTGTTATCCGTACATAATTTTTTTTGTTTCACCTACTTCATCTGCTTCTTCTCGTTTTTACTTTTCCAGGGCCCTACTGCACCATTGAAGGAAAGAAGAAAAAAAGAAAAAAGTTAGATAATGATCAGAAGGTGGAAATTCGACCATCTATATGTATGAGCATGCAAATGAATGGGTCGATGAGAAAACATTGGACTCAGATGAAGAAGATGATTGACTTTTTTGACGGAGTTTTAGGGGCCAAAACTTGGCTTAGAGGAAGTTTTCGTTTGGCAGAAAACGCTGGCGTAAGTTATCAGAAAAGAAAAAAGAAATGGGCTTTTAAACTAAACATGACAAAATTAAAACGAAATTGAGGAAGAAAATTCTTTGGAGAACTACAAATGATATTAAGAAAGCGCAAAGGAAATAAATTAGGGTTTTACCTACTGAAATTGTTCTTTGTAAGCAGAGAGAGCCAAAGTCAATTGTTCCATGCTAACTACAACGCAGTACTAACGATTTCATATAACTAACGAAATATTTCAGGATTTTCGTTGACGAATTAGATTCTCATGAGTGAACCGCGGAGAGAGGAAGAAATTGTCGTAGTTGGGGTAAAAATCTAGATAGAAAGTGACGAAGAAAATGACTTTTCAGCCGAGGAAGTGACTGTTCATCAGGGAAAGGAACTTTTAACTTTTTTAAAAAGATCAATGACTAAATCTATATTTTTAAAAGGAAAATAAATGAGAAAATAGTGAAATAGTCCTTCAAATCTAATAAAGTGCCATATCACCTAAACAATAACAACTATAAAGAAGCTCCAAATTGGACTAACCCCTAAAACATAAAACTTCAAGAAACCTTCCACCATACTACTCCCTTCTTCTGCTCCCATGTTTCCCTCATTTCTACTTCAATAACTTCATCTTTCTTCTCACCTTAAACAATTTCATTTTCCTGATTTTCTTTTACAGAATCACACCAACACTCTTCCTATACTTTCTGCTTTACACTTTCTATTTCTTCAATTTCTCCAAAACCCACATGTAATTTTGAGTTTTTCAACTTAAACCTAATTGTTGCCTTCTTTACCTTGGTAGTTATCACATCAAATAACTTCTTGACTTCACCATCAAGAATTCCGAATACAGAGATACATGAAACAGCAATGAATCTAAGAGAGATAAGCAAACACAACATTAGGAAAAAGGGAGATTTACCTTTGGCGTTTAGCAGGGCAAAGTTTTCAGTTGCGGTACATTACTTATTAACCTTCATAAAATCGAACGTTTTCGGTTTAATAAGATCTAGCTCGTTGAACTCAAAAAAGTAAACAAAATAAATATGTTTTATGTCACGACTAATCTAATCCATCCATAAATACTACATGCTTATCAATGCACTGCTACTTGGGCAAGATAAAAGCAAAACACGCCCATGTGAGTCTATCAATTGCATATACTGACTTTGATACTCCATATAATGCCAAATGATACAGAAATACATCAGATTCAAACCAAATTTACACGCCTATAATCAGTGAATATATCTAAGAAATAATTAACATACACAATTTTAAAACATATGGAGTTTTGAAGGCTTAAACAGCCAACCAGATAGGATACCATCAGACGCGTGCCAAGAAGAAGGTTCTGTATACCACAACAACAAACAGTACAGTGGAAGTATGAAAAATTTCACTAAATAATAGTGTGATAGTTGGATGTTTACCTCAAAAATAGACTATCTTCAATATGTGAATGGACTTCATAAATATGTGGTGCAACATTGCGGGTGTTAAAACCAAAGGATCTGAAGATTAGATATATTTTGTTAGCGAGATGGACATCACCTTTATTTTTTTAAAAAAGAGTGTGTCGTAAATGAATATTTTCTTATCGGAGTCATTGGTTTGATAGGCCTTCTCGATTTTTCTGCCTAATTCCATCAAACTTCAAAATCAATTTTAATTGCATAAGGTAAATTAAAACCTTGTTAAAGTTTTCCCTGCCTAATTCTATCGACTATAAAACCAATCTCTCAATTGAATAAGGTAAATGAAAATCATGTTAAATTTTGGCATTTATGCAATATTTGACATAACCTCTTTTGGCCGAGTAATATAGGCAACATTTGTGACGGAGTTTTAGGGGCCAAAACATGGTTTAGAGGAAGTTTTTGTTTGGCAGAAATCGTTGGCGTAAGTTATCAGAAAAGAAAAAAGAAAAGAGCTTTTAAACTAAACATGGCAAAATTAAAACGAAATTGAGGAAGAAAATTCTTCGGAGAACTATAAATGATATTAAGAAAGCGCAGAGGGAATAAATTAGGGTTTTACCTGCTGAAATTATTCTTTGTAAGCAGAGAGAGCCAAAGTCAATTGTTCCATGTTAACTACAACGCAGTACTTACGATTTCATAAAACTAACGAAATATTTCAGGATTTTCGTTGACGAATTCGATTATCATGATTGAATCGGGGAGAGAGGAAGAAATTGTCGTAGTTGAAGTAAAAATCTAGATAGAAAGTGACGAAGAAAATGACTTTTTCAGAAGAAGAAGCGACTGTTCAGCAGGGAAAGCGACTTTTAACTTTTTTAAAAAAATCAATGACTAAATCTATATTTTTAAAAGGAAAATAAATGAGAAAATAGTTAAATAGTGCTTCAAATCTAATAAAGTACCACATCACCTAAACAATAACAATTATAAAGAAGCTCCAAATTGGACTAACCCGTAAAACATAAAACTTCAAGAAACATTCCACCATACTACTCCCTTCTTATACTCCCGTGTTTGTCTCATTTCTACTTCAATAACTTTATCTTTCTTCTCACCTTCAACAATTTCATTTTCCTGATTTTCTTTTACAGAATCACACCAACACTCTTCCTATACTTTCTGCTTTACACTTTCTATTTCTTCAATTTCTCCAAAACCCATATGCAATTTTGAGTTTTCCATCTTAAACCTAATTGTTGCCTTCTTTCCCTTGGTAGTTATCACATCAAATAACTTCTCGACTTCACCATCAAGAATTTCAAATACAGAGATACATGAAACGCCAATGAAATTAAGAGAGATAAGCAAACACAAAATTAGGAAAAAAAGGAGATTTACCTTTGGCGTTTAGCAAGGCAAAGTTTTCAGTTGCGGTACATTACTTATTAACCTTCATAAAATCGAATATTTTCGGTTTAATAAGATCTAGCTCATTGAACTCAAAAAGGTAAACAAAATAAATATGTTCTATGTCACGACCAATCTAATCCATCCATAAATACTACATGTTTATCAATGCACTGCTACTTGGGCAAGATAAATGCAAAACACGCCCATATGAGTGTATCAATTGCATATAATGACTTTGATACTCCATATAATGCCAAATGATACAGAAATACATTAGATTCAAACAAAATTTACATGCCTATAATCAGTGAATATATCTAAGAAATAATTAACATACACAATTTTAAAACATATGGAGTTTTGAAGGTTTAAACTGCCAACCAGATAGGATACCATCAGACGCGTGCCAAGAAGAAGGTTCTGTATACCACAACAACAAACATTACAGTGGAAGTTGGAAAACTTTCACTAAATAATAGTGTTACACTTGGATGTTTACCCCAAAAATAGACTATCTTCAATATGTGAATGGACTTCATAAATATGTGGTACAATATTGCGGGTGTTAAAACCAAAAGATCTGAAGATTACATATATTTTGTTAGCAAGATGGACATCACATTTATTTATTTTTTTAAAAAGAGTGTGTCGTAAAAGAATAGTTTCTTATCGGAGTCATTGGTTTGATAGGGCTTCTCGATTTTCCTGCCTAATTCCATCAAACTTCAAAATCAATTTCAATTGCATAAGGTAAATTAAAATCTTGTTAAAGTTTTTCCTGCCTAATTCTATCAACTATAAAACCAATCTCTCAATTGAATAAGGTAAATGAAAACCATGTTAAATTTTGGCATTTATGCAATATTTGACATAACCTCTTTTGGCCGAGTAATATAGGTAATATTTGTTATCCGTACATAATTTTTTTTAGTTTCACCTACTTCATGTGCTTCTTCTCGTTTTTACTTTTTCAGGGCCCTATTGCACCATTAAAGGAAATCAGAAAAAAAAAGAAAAAGTTAGATAATGATCAGAAAGTGGAAATTCGACCATCTATATGTATGAGAATGCAAATGAATGGGTCGATAAGAAAACATTGGACTCAGATGAAGAAGATGATTGACTTTTGTGACGGAGTTTTAGGGGCCAAAACTTGGATTAGAGAAAGTTTTCGTTTGACAAAAAACGTTGGCGTAAGTTATCAGAAAAGAAAAAAGAAAAGAACTTTTAAACTAAACATGGCAAAATTAAAACGAAATTGAGGAAGAAAATTCTTCAGAGAACTACAAATGATATTAAGAAAGCGTAGAGGGAATAAATTAGGGTTTTACCTGCTGAAGTTGTTCTTTGTAAGCAGAGAGAGCCAAAGTCAATTGTTCCATGCTAACTACAACGCAGTACTTACGATTTCATAAAACTAACAAAATATTTCAGGATTTTCGTTGACGAATTAGATTCTCATGAGTGAACCGCGGAGAGAGGAAGAAATTGTCGTAGTTGGGGTAAAAATCTAGATAGAAAGTGACGAAAAAAATGACTTTTCAGCAGAGGAAGTGACTGTTCATCAGGGAAAGGAACTTTTAACTTTTTTAAAAAGATCAATGACTAAATCTATATTTTTAAAAGGAAAATAAATGAGAAAATAGTGAAATAGTCCTTCAAATCTAATAAAGTGCCATATCACCTAAACAATAACAACTATAAAGAAGCTCCAAATTGGACTAACCCCTAAAACATAAAACTTCAAGAAACCTTCCATCATACTACTCCCTTCTTCTGCTCCTATGTTTCCCTCATTTCTACGTCAATAACTTCATCTTTCTTCTCACCTTCAACAATTTCATTTTCTTGATTTTCTTTTACAGAATCACACCAACACTCTTCCTATACTTTCTGCTTTACACTTTCTATTTCTTCAATTTCTCCAAAACCCACATGTAATTTTGAGTTTTTCAACTTAAACCTAATTGTTGCCTTCTTTACCTTGGTAGTTATCACATCAAATAACTTCTTGACTTCACCATCAAGAATTCCGAATACAGAGATACATGAAACAGCAATGAATCTAAGAGAGATAAGCAAACACAACATTAGGAAAAAGGGAGATTTACCTTTGGCGTTTAGCAGGGCAAAGTTTTCAGTTGCGGTACATTACTTATTAACCTTCATAAAATCGAACGTTTTCGGTTTAATAAGATCTAGCTCGTTGAACTCAAAAAAGTAAACAAAATAAATATGTTCTATGTCACGACTAATCTAATCCATCCATAAATACTACATGTTTATCAATGCACTGCTACTTGGGCAAGATAAAAGCAAAACACGCCCATATGAGTATATCAATTGCATATACTGACTTTGATACTCCATATAATGCCAAATGATACAGAAATACATCAGATTCAAACAAAATTTACATGCCTATAATCAGTGAATATATCTAAGAAATAATTAACATACACAATTTTAAAACATATGGAGTTTTGAAGGTTTAAACTGCCAACCAGATAGGATACCATCAGACGCGTGCCAAGAAGAAGGTTCTGTATACCACAACAACAAACATTACAGTGGAAGTTGGAAAACTTTCACTAAATAATAGTGTTACACTTGGATGTTTACCCCAAAAATAGACTATCTTCAATATGTGAATGGACTTCATAAATATGTGGTACAATATTGCGGGTGTTAAAACCAAAAGATCTGAAGATTACATATATTTTGTTAGCAAGATGGACATCACATTTATTTATTTTTTTAAAAAGAGTGTGTCGTAAAAGAATAGTTTCTTATCGGAGTCATTGGTTTGATAGGGCTTCTCGATTTTCCTGCCTAATTCCATCAAACTTCAAAATCAATTTCAATTGCATAAGGTAAATTAAAATCTTGTTAAAGTTTTTCCTGCCTAATTCTATCAACTATAAAACCAATCTCTCAATTGAATAAGGTAAATGAAAACCATGTTAAATTTTGGCATTTATGCAATATTTGACATAACCTCTTTTGGCCGAGTAATATAGGTAATATTTGTTATCCGTACATAATTTTTTTTAGTTTCACCTACTTCATGTGCTTCTTCTCGTTTTTACTTTTTCAGGGCCCTATTGCACCATTAAAGGAAATCAGAAAAAAAAAGAAAAAGTTAGATAATGATCAGAAAGTGGAAATTCGACCATCTATATGTATGAGAATGCAAATGAATGGGTCGATAAGAAAACATTGGACTCAGATGAAGAAGATGATTGACTTTTGTGACGGAGTTTTAGGGGCCAAAACTTGGATTAGAGAAAGTTTTCGTTTGACAAAAAACGTTGGCGTAAGTTATCAGAAAAGAAAAAAGAAAAGAACTTTTAAACTAAACATGGCAAAATTAAAACGAAATTGAGGAAGAAAATTCTTCAGAGAACTACAAATGATATTAAGAAAGCGTAGAGGGAATAAATTAGGGTTTTACCTGCTGAAGTTGTTCTTTGTAAGCAGAGAGAGCCAAAGTCAATTGTTCCATGCTAACTACAACGCAGTACTTACGATTTCATAAAACTAACAAAATATTTCAGGATTTTCGTTGACGAATTAGATTCTCATGAGTGAACCGCGGAGAGAGGAAGAAATTGTCGTAGTTGGGGTAAAAATCTAGATAGAAAGTGACGAAGAAAATGACTTTTCAGCAGAGGAAGTGACTGTTCATCAGGGAAAGGAACTTTTAACTTTTTTAAAAAGATCAATGACTAAATCTATATTTTTAAAAGGAAAATAAATGAGAAAATAGTGAAATAGTCCTTCAAATCTAATAAAGTGCCATATCACCTAAACAATAACAACTATAAAGAAGCTTCAAATTGGACTAACCCCTAAAACATAAAACTTCAAGAAACCTTCCATCATACTACTCCCTTCTTCTGCTCCTATGTTTCCCTCATTTCTACGTCAATAACTTCATCTTTCTTCTCACCTTCAACAATTTCATTTTCTTGATTTTCTTTTACAGAATCACACCAACACTCTTCCTATACTTTCTGCTTTACACTTTCTATTTCTTCAATTTCTCCAAAACCCACATGTAATTTTGAGTTTTTCAACTTAAACCTAATTGTTGCCTTCTTTACCTTGGTAGTTATCACATCAAATAACTTCTTGACTTCACCATCAAGAATTCCGAATACAGAGATACATGAAACAGCAATGAATCTAAGAGAGATAAGCAAACACAACATTAGGAAAAAGGGAGATTTACCTTTGGCGTTTAGCAGGGCAAAGTTTTCAGTTGCGGTACATTACTTATTAACCTTCATAAAATCGAACGTTTTCGGTTTAATAAGATCTAGCTCGTTGAACTCAAAAAAGTAAACAAAATAAATATGTTCTATGTCACGACTAATCTAATCCATCCATAAATACTACATGCTTATCAATGCACTGCTACTTGGGCAAGATAAAAGCAAAACACGCCCATGTGAGTCTATCAATTGCATATACTGACTTTGATACTCCATATAATGCCAAATGATACAGAAATACATCAGATTCAAACCAAATTTACACGCCTATAATCAGTGAATATATCTAAGAAATAATTAACATACACAATTTTAAAACATATGGAGTTTTGAAGGTTTAAGCAGCCAACCAAATAGGATACCATCAGACGCGTGCCAAGAAGAAGGTTCTGTATATGACAACAACAAATATTACGGTGGAAGTTGGAAACATTTCACTAAATAATAGTGTTATAGTTGGGTGTTTACCTCAAAAATTGACTATCTTCAATATGTGAATGGACTTCATAAATATGTGGTGCAACATTGCGGGTGTTAAAACCAAAAGATCTGAAGATTAGATATATTTTGTTAGTGAGATGGACATCACATTTATTTTTTTTAAAAAGAGTGTGTCGTAAAAGAATAGTTTCTTATCGGAGTCATTGGTTTGATAGGCCTTCTCGATTTTCCTGCCTAATTCCATTAAACTTTAAAATCAATTTTAATTGCATAAGGTAAATTAAAACCTTGTTAAAGTTTTCCCTACCTAATTCCATCAACTATAAAACCAATCTCTCAATTGAATAAGGTAAATGAAAACCTTGTTAAATTTTGGCATTTATGCAATATTTGATATAACCTCTTTTGGCCAAGTAATATAGGCAACATTTGTTATCCGTACATAATTTTTTTTGTTTCACCTACTTCATGTGCTTCTTCTCGTTTTTACTTTTCCAGGGCCCTACTGCACCATTGAAGGAAAGAAGAAAAAAAGAAAAAGTTAGATAATGATCAGAAGGTGAAAATTCGACCATCTATATGTATGAGAATGCAAATGAATAGGTCGATGAGAAAACATTGGACTCAGATGAGGAAGATGATTGACTTTTGTGACAGAGTTTTAGGGGCCAAAACTTGGATTAGAGGAAGTTTTCATTTGGCAGAAAACATTGGCGTAAGTTATCAGAAAAGAAAAAAGAAAAGGACTTTTAAACTAAACATGGAAAAATTAAAATGAAATTGAGGAAGAAAATTCTTCAGAGAACTACATATGATATTAAGAAAGCGTAGAGGGAATAAATTAGGGTTTTACCTGCTGAAGTTGTTCTTTGTAAGCAGAGAGAGCCAAAGTCAATTGTTCCATGCTAACTACAATGCAATACTTACGATTTCATAAAACTAATGAACTATTTCAGGATTTTCGTTGACGAATTCGGTTTTCATGAGTGAACCGGGGAGAGAGGAAGAAATTGTCGTAGTTGGGGTAAAAATCTAGATAGAAAGTGATGAAGAAAATGACTTTTTCAGTAGAGGAAGTGACTGTTCAGCAGGGAAAGCAACTTTTAACTTCTTTAAAAAAATCAATGACTAAATCTATATTTTTAAAAGGAAAATAAATGAGAAAATAGTGAAATAGTCCTTCAAATCTAATAAAGTGCCACATCACCTAAATAGTAACAACTATAAATGTAACGACCCGGCCGATCGTTTCGAGAGTTATAATCCCGTTTTCTTTATTTCTACTTCTTTTTATGTTATTCAGCTATATTATATTATATCGGGTTAGTTGGTTCGGGACCGGAGTGGTTTCAGAGTGAATTGAGACACTTAGTCCCTTAAATAAAAACTTAAGTTGGAAAAGTCAATCGGATATTGACCTATGTGTAAACGATCTCGGATTTGAATTCTGATGGTTTCGTCAGCTCCGTTAGGTGATTTTGGACTTAGGAGTGCGTCCGGAATGTGATTTGAAGGTCCGTGGTAGAATTAGGCTTGAATTGGCGAAATTGGAAATTCTGCGATTTCGTTCGGCAGTGGAAAATTTGAGATCGGGGTCGGAATAGAATTCCGGAAGATGGAGTAGGTTCTTAGTGTCATTTGTGACGTGTGTGCAAAATTTGAAGTCATTCGGAGATGGTTTGGTTGGTTTCGGCATCGGTTGCCGAATTTTAAAATTTAGAAGTTCTTAGGCTTGAATCCGAGGGTAATTTGGTGTTTGGATGTTGTTTTGAGTGATTTGAAGGTTTTACTAAGTTTGTATGTTGATATATGACTTGTTAGTATTTTTTTGGTTGAGGTCCCGAGGGCCTCCGGGTGATTCCGGGTGGTTAACGGATTTGTCGAGGTTGGACTTTGCAGCTGGAGTTGCTGCTTCTGCTATTTCCGCACCTGCGAAAGAAAGGATCGCAGGTGTGAGGCCGCTGATGCGCGTGGGGAGTGTGCAGGTGCGGGCGATGCTGGGCCAAGGCTGGGAATGCAGGTGCGAAGAATTGGCCGCATCTGCGAGCCCGCAGGTGCGAGGCGTTGAGCGTAGTTGCGGAGATGAGGAGTTTGGGCTGGTTTCGCAGATGCGCACCAGGGACCGCAGATGCGAGTCCGCAGGTGCGAGGAAGGTGTCCGCAGGTGCGGAAGCTGGGTGATTAAGTGAGTTGCGCAGGTGCGGCTTCTTGGACCGCAGGTGCGGTCGCGCGGGTACGAGAAAATGGCCGCAGGTGCGAAAAACCTGGACAGAAACCATAAATAGAACCCTTCGCGAATTTGGTTCATTTTCACTATTTCTATTCGGGTTTTGGAGCTTTTTGGAGAGATTTGAAGAGGGAATCAAGGGGGTTTTATTGAGACAAGTTACTTGAGCCCTAATACTTGTATATATGGTGATTTTTCGTTGTTTAATCATGGTAATTAGTGAAAATAAGGGGTTAGGGCTTGGAATTTTTGGAAAGTAATTTAAGGATTTGAAGGACCAAACGATGTCGGATTTTGATGAATTTGGTATGGTTAGACTCATGAGTAAATGAGCTTTCTAGTTTTGTAAATTTTGTCAGATTTCGAGATGTGAGCCCGGGTGCCGGGTTTTTAGCCAATTTCGGATTTTGGTCTAATTTTGTAGCTTTTCTTTTGGAATTCATTCCATTAGCGCTTATTGATGGTATTGTACTGATTGTAAATAAATTTGGAGCATTTGGAGGCCGAGTCCAGAGGCAAGAGCATTGCGGGATAGAGATTTGACCGTTTTTGAGGTAAGTAACGATTGTAAATCTAGTCCTAAGGGTATGAAACCCCGGATTTTGTATCACTCTACTATTTTTAGTGATGCACATGCTAGGTAACGGGCGTGTGAGCGTGCACTGTTGGGTATTTGTGACTTGGTCCGTCCCGTAATAACTGTAAAGTTGTATACTTTGTTGAAACCATATGATACTTATATGTTTTAGAAAGAATTTCTGTGAATTGAGATGAATTTCATGTTTGGCCCTTGCGCCAAGGTTGTTTGGACCCTTAGGGGTTGTTTCTTACCATCCTCATTATTTTCGATTGAAAATCTGTACTCAGTCATGTTTATACTTGTTTACCGCATAACTCAGTTTCATAACTCTATTTTGATGCACATAAATGTTTTGGGCCGAATGCCCTATTTTACTGAAATGCCCGAGTGGGTTGAGAGGTTTATGACTGAGTGAGGCCGAGGGCCTGATTTGTGAGGATGAGTGTGGATCGGGGCTGCCCGCCTGCGGCATACTTTATTATTATAGCACGTGAGTTGTCTGTACAACACATGAGTTGTCCGTGCATATTATTAGCGCTTGGGCTGAAGGAGCCCCTCCGGAGTCTGTTCACACCTCCAGTGAGCTCAGGTACCTACTGAGTGCGAGTGCCGAGTGCCGAGTGACTGGGAGGCATGAGTGATTGTGAGGTATGCCCGAGCGGTAAGAGTAATTGTGAGGTATGCCCGAGTGGCAAGAGTGATTGTGAGGTATGCCCGAGTGGCAAGAGTGACTGTGAGGTTTGCCCGAGGGGCTGTATATGAGTGATGTTTTGCCCGAGGGGCTGTTTATGATTTTATCATTTTTACTCACCTTTGCATTGAGCCTTTGTTTGAAAAACTGTTGGAAAAATATCTTTAAATGATTTTTTTTTCTGGAACTAGGTTTAAACGAGATGTTTGATTCAAATCTTGAAAGCATGTGGTATTTTACTGAGATTTCCTGATATGAACGTTATATGCTTTATTGATCGTCACTACTGCTCAGTCTTTATTTATTGTTGTTACTTACTGAGTTGGCGTACTCACGTTACTCCCTGCACCTTGTGTGCAGATTCAGGTGTAGCTGGACACGGTAGCGGTTATTGAGTGTTCTGGTTGCAAATTTTCTTGGAGATAGCAAGGTAGCTGTTTGGCGATTGCAGCCCCTGCTCTTCTCCCTCTTATCTTCCTGTAGTTGTATTTAGCTATTTTCCAGGCTGAGTTAGCCTTGATATTGTTAGACAGATTGTAGTAGATGCTCATGACTAGTGACACCCTGATGTCGGGCTTTTCTTTTCCGCACTTCTATTTTCTTTGATTTGAACTCCTTAAATGAAGGTTTTATGTTAAATAGTATTGAAATTATCTTTGAAATGAAAAATACCGATTTTTTTGGAAATGAGTCGGCTTGCCTAGTTCCACGATAGGCGCCATCATGATAGATTAGGTTTTTGGGTCGTGACAGATTGGTATCAGAGCCTAGGTTACATAGGACTCACGAGTCATGAGCGGGTTTAGTAGAGTCTTGCGGATCGGTACGGAGACGTCTGTACTTATCTTCGAGAGGCTGTAGAACCTTTAGGAAACTTCACATTCTTGAATTTTTGTCATGCGAATTTGTTGATTCTAGTAACTAAACATCTGTTGTTTCATTCTCTCATAGATGGTGAGGACTCATGCTACCGGTCAGGAGGGCCAGCCACCAGTACCACCAGCCAGGGTCGTGAGAGGCCGAGGCCATGGTAGAGGCCGTGGTAGGGGCAGAGGTGCATCCCGTACAACAGCTGGGGCAGTACCTGCAGATCCACCGGTTGTCCCAGATCAGGACCGGGTTCCAGTTGTTGATGCACCAGCTCAGGTACTCCCTGTGCCTATTGTGATTCCAGGCCTTCAGGAGGCTCTAGCTCAGATTCTGACAACGTGTACTGGCCTTGCTCAGGTGGTCTCTATTTCGACGGCCGCAGCCACTCCTCATGCCAAGGGAGGCACTAAGACTCTCGTCGCTCGCACACCTGAGCAGGTTATTTAGGGACTTTAGACACCGGAGGCACCACCAGCCTAGCCGGTTGTAGTTGCTCAGGATTATGTGGTTTCTGCTATGCCTGAGGATGATCAGCGTAGGTTGGAGAGGTTTGGGAGACTTCAGCCACCACCTTTCAGTGGCAGAGAGAGAGGATGCTCAGGACGTTTTGGACAGGTGTCAGAGGATACTCCGTACTGCTGGTATTTTGGAGACTTGTGGGGTCTCATTCACTACCTTTCAGTTTTCTGGGGCTGCACTCAAATGGTGGGAGACTTACGAGAGGCACAGGCCTATTGGCGCAGCACCCCTTACTTCGCAGCAGTTCTCTGTGGTCTTTTTGGAGAAGTTCGTGCCTCGATCCCGTAGAGAGGAGCTGCGCAGACAGTTTGGGCGGCTTCGCCAGGGTGATATGTCTGTGACACAATATGAGATGCGATTCTCTGAGTTGGCCCGTCATGCTATCTGGTTGGTTCCCACAGACAGAGAGAGGATCATGAGGTTTATTGATGGCCTCACTTATCAGCTATAGTTGCTCATGACCAGGGAGCGTGTTTTCAGTGCTACCTTTGATGAGGTTGTCGACATTGCTCGACAGATTGAGATGGTTCGCAGTCAGGAGAGGGTTGGGAGGGAGGCCAAGAGGCCTCGTGGTCAGGTTGGATTCAGTGGTGCTCCTTTTAAGGGTCAGTTCCAGCACAGTAGAGGTCGTCATTTCAGACAGGCTCAGTCAGCTCGGCCATTTCATCAGGGTGCATCATCTGGCCATGGTTCTCACAGTTCTCATCAGGGCCACTCATTACTTAGTGCCCTTCCAGTTCAGAGTTCATCCCGTGCTCCACCTATTCAGGGCTCTTCCATGCCAGGTTCTTCTACCAGTCATCCCGGTGCTAGGAGTTCCCTTCAGTTTCTGCCACTAGCACCAAGGAGTTATTTTGATGTGGGGAGCTTGGGCATATATGGAGGCAGTGTCCTCATCGTCATGGAGGTCTATCTCAGCAGAGGAATCAGCCTCCGACTACAGCACCAGTTACCTCACCACCCGCCCAGTCAGCTCGGGGTGGAGGTTAGTCAGCTAGGGGTCGTCCTAGAGGGGGAGGCAGATCAGGCGGTGGTCAGGCCCGTTTCTATGCTCTCCCTGCCAGACCAGATGCTATTGCTTCAGATGCTATGATTACAGGTATTTTCTCAGTTTTTCACCGAGATGGCTCAATATTATTTGACCCTGGTTCCACGTATTCATATGTTTCCTCGTATTTTGCCCATTTTTTGGATATGCCCCGTGAGTCCTTAGTTTCATCTGTACATTTATCTACTCCTGTAGGTGATACTTTTATTGTGGACCGCGTATATCGGTCATGTGTGGTGACTATTGGGGGTCTGGAGGCCCGAGTGGATCTATTGTTGCTCAGTATGGTTGACTTTGAGAGGATATTGAGTATGGATTGGTTATCTCCATGTCATGCTGTTCTAGATTATCACGCTAAGACGGTGACGTTGGCTATGCCGGGAATTCCGAGGGTTGAGTGGAGCGGTTCTGTAGATTATATACCAAATAGGGTGATTTCATATTTGAAGGCTCAGCGCATAGTTGAGAAGGGTTGCCTATCTTATTTGGCTTTTGTGAGGGATGTTAGTGCAGAGACTCCTATCATTGATTCTGTTCCGGTGATACGTGATTTTTTGGATGTGTTTCCTGCAGACCTGCCGGGCATACCGCCTGACAGGGATATTGACTTTGGTATTGATTTGGTGCCGGGCACTCAGCCCATTTCTATTCCACCGTATCATATGGCACCGACGGAGTTGAAAGAATTGAAAGAACAACTTCAGGAACTCCTTGATAAGGGGTTTATTCAGCCTAGTGTATCACCTTGGGGTGCACCGGTGCAATTTGTGAAGAAGAAGAAGGATGATTTTATGAGAATGTGTATTGATTACAGGCAGTTGAACAAGGTCACAGTCAAGAACAAGTATCCTATGCCTTGCATTAATGATTTATTTGACCAGCTTCAGGGAGCGAGGGTGTTCTCTAAGATTGATTTGAGGTCCGGTTATCACCAGCTGAAGATTCGGGATTCAGATATTCTTAAAACACCTTTCAGGACCCGATATGGCCATTATGAGTTCTTGGTGATGTCTTTTGGGCTGACCAATACCCAGCAGTGTTCATGCATTTGATGAACAATGTATTTCAGCCATATTTGGACTCATTCATTATTTTATTCATTGATGACATCCTGGTATACTCTCGTAGCCAGGAGGAACACGCTCATCATTTGAGGATTGTATTACTGAGATTGAGGGAGGAGAAGCTTTATGCAAAGTTCTCCAAATATGAGTTTTGGCTCAGTTCAGTAGCATTCTTGGGGCACGTGGTGTCCAGTGAGGGTATTCAGGTGGATCTGAAGAAGATAGAGGCGGTGCAGAGTTGTCCCAGACCGTCCTCAGCCATGGAGATTAGGAGCTTTCTGGGTTTGGCAGGTTATTACCGTCGCTTTGTGGAGGGATTTTCATCTATTGCATCGCCCTTGACCAAATTGACCCAAAAGGGTGCTCCATTCCGGTGGTCGGATGAATGTGAGGAAAGCTTTTAGAAGCTCAAGACTGCTTTGACCACAGCTCCAGTGTTAGTTCTGCCATCAGCTTCAGGTTCTTACACCGTGTATTGTGATGCCTCGAGGATAAGCATTGGTTGTGTTTTGATGCAGGAGGGTAGGGTGATTGCCTATGCCTCGCGCCAGTTGAAGACCCATGAGAAGAACTATCTTGTCCATGATCTTGAGTTTGCATCCATTGTTCACGCCTTGAAGATTTGGCGTCATTATTTGTATGGGGTTCATTGTGAGACCTATACAGATCACCGGAGTCTGCAGTATCTGTTAAAGCAGAAGGATCTTAATTTGCGTCAGCAGAGATGGTTGGAGCTTCTTAAGGACTATGATATCACTATTTTGTACCATCCGGGAAAGGCCAATGTGGTGGCCGATGCTTTGAGTCGCCGGGCAGAGAGTTTGGGGAGTTTAGCATATCTTCCAGCAGCAGAGAGACCTTTGGCATTGGATGTTCAGGTCTTAGCAGGCCAGCTTGTCAGATTGGATATTTTGGAGCCTAGTCGTGTATTGGCTTGTGTGGTCTCCAGGTCTTCTCTTTATGAGCGTATCAGGGAGCATCGGTATGATGATCCCCACTTGCTCGTTCTTCAGGATAGGGTTCAGAGAGGTGATGCTAGGGATGTGACTATTGGTGATGACGGCATACTGAGAATGCAGGGCCGGATATGTGTGCCTAATGTAGATGGGCTTCGAGAGTTGATTCTTGAGGAGGCCCATAGCTCACGGTATTCTATCCATCCGGGTGCCGCGAAGATGTACCAGGATTTGAGACAGCACTATTGGTGGAGGCAGATGAAGAAGGATATAGTTGGGTTTGTGGCTCTGTGTCTAAACTGTCAGCAGGTTAAGTATGAGCATCAGAGACCAAGTGGCTTGCTTCAGAGATTAGAGATCCCAGAGTGGAAGTGGGAGCGGATCACTATGGACTTCGTAGTTGGGCTCCCACGGGCTTCGAGGAAGTTCGACGCTATTTGGGTTATTGTGGATCGGCTGACCAAGTCCACGCACTTCATTCTAGTTGGTACTACTTACTCTTCAGAGTGGTTGGCTGAGATTTACATCCAAGAGATCGTTCGCCTGCATGGTGTCCCAGTTTCCATCATTTCAGATAGGGGCACTCAGTTCACATCGTAGTTTTGGAGGGCCGTGCAGCGAGAGTTGGGTACTCAGGTTGAGTTGAGCACAACTTTTCACCCTCAAATGGACGGGCAGTCCGAGCACACTATTCAGATATTGGAGGACATGTTGCGTGCTTGTGTCATTGACTTTGGGGGTTCATGGGACCAGTTTCTGTCACTCGCAGAGTTTTTATATAACAACAGTTATCAGTCGAGTATTCAAGTGGCTCTATACGAGGCTTTATATGGGAGGAGGTGTAGATCTCCTGTTGGATGGTTTGAGCCAGGTGAGGCTAGGCTCTTAGGTACAGACTTGGTTCAGGACGCATTAGATAAGGTGAAATTGATTCAGGAGCGGCTTTGCACGGCACAGTCTAGGCAGAAGAGCTACGCGGATAGGAAGGTCCGTGAAGTGTCTTTTATGGTTGGGGAGAAGGTTTTGCTGAAGGTATCACCCATGAAGGGTTTTATGAGGTTTGGGAAGAGGGGCAAGTTGAGCTCCCGGTTCATTGGGCCTTTTGAGGTGCTTCAGAGAATAGGGGAGGTGGCTTATAAGCTTGCTTTGCCACCCAGCTTGTCGAGTGTGCATCCAGTGTTTCATGTTTCCATGCTCCGAAAGTATATTGGAGATCCGTCCGATGTTTTGGATTTCAGCACGGTTCAGTTGGAGGGTGATATGACTTATGATGTGGAGCCGATGTGTATTTTGGATCGGCAGGTTCAAAGGTTGAGGTCAAAGGATATAGCTTCAGTGAAGGTGCAATGGAGAGGTCAGCCTGTGGAGGAGGCCACCTGGGAGACCGAGCGGGAGATGCGGAGCAGATATCCACGCCTATTCGAGACTCCAGGTATGTCTCTAGACCCGTTTGAGGATGAACAGATATTTAAGAGGGGGAGGATGTAACGACCCAGGCAGTCGTTTCGAGAGTTATAACCCCGTTTTCCACATTTCTACTTCTTTTTGTGTTATTCAACTATATTATGTTATATCGGGTTAGTTGGTTCGGGACCGGAGTGGTTTCAGAGTGAATTGAGACACTTAGTCCCTTAAGTAGAAGGAGCGCCTCCGGAGTCTGTACACATCCCCAGTGAGCGCAGATACCTACTGAATACGAGTGCCGAGTGCTGAGTGACTGGGAGGCATGAGTGATTGTGAGGTATGACCGAGTGGCAAGAGTAATTGTGAGGTATGCCCGAGTGGCAAGAGTGATTGTGAGGTATGCCCGAGTGGCAAGAGTGACTGTGAGGTTTGCCCGAGGGGCTGTATATGAGTGATGTTTTGCCCGATGAGCTGTTTATGATTTCATCATTTTTGCTCACCTTTGCATTGAGCCTTTGTTTGAAAAACTGTTGGAAAAATATAATTAAATAATTTTTTTTCTGGAACTGGGTTTAAACGAGATGTTTGATTCAAATCCTGATTTTAAAAGTATGTGGTATTTTACTGAGATTTCCTGATATGAACGTTATATGCTTTATTGCTCTTCACTACTGCTCAGTCTTTATTTATTGTTGTTACTTACTGAGTTGGCGTACTCACGTTACTCCCTGCACCTTGTGTGCAGATTCAGGTGTAGATGGACACGGTAGCGGTTATTGAGTGTTCTGGTTGCAGATTTTCTTGGAGATAGCAAGGTAGCTGTTTGGTGATCGCAGCCCCTGCTCTTCTCCCTCTTATCTTCCTGTAGTTATATTTAACTATTTTCCATGCTGAGTTAGCCTTGATATTGTTAGACAGATTGTAGTAGATGCTCATGACTAGTGACACCCCGGTGTCAGGCTTTTCTTTTTTGCACTTCTTCTTTCTTTGATTTGAACTCCTTAAATGAAGGTTTTATGTTAAAAAGTATTGAAATTATCTCTGAAATGAAAAATACCAGTTTGTTTGGAAATGAGTCGGCTTTCCTAGTTCTACCATAGGCGCCATCACGACAGATTAGATTTTTGGGTCGTGACAATAAAGAAGCTCCAAATTGGACTAAACCCTAAAACATAAATCTTCAAGAAACCTTCCACCATATTACTCCCTTCTTCTACTCCCATGTTTGCCTCATTTCTACTTTAATAACTTCATCTTTCTTATCACCTTTAACAATTTCATTTTCCTGATTTTCTTTTACAGAATCACACAAACACTCTTTATATACTTTTTGCTTTACACTTTCTATTTCTTCAATTTCTCCAAAACCCATATATAATTTTGAGTTTTCCATCTTAAACCTAATTGTTGCCTTCTTTCCCTTGGTAATTATCACATCAAATAACTTCTCGACTTCACTATCAAAAATTTCGAATACAGAGATACATGAAATGCCAATGAAACTAAGAGAGATAAGCAAACATAGAATTAGGAAAAAAAGGAGATTTACCTTTGGCGTTTAGCAGGGAAAAGTTTTCAGTTGCGGTACATTACTTATTAACCTTCAAAAAATCGAACGTTTTCGGTTTAATAAGATCTAGCTCATTGAACTCAAAAAAGTAAACAAAATAAATACGTTTTATGTCATGACCAATCTAATCCATCCATAAATACTACATGTTTATCAATGCACTGCTACTTGGGCAAGATAAAAACAAAACACGCCCATGTGAATCTATCAATTGCATATACTGACTTTGATACTCCATATAATTCCAAATGATACAAAAATACATCAGATTCAAACCAAATTTACACGCCTATAATCAGTGAATATATCTAAGATATAATTAACATACACAATTTTGAAACATATAGAGTTTTGAAGGTTTAAGCGGCCAACCAGATAGGATACCATTAGACGCGTGCCAAGAAGAAGGTTCTGTATACCACAACAACAAACATTAAAGTGGAAGTTGGAAAAATTTCACTAAATAATAGTGTGATAGTTGGATGTTTACCTCAAAAATAGACTATCTTTAATATATGAATGGACTTCATAAATATATGGTGCAACATTGCGGGTGTTAAAATAAAAAGCTCTGAAGATTAGATATATTTTGTTAGCGAGATGGACATCACCTTTACTTTTTTTAAAAAGAGTGTGTTGTAAAAGAATAGTTTCTTATCGGAGTCATTGGTTTGATAGGCCTTCTCGATTTTCCTGCCTAATTCCATCAAACTTCAAAATCAATTTCAATTGCATAAGGTAAATTAAAACCTTGCTAAAGTTTTTCTTGCCTAATTCCATCAACTATAAAACCAATCTCTCAATTGAATAAGGTAAATGAAAACCTTGTTAAATTTTGAAATTTCTGCAATATTTGACATAACCTCTTTTGGCCGAGTAATATAGGCAACATTTGTTATCCGTACATAGTTTTTTTTGTTTCACCTACTTCATGTGCTTCTTCTCGTTTTTACTTTTCCAGGGCCCTACTGCACCATTGAAGGAAAGAAGAAAAAAAGAAAAAGTTAGATAATGATCAGAAAGTGGAAATTCGACCATCTATATGTATGAGCATGCAAATGGATGGGTCGATTTGGAAATATTGGACTCAGATGAAGAAGATGATTGACTTTTGTGACAGAGTTTTAGGGGCCGAAACTTGGTTTAGAGGAAGTTTTTGTTTGCTAGAATACGTTGACGTAAGTTATCAGAAAACAAAAATGAAAAGGGCTTTTAAAATAAACATGGCAAAATTAAAACGAAATTGAGGAAGAAAATTCTTCAGAGAACTACAAATGATTTTAAGAAAGCGCAGAGGGAATAAATTAGGGTTTTACCTGCTGAAGTTGTTCTTTGTAAGCAGAGAGAGCCAAAGTCAATTGCTCCATCCTAACTACAACACAGTACTTACAATTTCATAAAACTAACGAAATATTTCAGGAATTTCGTTGACGAATTCGATTTTCATAAGTGAACTGGGGAGAGAGGAAGAAATTGTCATAGTTGGGGTAAATATCTAGATAGAAAGTGACGAAGAAAATGACTTTTTCAGCAGAGGAAGCGACTGTTCAGCACGGAAAGCAACTTTTAACTTTTAAAAAAAATCAATGACTAAATCTATATTTTTAAAAGGAAAATAAATGAGAAAATAGTGAAATAGTCCTTCAAATCTAGTAAAGTGCCACATCACCTAAACAATAACAACTATAAAGAAGCTCCAAATTGGACTAACCCCTAAAATATAAAACTTTAAGAAACCTTCCACCATACTACTCCCTTCTTCTACTCCCATGTTTCCCTCATTTCTACTTCAATAACTTCATCTTTCTTCTCACCTTCAACAATTTCATTTTCTTGATTTCTTTTACAGAATTACACCAACACTCTTCCTATACTTTCTTCTTTACACTTTCTATTTCTTCAATTTCTCCAAAACCCACATGTAATTTTGAGTTTTTCAACTTAAACCTAATTGTTGCCTTCTTTCTCTTGGTAGTTATCACATCAAATAACTTTTCGACTTCACCATCAAGAATTCTGAATACAGAGATACATGAAACGCCAATGAAACTAAGAGAGATAAGGAAACACAAAATTAGGAAAAAAAGGAGATTTACCTTTCGTGTTTAGCAGGGTAAAGTTTACAGTTACGGTACATTACTTATTAACCTTCATAAAATTGAACGTTTTCGGTTTAATAAGATCTAGCTCGTTGAACTCAAAAAAGTAAACAAAATAAATATGTTCTATGTCACAACCAATCTAATCCATCTATAAATACTACATGTTTATCAATACACTGCTACTTGGGCAAGATAAAAGCAAAACACGCCCATGTGAGTCTATCAATTGCATATACTGACTTTGATACTCCATATAATGCCAAATGATACAGAAATATATCAGATTCAAACCAAATTTACACGCCTATAATCAGTGAATATATCTAAGGAATAATTAACATACACAACTTTGAAACATATGGAGTTTTGAAGGTTTAAGCAGCCAACCAGATAGGATACCATCAGACACGTGCCAAGAAGAAGGTTCTGTATACCCCAACAACAAACATTACAGTGGAAGTTGGAAAACTTTCACTAAATAATAGTGTGATAGTTGGATGTTTACCTAAAAAATAGACTATCTTCAATATGTGAATGAACTTCATAAATATGTGGTACAACATTGCGGGTATTAAAACCAAAAGATCTGAAGATTAGATATATTTTCTTAGCGAGATGGACATCACCTTTAATTATTTTTAAAAAGAGTGTGTCGTAAAAGAATAGTTTCTTATCGGAGTCATTGGTTTGATAGGCCTTCTCGATTTTCGTGCCTAATTCCATCAAACTTCAAAATCAATTTCAATTGCATAAGGTAAATTAAAACCTTGTTAAAGCTTTTCCTGCCTAATTCCATCAACTATAAAACCAATCTCTCAATTGAATAAGGTAAATGAAAACCTTGTTAAGTTTTGGCATTTCTGCAATATTTGACATAACCTCTTTTGGCCGAGTAATATTGTCATGACCCAAACTAACCCCTGTCGTGATGGTGCCTATCGTGAAACTAGGCAAGCCGACTCATTTCCAAAATAAATCGATATTTTCATTTCAAAGATAATTTCAATGTTATTTAACATAAAAATCTTCGTAAAGGAGTTCCAATCAAATGAAAGTGCGGAAGGAGAAGCCTGACATCGGGGTGTCACTCGTCATGAGCATCTACTACAATCTGTATAATAATATCAAGACTAACTCAGTCTGAAAAATAGCTAAATACAACTAAAGGAAGATAAGAGGGAGAAAAGCAGGGCTTCGATCGCCAGACAACTACCTTGCTATCCCTGGAAAAATCTGCAATCAGAACAATCAACAACCGCCACCATGTACAGCTACACCTGGATCTGCACACAAGGTACATGGAGTAATGTGAGTACGTCAACTCAGTAAGTAACAACAATAAATAAAGACTGAGCAGTAGTGACGAGCAATAAAGCATTTAACATTCATATTAGGAAATCTCAGTAAAATACCATATGCTTTTAAAATCAGGATTTGAATCAAAACATCTCATTTAAACCCAGTTCCAGTAAAAATTATTTAAAGATATTTTTTAACAGTTTTCAGACAGAGGAAAAATGCAAAGGTGAGCAAAAATGATGAAATCATAAACAGCCCCTCGGGCAAACCATCACTGATATACAGCCCCTCAGGCAAACCTCACATTCACTCGTGCTACTCGGGCATACCTCACAATCACTCTTGCCACTCGGGCATACCTCACAATCACTCATGCCTCCCAGTCACTCAGCACTCGGCACTCACACTCAGTAGGTACCTGCGCTCACTGGGGGTGTGTACAGACTCCGGAGGGGCTCCTTCAATCCAAGCACTATATCAAGCCAAATCATGGCATAAATCACTTAGGCCCTTGGCCTATATCAAACATGCTGCGGCGTGCAGCCCAATCCCATAAATATGCAACATGCTGCGGCATGCAGCCCGATCCCATAAATATCCTCACAAATCAGGCCCTCGGCCTCACTCAATCATAAACCTCTCAAGCCACTTGGGCTTTTCAGTAAAATAGGGCATTCTGCCCAAAATATTTATATGCATCAAAATAAAGTCATAAAACTGAGTTATGCAGTAAACAAGTATAAACATGACTGAGTATAGATTTTCAATCGAAAACAGTGAGAGGATAGTAAGTAAAGGCCCCTAATGGTCAAACAACACTGGCACAAGGCCCAAACATGGCATTCATCCCAATTTACAGAAACTCTTTCTAAAACATATAAGTATCATATAGTTTCAATAAAGTATGCAACTTTACAGTTGCTACGGGACGGACCAAGTCACAATCTCCAACAGTGCACACCCACACGCCCGTCACCTAGCATGTGCGTCACTAAAAATAGTAGAATGATACGAAATTCGGGGTTTCGTACCCTTAGGACTAGATTTACAGTCGTTACTTACCTCAAACCGGTCAAATCTCTACCCCACAATGCTCTTGCCTCTGGACTCGACCTCCAAATGCTCCAAATCTATTCACAATCAGTACAATACCATCAATATACGCTAATGGAATGAATTCTACAAGAAAAGCTATAAAATTAGACCAAAATCCAAAATTGGCTCAAACCCGGCCCCCAAGCCCACGTCTCGAAATCCGACAAAATTAATAAAACTACAAAGCTCATCCACTAACGAATCTAATCATAACAAATTCATCAAAAATCCGACATCATTTGGTCCTTCAAATCCTTAAATTACTCTCCAAAAATGCCAAGCCCTAACCCCTCATTTTCACTAATTACATGATTAAACAACGAAAAATTACCACACATATGAGTATTAGGGCTCAAGTAAATTACCTCAATGAAACCCCCTTGATTCCCTCTTCAAATCTCTCCCAAATGATCCAAAACTGAGTAGAAAAATAGTGGAAATGAACCAAAATTCGCGAAGTGCTATCTATACATTCTGCCCAGATTTTCGCACCCGCGGCCTATTCCACGCGCCTGCGGGACCGCACATGCGTTTGAAAATCCTCGCACCTGCGAGAATCACTTACTCTCTCAGCCTCTGCACCTGCGCCCAGGTCTCGCACCTGCGGGCTCGCAGGTGCGGCCAAATCCTTCGCACCTGCGCTCCAGACTTGGCCTCTTATTTTCCGCACTTGCGCCCCAGGTCTCGCACCTGCGGGCTCGCAGATGCGACAGATTTCTCACACCTGCGCATACTACCTAGCCCAGAACTTTCCGCACCTACGAACTCCCCACGCACACCAGCGGCCTCGCACCTGTGACTCTTTCTTCCGCAGGTGCAAAAATAGCAGTAGCGGCAGCTTCAGCTGCATTTTCCAACTTCGACAAATCCGTTAACCACCCGGAATCACCCCGAGGCCCTCGGGACCTCAACTAATAATACCAACAAGTTATATATCAACATACCAACTTAGTCGAACCTTCGAATCACTCAAAACAACATCAAATCATCAAATTACCCTCGGATTCAAGCCTAAGAACTTCTAAATTTCCAAATTCGGCAATCGATGCCGAAACCAACCAAAATCACGTCCGAATAATCTCAAATTTTGCACAAACATCTCAAATGATACTACGAACCTACTCCAACTTCCGGAATTCCATTTCGACCCTGATATCAAAATTTTCACTGCCGACCGAATTCGCCGAATTTCCAATTTCTTCAATTCAATCCTAATTCTATCACGGACCTCCAAATTACATTCCGGACGCATTCCTAAGTCCAAAATCACCTAACGGAGCTAACAGAACATTCAGAATTTAAATATGAGATTGTTTACACATAGGTCAATATCCGATTGAGTTTTCCAACTTAAGTTTCTACTTAAAAAACTAAGTGTCTCAATTCACTCTGAAACTACTCCGGTCCCAAACCAACTAACCCGATATAAGATAATATAGCTTAATAACATAAAAATAAGTATAAATGGGGAAAATGGGGCTATAACTCTCAAAACGACCGGCCGGGTCGTTACAAATTTAGGCAACATTTGTTATCCGTACATAATTTTTTTTTATTTCACCTACTTCATATGCTTCTTCTCATTTTTACTTTTCCAGGGCCCTACTGCACCATTGAAGGAAAGAAGAAAAAATAAAAAGTTAGATAATGATCAGAAGGTGAAAATTCGACCATCTATATGTATAAGCATGCAAATGAACGGGTCGATAAGAAAAGATTGGACTCAGATGAAGAAGATGATTGACTTTTGTGACGGAGTTTTAGGGGCCAAAACTTGGTTTAGAGGAAGTTTTCGTTTGGCAGAAAACGTTGGCGTAAGTTATCAGAAAAGAAAAAAGAAAAGGGCTTTTAAACTAAACATGAATAAATTAAAACGAAATTGAGGAAGAAAATTCTCCAGAGAACTACAAATGATATTAAGAAAGCGCAGAGGGAATAAATTAGGGTTTTACCTGCTAAAGTTGTTCTTTGTAAGCAGATAGAGTCAAAGTCAATTGTTCCATGCTAACTACAATACAGTACTTACGATTTCATAAAACTAACAAAATATTTCAGGATTTTCGTTGACGAATTCGATTTTCATGAGTGAATCGGGGGGAGAGGAAGAAATTGTCATAGTTAGGGTACAAATCTGGATAGAAAGTGACAAAGAAAATGACTTTTTCAGCAGAGGAAGCGACTGTTCAGCAGGGAAAGCAACTTTTAACTTTTTTTTACAAAATCAATGACTAAATCAATATTATTAAAAGGAAAATAAATGAGAAAATAGTGAAATAGTCCTTCAAATCTAATAAAGTGCCACATCACCTAAATAATAACAACAATAAAGAAGCTCCAAATTGGACTAACCCCTAAAACATAAAACTTCAAGAAACCTTCCACCATACTACCCCCTTCTTCTACTCCCATGTTTCCCTCATTTCTACTTCAAAAACTTCATCTTTCTTCTCACCTTCAACAATTTCATTTTCCTGATTTTCTTTTACAGAATCACACCAACACTCTTCCCATACTTTCTGCTTTACACTTTTTATTTCTTCAATTTCTCAAAAACCCACATGTAATTTTGAGTTTTCCATCTTAAACCTAATTGTGGCCTTCTTTTCGTTGATAGTTATCACATCAAATAACTTCTCGACTTCACCATCAAGAATTCCGAATACAGAGATACATGAAACGCCAATGAAACTAAGAGAGATAAACAAACACAAAATTAGAAAAAAAGGAGATTTACCTTTGGCGTTTAGCAGGGCAAAATTTTCAGTTGCGGTACATTACTTATTAACCTTCATAAAATCGAACATTTTCGGTTTAATAAGATCTAGCTCGTTGAACTCAAAAAAGTAAACAAAATAAATATGTTCTATGTTACGACAAATCTAATCCATCCATAAATACTACATGTTTATCAATGCACTGCTACTTGGGCAAGATAAAAGCAAAACACGCCCATATGAGTATATCAATTGTATATACTGACTTTGATACTCCATATAATCCAAATGATACAGAAATACATCAGATTCAAACCTAATTTAAACGCCTATAATCAGTGAATATATCTAAGAAATAATTAACATACACAATTTTGAAACATATGAAGCTTTGAAGGTTTAAACAGCCAACCAGATAGGATACCATCAGACGCGTGCCAAGAAGAAGATTCTGTATACCACAACAACAGACATTACAGTGGAAGTTGGAAAACTTTCACTAAATAATAGTGTAATAGTTGGATGTTTACCTCAAAAATAGACTATCTTTAGTATGTGAATGGACTTCATAAATATGTGGTGTAATATTGCGGGTGTTAAAACCAAAAGATCTGAAGATTAGATATAGTTAAGACAAGACATATCTAATTTTTTGTAAACTGATACGGAGTCAGTTTATCAAGCTTGAAAAAGATTAAAGGCAATGTTAAGAAAATGTCCACACTACAATATTCCTGAACATATGCAGTTATATATTTTTTTATCACAGGTTAAAACTCTTTTTCAGAAATGTGATAGATGCAGCTGCAGGAGGTTCTGTAATGGAAAAAACCACAGAGAAAGCATTGCAATTGTTGAATGAAATTTTTGAGAATGCCATCCAATGGCCATATGAGCGTGTAATTATCAAGAAGGCTGATATAGTAAATCAAGCATATGCTTTAAATACAGTAACACAACAGATTATTTCTTTGGCACTAAAGTTTGAATCTTTTCAGGTGAATACACAACAGCCAAATCAGTTAGAAGTTTGTGACATGTGTGGAGGAAATCATCTAAACCATGAATGCCAAGCAATCCATCAAAATGATGAAAAATTCAATGTTATCGGATACAAATCTTACCCTTTTGGAAGTCCAATGGCACATAAGCATATATTATTTCAATGGAGCAATCCAAATGGTGATGAGAACTCTCAAAACTTTCAGAAGCAACCTGTACAGGGTCCGCCCGGATATCAAAATCAAAATTGAGGGCAATTAAATTTTAAACCTTATCAATAAGGAACCCCATATCAACAAAGGCCTCAACAAGCTCATC
Source organism: Nicotiana tomentosiformis (assembly GCF_000390325.3). NCBI lineage: Eukaryota > Viridiplantae > Streptophyta > Magnoliopsida > Solanales > Solanaceae > Nicotiana > Nicotiana tomentosiformis. Next base: position 40,677,246 of record NC_090812.1, on the reverse strand, counting down.
CAAGTCTTGATGACCTTATGTACAAGTACATTAAGGCCACTGATGAAAAGATGGAGAGTCAGAATTCAACCCTTAAAAATTTAAAAATTTAGTTGAGCCAACTGGCAACGCTTGTGTCAGAAAAGATTCAAGGTCCCTTACCAAGTAATACAGAAAAAAAATTCAAAAGAGCACCTTAAGGCCATCACCTTATAGTCAGGTAAGGAGCTGGATGAACCCTATGCAGACCGATCAGGACAATAGGTAGACAAGGGTAAGAATGTTGAAACACCCTCTAAACCATTAAAAAAGAAAGAAGTCAAGAAAACAGAAGAAAAAAATATTAAAAAATTAACTCATTTCCATGTGACAATTCCCTTTCCACAAAAAATAAAAAGAGAAAAGCTTGACAGCCAATTTGTAAAATTTTTGGAGATTTTAAAACAAATTTACATTAATATTCCTTTCACTAATGCTTTGTTACAAATGCCTTCATATGCCAAATTTTTAAAGGAAATTTTGTCAAGTAAAAAAAATTAGAAGAAGTTTCTGTGGTAATGCTTACAGAAAAATACAGTGCTATACTTCAAAATAAGCTACCACAAAAACTTGGTGATCTAGACAGTTTTACAATTTCATGCACTTTGGGAGGAGTATATTTTGAAAAAACACTTTGTGATTCTGGAGCTTCAATAAATTTGATGCCATTTTCTATCTTTAAAAAGTTAGATCTGGGTGAAATGAAAGACACAAGTGGTTCTCTTCAGTTTGCACATCAAAGTACTAAGAAACCTAAGGGAATAATTGAAAATGTACTCGTAAGAGTAGATATGTTTGTTTTTCCTATAGATTTTATAGTGCTTGAAATAAAAGAATGTCCTGATTAACCAATAATTTTAGGTAGACTATTTCTTGCTACAAGAAGAACAATTATAGATGTTCATCAAGGACAACTACTTTTGAGAGTTGATAAAGAAAGAGTCTTCGTTGATATGCAAAAGATACTAAGATTTTCGGGAGATGAAGCATCATCTTCATGTTGTTCAATTGACATGATTAGTTATCTTACAGATGAATTCAAAGATGATCAATTAATTCCAGATTCAATGGAAAGATGCTTGATCAAATCAGGCACCACACAGGACGATGATCTCACCATCAGAAGAGAAGCTGAAATATTGGAAAAAGATTCAGAGGAAGAAGAGATGAAATCCGAAGAAGTTCAATCAAAAATTTAACTCAAAACTCTTCCTTCTCATTTGAAATATGTTTATCTTGAGCAAGAATTATTTCGTCTTCTCTTACCGTGGAACAAGAAAATAGTTTGATCAAAGTATTGAAAGCACACAAAGGAGTCTTGGGGTAGACTATAGAAGATATTAAAGGGATTAGACCGGCTATTTGTACACACAAAATCCTCATTGAGGATAGCTACAAGCTAATAGTCCAGCCGCAAAGAAGATTGAATCAAGCCATGCAGGAAGTAGTGAAAAAAGAGATCATAAAGCTGTTGGCAACATGTATTATATACCCCATTTCTGACAGTCGTGGGTAAGTCCTATTCAGGTAGTACCAAAGAAAGGAGGTATGTGTAATAACCCGAAATATAGTTATATACTAATTAATTGTGAGATTGGAGAATTATTATTATTTATAGTTATTGGGCCAAATACTAAGTTAGTAGAAGAGAGTATATAAGATAGTGCATTAAATAAGTGACTAGTAGACTAATTACACATTACAAATTGCGAAATAAAGATAAGTGACCTTGGTAATTATTTAAAAGGCTAATAAGAAATATCCTCTTGTCAGATTTGTCTTAGGAGTTAGATATACTAAGGCTTATAATTTGAGAAGAGAAACGAAAAAAAAGAGTTTACAGAAAGGGCTCGAGAAATTTGCCGGCAACATGAGCGAAATAGAAGCCTAAGGATTTTCAACGCAGGTATGGATTAACTTTGGTTCAATTAAGTTGCTGCAGTGTTGTAAAAGATATATCATGAAACTAATGATTATGTTAATGATTATACAATGATGGGATTCAAAAAAAAATTGGAACTTTTTCCATGAACCTACTGTTTTGGTTCTCTAATTTGGAAAAAACAATTATCATTCCATGACAGGAAGCAATTAGTATCTTGAACTTCTGAGAAAGCCGACGTGATGGCTTATGAAACCCCCACTGTTCGGCAATTTGTGCACAACGAAAGTGCTTTGTTAGACACTTAATTGTATACAAATTCTTTTATTAATTGGACCGATGGTTGACTTTGATTTTGACTCGTCCTAAGATTATGGAAATTATTCACCTAAACTAATTAGGACGTGTTATTCAATTTTTTGGATAGATTGATGCCACTGGAGACCGTTTGGTTGGTGTTCTAGGCGTTGCAAGGTTGGAGAACTTCCCGTTGGCGAGGTAAGTGAGACTTTAAGTTTTGATGTTTGCTTTTCTAAAACCCGCTTTGAAAATATATTTTTTCTGCCTGGTCCATGTGTTGGGACAAGCGTGCGCTTGGCAGAATTGGTGGTCTTAGACTAGCCGTAAAAAAAATATTTTATAAAAAATACAAAAAAAATTATTTTATAAGTTGCTTGATGGCGTGATACGGCAATGAGCCATGATTTTGATAGTTTGATACGGCTGTGAGCCATGGTGTTGAGTTTGATAGTTTGATACGACTGTGAGCTATAATGTTGGGGCACTGTGTATGCCTTTGTACATCATCCGAGCATTGTGTATGCTTCTTGATATATTTTTGGAGCATTGTGTATGCTTCTTGATATATTTTTGGAGCATTGTGTATGCTTTTGTACATCACCGGAGCATTGTGTATGCTTCTTGATATATATATATTTGGGGTGTTGTGTATTCCTTTGTACATCACCCGAGCATTGTGTATGCTTCTTGATATATATTTGGGGCATGGTGTATGCTTCAGTGAGCATTGTGTATACTCTGTTACATATTTGAGGTATTGTGGTGCCATTATGGACTCGTAAAAGTGTTGATTAATTTCTTTCACTGTAGTTATGACAAGTCCTTAGTATGTACTATGTTAAGACATGTGTACTCTGGTTGGTTAATTCTTATATATATATATATATATATATATATATATATATATATATATATATATATATATATATATATATATATATATAACTCACTCATTACCTACATCTCTATGAAGATATCATTGCAGGAGATAAAGCTAGTGGCTGACGAGTTCGTTCGAATGGATCCTGTTGCTGAGGTAAGCCACCGCATTATTTGTGGAGGCTTTCGTTTTAGCTTTATCTAGTTCGTGTTAGTTATTTCCTTTTTCCTGGGGTTGCATACCCATCAGTTAAACTCATATTACTCTGTTAGATGCTCCATGGCCTTATTGTGGGATTTGGGCTAGAGTTTTATTATTTGAGTGATTGTTGATTTTTTCAATCAATTGATTACGGTATTTGTTGATAACTATTTCGTCTTTAATTATTAATAATATATTTAGGCCTGCACTTAATTTTTTCTCCCACTGTTTGTGAAAATGATTAAACATTTGAGAAAGGGGTTAGCCTGGCTGGTTGTGTTAGTTGGGTGACAATCACGTCTAGGTGGTAGATTGGAACGTGACAGTATGACAGTTATAAAAAATAAAAATAATGAGCTCATACCTACCAGGAATGTTACAGGATGAAGGGTATGTATTGATTACAGACGTCTCAATGATGCCACTAGAAAAGATCATTTTCCTTTGCCATTTATTGATCAAATGTTGGAAAGAATTGCAGGATATGGTTTTTACTGTTTTCTTGATGGCTATTCAAGATATAATCAGATAACAATTGCATCAGAAGATCAAGATAAGATAACATTCACATGCCATCATGGAACATATGCCTAGAGGAGAATGTCATTTGGTCTGTGCAATGCCCCTGCTACATTTCAGCGTTACATGTCAGCAATTATTACTGACATGACGGACAAATTTCTTGAAATTTTTAGGGATAATTTTACACTCTTTGAAAAAACATATAAGAATTCTCTTAACTATTTGACCTTAGTTCTTAAAAGATATCAAAAAATAAACTTAGTTCTTAATTGAGAAAAATATCATTTTATGGTTACGGAAGGAATTATTTTAAGATATAAAATCACTGCTAAATGGATAGAAGTTTATAAGGCTAAAATTAATCTTATAGCAGGATTACCCCCTCCCATAACTGTGAATGGCATTAGAAGCTTTCTATGTCATGCAGGTTCTTACAAACGGTTCATAAAAAACTTCTAAAAGATTTCAAAATCATTGACTAACCTCTTGATGAAACATTAAGTTTGATTTTTCAGGTGACTGTGTGAAAGCGTTTGAAACCCTTAAGGAAAAGTTATCAACTGCACATGTAGTTGTGTACCCTGATCAGAACCAACATTTTGAGGTCATGTGTGATGCTAGTGATACAACAGTTTGTAAACGACACGGCCGGTCATTTTGAGAGTTGTAGTCTTGTTCCTCCATTTACAGCTCATTTTGTATTTTATAGCTATTATGTGACTTGCCGGGTTAGTCGGTTCGGGTCCGGAGGGATTTCGGAATGAATTGAGACACTTAGTCTCAAGGTTGAAAGCTTAAGTTAAAATGGTTGACCAGATGTTGACTTATGTGTAAACGACTCCGGAATGGAGTTTTGATGGTTCTGTTAGCTCTATTGGGTGATTTTGGACTTAGGAGCATGTCCAAATTGTAATTTAGAGGTCCGTAGTTGAATTAGGCTTAAAATGGTAAAAGTTAAAAATTTAGAAGTTTGACCGAAAGTGGACTTTGTGGATACCGGGCTCGGATTGGAGTTCCGGGGGTTGGAATAGGTCCGTGGTGTCATTTGTGACTTGTATACAAAATTTGGGGTCAATCGGACGTGATTTAATGGGTTTCAACGTCGTTTGTAGAAGTTGAAATTCCTTAGTTTCAATAGGCTTGAATTGGGGTGCGCTTCGTATTTTTTATATTGTTAAGTTCGTATCGTGTTTTAGGACTTGTTGGTACGTTTGGTTGAGGTCCCGGGGCCTCGGGTTGATTTCTGATGGTTTTCAGATCAAAGTTTGAGTTTGAAAGACTGCTGAAGCTGGGACTCTGCTGGTGTAACCGCACCTGGGGAGCTTTGATCGTAGGTGCGAGCTTGCAGATGCGGGCTGTGTTGCGCAGATGTGACTTTTGGAGGGGTGTGTGCAGTGGTCACATGTGCGAGGGAATTACCGCACCTGCGTGACCACAGATGCGGCAGTGGGATTGCAGAAGAGGAAATAGAAATGGGAGTTGGGTCCGCAGAAACGGCTTGGTGGCTCGTAGAAGCGAGTCTGCAGGAGCGGAGTCAGGGGCCGCAAGAGCGGAGGAAGCTACAGAAGCGGGAGTGTGGTCGCAGAAGCGAGAATGCTGGGCAGATTATTTAAAATGAGGGTTCACGATTTTGCTTCATTTTAAACATTTCAAGCTCGGGTTTGGGCAATTCTTGAGAGGATTTTCAAGAGGTTTCTTGAGGTAAGTCCCTTGTGCTCATTTTTTTTTATCAATAATCTTATTTCTCCATTGAATTTTCCACCTAGTTTGTGTGTATTTAAGGTGGAATTTGGGAGTTTGAGGTTAGGGATTTGGAGAATTTAATTTGGAGATTTGAGTGACGATTTGGAGTCAGATTTTGGTAATTTTGGTGTGGTTGGACTAGTGGATGAATGTGCTTTGGGGTTTTATAACTTTTATCAAATTTCGAGATGTGGGCCCGAGGTCGGCTTTTGAGTCTATTTTTTACTTTTGATTAATAACTTAGTATTTTTCTTCTGGAATTGATTCCTTTAGCCCGTGTTGATTATATCGAATTATTTATGGCTAGATTCGAGGCATTCTAAGGCCGTTTCGCGAGGCAAGGGTGTGTTGGAGTAGAGATTTGCTCGAATTGAGGTAAGTAACAGTTCTAAATTTGGTTCTGAGGGTATGAAACCTCGTATTATGTGACATGTGTTTGGTTGCGAGGTGACGCACATGCTAGGTGACGGGCGTATGGGCGTGCACCATAGGAATTGTGACTTGATCAATTCCATGAAACTGTGTAGTTTAATAATCTATTATTATCCGTACATTCTCCACGTATTAGAGAAATTGAACTACAAATCATGTTAGAAATCATGTTTAGAACATGTGTTGACACTGTAGGGACCCACAAAGGCTGTGTACATGTTGAATTATCTGTTTATTTGCTGTTTTGTACTCAGTCACAGTTTTATTTGCATATCATATCTCAGTCTCTATTGTTCCTTGTTGATATATTATATCACCTCTGTTTGGGCTGATTTTCATGATTTCTGAGAGTCCGAGAGACTGAAGAGGTTGATGATTGAGTGAGGCCGAGGGCCTGATTGTAAGGATATTTATGGGATCGGTTTGCATGCCGTAACATGTTTCATTAATTTATGCCATGATTGGCTTGTTATAACGCTTGGGCTATATGAGCCCCTCCGGAGTCTGTACACACCCCCAGTAAGCACAGGTACCTACTGAGTGTGAGTGCCGAGTGCTGAGCGATTGAGAGGAATGAGTGACTATGAGGTTAGAGTGAATGGGAGGACTGAGTGACTGTTTCTCTGAAAGGATGCATTTGACTTTCATTTCTGTTGCACTTCAGCTGTCATATATCACCGTCTTGTAATTTCTGAAAGATATTATACTCTGTTTCACTTGAACTTGACATGGATTAACTGTTATATCCTAAATTGTCGAACTTGAAAGTATGCCTACCTTACTATGTTGAAATTACTGTAATTGAACTATAACTGTGAAGCTCATCACTACTTTCAGTCCTTTATTTAGTCTTGTTACTTACTGAGTTGGTTGTATTCACATTACACCCCATACTTCGTGTGCAGATCCAAGTAATTCCGAACATGGTAGGTGTTGATTCCTTGGCACAGTTGATCATGTGGAGATTTCAAGGTAGCTGCCTGGCGTTTTCGCAGACCTTGTCTCTCCTTCCCTATCTTTCCACTTTATGTATTTAGTTTCAGAATATTATAGACAGTACTTCCAGATTTGTGATATTTAGACGCTCATGTACTTAGTGACACCCCGATGTTGGGAATTTCTGTATCGGTTTTGACTTTCTATCCATTTTTTTAGAGTTTTGTTGATTAAAACCTGTGTTATTCTTATTTTACATTTTAAAAAAATGAGGAAGTATTTTGAAGTATCGGCTTGCCTAGTACCACGTTAGGCGCCATCACGACAGGATGAGTTTTGGGCCGTGACACAGTTGGAGCTGTTTTAGGCCAAATAAAGGATAAGAATTTTCGTCCCATTTACTATGCTAGTAGGACATTAAGTGACACTCAAGTGAATTATGCCACGACAGAAAAAGAGTTACTAACAGGTGTGTTTGCTTTTGATAAGTTTCGCTCCTATTTGATAAGAACCAAGGTTACTGTTTTTATTGATCACGCAACTTCAAAATACCTCTTAGCCAAGAAAGATGCTCGACCTAGATTATTAAGATGGATTTTACTTCTGCAAGAATTTGACCTTGAGATAAAAGACATAAAAGGGACAGAGAACCAAGTAGCTGACCATTTGTCTAGATTAGAACCCCCCCCCCCGAGTTTAATGAGATAAAAGAAGAATTTCCTTATGAACATATTTTTTCAGTTGACACAATTGTGACTCAACCACCCTATTTTGAAGATATCGCGAACTACTTAGTTGGAAAGTGGATACCGCATGATTTTTCTTACCAGCAAAGAAAAAAGCTTATATCTGATGTAAAGTATTACCTGTGGGATGAACCTTACTTATTTAAAAATCGTACAGATAATATCATTAGAAGGTGTGTACCTGAAGAAGAGATGAACAAAATTCTATATTACTATCATGATGGAGCAATTGGAGGACACTATGCAGCAAATCAAATGGCTTTTAACGTTTTAGAAGCCAGATTCTTCTGGCCCACACTCTTTAAAGATGCCCGAGCATATGTAGCATAATGTGACAGGTGTCAGAGAACAGGTAATATCATCAAGAGATATGAGATGCCATTGTAATCAATACATGTATGTGAAATAATTGATGTTTGGAGAATAGATTTTATGGGTCGTTTTCTTTCTTCTCACGCTTTTGAATATATCCTTGTGGTTGTGGATTACGTGTCAAGATGGGTTGAAGCCATTCCCACAAGAAAGAATGATGCTTGTATAGTGTGCAATTTTCTTAGAAAAAATATTTTTACCAGATTTGGCACACCGCGAGTCATAATTAGTGACCAAGGAACTCATTTCATCAATAGGCAATTTTCTGCTTTACTGTCAAAATATAACATGACTCACAAAACTGGAAGACATGCCATGCTCAAACTCAAGGGCAAGTTGAGGTTTCAAACCGCGAGTTAAAAAATATTCTTGAAAAGACGATTGGAATCTCAAGAAAATATTGGGCTTTAAAATTAGATGATGCATTATGGGCGTACCGAACGACTTTCAAAACGCCAATTGGAACATCTTGTAATGACCCGGCCGGTCGTTTTGAGTATTATAACCCTGTTCCCCCATTTACTGCTCAATTTATGCCTTACAATTGATTTATGACTTATCGGGTTAGTTAGTTTGGGTCCGAAAAGATTTCGGAGTGAAATGAGACACTTAGTCTCATAATTGAAAACTTAAGTTGGAAAAGTTAATCGGATATTGATTTATATGTAAACGACCTCGGAATTGAATTCTGATGATTCCAATAGCTCCGTATGGTGATTTTGGACTTAGGAGCATGTTCGGAAAATTATTTGGAGGTCCGTAGTGGAATTAGGCTTGAAATGCCGAAAGTTAAATTTTTGGAAAGTTTGACCGGGGGGTTGACTTTTTGATATCGGGGTCGATATCCAGTTCTAAAAATTTTAATAGGTCCGTTATGTCATTTATGATTTGTGTGCAAAATTTGAGGTCAATCGGACTTGATTTGATAGGTTCCGGCGTCGTTTGTGGAAACTTAAAATTTCAAAGTTCATTAGGCTTGAATTGATGTATGATTCGTGGTTCTAGCATTGTTTGGCGTGATTTGAAATTTTAACTAAGTTCGTATGATGTTTTAGGACTTGTTGGTATGATTTGATGGGTCCTGGGGGGCTTGGGTATATTTTTTTGGATCATTGGTTGAGAGACTAGTAAAGTTAAGAAGTTTGGGAGTTTGACCATGGTCAATATCGGGTCAAGACGACCTCTTTTCAGTGTTTTGAGTGCGCGAGCAGGTCCGTAGTGTGTTTTATGATTGAAATTCATATATGGTTTGTGTGCGGAAGGTTTCGGGTGAGTTTCGGATGGTTAACGGATAAACATTTGGACTTAAACAGCTGCTGGAAATTTCTGCTGCTGGAAAAATCGAGGTCATGAAAAATTGAGATCCTGAAAATCGAGGTCATGAAAAATCGAAGTCATGAAAATCGAGCCCAGGAAATCGAGGTCATGAAAATCGAGGTCATGAAAAATCGAGGTCATGAAAATCGAGGTCATGAAAATCGAGGTCATGAAAATTCGAGGTAATGAAAATTGAGGTCATGAAAATCGAGGACAAGAAAATCGAGGCGAGGCCTGGGCAGAAACTTTAAGTTACAAAACGGGGGTTTCGTCCCATTTTTTTCATTTTTGACAAATTGGAGCTTGGGGAGTAGGCGATTTTTGAGAGATTTTCAAGGGAAAACATCGGGGTAAGTGATTCTAACTCGGATTTGGTCAATATACACGAATATATCAATGTTTTCAGCATTTAATTAGTGTTTTGAGATGGAAATTTGGGAAAATGAGGAAGAGTTTTTGGGCTAGACTTTTGAGGTTCTGAATGGGATTTTGTTATCGGATTTGAGTAAATTTGGTATGGTTAGACTCGTAAGTGAATAGGATTTTGGGTTTTGTGACTTTTGTTGGATTTTGAGACATGGGCCCGTGGGGCCGGGTTTGAGCCGATTTCAGATTTTTGGCTATAATTTCATATTTTCTTGTGGAATTGATTCCTTTAGCCTATATTGATTGAATTGTACTGCTTGTAGCTAGATTCGCGGACGTTTGGAGACCGATTTGAGAGGTCAAAGCATTTTGGAATAGAATTTTACTCGGACTGAGGTAAGTAACACTTCTAAACTTAGTTCTGAGGGTATGAATCCCCTAATTGGTATAACATAAATTGTTTGGAAGTGACGCACATGATAGTTGACGAGCGTATGGACGTGCACCATTGGAATTATGACTTGAATAAATTTTGTGGAGTTAAAAAATTAAAGAATCATGTTATTATCTGAACAATTCCCCACGTGTTAGAGAAATTAAGATGAGACTCTTCTTAAAGATCATGTTTAGGCTACGTGCTGATATTTTGGGACCCATGGGGTGGTGTTACTATTGAATTAATTGTTTTTAAAATGTACATTTCACACTCAGTCATATTCGTCCATTGTGGGGATATTTATGGGATCGAGCTACACGCCGCAGCAGGCCATATTGGCTTTATATATGTTATCATTAAATGGATCGGGGTTGCCCGCCTGCAGCAGGCTAGAATGGCTTTATACATTATTATTGTTCTGGATCGGGGCTGCCCACCTACAGCAGGCCTTATGGGCTTTACTATTTCATGGATTTGGGGTTGCCCGCCTGCAGCAGGCCTTATAGGCTTTATTATTATACGGATCGAGATTGCCCGCTTGTAGTAGGCCATAAAGGCTTTATATCACGCTTCGGCTGATGGAGCCCCTCCGGAGGCTGTACACACCCCTAGTGAGCGTAGATGATTATACATATTCGGGATGGATTTCCCAGGGCATGGACTTGCCTTATTTATATTGTAATGAATTTACTTGGACATGGATCTTGTCCGTATCATTTACATTTGGGGATAAATTACCCGAGGGTTGGATTGGCCTTAAACGGTACTGAGTGACTGACTGTCAGTCGATGTGTATTTATATACGGGTTGGAATAACCCTGGGATGGATTGGCCATAAACTATACCGGGTGACCGAATAATTTGTGACCAGTATTTACATGAGATCTTTCTACTGAGATGTCATATTCCTCATATCATGCAGTATTGATCTATTTCACTTGTACTGAGTTTTACCGTTGAACTTGAAAGCATGCCTACATTTTTGTACCATTATTTATACTGGACTGTACCTGTGAAGCTCATCACTACTTTCAGCCCAGAGGTTAGTCTTGTTACTTATTGAGTAGGTTATACTCATACTACACTCTGCACCTTGTGTGCAGATCCAGGTACTTCCGGACACGGCGGCTGTTAGACCTCACTGTGATACCAGTTGGAGACTATCAAGGTAGCTGCTTGGCGCCCGCTGACCTTGTTTCTCTTTCCTTCAATTATTGTACTGTTCTATACTTTCGGACAGTGGTTTTTATCAGTCAGATATTGTATTCATATTAGATGCTCATATACTCCGTGACACCTGGTTTTGGGAGTGTTATATTTGTATTTGTGATATTTCTTCTGCTGAATTCAATTATCATGTTTTCAAACTTAAAAGATATGGTGGTTTATTGTGATTGTCGGCTTGCCTAGTATTGAGATAGGCGCCATCACGACAGATGAGATTTTGGGTCGTGACAAGTTGGTATCAGAGCCTAGGTTACATAGGTCTCACAAGTCATGAGCAGGTTTAGTAGAGTCTTACGGATCGGTACGGAGACGTCTGTACTTATCTTCGAGAGGCTGCCGAACCCTTAGGAAAAATTTTACTTTCTTGTATTCTATCATGCAGAATTGATTCATCTTGAAACATAACTCTTTGAATTCCTTCCACGCATTCGTGTGCGCATGTGAGCGCTCAGTATCAGTTGTGTATCGCTGGCTTATGATTCCATGAATGAGTTTCGAGATGAGTATTCTGTGTTTTGTTGATGGGCCAATCTGGAGGACTTGAGGCCGGAGTTAGACTGTAGCTTAAGCTCGGTAATTCCGGTTGTGAGAACCTGTGCAATTGGACTTATGCGTTCGGTAGTATTCCTATGAGTGGAATTTGTGGCTCGATGAGCGGTTGAATAACTATATGATAAGTATGATGTGAATGCGGGATGTGTTCAGATGGGTTGAATGAGACAAATAAATTTTACTTGTGACTCAAGAGTTTTCTATTGGGTACTTGATTCCTGTTTTGATGTGACGTGCAATCTTCAGTTGTGAGTGCGTTGAGGGATCTGTCATGGTGTCTAATGGTGGAGCGAAGTAGATTTTCATGTCATGTTAATGAGTTCAAACTCAGAAATATTAAGTTATTCCACAGTAATTGTGGCTGCAAAAGGGTATAGCAATATGCCAATTTGAGGCTAAGCAGGTGAGTTATCTCCTGCGGAGTAATCTACGTAGGTGTGTTCCTTATAATGTTGAGTGGAGAGTTTCTTTTCTACCAGCTAGGCGTATGTGTTGAGATTTGAATTTGAATCCTGTTGAGAAAGTTGGCTTGACTGTCACGAGAATAAATGCGAACTTAGCGGATGATTGAGGTATTTTATGATGAGTGTTGTGTAAGCTTGAGAAGAATTTTCGTTGAACTGACTGCGGTATTATGGCACTAATAAAGTATGATATTGTGAGTTATGGAGTGTTTTATTGTATGGCTTTGAGCCAAGTGAGGGAGCCTGCTATTGACAATTCAATTTCATGGATATATATTAAATTATAGTTTTGGTCTGAGGCATACTTGTGGGTTAGTTATGACTTGAAGAGGTGGAGATCGAGGATGACTCGGGTAAGAAAATTCCTGGTTACGGGTTACATTGCACTTTATGAAAATATAAAAATTATGGAATGATTAAGTTGTTATTTTGAAGGATGTAGTGCGCACGAAGTATGAATTTGATTGATCGTGTTAAGGCAAGGTTACTTCTTTGAGTGTTGATTAAGCTAAAAGAGTAAGTGTCTTTCGGCCCATTTGGGCAGAGCAAATTAAATTGGAACAGAGTGGATGACTCTCGAGAGGGTTCTAATGGATTCAAAATGTATATGTGGCAATTGAAATTTTTTCAAATTTATATATCACTAGAATCAGTTACTTTACACTGGATAGTATCGGGACATACAATAATTCTGTTTGACTATGGATTCTACATTTCAGTATAAGAAAGGAAAGAAGAATAATTTTAAACACACACAAGGTCCTCAAGAGTGGGTGTCTCAGTTATGGTATTTATGGAGATGCTTAAGAAGAATACAATGGCTTATGGGACTTAGGGCGGTGTGGTTTTATGTTGGGATGTCTTATAGTGAGCTTTCGGTATGGATCGTAGTGTTCTGACAAGGAGAAGTTTCAACTTGAGGGTAATTCAGAAGAAACTCGAAGAAAATAGGACAACTGGGTAGTAGGCTAGACCAGTATGGTAATGGTATGTTCGGTTCTTTGGGGATAATTATGATGTGGTGAGACTTTACAGATGTTTTGGTGGCAATATTCTTGGGTTTGGTGACCTACGTGGCTTAGTCGAGTTAGATGAATTTAGTTTTGATAGCTTGGTTATGTGCAAATAGATTTGAAAGTGTTCTTGATGGTTTCTACCATGGTGTGAACTAGATATTTTCTGTCGGTGTGGAAGACATGTTGTGCATTGTGAATTCCTCATGGACGAGAGGAAATGGAAGGTTTCTAATTGACTGGGTATGTAATATGCTGGTGACTCAGAGTTAATAAGGAGATTCTCGTGCTTGTCACATGATGGCATAATAGATGTGGTGTGTTGTGCGGGATTAAGATTTACATGTACAAGGTGGAAATTTATTCTTGAAGGGAAGGTCATGAATTCTGGACAGAATGGTCAGTTTCAAATATTTAGATTTATGTTATAACTGCTCGGTAATCCCTGAGAAGGGTGCGTATTTCAGAAGGCGCATTGTGTTTTGACTTACGGATGTTCATCGGTATTGCGGTACTCACATGGATGATAGACTGATGATATTCCAACTATCGTTATGTGGCACGGAAGAATTTTGGAAGTATTCCTAGTGGGGTGATCGTGCATGAAGGACATGATAGTCATTCGAGTGCTGGAGTTGTGATCAGTTATGGTGGTTCGTACCTTTGTCGAGAACTATATGAATTACACTTGAGGTTAAAAAGAGGCTAATTCCCTAAATAAATTGGGTAGTTACTATTTCTGCATTAACTTGCCGATTTGAGTAATGATAGCGCACTTTTCACCTGCCTATTCTATGGTGTGTTATTTGTACCAATCCAGGAGCATGAGAATCATAATTCATTTATCATAAACATGTGTACTTATTTAATTGCTCCTGTATGATATGCTTGGACTGGAGGCCTGTGACCATGCGAAGCGGATTATATTATTAGCACGTGAGTTGTCCGTGTGGATTCATATACTGATATTATTGGCACGTGAGTTGTCCGTGCAGATCCATATACTGATATTATTGGCACGTGAGTTGTCTGTGCGCATCCATATACTTATATTATTGGCACGTGAGTTGTCCGTGCGGGTCCAAATATTGATATTCTAGCACGTGAGTTGTCCGTGAGAGTGATGATAATGTGAGCTCTAGAAGAGCTAGTTACTCTTATTAAATTCGTTTGCCTTGGTTCTACTATATATAATGAGCTTATAGCATTGCAGTTGTGGCGGTGCTTGTTGAACTTGCAATAGGGTTCTCTACTTTGAGATATCTTCCATTTTGGGTACAAGGTTGCGCAGTTATGGCTCGATACAGCTTGTTCATACTCATACATCATGTAGATGTGAGATTCAGGTCTTGAAAAGAAATTCTGAATGTTGGAAATTGAATTCCAAGGTTTATGGGCTAAGGTTAAAGTAATGATTTTCAATTATGTTGTATTGTCAGGCCTATTGTAATGACCTGTCCGGTCATTTTGAATATTATAACCCCGTTCCCCCATTTACTACTCAATTTATGCCTTATAATTGATTTATGACTTATCAGTTAGTTGGTTCGGGTCCGAAAGGAATTCAGGGTGAAATGAGACACTTAGACTCATAATTAAAAAATTTAAGTTAGAAAGTTGCCCGGATGTGGATTTGTGTGTAAACGACCTCGGATTTGAATTTTGATGATTCCAATAGCTCTGTAGGGTGATTTTGGACTTAGGAGCGTGTTCGAAAAATATTTTGGAGGTGCGTAGTGAAATTTGGCTTGAAATACCGGTTATGAAAATCGAGGTCATGAAAAATCGAGGTCATGAAAATCGAGGCCAGGAAATCGAGGTCATGAAAATTGAGGTCATGAAAAATCGAGGCCATGAAAATCGAGGTCATGAAAATCGAGGTTATGAAAAATCGAGGTCATGATAAATCGAGGCCATAAAAATTGAGGTCATGAAAATCGAGGTCATGAAAAATTCGAGGTCATGAAAATCGAGGTTATGAAAATCGAGGTCAGGAAAATCGAGGCCAGGCTTGGGCAGAAACTTTAAGTTACAAAACGGGGGTTTCGTCCCATTGTTTTCATTTTTGACAAATTGGAGCTTGGGGAGAGGCGATTTTTGAGAGAATTTCAAGGAAAAACATCGGGGTAAGTGATTCTAACTCGGATTTGGTCAATATACACGAATATATCAATGTTTTCAGCATTTAATTAGTGTTTTGAGATGGAAATTTGGGGAAAATGAGGAAGAGTTTTTGGGCTAGAATTTTGAGGTTTTGAATGGGATTTTGTTATCGGATTTGAGTATATTTGGTATGGTTAGACTCGTGAGTAAATGGGCTTTCGGGTTTTGTGACTTTTGTTGGATGTCGAGACGTGGGCCCGTGGGGCCGGGTTTGAGGCGATTTCGGATTTTTGGCTATAATTTCATATTTTCTTGTGGAATTGATTCTTTTAGCCTATATTGATTGTATTGTACTGCTTCTGGCTAGATTCGAGATGTTTGGAGACCGATTTGAGAGGCCAAGGCATTTTGGAGTAGAGTTTTACTTGGATTGAGGTAAGTAACACTTCTAAACTTGGTTCTGAGTGTATGAATCCTCGAATTGGTGTAATATAAATTGTTTGGAAGTGACGCACAAGATAGTTGACGAGCGTGTGAACGTGCACCATTGAAATTGTGACTTGAATAAATTTTGTGGAGTTAAAAAATTAAAGAATCATGTTATTATCTGAAAAATTCCCCACGTGTTAGAGAAATTGAGATGAGGCTCTTCTTAAAGATCATGTTTAGGCTACGTGCAAATATTTTGGGACCCATGGGGTCGTGTTACTGTTGAATTAATTGTTTTAAAAATGTACATTTCATAATCAGTCATATTCGTCAATTGTGAGGATATTTATGGGACCGAGCTGCGCACCGCAGCAGGCCATATTGGCTTTATATATGTTATCATTAAATGGATCGGGGCTGCCCGCCTGCAGCAGGCCAGAATGGCTTTATACATTATTATTGTTCTGGATCGGGGCTGCCCGTCTGCAGCAGGCCTTATGGGCTTTACTATTTCATGGATCGGGGCTGCCCACCTGCAGCAGGCCTTATAGGCTTTATTATTATAAGAATCGAGACTGCCCGCCTGTAGTAGACCATAAAGGCTTTATATCACGCTTGGGTTGATGGAGCACCTCCGGAGTCTATACATACCCCCAGTGAGCGTAGATGATTATACATATTCGGGATGGATTTCCCAGGGCATGGACTTGCCTTACTTATTTATATTGTAATGAATTTACCTGGACATGGATCTTGTCCATATCATTTACATTTGGGGATAAATTATCCTAGGGCTGGATTGTCCTTATACGGTACTGAGTGACTGACTGTCAGTCAATGTGTATTTATATACGGGTTGGAACATCCTTGGGCTGGATTGGCCATAAACCGTACCGGGTGACCGAATAATTTGTGACTAGTATTTACGTGAGGTCTTTCTACTGAGATGTCATATTCCTCATATCATACAGTATTGATCTATTTCACTTGTACTGAGTTTTACTGTTGAACTTGAAAGAATGCCTATATTTTTTTACCATTATTTATACTGGACTGTACCTGCGGAGCTCGTCACTACTTTTAGCCCAGAGGTTAGTCTTGTTACTTATTGAGTTGGTTGTACTCATACTACACTATGCACCTTGTGTGCAGATCTAGGTGCTTCCGGACACGACGGTTGTTAGACCTCAGTGTGATACCAGTTGGAGACTATCAAGGTAGTTGTTTGGCGTCCGCTGACCTTGTTTCTCTTTCCTTCAGTTATTGTATTGTTCTATACTTTCGAACAGTGGTTTTTATCAGTCAAACATTGTATTCATATTAGATGCTCATGTACTCTATGACACCAGGGTTTGGGAGTGTTATATTTGTATTTGTGAGATTTCTTCCGCTGAATTTAATTATCATATTTTCAAACTTAAAAGATATGGTGGTTTATTGAGATTGTCGGCTTACCTAGTACTGAGATAGGCGCTATCACGACAGGTGATATTTTGGGTCATGACACATCTCTATATAGATTAATCTTTGGAAAAGCTTGTCATTTGCCTGTAGAATTGGAACACAAAGCTTTTTGGGCATTGAAAGCACTGAACTTTGATTTAACCTCGGTTGGTAAAAAGCGATTTATTCAGGTTAAAGAATTAGAAGAACTGAGATTGGGATCCTATGAAAATGCTAAAATTTTCAAATAAAACACAAAAATATGGCATGATAAGTTGATCCGACAAAAGAGTTTTAAATAAAAGAGCACCAAGAACGAGTCAACAAGACACCGGACTCCCCTAAGCTACTGCCAAAGAAGGACACTGCAGGTTCATAGAGCAGTCGTATAGCAAGGAAGCTGCCCCACATTCCATAACAAAGACCTTCAAAATCCCACCATATCTCAGGATATATGATGGAACAACCGACCCTAAAGATCACATGACTCATTACGTCACTGTCGTGAAGGGAAATGATCTCACCAAGGAGCAGGTGTCCTCTATTTTACTGAAGAAATTTGGCGAAACCCTCACGGGAGGGGCATTAACATGGTATTCACAGCTTCCAGCCCGCTCCATAGAAACCTTCAAAAAAATGGCCGATAAGTTCATGACGGCGCATGCCGGGACTAAGAAAGCCAAAACGAGAGTAAACGACATCTTCGCTATCAAGTAGTCCCTAGGAGAGGGACTAAGGGAATTCCTCGCCTGATTCAATAGGGTAAGGATGACCTTACCAAATGTGTCTGAAGGGATGGCAGTCGCAGCCTTTCAGAATGGGTTGACTAGAGAAGGTTCAAAAGCAAACAGAAAATTGTTGAGCTAGTTGATGAAGTACCCTCCAACCACTTGGGACAAAATCCATAATGCTTATTGTGCCAAAGTCCAAGAAGATCATGATGGCCTTAATGGACCGACTCAACGGTTCATCTCGGTACAAGCCGAGCCCAGGAAGGAACGAAGAGATAAGATCAGGAGGGATCACCCACTCTCACGACCAAACAGGGAACTACATTAGCCTTATGTTAGGGCCCCCGCCCCTCCTCCCTTCCGCTATGATGATGGCCCATCTAGGATGAAGACTAGGACTCACAGGAATAAGAGAGATATGCCTCCCTTGTTATCTGCTCACAATTTTTTTGTATCACCTACAGAAATAATCTACGCCCAGGAGAAACTCGGAACGAAGGTGAAGTGGCTGCCAAAGATGAGGTCCGTACCAAAACATGGACACAAGACAAAAGACTACATCCCCCTTAGGCAAGAAGTTGTGAACATGTTGCAACAAGGACACCTCATAGAGCTGCTGAGCGACAAGGGGAAGAACAACTTTGCCAGAGGCCGTGAATGTCAAGGTCCGCTGAAGATGCCCTAACCGGATCGTACCATCAACATGATCATCGGCGGCAGCGACTATGCCTCCATCAATGACGTCAAGTTCACTGCTACTCACAAGCTCAAAAGATCGATCACCCATGAATGGTATGACGGACATGAAGAAAGTATCATCTTTGATGAGTCAGATGCCTATGGTTTGACTTTTCCTTACAACATTGCTCTCGTCATTACTTTACAAATTTTAGATACCGATGTTAAACGTATCATGGTGGACGATGGAAGTGGAGCGTGCATTATCCATCCTTGAGTCCTCACCCAGATGAGACTCGAGGAGAAGATAGTGCCACGCTGCATCACACTAATCGGTTTTAATAATGTAGTTGAATGGATCTTGGGAGAAATTACATTGCCCGTCCTCGCTAGCGGTATAACTCTGGATACAACATTCCACATCATGGACTAGGCCACCGCATACAATGCCATAGTAGGACGACCATGGATACATCCCATGAGAGCCGTCTCCTCCATCTTATACCAAGTGATCAAGTTCCCAACACCTTGGGGAATATTCACCATATGCGGGGTACAACGCACGTCCCGGGAAAGCTACCGCATCGCCATGGATGGTTCGACAACCCAACAAAGTAAAGATAAGAAAAATTAAGTATATCAATCAACAGGATCGAGGTCGACACAAGAAGAAATCATGGACGTCATCACAAACCCTAAAACGGTCGAAGCCGCGGACTCAACTATAGAAGACCTCGACCTCATTCAATTTTACCGTAGTGATTCCGGCAAAAAGGCCTACATGGGCTGCAAGCTCTAAGAACGAGGTAAATTTAGTCAATTTTTAATATCTAATGCAGATTTGTTTACCTTCAGCCATGAAGATATGCCAGGCATCCCCAAGGAGATCGCCACGCACAAGTTGGACGTCGACCCATTCTATCCCTCCCCCTGTAAGGCAGGTCAGACGAAAGTTTAACCCCACAATCAATGGTGTCGTCTACGAGGAGGTAGAAAAGCTACTAGAAAATGGCTCCATCAGGGAGTTGAAATATCCCAAGTGGATAGCGAATGTTGTGATGGTCAAAAAGAAAAATGGGAAATGGAGGATATGTGTAGACTTCGCAGACATGAACAAAGCATGCCCGAAAGACTCATTCCCATTGCCACATATCGACCAACTCATCAATGTAACGACGAGGCAAGATCTACTGAATTTCTTAGACGCATACTTGGGCTATAACTAGATACTCATGGAATAAGGTCATGCCGTTCGGGTTGAAAAATGCAGGAGCCCACTATCAGAGATTGGTAACAAAAATGTTCAAAGACCAACTCGGTAAGACCATGGAGGTATAGATCGACGATATGCTGGTCAAATACGTAAGGGCGGAGGATCATGTTGACCACTTGAGGGAAGATTTCGACATACTAAGACGGTATGGGATGAAACTAAACCAGAGAAATGCGCATTTGGCATAGACTCGGGGAATGTTTTTGATTTCTTAGTGTCACAATGAGGGATTGAAGTCAACCCAGTCCAAATCAAATTTATTGAAGGGATACCTGAGCAGATGATGACTAAGAAACAGATCCAAAGGTTGACTAGTCGAGTCGCCGCCCTATCGAGATTTATCTCGTGGTCATCCGATAGATGTCACAGATATTTCAGCGTACTCAACAAGGATAATAGCCTTGAGTGGACGTCTGACTGTGTACAATCTCTGCAATAACTAAAGGCATATCTGTCCTCACCACCTCTACTCTCGAAGCCCAAACCCGGAGAACACCTCCTCGTCTACCTCGCCGTCTCCGAAATGGCAATAAGTGCGATCCTTGTACGAGAAAGTAAAGGTGCGCAATCTCCCATTTATTACATTAGTAAAACACTCGTCGACCTCGAGACGAGGTACCTACACCTCGATAAACTGGCCCTGGCACTAGTCGTAGCTTCACGAAAGCATAAACCCCATTTCCAGTGCCACCCTATCTCGGTCATTACCACCTTTCCTTTAAGGAGCATTCTGCATAGACCCGAATTTTCGGGGAGGTTGGCCAAGTGAGCCATCGAGACAAGCGAGCACGTTATCACATATCAGCCTCAAATAGCAATAAAGTCATGCTCGCAGACTTCAGTGCAAAGATAATGCCAGAGGTTAATAAGGAAGTCGTCCAAGTTTCTCTTCAAATACAAGACCTCTGAGTCCTATACACTGATGGCGCATCCAATTCTTCTGGATCCGGGCTGGGACTCGTACTCGAAGTCCCTACCAACAAAATAATTCTCCAGTCCATAAGGTGCCCAGATATGACTAACAACAAGGCTGAGTATGAAACCGTAATTGCAGGATTGATTCTTGCACTCAAATATGGGGAGAAGCGGTTGAAACTCCATTGTGAGTCACAGCTCATAGTCAACCAAGTCATAGGGACTTTCCAAATCAAAGAACAAAGGTTACAAAATTATCAAAACGAGATTTGTAAGTTGTTGCCCAATTTTGACGAATGCCAGCTCGACCAGATCACGCGAACCCAGAATGTCGAAGTAGACAGCCTTGCCAAACTAGCCGTAGCCACCAAAAGTATCACAACCGAGGATAAAAGTGTAGTCCAACTTCTCAACTTGTCGTTAGACCAAATCGAGGTAAGATTTGTAAGTTTACTTGCAGGACGGCACACTCCCAAGTGACAAAAGGGAAGCTAAAAAACTAAGAATGCAAGCAGCCAGATCCAGCCTCCTCTACAACGACTTATATAAGAGAACATACGGCGTCCCTTTGGTGAAATATTTGGGTCTGAACCAAACCCAGCACGTTCTCGAAGAGGTCCATGAAGGCCACTGTGGCGCTCATTCTGGTGATCGAGCACTCGTTAGGTGCCTCATACGGGCAGGATACTATTGGCCCACCATGAAAAACAATGCCTCAGAATTTGTGAAGAAATGCAAACAATGTCAGAAATACGCCCCAATAATCCACCAAGCAGGCGAACATCTCCACTCAGTTACCTCTCCATGGTCGTTCATCAAGTGGGGAATGGACATCGTAGGCCCCCTCCCGGCGGGGCGAGGTAATGTACGATTTCATTTAGTTTTAAATGACTATTTCTCTAAATAGGTAGAAGCATGAACTTTTGCCTAAATATGCGAGCAAGAAGTAATCACCTTCATATGGAAAAACATCATCTGTCGATTCGGTCTACCCAAGGAGATCAGTTGGGACAATGGACCCTAGTTCACGGGAAAGAAAACCGCCTAATTCCTCGAGAAGTGGCACATTAAGAGGATAATTTCAACCACTTATCACCCGGCAGGCAATAGACAAGTGGAATTCTCTAACAAATCAATATTAAATATCATGAAGAAAAAACTCGAAGACGCCAAAGGATTGTAGCCGAAAATACTCTCAGAAGTATTGTGGGCGTATAGAACCACCCCCGAAGACAAGATCGGGAGAGACACCATATTCTCTGGTCTACGGAACCGAAGCAGTTATACCAGCCGAGGTCGAAGATCCCATCCTAAGATACTCCTATGAAAACGGCACTAGCAATGAAGAAAGTATAAGGCAAGAGCTCGATGAGATTGACGAACGAAGAGACATGGCGTACATAAGAATGGTCTCCCAAAAGCAGCAAGCGGAACGTTACTACAACAAGAAGGCAAAGGTTCGGCCACTCAAAGTCGGAGAATACGTACTCAAAGCCAAAAACCCAAGCAAACAGAGATCCACAAGGCAAACTGGGACGCTCTCTACAAAATTATAGCCAAAGAAAACAAGGGTTCGTTCCAACTAGAGACAATGAAAGGAAAACAATTACCAAACAATTGGAACATAAGGTTTTCTCTTTTTCCCCCCAAGTCGTACTCTTTTTCCCTAACTTGAGTTTTCTCCCATCAGGTTTTCTCAAAGAGGGTTTTAATAAGGCAACGGAAGGGACACTTCGATTCGACGTATGCGAAGAACAGACTGATTTCTCTTTCATTGCCCAACTCCTCAAGACTCTCCAAGTCAAACAATGAAGAGACTAGATAGACCATAACTGGGACTGGAATGCCAGCCAATGCCCAAAGTTTGTAACTTTCTCCAATTATGTAATCAAAGCAACAACATCAAAATAATAGAAACTCATGATTATCAAAACCGTCTAAACAAAAGGTTAAGTTCGACCAAGCTCGAACACTACCTACCGGTCCCTGGCCGCGATTTAACAAAAGGTAAGTTCGACCAAGCTCGAACAACACCTACCGGCCCTCGGTCGTGATTTAACAAAAGATTAAGTTCGACCGAGCTTGAAAAATACCTACCGGCCCTCGGCCGCGATTTAACAAAAGGTTAAGTTCGACCAAGCTCAAATAACACCTACCGGCCCTTGGCCACGACTTAACAAAAGGTCAAGTTCGACCAAGCTCGAATAACACCTACTGGCCCTCGGTCGCGATCTAAAAAATTATTAGGTTCGACCAAGCTCGAACAACACCTACTGTCCCTCGCCCCGATTTTACAAAAGGTCAAATTTGACCTTAATCAAACAAACACCTGCCAGCCCTCGGCCACGACATAACGATAGGACAAAGTTTGAGTAAGATCGAATTAACGTCTATCAGCTCTCAACCACGTCTCGATAAAAGGTTAAAGTCAACCAAACAAAAAGTTAATATCGGCCAAGTTCAAACTTGACCTATCGATCCTTAACTAAGGAGACATACTCGATCTATATAGACAAAGAGATGATTCGGCTTATGGCTATTCAGCCCAAGGACTACAATCAACTAGAGGACGATAACAAAAAATATAAAGGAGCAAACATGCAAGTACAAAAACAAATCACGGCAAATAAGAAAGGCACAAATGAAAGCAAAAATCAACTTTGATATTCATAGACAAAAGTTTGTTACACGGGCTCTTGGCGACGCCAAACCAAAACACACAAAAAATATTTAAAAAGAACTATTGGCCTTCGTCATCATGACCCACAACGTCCTCATCAACCCGACCTTTAGCAACATCACCACCCTGAGCGTCGACACCATCACCGTCCCATCCTCCAGCATCTTCTCCATCCTCGCCCTGAGGTTCAATAGAATCGTACCAGGCATCCTCCTTAAGATGATCCATGGAATCCTCCCCATTCTCATCCTCTTCACCAGGTTGAGTCATAGCAGGGTCGTAACCACAAGCAAGCTGAGCCTCGCGAGCCTTGACCAGATCATCCTCAAAGGCCACCCTAGAAACGAAGCCGGTCACATGAAACTTACGAAACACATCTAGTCGGGCCTCGGCATGAATCCATTCTTCATACAGCCCCCAGGGGACATTGGGGAAGCCGGAAGCAATAGACGTAAAAGGCCACGCAAGCAGTTGGATCTTCTAGGCCTCCAAAGCAGCAACTCAATCATACAGATCGGAGGTTTCCTTTTCCAACTTTTCGATCTTCTCCTCAAGTCGGTCCTCCTTAGACCTCGCCTTTGACAGGTAGTTCTCCCACATGAAACGAAGGGTTCGGTTTGCCAACTCAAGGAAATCCACCCTCCTCCGAGCCTCCGACTGAGAAGACTCCGCCTACTTAAGATCTTTCTACTTCTCCGTGATCTCACCCTTGAGGGCCTCCATCTGAAATTGGCACTCGTCTAACTGGCCTTGCAGCTGGGCTACTTGAGCTTGAAGGTCTCTACATTGGGCCTCCACACCTTTGCTGAGTGCCAACTCCTCCTCCTTAGCCCTTAACGTCTCCTCAAGAATGATGAAACACTCCACAGCCGCCATCAACTCTTCGTCTTTTTTCTTTAAATCCTCTCTCAAAGCCAGCACGTCGCCTCATTCGCGAAATCGACCCCGGAGCTCCCGGTACTTTCCAAGGCACGTTGTATACTTATCTTTCAGCTTTACGTAAATTTCTTTACGCCTCCTTTCTCTTCGAGCACTCTCAATCTCTAGAATAACCGTCTATAAAATGAAGAAAAGATGTTAGAACTTGCAAAGAAACTAAGGCATAAGGAAAGGAACAGACGATAGTCGTACTTACCCTGAGAGCAAAACCAACAATGTTATTTGACAGGGTACCGTCATTTATCTTCTCGAGAGTCGTACCCTCGATCTTAAAACAGAGAGGACCGAGGGCAGGAACTACCTTCTCGGTATTTACAAGCAAATTACAATCCATTGAGATCGTAATAGTACTAGAGCCCCCTTCCAACCTCA
Organism: Nicotiana tomentosiformis; assembly: GCF_000390325.3. Lineage (NCBI taxonomy): Eukaryota > Viridiplantae > Streptophyta > Magnoliopsida > Solanales > Solanaceae > Nicotiana > Nicotiana tomentosiformis. Next base: position 40,652,276 of record NC_090812.1, on the reverse strand, counting down.
CCTCAATTTGAGTAAGCCCCTTATCAATCATCCTCAACTCGTCCAGATCTATATCAGAATCAGATTCGGTATCCTCCTCAGCAACGATCTTCCCTCTTTCATCGGCAGACGAGGATACATCTACTGCATCCCTAGAGGACGAAGCCTCCTCTTTCACCGACATATATATATATATATATATATATATATATATATATCAATTCTCTGTATTTTCTAATATTATTTTGCAGGAAATAAAAATATCATGATAAAGCATATAAAAGAAATATAAATAGATCACGAGGCATCAAGGCAAAAGAGATCACGAGGCATCAAGGCAAAAAAGCACGAGACAACATGGCAATTATTATCACTTCTATCTATTTCTTCTCCAAAGTTAGTTGTATGTCAATTTAGTAATTCTTACGAAGCAAAATTAATATATGATAACTATTGGGTAAAATAATAGAGTGGGAGTAATTCTTATTAATCTATCATTCCAAGTCGGTAACCTTGCTTACCTCCATTTTAATTCTCATGGAGGAGTTGTAGTAGGCAAGATTATTAATTTTTAGTAAAAAGAAATCTCAAGAGATTTTTGCTATATTTTAGCACAATGCAGGCAAGAAAATTATTTCAGTTTAATCATCACTAGTCATATATCAATTGATTTACATAACCTCGCGGAGTGTTATTAATTGATTATTACTTAGTGAGCAAAATATAATTGTATTAGCAATAAGCAGTTATTCCAAAGAGAAATACATATAGAAGCTAAGATTTTATTATTATCACGCTATCGAGTGAATTCAATGATTCCCAACTCTTTTTAAATATAAATCTTCCGAAAGTTATTTTGTTTCACCTTAAGCAATTTAAATTTTCAACAATCAAAACTTCATCAATTTGATTCTCTCAAAATAGTAGTAAGAATATTATAAGTTTGTATCTAGATTATCCAATCTATGTGGGACGATATCATAAACTATACTAGATTTTGACAAAGTATGAGTAGCAAAATCTTATACACATTGGCCTCATCACATGTATTACGGTCGTCTCTGGAAGAATGAAGTCGCCCTCCTCCTACTCGACAGCCATTGGTCTTTCTCCCCCCGCGTCTACGGCTATCCTCTTACGAGGCATCAGACCCCCATCATCAGGGGAAACATCGTCGTCCTCGTCAACCAGCAAAAAGAGTTGAGGCACAGAAGCAGTAGACGGGACAGAGATAGGCTCTGGACTATAGTAGAAAAGGCAGGGGCATGTGGTACAAAAATTGCAATGGGGGTAGAAGCCGAAGAAACAATAGCCTTCCTCTAAAAAGAAGGCACATGCGCCCGGCTACTCCGAGAAGATCCCCTGCCTGAGAAAAAGACAAACGTAGAAGTTAGTTGAATGAATTGGCATATAACAAAAAGTGAAATGACCACGGCCAGAGAGAAGAAGTTACATGTCGAAGGAAGAGATGACTTGAACTTCTTGAAAAAGCTCGGCCAATCACGGATCCCTTTAACATGGGGGAGGATTTGTTCAACCCAATCGGAAATGCGCGCGACTAAAAGGGGAGGCTGGTTATTGGCTGCAAGAAAGGGAACGTCCTTCAACTGACTCGGAGAAAGTAAAGGAATAAAGATAGAAACATGGCACTTATGTGTGTAATTCCAAGCCTCAGGAAAGCCGTCGACGTTAGTCACAACGTCCTCAGTCCTGACGTAGAAGAAGTTAAGCCAAAACTGACAACTGTCCTTATCGTCCATCTTCACCACCAAACATTTTCCTCCACAGTGATGAAGGTTCAGTATCGTTCCCCTATAAAAGCTAGAGGAAAATAGATGCACCAAATGTTGCAGCGTCAGTTCGATCCGAGCCAGCTCGGCAAATTTAATCAACATTCTGATAATCTTGTAGACGTATGGTGCAAGCTGAGCAGGGAAAATGCCGTAGTGACGACAAAATTCTTCCACCGATGAAGAAGCGAGAACGAATATCCAATAAGGAAGGGGTAAGCATATAAAGTGCAGTACCCACGATGATGAACCTGCACCACGTCCCCTTCAGACGGGTTCAATTCAATATGGTTGGGAAGACCAAATTTGGCTCTGAATTCCGACAACTCTTTGGACGTCATCGTTGATAGTAAAATACCGGGTTCCGCATTTGGTGATCGGGTTAGATCAGACCTGACGTCGGGATTACGGGAGATTATTTATTCCACCAACGGGAAAGCTTCATCCTCAGTAATTATGGAAACACTCTCCCTATGTGAGGGAAACACAACCGTCAAGGGAGAAACGAGACTTCCTTCACCAGCATCTGAGGGCAAGTTTGACATGCTTCAAGATAGTGAAGAAGAATACAAAAGGGAGAAATTGGGGGATGGTGTAGGGCAACGAAACAGAGAAAGAAGATTCAGAGAAAGAAATTCAGAGAAGAAGCTGGTATTTCGAAAGGTTTAGAAGAGCAAAACTTCGAATACAGGTCCAACAACCTCTATATATAGAAATCATGGAACCAAACCCGAAACGGCTCATCATAATTGGCACCGAAATCGAAATGGCAGATCCAATCAAGGGTCACACACAAATCAAAGCGACACATAGGGAACATGCATCATGATGACGCATGATGTCATGCGGTCTACTCAATAAGTTTGACCACGAGTGATATTACCCACCCATTGAACTCGCCCGCGAGGATGACCTTTGACATGATCAAAGCGTATAAACAGTAAGAAGGCCCTCCTGGGCTGCCATGTGTCACCAGTACAACTTTGATAAATGTCTGTCCAAGGTCAAAGTGGTCTTGAAAACAGCAAAGGACGGAGCCGATGAAGCTATTGAAGATCAAGGTCGAAGAGTCAGTGAGGATCAGGGTCGAGGTCGAGCACTCACCGTAGACATAGTGAATAACGGCTAGTTTTAGGATAAGATATCCAAAGAGAATATTCTAGTGGATATTCTCTGTACCTGTACTATTAGGGTCATTTAGATATATATTCCCTATAAATAGAAAAAGACACAATGATAGGGGGGATAAGATATTCACTTGTAAGAAAACATATCGACTTTATATAGAGAATATGGCTTTATTGCAAACACACGAAAAATATATTTTTACTAAGATTCTTGCCTAACTTTTCCATTTGATCCAAGAACAACATGAATATTCGAAGGCTCAACAATCATTCATCATTGTCAGAAGGAATATCCACAGATCTCACCCATTTTCGGGTGACTCACATGTTCTTATTTACTTAAATGACATTCATTGCTATTTATTGTTATTTAATACTATCCTCATTCTTTTGAGTCATTGAATATTGTTAGTGTTGTTTACATTAATTGCCATTCGGACAATATACATATTATCTTACTAAAAATCAACTAACTTATCTTTGGATATTAATATTGGTTAAGATTGACTCTATTTTATTAAATCTAATTGGTTGAGCCCAGATCTAAATTTTGGGTCGAACAATCATACTTATCAGATTCCCATTTACCATAAGTGGAGAACACATCATTACCGTTCTTTAACTTATCTCCTTTTTTCTTTCCAGAAGAATTACCTTAGATAGCTTAAACTAATATATATAATTCTTGTATAATATATGTATTTGTGTAAAGATCTTTTTTTTCAAATACACATGGGTCCTGTTCGAAGTGGAATTCAGAGTAGTTCATGATAGGGAGTCCAATTTTCCATTACGTTCAAGTAGCTATTTTTAATATTTAAGCCACGAAAAAATTTTAATTAGTTATTTTGGGGTAGCTAGAATAAGAATTCATTAGCTTTAATTGAGCAGTTAGCCGAGATATCTATCATTTTCATTGCACTTTCTCGAACAAAGTTCATTTGAATTGTATAGTGTTTTGATGTTCGGCCAAAATGCTATACATTTAGTACATTATTCGTCCTATATTTTATTGGTTTGGTGATTAATTATGCAACAATTGAACTAAATTGTGTTGTTTTAAATGTAGGAGCATTGGAAGAAAGAGTCGAATGAAAGTTGCACAAAAAGAGGATGAAAATGTAAGAAAAGAGCACAAAATCACCAAGTACCCAAGTTGTGCTACAGGCCAAGCATAGCCAGCTCAATAGCTTGCTTTACCGTGCAATATACCAAGTATAACCAGCGCTATAGCCAGCTTAACCACGCTACAGGCTAGGCATAGCCAGCTCTGTAGCCAGGCCGACCGCGTTATAAGCCTGGCCTCGCGAGGTCTATAGCCTGGTGATTAAAAGTTGCAGGTTAAAAGACTCCAACCCAAATTTGGAATGAGGGATTTCGGCCCTAACATATAAATACTCCCCAAACAAGTTGAGAAAGGGCTGGACACTAGTTTTGGAGAAGAAAAAGGCTACACAGCACCGTGGAGCAAGAATCAAACGAGTTTCCCTCCGTTTATCTCTTTAATTTGTACTTTAATATCTTTGAACATTATGATGATAGTTTATACATTTATGAGTAGCTAAATTCTCTTATCTAGGGTTTGATGGAACCTATTGAAGGATGATTTTTCACTACGTTTAATATAAATTTATCGTTGATCTTTCTCTACTTGTTCAACTATATTTTTGTTGTTATTGATTGAAGAGCTCTCAATTAATTGTGCCAATTTAGTGTGTATATTGCTCGAGAGAGTACACATTTAGGTAGTTGTTGAACAATACCACTCCTAACGTATGTGAGAGATCAATACCAAGGGTTTAAAGGCAGGATTAGAGATAACAAAACCTTGGTATGATTGTAGTGGGCAGTGAATTAGTGCCAGCTAGCGTATTTTGAGAGAATATGTTTAGTAAATTATGATAGTTACTCGATAGAGAGCTACGACACCCAAAGTACTCACGATCGGTGGAGAATACTTAGGCGAATTTATAGGAAACGTAGTGATGGTAGGCTAGAAACCCATGTTTTAGTCGCTTATTGCACTCTAATTCACTACACTTTACTTATGTTGAGCTTTAATTAGTAGTGTTTTGCACTTATTATGTGTTTTATGCTGCGTAGGAGTGATTTCGAGTTATTTAGATTTTATGGAGCAAATTCGAGCTATTTGGAGCTTTGAAGTCTGAGTAGAAACCCAAGGGATTAAACCGGGATCGTGTTCGGGGGTCGAGGACCAAGTCCGGATGTCAAAAATTGAAGACGCGAAATCACTCTAAGAAAAATGCATAGCCGCGCCACATGGGGCGCCACATGGGGTGGTGCGGAAGTGCAAAATCTGCCCAGAACTCATTTTGCAAAATGTTCTGGAATTGTCCACAAGCGCACCACATGGGGCGGCGCGGCATGCCACGCGGTAGTACAAAGATATTAGAGTATCTTCCGATTTGCGCTAAAAAGGGGTATTTTCGTCCGAGAATTATTGGGGGGTGTCTTAAATACATGAAAAAATGCCATTTTCAAGATTTTTTGACACAATTTTAACCTAAGGAGGCTAAGGAGGGGTTGGAAGAACACAAGCACAAGGATTTCATCATTCCTTCCTCACTCAGGATCTGGGTTTGGATTGTATTTATGTTTTCCTATACTTTTGTTACATTTGTGAAGAACTTCTCCATGTCTATGGAGTAGATCCTTTTGGATTTTGATGGATTTATTGTATTGATGATTGTTTGTGGATTATAACTATATTTTTATGTATTTGAATCATTTTTGGAAGATTTAATTATTGTATCTATATTCACTTGTTCTTGTAATCGGAAGAGGCATAACTTGTAATATTTTTGCACTATATTATTGGTTGAGTTCATAGATTCTTCGAAGTAATCGAAAGAGGCTAGTTGAATAATTGATTAAATCTAGTTAGGAGAATAATCGAAAGAGGTTTTCCTAAAGCCCGATCCATTACGCATTTTTGTTTATCTTCACAGAGCTTAAATTGGTTCATATTGTGAGGTTGAGACTTAATCGAGAGAGGAGTTTCTACTAAATATTTGAACGATAATTAAGTGAATTCGAGAGACTCACTTGAACATTAGAAGTGAATTATCTAAAGTTAAATCACAAACAATTATCTTGCACCTATCCTATCAAAACCCCATTTACTTCCATTGATAACTTCCTTGCTTACCTTTGTTGCGATTGTCATTAGTCAATAGCTGTAGATTTTAAATTATTAATTATATAAATCTCAACTGTTGATCCTCTTGGATAGCAATCAAGCTACAAACTACGAGAATATTGTTTAAATCCAATCCTTGTGGACACGATAATTATACTATACTATCTTTGACTAGCAAGCACAATTTAAGGGTGTGTTTTGTGCTCGTCAAATTTTGGCACCATTGCCAGGGATTGGCAATCAATAATGTTTGAAATAGTTTGTAGTGCTAATTCAGGAATTTATTTTATTTTATTTTTTCTTTTATTTTTTATTTGTTGGTGAACTTCTCTTCAAGATTTATTTTGTTGAAGAAATCTTGAAGAGCATATTCTTGATATTGAACTCTAAAAGATGTGAAGATGGAGTACAACCAGCCTGAGAAAATGGTTGAAGAGTTAGCAGCTGAATATTATCAGTAGTGAGCCATGTGCTTTAAATACGGTGAAAATTATCTATGGGTTAATTGTCAAGCAGGTAGGTATTCTTCCTATGGTTCATCTTTTGAACACTCTCACTTTGTCTCTAGTCCGTACAGGTATGAGGATTCATATTGGCATAATTCTGACTCTGGTTGGGATGAATACCTTTATTATGACTGGAATACAAGCGAAGTGAGATAACCACCTCAAGCGGAGAATGTTAGTTTAGAAGAGCTTATGTATAAGTTCATTAATAAGGTAGAAGTGAGATTTACACACGATGATGAAGCCACTAATAACCTAACAATGCAAGTGAATCAACTAATAAGTACACTTTCAGAAAGGTCATTGCATTGTGATAGTGAATATATGGAGGAGATTCCCTGTGAGAATGAGCCTACCCGAGATGATGAACATCTACAGAGAGAGTTTTCCACTCTGTAAGAGGACTCTGTTTCAACTGAGATAATTGAAGATGAGGCTTTAATTGATTTTGCATTAATAAAATAAGAGTTAAAATCCCCATCTACATATCCACAACCACAATTTTTATTAGAAGATAATGAGGAACAAATGGTCTTGGACATACGAGAGGAACACTCACATGACCATTCTTCTGCATTTTCTTATTCTAACCTTGATCGTGTAGATGTTATTTTTGGGAATTTACAGGAATATGCATGGATTGATCTTGTAAATGAATGTAGAAACAAGCTGAGTATGATCCTACAAGAATAATCCACCGCTCAAAATTAGGCTAAGAAAGAAAGAAAAGAGCGGGTCTTTCAAATATCCCTAAAGGACTTTGGCCTAATGAGCTCCATAAAGAATCCCAAGGAGCGAAAACGAAAAATAAATTCAGAATTAGGGGTGGAGTTCACAAGTTCTAGGAAACGAAAAAAGTCCAGGGGAGTTTTTTTTACCTCTTGCTTTTTATTTGTGTGCCATGGGGACATGCCACAATTTAAAGTGTGGGGTGGAGATATAAATGTGTAAATATATAAATGTGTTTTGTTTTCGTTTCTTTTGATTGAAATTTTTAAAAGTCGAAAAAAAAATCCTTAGGTAGTGTAATAAATCCCCCTTGGTTTTTCTTTGTGCCGCGGTTCTTTTCCAAGGGTTTTGTTTGAACCGGGTGTAGTTAGTTTTTTTTTTAGGAGTAGGAAATCTTGTGCTGTGATTTGAAATGAAAGCAATATCTCTTGACTATATTATGCCTTGAGAATAGTAAGTGCTTTAGTTGTGACGCTTAGGCTCAGTTTTTGACTCTTGTATAAGCACCTTAAATTGTATGATCTTAACTTTTCTTAACTACTTTTACTAGAGTGTCTTCATGAGCCCGATCCTGAGTGAGTTTTGTTCCATGTGTGTGCGAGGTTTTGGTCATTCTGTGCATTGCATTTGATATCTAGAACTTGCCTCGTGTGTTTGCAAAGCGAAATAGTAATTTTATTCAGTCTTGGAAGTGATATAGGTGTTTTTTGTTGAGCCAGTTATATGTTGTACCCACCTAATTGTTATGTACCTTAGTTAACCCCTTTGAGAATGTAATCCTGTTTCTTTGGCAACCACATTACAAGCCTTACCCATTTTACCTCTCGCGAGCACTTAAAATTGTTATGTACTTTGTAAAAGTTAAAGTGTGGGGTGTTGGTTGGATTTTGAGTGGAACTAATGAAATAAGGAGAAAGGTGCACTGTTTTGAAAAAAAATAAGAGCCATGTGAATTGAAAAAACTATAGTTACATTGTTGTGCAAATATTCATTGATAGTAGTAACTTTTGATGTATGTGTGCTTAAAGAAGTGCGGATTTGACATATATTGATGTAAGGGTGGAGTTATGGTTTGACAAAAGTGTGGGATATTGAACTGCCAATTGTATGTATTAAAGTGCTTGGGGAGGTGTAGTCAATATATCCAAATGTATCCTACCCGTCCCGCAACCTACATTACAACCAAATAAAGTCATACTTGATCTTTGACTGAATAAGCTCAATTAGTAGAATAGTACACTACAGGCAAGCTTATGGTATATTCTTTGTGGTGCATGAATTTCATTTCTGAAAGTGAGTTAATTCTTTCTATCTTGAGTTCCTATGTGTTCTTGAATTTTATTGTGTGTGGAACTACTCTTTATTGTTGTGTGAGGGCACTTTATTCATGAAGGAAAGGTAATGTCATTGACCTTTGTGTTAAAGTAAGTAAGTAGGTTGTGAAAAATGCGCGGTGTTGTTGAGTCAACTCTTGAGGCGAGGATGTTACGGTATTGTGCTTAATTTGTTCTATTATTCTTGGTGTGATGAGTTAGGAGAGTTGTTTAAAAAGGTCGTATCTATATGAAGGGTAGTTTGATTGCTCGAGGACGAGAAATGGTTTAAGTGTGGGGTGTTGATGGTAGGCTAGAAACCCGTATTTTAGTCGCTTATTGCACTCTAATTCACTGCACTTTCCTTTTGTTGAGCTTTAATTAGTAGTGTTTTGCACTTATTATATTTTTTATGCCGTGTAGGAGTGATTCCAAGTTATTTAGATTTTACGGAGCAAATTCGAGCTATTTGGAGCTTTGAAGTCTGAGTAGAAGCCCAAGGGATTAAACCGGTATCGCGTTCGGGAGTCGAGGACCAAGTGCGGATGTCAAAAATTGAAGAAGCAAAATCACTCAAAGAAAAATGCACAGCCCCGCCGCATGGGGCGGCGCGGTAATGCAAAATCTGCCCAGAACTCAATTTGAAAAACGTTCTGGAATTGTCCACAAGCGCTCCGCATAGGGCGGGGCGGCATGCAGCGCGGTAGTACAAAAATGTTAGAGTATCTTCCCATTTCTGCTAAAAAGGGGTATTTTCGTCCGGGGATTATTGGGGGGTGTCTTAAATACATGAAAAAATGCCATTTTCAAGACTTTTGACACAATTTTGACCTAAGAAGGCTAAGGAGGGGTTGGAAGAACACAAGCACAAGGATTTCATCATTCCTTCCTCACTCAAGATCCGGGTTTAGATTGTATTTATAATTTCCTATACTTTTGTTACATTTGTGAAGAACTTCTCCACGTCTATAGAGTAGATCCTTTTGGGTTTTGATGGATTTGGTGTATTGATGATTGTTTGTGGATTATAACTCTATTTTTATGTATTTGAATTATTTTTGAAATATTTAATTGTTGTATCTATATTCACTTGTTCTTGTAATCGGAAGAGGCGTAACTTGTGATATTTTTGCACTATATTGTTGGTTGAGTTCATAGATTCTTTGAAGCAATCGAAAGAGGCTAGTTGAATCATTGATTAGGCTAGTTGAATCATTGATTAAATCTAGTTAGGAGAATAATCAAAAGAGGTTTTCCTAAAGACCGATCCACTACGCATTCTTACATATCTTCACAGAGCTTAAATTGGTTCATATTGTGAGGTTGAGAGTTAATCGAGACAGGAATTTCTACTAAACATTTGAACTGATAATTAAGTGAATTCGAGAGACTCACTTGAACATTAAAAGTGAATTATCTAGAGTTTAATCCCAGACAATTATCTTGCACTTATCCGATCAAAACCCCATTTTCTCCCATTGATAACTTCTTTGCTTACCTTTGTTGCGATTGTCATTAGTCAATAGCTATAGATTTTAGATTATTAATTATATAAATCTTAACTGTTGATCCTCCTGGATAGCAATCAAGCTACAAACTACGAGAATATTGTTTAAATCCAATCCTTGTGGACACAATAATTATACTATACTATCTTTGACTAGCGAGCATAATTTAAGTGTGTGTTTTGCGCTCGTAGCGTAGCGGGGAAGATTCCGACAATAGGGAAAATCATAACCCTAGACTTTTCCAAATCTTGTCCATAACATTTGCTCTGTTAGTTATAAATTACTACATTTTAATTGCTTTGAAATTAGTTAGTAAACATTCAAATCATTATTTAATATTTCTGAAGGTTGATTACTTAAATTCGTGTGAAACTACTGTTTGTAATTAGTAGGTTAATTCCATGTGGGATTCAACTCCGAACTTATAACCCCAATTATATTTGCAATGACCGATAGAACTCTTAGGAGGCATAGTTAGGCATGATCAAATTTTGGCGTCGTTGCCGGGGAATTAACGATGTTATTAATTACGGCTAAAATAATTGTTAGAATTCGTAATTTAGTCAGCTTTCTCGACTTGAAATTCATTATATTGAAACTCTAACGTTTGTAGTCTTGTGTGTTACAGGTGTATGCCTAGAAACTCCTCAAGAACTGGTGAATTGTACGAAGCATTACCGGACCATGAGAAAGCTTTCAAGGCACTAAATCGAGCAAACAAGAAAGACAAACAACAATAAAACTCAACAGAACGAATCGACCTTGACATGGGTGACGTAATAGACAACCCAAACAACAGAAACAATGTGAATGACCCGAACAATCAGGGTGTGGCACCTCCTGTGCCAGAATCAGCCTTGTATGATTAGGCACAACCCGCCGCTGAAAACCTAGCAACCGCAACTGCAGTTTCTCTGATACAAGAAAAATCATTTCAAATTACAAACAACATGCTACATTTGTTGCAGAACAGGGGACTGTTCCCGGGGTCTTATATTGAAGATCCACAACAGCATCTGAAACATTTCCTGTCGATTTGTGTCACGCAAAGGCAACCGAATGTGACAGCGGAAGCAATAAGACTGTTCTTGTTTCCATTCTCAGTGACGGGCGAGGCTCAAACTTGGCTCAATTCACTCCCCATAAACTCCATCACTACTTAGGAGGAATTAGTCAAGAGGTTTTTGAATAAATTATACCCACCCAATAAGATTTTCCAAGCAAGTTGATGAGATATTGAGCTTCGGGCAGAAACTAGCTGAAACACTGCAAGAAATGTGGGAGAGGTTCAAGGGGATGTTGGTCAAGTGTCCACACCATGGCATTCCTGATCAGATGTTGGGGCAAAGGTTCTACATGGGAATAGCAGACAGCTTGAAGTCCAATGTTGATGCTTCAACAAGTGGAGCATTTTTTAGCAAATCAAACAGAGAGTGTAAGGTCTTACTTGATAAAATGGCTCAAAACACAGGATGGATGACAAGAGACTCTACAATCACTCCTGTAGGTCACTCAGTAGCTCTAGACCCAAATACCTTTATAGCTGAGAATATAGCCACTCTAATGAAGCAAATGAGTGTCCTCACTAAAAAGATTGATGAGTCGGGCCAAAAGCAGGTGCACATAGTGGACACAACATATGGAAGATTATGCACACCATGCATTAATCAATCATATGTGTGCTCATGGAGTGGTGAAAGTGACAATCAGAATTATCAAGAGAATATGAACTATGTGGGCAACTATGGAGGTCAGAAGCAAGGTGGTCAGACTTGGGGACAGCAGAATCAACAATATAGGCCAACATAGCAGCAGTACAATAATAATTATAATAATCCTAGAGCTGCACAACCACAGGGTCAGGCTGTGCCTTATCAAAGGCAACAATGGTACAATCAGCAGAATCAGTAGTTAGTTTATCAACAACCTCACAGCAACAGATAGTGCGACAAGATGATGGGTTGTTTGAAATTAAAGGAATGCTGCAACAACTCATTGGGTCTAGCGGGAAAATGGAAGAAAAGGTCCACCAGATGCAAGAAAAGGCACACCAGATGCAAGAAAAGGTAGCATCACATGACTCATCTATCAAGGGCATTGAGATTCAACTAGGGAAAATATCCATGGCTCTTAGCAATCGTCCTCAAGGGAATTTACCTGCGGACATACATGTTAACCCGAAAGAGCAGGGCCCGAAGCAGCTAATGGTTATGAGTCTAAGAAATGGTAGAGATCTTGATTTAGAGCAAGAAATCGCTCGCGAGAGCCGATCAATTGAAATACTTGTGTCAGTGCCAATTGAGGTAGATTAATCAACTGAGCTAACAGAAGTAAGAGTGCAGCTAGTCCAGGAGGAAATAAACAAGGAAAAAGAGTTTGCGAATGAGACTAAGAAAGTTCAAGAGAAGGAATTAGAAAAAGTGTCTGAGCAGGATCTAACTCAAGCCACAGGAAAGAAGCGACCTCCAGCACCCTTTCCGTGGAGGTCAGCGAATATCATAAGGATGAGCAATATAAGAAATTCATGGAGATGTTGAAGCAGATTCAGGTGAATATCCCATTGATTGATGCCTTAAGGGAGATTCCCGATTATGCAAAAATGATGAAGGACTTGATGTCTCGCAAGTTCAACTTTCAAGACTTGGAAACTGTTACACTGGCTCAAACTTGTAGTGTTATCATGACGAGACCCATAGCTGAGAATCTATCCGATCCAGGGAGTTTCACGATCCTGTGCATAATAGGCAGCTATGCTTTTGCTAAAGCATTGTGTGATTTGGGGGTGAGCATAAACTTTATGCCATTGTCAATCTATAAAAGGTTAGGCATTGGAAGAGCAAGACACACATCCATGTTACTACAGCTAGCCGACCAAACGGTGAAAAGGCCATCAGGTATACTTGATGATGTACTTGTGCAAGTTGGTAAGTTTGTGTTTCTAGCAGATTTTGTCATTCTGGAATGCCATGTTGATGTAGAGATTCTCATAATTTTGGGAAGGCCATTCTTGGCCACAGGGAGAGCCCTGATTGATTGTGAAACTAGAGAGCTAAAGATGAGACTAAACAATAAAGAAATAATGTTCAATGTGCAGAAGTCTATGCGGTAACCCAGTGAGTTTGCTAATTGATCTCTAATTGAAGCCGTAGATGTGATTCTGGAGGAGGAAGATGAGGCACTGAACGCAAAAGATCCCCTAGCAGCCTGCCTCATGAACTTAGAAGAGGTAGATGGTGAGGACTTGGCGGAGTGGGTTTTGGCCCTTAAAGGACAAGGGTACTAGAAATGAGAGCTCGAATTCGAGCCTTTACACTTGGAAGAAAGAAATACCCCTCCATCTAATCCATCAATTGAAGAGCCACCACAGTTGGAGCTAAAAACGTTACCATCTCACCTCAGGTATACTTTCTTGGGACCTAGCTCGACATTACCTGTTATTATCTCATCTGGTTTGTTAGATGTGCAGGTAGAAAAACTTTTGCAGGTTCTGAAGGAGTGCAAGAATACAATTGGGTGGACCATTGCAGACATAAAGGGTATCAACCCAACATTTTATATGCATAAGATTCTACTAGAAGATGGGCACAAACCTTTCGGATAACATCAAAGAAGGTTGAACCCCAACATGAAAGAAGTGGTGAAGAAAGAAGTGATCAAGTGGTTAGATGCGGGAATCATCTTCCCCATATCTGACAGCAACTGGGTCAACTTAGTTTAATGTGTACCAAAGAAGGGTGGAATGATTGTAGTGCAAAAGGAGAATAATGAGTTGATCTCAACAAGAACAGTCACGGGATGGCGAATCTTTATGGATTACAGAAGGTTGAAGGCCACCCGAAAAGACCATTTTCCGCTACCATTTATTGATCAGATGTTAGATAGTCTGGCGGGAGGTCCCATTTTTGCTTCTTGGATGGATACTCAGGGTATAACCAGATCTCTATTGCCCCGGAGGATAGACAAAAAATGTCGTTCACCTGTCTGTATGGCATCTATGCCTTTCGGAGAATGTCGTTTGGCATATGCAATGCGCCCGCCACATTCTAAATATGCATAATGGCCATCTTCACAAATATTGTAGAGGACATAATGGAGGTTTTCATAGATGATTCTTAGTGGTGGGGAACTCATTCGATGATTGCCTTATGAACTTGAAAAGAGTATTGAAGAGGTGTATGGAGACTAATCTGGTACTAAACTGGGAAAAGTGTCATTTTATGGTACATGAAGGTATAGTATTGGGACACCTAGTGTCAAGTAAGGGCATTGATATGGACTGTGATAAGGTTGATGTAATTGAGAAGTTACCTCCACCCACTTCCGTCAAGGCCATAAGAAGTTTCCTTGGTCATGTCGGCTTCTACAGGCGATTTATAAAAGATTTTTCTAAAATTGCTAAACCTTTATGTAAATTGCTTGAAAAATATCACCCCTTTGTGTTTTCTGATGACTGTAGGGTAGCTTTTGAGGAGTTGAAGAAGAGGCTGGTGACTGTACCAATCATAGTGGCACTTGACTGGGAACAACCTTTTGAGCTGATGTGTGATGCAAATGACTATGCTGTGGGAGCAGTTCTTGGGCAGAGAAAGAATAAAGTCATGCATCCAATCTACTATGCAAGTAGAACCTTCAGTGGTATCCAACTGAACTACACAGTGATCGAGAAAGAGATGTTAGCAGTGGTGTTCGCATTTGACAAATTCAGGTCATACTTGATTGGCTCGAAGTTAATTTTTTATACTAATCATGTTGCTCTCAGGTACCTAATTGAGAAGAAGGGGTCAAAGTCGCGCCTGATTCGATGGGTGCTACTACTGCAAGAGTTCGACTTGGAAATTTGTGACCTAAAGGGAACGAAAAACCTAGTTGTTGATCACTTGTCCAGGCTTGAAAGAGTTGAAAAGAGGGTTGAGGTGAGGGAGATCATGGAGACTTTCCCAGATGAACAACTTTTAGCCATGAGCCATGAGCCTTGAGGTAGCACCACAGGATGCCAATATTGCAAACTACCTGGTGAGCGATATTGTTCCCTATGACTTGTCCTCTATGCATAAGAAAAAGTTCTTTCATGATTGTCGCATGTATTTCTAAGATGAACCATATTTGTTTAGGATTTGTATTGATAACATGATTCGGAGATGTATTCCCGAGATAGATCAAGCTTCTGTTTTGCAGGCATGTCATGCCTCACCTTATGGAGGCCATTTTGGAGGAGTAAGGACAGCTTCTAAAGTGTTTGAGTCGGGCTTTAATTGGCTGACGTTGTTTAAAGATGCACTCTTTTGGGTAAAGGGCTGTGATGTGTGCCAACGGATGGGGTTTTTTACCTGTCGACATGAGATGCCTATGAGCCCAATTCAAGAGGTGAGAGTATTTGATGTATAGGGAATCGATTTTAAGGGACCATTTGTCAGCTCATATGGTAACAAGTACATACTGGTAGTTGTGGACTATGTCTCAAAATGGATAAAAGTCGTGGCACTCCCAACAAATTATGCAAAGGGAGTTATTAGTTTTCTAAGAAAAAATATCTTCACCCGATTTGGCACTCCAAGAAAGATCATCAGTGATGGAGGTACCCACTGCAACCGATCCTTTGCAAAGGTGTTGGAGAAATATGGTGTTCGCCATAAGTCTGCCACTCCATATCACCCACAAACAAGTGGGCAAGTGGAGGTGTCAAACAGAGAAATCAAGAGTTTGTTGACCAAAACTGTAAATGCTACTCGGATTGATCGGGCGAAAAAATTGGATGATGCACTATGGGCCTTCCGCACTGCATTCAAAACTCGGATTGGTGTGCCACCGTACAAATTGGTGTTTGGAAAGGAATGTCACTTACCCGTGGAGTTAGAGCATAGAGCTTTTTGGGCATTAAGGAAATTAAATCTTGACATGGAGGCCGCTGGTACGAGTAGAGTCACAGAGCGTCATGAACTTAATGAGTTCCGTTACCATGCTTTTTAGAGCACCAAGCTGTACAAAGAAAGGATGAAGATGATGCACGATAAGCATATTCAAGAGAGGATTTTTAAACCCGGATATGTCATGTTGATGTATAATTCAAGATTGAAATTATTTCCGGGTAAGCTGAAGTCTAGATGGTCGGGACAATTTAGAGGAGTGCAAGTATTCTCAAGTGGAGCTGTAGAAATTGAATTCGGGGATGGAACGAACAGGTTTAGAGTCAATGGACAAAGTTTGAAACATTACCTTAGCATGGATGAGGAAAAGGTTGTATTGGTGATTCATTTGAAAGAGCCTCAAATGTTGAGTGAACCTTGAGTTCGATTGCCTGCGTCGTGCTGCGATCTTAAATCAAACACTTCGTGGGATGCAGCCCATTGTAATTTTGTATTCGTCATGCCGTGAAGTTAACTAATGCGCTCGTTAGGAGGAAACCCAATTCGTAGCTTATTTTAGCTTAACTAGAATTTTCTTTTTGTTTTTAGGCACTAACAAGTTTTTTAAGTTAAATCTTGGTGTTTGAACAGGCATTGGAGCACTTTGGGAGGTCATAACGCTTGGAGTAGTTCACAAAATTGAATGAAAACTACCTGAGCACGCTCCGTACCTCGCCAAGCGAGGCAAAAATCACGTGAAATAGCAGGCATCGTGCGCTCTAAAGGGTCCTGGACCTCGCTGCCTACCTCGCGCCGCAAAGTCTGTAGCGCAATGGACTGGGTTGTATCCCTCGCATCGCCCAATCTCTGGCTCGCTTCCCACCTCGCGTCACCTAGCCTGTAGTGAGATCCACCTTGCGACAGACCTCACGGTGCCAGGTAAGTTTTTATATATATATATATATATATATATATATATATATATATATATATATATATATATATATATATATATATATATATATATATTTAAATTTCTTCTCTTCTCTTCTTATTTCCTTTTCCTAAAACACCTACCCTTAATTAAACAACTACCCGCCCAGTAACACACGCCCAACCCTCCCTAAATACACTTCCCTACACACTAACACACACACGTATTCCTTTTTCCCTCTCCAAAAACCCACAGCCAGCCCTCCTCTCCCTCTCTCACTCACAAGAACTCTATTAAATCCATACATTCTTCCACTCATTCACTCAATAGCAATATCAATTGAAGAGCAACCCCCCCCCCCAAGCATCTAAGGTATGATTTCTAACTCTTTTCTTTGTCAAATTTCGAATTGGGTAAGGTAATGAAATTGGATAACTTTTGGGTATGTTATTCATAGTAACAAGGTGCCTGTTTGTCCTAACCCCATAAACCCTAAAGGAATGGTATTGTCATTGTTTACAAGGGTGGTAACACGAAATTCTCAAGCCGATTTGGGAGGGTGAGGCAACCCCTCATTCCTCCAAGCACTTCCATGGCACTAGTGCACGCTAAGTGTTTGTCAAAATGCCTCAAAGGCATTCTTTGTCCCCATTGGAGCCCGAGTCTCTGGGATTGTAATACCGGTGCTATGTCTTCATGAACCCCTTAAACTCTTAAGTGTGGGGTGGCTCACCGGAGCCGAGATAGTAGTTATATGCATCGTGATTGTAATAGACATCAGTGTGCCATTGATTGATTCTCATGCAAAAATAACGAGGTGAAGTTTGAGTAGCATCAAAATTGTGAACATCATATGATGAACTCTTATGTGTGGGGTCGTAAGACCATGTTTTGAATTGATCCAATGTCTTTAAGGCTGACTAATCTCTACTTGTGTAGGCAAAAATATGCCCCCTAAGAAGGATAACGGTAAAGGAAAGGGCAAGGACACTGCTCCTACCAAAGCCAAGGCTTCCTCCGCACCTCCACCGAAAAAAAGGAAAAGAGGGGAGGCCACTTCAAGTAAGGTTGAGGGGTTGCAAGCAGTTGCAACTATAGCAGCCATACGCCCACAGCCTGCAGGACAACAAGAATTTGGACTTAAGAGTATACCCCTGTCTGCCAAGGACTGGTATAAGCTTTGTCGGCCGAGACTTATACACTCTGAGTCAGTTGTTCATAAGTGCCGTCTAAAAGCTAAGTATCAATCAATTTGGAAGGGTATTCGTGATCTTGGATTGAGCTACGTGTTTGAAAATACTGGGGATATCAATGTCAACCTTGTCCGTGTATTTTACGCCGATTATGATCTGAATGATCCTGAGCAGCTAGTGCCTATTCGGGGGAGGTTGATTGATTTTTCTGCATCAGTAATATGCAATTACATGGGAGCTCCAGATGTTCCCCAGGAGCCCGTGGATAACTTCATTGCACGTCTAACATATCTGGCGCTCAGACATACTCTCTGTGGTGTTAATTCTTTGGTTGATTGTGTCCGTAACAAGAAGACCCAACGTCATAGGAAATTTCCAAACATAAAAATGAAGCCGAAAGCTCAGGTGTGGTTGAAATTGATCAACGCGCAGCTACTACCATGCAACCATGAGACTCTGATTAGTCGTGAAAGGGTCTGCATGTTATACTTCCTAATGACTGGCCAGAAGGTGAATGTGGGCCAGTTGATACGCTACTAGATGGCGCAGGTGAAAACAAGCAAGAGATTTGATAGATTGTCCTTCGGTAACATGCTGACTCAGTACCTGAGAAAAGAAGATGTGGAGGAGGAGCGAGATTTTGATGTAGTCATTCCACCACCCCTCCGATTGACGGACATCACCAACATCCGGGCAAAGGAGGAGAGTTTTATGTCCTCACTGACAGGTGTTGAGCGCAATGCTCGAGATGACAGCTTTATGGCTCATTTATATGGGATGATGGACTTGCAGCTTAGGATTGGAGGGAGGCCGCCACTACGGAGGAGAGGGCCATCTTGGAGGAGTGTTTTCCGCTCAATGCTCATGCCCAACATCAGGTTGGGCTTGGCGATGGCCAGGGACTCCCAGAGGATGAGGATGTCAACACGCCGGAGTGTTCCGAGGCCGAGCCAGAGCAGTCCGAGGAGGAGGAGGAGGAGGAGGAGGAGGCTAATGAAGGAGCAGAGGATGAAGAGTGGACAGCTGCAGATAGGGCCTTCGACGATGAAGGCAATGATGATGACTGATCAAGGAGTTTTTCCTACCACCTTACTTGTTTTTTTATGGATTTATATATGCACTGAGGACATTGCATGAATTAAGTGTGGGGTGGGAGGTTATATATTCTCTGTGACCTGAAAATATTAGATAAACTAATTATTTCTTGTTTTATTTTATTTTATTATTTTTAGCTACGTCTTTTCTATTTTAGCATACAAAAAAATAGTATAGTATTCTATCTTTAATCTTTAGTTTTTAAGATTGCTTTAGTAGTTAATCTCCTTAAAAAATACAGAAAAACGAAAAGAATATATATATATATATATATATATATAGGATTAGAAATGATTGAACTTTTCCCAACGATGGATCTCCTAGGCATTTTTCTTGAGGGACTAAAGTCTAACAAAAAAAAATAAAAGAATTCAAAAATATTTCTTTTTATTTTTTTAGGTGGTAATAATCCCCTGTGGTTTTTCTTTGTGCCTCGGTTCTTTTTCACGAGATGTAGTTGAACCGGGTAGTAGTTTTTTTTTCTTTAGAATAGAGTAGGATTTAGGGAATAAAAGGATGGGAAAGTGAGATTTGCTAGGCATCTTTGACTAGTTTGATAGTAGCATATTTAGGCTCTAGCATGTGTAGTATCTTCCCTATGGTTTCAAAATGCTTATGATGCCTTCTTGTGTAGATAACATGTTTATTGACACCTATATCTCGTTTTCTTAGCTTGTGTCACTTTGTGCTTGATGCTTAATATTTTGTGGCTCCGTAAATACTTGCAATTATTTGAGAATCGGAATAGAATCATCCTTAGTGAGTCGTGTGCCACATGTGGTGAGGAATTGTATAATTCGTGTCATTGCATTAGAGTCTAGAACTTGCGGCATGTGAGTTGAAGCGAAATTTTAGGTTTTGCTCGATTTGAAAAATAATTTTAGGCTTTCTTTGATATTTTTGAGCTTAATGCGTACCATAAATAAAAATTATCCTTAGTCAACCCTTTTGAGAGTATAAACTTTTATTTGGCAACCACATTACAAGCCTATACTCCTTTGTTCTTAATTGTCATTGTTTTGATCATTTTACCTCTTAAAGCACTTTAATTGTAAAATAAGTGTTAAAAGAAGTAGAGAGGGAACTTGGGTGGCTTTTGAGTGGAACCAATGAAGGAAAGAAAGGTGCACCTGTATTGTAAGGAATACACCATTAGCAGGAATGGTAGAAAAAAAAAAGAAAAAAAAGTATTGCTGAAAAGGAAAAAAATATGTAGCAAAAGAAAATAAAAATATCTTGTCCTTGCTAGTGGGTATGAATTAAAGTAGTGCTTAAAGAAAGAAGAAATATTTTTGGTGGTGATATTGTTTGTGAAATCAAAATTATGTTGAAGAAAAATACGGTTAAAGTTAATTTTGAGATGTGTTAAAATGCTTAGCAGGGTTAGTCAATATTCTTAAATTGATCTATCACGCCCCAAAACTGAGGAGCGCGACCGGCGCTCAACCGAGTAAACCCGACCAAGAAAGCATGTTAGATTCCTTCTACCCAAACTCATTCATGAATAAAGAGAATATATATTTTCCTTAATTAAACAATAAAGTGGTCATGTCTGCAATTATCAATTCATTTCCAATTGTTTCATCATTTTTAAAGTCTCAAATGGACAAGTAATATATCCACAACATAACATAGTTTGTCTTTCCCTAGCACCAATACATAACCCACACTATGTCTACGGAGCCTCTATAGATAAAGAAGAGTACAATGATAATGCCGGCAACAAGGCCCCGGCTATACCTCAACCATAATACATAAAGATCAAAAGATACATGACCTCGGGATGAAGTGGGGCTTACCAAGTCAGCTGGGAAGAAGGTGTACTGTTATCACTGATCAATATCTCCTGCTGTGGAACAACCTGCATCCATTTAAAGATGCAGCGCCTTCGGCAAAAGGGACGTTAGTACCGTCGAATAGTACTAGTATGAAAACTAAACACCAATTTAAGAATTTGGAAATACAAGGTAATTATGATGAATCAGTGCGGCAATAGAATAATATAGATAACTGTCTCAACCATAGCAAGCTTATTAAAAGCTATCAACAATATTTATAGGATTTAAGATGAGATCCCATGTAACCATCTTCACACAAAGAGGCCCCGCCGCCTCACCCGATGTATGCAGGTGGAGGTATACGTACAATACCACAACTCTAATCAAGCGGCCCTGCCGCCTCACCCCAATGTAGGCGGGTGGATATATAACCATAGTACTAAGAACTTACACAAAGCGGCTATGCCGCCTCACCCCAATGTATGCGGGTGGTGGTGCCACAACAATACCAAAACTATGCACAAAGCGGTCGTACCGCCTTACCCCCAATGTAAGCGGGTGGAGGTGTAGTTCCACAATATCATAATCCCTACACAAAGCGGTCATGCCGCCTCACCCCAATATATATGCGGGTGGAGGTGTATCATAATCATAATCTCTATACCATAATCCCCACACAAAGCGGTCATGCCGCCTCATCCCAATGTATGCGGGTGGAGGTGTATCACAATCACAATCTCTACACAACATGGCATAATACCTTTCACATAAATCACGACTAGAAATTATAACATGTGGATACGTAATCCATAGTTTGGGACACATCCTCAATTTATAATGCAATATGATAAGAGCATTTGAAATACGAATTGAACATATATCTTCATCACAAAACTTATCGGAATACTCGATTTATAATCAACATCTCGAAACTCACAAGGATAATGAGAATTCCAACTCTTAAAGAAGAGTTTTGCCAACATGCCTCACTTGAGCTTCCTTACACTCTAAATATTCCGAAATTCTTAGCAACTTCAATCTATTTTAGAAATATAACAAATTAAACCAAAATTAGGAAGATGATCATGGTTCTAGCTCATTTGAGCATTTTATCACACACTAGATGTGCATTAAGGTTTCAAGATCCTTTTGTGGAGGATTCCATCATCTCACAACCCAACCTTTACCATTTTTAGCTCAACAATCTTTCTATACCCCTTGATAACACATGCATGTAAAATAACCAACCCTCTTGCCTAGAAATTATCTTGCTTATTATCCATTCCTACACAAAATTCGAAATTGAGGGTTAGGGCGTAGAATCTTACCTCTAGGATGAAGACCTAGTGAGTTTCCCTTCTCAATCTTCCAAAACTTGGGCAAGAATTGAAGAACAATTATTGGAGAACACCTTATCACTCTAGGGCACCCTCTCTCACTCTAAAATATCAGATAATAGCTCAAAAATGACCCAGAGAGTGTATTTAACGAAATAGGGTCGGGTTTTAAAAACCCAAAAATGAAGCTCCAGAACAGGTTCTGCGGTCGCATATGCGACCGCATAATGGTTATGCGGACTGCATAATTGGTTACAAAATAGCCAAAAGAACTGCTTGTATATACGGTCACTATGCGGTCCGCATAACTGTTATGCGGTAGCATAATGCACCGCATAACAGTTATGCGGTCGCATAGTCGACCGCATAGCTGCTTCCAGAATAGCCCTCTCCTGCTCACTTATGCGGCCATTATGCGGCCTGCAGAGTGATTATGCGGTTGCATAATGGACCGTATAAACACACTTTTCCGGCAAAAAATTTCCTTTACTTTCCTATGCATTGTTCAACCCAAAAAGTTTGAGCCGCGCCTCAAACACGTAAGCCTAGTCCGGCACCATGAAACATTATTTTCTTTGCAAATTTCACCAGGCCTTACACTTAAGTACTTTGCAATTTTTTGGGGTATTACATTATCCTACCCGTCCTTAGCCCACATTACAATCACGAAAAAGTCCTAATTGATTTTAGATTGAGCAAGCCTACATTAGTAGAGGTTTACATAATGGGAAAGCCTATGGTACTTTGTGCATGCATGTGATTTATTTGTGAGAGCGAGGAATTTCATTGATATATGTGAGTCCTTAAAATATATTTGAGCATTTGATTCGAATGTGTAGATTCAACTTACTCTTTTGTTCTTGTTGTAAGGGAACGTGATTTCGCAAGGGATAGGTGAAGTTATTGGATGTCTTTGTGATGTTAAGTGTTCAAGCCATGGATGCATTGTGATACTGAGTTGGTTTGTGATGCTAGGATTGTTATAAACATGTTGCCTTGTGCAGATTAAATTTTTGAAGTATGGCATCAAGTAAAGGGAAGTGTGTGTTGAAGGCATATGCTAAAGTCTAATTGTTGCTATCAACCATAGTCATAAATATGGTGTGTTTCGGATGTGCTAAAAGAAAATAAAGTACTCTAGGTTAATGTGAATTGGTGCTTGACTCGACGACGAGCAACATTTAAATGTGAGGTGGTAATGTTCGGCCAAAATGCTATACTTTTAGTACATTACTCGCCCTATATTTTGTTGGTTTAGGGATTAATTGTGCGACATTTGAGCTAAATTGTGTTGCTTTATGTGTAGGGGCATCGTAAGAAAGAGTCGAATAAAAAGAGGACAAAAATGCAAGAAAAGAGAACAAAATCACCAAGTACCCAAGCCGTGCTACAGGCCAAGCATAGACAGCTCTATAGCCTGCTTTACCGTGCTACAGACCAAGTATATCCAGTTTGACCGCGCTATAGGCCAGGCGTAGCCAGCTCTGTAGCCAGGCCGACCACGCTATAAGCCTGGCCTCGCTAGGTCTATAGTCCGGTGATTAAAAGTTGCGGGTTAAAAGACTCCAACTCGGATTTGGACTGAGCGATTTCGACTCTAACATATAAATACTCCCCAAACGAGTTGAGAAAGGGTTGGACACTATTTTTGGAGAAGAAAAAGGCTACAGAGCACTGTGCAGCAAAAATCAATCGAGTTTCCCTCCGTTTATCTCTTTACTTTGTAGTTTAATGTCTTTGAACATCATGATGATTGTTTATACATTTATGAGTAGTTAAACTCTCTCATCTACGGTTTGATGGAACCTATTAAAGGATGATTTTTCACTACGTTTAATATAAATTTGCGGTTGATCTTTTTCTACTTGTTCAACTATATTTTCGTCGTTGTTGATTGAAGAGCTCTCAATTGACTCTGCCTATTTAGTGTGTATATTGCTCGAGAGAGAGTACACATTTAGGTAGTTGTCGAACAACACCACTCCTAACATATGTGAGATATCAATACGGGTGGTTTAAAAGCGAGATTAGAGATAACGAAACCTTGATACGATCGTAGTGGGCGATGAATTAGTACCAACTAGCGTAGTTCGAGAGAATATATCTAGTAAATTATGATAGTTTCTCAAGAGAGAGCTATAACACCTGATCACGCCCAACTATGCCTTATAAAAATGACTAAGCGGTCGTTGCAAATATAATCCGGTTTACAAGTCCGGAGTCGAATCCCACAGAGAACTAAGGCTTAGCTACAGTTGTTCAATATTGCTAAGAAACACAAGTCCAAACAATTTCCTAGTTATAAAGATTTGATTTTTATTTCTACTAATTAACTAACAAATATTATAAAGTAGTAAAATTATCAACTAACAATGATGAAATTGGAGACAAGCCTAAGGAGGTCTAGAGTTATAATTTCCTCAATTGTCGGAATCCTTCCCGCTACGCCTTCTATAATTTCGCCTAAGTATTCTCTAATGATCGTGAGTACTTTGGGTGTAGTAGCTCTCTCTCTAGAGCAACTACCATAATTTACTAGACATATTCTCTCGAACTATGCTAGCTGGCATTAATTCACTGATCACTACGATCGCACCAAAGTTTCGTTATCTCTAATCCCACCTTTAAACCCTCTGTATTGATCTCTCACATACATTAGGAGTGATGTTGTTCAACAACTACCTAAATGCGTACTCTCTCTCTCTCGAGCAATATACACACTAAATAGGCACAGTTAATTGATGGTCATTCAATCAACAATAATAAACACGTAGTTGAACAAGTAGAGGAATCCAACGGATCAATTATATAAAAACATAACAAGAATTTATCCTACAAAAGGTTCTATCAAAACTCTAGATAATAAATTAGCTATTCATAATAGTATGCAAAACTACAATACTAGAATTCATAACCAATAATGAAAATAGGAAGTATGAAGTGAAAAACTCATAGAAGAATTCGCCTTCTTGCATCCTTAGGCCGAATCCCATCTCCAAAAACGTCATCCTTGGTGGAGTCTGACCCTAAAAAACGCCTCTCCTGTGTTTGGTAGCCTTTTTATTCTCCAAAATCATGTCCAACCCTAGAATAACTCATTTGGGGAGAATGTATGTCAATCCCCCGGTCCAAATTCGGGTTTGGATCTTTTAACCCGCGACTTTTAATTACCATGCTATAGACCTCGTGAAACCTGGTCTGTAGCGCTGTCTAAACCTCGCGAAGCCTGGTCTATAGCGCGGTCAACCTGGCTATAGACCTCGTGAAGCCTGGTCTATAGCGCGGTCAACCTGGCTATAGACCTCGCGAAGCCTGGTCTATAGCACGGTCAACCTGGCTATAGACCTTGCAAAGCCTGGTCTGTAGCACGGTTTGGATACTTGATACTTTTGTGCTCTTTTCTTGTATTTTTGTCCTTTTTTGTGCAATTTTTATTTGATGATTCCTTTCGATGTTCCTACACATAAAACAACACAATTTAGCTCAATATCGCACAATAAATCATTAGACCAAGGAAATAAAGGGCGAGTAATGTGCTAAAAGTATAGAGTTTTGGCATCACATCACCACCCCACACTTAAATGTTGTTCGTCCTCGAGTCAACCACCAATTTCTAGAGCACTTTTATTTTCTTTTAGCACATCTGAAGCACACCATACCTATGACTATGGTTGATAGCAACAATTAAACTTTATCATATGTCTTCGACACACATTTCCCTTTACTTTATGCCATACTTCAAATCTTTATTCAATAAAAGGACAACATGTTTCTAACAATCCTAACCTCACAAACCGACTCAATATCACAATGCATTCATGGCTTGAACACTTAACATCATAGAGAAATCTAATAATATCTCCTATCTTGTCACGTCCCAAACCTAGGGAGGCGTGGCTGGCACCCGGAGCCGTACTGGCCCGAGCGAACCACTCTGTAACCTTTTTTTTCTTCTACTATCGTGGGCCAACATGGCCAAAACTCGTAACGTATAACTATAAGTGGGCAAGCGTTGTATCAATGAACCATCGTTCTTAAAACATGAATACATATGGGCCATCAAGGCCTCTGACATACTGTACAAAATGAACCTCTATCTACAAAGCCTCTAAGATTATGCGACATCAAATGGGACAAGGTACTGGCCTACCCATAAGTCTTTAGCAAAATTCTGACACGATGACTCATAGACTCGGCTACACTTCGAATGAGGTGGAGTCTTACCGATCCTTCGCTGAATTCCAATCTCGTCTACTATGAGGGCTCGTCAAACTGATTATCTATACCTGCAGGCATGAATGCAGTGTCCCCAACAAAAGGACATCAGTACGAATAATGTATTGAGTATGTAAGGCAGAACTGAAACATAACAATAAGTCAACATTTATTAAAGACATATAAGAATCAACCTGAATCTCTGAAGTGCCACCGTATATGCATACTTATTATACTCATATATATACAATGCTTCTCATTAATACTATTATCCATATCGTATGATGCATGACTGCCCAACTGATTAGTGGTAACTACCCGACCGGCCGTAGCTCGGTGGTAAATGCATAACTGTCCAACCGGTGGTAAATAATAATACATAACTGCCCAACCGGTGGTAACTGCCCGAGCGGCCGTAGCGCGGTAGTAAATATATAATTGACCAACCGGCCGTAGCACGGTGGTAAATATGTAACTGCCCAACCGGTGATAACTGCCCGACCAGCCGTAGCGCGATGGTAAATGTATAACTGCCCAACCGGCCGTAGCACGGTGGTAAATATGTAACTGCCCTATCGGCCGTAGCACGGTGGTAAATTAAGATGCATTTATCACAATACTATTAATATTAACATCTTTATCAAATACCTCAACAGGAAACTAGAAACATGCTCAGACATGCTTGAATATCGCTTTACAGAAATGAATAAGGTAGACATCCTTAACTGCTAAGAGTAGAAACACTTATGAAATAGCATTACGTTTACGTATCGTTACTTGGATCATGCCAAAATTAAGGATTAGCCTTAACATACCCGGAGTAGGGAAAAATCCGTATGATATTCTTGGAAGAGGTTGCATCGTACTCCTATAGAACTGCAAAATTCCGTTGCTACTATGCAGTATAATTTCATATGAAATTTTTTCTTAAGATCGTTACTTTACTGAATTCCTATCCATCTCTCTTAATTCTATATGGAATCAGCATCACTCGTGGTATGGTTTTACATTTCATTTTTACTTCTTGAATGCAAGTATTGTAGTTGCTCTTCATCAATGCAACCATGTGCAGAAGAGGGATAGTTACAATTCAGCATTTTGCTAGTGATTGTTAATTCCATAATAATATAGAGAATATTGGTATGTAATATGTAGGAACAAAAATAGGATCTTTTTAAGTCTTGAATTAGGAAGAAGGTATAAGATCTCTCACTTGATTACTTTAAGTCAAAATGAAGCCAAACATCTACGTAAGTGTCATATCTACATTACTTTAGATGGCAACCTAATAAAAAGGGAGTAAGAGTCATTTCTTTGGTTTAGTGGCTTGCTGCCACGTGGGGGTGGGGTGGGGATATTAATCTTATCCAATAATTAATTAATTAATTAATTAGGTAATATCCCGCTATCCGGTAATTAACCAATTACCCACATAATTAAGAACTATCTCAAATTACTTAAAATACTACCCACTTTTAAGACACTTTATATATACCCTACTATCGTGGTCATGTGATACCATATAAAATCAATACATACACTATTATTTTATTAAAACATCCATGTAACAATACATATATTTTCTCAACTTCTAATTTTTCTAATCTCATAGAAAGAGTACAAATTTTCGTACGCTTAATTCTTAAAATGGTAAAAAGATAACCTCCTTTTCTTGTGAAAAAAAAAATTCTATCTTTACAATAAAGAAAATCTCATAAACTTTCTCATATTAGGTGTATAATTTATCATATCCGAAAATAGTAATAATAGTAACTATCCAAATTTATACTTATAAAACTTTTACTAAAATACTTCACTTAAAAGAAAATAAAACACTAACATAATATCTAACGGCATCAAGGTTGTAAACTTATAGGGTCTCATAATAATAATGTCTTAAACCCTCTACAACCTCCTAATAGACATAATCCCTTCGAACTTATGTGGATTTACTACGGCACATCCTAATGCTAAGGTACGGGATATAACATATCCCTTGCAAAATCATGTGCCCTCACAACAAGAACAATAGAGTAAGTTGAATCCACACATTCGAATCAAATGCTCAAATATATTTTAAGGATTCTCATATATTAAAGAAATTCCTCACTCTCACAAAAAAGTCACATGCATGCACAAAGTACCATAGGCTTGCCCATTTGTAATGACCCGGCCGGTCGTTTCGAGAGTTATAGCCATGTTCCCCCATTTCCTGCTTCTTTTTGTGTACTTCAGCTATATTATGATATACCGGGATAGTTGATTTGGGTTTGGAGTGGTTTCGGAGTGAATTGAGACACTTAGTCTCTTTATTAGAAACCTAAGTTGGAAAAGTTAATCGGATGTTGACTTATGTGTAAACGATCTCGAATTTAAACTTTGATAGCTCTGTTAGCTTCGTTAGGTGATTGTGGACTTAGGAGCGCATCCGGAATGTGATTTGGAAGTCCGTGATAGAATTAGGCATGAAATGGCGAAAATTAGAATTTTTGAGATTTTGGTCGGCAGTGAAAATTTTGATATCAGAGTCGGATTGGATTTTTGGAAGTTGGAGTAGGTTCATGGTGTCATTTCTAACTTGTGTGCAAAATTTAAGGTCATCCGGACGTGGTTTGGTAGGTTTTGACATCGTTTGTGGAATTCGGAAGTTTAGAAGTTCTTAGGCTTGAATCCGGGCGTAATTTAGTGTTTTGATGTTGATTTGAGTGATCCGAAGGTTCGATTAAGTTTGTATGAGCTTATAGGATATGTTGGTATATTTGGTTGTGGTCCCGAAGGCCTAGGGGTGATTCCGGGTGGTTAACGGAAGGTTTGGAGTTGGAAAAGTGTAGCGGAAGCTGCTGCTACTAATGCTTTCCGTACCTACGGAGTGGGAACCGCAGGTGCGAGGTCGCAGGAGCGAAGGAAGAGCCGCAGGTGCGGCTAAGGAAGACCTGGGCTCAGACCGCAGGTGCGATGGAAATCCCACACCTGCGGTGGTCACAGAAGTAGTTTGGCAGACGCAGGTGCGATTTGGGTCCCGCATCTGTGATGACTGCAGATGCGGTCATGTGATCACAGGAGCGGAGTCAGGCTTTTAATGAATTTTCGCAGAAGCGGAGCCTGGTTCACAGATGCGGTTCCGCAGGTGCGGAACTAGGACCGCAGGTGCGGTTTTAACTGGTCAGAAAACCCCAGCTCGAGGCTTTGTCTTCCATTTTAAATTTTAGACTTGGGGAGCTCGGGAGAGGCGAATTTTTGAAGGTTTTCAAGGAGGACATTGGAGTAAGTGATTCTAACCCGTATTGGTCTAATTTCCGTGAATCTATGGCTTTGTTCATCATTTAATTAGTGATCGGAATTGGAAATTTGGGGATTTAGGGCTTGGGAATAGGAAAGTGAACTTTGGGATTTTGGAGTGGCAATTGAGGTCGAATTTTGGTAAATTTGGTATGACTAGACTCGTGAGTGAATGGGCTTTCGGGTTTTGTGATTTTTGTTGGATTTCAAGATGTGGGCCCAGGGGGGCAGGTTTGAGTCGATTTCGGATTTTGGCTATAATTTGGTTTTTTTTTTCTTGTGGAATTGATTCCTTTAGCCTATATTGATCGTATTGTATTACTTGTGACTAGATTCGGGACGTTCGGAGGGCAAATTGAGAGGTAAGGGCATTCCAGAGTAGGACTTTGCTTGGTTTAAGGTAAGTAACATTTTCAAACTTAGTTCTGAGGGTTCAAAACCCCAAGTTATGTGTTATGTGATTGGTATTGAGGTGACGCACATGCCAAGTGACGGGCGTGCACCGTGAGAATTGCGACCTGGGTGATTCCGTGGCACCATTTAGTGACTCTATCCTGTTGATATCCATGTTTTCATCATGTGATAAAGTAGTTGAGCTGTAAATCATGCTACATATCGTGTTTAGGCTTTGTGCCGGTATTGTTTGGACCCTTAACGGTCGTTTTTTCCTATCATCTCACTAGTTTTCATTTAATATTCTATCCTCAATCATGATCATGCATTTTTTATATCATATCTCGGTCTAAGTTATTTATTGATTCATCAAATCATTGTTCTGGGTTATTTTCATGACATTGTGAGCCCGTGGTGAGACTGGAGAGGTTGATGACTGAGTGAGGTCGAGAGCCTGGTTATGAGTGACAGTTATGAGATCAGGTTGCATGCTGCAGCGGTTATATTGATGATTATGATAGCTCTTGGGCTGTAGGAGCCCCTCCGGAGTCTGTAACACACCCCCAGTGAGTGCGGATGATATTATTGAGGGATTAATTTCCTTGGACATGGATTTGTCCAAAGTACTTGATACCTAGAGATGGATTTCTCCACAGAGTTGGATTTCCATTTTTCCTCGGTACTGGTGACTTATATTCAGTGTTGTATATGTTCCGGGGTGGATTTCCCTGGGCCGGATGGACATATACAGTACCGAGTGGTTGAATACTTGAGAGTGGAGCACATGGTGCATTTCATACAGTCTGTGCATTAGCATGTAAAGATAGCTGAGTTGTAGATCTTACACTGTTCAGATCTGTATTTCCTTTACTGTTTGAGCTGTATATTTGATTTGAAAGCATGCCTACGTTTCTGCACATTTATTTATGTTATACCTGTTGAGTTTGAGTTTGTCACTACCTTTCAGCCAAAAGTTTGGACTTGTTACTTATTGAGTTGGTGTACTCATGTTACTCTCTGTACCTCGTGTGCAGATCTAGGCGATACCGATCGTAGAGGCGATTACTGATTGAGGATCCTAGAGTTTTGGAGATTATCAAGGTAATTGCACTGCGTTCGCGGGCCTTGACTCTCCTTCTTTATCTTTGTCGTACTTTTAATTTATATCTCTAGACACTGTAGTAGACTGTATTTCTGATCTAGATACTCATGTACTCAGTGACACCCTGGTTTTGGGCTGGATTGTATCACTTTGGGATTTTCTTAAGTTTCAAACAGTTTTTCTTTAAAGTTAAATGCTTCTGTTAACGTTTTCAAACTTATTGTTGTTGGTGTTGGGTTGTTGAGTTGAGGCTGGCCTAGTTCCACAATAGGCGCCATCACGACGGTTGATTTTGGGTCGTGACAATTAGGTATCAGAGCCTAGGTTACATAGGTCTCACGAGTCATGATCGGGTTTAGTAGAGTCTTGCGGATCGGTACAGAAATATCTGTACTTATCTTCGAGAGGCTACAGAACCCTTAGGAAACTCCACATTCTTAAATTCTTGTCGTGTGAATCTGTTGATTCTAGTAACTAAGCATCTGTTGTTTCATTCTCTCACAGATGGTGAGGACTTGTACTACCGGGCAGGATGGACAGCCACCAGTACCACCAGCCAGGGCATGGTAGGGGCAGAGGTGCAGTCCGCACAGCAGCTGGGGCATTACCTGCAGATCCACCAGTTGCCCCATATCAGGACCAGATTCTAGTTGTTGATGCACCAGCTCAGGCACCACTTGTGCCTATTATGATCCTAGGCCTTAGTTCAGATTCTGACCACGTGTACCAGTCTTGCTCAGGCGGTCTCTGTTCCGGCCGGGGGAGGTGCTCAGACTCCCGCTGACCGTACACCAGAGCAGGTGGTGCATGGATTTCAGACACCGGGGGCACCACCAGCCCAGCCGGTTACAACTACTCAGGACTATGTAGTTCCTGCTATGCCTGAGGATGAGCAACGTATATTAGAGAGGTTTGGGAGACTTCAGCCTCCATTTTCCAGTGGTGCAGAGGGAGAAGATGCACATGGTTTCTTGGACAGGTGTTAGAGGATACTCCGTACAGCAAGTATTCTGGAGACCAGTGGGGTCTCGTTCACTACCTTTCAGTTCTCTGGGGCTGCATTCAATTGGTGGGAGGCTTACGAGAGGCGTAGGCCAGTCGACGCAGTGCCCCTTACCTGGCAGTAGTTCTCCTTTAACTTTCTGGAGAAGTTCTCCTTTAACTTTCTGGAGAAGTTCGTGCCTCAGTCCCGTAGAGAGGAGTTGCGCAGACATTTGAGCAGCTTCGTCAGGGTGATATGTCAGTGATGCAGTATGAGATGCGATTCTCGGAGTTGTCCCGTCATGCTATCTGGTTGGTTCTCATAGATAGGGAGAGGATCAGGAGGTTTATAGATGGCCTCACTTATCAGCTATGATTGCTTATGACCAGAGAGAGAGTGTCGGGTGCTACTTTTGATGAGGTTGTCGACATTGCTCGTCAGATTGAGATGGTTTGCAGTCAGGAGAGGGTTGAGAGGGAGGGAAAGAGGCCTCGTGGACAGGGAGGATTTAGTGGTGCTCCTTCTAGGGTCAGTTATAGCACGGTAGAGGTCGTCCTTTCAGGCATGCTCAAACGG
The DNA here is from genome assembly GCF_000390325.3 of Nicotiana tomentosiformis. Classification (NCBI taxonomy): domain Eukaryota; kingdom Viridiplantae; phylum Streptophyta; class Magnoliopsida; order Solanales; family Solanaceae; genus Nicotiana; species Nicotiana tomentosiformis. Next base: position 40,619,437 of record NC_090812.1, on the reverse strand, counting down.
CTCGCCCAGTGCACCGAGGTGCATCATCCAGTCATGGGCCCCATGGTTATCAGCAGGGCCAGACATCATTCAATGCGCTACCAGTTCAAAGATCATCGCATGCACCATCAGCTCAGGGTTCATCTTTGTCAGGACCTTCTAGCGGTTATTCTAGTGCTCGGGATTCCCTTTAGTCACCAGTGGCCGGTAGAGGTTGCTTTGAGATGGGCATTTGGGTCATATCAAGAGGTTTTCTCCCCGCATGATGGGAGGTTCATCTCAGAAGAGGAGTCAGCCTTCGACTTCAGCCCTAGTTCCTCCACCACCCGCCCAGCTAGCTAGGGGTGGAGCTCAGTTAGCTAGGGGCCGTCCGAGAGGGGGAGGCCGATCAGGGGGCGGCCAGGCCCGTTTCTATGCCCTTCCAGCCAGACCAGATGCCATTGCTTCAGATGCTGTGATTACAGGTATTGTTTCAGTTTGCCACCGAGATGCCTCAGTATTATTTGACCCTAGGTCCACTTATTCATATGTTTCCTCGTATTTTGCTCATTTTTTGGATATGCCCTGTGAGTCTTTAGTTTCATCTATTCATATATCTACTCCTCTGGGTGATACTATTATTGTGGACCGTATATATCGGTCATGTGTGGTGACCATTGGGGGTCTGGAGACCAGAGTGGATCTTTTGCTGCTCAGTATGGTCGATTTTGATATGATATTGGGAATAGATTGGTTGTCTCCATGTCATGCTGTTCTATATTATGACGCTAAGATCGTGACATTGGCGATGCCGGGGTTGCCGAGGGTTGGGTGGAGCAATTCTATAGACTATGTTCCCAGTAGAGTGATTTCATACTTGAAGGCTCGGCGGATGGTTGAGAAGGGTTGCCTATCTTATTTGGCTTTTGTGAGGGATGTTAGTGTAGAGGTCCCTGCTATTGATTATGTTCCTGTGGTACGTGATTTTCCGGATATGTTTCCTGTAGATCTATCGGGCATGCTGCCTGACAGGGATATTGACTTTGGTATTGATTTGGTGCCGGGCACTCAGCCCATTTCTATCCCACCGTATCGTATGGCACCGGCAGAGTTGAAGGAGTTGAAAGGATAGCTTCAAGAACTCCTTGATAAGGGGTTTATTTGGCCTAGTATGTCACCTTGGGTGCACCAGTTCTATTTGTGAAGAAGAAGGATGCTTCCATGAGGATGTACATTGATTACAAGCAGTTAAACAAGGTCACGGTCAAGAACAAGTATACTTTGCCTCGTATTGATGATCTATTTGACAAGCTTCAGGGGCGAGGGTGTTCTCCAAGATTGACTTGAGGTCTAGGTATCACCAGCTGAAGATTCGAGATTCGGATATTCTTAAGATAATTTTCAGGACTCGATATGGCCATTATGAGTTCTTAGTGATGTCTTTTGGGCTGACCAATGCCCCAGCAGCGTTCATGCATTTGATGAACAGTGTATTCCAGCCCTATTTGGACTCATTCGTTATTGTATTCATTGATGAAATTCTGGTGTACTCTCGTAGCCAGGAGGAGCATGCCCAGCACCTGAGGATTGTGTTACAGAGATTGAGGGAGGAGAAGCTTTATGCAAAGTTCTCCAAGTTTGAGTTTTGGCTCGGTTCAGTTGTGTTCTTGGGGCACGTGGTGTCCAGCGAGAGTATTCAGGTGGATCCGAAGAAGATAGAGACGGTGCAGAGTTAGCCCAGACCATCCTCAGTCACGGAGATTAGGAGCTTCCTTGGTTTGGCGGGCTATTACCGTCACTTTGTGGAGGGGTTTTTATCTATTGCATCGCCCTTTGACCAAATTGACCCAAAAGGATGCTCCATTCAGGTGGTCGGATGAGTGTGAGAGAGCTTCCAGAAGCTCAAGACTGCTTGACCACAACTCCAGTTCTAGTTCTGCCATCAACTTCAGGTTCTTACACCATATATTGTGATGCTTCGAGGATAGGTATTGGATGTGTTCTGATGAAGGAGAGTAGGGTGATTGCCTATGCCTCGCGCCAGTTAAAGACCCATGAGAAGAACTATCTTGTCCATGATCTTGAGTTAGCAGCTATTGTTCACGCCTTGAAGATTTGGCGGCACTATCTGTACGGGTTCATTGTGAGATTTACACTGATCATCGGAGTTTACAGCATCTGTTCAAATAGAAGAATCTTAACTTGCGTCAGCGGAGGTGGTTGGAGCTTCTCAAGGATTATGATATCACTATTTTGTACCATCCGGGGAAGGCCAATGTGGTGGTCGATGCTTTGAGTCTCCAGTGGAGAGTTTGGGGAGTTTAGCATATCGTCCAGCAGCAGAGAGACCTTTGGCATTAGATTTTTAGGCCTTAGCTGGCCAACTTGTCAGATTGGATATTTCGGAGCAGAGTCGGGTATTGGCTTGTGTGGTCTCCAGGTCTTCTCTTTATGACCGTATCAGGGAGCGTCAGTATGATGACCCCCACCTGCTCGTTCTTCAGGACAGGGTTCAGCGAGGTGATGCTAAAGATGTGACTATTGGTGATGATGGCGTGTTGAGGATGCAGGGCCTGATATGTGTACCTAATGTGGATGGGCTTCGAGAGTTGATTCTTTAGGAGGCCCACAGATCGCGGTATTCCATCCATCCGAGTGCCGCGAAGATGTACTAGGATTTGAGACAGCACTACTGGTGGAGGCGGATGAAGAAGGATATATTTGGGTTTGTGGCTCGGTGTCTCAATTGTCAGCAGGTTAAGTATGAACATCAAAGACCGGGTGGTCTACTTCAGAGGTTAGAGATCCCAGAGTGAAAGTGGGAGCGGATCACCATGGACTTCGTAGTTGGGCTCCCACAGACTTCGAGGAAGTTCGATGCTATTTGGGTTATTGTGGATCGGCTGACCAAGTCCGCGCACTTCATTCCAGTTGGTACTACTTACTCTTCAGAGCGGTTGGCTGAGATTTACATCCGAGAGATTGTTAGCCTGCATGGTGTCCCAATTTCCATCATTTTAGATAGGGGCACTCAGTTTACATCGCAGATTTGGAGGGCCGTGCAATGAGAGTTGGGTACTCAGGTTGAGTTGAGCACACCCTTTCACCCTCAGACGGACGGACAGTCCGAGCGAACTATTCAGATATTGGAGGACATGCTACGTGCTTGTGTCATCGATTTTGGGGGTTCATGGGACCAGTTTCTGTCACTCACGGAGTTTGCATATAACAACAGTTATCAGTCGAGCATTCAAATGGCTCCGTACGAGGCTTTATATGAAAGGAGGTGTAGATCTCCAGTAGGATGGTTTGAGTCGGGTGAGGCTAGGCTCTTGGGTACAGACTTGGTCCAGGATGCGTTAGACAAGGTGAAATTGATTCAAGGGCGGCTTCGCACGGCGCAGTCTAAGAAGAAGAGCTATGTGGACAGGAAGGTCTGTGATGTGTCTTTCATGGCTGGAGAGAAGGTTTTGCTGAAGGTATCACCCATGAAGGGTGTTATGAGGTGTGGGAAGAGGGGCAAGTTGAGCCCCCGGTTCATTGGGCCTTTTGAGGTGCTTCAGAGAATAGGGGAGGTGGCTTATAAGCTTGCCTTGCCACCCAGGTTGTCGAGTGTGCATCTAGTGTTTCACGTTTCTAAGAAGTATATTGGTGATCCGTCCCATGTTTTGGACTACAGCATGGTTCAGTTGGATAATGATATGACTTATGATGTGGAGCCGGTGGCCATTTTAGAGCAGCATGTTCGAAAGTTGAGGTCAAAATATATAGCTTCAGTGAAGGTACAGTGGAGAGGTCAGCCTGTGGAGGAGGCCACCTGGGAGACCGAGCAGGAGATGTAGAGCAGATATCCATACATATTTGAGGCTCCAGGTATGTTTCTAGACTCGTTCGAGGATGAACGTTTGTTTAAGAAGGGGGATGTAACGACCGGGCAGGTCGTTTCGAGAGTTATAGCCCCATTCCCCTATTTCCTGCTTCTTTTTGTGTTCTTCAGCTATATTATGATATGCCGGGGTAGTTAGTTCGAGTTCGGGGTGGTTTCGGAGTGAATTGAGACACTTAGTCTCTTTATTAGAAGCTTAAGTTGAAAATGTCAACTGGATGTTGACTTATGTGTAAACGATCTCGGATTTGAATTTTGATGGTTCTTTTAGCTCTGTTAGGTGATTATGGACTTAGGAGCGCGTCTGGAATGTGATTTGGAGATCTGTGGTAGAATTAGGCTTGAATTGGCGAAAATTAGAATTTTGGCCGGCAATAGAAATTTTGATATCAGGGTTGGATTGGATTTCTGGAAGTTGCAGTAGGTTCGTGGTGTCATTTCTAACTTGTGTACAAAATTTGAGGTCATCCGGACGTGGTTTGGTAGGTTTCGGCATTGTTTGTGAAATTCGGAAGTTTAGAAGTTCTTAGGCTTGAATCCGGGTGTAATGTGGTGTTTTGATGTTGATTTGAGTGATCCGAAGGTTTGACTAAGTTTGTATGAGGTTATAGGATATGTTGATATGTTTGGTTATGGTCCCGAGGGCCTCGGGGTGATTCCGGGTGGTTAACGGAAGGTTTGGAGTTGGAGAAGTGCAGCTGAAGCTGCTGCTACTGGTGCTTTCTGCAGCTGCAGAGTGGGAACCGTAGGTGCGAGGCCGCAGGAGCGAAGGAAGAGCCGCAAGTGCGGCTAAGGAAGACCTGGGCTCAGACTGCAGGTGCGATGGAAATCTCGCATCTGCGGTGGTCGCAGAAGCGATTTGGGAGGCGCAGATGCGCAGATAGATCGCAGGTGTAGCTCGGGTCCCGCATCTGTGATGACCGTAGATGCGGTCACGTGATCGTAGGAGCGGAGTCAGGCTTTTAATGAATTCCGCAGAAGTGGAGCCCGGTTCGCAGATGCGGTTCCGCAGGTGCAGAACTAGGACCACAGGTGCGGTTTTAACTGGGCAGAAAATCCCAGCTCGAGGCTTTGTCTTCCATTTTCAATTTTGGACTTGGGGAGCTCGGGAGAGAGGCGAGTTTTCGAAGGTTTTCAAGGAGGACGTTGGGGTAAGTGATTCTAACCCGTATTGATCTAATTTCCGTGAATCTATGGCTTTGTTCATCATTTAATTAGGGATTGGAATTGGAAATTTGGGGATTTAGGGCTTGGGAATTGGAGAGTGAACTTTGGGGTTTTGGAGTGGCAATTGAGGTCGAATTTGGTAAATTTGGTATGACTAGACTTGTGAGTGAATGGGCTTTCGGGTTTTGTGATTTTTTTGGATTCCGAGACGTGGGCCCGGGGCCGGGTTTGAGTTAATTTTGAATTTTGGCTATAATTTGGTATTTTATTTCTTGTGGAATTGATTCCTTTAGTCTATATTAATCGTATTGTATTACTTGTGGCTAGATTCGGGACGTTAGGAGGCCGAATTGAGAGGCAAGGGCATTCCAGAGTAGGACTTTGCTTGGTTTGAGGTAAGTAACATTTTCAAACTTGGTTCTGAGGGTTCAAAACCCCAAGTTATGTGTTATGTGATTGGTATTGAGGTGACGCACATGCCAAGTGACGGGCGTGTGGGCGTGCACCGTGAGAATTGTGACCTGGGTGATTCCATGGCACCGTTTAGTGACTCTATCCTGTTGATATCCATGTTTTCATTATGTGATAAAGTAGTTGAGCTGTAAATCATGCTACATATCGTGTTTAGGCTTTGTGCCGGTATTGTTTGGACACTTAACGGTCGTTTCTTCCTGTCATCTCACTAGTTTTCATTTAATATTCTATCCTTAGTCATGATCATGCATTTTTTATATCATATCTCGGTCTAAGTTATTTATTGATTCATCAAATCATTGTTCTGGGTTGTTTTCATGACATTGTGAGCCTGTGGTGAGACTGGAGAGGTTGATGATTGAGTGAGGTCGAGAGCCTGGTTATGAGTGACAGTTATGAGATCGGGTTGCATGCTGCAGCGGTTATATTGATGATTATGATAGCTCTTGGGCTGTAGGAGCCCCTCCGGAGTCTGTAACACACCCCCAGTGAGTGCGGATGATATTATTGAGGGATTAATTTCCTTGGACATGGATTTGTCCAAAGTACTTGATACCTAGAGATGGATTTCTCCACAGGGTTGGATTTCCCTTTTTCCTCGGTACTGGTGACTTATAGTCATTGTTGTATATGTTTCGGGATGGATTTCCCTGGGCCGGATGTCCATATACAGTACCGAGTGGTTGAATACTTGAGAGTGGAGCACATGGTGCATTTCATACAGTTTGTGCATTGGCATGTAGAGATAGCAGAGTTGTATACCTTACACTGTTCAGATCTGTATTTCCTTTACTGTTTTAGTTGTATATTTGACTTGAAAGCATGCCTACGTTTCTGCACATTTATTTATGTTATACCTGTTGAGGTTGAGTTTGTCACTACCTTTCAGTCCAAAGTTTGGACTTGTTACTTACTGAGTTGGTGTACTCACGTTACTCCATGCACCTCGTGTGCAGATCCAGGCGATACCGGTCGTAGCGGCGGTTGCTGATTGAGGATCCTAGAGTTTTGGAGACTATCAAGGTAGCTGCACTGCGTTCGCAGGCCTTGACTCTCCTTCTTTATCTTTGTCGTACTTTCAGTTTATATCTATAGACACTGTAGTAGACTGTATTTCTGATCTAGACGCTCATGTACTCAGTGACACCCTAGTTTTGGGCTGGATTGTATCACTTTGGGATTTTCTTATGTTTCAAACAGTTTTTCTTTAATGTTAAATGCTTCCGTTAACGTTTTCAAATTTATTGTTGTTGGTGTTGGGTTGTTGAGTTGAGTCTGGCCTAGTTCCACGATAGGCGTCATCACGACGGTTGATTTTGGGTCGTGACACCATTATATAAACCTCTACTAATGTAAGATTGCTCGATCTAAAATCAATTAGGACTTTTTATGGTTGTAATATTGGCTTAAGGACGGGTAGGATAAATTTAGGAATAGTGACTAACCCTCTCAAGCACTTTAACACATCACATAATAAACTTTAAGCCCAAATTCTTCAACTTCAATTTCACAAACATTATCACCCCCAAAAATATTTTCTCTTTCGTTAAGCACCACATTAATTCATACACACTAGCAAGGACAAGATATGCTTATTTTCCTTTGCTACATATTTTTTTTTTCTTTTCAACAATACTTTTTTTTTTCTACCCTTCCTTCTAGTGTGTATTCCTTATAATACAAGTGCACCTTTATTTCTTTCATTAGTTTCACTCAAAAGCCACCCAAGTTTCATCGTTACTTCTTTTACCACTCATTTTACAATTAATGTTTTTTAAGAGGGAAAAGGATCAAAACAATGATAATTAATAATAATGGGGTATAGGCTTGTAATGTGGTTGCCAAATAAAAGTTTATAGGCTCAAAAGGATTGACTAGGGATAATTTTTATTATGGTAAGCATTAAGCTCAAACAAATCAAAGAAAGCCTAACATCATTTTTCAAACCGAGCAAAACCTAAAATTTTGCTTCAACTCACATGTCGGGCAAGTTCTATACTCTAATGCAATGACACAGACTAAATAATTTCTCACACACATGGCACATGACTCACTAAGGACGGTTCCATTCCAATTCTCAAATAATTATAAGTATTCACGGAGCCACAAAATATTAAGCATTAAGCACAAAGTGACACAAGCCAAGAAAACGAGACATAGGCATTAATAAACATGATATCTAACTCAACAAGGCATCATAAGCAACTTCAAACTATAGGGAAGTTAATACACATGCTAGAGCCTAAATATGCTACAATCAAACAAGTCAAAAGGACGCCTAAAAATTTCATCTTCCTTCATTTTTTTCCCTAAATCCTAATCTACTCTAAAAATATAAAAAATAAAAACTACTACCCGGTCCAATTACATCTCGTGGAAAAGAACCGAGGCACAAAGAAAAACCACGAGGGATTATTACTACCTAAAATAATAAAAAGACATATTTTTTTTGTTAGACTTAAGTCCCTCAAGAAAACTGCCTAAGAGATCCATCGTCGGGAAAAGTCCAGTCATTTTTCTTTTTCTTTTTCTTTTTTTTATAAAGGGAAAGACGAAGCTAAAAAGTAAAAAAAAAAAAAAAAAAAATTAAACACACAAACTAATTAGTTTATCTAATATTTACAAATGGCAGAGAATACCTTCCACCCCACACTTAGTTCATGCATTGTCCCCAATGCATATATAAATTCATACGCACCAAAAAAAAACATGCAAGGTGGTAGGAAAAACTACCCGATCATTCATCGTTATAGCCCTCATCGCCGAAGGCTCCATTTGTAGTTGTCCACTCGTTAACCGCTGCTAACTCCGCAACATCATCATCCGTACCTACATAAGTGAACGTTCCTCACTGATAAAGCATATGAATCAATTCAAAACATGGTCTTGCGACCCCATACTTAAGAGTTCACTACATGATGTTCAACCATTTTGAGGCTACTCGGACTTCACCTCTTTATTTTAGCATGCGAATAAAGCAATGGCAAAATGGTGTTTACTATAATTGCGATACATGTAACTACTGTTTAGCCCACATAAACTTGCAATATGGAGTGCTGCAATGCAACATTGCATTAGTCATTACAATCCTGGAGAGAAGAACTCCATTTTGGCCAACAATGCCTTTGAGGCATTTTGACAAACACTTAGCGTGCACTAGTATTGTCAAAGTGGTTGTAGAGATGAGGGATTGCCTTACCCTCCCCAAATCGGCTTGGGGATTTCATGTTATCACCCTTATACCCAACAACAATACCAATCCTATGGGGTTTGTGGGTTTAGGGCGAGCAAGCACATTGTTGCTATGAATATATACCCAAAAGTGATGGAATTGCATTTCTTAACTCAATTAGAATATTTGATAGAGGAAAGAGTTAGAAACATACCTTAGATGCTTAGGAGGATTGAAGTGTTCTTCAATTGATGTTGTAAGTGATTGAAGGAGTGAGGTGAATAAATTTTTTTAATGGAGTTTGTGTGTGAGAGGGAGGGAGATAAGACGGGCAGTGGATTTTGTGTAATAAAGTGTGTGTGTATGTGTGGTGTAGTGTTTTAATAGAAATAAGTTAGACGGCAAAACAAAAACAAAATTAAAATATCACGTTACCTCGCGTCGCGAGGTCTGCCGCGAGGTGGACCTCGCTTTACCCTCGCGATGCATGCTCAAACGCGAGCTGAAAACCTGGTTGGGCGAGCTTCATAGCGAGCAAAGGACTAGGCGAAGCGAACTCTACAGCGATCTTGGAGGCTAGCGATGCGAGGCTACCGCGAGATTGGTCTCGCTATAACCTTCGCTGGACAAGTTGTATAGCGTATTGAAGACTGGGGGACGCGAGCTGGAAAGCACGCTGGGCAGCAGGCGATACAAGTTGTGCCGCGAGGTGAAATGTTTGCGATGCGAGGTTTGCTTCCAGGTGCGCTGTGCATTAAACTGGGTGACACAACGTACACAACATTGTTTGGAGCATACGCATGTAATTTTTATTTCGTTTTGTGAACGACTCCAAGCACCATGACTTTCCAGCATGCTCCATTACCTGTTCAGACACCAAGATTTAGCTAAAAACTTGTTAGTGCATAAAACAAACAAAAATTTATAGTTAAGTTAAAATAAACTATGAATTGGGTTGCCTCCCAACGAGCACTGATTTAACGTCGCGGCAGGACATGAACTACTTTTTGCCTCCACTTCGAACTTATAAATTGGACCCCAAGTTTTGCTTCAAGCTTATGATTATGCTCCTGGGATGGTGGAACGAATCTAACTGACCCAAGGAAACAATGTAGTAGTCTGCACTTTTTGGCCTTTAGATGAGGCGTGTAATCCCAACTTTCTGGCAAGAAGAATTTCATAATGTAGTCACCATGTTCCTCATTCCTTGGCTCCTCAAGTGGCTCAGATGACTCTATTTCTATATCATCATCCAAACACAATGTGAAAAAATTCTTGGAGTGTGGACCAATGCGCTCAACTACTGACATTGGGAATGATTATATCCTCAACACCAATGACACTAGAGTCAACTAAATATGTATCCTCAATATCCTTGGTTGACTCTAGTATCTCTTCTACAACATCGTCATCCTCAAATTCTAGTTTGATTGATTGTTGGTGTTCTACTCTGACCTCCTCCATTAGAACCTCAATTTCGGTATCTAATCCATGCTCTTCTTGGATACTATCCATAATATTGGCTTGTTAAGCATTAACTGTTTCAACTAGTTGACTCACTTGTGCCTCCAAGTTGTGAATAGTAGCATCTTGCCTTTGTATGTGCAGTTGTTGCTCATTATTTTGTTCCATAAGGCACCTTAGCATATCGTTGATCTCTTTCAAGTTCTCATACCTAGGTTCTTTGTTCCTATTAACTTCACAAGAAAAAGAAGAACTATCAAAGTAAGGGGTTGGGGGAAGATAAGAAATATAAGCACAACCATGAAAGTGACCATCTTGACCACCACACATATCACACACATTCCACATATAAGATTGAGTTGGTGTACATAACTCGCTCTCGGAAATATTTTGACAATTGTTTCACAGGTGGTTTCCTCCACAATACACATAAGGAAGATCAACAATAGAATTAACAATATTAAAACTCCCATAATTCCACGATGTCATATTTCTAAAATTAACAAGTAAAACAAAAACTAATAAAATCAAATACAAAAAAACAAAAATAAAAGTTCAAACTTGAAACCTAGCAATATGTACACGTACAACTACACCGTTAGTTCCCCGGCAACGACACCAAAATTTGATCACGCCCAACTATGCCTTATAAAAAGGACTAAGCGGTTGTTGCAAATATAATCCGATTTACAAATCCGGAGTCGAATCCCACAGAGAACTAAGGCTTAGCTACAGTTGTTCAATATTGCTAAGAAACACAAGTCCAAACAATTTTTTAGTTATAAAGATTTGATTTTTATTTCTACTAATTAACTAACAAATATTATAAAGCGGTAAAATTATCAACTAACAAGGATAAAATTGGAGACAAGCCTAAGGAGGTCTAGAGTTATGATTTTCCTAATTGTCGGAATCCTTCCCGCTACGCCTTCTATAATTTCGCCTAAGTATTCTTTACCGATCGTGAGTACTTTGGGTGTCGTAGCTCTCTCTCGAGCAACTACCACAATTTACTAGACGTATTCTCTGGAACTACGCTAGCTGGCACTAATTCACTGCTCACTACGATCGCACCAAGTTTTTGTTATCTCTAATCCCACCTTTAAACCCTCTGTATTGATCTCTCACATACGTTAGAAGTGATGTTGTTCAACAATTACCTAAATGCATACTCTCTCTCGAGCAATATACACGCTAAATAGGCACAGTTAATTGATGGTCATTCAATCAACAACAATAAACACGTAGTTGAACAGGAAGAGGAATCCAGCGGCTCAATTATATAAAAATATAACAAGAATTTTTCCTACAAAAGGTTCTATCAAAACTCTAGATAACAAATTAGCTATTTATACTAGTATGCAAAACTACAATACTAGAATTCATAACCAATAATAAAAATAGGAAGAAGGAAGTGAAAAACTCATAAAAGAATTCGCCTTCTTGCCATCCTTAGGCCGAATCCTATCTCCAAAAACGTCCTCCTTGGTGGAGTCTGACCCTCAAAAACGGACCTCCTGTGTTTGGCTGCCTTTTTCTTCTCCAAAATCGTGTCCAACCCTAGAATAACTCATTTGGGGAGTATTTATGTCAATCCTCCGGTCCAAATTCGGGTTTGGATCTTTTAACCCGTGATTTTTAATTACTATGCTATAGACCTCGCGAAGCCTGGTCTGTAGCGGGGTCTAAACCTCACGAAGCCTGGTCTATAGTGCGGTCAACCTGGCTATAGACCTCGCGAAGCTTGGTCTATAGCACGATTAACCTAGCTATAGACCTCGCAAAACCTGGTCTATAGTGCGGTCGATCTAGCTATAGACCTCGCGAAGCCTGGTCTATAGCACAGTCAACCTGGCTATAGACCTTGCAAAGCCTGGTCTGCAGCACGGTTTGGATACTTGATGCTTTTGTGTTCTTTTCTTGTATTTTTGTCCTCTTTTTGTGCAATTTTTATTTGATGATTCCTTCCGATGTTCCTACACATAAACGACACAATTTAGCTCAAATATTGCACAATAACTCATTAGACCAACAAAATATAGGGCGAGTAATGTACTAAAAGTATAACATTTTGGCATCACATCAACACCCAAAGTACTCACGATCGGTGGAGAATACTTAAGCGAATTTATAGAAACGTAGCAGGGAGGATTCCAACAATAGGGGAAATCATAACCCTAGACTTTTTCAAAGCTTGTCCACAATATTTGCTTTGTTAGTTATAAATTACTGCATTTTAATTACTTTGATCTTAGTTAGTAAACATTCAAATCATCATTTAATATTTCTGAAGGTTGATTACTTGAATTCGTGCGAAACTATTGGTTGTAATTAGTAGGTTAATTCTCTGTGGGATTCGACTTCGGACTTGTAAACCGGATTATATTTGCAATGACCGATAGACCTCTTAAGAGGCATAGTTGGGTGTGATCATGCTAACTCATGCTTCAATTGCAGTTAATACGTTCATATCGAGAATCATGAGAAACTTTATCGAAAGATCCTCCTCGCACCTTACTATTTGGATTCCATTGAGATATCTCTGCAAGTTACAAAGAAAGTACTATATGCTTACATAGTTGTACTTTGCCTAATGAGAAAAGGGTAAAATGTGTGATAATAATAATATATGCTTATATACTTGACAAGTCGATTTTTTCTTCCTACATGTGCATCTATGGTTCAACAATTTTAGCGGTGTGTCGTTTTAAGGGAATATAAAAAATAACAAAAACACATTTGTAGAATGCGACTTAAGAATAAACCTTAACGGAAAGAATAGACGAAACCCGTTTATGACATATGACTTGTCGTAGTTGAAATAAGTCGTACTTATAATTGCATTTGACTGGGGGCGGAGGGAGAACATTTGGCTGGGGCAGAGGGAGAACAGAACCTACGGGTTCGGCAGAACCAAGTAGCTTTAGTCCAAATTATGTATTTGTCTTAAGAAAATTTATTGAATAATTATAAATTATTAATTTAGAAACTAGTAACTTAAAAAATTTGTAATTCTGAATCAATAAACTTCAAATCCTTGATTTTTACTAGTATTTGACCATAAATCGCAGCAAAGCATTTGCATTAGATGAATGGACTTAGAAACTATAAATTGTGATAATATGATTTATAAATCAGAATTTGAGAATGTTAGTTACAATCGGCAATTCCAGACTGATAAATCGCATTCTTAAATTGCGATTTATAAATCGCAATTCTGAATGAAACTTACGATTTACTCTCCCAATAGTCCCACCTCACTTTTATTCTTCAACTAAGAAATCACCCAGCACCCAGTTCTATAGGGAGAGAATTCTCGCTCTAAGATAACAACATTAACCGATCACAGTAACAAAGGAACTCCCATGGCTCCTGTGGCACCCAGATCTGGAGACGCTATTTTCGCCAATGTTGAACGAGTGGTATACAGCAAACACAATTACGATCGTGCTTTTTATTATTTTGAATTTCCGTTCGTTTCAGTATAAACTGCACACTAATTCTTATGCTATTTTTTTTTTTTTGGTGTGAAAGAACGCAGAGCTTTTCACTCTAACATACGGAGCAATCGTGCGCCAACTGCTGACTGATCTAGAGGAGGTTGAGGAGGTCAACAAACAACTTGATCAAATGTAATACTACTCTTACCCTTTTATTGATTTTATTTTAATCTAGGTTTCTTGGTAGTTCTATATATAGAAGTGTCAAATGCATTAAGTTGAAGGCTCACTAAATTTGCAGGGGTTATAATATAGGAATTAGGCTGATTGACGAGTTTCTAGCAAAGTCTAATGTTTCAAGGTGTGTTGATTTCAAGGAGACTGCTGAAATCATTGCCAAGGTCTCTCTCTCTCTCATTCTAAAGATCTATATCTGTATATTTTGCCATTTAAAAAAAAGACTTATGTGTATGTGAATTTTATGCTGTTTGAGCTATGGTTTCCTTAAGTTTATTCCTCCTATTAATGTTTTTCTCATAGTCATTCTTTCAAGTGGTTCACAAATCATTAACCTTGTTTATTACGTTTCACGTACTAAATAGTGGATGGTGTTTCTTTTTCACAAAAATTTGCAGCTGCTGCTTAATTATCTGCCTCTCTGAGTGATAGTATCTATGTAGCTTTGCTGTTGAATTTATGCTCTTGCAGAAAAAAAATTGCGTCAGTCATTTCTATTAGGTTACGCAAGGATAATTAACGTCACATCACATTTGAAGTTGAATATATCGACAACTTTCTCTACTTTACAGTGAAATTTAGGTGTAAGACAACAATGAACAGCTTTCATATTCAACAACTGTAGTAACATTACTAGTAGTTATTTTTAGTTGCCAAGAGCTGTTCTATCATTGTCCTAGCATTCAGCTTATAAATCAACAGAAAATGAGATAGAAAACAAACAAGAAAAGGAGAAAAAGAGTCATTGACAGCAAGAGAGAGTAGAAGAGAAAAGCAGAAGACTAGCTTTGAAAGAAGAATGAGTCAGCTTGAAGAAGAAAACAATAAGAAAGAAGCAAATAGAAGAAGAAGAGGGGACAATAAAGAGAGCTTTGAAGCATATCTGGAGAGGAATCCTAGTATTTATATGATGAAAGGCCCTTCTTATCTATTTCCCTCCTATCTTCATCTTGTAAAGCCAACGTCAAAGAAGCGACTGCTTCTCGCTTAGATCGTTTTGCGCCTTGTTGTCTGAAGCACATGCTTCTCCGGAGTTGCTTCACTTCACGCTTGTGAAGGGAGGACCTCTTGCTTCGCATCTCTTCATTGTTTTAAGATGGAATAATTGGGGTGTGCTAGAAAGTTAAGAGCCTAGGCTTCTAGTTGATATTGTGGAATGAGGAGATGCATTGTACTTCCCCCTCAATGTGCATGAACTGAAAACCTTAGCTGAAAAGTACTTGGCGTAGAAATTTGGTAGTGTTTATTTAGTACTTCAGTGACGTTATACTTTTTGGGCCTGTAGATGTCAGTGCTTAAAGTGCTTATTGACCGAACATGGTTTCTTGTTTCTCATGTAAACAGGTTGGTCTCAAAATGTTCCTAGGAGTGACTGCATCAGTGACAAACTGGGATGTTGAGGGAACAACGTGCAGTCTAATTTTGGAGGACAACCCCTTGGTAGACTTTGTTGAGCTTCCTGATACCTGTCAAGGTCTATATTATTGTAACATCTTAAGTGGAGTCGTCAGGGGAGCATTGGAGATGGTAAGCTTGGTCTCTCGATACAAACTGATTATCCAATTAATGGTATAATTTCTTGTAATGAACTGTCCTGGGCATGACATGCATAGCCTCAATGTTTTTTTCCTCTCTCCTGAAATGGAGAGTATTGTGTGCATGATCGTCTTTATTTTTCTTTCCTTATTTTATTCCTCTTTGGTGCAGGAAGATTTTTAATTTTACGAAATATGGAATGAACTAGCATGCTATTCAACCTGCTCTTTCTCACATTATTTTACAGCGTCTTGGTGTTTCATTCGAATCACTTAAATTTTGCCATTGCCATCTGGTCGGTATTGTATCCATGCTACAGTGGATCCACATGAAATTTGATTTCATTCTATTGCTTTGCTATGTGGTAAGAGTAAAGTGGTTATTTTCATAATCTGTCATGAACATAGCTCTCTTTTAGAAAAAGATGTATTAGTTGAGAAGTAGTTGCTCCTCATACAGGATGTATTAAAAAAAAATAGAATCGCTAGGCTTATACATGATTCTCTATAAATTGTAGCCAATCATCTATGCTTACTGGAATATTAAAGGTGCTCCGGAAGTGTCAAAAAAATTAAGAAACAAAGAGATTTCTCTTTAATCCATACATTTTTCAACTCCCTCAAACGCTCTTCTATTTCTAACCCTCCAAATTGTCCCCTTAAGGCCTATAGGTGCTATTTCCCAAGGAAGCAATCAATGGAGTCAACACATTGATATGAGAAAGAATAATATTCTGTGCAAACTTCCTGGGTTTATATGAATAACTAGGATCTGTTAAAATTTTGAGATTGTTGAATCTGCTTTAGACTAAAATTTGCTGCAATGACAATCTTTATCTCTGTTATCCCTGCGCTCAGGTGTCAATGAAAACAGAGGTCACATGGCTTCGTGATATGCTTAGAGGGGATGATGCATTTGAGTTGCAGCTGAAGCTTCTGAAGCAAGTTCCTGAGGAGTACCCTTACAAGGATGACGAGTAACATGTTTTTTTGATGCTTGATATTATGCACATGCAATATAAGAAGAATCCTTTCCAGGCATGCGTTAAAAGTATTTTGTGTTGCTTTAGTGTCTCTTCCAAATTTTCCATTGCGGTAAAACAACTTATTTAAGTAAAATCTCCAACTTTGGCTTGGTTCACCTAAGGTTCTTGCCATATTCCTCTTATGCCTGTTAACGGGTTGAATAGTTATATTGTCATCTCCATTCATCTTCCAAACGTGTACGTGGATGTGAATGTCTCAGTTTGAACGTTCATTTTGCCTTGGTTGAACAATAGAATAGAGAGCTGCTTTCGTGATGTTGAGAATTTATTATGGAGAATTAAGACGGCCTTCTGTTAATTAGTACAATTTTAGGAGTCTAAAGATACATTCTTAAATCTTATTGGGCAATTGTGCCTAGCACTTAAAAGGGAACTGGAATTCTATGACAATCTCCAGCGGAGGCCTCCTTGTGCCGACTAGGCTTACTCCAACTCTGTAACATGCCGATCTCTGCCTCTATATAGTGTGTGATCAAGTATGAGTTACGTGCATAAGTTCTACTGTTGAGTTTAGTGTTCTGAACGATTTTCTAGTTCAATTTCAGTTGATGATATGTGCTTTGTAAATTTGAGAATTATCTGTATGTACCAGATTGGAAGATCTCTCATTCTTGGCTTTTAAAGCTCATTAATTTTTTTTCACTGTGCTGCTTCTAAAGGTCACAATATACTACAGTTTGCTTCCTTGCACTTGACATGAAACACAACTTTCGAATTGAGATGAATATATCTAGTTTAAGATCATGCGATCATGGAAATGATTTGAAGACAAAAAAAAAAAAATCAAGAGTCTTGTCTGTGCCTCGAAAAGTTCCATCAAGTGTTACCAGCTTTCCAACAATTCGTCATACGAAATTGACACTTTGTTAAGTGGAAGTGGAAAAATGAAATAGCCACTTTGAGCAGGTTTTTTGTGTTACTAAAGGGAAAAGGCAAGCAAACTACTAAATAAAAACTCGTTTTTGCAATCTCTTTGCAAATGAATGACCACAGAACGGAGAAATTGTTAGATATTTTTCCCACTGGAAGGCAAAAAATTACTTTTGCTTTTCCTTCTTTCATAAACCAAATGTCATAGTTATATCACCAGTAATTTGCTAAATCTAGAAAAATAAATGGCATATGCACCCCTAATCTTTAAAGTCACTTACCGAGCAATAGAACTCAATTTCAAAATCTTAGAAATAGAAGTACAAATGTATTCTCCCACGAAAGGAGAAATTATACATATACATGCCTCCAAAACAGGTTTTAAGATGGCAAAAAAATGCACACCAAACATATACATGGACAGAACAAAAAGAAAAGAAGCTATGCTTTAAGTATATGCCTTAAAGAAAAAACTCTGCCGCAGCAGATTGTTCTCATCGACGAATGAGATCATGAAAAAATAAGAAGTAAAAGAAAATTGACAGTGCCTATATTACAATCTCATGGAGGATTTTGCCAGGTCCACTAAAAAGTATACAGATCAAGTACACTAAGCTCCAGATTTGGGGATTTTGAATTGCTTTTTGACAAACTGAGAGGCCTCTGACTCTCCTCGATGACACAGAATCCTAAGTAGGGTCTTGGTATCAGCACCTAACTTGCCTCTTCCGCCCTGCATTTCTAACTCACTTGCGGATCTCAAGTCTTCTATTATTTCCCTGGTCTGTTTACCATAAAAAAACAGGCGTTGTACATCAACCATTTAACATATTGTCGTAGAGAAGGATCACAATAAAATGTGATATATAAAGACCAAATAAGATCATCTTAGACGTACTAGAATTAGTGCAAAATATGGCCTTAATAAACAGTCTTTGAGGAGCAAGCAGATTTTTAAACGTATACATACCATCGCTTTTTCTACAATTGATATTAGTGTTACAGCATCTTTGACCAATTTTACATGAATAAATCTTTGTATCCGTTAAGATAGTGCTACATTTACACATTGTTATTGGGGGCAATAAAACAAGTATGAAAAAAGTGCATATTGCTCAGACAATAATTTCATAATAGAGGCATGGAAAAGCGAGGTACAAGCATCAGTAACCACAGGTACCAAAGTTTTTATGCAGTCAATTCTGCTTATCTTAGTACTTCATGGTGGTTGCTGAACTAACCTCATAACCATGCAGCTTTACCACCTGCCGAACACGTGCAACTTGATTTTCAACTACTCCACGAGGTAGCCCGTCCCCACCCGAAATGAAGAATTCCTTAAACAAACAACAAGCATAGGTGAGAAATAATCATATTGTAGGTCCACTAATTCAAGATATCAGGTAGAAAAAAATTAGCTTGGATATCTTCAGGTAGATAAAAAATTTCTCGGGCATATCCAACAAAAACCAGTTTGAATACCTTCAAGATCTCTAGATCCTCCTCCAATAGCTTAGCATCACCCAGGGAGAATACACGTGATGGTCCTCCATCTAATATGACTCTGAGTAGGCCATCCTGGTGAAATACGATTTCCAAAGAATTCAAAAATTACTGCAGTTAAAAACAGAAAACCAAGCAGCAGTAAGTACACAGACCAGTGATGCTTGAAGCAGTCCTGTCACAACACGATCACGGAGTGGCTCCATTATCACATCACAAAGTTGATTAAGAACCTGCAAATATTGGAAGACAGCTATACCATCTGTGCTTCTCTTTTTTCTGAGTATATATGAAAAGTGGGAGGCACATTCCAGCTCAGCAAAATGGATTGATGCAAGCAAAAACCATATTATGTTTGTATCACTTTTACAATTATCTAAATCAGGGATCCAGATGACCAAATCATTTTGCTCAGAAGGTTGAATGCAGATACTGTCTCTCACATTTCAATATTAGTTACAAGCCTAGGTGTTACTATAGGTCATTTATGCCGTTGTAGGAAAAAAATTCTCAACTCCAGTTTCTAACGATTCAAAACCGGTGCTTCATAAACGAAGTTCGGATGGGATTTATGAATCAGATTTCTATTGCAGCAATTATAGTTCAACCTTCCACATCCCAACATTTCATCACAAGAGAAGTTTGAACAAACATTTAAGACCAAAAATTACTAAGCTGTACTTTCTTTCCATCACAAGAGGGAGATAAGGTGCAAAGAGCAGCAGATCAAGGAGCAACAGAGGATGTTCATCAGTGTTGGAATTTCATGGGATAGTTACTCTTTGCTGTTATTCTTCAGACTCAATTGCATCTTAAATATCTACAAGTTATTTATTTTTCCCCTTTCTGGACTTCATCAAAAGTTAATTCATTTCCCGTTTTCCACATTTATACGATGTTACTTATGTATAGAATAGTCTCAAATATAAGACGCAATACCATATCAAGTGGATCCATTACTGATTCCAACCTAGACTGAGAAACACTGGGTTTATAGAGATTCTCAATGAATGGTTCTCTTAAGTCCCAGAAAATGATTTTTGTTCCTGCAAAAATTGACAAAAATGAGTTAGGAATTATTTGCAATGAACCCCAAAAAAGTAGAAGACAAAGAAGAAGTCTCTCGCTAGTAAATCCACACATCCTTGAAAGTTATATTATTTGCAGAGAACCCAAAAAAGAAAAAAACAGAAGATAAAAACAAAAGTCTCACCAGTAAATTCACACATTCTGTCAATTGCGGCATTAATATCCTTTCTGCTTCCATCAAATGAGTCCTTCTGTAAATTTCTTGCAGTCTCTTCAGCTGGGCTCTCTTTGTTAGGAAAAATATTGAAATTAAGTTAATCCTTTTCCAGAAGAGGAAAGAGTACCACTACTCAAGTGGCATTCATCATGATAAAGAATTATATCTAGATTCTATAGGCTAAAAGTCCCAGCTGATATTGATTATACAGCAGCTATGCTTAATGGTAAATAGATTTCAAGTCAACTATCTCCCTCGTCCCCTTTTTAATTACAAGTAAGAAAAACAGGTTTGCAGTTCTTTATTCATATTTTTGTTTTCCCCAATTTCTTTTGCAAAACATTCCAAGCACACCAAGGCATAGGCTTTACCATACATAGTCAAAGCTTAAGTGCTCAGTACATGAAATAAGAAAAGTTTTGTAATTCTCGGCATTCCTAATTATGACATAATTTCCAAGAATATTCTACGCAATATTCTTTTTAATTCTCTTGACTAAGTACTAACATAATTCTTAGTGATTCACTTGAGTTTCAACGCGCCTCTTCAAACTCAAGGTGATGAAACAACTTAAGATTGCTTATTAGTAAACAAGAGTCACTGGAATCGTAAACAATTCCTTGAATCATCACCAGAAAGAAATTAGTGTTAGATTTTTTTTCCCCGAAAACTCACTGGCAATTGCACAGCAGAAAAAATTGCTTCTTGCAATGGCTTGAATTGGCAGCTGACGAGTACCAAAAAGTTGTTATAACAATGATCACAAATTTCAATATTTTTCTATCTAAGAAAAAATCAATTTAGAGAATAGACTAAATACTCAAACTCTAATAACACAAAGAAAAAGAAGAGAAAATAACTTGTGACTTCAAATTAAATGTTTAGAAGAGAGATCTAAATACACTCTTTGATACCATAAAAAAAGAGGATTTTTGCTTACCAGTAACAGAAAATTCACTGTTTAGACTTTAGAGGAAGGAATCAAGATCCAAATTCTAATACCACGAAGAGATAGAAGAGAAGAAACAAGTTTTGGGAATTCTTTCTTGAAAGGTTGCAGGACGAATGGCCAGACGTGGAATGACAATCTATAAGAGGTGCATTACGGCCGTAAAAGTCGCCGGAGGTAAGAGTGGTGCCGCTAAACGGTCAAAGGAATGAAATAAGATAGTGAATTTATGGAAAGATGGAAATATTTTAGTTGGGTAGATATTCATGAGTAGGGAAAACTACTCAAGTGTTTACCAAATTGTACACTCTGATACCATGTGAAAGAGGAAAAGAAGAGAGAAAAAACTTATAGAGATCAGATGGTTAACTACATACAAGAGAGCTCCTTATATAAGAATCTTGAACTATATGAATTAAGGACAGTTTTCTAATTCTTAATATTCTTAACTTTTATTTACGCAATATTCCTGATGGTTTTCCTGGCTTACAACACATCCATCCAACTATTTCTGTAAAACAGAAATCTAAAATAGAAAAGTAGTCTCCTTTTCTCCACCTGCCGCCATGTCTTCCTTTACTGTTCTTTTTTCTGTCTACCATCTTTGCAGTCTGTAAGGAGATAATTCCAATTGTCCACTTTATATAGAACGATTAAAGATGGAGAGCACCTTTTCAAGACGACAAATACTTCTTAACATTACTCAAAATTGTTAGAAAATATTTTTAGCTGCAAATCTAGAATTACATACTAAGAGGAGATAATAAGATAATATCAATATATTCCAAAGTCAAAAGGAGTTGTTCCTTACTTATCGATTTATCGTGATGCTTTTTCCTCGTCCACCGCTCCCAAATGCTGTCTTCCAATTTATTCAGTTGGCTAATAGCATACTGTAAGGATAAACGATGAGGTAAGCCTTAGAATTGCTTAAGACAGAAACACAATATCACACAGGTTACAAGTTGATTTAAAGTCCAGCTTCAAGCTAATGAAACTGGCCAGAGCCATGCTTTTCCAATTCAACCAGTGTAGATACACCCTTCAGATCCAATCAAAAAGGGGAAAGTGAAACAGAGAGCAAATGATTAACAGCTTGAGATCTTAATCGTACAAAAAGCGGGAAGGTAGAAGTTTAACTCACATGAAGGCTATTCAACTGAACACAAAGCGTTGATGTGGCCACTACGTCAATTTCAACAGACTTCAGGACATCCGGTATCCTTGTATCCTTCAACTCCTTCTTTACAAATGCCTTAATTCCATGTTCCCTTGAGTATCTTGTCAGAATAGGCACAGGTGGAACAACATCTTCCTTATTAGCTGCACACATATGGTAGCAAGTTCACGATGAAATATATATGTTTGAATTAGTGGGAAACAGTTCTGCAGAAACATATGCAAGATATGAAAATGCAAGAAGAAATAAAGCATGGTACAACTTTTGAATGCCAATAAAAAGAGAGCCACTAAACATAAGCTTCAAAGCTATTTGAAGATTGAACATGTTAAATCTTGTCGATGAAAAACTGGGCTGGTGATGAAGGGTTGTCAAACGGGTAAATTGGCAATTCATCCATAATGTGAGCCAGAAAAGAGGGAAAAAATAAAATGGAGGTTTTCCAATTATTAGTTACTAGGACAGAATATTTACAGCTCCAGTGGGAAGGATAGCTTCGAAACTGTAAAGAGGTACCCCTCCCTCCCTACTGTGAAATGGATTTGAATAACGCGGTAACGGAAGATCTAATAGTCCGTCCATCCATTACTATGATATATCATTCATCAAACCATAGTGCAGGATACAAAATGAACTGGGAGGATAATTAAACTAAAACAGCAGGTATATAAGTTTCAGTAAAGAAGAATTCTTTAAGATTGTGCAGAAAGCAACAATATACCAATCTTGTCTAAAATGGTCTTTGCATATACTTGAAATGCATTATCAATGCCGCGAAAGAGGCTACCCAGTTCCCCTGGCCTCATTGGAACTTTCAAAGCAAAGAACTGATCAACCGTCTGCAGTGACAAAATAGTTCAAACTCATTACAAAATTTGGTATCGTATAAAAGCATTTGTAAATTACTGTGAGCATATCAGAATCAAATGATCAAAGCAAAATGTCCACAGTCTGGCCACTTTTTAAAGTTCACTTCCTATATTTTCTTGTTGTGTCCCCCCTCCCCCCCCCCCCCGGCGCTAGATAGGGAACCGGAGCTTCAGAAGCCTTTAGATCTACAAGTGTATGTACTCCAAAAGCTAAGTATTCTCCACTTAAGTTTCACCATATTAACCAAAACTAAAAAGAAGCTAGGCTGCTAGAGATAACATGGACACGAAGGACACACAAACTTCATCTTGTAGCTGAGAGCAGTTGGTGTCAAACTTCGCTCTGAAGCACAAAAGTCTAGAGGCTAGATATGGCTTATTTCATGGAGCATTATGCTTTCATGGGATACTATTTCAAAGTCCGGTTTCCATTTACAAGTTGTTTGCCTGACATATATTAAGATAATCTTCAGCTGTACATAAAACAAATCAATAAAGAAATAAATTTCGTTGTTGCTGACGCAATTATTGAAACTCTTCTTCCATATTACTGTGATTCCAATCTGTATCGGTCATATCGATATGCTTCTGGATTCTCTGCTGTTTAAAAGCTATATTAAATAAGCTAATCATTTGTTTTTCTACATCTATGAAAGATCCGTGATACATCTACTAGCATATGCAGTCAAGGGTAAATAAAGACTGAATACTACTACATCATCCTAGATTCTCACTTATGGATTAAACATGGACATGTAACATTAAAGTATCCACCCATATGTTGCTGAAAACAAGTTTTCAGACAAATTCACCATGTCTGTTTATCAATTGATGCCATAAAGAAACACGATAAACTTAAGGCGTGGAAATCAGAATTCTGATAGAAAATTGATCCTGGGAAAAACAGAAAATTGCGAAACACATAGATGCAAAGAACAGAGTATAATTTTTGAACCTCTTCCACAATCCTGTAGACTTCAACAATTGAACTTCCATGCCTTTGTTGAGGGGAAACCGGTGTCCACCGCTGAAAACCCACAAAAAGGTAATTAAATTCATATGCTAAAAGCCGAGTCTTTGTTTAGAAGGAAGAGCTCAATTTATTCTTATTATCATATCAGTGAATTGAAAAGGGGAGATGCCCCATTTAACTTATACTTCGGAAAAAAAGGATATAAGACATAACAACAACAACAAGCTCAGTAATTTCCTACAAGTGGGGTCCAGGGAGGGTAAGATGTACGCAGTCTTACCCCTACCCTGGAGTGGAGGGCAGAGAGGTTGTTTCCAATAGACCCTCAGCTGGAGAACGGATGAAAAAAGAAAAGGTAATTGCAACAAGTAGGAATAACAACAAGATAAAATAAGATCGAATCCAAGAAAGCAGTTAAACTCTAAGTAGTAATAGCAATCTATGAATAACAGGATGTCATACTAACACTGATACTAGCGAACTGAGTAAGACAAAGAGGAGAAACAGTCGACTACCTACTAGCCTTCTACCCTAATCTTTGACCTCCACACCCTCCAATCTAGGGCCATGTCCTAGGTCAGCTCCAGCTGCACCATGTCCCGCCCAATAACCTCTTCTCAATACTTCTTAGACCTACCTCTACCCCTCCTGCTACCCACCGAAGCTAACCTATCACACCTTCTAACTGGGGCTTCTATACTTCTCCTCTTAACATGCCCGAACCATCTCAACCTCGCCTCCCGCATCTTATCCTCCACAGGGGCCACTCTCACCTTATCCCGAATAACTTCATTCTTAATCTTATCCAACCTGGTATGCTCACACATCCACCTTAACATCCTCATCTCAAATGGTAGAAAAATCTAAAATGGGAAATGATATATGCACAGAGAGTAGAAGGATTATAATGACCAAGGCAAAAAATTAAATGATATAATTGTTCAATGAAACACAATCAATAGAATCAGCAACTCCCTTAGTTATTACCTCCTGCTGAATAGCCCGGTCAACCCAATTCAAAATCCTTGCAAGTTGTGAATTCACCCATCGTAGTACCAATGTCCCAGATACAGTTTCAATCTAGAAAAAATCAAGAAATAAGCTAAGAAAGTCACCAAATTCATTATGAAAATATTAAGCATGATGCATGGCAACTTTATCAGCAAAACTGTCATACCCCAACCAAAACAAAGGCTCTGAGCATTTAGAATGCCGAGGTCAGAAGACAATAAATCCAATAAGCTTAATTTACTGGCCATAAGTCTTTCAATTGGAACTTCCCCATATAAATTTGGCAAAACAATGTCACCCTAAGTTAATCTAATATAAAATATATAAAGAAGCCAGGAAGAGTTTCCTAACCTTGAACAAATTTAACTTTCTGCAGTAAGCATCTGAAGTTCCATCAGCACAAGTAGATACGATAACTTGCATTATATACTGCTCAAGACTGTCAGCAGCAGGAAAGACAGCTATAGTATCCTCAGTCAGATGTTCCGCATTTTCAAGGAATGGTCTCTGAATGATTGACATTCACTCAAACCCCCATAATAAACATATTACCATGAATAATTCAAGCTAAACTAGAACTCCGGGAGATAAATTAATCATTAACATACCAATTTGATACCATAAAGCTTGTGAAGTATGGATGCAGAAACAGCAGCAGCTTTACGATGCCTTTGAGATAATATAGGCATGTAAATAGCATTATCTCTTTGCAAGAGTTTCTTTGTGTGTTCTGCAAGCAATGCTAGAGGATGTTCATTTGTTGCATGAGCTATTGCCTCAACATCTTGTATCATCTGCATAAAGCGATTATTCATGACGAACAGGGAAATTTCATTCATGGCCAATCTAGAGGAAACACGGAACTGAATAACAACACCCAAGAACTAGCTATGATGTATAGAGCATTCTTAGATGCCCCCAACAATGAACTCCGCACTCTAGTAAGAGGGGAAGTCCACCAAGCAGGGGGACAGTTGGTCTACTTGTGTTGTTAGAACCATAGGAAGCAAATCAATCAAATGTAACTTCTGGATGAACTTGCAAACAGTCATTTGTCGGGAAATATGAAACACCATGTCCTTTCATGTAAGAAGCGTATTCAACAGAAATGCACCATAATCTCACGAGATTCATGACATGTTAGCTGTGAAATAGAAAGAGAGAAGACCTGGACAAGTGCACTTGGACCTTTCTGATCCCTTTATGTTCTCGACTATTTTAGTATACCATTATCGTAAAACTACAGTCTACGTTAAAATATGAGTTTGTATGTTCTTGACTATTTTAGTATACCATTATTGTAAAACTACAGTCTACGTTAAAATATGAGAAATTTGTATGGACTGTTTAACTGGTCACAGAACATATGAAAGTGACTACTAATTTCTTTTACTGAAACTTTTATTTTTTTTGATAAGGTAAATTGTATTAATCAAAAGGGAGAAAAAACTCCCGCATACAAGAAGTATACAAAAAGTAGAGAATTTACATCAGAACATGACTCCCTACAAATGACGCCCAATCTTCTACACAAGTAGGGGCTACATGTGTGCACCAAAAAGCGATCAGAGATAAAAGACTATTCTTAAAATGTGAAAACGAAGACTCAATCCCCTCAAAAACTCTCCTATTTACTGAAACTTTTATTAAAGGGGACATGCCTTCTACCTCTAATACGCCATGCTGGTCTGAGAGACTTTGAGCTTCAAATTCTTTGGACATTTGGCATTAGAATGGAATAAGTTAGTCATACAGTACAGAGATTGTGTTATATGATCTGAAGGCTAGACACAGTACATCAAATCCTCCTCTTGAACCAGTCATGCCCATCCCTTAACATAATTCATTATTGGTACATATAATGTTATTCGAACAGAGAAGCTCATTAGGCTGTATAGAATGAAGATTTTGCAATGACATTCATATTTAGCTACGAAATAGAAAATGAAGATAAAAGAATAAAGAAAAGATTTTAATGACCTAACAATGCGAACGGAAGTTCATAGTTAAGGTCCTCTACAATCTTAAGAAACTAATCTAACCAATCATAGAACATGCACTCTACAGTTAGGGTCCTCTACCATCTGAAGAAAATAATTTAACCAATCATAGAACTTGCACTTTACAGTTAGGGTAATTTAACCAGTCTTTGGACTTGCACTTCAAGCCAACAGAGCAAAAGGTTTCAATAGCAGTAATTATATTCAGAAACCAAGTATAGTTTCTTTTTCCAACAAGTAACAATTTACCCTTGTAAACGCATTTTTGATTGAAGATGTCACATAGAACTCTATCTGCTCTGTATCTGATATTGTTGCATATTCCATTGCCTGCACAAACATCAAATTTTGATACGACATTATTATTTCTAAGCGTCAATGTATGCAACTCTTATAGTTTATAGTGAACGAACAGACAGCACATAAAACATATGA
Organism: Nicotiana tomentosiformis; assembly: GCF_000390325.3. Classification (NCBI taxonomy): domain Eukaryota; kingdom Viridiplantae; phylum Streptophyta; class Magnoliopsida; order Solanales; family Solanaceae; genus Nicotiana; species Nicotiana tomentosiformis. The sequence goes on along the minus strand of NC_090812.1, from coordinate 40,592,022 downwards.
TTCTATTTCAGCCAGAACAAACATAAAATATTTCACCAGAAACAGGTAATCAGTAGGTAACTCAGACATACCGTTTCAGGTTCTTCTAAAAGAAGCCTTCGAACAAGCATAGCAACTGCCACAGTGTTTTCCATCATTGCTGACCCCTAAACAAAACTAAGATGTGAGCACATTCTTGTTTTTCTTTTCATGTCAATATGAGTTATTTCCGCTTGATGAACTCTCTCAAACCTATAGGAAAGGTAACTATCAAGTGAAACACGTCAGCAAACTGAGTCTTTTTTGAACTACAAGGTATCTTTTCGCTCTAAAAGAAACAAACAGCCTTTGAAGGGACTAAGATGCATTTTCACAAATTCCTGGAACCTTTTCTCCTTTTTTGGAAAATTTTTGGAGCACATATGAGATTCCAATTACCACAAATGCTTGGTTGCTTTTCCTAGAAAATCATATCTTTCATTGAGGTACCCAATGTTTACACCTTGTACACGGGGTTTTACCCCCTTTTACTTTCATCAAAATAACCATTACTAAACCAGAAAATATATCTTTGAAAGTTATGTTATATAAACAGAGAATAGCATATTAAAACCTCTGCAGCTCTGAACTGCCAATGGTGTATGACGATGAAAACAATTGTTGCACCACATACGACATGAAACATAGGTCTATATAAGGAAACATTACACAGACATACAAGATATTGACTAATCCACCATCACTAACTAGCACGTAATTAACTCTCTCTTTTTTTTGGGGGGTGGGGGTGGGGGGGGGGGGATAACCGTGAGATCCCCGAGTGGCAGTGGTACACAGTTCAAAATTCAGTTAATAATTGACTCTTCCCCTCTACCCTTCCACACTTAAATACCAGACTTTCATTTGCGGCAGGGTTCCAAGCCCTGATTAGCACGTAAGTAACTATATTGACTGTGTCAAAACCACAGATTTTTCTCAATTTCCTTTACATCTAAATTACAACTGGCCATGTTTATTCAGACTAGCTGCTATTCTTTTTCTCATGATTGTGTGCTGAGACAGAACGGAAATTGATTCTAGGTTTGAATTCTTTAATTTTTTCCTGCGTATGCTCTCTTGTCTTTCATTGTCCCACCCCACCCCCCGGCAAGGGCCTGGAATAACCCAGAGGATTGGGCCTGGGAAAGCAACAAACAATTATAGACATTTTGTTTCATTTCACAAAAATCTCAATTGCTGATCATCTGAAGGAGGGGAGAATCAAAAGCGGCATTGACAAGCGAAAAACAAAATGTCCATATTGTTTCCGCCCAGAACAATGCGGAATCCATCAAAAGTTCACGTACCTCACTACATGAAACTCTATCTCTCTAATGAGATGTCTCACATCTCAATGATTTGTTGATTATAGTCCAGACAGTTTAACTAGGGAGTCCTTTAAGGTTTTGACTACTTAAAAAATTTGACAAAATTTTTAGACACAGCTTTTCTGTAATGTAACTTAAATAGAAGTAAATAATATCCTAAATGGAGTTAATTTCAACAGAAAAGGCAGAAAATTTGACATATTGGCAACCATTATTCATTGGAAAAGTGTAATTTGGAAGTTAGTTTCTTATCTTTAAAATAAAAAACGAGATTTATATCATATGCCACAAGCTCTAAGCTGATCAGTATATGTATTACCACAACACAAAAATTCAAAATAGGAAAAGACATTCATATAAATGCATAAGTTTAAAAAAAAGACTTAGCATGGGCAAAAAATTTGCAATCGCCTGATCAAAGTAAAACAGATTTGTTCACTAACCTCAGCATAATTGAGATGGTAGTCGCCCAACTGCTTATCAGCCCATTTTGATATAGGCAACAAGAAAGACTGCAAGAAAGTCAACTCTTGAAATCCCTTTTCAATTTCAACTCTAGAATGCAAACTCTTCAAGTGCATTCTCTCTTGTGGTCCCCTTTGTTCCTTTAATGGTATTTTCTTCAACTGTTCAATGACATATTGCAAGATCCTTTGCTCCCCTGTGATGACAAACTGCACAACACAAGGGGCACAGATCGAAATAGGACCATCAAGCACCAGACAATAAGCAAAGAGGAATTGATGGAACCATTGGATTCAACCAAGCAACCACATTTGAAATAAGGGTAACCAAGCAAGAAAGAAATTGTTGCAACGTGTCCGGACTTCGATTTTACAAACAGTTTGACTAAACAAGATGGAAGCAATTGCCTAACAATTCCCAACAACCTATCGCTGATTGGGACTGAATTTTACTTAAAACTGCAGAAGTTAAATAATGTGGAAAGAGGAGAGGATGAGGATTTTGTATTTCATAAAAAACCATAGTTGCCGGTAGGTGAAGTTCAGTGAGTTTTAATTGGACCATAATAGCACATTTGATTCAATGAAAAACAAATTTCGTTGAATAACACGAAGAGATGAATAGGAATTGAAGAATAACATTGGACCAAGAAGATTATTTTCACTTTAATAAAACATGCATTTCAAGTAATCACCTAAATTTGGCTATAATAAGTTAGAAACATAAGTGACTAATCATAGACAGTAGTCAGGCTACAAAATCATCAATTAATTTAACCAAGGGTATTTCAAAATGGTGGGTAGTTTGGTCTTCTTTGGTAGCTTCACCAAGGAATTGTTAATACTTGTATTAATAAACCCATAATACCTAAGGTCAGAAAACATAGCGTGTGGTATTTTTCATACAAAGTACTGTTATATTTTACTAGGAAAATCCGAAAATGCAATCAAAATAATTAAAATCGGGTTCCTATAGGTTCCATAAACGGCGTACAAAATGGCCACTAAGTAGGGAGCAGCAAGTACAACATCACACTTGATGCATCATTAGTTTTACAAGAGGATGAACCATCTGATCTGACCAATCAATACTCAAGAAGGTCATCCCAACAAACGAGAAAGTGAAATGATGGCAACTCTTGGTCACCCCCAGATTCATTTTATGCAAAAAAGTAAATTGACATTGAATGTTAACAAAAGACAAGAAGTACTCCAAGAGGATATCAGCAAGGGAAAAGGTCCAAAATTGCCCCTCTACTATGGTACTACTATGGTATATAATTTAAATTTGTCCCCCGTTATACTTTTCGTCCAAATCTATCCCTACCGTTAACAAAGTTTGCATAATTGCCCTCAACCCTAACGTCCCTCCACTGTGGCACCCAACCCCTCTAATATTTTGTCCATGTCAGCAACCAAGTCAGCAGGTCCCACTAATTAACCCACCCCTTTTCTTATTAAAATATTCTCATCTTCTTCTCCCTCTCTTAAGTCTTAACTCACAGACCTACACACTCCAAAACCTCCAAGTTGAAGTTGGTCGCCGTTCAAGGTGGTTCCGAACACACTTTGCAAAATTAGAATCATATATCTCCATCCCTATGTCAAGAAACATGGGCCTACGAAAATACATCTCAGAGAAATATATGTATTACCAGTTTACCACCATGGATTTTCCGACGAAATCGGCCTCTGACGACTTTTGGCCAGAATGGCCAACGCCAAAAAATGTGTCAAGTATCACAACCCCCTCTCTATCAAAGTTTCTAATAATTTTGAATGCCCCAATTGGCCGAATCAAGCTTTGAAGAATAGAGCATTGTTCCGGCGGCACCACCAGCTCCACACAGTGAACTACAAAGAAATTTAACAACAATTTGGTGTGCAACTTTGAATTTTAAACCAACAGATGTGAACTTTCGAACACCCAACATCGTAGGTTCCCAAAATTCACTATAGTGGACGAATCCAAATCTCATTTCAGTCAGAACACAAATCGATTCTCAAAAATCAACTTGTAATATAGCCATTCAATTTCAGCAACCATAATATAAAGTTCGGAACTGACGAACTGGAGTTGTAGGTGTAATTTTGTCAAACTGCTGAATTTTCAGCTCAAAAGTGGTCTAAATCTTCACGAATCAGCCCCAAAATATGGATATGAACTCTACAAAACGTTTCTGATTGTTTGGAACAATATCCAATCGAAATAGCTTCGATTTGCGGAAACCCGATTATTGGATTCGGAGTTTCAAGCTTCGTTAATGGCTGTTATGGAATTTTCGAATTTCAGGTTCTCCCTCAAGCTTCTCAACTTAGTGTATTGCACAACTCACCAGACAACATTTTGATCCTATAGATGGAACTCAAACAATGATTCGTTTAATCGTCAAGCCGAATATTTTCTACGCCAAATGCGCAAGCATTTTTGGGGTTGTTCTCAATTGTGTTATTATAAGTCGATTGCCCAGTTGTTCTAACTTCGATTTCTGTAATTTTCTTGTTGATTGGGCCAACCAAAGTTATATGGTTTGAGGTTTCACAAATGGGGTCTCGGATAATTCGAGGTTTCATAAGATTGAGGATGTTTATTAAGAGTTCCATGGCAGAATTTCTTATTTTTACATCTTGGCATACGACGGGTTTGGGGGGTCTATGGGGTTTTAATTTGGTGGGGTCGAGTGACTTGGCAGCTGACATGGAAAAAATTGAGGGGGCCAGCTGCCACGATATAGATCTGTTAGGGTTAGGGGCAATTTTTAAAAGTTGATTAACGGTAGGGGCTAGACTGGACGAATAGTATAACGGGTGGTAGAAGTAAACAATATAGTATAGTTGAGGGGCAATTTTGGACCTTTTCCCTACTAGCAATGCTAACTAGCATAAAAAGATCGAAGCCTTCCATGTTTTTAGCAACTCATTCAACTAGAAGGTACATGATTTTCCTGGTTCTTCAAGCATAATAGATTCAAGAAATATCAGGTTCTTTTCTAAATAGGAAATTGTAGGCTATGCCACAATATTCCATAGAGGTTGTGGTCCATTTTTTTTTATAAGGTAAATTGTATTAATCAAAAGGGAGAGAACTCCCGTATACACGAGGTATACCAAAAAACGTAGAGAATTTATATCAGAACATGATTCTCTACAGAAGACGCTCAATCTTCTATACAAGTAGGGGCTAAATGAGTGCACCAAAAAGCGATCAAAGATAAAAGACTATTCTTAAGATATGAAAAAGGAGACTAAATCTCCTCAAAAGCCCTCATATTTCTCTCCCCTCATACGACCCATATGAGAGCTAACGGGGCGAACTTCCACGCCTTTTGCTTTCTTCTTCTACGGAAACCGGCCCAGCTATATAACATTTCCTTTACAGTGCTTGGCATCACCCATTGAACACCAAAAAGATTCAGGATTGCCCTCAACAAAGCAGAGGACACAGGGCAGTGCAACAAAAGCTGATCAACTTCTTCCTCTGAGCTTTTACACATGTAGCACCAACTAACAAGTGTAATTCATCTCTTTCGGAGATTTTCAGCAGTCAAGATCACTCCCCTCGCCGCTAGCCATGCAAAAAAGCACACATTCGTGAGCGCCCCTAGGAATCCAGATCGAGGAGTATGGAAAAGTGGCCTCCTCTCTCACCAACATACTCTAATAAAAGGACTTTACGGTGAACAAACCATCGCCACGCAAGCCCCATCTCCAAGAGTCGCAGGATGGCTGGGGCCTGTCTTGCCCGTATAGCAGTGCCAACAAATCTTGGAGCTCCGCAATCTCCCAATCTTGCATGTTCCTTCTGAATGAGAGGTCCCATACAATCCCCTTCCATGCTCCTTACGAATCTGTTGGACCATCAGTTCCTTCTGGTTTGAAACTCTGAAGACGTAGGGGAAGGAGACCCTCAGAGTATCCTCTCCACACCACCTATGATTCTAAAAGCTGATTCTCCTTCCATCTCCCATCCTGTAGGTGATGTTGCCACTGAATGCTTCCCAATTCTTCATGATGCTCCTCCACATGCCACACCCGAAAGGTGTTGTGATTGCCTTGGTCCTCCAACCCCTCCCGTGGAATCGTACTTTTCTACTACGACCTCCCTCCATAGCGCATGCTCTTCTACCCCGAATCTCCACAGCCACTTTCCCATTAAAGCTTTGTTAAATATCCTAAGATCTTTCACTCCAAGTCCACCCCACTTCTTTGGGGAAGTGATTGTCTGCCAATTCACTAGATGAAACTTTCTAGTTCCATCCGCCGCATCCCAAGAGGTTGTGGTCCATATCCGCTCTAATAATTAATAATGAAAAAAGTAGTCCAAACTCCAAACAATTGGTATACCATCAGCATGTTAGTAGTCAAGCAAATGCTAGTAACGTTTTAAGCAACTCTGAATAAAAACCAACAATTTTGTCATTTTATACCTGTCGAAATAACACCCAAGCATAGCAAGTGTAGTGGATGGTTTCGGTGATTCCCAAAATACGCCACGTAGACTTAAGAAGCTCCAAAATTTCTTCAACTTCCTGGTGAGAAGAGATGAAGTTCATAATTAGTCATTCACACCTACAAATGGATTTTCAAAGGAATGTACTTGCATTATATCATTTCTTGCACTACTATTTAGTATATTATCGATAAAACAAGTGAATGTGTTTCACATAAAACAACAACAATTTTCGCCTCAATCCCAAGCAAGTTCGGGTCGGCTACATGATCCTCACCAATGATGTTGTTCCATTTAAGCACCTTAGCCCCATGTTATCAATAATCAATAATAATAATAATAAAAGGTACTAAAAGTTCTATACAAGAAAATGCATATAAATCTCAAATAAGATTAAAAGACCCCTAGAAGACATAAGACCTAAAGTAACCATACTAACATGACGAAAATATAGTCCCAACTAATAGGTATTGCCTAATTAAATCCTTTCTGTTGTCCCCTATTTTTCGCTATGTCTGCGTGGATTCCAGGAGATTATAGATTTTTCGAGACAACTTCCTTTCGTGTGATTGGGGGTATCATCCCTTTTAACACCTTCACTCGCCATGTCCCTCTATTATTAACGTGCATAACTAGACCGCAAACCAAATGACCCCTAAAAATATTACCTTCTTCCTTTTCTTGAGAAAGGTAATAACCTAAGAGAATTACTTTCTCTTATTCTATAAGAGAGTTAAGCAGGTCTCCGTCAACATGCCTGCTTATGCTCTGAGGGTATGTTGGTTATTTTATATTACAAATGTGCATTATTTGGCTATTCTCTAGGCTTTAATGCTTTCTTGTGGATTGCAAATGACGAAAAAAACAGAAATATTCAGCTCACAAATCCGCAGCCTTTTGCAATATGGGCCCGAAGAGTGTTTTCGTAAATGTGTTTAAACGGAGCAAATTAATTGGCCAAATAATTTAGTGTCTTGACCAATTTACCCCTTGGCTTATCATTCTTATTTACGGTATTTCACGTGGACGTGTCCCCTATCCCATTAATTAGCTCTGCATTTCTGTTATTTTAACTTACTCCTGCTGATTAACATATCGGCTTTCTTCTACAGCCAACAAATCCAAAATCGAGTTTCCTACCTTTTTGCTTTTTTGCAATTTCTCTGTTAGTACAAGGAAAGGATAAAAAAGAAAGTAGTACAGAAAATTTGAAATATTGTTAAAGATGTGTAATGAAATCCACTTGGTTTTCATCAACAATTGAGTTAAGCAGGTCTCCGTCAACATGTCAACATGCCTGCTTATGCTCTGAGGGCATATTGGTTATTTTATATTACAAATGTGCATTATTTGGCTATTCTCTAGGCTCTAATGCTTTCTTGTGGATTGCAAATGACGAAAAAACCAGAAATATTCAGCTCACAAATCCGCAGCCTTTTGCAATATGGACCCGAACAGCGTTTTCGTAAATGTGTTTAAACGGAGCAAATTCATTGGCCAAATAATTTGTTGTCTTGACCAATTTACTTGGCTTATCATTCTTATTTAAGGTATTTCATGTGGACGTGTCCCCTATCCCATTAATTAGCTCCGCATTTCTGTTATTTTAACTTACTCCTGCTGATTAACATATCATCTTTCTTCTACAGCCAACAAATCCAAAATCGAGTTTCCTACCTTTTTCGCTTTTTTGCAATTTCTCTGTTAGTACAAGGAAAGGATAAAAAAGAAAGCAGTACAGAAAATTTGAAATATTGTTAAAGATGTGTAACGAAATCCACTTGTTTTTCATCAACAATTTTATTTTCACGAAAAGTTGAAGTCACTATATTTACATATAGTCTTACTTTTAGCAAATTCACATATGCTTTTGATCGAGTTTTCTACTTCTAATGAGTTTTAACTTTTAAATAAAAAATTTACAGAAGAAATGCCTAATGATTTTTGTTCGCTAGCTAGATAATGAAGTAGATTTTATACAAGCAATTCAGTGTCGCCGAGTCCACGAAGGTACCTACTTGGACGTACATTAATCAAAATATTATTCAAGGTCTGATGTGCTATACAAGAGGAAGAAGGAAACAGAGTTAACAAAAGTAGGAGTAGTGAGAGGGGAAAGAAGTAGCTGGGAAAAGATAGCGTGTAACCACGAGGCTGGAGGCAGTAAAGAGGAAAAACTTGGAGCTCTATTTGAAACCTAAATGACCTTGAAATAGACCTTAAGGGAATTAAATCCCTTGATATTTATTGAGATGCCTAATATATAGATAAGAACAAGGGTAAACGTGGAGTATTTTTGTGTTATTTGTTACACTGAGATAGCATGACATATCCATGACTTACAAATTGCACGAGGATGTGCAGTGATTTATTTCTACATTGTATTTGTATTCACAAGTAATTGCTTGATGCCCACTTTTAAGTGGCAATCAATAAAGAAAGCACAGAAGATACTATGATTTTCTGCTATGTGTATTGTCTTTCCATTTATTTATTCATTGAAGCACCAAGCACGACCTGTTGCTGGTGCAAATTAGGCAAACTGGAGAGGTGAATTTATTTTCTTCCAAGAACATTTGCGGCTAAATCAAGTCATTTTTCAAGAGACCTTTGTTAAACTGCCATACATATGGATACAAATTATAAACTGACTAGCTAAATTTTGTATGTATTTTGAGCTAACAACAACACACATACATAAATAGGTAGAGGGTAGCATTTACGATTTTTCTTTCTCTAATTCTTCGAGTCATTTTAAATTAGTTTTGTATTGTATGATTTTTCTTGAGACTATTGTTTATCTCCGTCAACCCAATTGTTATTGGGGCCGTGCACAGTACTGGTTATCCTAACTAGTTCTAATATACAAGAAGCATGATGGCCATCTTTATCCTGGCACCATAAGGCATAGCAAGAATGGCAAGAAATTCTATAATGGAATCCCAAATTGTTAAGAGAGAATGACCTTCAAGTGGGTTTTAACTGACCTCTGTAAGCTTTCCCTCATCTAAAACATCAAAAACACTGAGAAGTAGTTTCTCGTATAATTTGACATTCAGGTGATAACCATCCGCCCAGTGGCATACTTCACCAGTTAAGTCACCTCGAGCTGGCCTTTCTGCCAGTGGATTAGCAATCTCTCTCAACGATTTTAAACATTCTGTCCTTTGCAGCTCAGCCGCAGGAGGAGGAAAAGACTGAAACAAGAAAATAATAAACTTTATAGCACATCATATGGTATAGCATAACAAAGCACTTTTTTCTTGTAACATTGTTTCTCCGGACACAGGTGTTCATAGTATATGAAATCAAAACCTTAGTTTGAGAAAAAAAAAAGTGCACAAACAATGACAAAGAGAATCAAACAAGCAAACAAGAACAACATCAAAGACAGCATGTCACTTGAACTACTTCCATTGGTCAATAAGATTTTTAAAAAGAACGTCCTTTTGAGGAGAGTACCAAACAAGAAACAAGAATAAATATAAGTACCAGAAGATAAAACGTGTCAGTTTACAATTATAGACACGTCTTTATAACCGAGAAACTAAATGGATTAGCGAACCTCCAATCTAAAAGATGAAAACCCTCTTACCATTTCTAATTTTTATTCTAAGCAATTCTATAATTTGGCATATGATGATCAAGCTTCAAAACCAAACTCTCAAGTAATTTGTTTGAAAGAAGTGCCATGACCCCACTTGTGGGATTTCACTGGGTTGTTGTTGTTGTTGTTGTTGTTGTTGAAAGAAGTGGCATGAATCCACAGTTCCAATCCATCTATTTACTATTTAAGATACTTAATATTTTTTCAGTAATAAATTAGCAAAATGAAATCCAACTAGGGTTGCCACAAACTTACATTCATTGCGTCGACCTTTAGGCAACTTGGTTAATCATGATATTCCCCTATTGACAAGAACGATAGTTTCAAAAATAATGTTGTTAGTTTGTTGTTTGTATAGATGATAGAGGAACACGTGTTTCCTGGCTCATTCTTTTTATTTTATTAGGTAAATATAAGAGATCAATAAAATTAATCAAATACTGAAGTTTTAAAACTGCACCGAGCCAAAGTCATTTCGGTTTGATTGGTTTCTTTGTTTGCGAACTAAAAGTCGATTGGAAACTAACTAAACCAACTGAATGCATAATGTTACTCAAACTCGGTGGCATGGTGTACGTTAAAGATGTGCATGCTCCACCTTCAAATCCTAAGTCCGCCACTGAGACTAGAAAGTAAGTAGGCATTTGGATAATATTTGAGTTGAAGCTGAATAAAAGAGTATTTGATGTTCAAGTTGAAAAAATAAAAACTGTGGAAGTTGAAGATTTATGAGTAGAAACCAGTATTTCCTTGAAATATGCATTCAGACCACTATTTTAATATTTTATTTGAAGTTCAAATATTAAAGTTCAGTTATTGCAAGTGCTCGTGGCCAAACTAGTATTGTAGATACTTAAGTTCAGTATATATAATTAAACCAGAAATATGTCTTCACCAAAAGTAGGACAGAAAGAAAAGTACACACCTCAGATTCCTCAATCTTAGCCAAAAGAACCCTTAGCTCATTTGCTTTTCGCCCAGATTCCCCAAATCCTACAGCAGGATAATTTATGAGCCCCTCCTCCAACATGTTTAACTGAACTGACAGAAAAGGAAATATGTAACAGAAATGTTAAATACATTTCATACAAATTTAGTCCCATAAATTAACAACTTTGCAAAGCCCATTACAGTAATTAGGAAGAAAAGGAGGGGAGAAAAAAATTGCATCTTTATAGTGAATGAGAAAGACTGCGCTTACTTGTCTTTTTTGCCACTTGATATACGACTTCTTGTCGGAAAACTCGGTTCGTGAAATACAACATAACAATTCCAATGGGATCAAGATTGTATCCATCCTTTTACCCACTTTTCCGATCATCGCATTAAGGAGCCCAAGTCTTGTCCTGACGTCCATGGCCTCAGAAATCTGTACATAATAATCAGGTAAGAACCCATTAAGTATGAGACTGAAATTTCTAAATAATAGAGCGCTGCATAATAATTTTTTTAAACGTTGGTTACTCCTCAGTTCAAAGACATTATATCAAACTTTAGTAACTCCATTCTACCGTTCTCTTTTAGATCTACGAGTTTCACTCTAAGTCAAGCTAAGAGTGGTAGACCTGCCTTCACAAGATTAAGACATAATTAAATAAATCTATAATCATGGTTTAACAGTTTTCTCACTCAATTAGAAAGCGCTCCCTCTGCCCCCCAACGGAAAAAAAAGATCAATGGAACTTGTAGCCATCGTCTTTACTTTGCGGACAGTGCCCTATTAATGGATTGTAGAGTCCTAAATAATGTGGTCACCATGTAAAGAGTCCCAAATTTTTCACTCATTGATGATAAAAAATGCTAGAGGCAGTCGCTTGGGCAACTGAGACTGTTGAATTATACCAGAGAAACTGGCCTAAAATTGGATCACAGAATGAAGGCACAAAATTATGCACCCAAGTCTCGGACTAGCCATTATGAAAGTACAACTAATTTGTACTGCCATTAGCTTTAGGATCACTTCAATGATGAATATCCCAAGTGTTGGACAAGCCATTACCTATATATTAATGTCAGAATGTTAGTGACTAAAGTAAAGTACTTTATACATCCCAAGTCCTTTTTCCACTCTGGGACTGCTCATCATTCTGTTACTTCTGACAGAGTGAAAATTTTGGGACTCTATACATCAGAGTTCCCCTTTCTTTGCATTATGTCACTAGATTGATTCCAACTGTCTCCTTTCTCTACGCAATTAGTGATCTATTTCACATCATCTTCCCAAAAAGACCTCCCCCTGTTTCCGGAATGATATTCACTACCTTCTACCTCCCCTAGAAAGAGACCACTCTGATATATCTCCCATACATGTTAAATTTTGGTAAATAACATGTGTAAAGCTGACTTTGAGAAATTCCATTTTCTGCATACTTTTCCCTTCTCTAAGCTTAAGTTAATCAGTGACCGTGATTAAGCCTACAAAGTACACTGATCTTTTAGATAGAATGAGCATTTTGATTAAGAATGTGACTACAAGTACAGATAAAAAAGTAACAAGTTCATTTATTTTCCTACCTCCATCTGGACACGCATCGTCTCCAACAAACTGACCAGTCCAGATAAATGCTGGGACTGGGTCATTACATTTTCACTCTTACTCCGGCCCAGCTTCCTCATCAATATAGATTTCTTCTCCTTCTTTTTGTCCTTTGATGGTACAATAAGGCCCCTGTGCATACATAACGCATATTAAATACCTTTAATTAATGAGATGGGAGAAGTTGCAAGCAACGGCAGAAATACCCTGAAGCTCCTGCAGCAGCCAGGAGGATCTCATATGCTGTTTCACGGAGGTCATCATCGCCAACACCTACGAAAAATAGAGGTATAAGTATTTCCTATCCATCCGCGTAAAAGCAAGAGAAGAGAACAATTCAAAAAAAGATATTAAATTCTACAAGTCAGAAAATCTACAACAACAACAACAACAACAACAACCCAGTATAATCCCACTAGTGGGGTCTGGGGAGGGTAGTGTGTACACAGACCTTACCCCTACCCTGGGGTAGAGAGGCTGTTTCCGATAGACCCTCGGCTCCCTCCTTCCAAGAACTCCCCACCTTGCTCTTGGGGTGACTCGAACTCACAACCTCTTGGTTGGAAGTGGAGGGTGCTTACCACTAGAGCAACCCACTCTTGTCTAGAAAATCTAGAAAAAATTAAAAGCTTGTTAAAGGTCAGAAATTCATTAACGTGGCATCAAGGGAGTGCTAACTCTTTCTAATCTAGAAAAGTTAAAAACAAATATAGGATTTGCAGCTAAATTTTTAAATAACTCCTATCAGCTAGACAAAGTTAGAATATCAAAAAAATCACACAAGTCTGCTGGAGACTATGGTGAATTTCTTATGTTCCTAGTAGAAAGGGGACATATATTGTCCCAACATTAAACCACTATAAAGTATGCTACATTCATGGCCGAGGTGCATTGCTCGAACTGCAATTAACATGGATGAGAATTGAAATCCATAATTGGTGGGTGAAAATTGTTTGCCTTGTGTAGTTGCCCGCAGGGTCAGCTCAATTGGCAAAATTGAGGGGTTTGTGTCTAATGTCACGAGTTCGAACCCTGCAACAAGCGAACTAACTCTGGTATTTAAGTGGAGAAGAGTAGAGGGGCAGGCCCATCATCCCTGAGTTTCAAAGGTTGTGGTTGGCCTAAAGGGTCAGTTCCAGATGAATTTTTCGGTCATGGAAAAAAATTGGTGGATGAAACTTGCACACTAACCTAGAGTAGTTATATGGTACATCAACATCGACGCTATTAATGGTTTCCTAGTCACGTGTCAGCCTCATAAGCACAAAGTAACAAGCAGTACAAATATAGCATCAAAGAATGATCTCGAATTACTGACTCTCCTGATCTTCTTTATTTCTCTGGTATAACCAACTACATGCATAGCACCTTAGAGCTAAGAAGCAAATAAATCTCAACCCAATAATGCAAAAAATGGCCACAAAATTATGGAAGTGGAACAACCAGTCCACCATATGCATATACGCCTAAAATAATCATGCTTACCGGTGGCAAATGAAGGCAATCCAAGCACAAGATCAGAAGCATCATTGAGAACTCTTCTTGAATACCTTCTATTGTCAACTTCATCTAGATCGTCAAAGTCATCAAAATCCTCAATGTCATCAACTGTCAACTCTTGTTGTTGTGTGGAATTGAGAGACATGGATTTGGATAGACTAGACGGCTCTTCAAATGGTTCAGTATCAACGGACTCTGACGTTGACAGTGTTGCCAAATTTGGTAATGGCGTGGCAACAGGGACAAGAGGGGGTAACCTTCTTGGAGGCGAACCCGATAATTCAGGATTTGTAGCTAGAAAGAATTCATCAGTTGAACCTGCATTACTCTTATACCAAAAGGAAATCATTGAATGAAAATAAAATTGATGTGCATAGAAGGCCTGAAATAGTGCTTTGCAATAGGCAAAAAGTATTGCATAACAATTCCCTAATGGAATAATTATAAGCTATAATAGATCAACCTCGGGAACTGGAACATTCATAAATAGCAGAAATTAATGTAGAAGTGCTGTATAACAATCCCCTAAGTGGAATAATTATAAGCTATAATAGATCAACCTCGGAAACTGGAACATTCATAAATAGCAGAAATTAATGTATATGAAAGTTCGAATTTACCATATGAGGGAACAGAGTGCTGTCATGGTAATCTCTAATAGCTTCAGATAGTTCAAGGAGTCCACCTACAAAAAAAAAAAAAGGAAACAAAAAATAAAATAAAGCAACTAAACTAGTTGAATAAAGTGAACTGCTAATGTAATAACTAGAATTCATATATGTAGAGTATGTATCTTGTTCCGTACCTTTTCTTGCACAATTGAGGACGAAATCAACGCTCACTTGATCAAGATCCACGTCATCCAAGGAAACAGCCCCGGGAGGCATTACCACCTTCTTGATTAAGCTTCCTGAAAGTATAAAATTCAAGAGTATCCGCCTGTCTCGCCGGAATCTTTGCAGCAGCTCTGTATCATTCTCCCTACATAAAAAATTAAACTCTCTACTATTAAATCTCCTTAAAAAACCCAGAATCCTTAACCTTGGCTGCCAAAGGACTTTAGATTTAGTTATTTACTTCAAACCAACTATAGGATCTATATATGATTCTTATAAACACTAGCAAAACGAAAAAAGAGCGGATATCAAAGCCAAGATTTTAAAGATTACTTACTCTTCCATGGCAGCTCACACTTGCATTCACCAACTGAAGGGGGGGAAAACAAAAGCCCGAGTTTAGAATTAAATTACCACAAGATTAAGTGAAATTTGAACGAGCCAAAAAGGCAATTAGTCTTTGAAGTAAGTACCGAAATGCAGAGGGATTCAAATGGGTTAATTGAGAAGAGCAAGAAGGAGTTCAAGACTGAAAAGATCTTAGGGAATCCAAAAGAAGTCAAGACTTGAGAAGAATCCTTCAATTCAGGTGTGAATGTGAAGTGTCTATCAGTGATGCTGATGAAGATGGCTGTAGTGAGAATAACCCCCTAAGGCTTGATTGGGAAAGCTCGGTCGGATTCCAGATTTGTATGCCGTAGTCGCAGCGTTTTATATTTTTTAGACGCGGCTCGTCTATTCAATAATTTTAGAGTGAGATTTCTGATATTTATAAATACTAATAAATTCATTAATGCGATTTTGCGTTTTACTATTTATATAAGTAGATTTGATTACTGAAAACTTTTTTAAAAGAATTCTAAATTGAATCTTCAAAAGTAAATATAGTAACATAAATCTGTATGTATATACTATATTAAAAGTACCAAGTCACTTAGCAAAACATCGTTAACCTTTTATACCCTTTTAAAATAGTCTTTACAATAGACAAAATTATAATTTAATTTTTATTTTCTTAATATTTAGAACTTTAAAATTAACTAAAAAATTCTCTTATTAAATCTTTACTTATTTTGAATTCAAATTATTATCTTAATTATATTTGAACTACTATCCTTTTGTGCATGACTACTTATTATGTAAGACTTGTTCGTTTCTGTAACAACCCGACCGGTCGTTTTGCTTTTTAGATCCTCGTTCCCCTAAATAAATATCTCTGTATGTATTTTTACCATTTTATGACTAGCGAGGATAGTTAGTTCGGGATTTGGAAAGGTTCGAGTTGAAATTGGAACACTTGGTTCCTTAAGGATGGTTAAAATGGGATAAGTTTGACTTTGGTCAACGTTTTGAGTAAACGATCTCGAGACTGAGATTTGATGGTCCCGATAGGTTCGTATGATGATTTTGAACTTGGGCGTATATTCTGATCGGTTTTTGGATGACCCGAGAGCGTTTTCTGCGCTTAATATTGATAGTTGGCCTCTTGAAGGATTTAAAGTTCTTTAAATTTGGTTTGGAGTAAGTTTTGATGTTATTGAGGTCCGTTTGGGATTCCGAGCCTGGGAATAGTTCCGTATTGTGATTTAAGACTTGCACGCAAAATTTGGTGTTATTCCGAGTAATTTAGGTTTGGGTTGCGATTCTTAGTTCTAATGTTGTTTTCCGCGTTCCGAGGGTGCGAGCGTGTCGTTTTATGTTTACAAACTTGTTGGTATGTTTGGACGAGGCCTTGGGGGCCTGGGGGCCTCGGGGGACATCCGTACGATGCTCGGATCGATTTAGAGCATAAAAAGGGTTGTTGGTGCACCAGTTCTTGTGTGCCCGCACCTACGAGCTTTTGGCCGCAGATGCGAGCTTGTGGCCGCAGATGCGACTTTGGGGCGTTTGGCTAGTGGCCACAGAAGCGGAGAACCATGCGCAGAAGCGGCCTCACTTCTGCGAGGAATAGCCCGCATGTGCGATGGGGCCGCAGATGCGCTTGGCCATCCGTAGAAGCGGAACCGCATAAGCGATATTCCGCTCTCATAAGCGGCCATTTCTGGACCTGGGGAATTCCGCAGAAGCGGACCTACCTCCGCAGAAGCGATGCCGCAGATGCGACCCAGTGACCGCAAGTGCGGAAGTCCTTGAGGCAGTGAGGTTTATTTAAGTCGGGAGTTAAACCATTTTGACTAATTTTCTTTCATTCATCGGGCGAGTTTGGAGCTTTTGTAGAGGGGCTTTCACCTAGCACTTTGAGGTAAGTAATTTCTATACAATGTGAGTTAAAATACGTAGATTATGGGTAGATTTTAACATGTAAAAATTGTAATAATCATGGGTTTAGATAAAAAAAAAAATATAGGTTTTGATAAAAATGGGATTTAACCACGAAAATAGTTATGGGATTGAGTGAAAATTTTATATTTGAGTTTGTGAGGTTATGGGTAACAACTTTCTTCGAAAATTCTCGGAATCCAGGCACGTGGGCCTGCGGATGAATTTTAGGAATCTTTCAATTGGGGTTGGGTAATCGCTCTAATAGTTGGAATATGAACTTTTGAACGTCTATTGGTTAATTTATATAACATTTGACTAGTTTTGGATTGTTTGGCACCGAATTGAGGCTTTAGGACGAAATTGTGACCGGAAAGTGAGTCTTGAGACGAGGTAAGTCTCTTGTCTAACCTTGTAAGGGGGCTACGTACGCACGAAGTGATAAGAGTGCGTGCGTATCTACTATTTGTGCTTATGTCCGGGTAGTTTAGGACCCAAATCATGAATTACTTGTAATATTTGCACCCTACTTGTTAATTTAAGTGCCTAAATTATATTAGAACTTGTTAGAGAAATTGTAAAAGACCGAATTTGTAACATCCCAAAAAATTTTGAAGTGTTTTAAGACCATTAAGAAGATTGGCGGGTGCTAATTATATTAATTCATGTATGAACAAGACTGATAATTTGAATGATATTAATTGATCATGATAATATATGTATGATGTGTATTAAGAATGGTTTATGGTCTAAGAAGAGCCCTAAGGTTAAGTCAAGTTGAAAATTATATGATGGAATAAAGTTTCAATTGAGTTCGCACAATACCTAATTTCAACCTAGCATAACTATCAAGATATGAAGCGTTACATGGTGTATAACCTATCTAATTAAAGCTCTTTGAGTCTAGTTTCCAACTCATCAAACCGTTCGTTATTTGGATATGTTTATGGAAAGTTATGGCCATTTTGCTGGACATGTGTCATATACGCGCCCAGATGCAAGGTCGCGCATGCGACCGCGCATATTTGAGAGTTTCTGCCTCAGGTGCGCGGCCGTGCACGTAGAAACCCATTAAATACACATCCGCACACATAGGAACTCATTAAATACCCCCCAAGGCCGGGTAGAGAGAGAGCTAAGTCATTTCTTTGAGCTAGGGCTTGCATATCAAGGGGAATCTGTCCAACACCTCCCTCCCATGAACCAAGGTAATGTTTTTGGAGTAATTTTGAGTTGATTACTATTTCTAAACACCTGTATTAACAAGGATTAATCTTGAAAATCCATAGATTTCCATTTAAATCCCCAAATTGGTCAAGAACACTACAAGTTGGGATTCTCAAGAATTTCACTATAAGAGGTATGTCTACCATCTCTAACTAATCTATGGTGATTATTTATGTATGAAATATGTGACAAAACTTATGGTATGGTGATTGGAAGCCATAAGTTTCCGATTTAAATACATAACCATTGTAGAGATTGAAAGGTGATTATTTAATGGAATTTTGTTGGTTGGGTGAGAATGGTTGGTCACACATGTGATGTTAGGATTATAAGTTGTTAAAGAATGATGGTGGGATGAATTGTTGGTAAATGGTGGTAGTTGGAAGAACTAATTATATGGTTAAGAAATGTATAAATGTATGCCCGCTAGGTATTTGATAAATTGTCTAAATGGCATAAACTATGGAATTGGTTACTAATGTTGGTCCCATTGGATGTTGATATTGTAGATTGAAGTTGCTTAGTATAGTAGATCGTTGTAGTATCATTAAGGGGTGAATTTCAGTTTCGGATCGTTGGCATTGAATTGAGGAGACAAGAAGGCATTCAAAGATGGATACACGTGGAATGGAATTTCCTGAGTATTGATTAGCTTGCTTGGCGTTGGGTTCATCTTGTTGAGGTAAGTAACTCTTCTAATCTTGGAGCTGAGGGTATGAACCCTGAATATATGTATTGTGTGAATTGTTGGGAGGTGACGCACGTGTTAGGTGACGGACGGGTAGGCGTGCACCATGGAAATTGTGACATAATTATTTCCGTGGAATTTTGTAGTTAAATAATCTCGGCATTTTCTATGTAGTTTTATGTGCTAAATAAATTGAGATGAGGATCATATTAAAAATCATGTTGAGGCTATGTGCTAGTATTATTGGGACCCATAGAGGTTATATTGCTGTGAATTATTTCTTTTAAATTGAAAATTCATACTCAGTCATATTCATGTCACTACATATCATATCATCATTTACGGGCTATTTTCATGATATTGTGAGCCCATGAAAGAGAGACCGGAGAGATTGATGACTGAGTGAGGCTTAGAGCTTGATTGTGAGGATAGTTATGGGATCGGGCTGCACGTCGCAGCAGGCCATATTGGCTTTATATACTTTATTATTATGGTATCGGGTTGCACGTCGTAGCAGGCCAGATTGGCTTATTATAGCACGTGAGTTGTCCCTGCGAATACATATATTGATACTATAGCACGTGAGTTGTCCGCACAGCACATGAGTTGTCCGTGCAGATTATAGCGCTTGGATTGAAGGAGACCCTCCGGAGTCTGTACACACCCCTAGTGAACGCATGTACCTACTGAGTGCGAGTGCGAGTGATTTGGGAGGATTGAGTGACTGTGAGGCATGAGTGACTGCGAGGATTGAGTGATTAGGAGGGCTGAGTGACTGAGAGGATTGAGTGACTGGCAGGACTGAGTGAATTGATACTCTGAGAGTATGCATATGGTTTTATCACTATGTTGCATTGCATTGGCATGCACATTGACATATAGGCATAGAGATGTACTTTCCTCATGCCATTTGAAAATGAAATTTCCTATTGTGGAAGAAAGTTTTTGGAAAAAATCACAGTTTTGAGACTTACTCATATTTTAGTGATTTCCGTGAAAAGAATTGAGTTTTACTATTATACTTGAAAAGAAAATGTTTTTTTTTTTTGGAAACTGTGAACGAGCTGAGCATTTTATTATTGAGTCATTCTTTGTGTTGCCTTAATTTTATTGTTATGAGATGTTACTGGATATTGGTGTGGACCATGACCTTTGTTCCAGCTCGTCACTACTTTCAACCTAAGGGTATATTTGTTACTTATTGAGTACATAAGGTCGGTCGTACTCATACTACACTTCTGCACCTTGCGTGTAGAATTTGGATGTTGATGCTGCTATACTTGGCGGAAGCTGGATCTGAAGACGTACATGTATTCCAGTCATTGCTGCCTCTTGTTCATGGTAGCCTTAGATTTATAAAAAAATCCGTTTATGTACATTTCGAACAGATGCTGTATTTGCTTCATACCAACTTTGTAATTTCCAATCTTAGAAGCTAATGATTTGTACTACAAGTGCTTGGGGAGTGTATTAGAGTCAGTTAAATATTAATTGAATCGTACTGTTGTTATTTGGCTTACCTAGCAGGTGAGGTTAGGTGCCATCACGTCTAGTCGGATTTTGAGTCGTGACAGAATTTCACTTACTTGATTTTTTAGTGGATTACTTGACCGTTAATGGAAATTTTATTATATTGTGTGTTAGCCTTGTTATAACGTTTAAGTCAAATGCTTATAAAGTATCATCTCTTCTTGTGGAGCGGGCCGAACGCCTCAGCAGTAGATAGATGCTTCTATAGATTGTGCCGCACATCACTCAGCAATGTACACGTTATTCTGGATCGGGCCGTACGACCTCGGCATAAATCGTGCTTAGCAATACTCGGAGCCTAATCATACTTGATATTCTTTTGTGACTTATGAGGTTACACTTATTAATGACAGGAATTTATTTGGGATTTATTGAATTATGAAAGAATTATTTGCTCTTACTTGTTAATGAGTTATTTGTTATAAGAAAAATCAAATTATGGTGGATGTCTACTCTTCCTCCATGATCTTCTCAAATGCTTAATGACATATTCAATGACATATTTTTCTTCACTTTTCATGCCTATATAAAGGCCTTGTAATAGATAAGAAAATACACACAATTGAAGAAGAAAATCTCTTCCTTCTCTCTATCTATATTTCTTGTTCATGTTTTACTAAATTACTTTTATTTCATAACAACATGTCTTGTTCATGTTTTACTAAATTGCTTTTATTTTATAACACGTTATCAGCATGAATTGCTCATTTCATGATCTTCTACGTCAAGACTATGTAAATTATAAGCAGACAATAAGATCAAGTACAATGAAAAATGTCTTGGATGATAATACAAAGATAAGTTTTACATCCATCTAAACCCATTCATACTTTTTTTTCAATTGTATCCATTGAAATAAAGAACCGGAAAGGTATGTCTTTATTTGCTACATCTCTTATAGGACAAATATAATATTCCAACGTATATATATGTTCTAACCTTTTACATACTATGATAGATAATTATTAAGGTAATTTAGTAATAATATTTTTACCATCACATGATGTATTTCATTGAAAGCAAAATTATCACATATGTAGGCGATTTTACAGTACCTTGCAAATTTGGCATTGGAATATACAGCCAATATAAACTCATTATAGTTATAATTTATAATAGTCACGGTTATGCATTAAGCCTTAAATATTTTTGCTGGAAATATAAGGCTCATTCCTCCGTATTGAATTTTTTTGGTGAAGTTCTTATAGTCTTTGAAATATACGTGGTTATAGGTTATCTGCACCTTTCCCCTAATTAATTTATTAAAATATAAAAGTGATTGTATCATTTTTAAAAAAATGGCATATATCCTAACTAGCATTTTTGTTGCAGAGAAACTGTTTCAAGATTGAAATAGTTATATATGTCTTCTTTAAAATTAATTTATGTATGCTTATAATTATGAAGTAATAATATTTTAAAGGTTCGAGTGCGAGTCCTAGTGACTTTTGGCCTATTATGCAAAAGATTGAGGGTAAGACGATGGGTTCAAGTCCAAACGCACTATGTTGATGAAAAGACGTTGGATTCAAGTTCCAACGCATTATGACCTAACATACCTTTATATGGGTAAGGCATTGGGTTTGAGTCATAATGCACCATATTGATAATAATAATAATAATAACTAAAAAAATAATATATTTTTCATGAAAAAGTATGAAGCTTGTCCCACTTGATTTGCTCCATTCTTGAAGTGAATGTGATAGCAGTGCATGATAAGTCTAAATAAAGACAAGTGGTTTAAAAATGAATGTGGCGTGCGAAAGGCCAAAATAATAATAGTTATCACTACGGTAATTATAAAAAGGGAGAACAAGACAATGTTTACCATCAAATGGGTATGGAAAAAAAATATAGCACATTGTATGATTATACTCCATTATTTGAAGAGAATGTGACTTGTGATAAATATTGAGAATGCATACTCATTCCTGAAAGTGAATGTGAAAATATATATATGATATAGATTATGCATAATAATGTACATGTGCATGGTTGGATAAATACTACAACTCACCTCTAAGGGAGGTTTGAGACAAAGAAAGATAATGAATATTATTGTGTAGTTACATGAATATATCATTGGTCGCATACATGTGATACGCTAAATATTTTGTCAAGCCTTATGAAAGTTATTAAAAGCAAAATTAAAGCAATAAATTATTTTGCTTATGATGATTTTGAACATGACAATTATTATGATATGGTTTTCTTTGTGAAGGAGACATTCGTTATATGGATGGTGTGACAAAAGATCTTGTAATACAAAATCAGTTAAGAGATCTGAAAGAACTAATTTGTTACTACCCGAATGAATGAAATTGTTCATGACATTAATCTTATAGTAAGTCTCAAAAGAAACATTTTGATTTACGAATATATTAGCCAAAGTGGTTGGCATATTGAGACTATAAATGAAAAGAAGATTGAATATCTTTATATTACTATAATCATACCGGGTAAATATGAAATGTTACCTGACTTTTCTTCTATCTGTACTACACAAGTATAAGAATGATGATGCAATCACAAGCCACAAATAAACTAGAGGTTTACTGAAATAAATATTAGTTGGCATGACCGGTTGACCATCTCGGTTCAATTATGATGCGAAAAATTAATTGAGAATTACATTGGCATATATTGAAGAAATATAAGATTCTTCAAGAATTCTCTTCTACTACTTATTCTCATGATATACCAGTTAAGATTGGGATTGAATCCCTTGATTTATGGAACGAATAAAAGGTGATAAATATATGGGCTCAGTCACCTTCCATGTGGACCGTTTACTATTATATGATTTTAATAGATGCATCTATTATATGGTCACATGTGCATTTGTTATCAACTTGTAGTTTGACTTTTGCAAGATTGATTGCTTAAATTATTAGAGCACAGTTCCAGAATATAAATTATGATGATTTATCTTGATAATATCAGTTTAAATCCAAGTTGGTTTAGCATAAATTGTATGTCTCCAATTATATCTAAACCATTGGTTATGAGAACATAATTGCCAAAATAAAATTTGGTATGTGATGTATTATTTAATATACAACAACACTTGTACGCATCTAGCCAAGTTATGATAAGTTCTCCCTATCACAATCGGTTCAGGGTCAGAAATCAAATAATTTCCATCTAGAAATATGAATGTGCTATATGATTTAATTGTTCCACCACAATGCACAAAGATGGATCCCCAAATAAGGCTAGTGATATTTATTGGTGATCCCAATAATAGGGGAAGAAAATGGGCAGCTGAAAAAGTAATACATGCAATGAATTATTATGAGTACATCTAGATCCTCGTACGAGAAAATGTGAACTTGAAGTTCAAGTGATAATTCATTTACAAAATATTGCCAGGCGTATTTGCTGACCAAAAACTAAATGTCATATTCAGCTGCTAATGCTCCAAATAAAATAAAGTTCATAATGAATATAGTCTATGGAATGCATGAAGCATAATAGACTAATCGGTTCCAAAGATAAAACTCCTTGAAGAAGGAGAGGAGCAAATGTTCAAGATGGTCATAATAAGGAGGCAAGTGCTCTAGAAGAGCACCATGACATAACACTTCATAAGACCTCATAAGAGAGGCTCAGGTACCTGAAGATAATAAGATAAAGAGATCTCAATAAGTTATGTCTTTATTGGGTAATAGTAGAACCGATATAAAATGATCGTTGATGATATTGTTAATATAATATAGCGCTCAATATTATTAATATTGACGAGGATCTTGAGCTCAAATCTGTCATGAAATTTGGACAGATAAATGATTGGCCAAATGAAAAATATGCAATGAAAATTAATTTCACCTGAAAAATATGAAGTTGGACGGATAGTCCCAACATCTGAAAGTATAAAGCCAGTGGAGGTATAAATGCGTTCTTGTGCGAAAAAAAGGTCAAGTCGATAAACATAAAGACGACTTGTGTCACAAAAAAATTTGTAAATATCCTGGCATTGATTATATAGAGTCATGTTCTCTTGTGGTGGATGTCGCCATTTCAGGTTTTAATCTGGCAATACAAGAAAAATATGATATGCGTATAATGAAAATCATTGAAGGATTTAAATTGTTCTGAAGCATATTAAGGTTTCCAAGAAATTTATTAAATAAAGCTTCAAAAATCCTTATACGGATTGAAACAATCAAGGCGCATGTGGTATAATCGCCTGAGTGAGTACCTGTTGAAAGAAGGGTACAAGAATGATTCAATTTGTCCTTGTGTCTTTATAAAAAGATCTGGATCTAAATTTTTTATAATCATCGTGTATGTTGATAATTTAAATATAATTGGAACTCCTAGGGAGCTTCCTAAAGCAGTAGACTAATTAAAGAAAGAATTTAAAATGAAAGATTTTTGAAAGACAAAATTTTGTCTTGGTCTACAAATTGAGTATATGAAAGATGAAATTTTTGTCCATCAACCAACATACACTAAAATGATTTTAAAGCGATTATATATGGATAAAGCACATCTATTTCGACCTCATGAAAATAATGAAGAGCTTCGTGGTCCCGAAGTACCATATCTTAGTGCAATTGGTGCACCAATGTATCTTTCTAACATTACAAGGTCTGACATAACTTTTTCAGTTAATGTATTAACAAGATATAGCTCTGCTCCTACAAGGAGACATTGGAATGGAATCAAACACATATTGCGGTATCTAAAAGGGACTACCGATATTGGATTATTTTATGGTAATGATTGCAGTTCCGATCTTGTTGGTTATGCCGATGCTGAGTATTTATATGACCCACACAAGGCTCGATCTCAAATAGGCTATGTGTTTACATATGGAGACACTGCCATATCTTGGCGATCTACTAAACAATCAATCGAGGCTACTTCATTTAATCATGCTGAGATAATTGCTATTTATGAAGCAAGTCGAGAATGTGTATGGTTGAGGTCTATAATACATCTTATTCGAGACAAATGTGGTTTGAAGTGTGACAAACTACCCACAATTTTGTATGAAGACAATGCAGTATGCATAGCCCAATTGAAGGGAGGATTCATAAAGGGGACAGGGCAAAAACAAATTTCACCAAAGTTATTTTTCACACATGATCTTCTAAAGAATGGTGATATCAATGTGCAACAGATCCGTTCAAGTAATCATATGGCCGATCTGTTCACCAAATCTCTACTGACATCAACCTTCAAGAAACTAGTGTACAAGATTGGGATGCGAAGGCTCAAGGATGTGAATTGATACTCTCATCAGGGGGAGTTAATACGCATTGTACTCTTTTTCCCTTACAAGATTTTGTCCCACTGGGTTTTCCTTGCAAGGTTTTTAACGAGGCAACCAAAATGCATATTTCTAAACATGTGTACTCTTTTTCCTTCACTAGGATTTTTTTCCCATAGGGTTTTTTCTTAATAAAGTTTTAACGAGGCACATTATCTATGGACATCCAAGGGGGAGTGTTATAAGAAAAA
This sequence comes from Nicotiana tomentosiformis, assembly GCF_000390325.3. Classification (NCBI taxonomy): domain Eukaryota; kingdom Viridiplantae; phylum Streptophyta; class Magnoliopsida; order Solanales; family Solanaceae; genus Nicotiana; species Nicotiana tomentosiformis. The sequence continues at coordinate 40,566,109 of NC_090812.1, read as the reverse complement.
TCAAATTATGGTGGATGTCTACTCTTCATCCATGATCTTCTCAAATGCTTAATGACATATTCAATGACATATTTTTCTTCACTTTTTATGCCTATATAAAGGCCTTGTAGTAGATAAGAAAATACACACAATTGAAGAAGAAAATCTCTTCCTTCTCTCTATCTCTATTTCTTGTTCATGTTTTACTAAATTACTTTTATTTCATAACAACATGTCTTGTTCATGTTTTACTAAATTGCTTTTACTTTATAATATTTTTATAATTATTTACATAACTCATGCTTATTTAGAATTTCTGTATTCATATTGTTAGCCCTTAATAAGTGTCGAAGCCGATCCATCGTCACTACTTCTTTGAGGTTAGACTAGATACTTACTGGGTACATGTTGTTTATGTACTCACTCTACACTTCTGCAGTAATCGTGCAGGATCTGAGACAAGTACATCGGGCGGTCCTACCGGCGCGCATTCCAGATATCTCGAGGCCTAGTGGTGAGCAGCTTCCTGAGCCGTTCCGCAGCACCTAGAGTCTCTCCTTTGCATCTATTTCTGTCTATTTTTATTTCAGACAGTAGCTAGAGTTTTGTATAATCTATTAGTGCTCATACACTTGTGACACCAGGTCTTGACACATACACTAATAGTTATATGGTTTTGGATGATTCTATTGTTATGATTGCACTCAGTTGCTTTCGTCTATTTATTTAAATTTGTTGTTTCTTAACCTTTTAATTAATGGAATTTATTCACTTGAAAACTTATTAAAAGAGAAATTACATGGTTTAATTCACTGTTGGCTTGCCTAGCGGTAACGTTGGGCGCCATCACGGCCTATAGGAGAATTGGGTCGTGACAACATGGTATGAGAGCACTAGATTCATGTAGATATCACAAGTTATGAGCAGGCCTAATAGAGTCTTGAGGATCGGCGCGGAGACGCCCATGCTTATCTTTGAGAGGCTATAGGGTGTTAGGAAACTACTACTTCTTCATCTCCTATCGTGCAGTTGATGTGGTATTATGTATTTTTCTCTTATTCTTTCACAGATAGTGAGAACGCATGCAGCGGATGTTCCAGACCATGGAGGAGCTGCTCCCCATGTTGTTAGAGGCCGAGGGAGGGCTCCAGCCCATGGTAGAGGACGAGGACGTCCCAGAGTTGCTCTAACTATTCCACCAGCGGATCTAATAGAGGATCCTATCATTGAGGAGTAGGGAGAGGTGCCTACAGCAGATCCACCCCCCATCGGATTTCATGTCTGCGCCAGGTTTCCAGGAGGTCATGGGTCGTAATGCTACGGTTCATGGATACTATGACCCATGCTGGTTTATTTCCAGCAGACCTAGAAAAATCTCAGGCGGGAGGGGGGCACAGACTCCTACCGCTCAGGCTCCGGAGCATGTAACTGTCGTATATCATACCCAGGCACACTACCCGTAGGTGGAGCTCGGCCAATTGCAGCAGCTATACCTGAGCCCAGACCAGCTGTGACCGACGATGCGCACAAGTTATTGGACAGATGGACCAGGCTTCATCCTCCTGTATTTGGAGGTGAGCGACATGAGGACCCCCATGACTTTATTTATCGGTGCAGGGACAAACTATAAAACATGAGGATATTGGAGTCCCATGGGGTGGATTTTTCTACTTTCCAACCGGAGGGCAGGGCCCGTATGTGGTGGCAGTCATATCTCCTCGGCAGACCAACAGATTCACCTCCCATGACTTGGGATCAGTTCACCCGTATTTTTTTGGATAGGTATATCCCGCCCTCTCAGAAGGAAGAGTTACAGTTTCAGTTCGAGCAACTCCAACAGGGTCAGATGTTAGTGACTGACTATGAGGCGAGGTTCTCTGAGTTGTCTCACCATGAATATGATCATTCCCATTGATGCAGAGAGAGTGCAGAGGTTTGTTGCATGTTTGCACACTGGTATTCAGGACACCATGGTCCGAGAGGTTGAGATGGGGACTTTTTACGAGCTAGTTGTAGAGATAGATCGGAGGATCGAGGGTGTATGTCAGCGTAGCCGGGAGCAGGCTACGAGGGATAAGCGGTTTCGGTATTCCGTAGTGTTCATAGGTGCCCCGATGCGGGGTAAAGGCCAGCTTGTGAGGGGTCAGTCTAACAGGCCCACATATCCAGAACTGCCGCCTCCTCGGGGTGCTCCAGTGCGATCTTATTTCAGCGCCATACCAGAGAGTTCTTACCACCCGCCAGCTATTCAAGGATCCTCCAGTGGGTATTCAGGCTATCAGGGTCAGACTTTAGGTCATCAGTCCACCATACCGAGAGCTTATTTCGAGTGAGGGGATCTTTGTAACGACCCGACTTGTCGTTTTAAGAATTTACGCCCCGTTTAGTGACTGAAGGTCTCGAGCAGCTTCGCAATATGTATTATGACCCGTGGGTGTAGTCGAGTTTGATTTACTAAAGATTCAGAATTAAATTAAAAGAACAATCCCTAATTTGAAGCTTAAATGGAAAGAGTTAACCGAAGAGTTGACTTCTGAGCAAACGACTCCAGAATGGAATTTTGATGATGTCAATAGCTCCATATGGTGATTTTGGACTTAGGAGCGTGTCCGAAAAATTATTTGGAGGCCCGTATTGGAATTAAGCTTGAAATGCCGAAAGTTAAATTTTTGAGAAGTTTGACCCGGGGGGGGGGTGACTTTTTGATATCGAGGTCGGAATACGATTCTGTAAATTTGAATAGGTCAGTTATGTCATTTATGACTTGTGTGCAAAAGTTATAGAATTTGAAAGTTTAAAGTTCATAGATTTTGATTTGGGGTGCGATTCGTCGTTTCGATATTATTTAATGTGATTTGAGGCTTCGATCAGGTCCGTTTTATGTTATGGGGCAGGTTGGTATGATTGGACGGGGTCCCGAGGGACTCAGGTGTGTTTCGGGCCAAATTGGAGTTGTTTGGACTGTTGTTGCTAAAGTATGGTTTCCTTCTTCGCGAACATGAAGGGAATCCCGCGTTCACGAAGAGGAATTTAAGGGACTGATGGTTTGTCCTTCATGAACGCGAAGCTGTGGACACGAATGCGAAGAAGGAGCAGGGCAAGCCTTCGTGAATGCGGCCAAGGTAACGCGAACGCGAAGAAGAAAGGAAAATTGGGGCCTGGGGTCGTTTGGCCTTCGCGAACGCGAAGGAGTTGGTCACCTGGTCATCGCGAACGCAACGAGGAGTTTGCGAACGCGAAGAGGAAATGATGGGGCAAAAACAGTTGCCTTCGCGAACGCGACGAGGAGGTCGTAAACGTGATGAAGAATTTGAGGCAGTAGGGTTTTGGCCTTCACGAACGCGAAGCAATGGTCGCGAAAGCGAAGAAGGCCTATCTGGGCAGAATTAAAAGTCCCAAAAACGAGAGTTTGAGTTCATAACTCAAAATATAATTGGGAGCTCGGTAGAAGGCGATTTTTGGAGAGATTCTTGCGCGGTGTGTGGGGTAAGTGATTCTTATCCAATTTTGATTAATTTTCATGATTATGTCTTTGAATCCATCATTTAATTCAGATTTAATGGAGGAAAATCAAGATTTTGGTAAAATCTTCTAAAATCGAAAATTTAAGATTTAGAGGTCGAGTTGTTATTGGAATTCGATAAAATTGGTATGGTTGAACTCGTATCAGAATGGGTGTTCGGATTTCATGAATATTATGTAGGGTTCCGAGGGACAAGTCCCGCGTTGACTTTTGGAATAAATTTTGAAGTCGACATATTATTATCCGAAATTATTTTCGATGAATTTTAATGAAGTTATACAATTAATTTGGATAGATTTAAGCTGTCCGGAGGTCAATTCAAGCAAGAAGGCTATTTTGGAATATCGTCCTAACTTCAAAAAAAGGTAAGTGTCTTGCTTAACCTCGAGTGGGGGAATTACCCCTTAGGCATCGAGTCTTATGTACCATTTGTGAAATGTGAAAAGCTGTGTACGCAAGGTGACGAGTACGTACTCGGCTTATATGTGTAAATTTTATTGAGTTAAAGTCCTGAGCATATTGTGTGATAAATTGGATAATTGTTAGTATATATTTAATCATCTAATTGTCGTGCCTAAATCCTTGTTATTGTTGAATCTGTCGTTATATGATAATTTGATGTGATTGTTACTTGATTATTTATGTAATTCCGTGAATTTGTTGGTTTGATAATTATTAGAATTTAATTTCATTATGGATTTTCCCTATGCAAATAATTAATTAAATGAGCTTAAGAAGAGGTATTTATATAATTATCAAAAAATTGAATTTAATGAAGACTTTGCTTTATGTTGAGTAATTTCTATCTATATTGATTGTTTTTGGGTATTGTACACATTGTGTGGAGCTTTTGGCTATTTGTTGTGAAATTAATTGACTTGGTTGTAGCTTTGAAATTTGGTTGTGGCAATTGGGCAAATTGTGATATGAATTAATTTTGTTATGTTGTTGTGATAATTTTCCGTGCAAATTATTGTGTTGTGTGAGTTGTTATTTTGGGGAGATAAGGGTGGCATTTCACCGTTGATACTATGTGGTTATAAGGGTGGCGTTTCACTGTTGTGTTTGTTGGAATATTGTCTGGGGGAAGCGATAAGGGTGGCTATAGGAGCGATAAGGGTGGCTATTGGTATTGTCTGAGCGGAGCGATAAGGGTGCCTATAGGAGTGATAAGGGTGGCAATAGGAGCGATAAGGGTAGCTATTGTCAGGGACGATATGTGATGATGTGGGGTTGTGGTGTTGATAATATTCATGTGATGTTGTAATTTTCTTGTATTTATTTTTATACCTTGTGCAATTTGTCTTGTTGTTGGTAAATTGATAACAATCTGATTTATGTTGAAATTGAGAGTATGTGGCTATGGCCAGGCGGATTATAAAAATGAAATATGGGCATGAGGTGCCGTGAGTAAATAATGAGGTTATTTGGCACGTGAATTGTCCGTGTAGTTGAGATATGAAATGTGGGCACGAGGTGCTGTGATGAAATGATAATGATATTTGGCACGTGAGTTGTCCGTGCAGTTGTGATATGAAATGAGGGCACGGGGTGCTAGGAAAATATGATGATTTAATTATGGGCACGAGGTGCCGTGGGAACATGAAAAAATGGGCTGAGACCCGTGTTTACGAAAAATATAAAAATGGGCTGAGACCCGTATTTTTATGATTTTGAAATGAGGTGTCACATGGTGACTTTAATCGAAAGAATTATATTTAAAATATTTATTTGAAAGGATTTTTATTCAAGAAGAATTATATTTGAAAGATATTTATTCGACAAAAATATATTTGAAAAAGAGTTTTATTCGTAAGAATTATATATGAAAGATATTTAATTGAAGAATTCGATTTAACTGGGTGTAATTATATTTATTAATTGTTTAGCGATATTAAATGGTGATTTTATTGTCTTACTATACATATCGTTGGTTATTTTATGTTGCCCTTATAATTATTTATTTCCTATTATTTTGTATATTATATTGCACAGGTTATTAGACTAGTGAGTGTCTTGACTGTACCTCGTCTCTACTCCATTGAGGTTAATCTTGATACTTACTAGGTATCGACCGTGGTGTACTCATACTACACTTTTGCACATTTCTGTGCAGAGCCAGGCATTGAAGATATCGGACTTGAGCAGAGTTAAAACGGGATCGTAAGGATTCAAGGTAGAGCTGCTTGGCCGTCGCAGTCCCTTGGAGTCATTTCATTTCATTGTACTGTTAATTTGTAATCAAACAGTATTGTATATTCGGTCCTCGTGATCATTCCATGTATTCAGTTAGAGTTCGTGACTCAGTACTACCAGTCTTGGGAGGTTGTATATTGTAATTATTTCCGCTGTTAGTTTAAAAAAAATGGCTTCAAAGGGTAATAAACATCGGCTTACCTAGTCTTAGAGACTAGGTGCCATCACGACGCCTATGGTGGGATTTTGGGTCGTGAAAACCCTAGTCATGTGCGGAGGTTCTGCCCTAGGTTTCAGGGCAAGACAGTGCAGCAGGGTCAGCAACCTATGATTCCAACACCAGTTGCCCCACCAGCCGTCCGGCCGCCTCCAGAGGCGGAGGACAGGTGGGTAGGGGCCATCCTAGAGGTGGAGGTCAGTCGGGTGGCACTCCAGCTAGGTTCTACGCTTTTTCTGGCCAGACCAGATGTATTAGCCTTATATGTCGTGATCACAGGTATTATTTTTGTCTACGGTAGGGATGCCCCAGTACTATTTGACCAAGGATCTACATATTCATATGTTTCATCTCAGTTTGCTCATTTCCTGGGTGTTCCTCGTGAGTCCTTGGGTACTCCTGTCTATGTGTCCACCTTGTGGGCGATTCTATTATTGTGGATCGGATCTACCGATTTTGCATTGTTACATTCTATGGTTATGAGACTAGAGTAGATCTTTTGTTGCTCGATATGACTGACTTTGAGGTTATCCTGGGCACAGACTGGTTATCTCCATATCATGCCATCCTTGATTAACATGCCAAGAGTGTTACCTTGGCAATATCAAAGTTGCCTAGATTGGAGTGGAAGGATTCGTCTGCAAGTGCATCTAGCCGGGTTATCTCTTTTCTGAAGGCTCGGCATATGGTTGAGAAGGGTTGTTTGGCTTATCCAACTTATGTTGGAGATACTACCGCAAAGACTCCGGTGATTGATTCAGTGCCCATGGTCCGGGAGTTCTCCGATGTGTTTATTTCTGACCTACTAGGCATTCCACCAGATCGTGATATCGATTTCTGTATTGATTTGGCTCTAAGTACCCAGCTTATATCTATTCAACCATACCACATGGCTTTGAAAGAGTTGAAGGAACAACTTGAGGAGTTGCTAGCAAATGGGTTCGTCAGACCGAGTGTGTCGCATTGGGGTGCACCAGTGTTATTTGTGAAGAAGAAAGATGGGACTATGCAAATGTGCATTGATTACCGCCAGCTGAACAAAGTTACCATCAATAACAAGTACCCGTTGTCGCGTATTAATGATTTGTTTGACCAGTTGCAGGGTGCCAGGGTGTTCTCTAAGATTGACTTGAGATCGGGGTACCATTAGTTGAAGATTCGGGATTCAGATGTTCCGAAGACGGCTTTTCAGACTAGATATGGCCATTATGAGTTTCTAGTGATGTCCTTTGGCTTGACTAACGCCCTTGCGACGTTTATGGATTTGATGAACCGGGTGTTCAGGCCATATATTAATTCTTTTGTCATTGTCTTTATTGATGACATTTTGATCTACTCACGTAGCACGGAGAAGCACGAGCAACATTTAAGAGTGGTGCTTCAGACCTTGAGGGAACAAAAGATATATGCTAAGTTCTCCAAGTGTGAGTTCTAGTTGGATTATGTGGCATTCTTGGGGAATGTTATATTAGGTGAGGGTATTAAGGTAGACCCCAAGAAGATCGAGGCAGTTCAGAGTTGGCCTCGTCATACCACAATGACTGAGATCAGGAGCTTCCTGGGGTTAGCATGTTATTATCGTCGGTTTGTGGAGGCTTCTCGTCTATTGCAACACTTTTGACTAGATTGACCCAGAAGGGTGCTCCGTTCCAATGATTGTGAGATGAGCTTTCAGAAGCTCAAGACCACATTGACTTCAACACCGGTGTTAGTGCTACCTTTCGGTTCGGGAATGTATATTATGTATTGCGATGCTTAGCGCGTTGATTTTGGGTTGTGTATTGATGCAGGAGGGGTGGGTTATTTCATATGCCTTGCGTCAGCTGAAGCCCCACAAGAATAATTACCATGTACACGATTTGGAGTTGGTTGCGATTGTTCATGCACTTAGGGGCTGGAGGCATTATCTTTATGGGGTGTTCTGTGAGGTTTACATCGATCATCGTAGCTTGCAGCATTTGTTCAAGCAGAAGGATCTCAATTTGAGGCAACGCAGGTGGCTCGAGTTACTAAAAGATTATGATATTACCATCATTTATCATCCGACCAAGGCGAATGTAGTTGTGGATGCCTTGAGCAGAAAGGCGGAGAGTATGGGTTGGCATTCATTTCAGCGGAGGAGAGGCCACTAGCTTTGGATATTCAGTCCTTGGCTAACAGACTTGTGATGTTGGATATTTCATAGCCTAGCCGAGTTCTTGCATGCGTCATCGCTCAGTCTTCATTATTGGAGCATATTAAGGCTTGCTAGTTTGATGATCCACACTTGTTGGTTCTTAGAGAGACGATACTACAGGGTGGTGCCAAGGAGGTTACTCTCAGTGAGGATGGTGTTCTGCGACTCCATGATCGCCTATGTGTTCCTAATGTCGATGGCTTGAGGGAGAAGATCATAGAAGACGCACATAGTCCTCGGTATTCTATTCATCCAGGTGCTACGAAGATGTATCGTGACCTGAGGCAATATTATTGGTGGTGGCGTATGAAGAAGGACATAGTTGAGTATGTTTTGGGTTGTCTAAATTGTCAGCAAGTTAAGTATGAGCATCAGAGGCCAGGTGGCCTACTCCAGCAAATGACTATACTTGAGTGAAAATGGGAGCGCATTACTATGGACTTCGTAGTTGGGTTTCCGCGGACTTTGCGGAAGTTTGATGTCTTTTGGGTCATTATTGACATGTTGACCAAGTCGGTACACTTCATTCCGGTTGTGACCACGTATTCTTCAGAGAAGTTGGCCCAGATTTATATTCAGGAGATTGTTCGGTTGCATGGTGTGCTTGTATCCATCATATCATATGGGGGCCCTCAGTTTACTTCACATTTCTAGAGGGCAGTACAAAGTGAGCTGGGGACTCGAGTAGAGCTCAGCACAGCCTTTCATCCGCAGACCGACCGACAGTCGGAGCGGACAGTTCAGATCTTGGAGAATATGCTGAGAGCATGTGTGATTGACTTCAAAGGGCAGTGGGATCGATTCTTACTTTGGCCGAGTTTGCTTACAACAACAGTTATCAGTCCAGCATTGAGATTGCTCCATTTGAGGCTTTATATGGTCGGCGATGTCGTTCTCCCATCGGATGGTTTGAGCCCAGCGAGGCTAAGTTATAAGGTACTGATTTGGTGAGGGATGCTTTGGAAAAGGTAAAGTTGATTTAGGAGCGTCTTCGCACAACACAGTCTAGACAGAAGAGTTACGCGGATCAGAAGGCGCGTGATTTATCATTTATAGTGGTCGAGAAGGTTCTCTTAAAAGTCTCGACGATGAAAGGATTCATGAGGTTCGGGAAGAAGGGCAAGTTGAGCCCAAGATTTATAGGCCCATTTGAGGTGTTGAGGCATTGAGGTGAATTAGGGAGGTTGCTTATGAGTTTGCTTTGCCTCCCAGTCTATCGGGAGTTCATCCGATTTTCCACGTATCTATGCTTCGGAGGTACCATGCTGACATGTCACATATGTTAGACTACAACACAGTTCAGTTAGATGAGAGTCTGGGTTATGAGGATGAGCCAACTGCCATTGTTGATAGGCAGGTTCGCCAATTGAGATCCAAGAAGATTTATGCAGTAAGGGTTCAGTTGAGAGGTCAACCAGTCGAGGAAGCGACTTGGGAGATCGAGGAGGACATGCGGGGCAGATATCCACACTTCTTCAGCACTCTAGTTATGATTCTAGACCCGTTCAAGGACGAACATTTATATAAGAGGTAGAGAATATAATGACTCGGCCATTTGTTTTACTTTTTAGATCCTTGTTCCCTTAAATAAGACTTCCCGTATGTGAATTTACTGTTTTATAACTAGCAGGGATGGTTAGTTCGGGATTTGGAAGGGTTCGGGTTGAAATCAAAATACTTGGTTCCTTAAGGATGGCTAAAAAGGGTTAAGTTTGACTTTGGTCAATGTTTTGAGTAAACAACCTCGGAACTGGGATTTGACGGTCTCAATAGGTTCGTATGATGACTTTGGACTTGGGCATATGTTCATATTGGGTTTTGGATGATCCGAGAGCATTTCGACGACTTAATATTGATAGTTAGCCCCTTGAAGGTCTTAAAGTTCTTTAAACTTGGTTTGGAGTAGGTTTTGATATTATCGAGGTCCGTTTGGGATTCCGAGACTGATAATAGTTCCTCATAGTGATTTAAGACTTGCACGCAAAATTTGGTATTATTCCGAGTAGTTTAGATATGATTCGGCGCGTTCAGAGCGAGTTGGAAGAACTTGAAGTTCATAAGTTGATCCAATTGGTTTTGGGTTGCAATTCTTAGTTCTAATATTATTTTCTCCGTTTTGAGGGTGAGAGTGAGTCCTTTTTATGTTTAAAAATTTGGTGGTATGTTTGGACGAGGCCTCGGGTGCCATCTGGACGATGCCCGGTTCGATTTAGAGCACAAAAAGGGTTGTTGGTGCACTAGTTCTGGTGTGCCCGCACCTGTGAGCTTTTGGCCGCAGGTGCGAGCATGTGGTCGCAGAAGCGGCTTTGGGGCGTTTGGCCAGTGGCTGCAGAAGCGGAGAACCACGCGTCGCTTGGCCATCCGCAGAAGGGGGACCGCAGAAACGGTATTCCGCCTGCATAAGAGGCCAGTGCTGGGCCTGGGGAATTCTGCAGAAGCGGACCTACATCCACAGAAGCGATGCCGCAGATGCGGCCCAGTGACCGCATGTGCGGAAGCCCCGGAGGCAGTGAGGTTCATTTAAGTGAGGAGTTAAACCATTTTGACTCATTTTCTTTCATTCATTTGACGATTTTGGAGCTTTTGGAGAGAGACTTTCACCTAACACTTTGAGGTAAGTGATTTCTATACAATGTGAGCTAAATATATAGATTATGGGTATATTTTAACATGTAAAAATTGTAAAAATCATGAGTTTAGGTGAAAAATTTAGGTTTTGATAAAAATTGGATTTAACTACGAAAATAGTTATGGGATATTTATTTTAAGGATTAGGTAACCAAAAACAATACTTTTTATCATATATTCCTACATAAGTTATCAAAAATCAAAATAAAGTATATAAGAATTTTTACATGGCAATGTTCTTTATTTATTGAACTAGCTAAATTGGATCAATATTTATCAATTTTAGGAACTTATATTTTCTTTTAATTTTTGTTCAATAGCTCAAACACATTATTTAATAATAATTACTTTATTTTTTAAGATCATATATTCACTTATATAGGGTACACGCGCAAAGTTTGTACTCTAAGACTAGTTATATAAAAAGACCATTTCATATATATTTAAAACTACTAGTGACACAAGGAGAAACTTGACATATAGTGATTAAAGTTGATCTAAGGACACAGCATACTCTAGTGTAGATGATTACAAAATGACGAATAATTTGAAACCATAAGAAACGAGCAAGAAAACAAATTTTACTCATCACATAAAAACTGAGAGGCAATCAGAATGATTGATTAGAGAAGTGTGAGGTATCAAGTCTAGAGTTCAAGATGGGAGAAGTGCGTAGAACCAAGTAGTTGTTAATATGGAATAATTATTTATTTTATTTATAAAAAGAGTAATTCGGAGAAAGTACGTGCCAACCGAAATTCCTATCTGTATATTCATTTTGTAGAATATTGTTATTTTTACATTAATTTTGTTAACTATGATATTCATTGTGTTAATATATTATTTTAGTCTAAGATCATCATGCTTGATGTTAAGGGTGTCAATGGATATTTAAAAACTGACTAAACCGACCGAATCGTATCGAGCCGATTTTTAGGTTTCTTTTAATAAAACTGTAGGTTTTTATATAAATATATAACAGTACCAATAATTAGGGTAAGTTTTTTATTTTATAAAAATAAATCGAAAAATACCGAACCGTACCGAATAAATTTTATTTTAAAAAGAAAATTTCGTTCGACTTTTTCTACCATTTTAAAACAGCTTTCATATTAAACAAAATTATAATTTAAGTTACTTTTCTAGTATTTAGTGTTATAAATCTGTATTGCTTTAATAAATAATTAAGTCATTAAACTTTCTGAAATATATAAACAAAAACATAAAGTTAGTAACACTTGTTTAAAGAAATAAATTCTGGAAAAATAGTGTAGGAATAAATCGAGCCCACTCAATACACAGTGTGTCCTTAAGGAAATTATTCCCCTCAAATACCCGAGGTGCTGGAATATATTCTCCCAGGATAGAACGATTTAACTCACCGGAGTGTTGTTACCAAAATGCCGGTGAACAACGAGCCACTCGAAGGTTGTAAACATACTGGAATTTTTGTGCAGAAGAAGAAGAAGAAGATCAGAAAATTTCGTAAGGAAATATTTTGGGATTCAAACTCTATTTATATAGTTGCTGGCATTGTTTCTGAAAAGGTTTGCAACCTTTCAGAAACAGCCATGGCTGTTGGAACAGTATTGTTTGAAATATTGCAGGAAAATGAATTTAAAATAATTCGGGAAAGAAAATTGGCCTGACCGGACCGGGTCGCGGGTCATGGGTTATTTCGGATTGAATTTTTCGTTAATTATTTAATTAATTAATTAAATAATTGAAAGGAATTTTGTCCAAAAAGATTAATCAATCAAACGAACTTTGACCAAATCCGAAGCCGAAACCGAAGCCGAGCCGAGCGAGCGAGCGACGACGACGGCGCGAGGCTTGCCTTCTTCTTAACTCTTTAAGAGCAAGAAGAAGAGCAATTATATATATACCCATCAAAAGCCTCTTCTTCCTCCAATATGGGACAATGTCCCTTTGCCAAAGAGGGAAACTCAAATATTTCATTTTTCCTCTGTTTCTCATTCACCCTCTTTAAACTACACAAGCTTAAAATCTCAATAATCCCCCACATGAATGGGGAATGGCTATAAAATAAAGGAATACACGGGCGCGTGTGTGTTTTACATGCAAGAATTTATTGCATCTGGATAAGTATGTTTTCCTTTGAACTTTCCGTAGTGAACTTATATCGGATATATTAGGTCAATCGGTATATTTGATATCTTTGAACCGTCGAGCTTTGTTGTATACATAGACAACATAAGTCACACAATCGATCCTTAACCATCTATGATTCTTACGGTTATGTTCGTTTCAGCCATGAACATCGTCTGGTTTCATGAGTGCTTAGATAATGAGCCTTTACTTTTATTCCCCTTGAAGCGGCTTACACTTCACACTCACATAGGTGATTTCTAAACGTGTAATCCTATAGACACACTATCTAGTCATATCCTGCCAGACTTAGGAAATCATTAAAAAATCTTTAAGCTTTGTTGACTCATCAAAAAGCCTTAATGCTTTACCTCGATTTCTGCACATTGTCTTCATCACGAGAATGGGTTGTGTTATTTGACAATGTTGAACCGTCATTCATAACTTTGTTTGATCTCTTTGAACCTAGCTCGTGGGATCTCCAGTCTGCTAGGTAGAGTTACCGCCATGATGACTTGTCCTAAACCTTAACCCCATTCCCTTTGATGATCTTTCAACTGCCTCTCTATATAGGCCTTTTGTAAGTGGATCCGACACGTTATCTCTTGACTTTACGTAGTCAATTGTGATAACACCACTAGAGAGTAGTTGTCTAATGGTATTGTGTCTCCATCGTATATGACAGGATTTTTCGTTATACATAACGCTCCCTGCCCTGCCTATTGCCACTTGACTATCACAATGTATACAAATAGGTGCCAAAGGTTTGGGCCAAAATGGAATATCTTCCAAGAAATTTCGGAGCCATTCAGCTTCTTCACCGGCCTTATCTAAAGTTATGAATTCAGATTCCATTGTAGAACGGGCGATGCATGTTTGTTTGGATGATTTCCAAGACACTGCTCCACCCCCAATTGTGAAAACATATCCACTCGTGGATTTAACTTCAGATGATCTAGTGATCCAATTTGCATCACTATATCCCTCGATCACGGAGGGATATTTGTTATAGTACAAAGCGTAATTTTAGGTATGTTTGAGATACCTCAAAACTCGTTTCATTGCCATCCAATGTATGTGATTGGGATTACTTGTAAACCGACTCAATTTACTAATAGCACATGCTATATCTGGTCGCGTACAATTCATGATATACATCAAACTTTTCAATACTCTTGCATAGTCTAGTTGTGAGTCACTTTCACCTTTATTCTTTTGAAGTGCATAACTCACGTAAATTGGAGTCTTGGCAATTTTAAAATCCAAATACTTGAACTTGTCAAGTATCCTTTCAATATAGTGAGACTGTGATAATGCTAGACCTTGTGGAGTCTTGTGAATTCTGATTCCTAAGATCACATCAGCAACTCCTAATTCTTTCATATCGAATTTGCTAGCCAATATGCATTTAGTAGCATTTATATCTGCCATGTTTTTGCTCATTATCAACATGTCATCAACATATAAACAAACAATGACTTCATGACCTGGAGTGTTTTTAATGTAAACACATTTGTCGCACTCATTGATTTTAAACCCACTTGCCAACATTATTTGGTCAAATTTGGCATGCCATTGTTTAGGTGCTTGTTTAAGTTCATAAAGCGACTTAACAAGTTTACACACTTTCTTTTCTTTACTAGGAACCACAAAACTCTCAGGTTGTTCCATGTAAATCTCTTCCTCCAACTCTCCATTTAAGAAAGCTGTTTTAACATCCATTTGATAGATTTCAAGACCATACACGGCCGCTAGTGCCACTAACACCCTAATAGATATTATCCTCGTTACTGGCGAGTAAGTGTCAAAGTAATCAAAGCCTTCCTTTTATCTATAATCTTTGACAACAAGTCTTGCCTTATATTTGTCAATAGTGCCATCAGCTTTCACTTTCCGTTTAAAGATCCATTTCGAACCTAAAGGCTTATTTCCTAGAGGAAGATCTACCAATTCCCATGTATGGTTATATAAAATTGATTGAATCTCACTATTGACTGCCTCTTTCCAAAATGCTGAATCAGAAGATGACATAGCTACTTTTAAAAGTTTGAGGCTCATTTTCAAGCAAAAATGTCACAAAATTTGGTCCAAAGGAAGTAGATGTTCTTTGACGTTTGCTACGCCTTGGTTCTTCTATACTTGGAGTATTTTCCTTTGGTTCTTCCCGAGGTCGTTTAGGTCTTTTACTTAACGACTCACATTCAGTTATATACGGAGAGATACTTTCAAAGAATTCAGCATTATCTGATTTCATTACCGTATTAACGTGAATTTCGGGATTATCGGATTTATGAACCAAAAACCGACATGCTTTACTGTTTGAAATGCTTCATTCACGACCATACCTTCAATAATAAGGTCATGAAAAATAAGTTGAAACTCCTGAACTTGGGTTCCAACAGTTTTGCTGTCTATCATTTTATAGTTTAGAAACTTGGCAACCACGAACTTCTTCAAGCATGCATCTTCAGTTTTGTACTTCTTCTCAACTGCGTCCCATAATTCTTTCGAAGTATTCGTCGCACTGTACACATTGTACAAGTCATCCTCTAAAGTGCTTAAGATATAGCCTTTGCAAAGAAAATCTGCCTGCTTCCACGCCTCAACAATCATGAATTTTTCGTTGTCCGGCATGTCCGCAACACGCACTGGAGTTTCTTCACTAGTGAATTTCTGCATACCAAGTGTGGTAAGACAGAAGAACACCCTTTGCTGCCATCCTTTGAAGTTGGATCCGGAAAATTTCCCCGGTTTCTCTGCCGGTGGAACATCAGTCTGGCTTGATGAGGCTATCGTCGTTGCCGCAATAGTCGCAGAGAAATTTTCGTTATCAATTACAATTTCTCACTGTAAACAATAGAAGAGTTCAATTAATGGCAAAATCAGAACAGTAAACAATACTGTTATTAACAAAAAACAGTATGTATAATAAATAAAATCGAAGTTTTTATATACTGTTTCACAGAAAAATAATAAAATTTTATATTCTTCAAATCGTTTTATGAATTTCAATACTCTGATGAAGTTTTTTATATCTTCAAATCAGAATAGTAAAATTCAGAAGGAGTAGAAAATCACACAGATTTTAATCTCCACAAATAAAATACAGAGTAAAATAATTTTCTTAAGATTGTTATAAATCTGTATTGCTGTAATAAACAATTAAATCATTAAACTTTCTGAAATATATAAACAAAAACAGAAAGTTAGTAACACTTGTTTAAAGAAATAAATTCTGGAAAAATAATGTAGGAATAAATCGAGCACAATGAATACACAGTGTGTCCTTAAGAAAAGTATTCCCCTCAAGTACCCGAGGTGCTGGAATATATTCTCCCAGGATAGAACGATTTAACTCACCGGAGTGTTGGTACCAAAACGCCGGTGAACAACGAGCCACTCGAAGGTTGTAAACACACTGGAATTTTTGTGCAGAAGAAGAAGAAGAAGATCAGAAAATTTTGTAAGGAAAGATTTTGGGATTCAAACTCTATTTATAGAGTTGCTGGCATTGTTTCTGAAAAGGTTTGCAACCTTTCAGAAACAACCATGGCTGTTGAACGGGGTTGTTTGAAATATTACGGAAAAATAAATTTAAAATAATCCGGGAAAGAAAACGGGCTTGACCGGACCGGGTCACGGATTATGAGTTATTCCGGATTGAATTTTTCGTTAATTATTTAATTAATTAATTAAACAATTGAAAGGAATTTTGTCCAAAAAGATTAATCAACCAATCGATCTTTGACCAAAAGCCTTTTCTTCCTCCAATATGGGACAATGTCCCTTTGCCAATGAGGGAAACTCAAATATTTCATTTTCTCTCCATTTCTCATTCACCATCTTTAAGCTACACAAGCTTAAAATCCCAACATTTAGAATATTTAAATTTCCTAAAATTTTGGTTATTAAATATTTCCTTATTTAACTACATAAGAATTCCTAAATTTTAGACTTTAGCTATCACAAACATGTAATATATTAATTAAATCAACACTAAAGTGGGTAAGCAAAGTTTATTTCCATTGTCAAAATCACGACAAATTAAAAAGTAAGCAAGAGAAAGACTTTGAATAGGATATTACCATTATTTAGAGAACTAATATTTCGGATTCTAAATTCCAGCTATGAATTTACCACTTTTATTTTTTAGGAATTTTTTGTTATTTAAATTAATGAAAAAAAATTTAATCCTTCAAAAATAGATTTCACATAAGATAAGTTCTTATTTAAATTACTATATAAAACATTCTAATATTTAAATTTTTTAAGTCAATCAGAATTTTACCTCATAAAATTCTTGATTTATTTGAACTATGTAGCATAATATCTTCCTTGCTAATTTTTTGATATTTACGGGTTCTGAAATTAAATGAATTTTTGTTTATCACTATTAGCTAAATTTGTCACTTATCAACTAAAAATTTCGCGAGTTCTAAGATCCAATAGCACCGATAATACATAGGTCAAAGCTAATTGATATCACGAAAACTTTCATATGGTAAGTAAAACTGTCACTTATCAAGAAAAATTTTCCGAGGAAGTCCTAATATCAATATTTTAATATATTAATTGTTAAAATATTAACTCAGTATTAGTTATTTTTAAAATTTACGTTATTATTTTGTCAGTTTTCTTGTAGGTCTTAGAAGGCTAACCTCATTATCATATCTCGAAAAAAAGATTAAAAGATTTAATATTTTAATTTGTATGATTTAACAAATCTTTAAAGAATCGTAATAAAAAAAATTGTGTTGCTTATTTATTTTCAATGTTGCATCATTTTTCATGAGAATTTCTGTGAGATAGATTCATCATTTTTCATGAACTTACACTTTCTCTTTAGTATTTTTTTTTTACTTTATAATTAAAATACACTTTATAATAATAGTTATGCAACTTTTCAAAGTTATATATTCATTGATATAGGACACTAGTTATATTAAAATACTAAGGCCATATTATTTGCCTTTTTTAATCTTTTAAAAATAGAGTTCACACTTGATAAAATAATCATTTAATTTTTTTAATATTTAGGACCTTTAAAATAATTATAATTTTAAATCTTTCCTTGTTTGAATTATATATGAACTTTGAATTTTTAATAGTTTAAAATTGATAAATTTTTAATTGTATGAATTATTTTCTTATTTGTGGTGGGTAAAGTAAAACTTACATAATAATTTCGTTATTATTCATAGTTCTGATTTCAGCTAATTAAAGACAGATACCAAACTCCACATTTGAAGATATATAATCAATGTCTCTTACGTAGATTTTGACTCATAATTGGAGTTCATTTTTAACGCCTCTTGAACGATTTCAGGTCACAATAGAAGTCTAGTAAGCAACACCTATATAATACGAAGTATTGAGCCAAGAGAACATAATTAAGAAGGAAAAAATTATCTATTAGACATGTTGGCCGGTTGAATTTGTCTAAAGGGCTTGGTGCTTCTAATACAATATATATAAATTAGTAGTAAAAGTTTTTAGCCAAAATTGAATATTTTGGGAAGAAATTCAATACTTGGGAGTGAGATTGTGAAAAATTTGGGGTGCTAAAACTAATTTCCTATATTTATGAAACTTGAAACTAAATTTGATTTTTAAAGTGTAAATCATTAGCAGTAGAGGAGAAAATAGTCAAATAACAAAGAGTAGGGTTTTAAAGGGTTTAAGACAACTTTCTTTCATTCTCATTTCTCACCCTTTCCCCAGACTTCCCAATTAACCATTACCTTTTGCAATCCAATACTTCGAACTAGCTAATTTCTATGGCTATGGAGGAACCCAACACCACGTATATGGAAGTAGAAGAAGCTGAAAACTCAGATGACTACAGGGACCAGAATTGGGACGATTGGAAAGTAGACGAAAATGGAGACGAAGAAGATGAAGATGAAGCTATGAACTCAGAGTTACTCTGCTTGTTCTGTGATTCGCTATACAATTCCAGCAACGCCCTCTTTGAACACTGCTCATCCGCACACCGCTTCAACTTCAATACTCTCAAGACCACTTTCGCCTTGGATTTCTACGGCTGCTTTAAGCTCATTAATTACATTAGGTCTAAGGTATTCAACGTATCCTTGTTCAAAAGTGTCAGTTTCATATTCTAGTTTAGCGTCTTCGATTTTGTTATTATGTGCAATTCAATAGAAACTAATGGCCTTTTTCTCATGAGTTTTAAGTTGTAGATGATGTAAAGAATATTTATACAACCAGCTCATATTTTAGGTAATTATGGGTAAATCTCCGGATAAACATTATAATTTATAATCTAGTAAAATGGCAAAATTTACTGATAGTGTAAAAATAATAATTAAAGTTTTAGTATATATAACTTAAATCCTTTTTTATATATATTTTGCTATTAGGTTGCTGAGAACAAATGTTGGAGTTGTGGTATTGTCTGTCGGTCAAAGGAAGATTTACTGAATCATTTGCACGAGGTTATTAATTTTGACGAGGGCTTGTTTCCTTGGAATGATGATGAGTTTTTGAAGCCCTTGAACGAGGATGCACTTCTGTATAGCTTTGATGATGCTGATGAAGGTGACGATGTTGAGGATGTTATGTCTGTCGACAAAAAGGAGTTAATTAAAGATTTTGAGCATATTAGCATCGATGAGGATGATTTTGAGTCTGAAACAGAAGAAAACAAACCTATAGCCTCCATTCAAAATGGAGGGAAATCTGCTTCAGTGACTGACGCTACTTTCAGCAATGGCATTGTCACTGCAGAAGCTGGTGCTTCTTCGTATAAGAACCTCGATGACCAGGATTCCAGCTTATATATAGCAAAAGTTGCAGCAAATAAGGTCAAGGACGTAAATAAAAGCTATTTTGGTGGTTATAGTTCCTATGGTATCCACAGGGACATGATAAGTGATAAGGTAACTTTTATCTTGATTAAGCCTTTTCAATGTTATTAGGTTTTGCGTTGGCCCAATTCTTGATGTATAGCAACTATCTTTTGTTGTGGAGGAAGATATAGTCGATCAAATTGTTTTTCCCATGTTAAGCTAAATGCTGATTGGACCTTTTCAATCTCTATTTGCGGTACCTTAGTTTACCAGAGCCAGTATTTACTTGAATAAATTTTGCTTGTAATTCTTGTCCAACAAGAATCATCTGCTGCTTACTTCGAAACAAAGTGAACATACTTCACCAACATAAGGAAAGCAGAAAAGACCAGACCTGATCTAATCTAGTTGTTCTGCTTCGCTAACTAGTCCTTGCTTTTTTTTTTTTTTTTTCAATTTTGGATCAGGAAATACTTTTACTAGAAGAAGCACCAATAGAAT
This sequence comes from Nicotiana tomentosiformis, assembly GCF_000390325.3. Taxonomy (NCBI): domain Eukaryota; kingdom Viridiplantae; phylum Streptophyta; class Magnoliopsida; order Solanales; family Solanaceae; genus Nicotiana; species Nicotiana tomentosiformis. Next base: position 40,545,971 of record NC_090812.1, on the reverse strand, counting down.
GCAACTGTCACACATCAAAGAATGCTAAGCTCCAGAACAAACATTATATAGCGCCTAGCACCTTGTCTTCATCAGAAAGTATCAATATCCCTATTATAAACCCCACTGATCTCCATTCTCTTTAATTGACTCTAAAGTGATTTTTCTTCCATCAGCTTTTAAATCTGATTAATATCCATTTCCTGCTGTTGCTTCAAAGCTTTGTCCAATTGTCCTGAAGCTGATGTACGTTCTTCCTTTGACTCTTGATAGTTAGATTATTGGCAAAAACTATTTCATTATGCTTCTTTGTGCCATATAAATGTTTGCCTTATTTCAGAAAAAAAGGTTACCGCTGAAATATTTGGTAACAAGATTGTCTATATTGTGGCTTATGCAGGTAAGAACTGATGCTTATCGGCAAGCCATTTTGGAGAATCCTTCTCTCATAAAAGGTGCTGTAGTCATGGATGTAGGTTGTGGTACTGGCATATTGAGGTTAGGAGAGATTTTGCTCATATTTACTTTATCTCATTACATTATTTTACTAGTGTAGTTGATCATTTGATGCAGTATTATGAAGATTTTGGATCTTCTAAATCCTTTTTAGATCCCTTTCTTTTGTGAACACTTGAATCTTTGTCTGAGCTTTCTTGTTCTACTTTATGGGAGAAATCATGGAGGAAAAAAAGAGGAACACTAAAAACTACGCAAGGAGGTAATTGGAAGTGAAAGAAGATTAAGTGAACAAGCATTAAGCTTTGAATCTGTTTGCTTTTTTATACTATTACATTACCCAAGCTGAAGAAAGGAGAATTAAAATTTCATCGCCTTAACCAGAAGGTGAAATAGTAGTACATGTATCTATTCCTTTCAGCTTTTTAGATGAGCCACTAGCAGGAAGAGCAATGAGCAAACCAAGGAAGAAAACACTTGAAATCCCTATGCAGGGACAGGGAATAGAGGAAAATGCACTAGTATGAGGAAGTATGTAAACTCGCCCACCAAATGATCTCTTAGTTGTCCTATTCTATTCTACGCTCCCATATGTTTTTGTAGTGAGCGAACCATCCTCAGCTTCAAGTAGGTCATGACCAAAGATATGCAAATACTGGTGGCCAAACTTCATCTTTCAAATACTGATTTTAGTATTTGCAAGTAAGGTGATGACCAAAGATCCCAAAGTGATCAGAATTTCTGAAAGCATGCATAACAGGTCACTTATACTGTTCATCTTCGTTTTTGCATTCAAAATTAACTAATGAAGGAAAAAGCTCAACTTCTGAATTTAAAAAGTAGTCGTTCAATTAGAACTAATTCATGTCGTTTTTAGTCTCTTTGCAGCCCAGGCAGGTGCGTCAAGGGTGATTGCAGTTGAAGCAAGTGAAAAGATGGCAGCTGTGGCAGCTCAGGTTAACAATCTTTCGTTATTAAATTGTCACGTTGCTTTCCAAATTTAACAGTTTTATCTTCAGATTTTGCAGCTCCAGTATTATTTACTAAATTCCATTACTTTCCAAACTTCTTACTATAATTTTAGATTGCCAAAGACAATAACATTTTGCGGATTGGAAGCGAGAATGAAGGTTCTGATCCGGGCAATGGTGTAATGGAGGTTGTTCAGGGCATGGTTGAAGAGCTACAGAGTACTCAGAAAGTTCGGCCACACAGTGTTGATGTGTTGGTGAGTGAATGGATGGGTTATTGCCTGCTTTATGAGTCAATGCTTAGCTCTGTCCTGTATGCACGTGATCAATTTTTGAAGCCTGGAGGTGCTGTTCTTCCTGACATGGCAACCATGGTAACTCTCAAAAGCTTTTCTTGCATTTGTTTAAGTCATCATTCATTTCTAGGTTGAAGCTAACCTCTCTCCCCACATAACTTTTCTAGTTTGTTGCTGGATTTGGAAGAGGTGGTACAAGCATTCCATTTTGGGAAAACATTTATGGGTTTAATATGTCTTGTATCGGCGAGGAGATTGTTAAAGATGCTTCCAGAATTCCAATAGTTGATGTTATTGACAGCTGTGATATAATAACTAATTCAACAGTTCTCCAGGTTTGTCTTTTTATCTGCGTTGAGAAGCATGAAGACTATGTTGTTGACCTTTAAATGGTCCTTATTTTAATATCAGTTCTCTGCATGACAGCATATTGGCATCGTCAACCATTTTTGGTTTTAGACACATTATCATGACAGTTTAAACTCAAATATGTTAAGTCCAATGTTTGATTAATTTTATATTACCTAGGTCATCTTTCCACTCGATTCTAGGATTCACTTGTGTTTTATAAGAAGCCCATAGAAATTGTTGGGGTGTGGCTTTGGCAGGCTATAAGGACTTTGTTGTAAATTTTAAATAGTTATGTAGATGTATTATCTGAGAAATAAGAGACACAAGAGAGCTTTGAGTGAAACCGTGAAGACAACTGTTGCTAGAAAGGATTTTCTCCCTGGCTTTTCCCCACAGAATCCCTTGCCCGATGAAACAGTGTTTTTCAGGAGGATAACCATTAAACAGATTTAAAAACTAAGCAAAAATCTCTTTATGATTTTACAGTAATTCTCTGACATCCCAAGTATACTTGAACAGAACTTTGATCTGGTGACAATGAAGCTGGAGGAGATGGATTTTACTGCTAAGGTTGAACTGGAGCTGAAGGGAGAAACTTCTGGAAATGGGTCTCCAGGTTCAAAACCGATTACAACTTGGTGTTATGGAGTTGTCATTTGGTTTGAGACTGGATTTACAGAAAGATTCTGTAAAGAAAAGCCAACTGTCTTGTCCACATCTCCCCATACTCCCAGCACTCACTGGTCACAGACTGTCCTCACTTTCTCGGAACCAATTGCAATGGTATCCTCAGGAAAGTTAAACGTTGATAAAATGGCCGCGGTTGGTACTGATGCTTGCCCCGCGGTTAAAATACAATGTCGCATCAGCGTCGTTCGTGCTGCTCAACATCGAAGCATTGACATTTCCATGGAGCTATCAGGAATTGGGCCTTGTGGTAGAAAACGAAATTTGCCAGCGCAAATGTTTAACTTATGATAAGTTAGTCCAATCAAGTTCTTACCATACATTTCCGCTTGCACCTGAGCAGGAGGTCTCAGGGTGAGTGAGAGGATTATTTCCATCTCCGTCTTATAAGGTTTATACTAGCAACAGTTCTCCCATTCTTGGTGCATGAGAAGACGTGGATCATTCCAAGTTTCTTGGAGTAAGTACAAACCATATATTTACTCGCACTGTCCACCTTTTATTTTGACACTGTTGATTTTGAGCACTTTGGTGGGCCAAGAATTGTAGAAGAGAGATGCAGCATATTCCAACACATGAGAAATGATTTCCTTGTAGTAGTAATATTTTTGATATAATCTTATCCTATTCTCTTTTCTTCCTGGTAATTTCATTGACAAAGTTATCCGGTTGCTGAGATATTGTAGTAGTTAATAGAGTTAACAATGTCTATTCCTTTCATCCAATTTAAATTTTGAGTTTGCTTTTCCAGAGGATCATTTTGACCAATTTTTTTTACTGAAATTAAAAGTTAGGTAATTCATTTTCTGATTCTTTTTTTGAGATTTAAATATTTACTTGTATGATTTTTTATTTGTTTCAGAATATCTGAATATTATATTGATCTCCATTCTAGATTGGTCACACCTCACTCCATTTGCAGAATCTTAATGAACACCTTGCTAGTCCGACTCACGGCTTGTTGTTTATTATAATATGGTTCTCTAGCTATGTGCAAAATAAAATGTCTGACCATTTTCCTATTCAAGAAGAGTAAAGCGTAGAGATGAACATGGTATAAGCACTTTGCATGTTCAGCTTCTTCCAAACTCTTGCTGTAAAGTGAATCGTTTCATTGATTCTTAGAGTTCCTTTTTTCCAAGGAATTAATTAATTGGAGTTCAAGTGTTTGTTCCCCCCCCCCCCCCCCCCCTTTTTTTTTTTTTAAAAAAACCCCCCCCTCCCTAATTAGGAGGAGTTCTTCCCTTTTTTACTTTCAAAATTAGCGGTCACATGTACGATATATGTGATGTATTTGACATTACTCTTGAAAGGCAAAATATGCAAAAAACACATCCTAAAATCTATATTGCGCCAACTTTGTGTATTTTCTCTTATAACTTGATCGCCTCTTATTGTTCTTTTAAATCTTTTAGTTCCAAATTAAAGATGAAATAATCAGTTTATCAATAATATTTCGAGTACCAAAGGAATCAATGTTAAAAAAAGTGAAATAGGGCATCACTTAGGTGGCTGATCAAAGAATATTAATATTGCAAAAATTTGAGGTTTGTTTCATAACACAACACTTGTGCATGCATAGAGCGAAAGTGCTTGCTTGTCATGTACTTCAACTTTTTTCCATTTTCAAGAAATCATTTGAATAAGCCTCTTCTCTTCCATTTTTTTTGGCAGTAATTGTAGTCCAATAATGCAAGATTAATCAGTGAATATATAATACAAAAACTCAAAAAGTAATGTAATTAATAGGACTGAAGAGAAATAACAAGCTATAAAAGCCTATGCTCCTCTTCTTATTGACAAGGAATTTACTTGCTTTGCTTGCATGAATACTCTATGCTATGGCTTCTCTCTTTCATTTTTCTCCAATTATCTCCACACTCTTTCTGATCACTTCTTGCATCGCATCAAATCAGACTCCCAAGGTAAGTTTCTCTTTAATTTGGGAAAATTAGAAAAAGAGATTTCGACTATTTGAACAAATTGTGAATCTGTAAACATATTTATATTAATTCTAGATGGAATGTACTTTGATCCTGGTATTGAAATTTCTAAGTGATATATGAATTTTTTTCTTTTCTCAAATCATATTGAACAAGTTTTCCTTCTTTGTTTTTGGATTTTATATTCTTTTTTGACAGCATGCAGACTTCTTAACTAGTATTTTTCATATTTATTTTATCTCTGTTTCAATATTTTTCTTTTCAATATTTTCTATCTGCATATAGTATTAAACCCTTCTCCTTTTTCCTTCCATTTTTTTTTTTGATAATTGCTTGATTGGATGCAGCCTTACATTGTGTATATGGGAAGTCCCTTGAACAACAGTGGAGACTCAGCTGAAATTGCAGAGCTATCTCATCTTCGAATGTTGTCGTCCATTATCCCAAGGTTATAATACTATATATGTTTTCTTTATACTTCTTTTCCCTTCATTTTGCTAGATAACTATCAGCAATAAATATGAGAAAACTAATTAGGGCATTAGATTAATATTAGACATTCTACTACTAATGGCGTAGTGAGGAATTCTAACAAGGGGTTAAAAAAAAAATGCAAAAAATCTATAAGCTTCTCCTATGTTAAAGGGGATTCAATAGTTTACATTTATACAAATTTTTTGTTTTTATCTTACTTGCACTTGAGTATAATTTCAGATGAATTCAAACCCCTTCCTTACCCAGTAGCGGATTTATGTTATGGGTTATTGGTGTTTGAACACTCATTATTTATATAGAAAAACTAGTAATTCATATATATATATATATATATATATATATATATATATATATATATATATATATATTACTTGACCGACCCAGTTTCAATAGTAATTTTCAAATAAAAATAGTTAAGCATCCATAATACTATGTATCTCAATAGTATTATATGATGCTAAATAGCAGCTTGATCCCGGTACAATCTGATGATACATAAATTAAAGGAACTAAAAATAGAAATTTTCCGTTGGATATTATAAACAGGGGCAGCTCAACGGTATCCGGGGCCTAAAGCCAAACTTCAACGAGGGGCTCTAAGTTTTTTCATATTTAAAAACTCATTTAATAAAATTTTATTTTGAAGTTAATTTTTCTAGCTTTTTGAGATGTAAAATTTTTAATAATTTATTTATAATCGATTTCTTAACTAGGATTATATATATTTCTACTTTCTAGGATTATTATTCAATTCTTTTAGGATTTCCTAATTTTCTAAAAGATCTTTGTTAAACTCTTACCAACTTCTTCTTCTTGGATTTCATTCTCTTCTACCTCAATTATATTAGTGATTTGTTTATCTACCATAAATTCTTCCTATTTTTTGGGGTTGTATTAAAGTTTCAATTCTTCTCTCCTTTTTGGTATTTTTAATATGAGGATTCATATTTTCTTGTTGACATATTAAAATTCTAATAAATTTAAAAAGCTAATACATATACTTACAAATAAAAGATATAAAAAAAAATAATTAGATGCAAAGTAATAAGAAAAGTATAGAACAATTGAACCTGGTTTAACAAATAGTCATGGATAACTTGTACTTTTGCTGTTTCAATATTTTTAGTGCAATTCCGGGAAAGCTTGACAAAAAAAGAATTGCTTTCTACTATCGTATTTGACAGAATATTTTATGAGACAGTAGACTTATAAGTTTGGAAAGGAATATAAAAGATTAAGTAAAAACCAGTTTAAAGAGAAAGTAATAAAAGTAACGTGGGCCATATGATAATAATGATAATATATAAAGGAGGCAAGACATATATTCACACGTAAGTAACTATTCTTATTCCCAAATTATCTCTATTGGTCTCATAATTCCCTTATTTATGAAAAATATACTTTTTTTTATATACTAAATATTTTTTAAAAAATTCATCAAATATAGATACAACTATTTAATACAGTATCAGGAAATTTTGGGGCCCCCTAGATGTGGGGCCTCAAGTTGCTTGAGCGACTTTACCATTGAGCCGCCCCTGATTATAAAGATATGAAAGATTAATTTTTTGTGATCCCAGTTTTTTTCCCCTTTTAACCTTAATAAGATAAAAAAAGCTCGACCATGCATGAGACACCCATGAGTTAAAATCTATCAAAATTGTAAATGAGAAAAGGTAAAGCAAAGGAGGAAAAAGATACATTTTAAGATGTTATTATCCCATACGTTTAATTCCTTGATGATGATTGTAATATTCATCAATATTTCAATATTAATGATAATCTTATTTGTTTCAAAAATAGAAAAAAAAAAGGAAGACGAAAGCATTATTTCTTTCCCAAAGAAAAAATTTATACGAGTTTCTGCGCATGTATCTTCCACTCAATAATAAAAGTATATACTGGAAATTATTTTCTTTTATATATGAGAAACTAAAAATAATATTTTTTTTAACTTTTTCGAACAGTGAAGAAAGTGAGAGAATCTCAGTGAGGCATTCCTATAATCATGCTTATAGGGGCTTTTGTTCCTTGCTTACAGAGGACGAAGCCATCCTATTATCAGGTAAGATTCTTTCTTTATTCTTTTCTTATTACTTTTTAATTGCTTATAGTGTAAAAAGTTGAAAAAATATTCTAAGTGTTTTACTTTGTTCTTTAAATTTTTAATTTGTATGTTCCCTAAGATCTGAATTCATATTTTGTAGTTTAAATCGAAGATATAAGAAATCGCTTTTTTATTTAGAGTTAATTAACTAATATTTTAGCATACTTAATAAACTTAATTAAAACCTATATACATGAACATTAAGCCATTTGTCATCAAAGTAGGAAAAAATATATTAACAAATGTATATTATATTTAATTGATTTCTTATACAATCAAACTATTTTCGCTATGATTTTGTTACGCTAGAGTAATATATTAACTTCGGAAATTTATTGGTAATTTAGTACTTGTAAAACCATATAACGTGCATCATTGGTGCATTGTTCGACTCTCACAAGATCTTTCCCCTCCTCTTCCCCTCACAGTTCACTCCCAAAGTAATTAAAAATTATGTTGATTTAATCTTTGTTAGATTATCATAAATTAAGGTATTAACTTTATTTTAATTGGAAAAGCAGGTCATGAGGAGGTTGTATCAGTTTTTCCAGATCCCGTTCTTCAACTTCACACAACACGCTCCTGGGATTTTTTGGGTCTTGAATCTTCTTATTATTCCAGATCCTCTGGCTATCACTACAAGCATGGTTCATCTTTTGATGTTATTATTGGAGTTATTGACACAGGTCCTTTTTACTAATAAATAATTTTTTTTTTTACTTTTTTGAATTAAAAAAAGCCACTTTGATTTATTTATGCATTAAGCAAATTGTTGCATATATTTAATGGAGGGAGTAAAACTTGGACTTTCCCCACCTTTTTTTTTTGTTGCTTTTATGTACATTGTCATAATTACTCTTTATTTTTAGGCATATGGCCCGAGTCACCTAGTTTTGATGACCAACATATTGGTAAAGTACCATCAAGATGGAAAGGAGTCTGCATGGAAGGATTTGACTTCTATAAGTCAAACTGCAATAGGTCATCACTTTTCTTTCTCCTTTATTTTTCATTTTGGTTACTCTGGACCCGTTTGTCCATAAATTTTTTTTCCCTTTTCTTTTGGATTTTTTTTTTCTAAAACGCGAAATTTTGTAAGTTCTTAGAGATTTTTCGAAAATGAGTTTTTTTCAAATTTTCGGAATATTTTTCTACTCACAAAACTATAATATTTTTTTCAAGAAAAATGCATGTCCAAACATAATTTTAAATTTCAAATACTATTTTTCAACTTGACTCAAAATACTACTTTTTTTCAAAAATTATAACTTTTATGTCGAAACGCCTGCTTAATGTTCAAGACATTGCCAAGAGGTTATATAGACAATCTTGACTTGGAATAAAATGCCATTTTTACTTTTCACCAAGCTCAATATTATGACTTACTCGAAAAAATAGTATCAGTAATCTCATCAGTCAAAATTCTCATCTGAATCAAATCCAAATATCTCAGCATTTGAAAATGTGATGCGTCCTAAATAATATTGTCGAATCCCTGACCTAACGTCACATATTCTCCTGAAAATTAAATTCTATCTCAAAATCTATATATTGTAGGAAGTTGATAGGAGCAAGGTTTTACAATATTGAAGATCAAGAGTCCACCTTCACAAAATTACCTAACATTAGCACTACAATACCATCAAAACCAAATGGAACACCAAGGGACAAAGTAGGGCATGGAACAAACACAGCTTCAATAGCAGCAGGTGCAATTGTCCCTAATGCCAATTACTATGGCCTAGCAAATGGCACAGCTAGGGGAGGGTTACCTTCTGCTAGGATTGCAACTTACAAAGCATGTTCAGAAGGAAATTGTCAAGGCTCTGCAATACTCAAAGCTATTGATGATGCAATTAAAGATGGAGTTGACATTATTTCCATTTCCATTGGGAGAAGTTTTGTGTTTCAAACTGACTTTAAAGATGATCCTATTGCCATTGGGGCTTTTCATGCTGCTGAAAGAGGAGTTGTGGTTGTTTGTTCTGCTGGGAATGAAGGACCTGATCCTTACACTGTTACCAACTCTGCTCCCTGGATTTTCACTGTTGCTGCTTCTACTATTGATAGAAAATTTCAGTCCACTATTGTTCTGGGAAACAATGTCTCTTTGAAGGTAAACATCCTTATTACTCCATCTGTTAAACTTTCTGGTGTTTGAGAAGCATTTAATATCTGGATTCGCACCACATAGGAAAAATTTTAGGGGGAAATGTTTCTTAGTAGGAGTTTCAAAGACTTTGAATTCGAGACTTCTAGTTAAGGGCGGAGAGATCTCATCCATCCCACCACATTCCTTGGTGATCATTACTCGATATGTTTTTTGCCTTAATGTTTTGGTTTACTCATTCAGTATCGAGGATCCGTTGATCCAACTAATTCTAAGGCAAATTAAAGGGAGAAATACTTTCTTTTAGGAGTTTCTCCATTCCTAGGACTCGAATCCAGCCACACCTTTGGATGGTCTACTCCAAATGACTCATTCTATATGTGACTCTTATTTTTATATGTTTTAAAACGAATAATACCTCTCTATATTTAAATACTTTTTAACATCCAAACCTTAATGTCACACTCTAATAGTTTTTATTATATTACATCTTTGGTTATTCAAATAGGGATCAGGAATAAGTTACAATCCTACTGGTCGCTCTCGCTCCAGAACTTATCCCCTTGCTTTCGGTGAAAACATTCCTTTCCACCCCTCGTTAACTTCTCAAGCCAGGTAATTTTCTAGCTATGTATTTTTCTTTTTATTATTATTTTCATTCTTGCTTTCTTTCATGAAATAAGCAAATAATTGATCATACGCATTCAATCAGTTGCATAATTTCATCTTATTTAGAATCTCTAATAGCCCCTTTCAATCTAAATGGCATATTTATATATACTTGAAGGTCAAAACTACGAGGACAAGAGTTAGCTTCTTAAAATTTTTGTTTTCCATTTGATAAGTGCTTGCTCTTAAATTTTGTATGTTCCTTTCTGCAAAAATGCAAGCAGGAATTGTATGCCAGGGTCATTGGATGCTAAAAGAGTTGCCGGGAAAATAATTGTTTGCATGAATGATGACTGGACAATATCAAGAGAAATCAAGAAATTGGTTGTGCAAGATGCCAATGCAAAGGGTCTGATTTTAATTGACGAGGCAGAGAAACGTTCACCATTTGATTCAGGCAACTTCCCGTTTGCTGAAGTTGGAAAGTTGCCTGGGGCTCAAATTCTTCAATATATTAATTCCTCCCAGTAAGAATTTATACCTCTTTTCTCTTTCAAATATGACTTACTATTATTTCTTTACAAAAGATTATCATGCTTTATCATTATTACAAAATATTATGATAAAAATTTATTCGCACTCAGTGTTTACATCAAACTGTTGAATGATTTATGATTACAGGAACCCATTGGCAACTATATTTCCGGCAAATGAGATTCGAAGGTTTAAGCCAGCTCCAGTAGTCGCAGATTTTTCTTCACGCGGACCCGCAACACTAACCGAAAATATTCTTAAGGTTCTAAACACTCTTCTAGACTTCTCTATAACAACATCCCTATATAATAGCCATTCAATATAAAAGCCGAGTTTTCCTCGGAACCGATGATTATGCTATGTTATAATATTTGTTCTTTATAACAACACATTCATTATAACAACCAAAAAAATATCGGAACAAACGATACTGTTATAGAGAGGTTTGACTGTACATTAATTTTCAAAGCTATTACAGTCAAACTTCTCTATAACAGCCTCGTTTGTTCCGAATATTTTTGGATGTTATAGCGAAGTGTTGTTATAGAGAACATATATTATAACATAAAATGAAAATTGGTTCAGGTAAAGCTTGGCTTTTATAGTGAAGTGTTGTTATATAGGGATATTGTTATAGAGAGGTCTGACTGTATATGTATATATTCTTAATTATGTTCAACTTAAACTATGAAGATTTTACTACAGGCTGGCGGAGGTAAATTACTTATCAACTTATACTAAACTATAGAGAGGTTTTTGACCGTATATTAATTTCCAAAGCTATTATATGTATATATTCTTAATTATGTTCAACTCAAACTATGAAGATTTTACTACAAGCTGGTAAAAGTAAATTACTTATTGGCTTATACTAAAACAATTATATTTCAATTTGAAAAGAAAGGAGTAATAAACTATGAGTTTACTACACAATAATATGACCTTTAAAATTTTGTCTGCAGCCTGATATAAGTGCTCCTGGTGTTGGCATATTATCGGCAATGATTCCAAAGGTTGATGAAGTGAGTAGTAATCTTTTACCAGAAAAAAAATCAACATCCTTATTTGGCATCACATCTGGAACATCTATGGCCTGTCCACATGTTACTGGAGCTATGTCCTTCATTAAATCAATACACCGTACATGGAGCTTCTCAATGATCAAATCTGCAATCATGACAACAGGTATATCACATATTTTGGCTATTAAATATTTAGTATCATTTACAAATTGATAAAAAAGAAGGCAGCTACTAAGTTCTCGCTATGCGCGTGATTCAGGGAAGGCCAGATTACATTGGGTCTTATGACACGGGTTGAACCAGTGACCTCCTGTTTACCGTTTCACTATTTTCTTTTGCTGCAATATGTTGTTTCATTTCCTTTCATCTAAGCACTACTTTTCTACTTCAAATTTTGCTGATAATGGAATTTTCTTTTTCCTCTCAACAGCAACAGTATCCAACAATTTGAGGAAGCACTTGACAAACACGTCAGGTCTTTATTCAAATCCACATGAAATAGGTGCTGGGGAATTAAGCCCAATTAAAGCTCTAGATCCAGGGTTAGTATTTGAAACGACCATGACTGACTACTACAACTTCCTATGTTATTACGGGTACAAAGAAAAACAACTTAGATTAGTAGCATCAAAGAATTATAAGAATTTCGATTGCCCAAGAAATGCTAGTACTAGTAAAAAGGAACTCATATCAAACATAAATTACCCTTCAATCTCTATAGAAAAACTTAAGCAAAATCAGGGGGTTGTGAAAGTGAAAAGAGTTGCGACGAATGTTGGTTCAGATCGAAATGCCACGTATACTTCTTCAACCATTGCTCCACCTGGTTTGGTTGTTAGGGTTTCTCCGAAAAAGATTGTCTTTGTGAAAGGAATAAAGAAAGCTTCTTTTGAAATCTCATTTGATGGTAAGAAAGCATCAAAGGGTTACAATTTTGGGATTATAACGTGGTCGGATGGCTCTCATAAAGTTCAGATGATATTTGCAGTCAACATTGAATAATTTTTAATTTGTATTTTGTAAAGGGAGGAGATATATCATTTTGCAATTTGTATTTTGTAGAGGGAGGAGATATGTATCATTGCCTTAATTTATAGCTGATCGGAACAAAATAATGCCAATTTTCAGTTCCAGTAATGTTCTTATGACCATCAAAACTAGTAAAAATTAAGAATTTCTACATGGCAGGTATGAGTTTAATTTCCATTATTTCTTTTCCCTAATCTTTCTGTGTAATAAATCTTTTTATAATTTTTAAAGTGTTCCTATGATCTTTTCAAGGGGAGCCCTTGAACAATATAATGGTAAAATTATGTTCGTGTGACCTGTATAAGTCATAGAAGCAACCACTAATGCTTGTATTAGGATTATGATAGGTTGTCTATATCACACATCTTGGGATGCGGCCCTTCCTCGGATCTGTGGGATGCATATATTGTGCATCGGGCTGCTTTTTTTTTTTTTTTTGGTTCTTATGATCTCTTGAATTTTCTAGCCTTTGCTATTGATGAAACCACGAAGCGTAATTGTTTCTTTTCCTGCATTTTTTCATTTTTTGAGAGTCTGCGGTTTTGCTGAAAGTTACCAACAAATAGTGCAAGAAATTACCGAAAATAAACTAATCCATTGTTCTGCAAATCTCAAACTAACTACCGTTCAGCATACATTAATTGTTCTCATCAAAATTGCAGTAAAACAAAGTAGTACTGATATTACTTTACTAGAAAACATAAAGAGAGGCTCGATCGGCCAGAATCATATCACTTCAATGGAATGAACCTAGAAGAGTGAGTAGCACCAATACCGGGCCTACCGTGCTTAACAGGCTTGTATGAGATTGAAAACTCAGCTAAATAATGTCCAATCATTTCAGGCTTGACCTCAATTTGATTGAACGTGTTTCCATTATAGATTCCAATAACGCTTCCAATCATCTCTGGTACAATAATCATGTTCCTCAAATGTGTTCTCACAACCTCTGGTTTCTCACTTGCTTGAGCCTCAAGTTTCGCCTTGCGCAGCTTCTTGATCAAAGCCATAGGCTTCCTCTTCAAACCCCTCTCGAACCTTCGGCGAGGACGAGCAGGGAAAAGTTTAACGAGCTCATTAGTAGACAGGTTAAGAAGAGTATCCTGATCCACTCCTCTGTAGCTGAACTTCTTAAACGTTCTCTTCTTTGGCTGGCCGCCGGCCCCAACATCAGCACATTCAACGTCCGCCATTGCTTTGGAGATTGAACTGGCAGCTAAGCAACTACGGCTAGGATTTTGATGGAAAGATTAATATTATTGGTGTATCTATTATTGAAACAATACAAAGTATATATTTACACAACAATGACTTTGTCTCCAAGTAATTAATGGCTTGGTCCCTAAGTCAAACTACAAGTGAATAAAAGTACATATTCTATATGAAAATAACCTTATTTTTCGTAATATTAGAAAATAAGTAAATACTTATAAGGTACTATGTTTCAGCATCGTATACGGTCAAAACCGAGTCTGCCCTTCTTATGACTAATCGAGATTGGGATATGATGGTCCAAGGTTCATCATTGTAATATCGAGCCATGATGCGATGTTAGGTCTTCGAGCTCGAGCCCCAGAGACCGATCAAGATCGAGACTGATCAAGATCGAGATCGAGTCAAGATCGAGCTCGAGACCAAGAGACCGATCAATACCGAGACCGGCCAAGATCGAAATCGAGTCAAGATCGAGCTCGAGACCCAGAGACCGGCCAAGATTAAGAGCGAGCCAAGAAACAAAAAAGCCGTTATAGCCGCAATTGGGGAGAGAATCTCGGCGAAAATCACGGCTCGAATCAAGAAAAAGCTAATTAATTAATCTATCATGGAATCTCCATTATGTATTTTTAATTATATCCAAAATAGGATTCCCTCACTATATGAAGAGTTGTTATCATTAGGGATTCATTCTAAGATATACAAAAAAGAGAGCAAATATTATCTTCCTTGGCTTTTGATATTTAGTCATATTATTTTTTCTACCAATCGTTCTTCACTCAATTTGGAGGTGATAAAACTTGAACGCTTAAGCTAACTAGTTCATTCAGTTTGCATTCATTTATTTTATAACTAATTTCGATATTCATTTACATATTTTTCCTGATTTGTATCAATTTATATCACGTATCCTTAGAACTACGTATAAATTCAACTCTATTCGTTTTTCGGGTAAACAGTTTGGCGTCCACCGTGGGGCTAAGAATAATAGTGGTTATTTGGTATGAATATCTGTAAAACACACTATTTTACACTTGCTCTTGGAAGTATCTTTGATTTCAGGTTAATAACGACGAACTCTCAATTAATGGCCCTACCTATCGACAACGAAGCTGACTTTCAAGATGAGAATAACAACCTGACGCCCGGGGAGGAAAGGCCACTCGTTGACCCTGTTGGAACTCGGGTCGTAGATCCAATTGGCGTTAATTCACATGTGGCCATTGAGTCGAACCAACATTCCGACCCCGAAAACAACATTCATGGTGGAACTCGACTCTGCAGTTCGAAATACCAGAATGTTGGAGAAGACGGGATCAACCTGCGTATGATTTTTGAAATGTTGCAAGCTCAACAGGTAGCGATAGCTCAGTTGCAGAGCCAAACCAAGGCACCAAGCAGGCCCGAGCCCGGTCCACCCCGAGAAGTCACCCACAGAACGGGGCCAGCTGTAGTAAAGTCAAATGAACAAGAATGAAAGACTAACCTCGAAATTATAAAGATGGTCTAGGAACTGACAAAACAGATAGAGTCAGGAGAAAAGAGGATTGAAGCAAACGACAAAAAAATAGAAACTTATAACTCTGGGGTTGATCATATCCCGGGGGCACCACCAGTATTGAAGAGTTTGGATTCCAAAAGGTTCGTACCAAATCCCTTCCCCCCGAGCGTATCTCCCAAACCGATCCCTAGGAAGTTCCGCATGCCCGAAATTCCTAAATATAATGGAACGACCAACCCCAACAAACATGTCACCTCTTACACATGTGCCATTAAAGGGAACGATCTAGAGGATGACGAGATCGAATCCGTATTATTAAAGAAATTCGGGAAAACCCTGTCAAAAGGAGCAATGATATAATATCATAATTTACCGCCTAACTCTATCGATTCTTTTGCCATGCTTGCAGATTCTTTTGTAAAAGCACATGCCGGAGCCATAAAGGTCGAGACCAGGAAGTCAGACCTTTTTAAGGTAAGGCAAAAAGATAACAAGATGCTAAGAGAGTTCGTATCTCATTTCCAAATGGAACGAATGGATCTACCACCGGTCACAGACGATTGGGCCGTTCAAGCTTTCACCCAAGGACTAAACGAACGAAGCTCAATGGCTTCACGACAGTTGAAGCAGAACTTGATTGAGTACCCGGCTGTTACCTGGGCCGATGTACATAATCGATATCAATTGAAGATTAGAGATTCTAGGTCCGTTATTAAAAGGGACATCGACCGATAACCGAGGTCGAACAGGGACCGATACCAGCCATATAACGGAGATCGTAGGGGCAGCGAACCAGGACGCAACTTCGTATGAGGCGGAAAGAGAAGTGATCGAGGCCAAGGGTATCGAGGGCTGATGACCAAGAATGGTTTCGACAGGCATACCAGACCTAAGGAAGCACCGCGGTTATCAGAATATTACTTCAACATTGATGCATCCGCCATCGTGTTGGCTATCAGACGCATCAAATATACTAAATGGCCTCGACCTCTGTAGTCCGATCCAGCCCAGAGAAATCCCAATCAAATATGCAAGTATAACGGCACCCATGGCCACATAACGGAAGATTGCAGGCAGTTGAGAGATGAGGTAGCCCGGTTATTCAATGAAGGGAACCTTCAAGAGTTTTTAAGTGACCGGACCAAGAACCATTTCAAAAATAGAGAGTTCAATAGACAAAACGAACAAGAAGAGCCACAACACATTATCCACATGATCATCGGAGGGATCGATGTCCCCTAGGTACCAGTGCTTAAACGCACTAAGATGTCGATTATAAGAGAGAAGCGATCTCGAACTCAGGATTACATACCTAAAGGAACCTTGTCCTTTAATGACGAAGACGTAGAAGGAATCATACAGCCCCATAATGATGTATTGGTAATATCTGTACTTATGAATAAAACTCAAGTTAAGCGTGTGTTAATTGATCCATGTAGTTCGGCCAACATCATTCGATCGAGGGTCATAGAGCAACTCGGTCTACAGGACCAGGTCGTGCTCGCAACCCTGGTACTAAACAGATTCAATATGGCTTGTGAAACTACTAAGGGTGAGATAATTATGCCGGTAAACGTGGCCGAGACCATCCAAGAAATGAAGTTCCATGTGATCGAGGGTGACATGAGGTATAACGCCCTGTTCGGGAGGCCGTGGATCCACAACATGAGAGCAATACCCTCGACCCTTCACCAGGTCCTAAAATTCCCAACACCAGAGGGAATCAAAACATTCTACGAGGAGCAACCAGCCGCAAAGGAAATGTTTGCCGTAGATGAAGTGATTCCGATATCGTCACTCTAATCGACAAAGGGATCAAATTCGAAGGAAAAATGGGATACCAAATAGCAATCACAAACGTCAACCTCGACCCAACTAGAGAAGTAGAAGACTGACGAAGATGATGATTATGGGATCCCTCGATCCTTCGTGGTCCTCGACCCAACTAGAGAAGCAGAAGACTGACGAAGATGATGATTATGGGATCCCTCGATCCTTCGTGGTCCCTGATGATTCCGACGCTACCAAATCAACGATCGAAGAACTAGAGAAAATCACACTAATCGAATATTTTCCCGAGCGAAAGGTATACCTGGGCACGAGGTTAAATCCCAAGCTCAGGAAAAAGCTTATTTAATTTCTTATAGCTAACATGGACTGTTTCGCTTGGTCCCATATTGACATGACAAGGATCCCACCGTAAATCACCACTCATAGACTAAGCTTGGATCCAAAATTCAATTTGGTGAAGCAAAAAAGAAGGCCCCACTCCGAAGTCAAACATGCCTTCATCAAGGACGAGGTAACCAAACTTCTCAAAATAGGATCCATTCGAGAAGTAAAGTACCCCGAATGGTTAGCAAACATGGTGGTATTCCCTAAGAAGGGAAACAAACTTAGAATGTGTATAGATTATAAAGACCTGAATAAAGTATTCCCCAAAGACTCTTTCCCTTTGCCTAATATCGATCGTATGATCGATGCCATGGCCGGCCACGAGACTCTCAGTTTTCTCGATGCTTACTCCGGGTACAACCAGATACAGATGAACCCGGAGCATTAGGAAACACCCCGTTTATCACTAAGTATGGTACCTACTGTTATAACGTAATGCCATTCGATTTAGAAAATGTTGGTGCAACTTATCAACGCCTAGTAAACCGAATGTTCGAAGAACAAACAGGAAAATCAATGGAAGTTTATATTGATGACATGTTAGTTAAGTCCCCTGCGAGCAGAAGACCATTTAAAGCAATTTTAGGAAACTTTCGATATACTGAGGGAGTACAATATGAAGCTCAACCCCGAAAAGTGTGAATTCCGGGTTGGCTCGGGCAAGTTTCTTGGTTTCATGGTGTCCAATCAGGGAATCGAGATCAACCCCGATAAAATCAAAACTATCGAGGATATCACGGTAGTGGATAATGTAAAGGCCGTGCAGAGGCTAACAGGACGAATAGCCGTCCTAGGACAATTCATTTCGAGATCCTCAGATAGGAGCCACCGATTTTTCTCACTACTTAAGAAGAAGAGCAACTTTGCATGGACTCCGGAATGTCAGCAGGCCTTGGGAGGAACTAAAGCGGTATTTATCGATCCCGCCGCTGCTTCATACCTCGAAAGTGGACGAACAACTTTACCTATACTGAGCTGTCTCGGAGATAGCGGTAAGTGGAGTCCTGGTTCGAGAAGAATAAGGTACGCAATTCCCTATTTATTATGTCAATCAGACCTTAGGCGAGGCCGAAACTAGATATCCACACTTAGAAAAATTAGTGCTTGCTTTAATAAGCGCCTCTAGAAAACTAAAGCCATATTTCCAATGTCATCTGATATGTGTTGTAACAACTTATCCTCTTCGAAATATTTTATACAAACCCGAGCTTTCGGGTCGATTGTCCAAATGGGCCATAGAAATCAGTGGATACGATATTGAGTATCGACCCCGAACCGCCATCAAATCTCAAATCTTGGCAGACTTCGTGGCTGACTTTACGCCAACCTTCGTACCCGAGATTGAAAAAGAACTACTGATAAAATCGGGTACATCTTCGGGTCTGGACCCTCTTTACGGACGGTGCTTTGAATGTGAAGGGGTTCGGATTAGGCATCGTACTAAAATCACCCACAGGTAATGTAGTAGACAGTCTATCATAACTACAAAATTGACTAACAATGAGGCCGAGTATGAGACCATGATTGCAGGTCTCGAACTAGCTAGAAGCTTGGGAGCGGAAGTCGTAGAGGCTAAGTGTGATTCCCTCCTCATGGTAAACCAAGTTAATAGGACTTTTGAAGTCCGAGAAGATCGAATGCAGAGGTACTCTGCTAAACTACAGGTGACTCTACATCGATTTAAAGGATGGACCTTGCAACATGTACCCCGAGAACAGAACAGCGAGGCCGACGCTCTTGCAAACTTAGGTTCATCGGTCGAACACGACGAACTCAACTCGGGGACTATCATACAACTCATGAGATCGGTAATCGAAGAAGGTCACACCGAGATAAACTCCACAAGTTTAACCTGGGATTGGAGAAATAAATACATAGAGTACTTAAAGAACTGGAAGCTTCCATCAGATCCAAAGGAGTCGAGAGCTCTGCATAGATAGGCAGCACGGTTCACCTTGTCCGAATATGGAACATTGTTTAGGAGGACGTTCGATGGACCATTGGCAATATGTTTGGGACCGGAAGATACCGACTACATCCTACGGGAAATTCATGAGGGCACTTGTGGAAATCATTCCGGTGCTGATTCGCTGGTTCATAAAGTAATCAGAGTAGGGTATTATTGGGCCGGTATGGGCAAGGATGCAAGGGAGTTCGTTCGAAAATGCGACAAATACCAAAGGCATGCACCCATGATTCATCAACCCGGGGAACTACTCCACTCGGTCCTATCCCCACGGCCCTTCATGAAATGGGAATGGACATTGTTGGCCCCCTCCCATCGGCCCCAGGTAAGGCTCAGTTTATTTTGTTTATGACCGATTATTTCTCTAAATGGGTTGAAGCACAGGCTTTCGAGAAAGTCAGAGAAAAGGAAGTCATAGACTTCATTTGGGACCATATCATATGTCGATTCGGGATGCCATCCGAGATTGTATGTGATAATGAAAAATAATTCATCGGCAGCAAAGTAACTAAATTTCTCGAGGATCACAAGATCAAAAGGATCCTATCAACACCTTATCATCCCAGCGGGAACGGACAAGCCGAATCAACCAACAAAATCATCATCCAAAATCTTAAGAAGAGAATGGCCGGCGCTAAAGGAAAATTGAGAGAAATATTACCCGAGGTCCTATGGGCATACCGCACAATATCGAAATTCAGTACTGGAGCAATACCATTCTCGTTAATTTATGGCACCGAAGCTCTGATCCTGGTCGAGGTCGGAGAACCTAGCATCAGGTTTCGATATGCAATAGAGGAGTCGAATAACGAGACCATGAACACGAGCTTAGAATTATTGGATGAAAGACGAGAAGCCGCTCTCGTCCGATTGGCCCCCCAAAAACAACGGATCGAAAGGTACTACAATCGAAGAACCAATCCTCGACATTTTAACATCGGGGACTTGGTGCTAAGAAAAGTCACCCTCAACACCCAAAATCCGAATAAAGGAAAACTGGGTCTAAAATGGGAAGGACCGTATCAAGTTCTCAAAATCATCGGAAAAAGGATCCTACAAGCTCGGCATGATAAACGACAAACAACTACCGATCAATTGGAATGTATCGCACCTAAAACGATACTACTGCTAAGGTATGACCCCTCCCATTTTCATTTATATTTCAAAACTAAACCTTGCATGTGTTCGACCAGAAGCAGCGATGGATTCTTTAACACAAAGCCTTTAGGTCTGAAAGAACGCGTTGCACTCTTTTTTCCTTAGACCGGTTTTGTCCCAAATGGGTTTTCCGGTGAGGTTTTTAATGAGGCAACTATTGATTGTGCTAACTTAGAACAATTCAACAGTACCAAGGCCTCTTTACAATCAACCTCGAATTATAGGGGGCATTACCCTCGAATATCAAGTTTGATGCGAGGAAGTTACTTCATGGCAGCAGGGTCTCGATAGATTACCCTCGAATATCAAGTTTGATGCGAGGAAGTTACTTTATGGCAGCAAGGTCTCAATAGGAAAAATTTGTAAGGGCCAAACGGTCAAACGAACCATGCCCGCGTAGTTTGCTCGAGCCCTGACACAAAACATGTAAGGAAGTTACTTCATGGCAGCAAGGTCTCAATACGAAAAATTTGTAAAGGACAAACGATCAAATGAACCATGCCCGAGTAGTTTTCTCAAGCCCTGACACAAAACATGTACGCATGTATAATGATTTATAAAGATAAGTATTTCTTCTTTACCGATATCTCGTACCTTAGAAAAACTTTTCTACTTCATATTCTCGATCTACTATGTAAACAGGCTTAAGGGCCAACAATGACTGGAGTTCAGATGATTACCCCCACAAATCGGGGACTGCTGTCCGAAAAATCAACGAGATCAAATTATATAAACTTCGAAGATCATAAGACCTCTTAGGCAACCCTCGATTTTATAGGCTATGACTACCCCACTCGGGAACTGACACTTCGGGCAAGCTCGAAGTAAAATGGAAAAATAAGCCCAAGAGGCAAATCCCAAACTAAAGAGGGATTTTTATAGGCCACGACTACCCCACTCGGGGACTGACACTTCAGTCAAGCTCGAAGTAAAACGGAAAATTAAGCCTAAGAAGCAAATCCCGAACTAAAGAGGCTACGACCGAATTAACACGGATCGGAGACGTCCGAATTCTATAATAAAATAGGCCTTCGAATCTTTCATAAACAGGTTAAAAAGGCTATCCCCGACAAAATCATAAAAGACTTCGATAATATCAAAGACTCAAAAACTCTAATGAGTACAAAATTGTTCGAACTCTCGAATAATTCCTTATTTCATGCCAAGGCATTACAAGTTTCGCAAATACAAATGATAAGAAATTCTTTCAAGCCGAATAGGGGACAAAGCTACAAACAATCTTTTTTACAAAAGCCTAAGGGCTGTTTTTTGTCTTGAGTTCGAGAGACCGTCCTCGCTCAAATAAAAAAACCTAAGGGTTACTTTACTTCGAGTTCGAGCAAGTACTCACTCGACCATAAAAGCCTAAGGGCTATTTTTTTTTGCTTTGAGTTCGAGAGATCATCCTCGCTCAACTAAATAACCTAAGGGTTACCTTACTTGAGTTCAAGCAAGCACTCACTCAATCATAAGACCTAAGGGCTACATTAGTTCGGTTTCAATCACATTGCCCGAACCCTGGAACACAATTTTATGCTAAGGCATTTTCGACCTTTGTAAAGTACAGAAAAGCAAAGGAAAAACACAAAAAACCAAAAGGGCAAGAAAAGCCTTATGTTTATATTCAAAGGTTTTTTACAAGAAGCCAAATCGGCCCCAGAATAAATACAAAAGAAAAACAAAGAACTTAATGTCCTATAAAGAAAAACTAAACTGTAAGAGTATGAATAAATAATGTTAGTCATGTGTTAACGTATGAAAATTGTGAAATGAAATATAGGAATAGTAATGACATTACCTCAAAATATCATTCTTGTGCAAGTTTTCTATGTTGTTTATGTCAGAAAATAGGTTTTTGTGTTCTTTGTTCTATGAGAAAAGTTATGTAAAATATCACAAAAATCTCATTTTTATTTACAAGAAGAAGATTTTTTAATTGTTTTCTTGAGTATATACTTGAAACTGCATATATTAAATACAATTTCAATTAATTAAGTTAGAATGAAGGAACTTAATTTTGCACTAAAACAAAAAGAAAAACATCACTTATATAAAAAAATGTTGTGAAATCGGATGAAAATCATTTTCTATCCACCCATCAATCTTTTTGTGGAAAACCAACTTGCGTCTCCAACTTTAGGCTCTAGACATTTTCTCCCACCCTCTCAAGCAATGCATAAATTTCCATTTAAATAATCAAACCCATTTGTATATACTAGTAGTATTTTATTTTACTATGATTTTTGTTTACCCGAAAAACGGATAAAGTTAAATTTATACATAGTTCTAAGGATACGTGATATAAATTGATACAAATCAGGAAAAATATGTAAATGAATATCGAAATTAGTTATAAAAGAAATGAATACAAACCGAACGAACTAGTTAGCTTAAGCCTTCAAATTTTATCACCTCCAAATTGAGTGAAAAACGATTCGTAGAAAAAATAATATGACTAAATATCAAAAGCCAAATAAAATAATATTTGCTCTCTTTTCTGTATATCTTATAATGAATCTCCCTTATAAATGATAACAACTCTTCATATAATGGGGAAATTCTATTTTGGATATAATTAAAAATACATAGTGAGAATTCCATGATAGATTAATTAATTAGCTTTTCCTTGATTCGAGCCGTGCTTTTTGCCGAGATTCTCTCCTCAATTGCGGCTATAACAACTTTTTTGTTTCTTGGCTCGATCTTAATCTTGGCCGGTCTCTAGGTCTCGAGCTCGATCTTGACTCGATCTCGATCTTGGCCGGTATCGGTATTGATTGGTCTCTTGGTCTCGAGCTCGATCTTGACTCGATCTCGATCTTGATCGGTCTCTGGGGCTTGAGCTCGATGACCTAACATAGCATCATGGCTCGATATTACAATGATGAACCTTGGACCATCATGTCCCAATCTCTATTAGTCATAAGAAGGGAAGACTCAATTTTGACCGTATACAGATAGTCCCCTCGTTTCTCAGAAAAAAGATGACGAGAAACGATATGAATTTTCGAACTTCGACTTAGTGGATGATGATGTTAGCGACTAGCCCGATTATGACGTATGTTACAAAATATCCCGTTGGTCCAGTTACCAAAGCATAAATATCTGTCAGTCATTGGTCGGTCACTACCGGTTCTGAACCGTCATTACCAGGCTATAAATATTCAAACTCTCATCCTCATCCAAACTTTTCACTCAAAAGCTTCTTCTCTATTCTTGCATATTTTTCAGAAAAATCCCTCTGCGTCGTACACTTTACATCGCATACAACCCTAATTCTTTTTTCCTTTATTCATCAATGGCGAAATCCTCCAAAACGGTGCCGCAAAAAGAGGACGCTTCTTCATCATGACCTGCCGGCGGCGAGGACGCGGCGGAGCCCTGCCCCGAGGAGTTCGTTCTGGTAGGGTGCTCAACTGTCATCGATTTTAAGGTTGAAAAACCTTCTTCGGTACCGGGCCGATGTAAGCTGATATCGAGGTACCAATGGTCAATCACCGAGAAAATTTTCGACAAAGTAAAACATGAATGCAACTGGGGCAATAAGCATATAGTAGTCCCATCGCCTGAGGAATCAATTACTACCCACGTGAAAGGGTTCTTAAGCGTTGGGCCCGTTAGATCCCGTCATCGTCGCCTTTTGCAAAAGGTATGACGTGACCCTTGGCCAGATCCACCCTTCTTTTTGGAGAATAGTGATTCCCCTCTGATTCTTCTCAAGCAAAATCGAGGGGTGTTCTTTCTCCCTCGATCACCTTATGCGCCTTTATAGTCCCCGACTCTATCGAGACAGTAAAGATAGTGTTATTTAGCCATGTTGGCAGAATACGTATTTAGCATGAGCAGCTAAGTACATATACTATCTAGGGCATGGCAAAATTACTTTCAATACTTAATTTTAAAACTTGATTATGCTTATATCTATCTTACTATTGTTCTTTAATATCATGTTCTATAAATACTTCTTTGTTTCGTATGATGTCTTTATTTTCTCTATAAGTATGAAATAACCGAGTAATATCCGGCTCAGACGTTGGCTAGCCTCAAAGTGATAGGTCGTTGTTGCAAAGGTAGGCGTTTAAACCTTTTTAGGTGATCCCGTCGCTAAGATGCTTTAGAGAAAATAGATGTAAATCCAAGAAGACTTTACTAGTGAATCCATTAGATTTTGATATTAAGGTACAATATCTGTTAGATATTTGCATATTTGTTATTTTACTATTACATGTACCGAAAAGTTCTTTTAGCCTAATAAGCCCCTAGACTGTATTTTTTCAAAAATGAATTCAAACTGGCATGTTTTAAATAACGTTAATTTATCTTCTCAAGCACTAAGATTACTAAATTTGAAAATGATTTACAAAATTGGATCATTCCTAACAAGCCTTTTAAAAAGATTTATGAAATAGGAAGTTTCAGCTTTATTAAAAAGCATAACATTAAAACCTGTGAGTCCACAATTGCTATTAATAATTTCTTAGAAATTATTAAATTACTTTCTGAACAAGATTTGAATAAGTATAAACATCAATTCAATTACTTGCATATAGGTCTTGTCTAGATTTTTGTCAAACCTCTCTTTCGAAAGGGTTTAGACATACCCATTTGCGTCCTATTAAGAGACGCTCATCTTTTGAACTTCGACGACTCTCTCTTAGGAGTCCTTCAAAGTAACCTCGCCAATGACCTGGTATACTTTAATTGCTATCCTAATTTCTCGATTGATATCAATGACCCTAACGTCATGGATACTCTGACATTAAATGTCAAAACCAAGAACATGAATAGTAAAGCTAATACTCGTGAGATAGCTATCATCCATCGAGTCTATTACAAACTTATGGACACCACTCTTGCACCAACAACTCGAGTTGAAAGTGTCAAGGGAGTCACCATGCTTATGGAAGCAAACACTGAGCATAGTACAGTTTTTGTACCTAGACTTCTTAAATGGAATGATATACTCTCAAGTGATGATTGGCACTTTGATGCCATAACTCAACCTTCCACTTCTAATCTTGAGAGATCCCAAATTGAACAAGTTATTCAATTTCCTGATGGATCTATAGACCTCAAATTTTTAGGTTCAGGTTCCAATCTAACAAGCAGAACCAGTTCCTTCAGAAGAAAGTCTACAGTTCCTTCCATACATTCTTCTTCTAATCCCCAGAGGATAGCACGACTGACAACGTTACTACCCAAAACGTTAACAATAACGACAAAGGGAAAGTCACAGGAGTAGATTTCTCTTATGCAATCCCCAAAGTCTATTATCAAGATCATCCCACTAGTCCAACCCCCAGTGAGATGAAACCACCTTCTCCACATATACCAATCTTTCTCAAAATGATAAAATCAGGAAATGCTTTTACTCCAAATCTCAAGACCCTTGAACGTCTCTGGTTTCATCCTGATAATCAAACTAAGAGAAAATGGTATGTTGCTACATATTCTCTTCAACAAAGAGAAAAACTTAGAGATTGCTAGATATCAGACATGAAAAGAATTAGATGTGAAATCGAATTCTTTTGATGGTTTGAGATATCTGGCAAAATCGACAGTCAAAAGGATTCTCTGCAGGTCCTGATCAACAAATGGTACACGACCACTAACCAAGTCATTGAATCTGTCGCTCCTCCTTTGGAAGGGATAAAAATTCCAGTATCCAACACGATTATTCTTGCCTCTCCTTTCAAAACTAAAAGCGAGAAGCCTACTAGTATGGTTGTATGTTCTGACGTTGATCGAATCATTGAATAAAACATCTACACCAATCAACTTCTTCATATGGTCTCCAGACAAATAGAAGATTCCAAAGAAAAATTCCTATTTAGCGGAAAACCAACTCTTTTAAAACCAAGCACTAGTCAAAATATTGAACCAAACCCAGTCTTCAAAATGACTGAATTCTCCAGAGATAAGTACCCTAAACTCAAAGATACTTTTGATATCTCTGGTAACATTCTTGATAAAATCAATGAACAATTAGCCAACTTCAATATTTCCGACAAAGGAAAAATTTCCACTATTCAAGAGAAAAAAGCCCTTCTCCACAAACTTTCTAATGATCGCTATCATAATCAAAAAAATTATCATAAGCGTCCTTTGTTCCCTGATATTCAGTATGAGAAAAATATTTTCCTTGCCTCCTCTGCTCACGAAGGAAGAAGCATCATGGAATGGAATATCGATGGTTTGGCTGAACATTAGATATATAATAAACTCCATGAAATGGGTGTTTCTATCACAGCCTATAAAATACGAGGCTCCTCTGATAAAGAAGCCGCCTCTATGATTATAGCTGAATTACTGGTAATACCATGGAAACTGAAGGATTCATAGTAGGAGAATCTCAAGAAGAAGAAGAGACAGAAGTAAATCTTCAAGATGTAGAAAATTTTCTACAACTCCAGAAGCATGCAGAAGAATCTTCCACCAGCAAAAATAATAAAGGAAAAGATAAAGCATGAATAAGACTTAAAACGATTGAAGACCCCACAAGTAAATTATTGGGGTAATAAAATAGGAAAACTTTTATAAAGTTATGGGACCCAATACTTTAATAAATAAGATGAGACCAGGGAATCAAACTTTTTCTTTTTTCTTTGTTGGCCATATGTTAGGCCTCTTTCTCTTTTTCTTTGTCGGCCATTTGTCGGCCTCTTAGCTTTTTAATTTTGTTTTTAGCTTAAAGACTCTATTATATAAAGAGTCATAAGGTTTAGAAGAGAGCAGGCTTTAGCCAACATGCTCTGCCCTCTCTCTAAGTATATCCCTCCCCTCTCTCTAGAATTTTTTTGTAATTTACTCTCTGTAAAGATTTTATTTTGGTAAAAAAAAATCAGAAAAGGTCACTTGGCCACAACCCGGCGGTCTCAGGTACTTATTCTGTTCCCCTTAGTTAATATAATTATAGATATTCATTTAGCCTAAATGAAAGGCTAAATACTTAGGTGTTAAACTTAGCCATACTAGTCTACTTTGTTAGCATGCTTAGTTATTAAGAATTACTGTATCAATCCCGATGAAGTTCTAAGGTTAAGAACAATATAGTCCATATAAATTTTATACATTTTTTCAGCTATTAGTTTTACAGAGGCTATACCGTATAATTTTCTCATTGAAAACTAGCATAGAAGGGGATATTTTCAAGGTCAAAATTTTATAAGACATTATCTATAAATGAGGAATGAAAGTGATAATTTGTGTTTTCCAATAAAAGGAGAGGAAACGTTTTGCTTCAGAGCAGAAGATTTGCTTCATGAATCAGAGTTGGGTAACACCGTAAGTTTTTGAATACATTATGTCAGTGAGACTAAAGGTGCTCCACTTTAGCATACTTAAGGGACTAAATATGCTTTGGGCTATATTTGAGAGACCAAAATAGATCTACCCTCAAAGATAAGGGACAATATTGGCCAAAGATCTAAGATAATATATACATAGTAATTAATATTAAACTCTGTGTCCAAGCTGAGTTCATCAGTTGTACTACCGTCCCTGATTCCGATCCCTGGATTTCTGTTGATGAGCCCAAATTTGCCAATGCATCTGCTTCCGCATTATCTTCCCTCGGGATATGAGTAATTGACCACTCTCGGAATTGTGCCAATAAAGCCTGAACGTTTACCATGTATTGCTGCATATGTTCTTCTTTGGTGTAAAAAATTTCGTAGACCTTATTCACCACCAACTGCGAATCACATTTGATTTCGATAACTTCGGAGCAAGTCCCTGGGACAATTTGAGCCCTTCAATCAAAGCTTCGTACTCTACTTCATTGTTAGTTAAAGGAATCATTATGATGGCTTGCCTCAAGGTTTCCCCCGAAGGCGTGATCAAGACTATTCCGAGCCTAGACCCTTTTACATTTGAAGCTCCGTCCGTAAATAAGGTCCAAACTCCTGATGTCGATTCTGACACCATTATTGCCTCATTGGCTGCCAGAGGCAATAGTTCCGGACTGAAATCGGCCACGAAGTCAGCCAAGACTTGCGACTTAATTGCAGTCCTCGGTTTATACTCTATATCGAATTCACTCATTTCGATGGCCCATTTGGCCAACCTACCTGAGAGCTCGAGTTTATGGAGGATATTTCTCAGAGGGAAAATAGTCACCACAGCTGTCGGGTGGCATTGGAAGTAGGGCCTCAGCTTCTGAGCGGCGACTACGAGAGCTAAGGCCAGCGTTTCCAGATGTGGGTAGCGAGTTTGTGCTCCCGTTCAAATTTTGCTAACGTAATAAATGGGAGATTGCGTACCTTCGTCCTCTCGGACTAAAACTCCACTTACCGCAACTTCCGAAACCGCGAGGTAGACTATCAATGTTTTCCCTTCTTTTGGTTTTGTGAGCAACGGAGGGCTTGACAAATATTTCTTCAACTGCTTCAAGGCTTGCTGACACTCCGGTGTCCACTCAAAAATTTTTTTCTTTTTGAGTAGTGCGAAGAAGCGATGACATTTTTCCGATGAATGGGAAATGAACTTGCTCAAAGCTATCAATCTCCCTGTGAGCCTCTGGGCTTCTTTTACGTTAGACAATTGATCTGGGATGTCCTCTATGGCCAAAATTTTATTGAGATTTACCTTAATTCCTCTTTGTAAGACTAGGAATCCTAGGAACTTACCGAACTGACCACGAATGCACATTTCTCGAGGTTAAGTTTCATATTATGCTCCCTCAGGATGTCGAGTGTTTCTTGCAAATGCTTCAAATGGTCACCTGCATTCAAAGACTTAATGAGCATATCGTCTATATATACATCTATAATCTTTCCTATTTGTTTTTCGAACATCTTATTCACGAGCCGTTGATAAGTGGCTCCGGTGTTTTTTTAGCCTGAAGGGCATCACATTGTAACAGTATATACCAAAATTCGTTATAAACGAAGTCTTTTCCTGACCTTCTGGATTCATCTTGATTTGATTGTACCCAGAATAAGCATCGAGGAAACTCATTAACTTGTGCCCGGCCGTGGCATCAGTCATTTGATCGATATTTGGCAATGGGAATGAGTCTTTCGGGCATGCCTTATTAAGATCCTTATAATCTACGCACATGCGAAATTTATTATTTTTCTTAGGAACTACTACTACGTTGGTTAGTCAGTCCGGATATCTTACCTCTCGGATATAACCAATCTTAAGTAAAAGGGTTACCTCTTCTTTGACGAATTTATTCCTTGCTTCAGCAATAGAGAGTTTTTCCAATTAAAGTGATATTATTTGAAATAGGATTATTTATTTAATTTAGAGTCGCCACTTGGAATATTTATTATGGTGTCCCAATTCACCGGCTTATTTTAAAATTCCAAATCGAGGAAATTAACTCTATTTATGATCCGCGAACAAAGAAGACCGGGTAAGGAATTCTGTTAACGCGGGAGAAGGTGTGAGGCACTTCTGGATTCCGCAATTTTAGCACGGTCGCTTAATGTTATTTGTTATTAGTCCTTTTATATTTAGAAAAATATAGCTTTCGACTTGCAAGTTTGCAACTTCTGTACTAATAATCTGTAATCTGTAATTGCAACAAATATCTAATGAAACTTATGACCTTGACCAATTATTTGTTTGGTTGAAGTTATGTTTTTGTTGTTAAACTAGATATTTCATAACACAAATAATTCATCATCTTTCTATCTATTTAAAGGCTATTGATTACTAATAAATATTTCATCTATTTCAAATTAATTAGAATGAATTTTTGACTATTTATCCTTATTTATATCTTTAATATAATATTTCTTTATTACATTTACTTTATTTTTGTGCCATCTCCATCTTCAAGAATAATTACTTCTTGGGATAAAATAAAAAAAAAAAATTACTTTTGTCTTGAACTTCATAACATATAATTTGAAATATTTAAAAATTTCGATAAATAGTTTGAGATTGAAGGAGTAGAAATTAATTCTTTCATATTAGTCGTATATTGGCATATTTTAACTCTAATTCCTCATCTAACTTTACTTTTAGAATAACAATAGTACCAAAAAAATAAATGGAAGTACCGATAATAGTAGTTATTTTCTTCAAATTAAAAAGTAGTAGCAGTTCTTCATTTTTGACTTTAATGCCTTGAATGTCTAAGGTTTAGTTATGAAACCTTGAAACAATGTCAAAATTAGTTCTTATATTTTGTCCTAAATATTAGGATTTTGAATTATAAAAGAAAAATTTTAGTTGATTTATATGTCCTAAATATTAAGATTTCCTACTATTGTAACGACCCGACCGGTCATTTTACTTTCTAGATCCCTGTTTCCCTAAATAAGACTCCCCGTATGTGCTTTTACTATTTTATGATGTAACGACCCGACTTGTCGTTTTAAGAATTTACGCCCCGTTCAGTGACTTAAGGTCCCGAGAAGCTTCGTAATATGTATTATGACCCGCGTGTATGGTCGAGTCTGATTTTCAAAAGATTTGGGATTAAACTGAGAAAACAATTCTCATTTTTGAAGCTTAAATGGAAAGAGTTGACCGAAAATATCACGACCCAATTTTCCCTCAGTTGGGTATCGTGATGGCACCTAGTCTTAGAGACTAGGTAAGACTAACATTTACTGAAATAATAACGATATTAAATAACAAATGACAAATACGAAATATGAATCTCTATACAATACTTACAATCCCAAAATCGGTAGTACAAGTCATAATGTCAGGGGCCCGTTTCCTTACGCTCGCCAGCGGCACTATATTGCCCGTGCGATGCCTGTAGTTCCCCTCGCTGCAGGCCATCCTTTCTTTTTTCCCAGGTTTTCAAGCACGATCCTGTGCCTGTGGTAAAGCCTGCCTGGAAGGCATGCTCCAATTGTGCCGCCCGTAAGATGTCTAGGCTCCTGGCCTCGACATGTCGTGGTGCTTCTCGTCTTAGGATCATAATCCATGCGCGCCCTGGGGGTTGGATAAGGACATGTCTTGTCCTTCGCCAAAGACTGAGCATCGCTCTCGCGTGCACAGCTCAATCCTCAAGCTTGACACTCGCCTCGTGCATCCGCACTCGGCTTGCGCCTCGCCCGAGTAAGGTAAACTTTAGTCCTTGGCCATTTTCATGCGCGTCTTTCATGCCATGCCCATACATAGCCCTCGCGACACACTTCCATACCGTCTAGTGAAGTGTTGCCCCACAATTGCACGTTTAGGCCAACAAACCCTTGCTCGCATGGCTAAACCTAAGCCATGCTTACAAGTTGACACATGATGCCCCTAAGATAGGTGCATCAAGTATCCAATCGGCACAGAGGTCGCTGTCCAATATTTCGGCACCTCGCGGGGCAGACCGTCCCACACGTCGAGCCTCCAGTGCCTGTTTGGTGCCCAACGCTAGCCCAAAGGCATCGCGCCGTCCAGAGAGTTCCCTAACTCGTATGGATACCTAGGACACTCCTCTGAGCCATCCAGGCAGGCCCTTGAGGTTGCCTTCAAGGTAGCTCATTCAATACGGCTTGGTGGCATCACGTATGTAGGAGGCAGGTTAGAGCTTTCATCACCTATAACCCCCTTATATATTCTTAAAATTAAAAAGCCCAAGTTTTCTGAGTAGACAGATCTATGTCATAGAATCAGAAGAGCCTTTTCTCACCGGTTCTTGGCCGAAGTCACAACCCCAAAGTGTGGGTTGTGGAATCCTCCGACACTTATTCTGTCATCGTCCCCGATGACACATCATGGACTACGACATCCCAGAGTCTGCCCCCTCAGGTATGTACTCCGAGACTCCCTTGGTCATGTGGGTAGGACTTTCTCGAAGTCCTTCTCAACATGGAGTCGTGCCCCTTGCACTTCTCCCCCAAGTATCTTCCAAGCGTGCCTCTACACTTCACCTCCTTTCGGTGTTCACTTGGAAAGTGCCTCCGCACTTGCACCCTCTGGTGTCTAACTTTGTGATTGACCAACACTAGTCAATCACACCATTACCCTCACGGCCTTCATGTCCGTCTGAAGCTTTTCCTTTAATGGTAAGCACATCAACGTGCTCTTTGGCGTGGCTCTCGTAGCTCAATCGCTCACATAAGCCTTATAACGCCCTCTGGCATAGCTCCCGTAGCCTTTCACTCCCATAGCTTTTCCTTGCCCTTAGTACCTTTGAGGATGTGTTTGCTTCCGGACTCACAACTTCGCCCTTATCCCTCTTGCATAGGCGGGATCCTCCCACACTCCATGTGGAGGATACTTCTTTGCTCACACATCCCCTTTGGCATTCAGCCAGCTCTTGGGACGTGTCTTGGTGAGTACTACATTCTCAAAGTCATAGCATCGCTGCTTTCCTGAACAAAGCTCTTTGTTTTCCAACTGTCACTTCCTCAACAAGTACCCAATGCTCCCGGTAGTACGTCAATACTCGCCCTATAGACAGGTACTCACTTGTTCCTGCTAGCATGGCTTCCCGGTCCGGTTGTGCCTCGCACTTAGACTCTCAATGGTCCCCGATCATTAGGCGTACCCCTTTCCAGAATGATGACATCTTCCAACTTGGAAATCCGCCCAATTCTAAAGCTTCGCTATTCCCTCGAATTCATCTCCTCACCTTGGCAATGCCCTCAAGCAGTCCAAAAGTCTATCCCATAGGAAAGACACTCAACTGATGCATTGCACGCATCCTTTGCAAGATCTCCTCTATGATTATGCCGAAAGTTTATAGTCCATGGCTCCCACTCTCTTGCAATATGGTTGTACGACCTGGCAAACATGGCCTTCTCTTGACCATCCGACTCATCGGCATATTACCACATTTTGTAGCACCCTAAACTTTCGAAAGAAAGTGGAATCACTCATTTCTTTCTTCGACCAGTAGTATTGGGTTCTCGATCTCTGGTGGCATATGAACATCAATCTCTGCCTTGACATGATCTCCGCACTGACATCCAAATGCATTCGCTATCTCCACCCTTGCCTTGAAATTGTGTCATAGCATAGTATGGCCTTAATCACCTCTGATACCACGTGTCACGAGCATGTTTCCTTATGATCGCTAGCGGCACCGAATTGCCCGTGCGGCGCCTGCAGTTCCCCTCGTTGCAGGCGAGCCTTTCTCTTTTCCCAGGTTTTCAAGCACGATCCTGTGCCTGTGGTGAAGCCTTCTTGGAAGGACATGTCTTGTCCTTCGCCCGTAAGATGTCTAGGCTCCTGGCCTCGACATGTTGTGGCACTTCTCATCTTAGGATCATAATCCATGCGCGCCCTGGGGGTTGGCTAAGGACATGTCTTGTCCTTCGCCCAAGACTGAGCATCGCTCTCGCGTGCATAACCCAATCCTCAAGCTTGACACTTGCCTCGTGCATTCGCACATAGCTTGCACCTCGCTCGAGTAAGGCAAGCTTTAGTCCTTGGCCATTGTCATGCACGTCTTTTGTGCCATGCCCATACATAGCCCTCGCGACACACTTCCATCCCGTCTAGCACAGTGTCGCCCCACAACTGCTCGTTTAGGCCAACGGACCCTTGCTCGCATGGCCGAACCCAAGCCATGCTTACAAGTCGACACACGATACCCCTAAGATAGGTGCATCAAGTATACAATCGGCATGGAGGTCTCTGTCCAACATTTCGGCAGCCCACGGGGCAGACCGTCCCACACGTCGAGCCTCCAGCGCTCATTTGGTGCCCAACGCTAGCCCGAAGGCGTCGCGTCATCCATAGAGTTCCCTAACTCATATGGATACATAGGACACTCCTCTGAGTCATCCAGGCAGGCCCTTGAGGTTGCCCTCAAGGTAGCTCATTCAATACGGCTTGGTGGCAACACGCATGGGGGAGGCAGGTCGGAGCTTTCATCACCTATACCCCCCTTATATATGCTTAAAATTAAAAAGCCCAAGTTTCCTGAGTAGACAAATCTACGTCAGAGAATCAGAAGAGCCTTTTCTCACCGGTTCTTGGCCAAAGTCAAAACCCCAAAGTGCGGGTTGTGACACATAAGCTCTACTAAGTTACTAGAAAGCCTATAAATACAACTATTTTGAAATAGAGATAAAATAGTGCAAATACAATATCAGAAGGTAACTCCGAAGCATGTGAACGCAGCAAGAGGTTTACCTTGAGTCTCCACAGCAAGATCCATACTGCTAGGAGAATGCGCAGGTGCCTGCTCAACTGACCCGGTAGCACGTGTCCTCACCATCAGTGAGAGAATAAAGATACAAAGGCTCAAATTCCACAATCAACAAATTCTGCACGACAGGAATGAAAGAAGTGAGAATTTCCTAACAGTTCTGTAGCCTCTCAAAAATAAGTACAGACGTCTCCGTACCGATCCGCAAGACTCTACTAAACTCGCTTATGACTCGCAACACCTATGAACCTAGAGCTCTGATACCAACTTGTCACGATCCAATTTTCCCTCCGTTGGGTATCGTGATGACACTTAGTCTTAGGGACTAGGTAAGCCTAACATTTACTGAAATAATAACGATATTAAATAATAAATGACAAACACGAAATATGAATCTCTATACAATACTTACAATCCCCAAACCGGTAGTTCAAGTCATAGGCTCTACTGAGTTACTAGAAAGCCTATAAATACAACTGTTTTGAAATAGAGATAAAACAATGCAAATACAATATCAGAAGGTGACTCCGAAGCCTGTGAACGCAGCAACAAGTTTAACTTGAGTCTCCACAGCAAGATCCATACTGCTAGCGATCGGTCAACTGACTCCACATTACCTGGCCCTGCACAAAAATGTGCAGAAGTATAATACGAGTACACCATAGTCAGTACCCAGTAAGTATCAAGAGTAACCTCAGCGGAGTAGTGATAAGGTACAATCAAGACACTCACTAGTCAAATAACCTGTGTCATACTAAATAATCGAAAATAAATAGCAGTGATAACAACAATAACCCACTAGTGATATAAATGGTAAGGCAGCGAGAACACCATAATTATTACTCAGACAAATAAGAAACACAAGAACAACCAATTAAACAAGTCTTTCACATATAATTTCTTCAAATAAATACCCTCCAAATATATTTCTTCAAATAAGTATCCTTCGAATATAAAACTCTTCCAAATAAATATCTCATAGCTTAATCATAAAATACGGTTCTCGATCCCCTTTTATATTCCCACGGCACCTTGTGCCCCTATCTCTAATCACAACCGCATGAACAACTCTCGTGCCAAATATTTCAATACATAAGATCCGCACGATTAATTTATTTTCAATAAAGTAAGGTTACAATTTTTAAACCAAGTAAGAATTTAACAAAGAAATGAGCTTATTTTAGAAATAGTTTGAGTAAAGAAAAATGACATTTCAATTTAAATAAAACATCAGATAATCTATTGCTTCGGATGTAAAACTTATTAATTTAAAATATAATAGTAAATTCTTTTAGTTAAAACAACTCAGTCATCAAAAATCGGTAAAAACCAGGGATATAAATCTTCAGAGTCTCGTACTAAAAAGCTCAAGCAAACACAGTACAACAAAGAATACAAACACATAGTAAAATCAAATAATACATCACGACAAATCACAAGAATTAACCTATCACGGAAATACAAAATAACCAAAGACAAGTGCAACCATAGAGAGATGTCAACAAAAGGGCACTCTCGAGATACTGTCTCGTAGTCCCAAAAATAAATGCTCCTCAGGGGATCTTCCGAGGTACCGCCTCGTAGTCCCAAAAATAAATATGCAAGACAGGGGGATATCCCGAGGTACCGCCTCATAGTCCCAAAATAAATATGCAACAACAACAATGCCCCCAGGCTATCACAAGTGATTACAATTCAATTCCCGACATAGCCCACCTTGTCACGCCACGTACGCAATAATAATGTAAATGCCCGTCTTGTCTCACCGCACGACCATATTAATATATATATATATATATATATATATATATATATATATATATATATATATATGCCTGCCTTGTCACGCCGCATGTGCCTAAATCACATTTTGATCATTTGGTCATCTTCTTTATCAAGAATTTTATTTGAAACCGATTTGTCTATATGCTTTAAGCGTACCATAGACTTTGTCCTTGTAGAACTTATTCTAATGGGAGCATTTGTAGTGAAAATATAGTTATTTTCTTTAGGTCAGCAAATACATCTGGCATGCTTTGCAACATATTGAAGATGAATTATCTTTTTTATGAACTTCAAGTTCATATTATCTTATTCGAGGATCTAGATGTACAAACGATAATTCATTCTGTAACTTTTTTCTTAACTATTTATCCTGTCTCCCCTTCATGTTAGAAAAACTAACTTGCTTCATGAATTTTGCATGTTATGGTGTTAATCAAAATATATACCGCACATCAATAATAATAAGATGGAATTATTTGGTTTATGACCTGAACCATTTGTGAGAGGAGAATATAATATACTTTCGTATATAATATTTATCAAACTCATACAGATAACTTTGTTCTCATGAGCAGTAGTTTAGCTATTAAGTGGATGCTCTCAATAAATTATTTTGCTAAATTAACTGTAATATAAATCAACTTATCAAGATGAACTGTCTTGAATAGAAAATCTAAAAATTATGCCCTAAATTAAATTATTGAGCAAGTTAACTCACAAATATCAGGTTGCGGGTTAATAATAAGAGCACATGTAACCATCTCATAGATGCATCTTATGTGGTATACATGGCAGGTGAATGGGCCCATATTCACCTTTGATATTTCCAGCATTCATGAGATTCAATCCCAATTTTAGTTAGTCTATTAATGAATGAGAACAAACAACATAAGAGAATTCGTAAAGAACTTTCTAATTCTTTAATATTTACCCATGTGAATTCTCTTTTATTTTTGCACATCATATTTAAATTAATATGGCTAAATCAATTATGCCAACTCGATAAATTATCAATATTGATAAATTTCAGGTTTACACCATGACGTGTGCAATTATCAATAAACTTTGAGTTTATTATGATATAGGTTTTTATATCAACAAACTTCCACTTTATCGTGGCATTCTTTTATGTGTGTAGTACAAATTGAAGAATAAAGCGGGTAACTTTTCACCTAAATATTACCCCACTATAAATTGTAGTAATAAAAGATATTAAATCTTTCCTTTATTTATAGTCTCAATATGACCAACCGTTTTCGCGAATATTTTAGAAACTCAATAAGTTTCTTTGAGACTTAGTACGATACAATGCCTTATCGATAATCAATTTTATTCTTCCAAAATAGTAACAATTGACTCTTCCAGAGCTCTCAATTACTTTTGTACATCAACATTCATATGGTAAATATCTCTTTCAAGGAGAAAGTTATACCATTATGGTCATGGTCAAAATCGTTATAGGCAAGATATGTTGCTTCCATTACTTATGCCCTATAATAATCACATTGCCATAGTATTTTGGGATAATCATAATAGGTACGTGATCAATGACCATTCATGCCATAATAATGAAATTATTTTCTTATTTCATCTCAAACCTCCTTCTAGAGGTGAGTGTGGTATATTCACTACCACTATCACATTCATATTTTTCCAAAAATGAATATGTATTCATAAATTACATGTTGTCACATTCACATCATGAATTAACCATAATCATCTATATGTGCTTTATAAAATCTTATGTCAAATCGATGACCAATATTACTTTCATAGAGTGGAGGATTATTTTGAGAATCCTTGTTGTTCTCATTACCACAATGATGATGATTATAATTTCGTCTATTGCCACGTCCACACATTGATACCTTCATGGTAATAATTTTGTGTTCTTTCAGACTTATCACATATTATTATCACATCCTCTTAAGGGAATGAGAATGAAGCAAATTCAATGGGACGGGTTTTCACTTATTGTGCCCACAATCATACATGAATTTGATCATGGTAAGACATAGAAAGTTTAGCACTTCGGATAGTTATAATTTCTTACAAACTCTACTAGAGTTATAAGCAAAATTTATTGTCTTTGCTTGTATTTAAAATCAAATTATAGAATTTCAAGAATTTAAAAGAGAAAAATAAGGCAAAATACTTACCTTAAGTCCAAAATTTATTCTCGATGGAAGTTCATGAAACAATTGACAATCATTATGCTCAATATTATGTATAGGTTGAACACCATGCACATATCCCAAAGTCTGGTGACCGAAGCAGATTCCTAGTATAGGAATATTAATGTATTCACCCAAGAGTTTCACGCAAATTCCTATATCTTCTCTCCACGGGGGTTTAATTTCTCAAACGCTAGACAACTAATTAATAGCATATCTACAAATTAAAACAACCGCCATCTACTCAATTGGTTAGAGTCTCGTGATAACGTATTATAAAACAATAAAAAAAGAAGAAGAATATTACGGAGAAAAGTATGGAGATAGAATTCTTATTGATTTGAGATGAATTACAATGGAATAGAACCCCTATATTTATAAGGAAAAAGTGACTTAGCCACCAAGTAACAAACCTTAGAATCTCTTTAAAATAGAGACATTCACCTTAAATACAATTTTATTTATAACAATAAAGTTTTAGTTGAAGTCAAAATCCTAAATATTAGGATATTAATAAAATGACTATTTTATTCATTGTGAACTCTATTTTTAAAGGGTAAAAAAGGCGAACGACATTTCGCTAAGTGTCACGACCCAAAATCCCACCACATGCGTCGTGATGGCACCTAGTCTCTAAAACTAAGTAAGCCGATTTCAATTACCTTTTGAAGCCATTTTTTTAAAAACTAACAGCGGAAATAATTACAATATACAACCTCCCAATACTCGTAGTACTGAGTCACGAACTCTAACTGAATACATGAAATGATCACGAGGACCGAATATACAATACTGTTAGATTACAAATTAACAGTATAATGAAATGAAAAGACTCTAAGGGACTGCGACGACCAAGAAGCTCTACCTTGAATCATTACGATCCCTTTTTAACTCTACTTACGTCCGATATCTCCAATACCTGGCTCTGCACAAAAATGTGCAGAAGTGTAGTATGAGTACACCACGGTCGGTACCCAGTAAGTATCAAGACTAACCTCAATGGAGTAGAGACGAGTACAGTCAAGACACTCACTAGTCTAATAACCTGTGCAATATAATATACAAAATATTAGGAAACATATAGCAATAAGGGCATGATAAAACAACCAGTGGTATGTGCAACAAGACAACAAAAATACCATAAATATCATTCAATAATTAATAAATACATGTACGCCCAATTAATTCAAGTTTTTCAAATAAATATCCTTCATATATAATTCTTCCAAATAACTCTCTTTTTAATGTAGTTTTCTCAAATAATTATTTTTCAAATATAATTCTTTCAATAAATCTTTTCAAATATAATTTCCTCAAATAAATATCTTTCAAATACAATTCTTTCATATAATTCGTTTTGAATAAAAATCCTTCCAAATAAATATTTTGAATATAATTCTTTCAATTAAAAAGTCACCATGTGATACCTCATTTCATAATCATAAAAATACGGGTCTCAGCCCATTTTTATATTTTTCGTAAACACGGGTCTCAACCCATTTTCATATTTTCACAACACCTCGTGCCCATAATTAAATAATCATATTTCTCTGGCACCTCGTGCCCTCATTTCATATCACAACTGCACGGACAATTCACGTGTCAATTATCATTATCATTTCATCACAGCACCTCGTGCCCACATTTCATATCTCAACTTTACGGACAATTCACGTGCCAAATATCCTTATTATTTACTCACGGCACCTCGTGCCCACATTTTATTTTATAATCCGCCTGACAATAGCCACATGCTCTCAATTTCAACATAAATCAGGTTATTATCAATTTATCAACAACAAGATAAATTGCACAAGATATAAAAGTAAACACAAGAAAATCACAACATTACATGAAAATTATCAACACCACAACCCCACATCATCACATATCGTCCCTGACAATAGCCACCCTTATTGCTTCTATTGCCACCCTTATCACTTCTATAGCCACCCTTATCGCTCTGTCCAGACAATACCAATTTTCACCCATATCGCTCCTATAGTCACCCTTATCGCTCCGCCCATACAATATTCCAACAAACACAACAGTAAAATGCCACCCTTATAACCACATAATATCAACAGTGAAATGCTACCCTTATCTCCCCCAAATAACAACTCACACAACACAACAATTTACACGGAAAATTATCACAGCAACATAATAAAATCAATTCATATCACAATTTGCCCAATGGCCACAACTAAATTCTAAAGATATAACAAAATCAATTAATTTCATGACAAATAGCCCAAGGCTCCACACAATGTATATAACACCCAAAAACAATCAATAGAGATAGAAATTACTCAACATAAAGCAAAGTCTTCATTAAATTCAAATTTTTAATAATTATATAAATACCTCTTCTTAAGCTCATTTAATTAAATATTTGCAGAGGAAAATTCATATTGGAATTAATTTCCAAGAAATATTAAACCAACAATACTCACGAACTTTCATTAATGTTTCAAGTAACAATCACATCAAATTATCATATAAAAATAAATTCAACAATAAGGATTTAGGCATGGCAAATAAATGATTTAATAATTTTCCATAATTTCCCAATTTACTACACAATAATGCCTAAGACTTTAATTCAATGAATTTTTGCACGTATAATCCCGAGTACGTACTCGTCACCTCGCGTACACGGCTTTTTACATTTCACAAATGGCACATAAGACTCAATGCCTAAGGGGTAATTCCCCCACTCGAGGTTAAGCAAAACACTTACCTTTTTGAAGTTATGCTGATATTCCAAAATCGTCTTCTTGCTTGAATTGACCTCTGGACCGCTCAAATCTAACCAAATTAATTGTATAACTTCATTAAAATTCATCGGAAACAATTCCGAATAATAATACGTCGACTTAAAAATTTATTCCAAAAAGTCAACAAAAGTCAACGCGGGGCCCACCCCTCGGAATTCGACATAATTTTTATGAAATCCGAACACCCATTCCGATACGAGTTCAACCATACCAATTATATCGAATTCCAATAACAACTCGACCTCCAAATCTTAAATTTTTGTTTTTTTGGAAGATTTTGTAAAAATCTTGATTTCTTTCATTTAAATCCGAATTAAATGATGAATATAATCATGGATTCATGAAATATAAACACTTTCGGATATAGAATACTTACCCCAATCAAGCCTGTGAAAAATCCCTCCAGAATCGCCCAAATCCGAGCTCCAAAAATTCAAAAACGAAAATGGCAAAATGACCAATTTTTGGTCCTTAACATTCTGCCCAGATTCGCACATGCGGTACTGTTCACGCACCTGCGACAAAAACAACAACTGCCCAGAAATTCCAGCAGCTTTTCTTCAAGTCCGAATTGATCTGTTAACCTTCCGAAATCCACCAGAGGCCCTCGAAACCTCAACCAAATATATCAACATGTCCCAAAATACAATACGAACTTAGTCGAGGTTTCAAACCACGTCAAACAACGCCGAAATTACGAATCGCGCATCGAATCGAATTATAAGTTTTCAAATCTTTCCACTTCTATATTGTGCGCCGAAACGTATCAAATCAATCCGGAATGACTTCAAATTTTGCACACAAGTCATAATTGACTTAATGGAGCTATTCCCATTTTCGGAATCGAAATCCGACCTCGTTATCAAAAATTTACCCTTCGGTCGGACTTTTCCAAAATCTTATATTTTCCAACTTTCGCCAAAATGTGTTGAATTGTCCTACGGACTTCCAAATCCAAATCTGAACATACGCCTAAGTCCTAAATCATCATACGAAGCTATTGCCATCCTCGAAATTCTATTCCGGGGTCGTTTGCTCAAAAGTCAACTCTCCGGTCAAACTTCCCAAAAATTCAACTTTCGGCATTTCAAGCTTAATTCCACTACGGGCCTCCAAATAATTTTCCGTACACGCTCCTAAGTCCAAAATCACCATACGGAGCTATTGACATTATCAAAATTCTATTCCAAAGTCGTTTGCTCAAAAGTCAACTCTCCGATCAACTCTTTCCATTTAAGCTTCAAATTAAGGATTGTTCTTTTAATTTAATTCTGAATCTTCATTAAATCAAACTCGACCACAC
Source organism: Nicotiana tomentosiformis (assembly GCF_000390325.3). Taxonomy (NCBI): domain Eukaryota; kingdom Viridiplantae; phylum Streptophyta; class Magnoliopsida; order Solanales; family Solanaceae; genus Nicotiana; species Nicotiana tomentosiformis. The sequence goes on along the minus strand of NC_090812.1, from coordinate 40,503,266 downwards.
CCGCGGGTCATAATACATATTGTGAAGCTGCTCGAGATCTTAAGTCACTGAATGGGGCGTAAATTCTTAAAACGACAAGTTGGGTCGTGACACTAAGGGCCTTCGTACTTTTAATATAGTATATATAGGAATATTAATGTATTCACCCAAGAATTTCACGCAAATTCCTATATCTTCTCTCCACGGGGGTTTAATTTCTCAAACGCTAGACAACTAATTAATAGCATATCTACAAATTAAAACAACCGCCCTATACTCAATTGGTTAGAGTCTCGTGATAATGTATTATAAAACAATAAAAGAAGAAGAAGAATATTGCAGAGAAAAGTAGGGAGAGATAATTCTTATTGATTTGATATGAATTACAATGGAATAGAATCCCTATATTTATAGGGAAAAAGTGACTTAGCCACCAAGTAACAAACCCTAGAATCTCTCTAAAATATAGACATTCACATTAAATACAATTTTATTTATAACAATAAAGTTTTAGTTGAAGTCAAAATCCTAAATATTAGGATATTAATAAAATGACTATTTTATTCATTGTGAACTCTATTTTTAAAGGGTAAAAAAGGCGAACGACATTTCGCTAAGGTTCTTCGTACTTTTAATATATATATATATATATATATATATATATATATATATATATATATATATATATATATGTATGTATAAATAATTAATTCATTTCACTTTATTTTTATACTTAATTAGAACAATAAGACGTGATTTAGTATAAATACGGGATGCAAATTGTATTTAATTCCTGGTTGAATTGCCATTTGCCACTGCCAATGCTACAATGAGTCAAAAGGTGGTTGGATATTTTCTTTATTCATTTGTGAAAAATATCCGAACCCAATATATCATATTTTGTGGACACGCTTTCTTCGTTAACCCAAAACTTGCACGTGCGTAGCTAAACCACACGTGTAAAACATATTTTATGGAAATATTTAATTAAGGGAAAAAGATTAAATACGTTACTAAAAATAACAATAAAGAATAAAGAATTAACATTAATAATAAATGAAAAGTACAAGTATAACCTACTCTACTTCTTCCCTTTCTTCTTCCTAGTGCGCAACTCAGATCGCAAAGGGGCTGAAGGTTTCTAATTCTCTGAGACCTTCTACTTTTTATCTTTAATTATTTAATATGTGTGCGCGCGCTCGTGCAGATGACAAAATTTTATGTTTTTTTATTGTGAATTTTATTCAGTTAATGTTGTGTGTGTTTATGTAGGAAATTTGAGGAAGGAGATCTGATGTACTTGCTTGTGGATCTTAATTATTCGGGAGATCATGATCGCCGTAGAGCATAAAGGTATGACTTTTTATTTTATTTTTATTTTTTAATATGGGTATTTAATGCTGTTATGTTTTATGTGTGTGGAATTTGCCATGGTGGGATGTCGACTTTTCAGAAATTATGGGGTTGAACTGAAGGATAGGAATTGTGGGTTTCATGTGTATTTTTTGAATGCAATGAATAAGCATTTGATTCACTGTGGTCTTTGGTTTTGAATGGATGTGAAAGAGTAAGTTTTTGATCATGTAGTGCTATTGGTGTTTTTTTTCTTACTTTTTATGAAGATAATACATGCAATGCTATTGTTGGGGAAAGACTAGGAAGACTTTAAGGTTGAATAATTGGTTACCAAGTTTTTTTTTTGTGACAACGGTGGTCGGGGACAGCGTCCTTTCTAGTTTATGCGCATATTGACTATTACACCGAGTACCTGCTACCTCCCACCGACTCAGGCAGATGAGAATAAATCACCTAGTTTTTTGCTGTCTCTGTTGAGGTTTGAACCCTAGTCCCCCAAATTTACACTCACTTTATTGACTCCCTATGCCAATACCTTGGATAAACATAATTTCTGGGGTAGGGGGTGTGGGGGTGGGGTGGGGGGAATAATTTTGTCTTTAGGTTATGGATATTTTGCTTCCCCTTTTTTTCAATGGGAGTTTATGTTGGAACTTAGAACTGTAAGTTTTAGTGCTATTTGACTTTTTAAAGTTTAAATGGACATACATAATGTTCTTCCAAACCTATCAAAGAACAATGGTTCTTTCATTTTGGAGATACTATTTTGTTGAGAGAAGTTGTTATTTGGCTAGTTCATTCCATTGTCAATTTTTGGAGTAAATGTAATATTGCACTAAATCCACAACCGGGATGGGAAAAAGCAACTACACCTCAATCCAGAATAAATTGTGGTTTGTTATATGAATCTTCATCGACTATATTGTTCCAGTTAAGCTCATTTTAGACAAATATTATGTAAATTAAAAATAAAAAGTACTACACGTTCTACTGGCATATAAATCTCTCACATGACTAAAAGACTCCTAGAAAACATTGGATTAAAGTAAATGTATTACTATAACTAAAATATATTCCCAACTAATTGGTATCGCCTATATAGATTCTTTTCTTCCATTATGTCCTATTTTCCGCTAGATTTGCATGGATTCTCTAGAGATTGTAGGTCTTTCGATATAACTTATGTGATTTTAGGTCTACCTCATCCCCGTCAATACCTTTGCTTTCACACTCATAGACTGGTGCATCCGAAAGTCGATACAAGACACGACCAAACCATCTCAAATAACCTTCTCTTATTTATTCTCGAAGTGTGCTACTTGCACCTTCTGGTGAGCATGACCATTTTTAATCTTGTCTAATCTTGTATGACCACATCTTTCCTATCATCTGGATCTCCGTGACATTCATCTTGTGGATATTGTTTGCATTTAGGCACCACAATCCTATCTAATCTCATCTCAACTTCAATCGTGCATATATTTAGTCTTAAGCTGCTTATCCTAAACTCTTAGCCTCAGGAGGATCCTTGCTGTTTTCCTATCTTTTGAGCTGTGATTCTTGGTTGAAAAGGTGATTTGCTGGGATTTAAATCTTACCTTATAAAAAAAGATGATTTACTGGGATGAACTGGTGAAGAGTTTAGTAATGTGATTTAATGGCAATTTAGAACTAATGTGTTAGTGCACTTTTGGGACCTAAAGTTCACCGTTACGTGAAAATAAAAAGCTCTAGCAAGTTCCTCCCCCACCCCCACCCCCAAAGAAAAGGAAGAAGCCACTGACCCCCACTATATTGGCAACTGGTAAGCGTGTCTGTTATTTTTCAAACAAACCCTTGAACAGAGGTTTCCAGATGTAAAATTTTCATTTTCTGAAATACCTCCTTTTACTGGAAATCTGCTAGTAACATTCTATCTGGGCTTGCTGTAAGTAATTAGCTGGAAGTGATCCCTTTTCTTTTCATAAATTTTCTAGTACTAAATGCTAACTCTTACTTGTGTTTCCAATAATACACCATCTAACCACCTGTCTTCTCACAGAAAAAGGAACCAGTGAATAGGCTTATTTTTCGTAAGTAGGACCACCGAATAAAGCTATACCTTTTGGAAAATATGAACTTATAAAATTTGCCTCCCAAGGGACTTCTTGATGCCACACAAGCTTCTCTTTTGGGGTAGTTGATAGTGATTGATGATCTACATGTTTTATTGGGTGTGAGGAATAAACTCGCGATCATTTCTGCAATCTTAACACTTGATGTCCACTCCTTCTACTCCATGACTAGTTGAGTTGTACCACCTGCCCTCAGAGTAAAGTCAGTGTACCAGTATCACATTCTGATTTATGTGTGGGAGCAAAACTAAGCTTGAGACTTGAGTAACCACAAATGCTATAGTTACTCCCCTTTTAGTTTTTAATTTATGGAACTAGTTGTATTTTCCCTCTCCTATGTTCTCTGCATGAAGCAAAACTCCATTGTTGAAGGAAAATGCTTATTTGAGAGGTGAGCAGAGTGTCCTTTTGCATACAGCAGAGTGTCTCCTCTTAACAGCCAGAGATCTTACCTTAATAAAAAAAATTCAAAACAAAAGCCAGAGATTCTGAACTGTAAAAGCTTGGATGGAGCTTTGCCATTCTAGTCCATGAAGTCTGTTCAAAATAAGCATCAAAGAATTCCCATGGTTCTCATGTACTTAAGTTATAGACTAGTAACTAGTTCATTTGAGAAGTAGTTTGATTGCCTGTAGTTAGGGCTGGTACCTTAAGGAGAAAAGCTGCAGATCTGCATTAACATTTAACTAGAACTTTGGCACGGCCTCTTAGTCATCTGAACAGACAAGCTGCAATGAGATTTAAGTTTTTAGCAGTGTTATCAAAGGCGAAAAGCGCAAAAAAGCTCTAAGGTCCATTGGGGTTTTAAGCTCAAAGCGCAAATAAAGCGTGGGCTTTAATGAAAAAAAGCGCAACGGAAGAAAAAGTAAAAAATATGCATGTAGTCCAAGACTAATCATTATAAGCATGAATAACAAATATATGAACAAAGAAATTGAAAAAAAATTCACAATAAAGTGAAATATCAATTGTTTAAGGACGCATGTTCAGGATTACACTCATTGGCAAGGAAAAGTATGACTTAGAGCTTTGATGCGACACTAAAGCGCCCACAAAGCAAGGCGAAGCGGTCAACGTATTTTGAGCCTCGCTTCAGGGCTTAAGCGCGCCTGTGACAACACTGGTTTTTAGTCCTTTGTTATAAGTCAGTATGCTGTGTTTATTTTAAAATCTTCTTTTGGGTTTGTTTGATTTTGTGGCAATTATGTACTTTGGGATCTTAATTTACTCATGTTTGTGAAACACTTTCATTAGTACCTATGTGATGTATTTGTTATTTATCCTTGGACTGCAGATACTATGCATACGAACTGTGAGGCATCCGTAAGATGCCTCCAGAATGCAGGCTATCCCCATAATCTGCATTACAGTAGGACTGCTGTCAATGTCTTACCAGAGCCTAGTGATGGCGCCTATATTCATCCAGGTGGGGATAGCTTGGACGGCACATTGAGTGGTGAACCTATTGACTCTTCAAAAGAATCCCCAAACCACACTGTTTATCAGCATGGCTTTGGTTTATGGTCAGCCTTTTATCCTAATTCAAATATGCATCTGCGCTCCGTGAATGCTATTGAAAGCCAGCTCTTTCCATATCCAGTGGATAACCACTACCATTATAGCCTATTAAACATGTTCCCTCAAAATTATCAGTATGATTATCGGTTCCAAGATTTTCAGTATTTTGTTGTTATTGACTTTGAGGCAACATGTGATAAGGAAAAGAATCCTCACCCTCAGGAGATAATAGAGTTTCCATCAGTAATAGTGAGTAGCACGACTGGCCAGCTGGAGGCTTGTTTTCAAACTTATGTGAGGCCAACGTGCAATCAACTATTGAGTGATTTCTGCAAAGATCTGACTGGTATCCAGCAAATTCAGGTTGGTTGCAACTTTTGATTTGCTACCTATTATAAGATTTCGTCTGAGATGGATGAGAGTTTTAACTAAATAATGGAAGAACCTTGGATAAGCATATTTTTAAACATGTAGCTTACTATCCTTCCATATTATGAAGATTGACTTAATTTGATGGGTTGAAGTTGGAAACTATCTGCTAGTAGTTATGTTATTCATTTGCTCATTGATTGCTTTTCTAACTTTATTAGTGTAAAAAAAATTATAAATAACTAGAGCAACAACAAAGAAAATTAAGATTTTTACAGAGCTTGTGGAGGTACTTTCACTCTTGTGCGGGAATGTGTGTTGCAGCTTGCAAGGTTAAATGAGCAATCATGAAATGGAGTAGTTGTAGTAGAATTCTATCATTTGTTATGTCGGAAATTTGAAATGGCCAACATGTGGTTTGAGATATATCCTCCATATGGCTATTAGATATTTGAGAAGTAAATGATAGATTTTGGTATATTGTTTCGGTTATGTGGTGCAAATGATTGAACTTCAAATTTATGATATCAACTTCACCCCCCTGTGATGTGTAGTATCTCATTGGTTTTAGACAATATAGAAGGGTTTGTCTCTTAATACACCCTTTACTACCTCTATGTGCTTGTGATTACCAATTTTATTGACCACCATTGAAGAGATTAATCTAACTAGGTCTAAAAACATGAGTTTGTAAGATGAGGTGGATACGTCCAAACTCCTTAGAGAACACTAGTCTTTCTTGAATATAAGGTGATTAAGTTTCGTCCATTGCTAGGCATGTTTTGTTCCAATCTGACTTAAGTATTTCGATCTAGTTTTTGGACACATTTCACTCTCAAGCAGGTATGATCCTTATTTTCATTAATAGAATTTTTTCAAAGGAAGTCGTGAGAGAACCCTTTTCTGTCATAGAATTGAGTTTTCTAAAAGGAATGTCTTACTGAGGTTTGAACAATGGTGCTCATGGATTTGTCCTGAAGTTGACGGCACTAAACAATAAATATCTGGCAAAATCATTGATTGCTGTGAGAAGGCACGAGAGAAAATATGTTATTGATATTTTGATGAACAATACAATACAAGAGGTCCTTATTTATAGCTATACTATACAAGGACATACTATTCCTCTACCAATGTGGGACAATACTACACTATATACATGCTGTAAACTAACACTCCCCCTCAAGCCGGTGCATACAAATCATATGTACCGAGCTTGTTACATATATAACCAATACGAGGACCAGTGAGAGACTTGGTGAAAATATCTGCAAGCTGATCATTCGACCTCACAAACTTTGTAGCAATCTCTCCTGAAAGTATCTTTTCTCTGACGAAGTGACAATCAATCTCAATGTGTTTAGTTCTCTCATGGAACACCGGATTTGATGCAATATGAAGGGCAACTTGATTATCGCACACAAGTTCCATCCGATTGATTTCACCAAATTTCAACTCTTTGAGCAATTATTTGGTCCAGACTAGCTTACATGTTGCCATAGCCATTGCTCGATATTCTGCTTCTGCACTAGACCGAGCAACTACATTCTGTTTCTTGCTCTTCCAGGACACCAAATTTCCTCCTACTAAAATACAATATCCAGACGTAGAACGTCTATCAGAAGGTGATCCTGCCCAATTAGCATCCGAGTATCCAATGATCTGCTCATGACCTCGATCCTCAAAGAGTAACCCTTTGCTTAGAGCCGATTTATATATCGAATAATGCAGACAACTGCATCCCAATGACTATCACAGGGAGAATTCATAAACTGACTTACAACACTCACATGATAAGAAATGTCGGGTCCAGTCACTGTGAGATAATTTAATTTTCCAACCAGCCGCCTATAGCTTGCAGGATCGCTAAGCGGCTCCCCCTGTCCTGGCATAAGTTTAGAATTCGGATCCATCGGAGTGTCAACAGGTCTGCAACCTATCATCCCCGTCTCCTCAAGAATGTCTAAAGCATATTTTCTTTGAGAAATAACAATACCTGAGCTAGACTGGGCAACCTCAATACCTAGAAAGTACTTTCAATCTGCCTAGATCCTTAGTTTGGAAGTGCTGGAAGAGATGCTGCTTCAGATTGGTAATACCATCCCGATCATTGCCAGTAATAACAATATCATCAACATAGACTACCAGATAAATACAGAGACTTGAAGCAGAGTGCCGATAAAACACAGAGTGATCATCTTCACTACGATTCATGCCAAACTCCTGGATAACCATGCTGAACTTACCAAACCAGGCTCGAGGAGACTGCTTTAGACCATAAAGTGACCGACGCGAGCGACATACAAGGCCACGAGACTCCCCCTGAGCAACAAAACCAGGAGGTTGCTCCATATAAACCTCATCCTCAAGATCACCGTGAAGAAAGGCATTTTTAATGTCCAGCTGATAGAGGGGCCAATGACGAACCGCAACCATGGATAGAAATAGGTGGATTGAAGCCACTTTAGCCACGGGAGAGAAGGTATCACTGTAATCGAGCCCAAATATCTGAGTATATCATTTGGTAACAAGACGGGCCTTAAGTCGATCAATCTGTCCATCGGGACCAACTTTGACTGCATAAACCCAACAACAACCAACAGTAGATTGACCTGAGGGAAGAGGAACAAGCTCTCAAGTACCACTTGTATGTAAAACAGACATCTCGTCACTCATAGCCTGTCGCCATCCTGGATGAGACAACGCTTCACCTGTAGACTTAGGGATGGAAACCGAGGACAAAGAAGATATAAAAACATAATGGGGAGATGACAGACGATGATAGCTCAAACAGACATAATGAGGATTAGGGTTAAGTGTGGTCCGCATACCTTTTCGAAGTGCAATCGGTGTACTAGGAGCAGGGTCCGCAGCAGGAGCAGGGTCAGGTGCAGGACGAGAACCAGTTGGGCCTGATGGAGGACGCAAACGACGATGATAAGTCAAGAGTGGTGTTTCTGTGGCTGGGGAATTAGGGGGAACAACACTAGATTTCTCAACGGTTGGTATGGATGAAACCTCTGTGGTCGAAGGTGGAGGAGCTATAGTAAACTCCTCAAAGGTCGGTATAGGTAAGACCTCAGATATATCATGGTGGTCAGCAGAAGTAAAGAAAGGTTTACTCAAAAAATGTGACGTCAGCTGACATAAGGTACCTACGAAGATCTGGAGAATAACAACGATATCCCTTCTGAACACGAGAAGACACACTTGAGAGCACGAGGAGCTAACTTATCTTTCCCAGGGGCTAGGGCTAAGTTATGAACAAAACACGTGCTCCCAAAAACACGAGGTGGAAGAGAGTATAAGGGTGATTGGGGAAACAATACTGAATGCGGAATCTGATTCTTGATGGGAGATGAAGGCATCCGATTAATCAAATAACAAGCTGTGAGAACTGCATCGCCCCAAAAACGCAACGGAACACGAGATTCAATTAGAAGTGTGCGAGCAGTCTCAATAAGGTGCCTATTCTTTCTCTCAGCAACCCCATTTTGCTGAGGGGTATAAGGACAAGTTGTCTGATGAATAATTCCTTCAGAAGTCATAAACTGCTGAAATTGAGAATGATAAATATTCTAAGGCATTATCACTGCGAAAAATGCGAATAGAAACATCAAATTGGTTTTTGATTTCAGCACAGAAACTATGAAATATAGAAAATAACTCAGAACGATCTTTCATTAAGAAAAGCCAAGTACATCTTGAATAATCATCAATGAAACTAACAAAATAACGAACTGACTCTACTAGGACCCCATATATCAGAATGAACTAAGGAGAAGACAGACTCTGCATGACTCTCAACACTACGCGAAAAGGAGGCTCGGGTATGTTTCCCAAGTTGACACGACTCACAATCTAATGTAGACAAACTAGATAAACTAGGCACCATCTTTTGAAGTTTGGATAAACTCGGATGTCCTAAACGTATGTGGAAGGACTGATTATTCAATATTTGACAAAAGTGATATATTACCAGAGATGTGATCAGAAGCGCCTGAGTCCATGACCCATGGGCCAAGAGTGCTAGACTGGGAAACACAAGCAAAAGAATTACCAGTAACAGAAGTATCAGTCTGAGCAACTGAGGCTACTTGTGGAGATGTCTGCTTACTTGCTCGATACTGAAGGAGCTCATTATATTCTTCTTTAGATAAAGAAAATCCCTGGTTACCTGGAGTCTCGGTCTGAGCAATGTAAGCATTTTTGGGTGGACGACCATGTAAGGAATAACACATTTCACGTGTGTCCAAGTTTGTGACAATAAGAACACTTGGGTCTAGATCTTTCAAAACGACCTCCTCTTCGTCTATGCTCCATAGTTTGAGATGCCCGAACATCCATTGTCTGGGATGCAAGAACAGAGGAATCCAGTATCTGTGATGAGATCACTGGTGGACTTGGTGCAGCAGCAAGGCAGAGTAATCGAGAGAATAATTCATCAACTGTCGGGACAGTCGGACTCGCCAAAATCTGGTCGCGTACTGAATCAAGATCATTAGGAAGTCCAGCGAGGGTAAGAATGAGAAACATCTTCTGTCGCTGCTCTTGTTGTTTTTCCACACTAGCAGAAACTGACATCAACTTCTCAAATTCCTCCATGACTGCCTGTACTTGACCCAAGTAAGTAGACATATCCAATTCCTGCTTCTTTAAGTTTGTCATCCGCGATATCACATCATAGAAGCGAGATATGTCATTAGTGTATAAGGTGCGTGCCTTTGCCCAAACCAAATAACATGTCTGGAATGGACGAAACAAGGGTATCAACTTGGAATCAATAGATCGCCACAAGATGCTACATAACTGAGCATCGATTTTTGCCCAAAGTGCTATTGCCTTTTCATCTCCATCGCTAGACTGTTTGATTAGATGATCTTGAACACCTCGACCTCTACACCACAACTCGACATATGAAGCCCAAGCTAAGTAGTTTGAACCTCCCATTAAAGGTTCTGAGGTAATAATAGCACTAGAGCTTCCAGAACTCATGTTTCTAGACCCAAAAGAATCAAATCCCAAAGACATTGTTGCAAATTATTACCAAATAAGAGAAAGAATCAACTGTAATCCACTGAAACAGAGTACGGAAGCACAGAAATAGAATACTGAAATACTGTAGCTGCCGGAATCTACTGTAGCTGTCGGAAAAAACTCAGTTGTCGGAATGAAATGAAAACAGTAGGGGTATGATCGGAATTACCAGGCGACCCAACTGTTCTGAAAGAAGATTTTCAAAAAATGGCCGGAGCGCGTGAGCTCACGCGCGAGCTTCTGGTGGCGCGTGGAGGCGCGTGAGGAGGCTGCTGCCAGAGCTTTTCACTGGGGTTTGGTCGCCGGACAGTGATGACTCTTGTGGTAGTGTTAGATTTTGCACAACACTGACAGAAATGAAGCAGATAGAAAACAGCCTTAAAAAAGTACTGATTTCTCTTTCCCGGAATCGCTGGAATTTATGCACAGCGATAAGTCTCTCACAATTGCTCTGATACCATGTGAGAAGGCACGGGAGAAAATATGTTATTGATATTTTGATGAACAATACAATACAAGAGGTACTTATTTATAGCTATACTATACAAGGACATACTACTCCTCTACCAATGTGGGACAATACTACACTATATACATGCTGTAAACTAACAATTGCTAAGAAAACATTCTGCAATATATTAATATTAGAAACAGGAATAAAAAATTAATATAAGAAAACTTGTTACTAAATCTCCTTGGTAAAAAAAAACTAGTTACTGAATGTGAACAAGAAATTTTGAACTGCATTTTTGCATCTGCATCAGAAACTTGATATGTATGGCGTTTTAACTCCAATGACATGGTTTTCACTTCATATAATTTACTAAATTCCAGTATGTTTTAAACTTCCTATATATATATATTGCATTATATATTTCTCATATTTTTCTTCATTTGTGCCTTTCTTTGCTTAAAGCATTCACTTGAATTGCTTAAGGAATAACGCAGTTTTTAAGGACAGGCTTGGAGTTTAGAGTATCTTTTCTATTGAAACTTATTGTGCTGCACCTTCTTTCTCGAGTAGGTTTGACCTGTTTTGTGAATATTGCCCAGTCTATTGCTACTTTCTGTGGGTTTAATGTTGTAACAGCTGAGTCATGCAAGTTGGATTTTTTTTCCTTTGACAGGTTGACAGAGGAGTTACTCTAAGTGAAGCTCTCCTTAGGCATGACAAGTGGCTTGAGAAGAAAGGGATAAAGAATACCAACTTTGCTGTTGTGACATGGTCCAGTTGGGATTGCCGTGTGATGTTGGAATCAGAATGCCGATACAAGAAGATAAGGAAGCCTCCTTATTTCAACCGGTAGGTTTATATTCTTATTTTTATCTGTGTTCTAAAATGGAGCACTTTTTCTTTGGGTTAACATAAAAAACGTATTCCAGATGGATCAACTTGAAGGTTCCTTTCAAAGAGGTTTTTGGAGGTGCAAGGTGCAATTTGAAAGAGGCGGTCCAAATGGCTGGCCTAGCATGGCAGGGCCGTGCACACTGTGGTCTTGATGATGCCAAAAATACAGCCCGCTTGCTTGCTTTGCTCATGCACAGGGGTTTCAGATTCTCTATCACTGATTCTCTGATGTATCATTTTAGTAATGAACCCTCTACATGGAAGCTACCCCCAGATCACCCATCGTTTCCCTCTTATCAACCTCAAAAGACGAGGGACATGCCTCCAGGATTGCAAAATCATCAGCCTTACTGTTTCTGTGGAGTAAGAAGCAGCAAAGGGATGTTCCGGAAACCAGGTCCAAAGCAAGGAAGCTTATTCTTCGGGTGTGGGAATTGGACTGCTGCTAGAGGTGCCTGTTGCCAGTATTTCGAGTGGGCCTTGTCCTGAAGGACCAGAAAAAATGACATAACATTATTCAGCCGAATCATCATCATCTCTCTCTTTCTCGCTTCTTTCTCTCTATGTAAAAAGTGAAACGAAAAGACTTGGTTGATGACTGTTTGAGGAAGTGAGTCTACACTTCTCTTGTGGAGATCTTCACTTCCTACCAAAGTAAATATGGATAGTTGAATCAAACCCTTTGGTTTCCAGTTAATGTTTATGAGCGGTAAACTTAGGAAATGAAAGATGGAATGATCCAACCATTTTAAACTGACTTGTTAACAGTGATTGAACTCTATGGAGATGAGTAATGGTGTAGTTAGAAGCATGCATTGACATGCCCAGACATGCTTTATTGTGTTAAAAATAACGTGTGAGCATTTGCTATTCAATGGGAATGATAGCAGAGTTGCTTGCTCATAATTTCTCCTTATCCCCCTCCCCTCACCCTTTATTTCTTTTCTAAATTTGACTATTACATTGGATCTGGAGCTGGAAGTGTTGTGCCTTAGTGGACCTCAAATTATTCAAGATTGAATTTTGTAGTAATTTCCAGTTGTCTTTTCAAATAGCTTATCTTGAAAATGAAGGGCGTTACAGGAAGAGTCTCATAGGCACATTTTTGGTAGATATTTAGTGTCAATAGGAACAAGCCTTAGTATAAGTGTCTGAGCGAAAAAGTTGACCAAGTTGAAGCTGCCGCATGTGTAGACTTCTTTCATCAGTTCCATGTCTTTAATGTAAATTTGCTTAGCCTTTTCTCGAGTAGAGTAATCATTTGAGGAATATTTTCATTCTCCGTAAAGTTTCAGCAAGTTTGAAGTTCTTTAGTTCGTTCAGTCTTTGACAAACTTATATAACTTACATTTGGTTATCATTGTTATATGCAAGCCTTCAAGATTTTATCAACTCTTTTTATACTTTTATATGTTGTAATTTATTTTCTTCCACCAAAGTAGCTATTGACCCCGTGCACACTTGCTTACTTCTCGTCTATCACTATATTACAAAAAAAATGGTACATTTACCAAATACCAGCTGGATGGTGGTCGTTGCATCTTTCAAAAGCCTTTTTATTTTTTATTTTTCGAGCTTTTAGTTCTGAGAATTCATAATGCACACGAATTAAAAACATTTCTCAACCATGACAAATAGCAAGTGAATGCTTTGACATCCTTTTTTCCACCTTAATTGCCCAGCAAAACAGGGAAACGAGGGATCGAGTAAGAACTGCAGAGGATAGAGGCTTCAATATCCAAAGATTGTTACAAGAACAACAAAAAGTAAACAATTTTCACTTAATAGTCCTAAAATGTCATCGAATATAATTAGAGTCCCAGTAGCAAAAATAACACAAATTTTGGGCATCTGAGAAATTTTGAAACTGCACCTCAAATGTAAAACGGCTTTGTACTCGATACTTCCCCGTGGTGTTAAAAGTTTTAAGGTCTTATTATGAAAATAAGCAAACAAAGGTCATAATCACATCTTTTGAAGTAATCTAGTGTAGGAAATTCAATAAATTAGCTACTAAATAAACAAACCATGCACTTTGCTTTTATCAAAAGTCTTAGTTTAACAGCAAAATTGTAATTCCAAAAACTTTGTAATACATAAAGTCTGGAGGGCAAAATACCACAGCATATAAAGAGTAACTCATCTACCTAGGTAAGACCTAAGAATCAGCAATAGTGACCTCAACCTCAACACCAGGTTCAATGGTGATTGAGGTGATTTGTTTGACAACATCTGCAGAACTGAAAAGGTCAATGACCCGCTTGTGGACACGCAGCTCAAATCTGTCCCATGTATTTGTACCTGTGTAGAGACAAATGAAGTAGAAAATTAAACTTTTTGATGAAAATAATTTTTCCAGAAAATAAACTCCTCGGATATACAGTTTTTTATTGATAGAATCACATATCATCAACATGAAACAAAATTAAAAGAGGCAATACAAGAGGGTCCGACTCCATAGATTACTTAATGTTATCTTCTAAGACCTAGAGAATGAGCATTAAAATAAAGAAACTAGTGGGGCCTGGGGGAATCAAAACCAACCAGCAATCCAAACATCATCACGGTAGGAAGACAACGAAAAAGAGCCTGGAATTTTATTATGAGTAGATGTAATGGAAATGTGGCTTGTCGGTATGGGTTAAGAGAGATTTTTTTTTTTGGGGGGGGGGGGGGGTGTGTGTGTGGCTCAAATGTAGTTAAGGAAAAGGATGTCAAGTGATTGATTGTTTGATCCAAACACTGTTCATGCTTTCAGATTGATTGTTAGATCCAAACACTGTTCATGCTTTCAAACTCTTGCCAGCTGGTGGTTGATTGTCAAGTGATTGATTGTTCGATCCAAACGCTGTTCATGCTTTCAGATTGATTGTTAGATCCAAACGTTGTTCATGCTTTCAAACTCTTACCACCAGTAACGCTGGCGGTAAGCACCCACTCTTATCCAGCAATTAAACTTTCGAAAAAAAGTTCTTTATTAAGGACTTTGGAACACAAGTTTATATTCTTTAAAACCACTTGCTAGAAGATTAAGTCTCAGATATAAGACTACAGAAACTAACCTTCCAAATTACCAATTTAAAATAGTTGAGCCTAAGTTGACAGATGAACAAAATACTCTCTCCTATTGATACAAGAATCTCTGGATTGGATTCAGAATCAAATATCTCCAGTTAAAATTATGTTATTTCAGAGAGGAACAAAAAGGCATAAAAAAGTATGAAATGGTAGTACCTTCACCACAAGGAGACTTTCTAGTGGTAATGTTAAGGACCTTTGTGGGCATCCTCACTGGTCCCTTCACCCTGAGCCTCTTATCCTTGGCACCACGAACCAAATCAGCACACACTACATGTTTTTAAATCATGTCAAAGAATAAGAGTGTATCTCTTAATAATTTATACAAAACCACAACCACAAGTAAACCATATATGAAATTTCAAACCACAACTCTGACTGCAAAAGTCATTCCCAGCTGAAACACGATGCTCCAAAATCTACTTTAACCAAAAGTTACAAGATATAGGGTACATTTCTTAGAGGTAGAGAAACTAAAACTCATTGACTTTAAAAAAATATAAACTAGTTCTACTTTAAGCATTTGAAAGTCCAGACATAAATCAAATCTACACACAAAAATGTATCAAACAAATAACCTTCTACCAGATAGAAACAAAATGCAGCTTTTGACCTGTACCAATAATAATGAAATCAAATAGTAGCCATGGGGATTCATACAACACGGTCACATCACATAACGAGTAAATTCCCAATTAAGTCCTTTCAACAACTTTCAAAAATTAAAACAAATTGCTTTAAAATCTGCTTCTGACTAGCATATGAGCTCAACACCATTAGTTGATTTGTTAGAGAACAATGTTTCTCAAAATAGACACATTGATACAAATTCAATTACTCTATTATACTAATTATAATTGTACTTCCACCATTTTCTCATCAAGTCTAGGCCAAAAACCAAAACCATAAACCCTAAAGAGTTTAACGGAAACTCTTCGCAACTGACTCGTAGGAAAATCACATACTCATGACATTGGAAAAGAACAGATGTAAAAGAAGCATAAAAGGGGAAACCTTTCTCGAGATTCTTAACATTTTTGGAGGAAAGAGTGATCCTAATCTTGTGAATCTGCTCCTGTGGCTCCTCTAGCCCTGGCTTGGTCGGCTTCATTGCTGCATATGCTGCCATCTTTCTGCACACAAAAAGAAATCAATTTCTCTATCATCCATTTCTTAGAGAGAAGACGGGTGCGTGGAGATTACATTACCTGAGAGTGGAGAGAAGAAGCTCAGAATTATGCAACGGAGACTGACTATTGCTGCCGCTTCAACTTCTCTTTCAAAGGCAATAGGAGGCTTTTGCGAGTACTCCGTCTGCTTTATATACCTAAAACCTAGCTAGGGCTTTATTTTCTTCTGTTTGTTAGGGTAACAAACTTGGACTTTGGAATAGAAAATCATAGAATTAGTCCATTATATCTTGGTTAGTTTAAAATAGTCCTTCAAATATCATTTGAGCAATTTTAATCCTTTATGTTTTATGAAAAATGAACACTTTTTATTCCTATATAATATTTAAAATGTACGATGACTTTTTTTTAATTGAATTGAAAAAAATCACTTACGTTGATATGAATGATCAGAAAATACTAACTCATTTGTTTTTCCAAATATATTTGCAATGTGAAAAAAGTCTTTTTAATCTGTTGCAACCTCAACCTTATAGTTTTAAAATAGCTAAAGATAACATGGGGAACTAGAAAAGAGATATATAATGGGGTTTATGAATAGCTTATAGTGGTGCTTGAGAATGTTAAGCGTTGTAACTTTCAATAAGTGTTGGAACACTAAAGTTGAACACTTATTTTGAAGTTTAAGGTATTCGGTGTATTACATATCTTTCCTTATATTACCTGTTCAACCCTTTGCCCGCCTGCATTTTTGGTTTATTTATCAAAATCTAAATTTTGCATTACCTCACACTCCCTAGAAATTGTTCAGTAGAGAGCAATGTGGCGAATTGGATCTGAGCGCGGGATTGGGCAGATTGAGACAATAGTTTTGAGCAGGTAAAATGAAAATTAACAACTTGTATAGTTTTAAGCTCGTCAGAATAAGCTAAATAACATGGGAAAGGATAAATAAAGAAAACTTAAAGGAGGTAGGGTGTAAAAATAGAGTATCGCTAATGCTAAAAGATTGAGAGGACAGTTAGCTTTAAATCTAAAAGGCATTGTTTTTGCGTTGTTTATGAACCGTTCAGTATCAGTTCTTCTTTTCACTTGGAACTGATAAAAAAGTAGGATTAGCCTACAGCATCTAGATCAACATCCGCATCTGTTTCTCCATCAATCATCCCCGTCTCTGCTTCCATCTGCCCTGCTTCTTGAGCAATATCTGTATCAGAGCTTTGTTTCTGGTTATCTTCTGGAGTTGGAGTTTCTTCCTGAGATATGGTAACAGTTGCAATTCTCGTGTCTGTGTCAATTGGAGCAACTGATGCTTCAGGATCAGCTCGCCCCCCTTCATTGTCCATCTCACTTGCGGCTGTCGCGATCTAGCCATAACATTACAAGATTAGACCAAAAGAATTGTTAAGGACAGAAAATGGGAGGACTAATGATCTAGATATATATATTTACTCAAAAAACATGAACTAGAAAATACTCCAAAGTATGAATAATTAAAGCATCAGACAGAAAGAAAATCAGATTTTTTGCAAATGAAGGATAATAACCATTAGTACAGTACATCAAAGAGCAAAACAAATATATTTTAGCATCTATACCTCCAATAATGATATGATAAAACCTATTTGGTTCACCATTCTCCAAGCAGAATCAATATTTTAATTATACGCCAATAACATGAGGTGGTCATTTCCAAATGTGGCATATATGTTTGCTTGGTACCTTGGACATCATGATGTGATATTTCACAAAAGATATAAGCTGCCGTGACGAAGACAGGCCATAATGAACTATAAAAGGTGATTAAAATAATTAGTTTTATAATTGAAGTTATATCACAGAGGACGTGAAAACCGTGGTAATTTCAAAACGCCAAAGAATACTTGATTCTTATGGTAAAGCCAATTGCTATCTTCAAATCAGCAGAGAACTGCAACAAGGATTAAACTTATGGGGAAAAAAAATAGAAACGGGGAACGTAAGTTTAAGTTTCGCTTTCAGGTACCTGATTTTCTTCTGCTTGCTGCGCTGAGATTTTTGTTTCCTCCTTCTTAGCCCGCTTAGTCCTTTCACTTGGCTTAGCTTGATATCTGGCCCGTACGTCATCAGGCAAAAGTTCCAGAGGCACAACCCCCTCAATACCATGCTCTGTAAACTGAAAAAGAAACATGTAACAAATTTCATTGAGAAGTTTAAAGTTTAATGATAAAGACTGGAAATCACACCCATAAGTTAGCTCATACTCTGGAAAATCCCTCCAAATCTTGCCGGGCTGAAAACCGCAAACCTTTCCAACAATAGACCTGGATAGATCCCAGGATACATCGTTACAATCATGCATCCAAGAAAGAGAAGTTATAGAAATATGCATCGTGAGCAGAGCATAAAGATATATGATGATATCAACACACAACAATTTTCTCCGCGAGTTCTCATTTTTACTTTAGAGATAATTATTACATATTGTTACATGTGACATCTTCAATATAGCATGAGAACAAAGAATCCTTAATACACCTGCCTTAGAAAGTGCATTTGACCACCACACTATCCCAACAAATGAACAGAGAGTGAAATACTAAGCATGGTCACAATATGTCAGATAGAACATCTATTTAATCTTTGGCATTGGTTTTCATCCCTGAGGGAAGGACACTAATGATGAGCACATAGCTCGTGTCGAACAGCTTAAGGAATCTTAGCATTCCAATTACTTTCTTTACCCACACAGGAATTATGACCCAAAATCATTCTATGCAATGAGTTTAGATCCATGTGCCACTTAATTACTGATTAGAAACTACAGAAGAAAAAGAGTTGATCATGTGTTGGAATCAAGTGACAACTTGGAATAATTCAAGGGTGTTACGCCAAAACATTTCAAGAAAATGTTTTGTTTAAAAATAGAAGTACACAACTTGTATTCTAATAGAAGATTCTGAACTATCAGCTATCTATACACCGAGACAAACCTTTTCCTAATCTCTCTTTTAACAGCAAATATACCTTTTAATATTTTTAGCTGATACAAGATATTTACTTGGTCCAGCTTTGAGGCTCACACAAGTCTTGTATACATTTTTACTAGGTACAAGTTCTGTATATGTAGAGATAAATATGCACTCATCTATGGCAACACGGTTCTATTATGTTCCAACGTAAATGAGCCTTAGCTACTTATCGTGTGTATATAGCCTTAGTTATGACATGATCAGTTCTGCATTAGAATATGTTATGATACACAAATGAATCTCAATATCACTGATTTTTGGTGTATAACAAACTGCTAGAAATGAATCCAAATATTTCAATGAAATAAACCAGAGTTAGCTAGCATTATGTTTGCTATAATGTCTTCTTAAACATGCCATTGTAAAAATAAAAATAAAAAGTAAAAGGTCACTTAAGCTGTAACCAAGAACATAATGAATGTCATGGTGGTAATAAGACGTGTAGGAAAAAATCAAGCAGAAAAGAAGAAGACACTAACCCGGTTATTTTTGTGATGGTATTCTGCTTCTATTCCAGCAGATTCATCCATCTAGAAGAGAGAAAAATCAAACTAAGAAACTCAGAAAATCAAGGAAATATTACGAAAATACCTGTTCCTATCGCAATGAAAGGAATAACACAAAGTAAAGATTAGAGAATATCTCCTACAAAAGTTGTCTTAGGAGACTTAATGAATGCTTACATCTTCTGCCAGAGGTTTCCAGTAATCTGTGATAGAGGGAGTGCATACACGTTGAGTATCAGTTAAAGCATTCTGGAGAAAGAAGAGTAAGAGAAGATAATTACATTTAGCCATTCAGCATCAAAATAATAAGCTACGCCTTCTTCAGAGTCAGATACCTTGAATAAGACATGTTAGAACTACATATTCATGGTTTTAGTCTTTTGGATGATACAATTTCAAAGCCAAGATTGAGAATCAGATGAAACTAGATTTCTTGCAGAAGAAAATAGTCATACACAGTTCGGCAGCAAGGATAAATAATTTAAAATAGGAGCACGCGACAAATATTTCTTGGTGAAATCATATTATAGATGATCGCTCAATGGCGGGGATGCAAGGTCCAAATGGAACTATGGAATACCAAAGCACCTAAGAAAGAGGGGTCCTTCACGTGGTGCCACATGGATGCTATCTTAAAAGTTAACAATCTTATGAAATGGAGAAGTATGTTACGAATCAGTGTTGTTTGTACAAAGTGCATGGGAAGGATGCGGATCATTTACTAATAGTGCAGTTCGCAACATAGCAAACTGATCTTAGTATGTTCTATTTAGTATAAAGGCTGTGGAAGACAACACCTCTTTATATATTCCAAACAATCTGAAGAGGAAAGAAATAGAACTTCTAAAAACGAGACCAGCACAGAAAGTCGAACGAGATCTTGTTCATTTGTAATTTTGGGGTAAACAGAACATTCTTTCTTGTATATATAGTTGGAATAATATTTCGTATACTTGATATCAGACCTTTTGTACAGCTGACATTGTCTCAATGTGTTGAACAGTGAAATGATTTTCAATTATCAAAAAAGATGAAGGAATATTTTCATTTTATTTAGTTGTTTTACATTTGAAAAGCCAGAAATAAGCATTCATATCTGGAAACACACAACATATCTAACAATTATCTTAAAATGTGTTCAATGTGTATATCATTCATACGGTTCATGATGATTGAGAGGATATTTGGTTTTCACAATTGCATAGTCCATAGAAGACCATCCATTACAGACAAGCCCATTACACATTATTACTCACTGCAACTATTGTCAGAGGTTCAAAATGAATGATCTATGATGAGAATTCATTAACAAAAGAGTTGTAATGATTTCGTTGTGTAATTGTGACAATATCAGCAAGTTCCTCATACACAGCGACTGAAAATTAATGTGATATATATCTTGCTACATGGGACTCATGCAAGTAATAAGTTGATAAAAACAAACCGGATACTGATCTGCCCATTTCCACAATTGAGATAGTTCTTTGTTTCCGAGCCTCCATCGTGGCCGACTGCGAGTAAGGGAAAAAGAAGATGGTTAATTATCACCTAAGTTGTGGGTAAAGGGAATCAAAAACAATAGCAACAGCTTGAGTTCCTGAAAACATGTTCTATTAAGTAAAAAGGATTAGAAGGAACTAATGACTAAACATAACTATTATGCTCCTTGGCTTCTCAAGGCTAGAATACAAAACTTTTTTGTTGTCAATTCATTACATAGGCTGCTGAGGATGGGATAAGCAACTATCCAGCGCAGATGGGTCCACAATGGATTAAGATGAAATAAGTCATAAGGGCACCATTTAGCAGAACATAAGTTTTGTTTCAAAAGGATTGGAGAAAACACAATTCAAATTGTTGAAAGACTTCTGAATGACTTCATCTCCTACAGATATGTGATGTACATAGATAGAAATTTTCAGACAAATTCTTCTGTTACCCAATGCAAAAGTACCAAATATCACAAACCAACTAATTTCACAAGATTGAAACATCTACCAACTGTTCTGTAAATAGTTTAACCTTAAGCAGTGGATTTAAGAACTGACGATTATACCAATCACACAAGGAAATCTGGGAAGACTTTCAGAAGCACAAAATTATGTTGGCTGGCTTTCATTATGGAAAGCTGTGATATGGTTTGCACATGGTCTTTAGTTCACAAAAATTTACTACAAAATCTACAGGCCAAGTAAGGATATTCACCCATGTTATATGTCCAGAACAACAATGGGTCTCATCCACCTTTAAGTCATTCCCCGTAAGGAAGAGAACCATGAAGCATGTGTTCGCTGGTTGAATCCTTTCCAGTTAAATTCACAACTTTGGCTGTACTAAATGCTATGTTACATGGATTTGTTTATGTTACGTACTAAGCATGGTGTGTGGAAGTATTTGGTACAGGTATGTCAAGTTTTTTGCTTAATTTTTAGGATATTTTAAAGAATCTGCACGAAATATACACTCTTATCACACCCCTCCCAAAACAGATATATCAAGGCAAATGAAGGATTCATGTAACATAGACTAAACGTGAAAAGCTTTGAAGAAATCTTTCATGCTCTCTGTTGAGTGGTGTATTAGGCTTTAGCATAATGCTAAATATTCCAGGACAAAAGTATTCATCCAGCGTTAGTTTGGAAGGGAATAGTTCTCATAGCATTGGTATGGTGATCGCAGAAGGATTGAATTCTGGAGTGGAGCTATTGGATCTTCAAAGGGATTGGGATACTCCTTGTTTAAACTTTTCATTACTCATCATTTTCTAATATTGTCACTAGAGGGCACTTAGTCCTCCTATGCATTTTCATTCTTTTTAACAAAACTTTTCAATGCCAGAGAAATGCAAAACTAAGAAAAAACATATGATCTGGATATGTTAACCAATATATTATGCATTGTAAGGATTAAAAGCAACAGCACATGCCAATTTGTAGTTACCGTTTTTTGGTTCCACCTTGAACCGGCTTTTTCTCTACTGGTTGCTTCTCAAATGGAGGGCAGCCATCACGTTTCCACCAAACCTATGGAAAGAGCCATCATTCGTACAGCATAATAAGTCAACCCACAATACAAAGATCTCCTGCATGAAAAAGCGAATAGAGAGAGAAAACTGATGCTCACCCAATTCCTTTCACGCTCCAATATGTGCTCAATGCTACAAAGGAAATCTTTTCCTTTTGGTGGAGTCATTTCAAGAAGCTTCTTTACCCGCTCTTCACTAGTCTTTATTTCCTCCTCCTACAATTTTGAGGAAACAAATTAGCTTGTTGCTCAGGTAAAGCACAAATTCTCCGAGTGCCACAAAAATGATCAACTGTTTTCTGTCTAAGGAACAAATTTAAACGCAGAGCATCTTGACTTGCAAACTAGCAAACACTAACAAAATATCAAACCCTACAGAGGAAACACCATAATCTGCAAGAACTTCATAATGGTAGAAAGAAACAAATGAGAAATATGTGATATATCCCTTTAACCAATTTATTTAGATATTTCATGTCCTCAAATTATTATAAAAATGGGCATTTTCTCCTGACCATAAAATCTATTAATGATGAGAGATGATTATAAGTTCCCTACAAGAATATGCCATGACCACATTTTCATCCTAAAACATGCATCAAAATAAGGTGCATGCTACCAATTTTTTGTTGTTTCCGAGGCAGTGAGACATGTTATTGATAGAGGTCTTGCTAAAGTGGAAAAGTCAAATCATTGAGGTCATGGACTCATAGGTCCTCTTCTCTTGATAATAGGTAAATTTTACTTATACGTATTTTTTATTTTACTTATATTAGATTCTTCATTTATTTATTTTCCTTTTGATAGTTGCCGTTCCTGGGTCAGCTCTTCTCGGGGGACGTATTTGATTCCTCCTTTATGAAAGAGATCCACAGAATAGTAATTCACCTAATGGTGGGTTTATTTTTGCTCATTGTTTCCTTAAAAGTAATTAGAGAAAAGGTAGAAAGATATAGAAGCACGTTTTCCTCCAGGAAAAAAGTAACACCTGCTAATGAGAATGAAGTAATTCATCAAAGGAAATATAGTCCAGATCTGCAACATCAGAAATTACCACAAGAAATACTCTTTGTTATCCACTGCATTATATCTTAAGAACATGGGTTAAAACATCTTAAATTGCGTTGCACCATTCTAGAAAAGAGCAGTCTAAAGATTGTAAAAGAAAATCACTTCTGTTAACAGTTCCAATGTTCCTTCAGAGAACTTCTATTCAGAACATAAATTATACAGAAGCGGCCTCACTTGTTCCCTGGTTTTTTTTTTTTTTTTTGATAAGGTAAATTGTATTAATCAAAAGGGAGAGAACCCCCGTATACACGAAGTATACCAAAAAGTAGAGAATTTACATCATACATGATTCTCTACAAAAGACGCCCAATCTTCTATACAAGTAGGGGCTAAATGAGTGCACCAAAAAGCGATCAAAGATAAAAGACTATTCTTAAGATGTGAAAAAGGAGACTCAATACCCTCAAAAGCTCTCCTATTTCTCTCCCCCAAACTATCCACATGAGAGCTAACGGGGCGAACTTCCACGCCTTTTGCTTTCTTCTTCTACGGAAACCGGCCCAGCTATATAACATTTCCTTTACAGTGCTTGGCATCACCCATTGAACACCAACAAGATTCAGGATTGCCCTCCACAAAGCCGAGGACACAGGGGCAATGCAACAAAAGATGATCAACTTCTTCCCCTGAGCTTTTACACATGTAGCACCAACTAACAAGTGTAATTCCTCTCTTTCGAAGATTTTCAGCAGTCAAGATCACTCCCCTCGCCACTAGCCATGCAAAAAAGCACACCTTCGTGGGCGCCCTAGGAATCCAGATCGAGGAGTGTGGAAAAGTGGCCTCCTCTTTCACCAACATACTCTGGTAAAAGGACTTTACGGTGAACAAACCATCGCCACGCAAACCCCATCTCCAAGAATCACAAGATGGCCGGGGCCTGTCTTGCCCATATAGCAGTGTCAACAAATCTTGGAGCTCCGCAATCTCCCAATCTTGCATGTTCCTTCTAAATGAGAGGCCCCATACCCCTTCATGCTCCTTACGAATCTGTTGGACCATCACTTCCTTCTGGTTTGAAACTTTGAAGACCTGGTGGAAGGAGACTCTCCACACCACCTATGATTTCAAAAGTTGATTCTCCTTCCATCTCCCACCCTGTAAGTGATGTTGCCATTGAATGCTTCCCAATTCTTCATGATGCTCCTCCACATGCCACACCCGAAAGGTGTTGTAATTGCCTTGGTCCTCCAACTCCCTCCCGTGGAATCGTACTTTTCTACTATGACACCCTTTTTTCCCCACCCCTCTAGCCAAGCTCCCTTCCTTCTTGCCACACCCGGAAAGGCCTAAGTAGTTGGGGGTTGTCAACTACAAGTTAGGACAGATTTAGCAATGCTGTATGCAAGGCTTGTTTCAGTGGGTGGTGGGACCAGTGCCCCACCAAGAGGGCTAAGTGCTCCACAAAACAGAGCTAAGTGCGGAAGAGGGCTATTTCGTGGGTGAGTGCCCCATTAAATGGTTAAGTACTTTGACTAAGAAAAGCACTACAATGAAATTGCCCCTTTGTAAGTTGCCCCTTCAAATCTGCCAGTGGCAGCCACTAGTAGTGGGCGTTTAACTTTTTGTAATGACTTGTACCCATGCCTGTGTAGTGCTTGTATCTAATATCATTTCGTGTGGGAAAATGCCTAAGTAGTTGGGGATGTCATCTACAAGTTAGGACAGATTTAGCAATGCTGTATGCAAGGCTTGTTTCAGTGGGTGGTAGGACCAGTGCTCCACCAAAGGGCTAAGTGCTCCATTAAGAGGGGTGAGTGCTCCACAAAACAGAGCCAAGTGCTGAAGAGGGCCATTTCGTGGGTGAGTGCCCCATTAAATGGTTAAGTGCTTATTTAGTGCTTTGACTGAGAAAAGCACTAGAATGGAATTGCCTCTTTGTAAGTTGCCCCTTCAAATCTGCCAGTGGCAGCCCCTATATAGGGGCATTTCGTGTTTAAGGGCATGAAAACTAAGAGTAGTCTTGAGAGAGAGAGTTCAGATGTAATCCTTCCAAATATCAAGACTAAGAGTAGTCTTGAGAGAGAGGGAGTTCAGATGTGATCCTTCCAAAGATCAGAGACTGAGAGTAGTCTTTGAGATCTAAGACTAAGAGTAGTCTTAAAAGAGACTCAAGAGTGAAAAAAAGTGTAAGAGTGCATGTTTAACTTAGGAAAGAGTTCCTAAGTGTGTTTTCAAGACTACTCTTAGATCTAAGTCAGGTTCTCTCTCTAAGACTACTCTTAGCCTTAGGTGTTTTCACTCTTGAAAAAACACTTAAGAACTCTCTTAAACATGCACTCTTACACGTTTTTTCCACTCTTGGGTCTCTCTTAAAACTACTCTTAGTCTTAGATCTCAAAGACTACTCTCAATCTCTGATCTTTGGAAGGATCACATCTGAACTCCCCCCCTCTCTCTCTCTCTCAAGACTACTCTTAGTCTTGATATTTGGAAGAATCACATCTGAACTCCCTCTCTCAAGACTACTCTTAGTCTTTATGCCCTTAAACACGAAATGCCCCTATATATATATATATATATATATATATATATATATATATATATATATAGATATAGATATAGAGGCTGCCACTGGCAGATTTGAAGGAGCAACTTACAAAGGGGCAATTCCATTCTAGTGCTTTTCTCAGTCAAAGCACTAAATAAGCACTTAACCATTTAATGGGGCACTCACCCACGAAATGGCCCTCTTCAGCACTTAGCTCTGTTTTGTGGAGCACTCAACCTTCTTGGTGGAACACTTAGCCCTTTGGTGGAGCACTAGTCCCACCACCCACTGAAACAAGCCTTGCATACAGCATTGCTAAATCTGTCCTAACTTGTAATTGACATTCCACAACTACTTAGGCCTTTTCCCGATATTAGATACAAGCACTACACAGACATGGGTACAAGCACTACACAGACATGGGTACAAGTCATTACAAAAAGGTAAACGCCCACTACTTTAGCATATGCACTGCATGTGCCCTTTTCACTTGGTCAGCTGTTGAACGCACAAGGCTGGCATTGCGCCCAGCCTTGACGCCTTTTGACATTGCTCCGCGCCAATGCCTTGTCCGCAACCTGCTGCCCATGATTTTGCCACACTTACCACCGACCATGTTCTCGAACAAGACCTCGAAATCTGCCCCTGCTCGTCGTGACTCCGTCACGAACCTGCACTGCTTTACTCTGCTCTCAGTTCAGAGTAGCTTTGGTTTAGTTCTGGCGTGGTTTCTGTCCGTCGAAACCTGCCTGTGCGGCAGCCAAGTCCCTCACTTGACTTCAGCCTTCTCACAACACTCGGCCATGACTACAGAAACTTTGGACTTTGAATAATTTCGGACAGCTTCAACGTAGTAAGCCTTTTTGAACTGATAGGCAACGAATTAAAAGTAAGGCAACAGTAAATTAACAAGAACACAAGGCACAATTTACAGGAATCTCTTCCCAACTTTGTATTTAACTCGAGCATACAAAGAAACTCAAACTCAAAGTACAATCGCGTACAAAAAGAAGATCACTCTTAACCCTCAGGTTTTCTCTCTAAGACTACTCTTAGCCTTAGGTGTTTTCACTCTCGAAAACACACTTAGGAACTCTTTCCTAAGTTAAACATGCACTCTTACACGTTTTTCCCACTCTTGGGTCTCTCTTAAGACTACTCTTCGTCTTAGATCTCAAAGACTACTCTCAGTCTTTGATCTTTGAAAGGATCACATCTGAACTCCCTCTCTCCCTCTCAAGATTACTCTTAATCTTGATATTTGGAAGGATCACATCTGAACTCCCTCTCTCAAGACTACTCTTAGTCTTCATGCCCTTAAACACGAAATGCCCCTATATATATATATAGATATAGGGGCTGTCACTGGCAGATTTGAAGGGGCAACTTACAAAGGGGCAATTCCATTCTAGTGCGTTTCTCAATCAAAGCACTAAATAAGCACTTGACCATTTAATGGGGCACTCACCCACGAAATGGCCTTTTTCAGCACTTAGCTCTGTTTTTTGGAGCACTCAGCCCTCTTGGTGGAGCACTGGTCCCACCACCCACTGAAACAAGTCTTGCATACAACATTGCTAAATCTGTCCTAACTTGTAGTTGACATCCCCCAACTACTTAAGCCTTTTCCCGATATTAGATACAAGCACTACACAGACATGGGTACAAGTCATTACAAAAAGGTAAACGCCCACTACTTTGGCAAGTGCATATGCCCTTTTCACTTGGTCAGTTGTTGCACACCCAAGGCTGGCATTGCGCCCAGCCTTGGCGCCTTTTGACATTGCTCCGCACCAATGCCTTGTCCGCAACCTGCTGCCCATGATTTTGCCACACGCCCGACATTCTTGTCGACGCACATTGTCTTAGTCGCGTTTCTGCCTTGTCTTTGTCAACACTTGTCTCACCCGTGCCATTGTTTGTCTTTTCTCTCACATAGCCTTGCCTTAGCTATTGAGACCCCTCGCCATCATTCCGCGCCGTCTTGATTTAGCTTAGCCTGTACTTGGCGCTACCACAATTCGATTCGCCCATACCTTTGTCTTTGGCGCGCATGTCGTACCATGCCGCACCAATTTGCCCACACTGCCTCGTCAAGCCTTTGCCAAGCATGTCTTGCATGTCCCATAACCTTGGCCATCGCCTGCCCATTTCTCTTTTGCCTAGGTGCTAGCTCGCGCACCTTAGATTGGC
The DNA here is from genome assembly GCF_000390325.3 of Nicotiana tomentosiformis. NCBI lineage: Eukaryota > Viridiplantae > Streptophyta > Magnoliopsida > Solanales > Solanaceae > Nicotiana > Nicotiana tomentosiformis. Next base: position 40,475,041 of record NC_090812.1, on the reverse strand, counting down.
AACACTCTTGCTACCCTTGACAACGCTCTCATTGCCAAGTAAATCCCAAAGAGGCGGAGGTCTAACAAACCACCAGCACCTTTTGAAACTCGACGTCCTCGTCGATTAACTCAATTTATGAGTCCTAAGGGGTTGACAATCAACGCCCTTCGGTTTCATCTCTTTGCTCTTGGAAGTTCCAACCTCCTGCTTTCCCTTCCCTTTGTTCTCATTAGCATTGCTCTTTAATTTCGTTAGCCTCTCCCGCAGTTCAACATTACCACCGGCCATGTTCTCGAACAAGACCCCGAAATCTGCCCCTGCTCGTCGTGACTCTGTCACGAACCTGCACTGCTTTACTCTGCTCTCAGTTCAGAGTAGCTCTGGTTTAGCTCTGATACCAGTTGTCACGGGCGTGGTTTCTGTCCGTCGAAACCTGCTTGTGCGGCAGCGAAGTCCCGCACTTGACTTCAGCCTCATAACACTCGGCCATGATTACAGAAACTTTGGACTTTGAATAATTTCGGGGAGCTTCAACGTAGTAAGTCTTTTTGAACTAATAGGCAACGAATTAAAAGTAAGGCAACGGTAAATTAACAAGAACACAAGACACAATTTACAGGAATCTCTTCCCAACTTTGTATTTAACTCGAGCATACAAAGAAACTCAAACTCAAAGTACAATCGCGTACAAAAAGAAGATCACTCTTGACCCTCAGGTTTTCTCTCTAAGACTACTCTTAGCCTTAGGTGTTTTCACTCTCGAAAACACACTTAGGAACTCTTTCCTAAGTTAAACATGCACTCTTACACATTTTTCCCACTCTTGGGTCTCTCTTAAGACTACTCTTAGTCTTAGATCTCAGAGACTAGTCTCAGTCTCTAATCTTTGGAAGGATCACATCTGAACTCCCACTCTCTCTCTCAAGACTATTCTTAATCTTGATATTTGGAAGGATCACATCTGAACTCCCTCTCTCAAGACTACTCTTAGTCTTCATGCCCTTAAACACGAAATGCCCCCATATATATAGATATAGGGGCTGCCACTGGCAGATTTGAAGGGGCAACTTACAAAGGGGCAATTCCATTCTAGTGTTTTTCTAAGTCAAAGCACTAAATAAGCACTTAACCATTTAATGGGGCACTCACCCACGAAATGGCCCTCTTCAGCACTTAGCTCTATTTTGTGGAGCACCCAGCCCTCTTGTTGGAGCACTGGTCCCACCACCCACTGAAACAAGCCTTGCATACAACATTGCTAAATCTGTCCTAACTTGTAGTTGACATCCCCCAACTACTTAGGCTTTCCCACACGAAATGATATTAGATACAAGCACTACACAGGCATGGGTACAAGTCATTACAAAAAGGTAAATGCCATCTACTTTGGCATATGCACTGCATGTGCCCTTTTCACTTGGTCAGTTGTTGCACGCCCAAGGCTGGCATTGCGCCCAGCCTTGGCGCCTTTTGACATTGCTCCGCACCAATGCCTTGTCCGCAACCTGCTGCCCATGATTTTGCTACACACGCCCGACACTCTTGTCGCACGCACATTACCTTAGCCGCATTTCTGCCTTGTCTTTGTCAACACTTGTCTCACTCGTGCCATTGCTTGTCTTTTGCCTCACATAGCCTTGCCTTTAGCTATTGAGACCCCTCTCCATCATTCCGCGTTGTCTTGATTTAGCTTAGCATGTACTTGGTGCTACCACAATCCGAATCGCCCATACTTTTGTCTTTGGCGCGCAAGTCGTACCATGCCGCACCAATTTGCCCACACTGCCTCGTCAAGCCTTTGCCAAGCCTGTCTTGCCTGTCCCAAGACCTTGGCCATCGCTTGCTCATTTCTCTTTTGCCCAAAGAATCATGATCTACCCAGGGTACTCCATTCCCGACATTTTATTGTTTTCAATAAAGAAGTAGTTTAGAATTTTGTTACAATAACTCACGAAATATTCCTAATGTAAACTGGGGCAGAAAATTTCATCCGTTTGTTTGTATTGGAGTCTAAGCAGCTCTTACCTCGAGGCACATGGTTTGATGTCACGACCCAAATCTCACATGTCGTGATGGCGCCTATCACAATACTAGGCAAGCCGACTTTCAGAATAAAACCACACATTTTTAACTTTGGAAAACATAATAAGATAAGTTCAAGAGAAAATCTGATAATTACTTATAAGAAAACACCGCAACTCAATACAAAATTTCCCAAAATTCGGGTGTCCTTGAGTACATGATCATCTATACAATAACACGGTTTGACAACTGAAACAATGTCTAGGAAGGTAGAACAGTATAAACAAAACTAAAATATAAAGGAGGAGAGTCACTGAAGACCGGCACCGCCTCCCATATAAGGTCTCATATGGAGCCATCTGAATGCTCGACTGGTAGCTGTTGTTGTAAGCAAACTTCGCAAGTGGCAAGAACTGATCCTAAGCACCCCAAAATCCATCACACACGCACGAAGCATATCCTCCAATATCTGGATAGTGCGCTCGGACTGTCCGTCCGTCTGAGGGTGAAATGTTGTACTCAACTCCACACGAGTACCCAACTCTCGTTGTACGGCTCTCCAGAACCGTGATGTAAACTGCGTACCCCAGTCAGATATGATAGATACCGGTACGCCATGAAGCCTGACAATCTCGCGAATGTAAACCTGAGCCAGATGGTGTGTGAGAGGAAGAGTCTTGTTATGGCTAGACAAGAGGATACAGACAAATCAACAGATCGTGCAAGATTAACATAGTGAACCCTAACATAGGGAATTCAGTCTCGCAGATATGACATTGTAATCCTTGAAAAATATTCAGATAGGAGTTGTGGTAGTTAAAGGTACCGTATAAGTGTTACAGAAATAAAAGAGAGTGCCACTAGGGAGACAATCAAAAATTTTGTTCAAAAGCAACCCTACGAGCACTGCGGAAGTAAGTAACTAAGGATCATCATAGGTGAGTAAGAACATCAAAAATTCCGTTGGATATACGAGGTAATAAGCTTGCAGCTTTACAAGAGTCGGAGAGCCTCCCCCAATTACTACAACGAAAGACTAGCTGAGAAAATAAGGAAGAAGGCTGCAACACTCTTGCTGCCCTTGACAACGCTCTCATTGCCAAGTAAATCCCAATGAGGCGGAGGGCAATGGCACGGGTAAGACAAGTGTTGACAAAGACAAGGCAGAAACGCGGCTAAGGCAATGTGCGTGCGACAAAAGTGTCGGGCGTGTGTGGCAAAATCATGGGCAGCAGGTTACGGACAAGGCATTGGTGCGGAGCAATGTCAAAAGGCGCCAAGGCTGCGCGCAATGCCAGCCTTGGGCGTGCAACAACTGACCAAGTGAAAAGGGCACATGCAGTGCATATGCCAAAGTAGTGGGCGTTTACTTTTTTGTAATGACTTGTACCCATGTATGTGTAGTGTTTGTATCTAATATCATTTCGTGTGGAAAAAGGCCCAAGTAGTTGGAGGATGTCAACTACAAGTTAAGACAGACTTAGCAATGTTGTATGCAAGGCTTGTTTCAGTGGGTGGTGAGACCAATGCTCCACCAAAGGGCTAAGTGCTCCACCAAGAGGGCCGAATGCTCCACAAAACAGAGCTAAGTGCTGAAGAGGGTCATTTCGTGAGTGAGTGCCCCATTAAATGGTTAAATGCTTATTTAGTGCTTTGACTGAGAAAAACACTAGAATGGAATTGCCCCTTTGTAAGTTGCCCCTTCAAATCTGCCAGTGACATCCCTATATCTATATATATGGGGTCATTTCGTGTTTAAGGGCATGAAGACTAAGAGTAGTCTTGAGAGAGGGAGTTCAGATGTGATCCATCCAAATATCAAGACTAAGAGTAGTCTTGAGAGAGAGAGAGGGAGTTCAGATGTGATCCATCCAAATATCAGAGACTGAGAGTAGTTTTTGAGATCTAAGACTAAGAGTAGTCTTAAGAGAAACCCAAGAGTGGGAAAACGTGTAAGAGTGCATGTTTAACTTAGGAAAGAGTTCCTACGTGTGTTTTCAAGAGTGAAAACACCTAAGGCTAAGAGTAGTCTTAGAGAGAAAACCCGAGGGTCAAGAGTGATCTTCTTTTTGTACGCGGTTGTACTTTGAGTTTGAGTTTCTTTGTATGCTCGAGTTAAATACAAATTTGGGAGGAGATTCCTGTAAATTGTGCCTTGTGAACAGGGAGTGCTCTGATAAACTGGTATCAGAGCTAAACCAGAGCTACTCTGAACTGAGAGTAGAGCAGAGCAGTGCAGGTTCGTGACAGAGTCACGACGAGCAGGGGCAGATTTCAGGGTCTTGTTCCGATGGTTATGTCGAACTGCGGGAGAGGCTAACGAAATTAAAAAGCAATGCTAATGAGAACAAGGGGAAGGGAAAGCAGGAGGCTGGAACTTCCAAGAGCAAAGAGATGAGACCGAGGGGCGTTGATTGTCAACCCCTTAGGACTCATAAATTGAGTAAATCGACGAGGACGTCGAGTTTCAAAGGGTGCGGGTGGTTTGTTAGACCTCTGCCTCTTTGGGATTTACTTGGCAATGAGAGCGTTGTCAAGGGCAGCAAGAGTGTTGCCAAGCTAAGGTGCGCGAGCTAGTACCAAGGCAAAAGAGAAATAGGCAAGCGATGGCAAGACAGGCTTGACGAGGCAGTGTGGGCAAATTGGTGCGGCATGGTACAGCATGCGCGCCAAAGACAAAGGTATGGGCGATTCGAATTGTGGTAGCGCCAAGTACAGGCTAAGCTAAATCAAGACAGCGCGAAATGATGGCGAGGGGTCTCAATAGCTAAGGCAAGGCTATGTGAGGCAAAAGACAAGCAATGGCACGGGTGAGACAAGTGTTGACAAAGACAAGGCAGAAACGCGGCTAAGGTAATGTGCGTGCGACAAGAGTGTCGGGCGTGTGGCAAAATCATGGGCAGCAGGTTGCGGACAAGGCATTGGTGCGGAGCAATGTCAAAAGGCGCCAAGGCTGGGCACAATGCCAGCCTTGGGCGTGCAACAGTTGACCAAATGAAAAGAGCACATGCAATGCATATGCCAAAGTAGTGGGCGTTTACCTTTTTGTAATGACTTGTATCCATGTCTGTGTAGTGTTTGTATCTAATATCATTTCGTGTGGGAAAAGGCCTAAGTAGTTGGAGGATGTCAACTACAAATTAGGACAAATTTAGCAATGTTGTATGCAAGGCTTGTTTCAGTGGGTGGTGGGACCAGTGCTCCACCAAAGGGCTAAGTGCTCCACCAAGAGGGCTGAGTGCTCCACAAAACAGAGCTAAGTGCTTAAGAGGACCACTTCGTGAGTGAGTGCCCCATTAAATAGTTAAGTGCTTATTTAGTGCTTTGACTGAGAAAAGCACTAGAATGGAATTGCCCCTTTGTAAGTTGCCCCTTCAAATCTGCCAGTGGCAGCCCCTATATCTATATATATGGGGGCATTTCGTGTTTAAGGGCATGAAGACTAAGAGTAGTCTTGAGAGAGGGAGTTCAGATGTGATCCTTCCAAATATCAAGACTAAGAGTAGTCTTGAGAGAGAGGGGGGGAGTTCAGATGTGATCCTTCCAAAGATCAGAGACTGATAGTAGTCTTTGATATCTAAGACTAAGAGTAGTCTTAAGAGAGACCCAAGAGTGGGAAAAATGTGTAAGAGTGCATGTTTAACTTAGGAAAGAGTTCCTAAGTGTGTTTTCAAGAGTGAAAACACCTAAGGCTAAGAGTAGTCTTAGAGAGAAAACCTGAGGGTCAAGAGTGATCTTCTTTTTGTACGCGGTTATACTTTGAGTTTGAGTTTCTTTGTATGCTCGAGTTAAATACAAAGTTGGGAAGAGATTCCTGTAAATTGTGCCTTGTGTTCTTGTTAATTTACCGTTGCCTTACTTTTAATTCGTTGCCTATCAGTTCAAAAAGGCTTACTACGTTGAAGCTGCCCGAAATTATTCAAAGTCCAAAGTTCATGTAATTTTGGCCGAGTGTTGTGAGAAGGCTGAAGTCAAGTGCGGGACTTGGCTGCCGCACAGGCAAGTTTCGACAAACAGAAACCACGCCCGTGACTCTGGAAGGAACATATAAATAGTATTCCTCCCGATCAACAGTTTTACTTTCACACCTAAGCAAGGATTGATCACCCTCGTGGAAGAATTTTATATGCATGAGGGTGTGTGCGCTACATATACATATAATCTTACATACACACACACACACACACACACACACACACACACATATATATATATATACACACACACATACATACATTATAGAGAAAGAGGTGGTGGGAATCAAGGGACCACTAATACATTACATTGATACAGCATGAAATGAAATAAACAAAGGCAAGACCAACCATTGCTTCAGAGGGCAATTCCTTCTCACTTTTTCCCGGTGCCTGCATGATTACGAACAAGTAGGAGTTCAGACATTATCTGGTTGAAACTGAAAAAGAGAGCATTTGAAACTATAGTTGGGAAAAAAAGTATTTGCAAGTTGAAGCGGTGGTTGGATATATTTCAATTGGAAAAAAAGTTGGAAGTTTTGTGAGTGAAACCATCATTTCACTTGACATTCCTCAAGAAGCTTTTCACTTCATGTTCCCTATTTCAAGTTGAAGTTGAATTAATGCACAATACTGATGACCAAACTTCAACTTCCAAATAATGAAGTCATTATTTGCAAGTGAAGTTATGGCCAAATGAGTCCGAAATCATAATGATAAGAAACGAGATCAACAGAAAATAAAAAACTGGGACAAACTCATTCTAGTTTAGTTACAGAGCACCTAACCCACTGCTATCTCTCTTTCTCTCAGTTTTCTACCATGTTTTTCCTTCTCCTTCCTCCCCCTCAATTAACTTTACTCCCACATCTTCCCTCGGCAAAGCTCCAGTGCAAACCAGATTTGGCATGTTTTCATTTGCTCTCCTCTCTGATGAACACCAAACCTAAGACATTTAAGTATCATACTGACATTTTATACTAGAGAATCTTCAACTTAATGATTAACAAACAATCATGTGGATTATCGTCATCATGATTGAAATCAAAGATAATCCTGAATTTTGATGTTTTGAATATGTGAATTCAACTAGAAAAGCTTATCCCACTTTCACATAGGAGAGACAAAATAACCTTCCAACTTTAGTTGTAGTTCATTCATTAGTATTTAAGGTCACACTATTACTAAAAGATCCACTCGCACATCGAGCTCAGAGCTAACAAAATGCATATCATTACCTTCAAATAGTCAAACAGAATGAGACTTTGAACCAGAACGTGGCGCCTGAAACTAGGATCTTTCAGCTGAGACAAAAAGAATGATCAGAAATAATATGCCATTGAATTTGCTGCTCCATTTTGCTTTAGAAGAGCTTTCTAAATTGAGAAATGCTCCCATACCTCGAGACCCATAAGTTTACTGCTAGTAAGATATTTTATGTTAAAGGTTGCAGCGTCATCCTCAAGGTTATGAGCATTGCCCTCTTCATCACTTAAAGGCTGAGCCTCAAAAGTATTTAGCACGATCTTCAAGCCCATAAAATCATATAATCACACATTAGATATGGTTAACGAAAAAAAAGCCACAGAAACATCTCAAATAATTAAAACAGAGAAAGAGGTGTACCATCAAACCGGATGTAAATTTATGCCACTTGCCGGGAGCATTAATCAGGGATGGCGGATTGCAGAAGTATTCCTGAGTTAGCAAAGCTAAAAATTACAAAACAAGATAGGAAGATGGGGGAAGCACATGCACAGAGCCTGTCAGAGATACTTCAAACACAGTGATTCATATAGAAATAAAGGTTGTCTGAATTTATCAAGAGATAACACCTTAGAAGATCATAAGGAAATAACTTCAAAATTAAGTTTGGAAGTAGCTCTTTTTTCCCTACCTCCACCCCAACCCCTTTTTTGTGGGGTTTGGGGGGGGGGGGGGGGGGCTTTAATCAAGTTTGACAGAATCAAAGAGCTAGAATATGATCCTATCAAATCAGCATCCTTTATATCTCCCATGTGAGCAGACTGTATAAGCAAATACTACATAAGGAAGGCTTTTATAGCTATATGCTTTGCCAACACAAGCTAACTCCTTACTAAATCAAACTCATGGACACTGATTCTGTGTTTTATTGGGTTTCTGTTTGAGCCCCCCCCCCCCCCCCCCCCGCTCTCTCTCTCTCTTCAAATATATAAATATATAAAATCTCCTCATATTTTCTCTTCAACCTCTCATCCTCGTCATCACTAAGCTTTTCACTTAATATTTCCTTGTGTTCTATGTCTGCCTACAATTCTCTGTCCCAACAGTTTCTCACCAACGGTCTCATCTGACCTTCATCTATCAACATGAACTAGGATTTCAATGTTACGAAGACAACTGATGACTTCATTAATAACGAAGTTGTTGTATTGATGATAGAAGTTAAAACTCATGATTCAGTAGCAAAATCAATGGCAAGATGGGAAGGGCTTCACAGAAATGCCTCATATTTAGAGTTTTTAGTGGTAAATTCTTTAGAAGTTGTATCGGGATCTCTAGCTCCCACTTAGATTGTAAAAGAAGTAATAGTAGGATTTCACCCCCAGTAAAAGAACACTAATGACACTTCTTCAGGAATAACAAGCACGAAAGCAACTGACCATGTTAACAGGAAATGCAGAAATAATACCATAATACTAGATTTTCAGAATGCTTATCAAACAGACTATGTTATTCACAAGCATTCCCTTAAAAGTACAAAAGCCTGATACCGACCTGTAAACTCCAAAGTGTCTTATAGAAGTTGAAATCTATAGAAATACCTGAAACCAGACAAATTGATGCAGTGTTAAGCACAAAATAAAATGCAAACACAAATCAGCAAGAAAGTGATTGATGCATTGTTAAGCACTAAATAAAATGCAAACACAAATCAGCAAGAAAGTGATGGAGAAAATATATCTACCCTCAGGAGCTTGTGTCTCATATTTTGTCTCATTCGATGTATTGAAAACTCCCTTTATATTTACAGCTGTGGGAATTCAAGCAAACAAATTAGCACCAATATACGGGGGGGGGGGGGGGATCTTCTTCTAAGCATATACAGAAAAAGAAAATTAAGTACCTGAACGCTCGGATAAGGGGAAGAAGTGAGCAAGAAACATGATAATGCGCCCACAGAAAACAACATCATTCGCCTGCATTACAAGATGTTTAGAAAGGAAACAAATGGAACATTTTGTTTACTTGGAGTGAAGAGAAAAGGTAAAAATGCCAACAAGCATTAATGAGGTTTTACCGGTCATACAAAAATGGAATGAAATACAACGAAATTTAGATTCAAGTACCGACTCGTGATAGGTAAATTGGCTTAAAGAAAATATTTTAAAACATCAAGGAGAGAAAAGACAATGCAAGCAATGACTTTCAAGACCTTGTACATTGCTTTTTCTTTATTGGCAATCAATGATTAATCAAATGGAGAGAAACTCCACGCTAAGTTGCTCTGTCCCAATTCTAAAGCCTTAATCCCGCCTAAAGTCATGGCCTTACATAGCATTTTACGTAGCCCCCCCCCCCCCCCCCCAAACACAACACACACAATTGTCAGAATGAATAAAAATGGAGATAATGGAGCCACCTTCTCAAACCTCTGCATGTAGGAAAAAATCTTTCGTCCCATTTATAATAACTGAAAACTTCACGGTAGATATGCAGCATTTCATACACCAAATCCACTTTTTCCCAGACCCGATTTCTTTCAACAAATTTAGCCAAGTATGACCAATTAACATAATCATACACTTTCTCTATGTTCAGCTCGCACATTACCCCAACTTCCCCCTGTCTCCTACTATCCAAGCATTCATTTGCAACAAGCACAGTATCAGTAATCTGCCTTCATTTAATAAAACCCATTTCTGTTTCAGCAACCAAATATTTCATCACCTTTTTTTCTCTCTGCCAACAATTTGTGTTAAGACATTATATAATTAACAAAAAATGTGCTCTCCCCAACAGCTTAAGCTTTTCAATGAGATGGCCACACAGTTGTTCTCCAAGTTGCCGGTACTCAAGGGGTTTGGGTGATTGGGTTCAATTCATCCTCATGACTTGGATCAAAACCACTTGGATTCATATTAATAGCACTGGTACAATACGAAGATCCTATTTTAATTCTATATGATATATCTTCATCTATCATGTCATCACCCTGAAAGACTGGGCAAAATAAATAAACATTACAAAACAAACATAAGTATTCATCCCAAAAAGCTTCAGTATATCTCTTCTTCTATAGCTCCACATAACAACCCCCCCCCCCCCCCAATTTTATTTAATATGTGTCACCCAAATGTAATCAAAACAACCCAAGAAACTACAAGTTAGGAGGACTTTCTTGGGGGGGATAAACAAGGTATTCGAATTAGGAGATACTCTAATAATAGCAAATATTTCTTTCATTACTCCATATAATAAATTGAACTAAACTTCTTGATCATTAAGAAATAGGAACAGATATTTGAAATTGGAGCTCGTACATGGAAAAAGAAGAGATATTTGAAATTGGAGCTTGTACTTCCAAGATAGTGCCTTGATCTAATACAGAGGGAAAGATTTAGAAATATACAATAAATGAAACTTTTTACCATGATAAAATGAAATCAATGGACAATGCCATTAGTGGATACCAGGGGCCCTTTCTGTTTCATTGCATTGACAATAAAGTAATGACTTATATTTGCTGCAAATTGATTCATTTTCACAACGTGCACCAGATGAATTAATGTGCAACAGAGACAAAGATATTTCTGATATCTATTATAAGACGAAGCTGAAGGGAAAAGCACTGCGTACCTTTGATAGACGGCGAAGCAACTGATTACACGTCCTTAACATAACAAGCTTCCCTCGTGCAAAGAGTTCTGGCTATATGTCACAAAAATGAACATAAACATTGTGAATGTCAAGAATTTGCCTCACCAAATAAACACATACCATAAATAAAGTCGGAAATGTTCATAGAACTGAAACCAGCAACAATTATGCATACCTTCCCCAATATGTCTTGTTTGCTCTCTATGTAACCAAAGATATCCTCGCAGTTTCTCATTGTTGACATTTCAGTCAAATCTTCTAAAAGTTGAAATATCATGCCACCCTCCACGTGCTCTTTCTCACAAAGATATAGAACAATATCTATCAACAAATCAAACGGAAAGGTTACTAGGAAAGAAAACAAGTGACCTTCCATGATAGCTTCATATAGAAGATTAAGATAACATAAATGCATCTCACCAACTCCTATGTGAATCATCCAGAGCATTCATAGGCTTCCTAGAATCCAATTAAACCTACCATTACGCACCCGCTCATTAGCAATTAAGGCATATTTCAAGGATCTCTCTACCTATACTGCTACACCAGTTGTGATCTAAGCTGAAGTTTTCTATGGAGTTAAACAATAAATGTACATCAATAAGATGAATTATTTTTTTCTAGTACTAGTAGTGCTATTTACAACCACAGAATCTCAAGGATAAATATTTCCTGATAATAACCAAAGGAAAAAACATAGACAACCTTAAGAATTGAAAAACAAATGTATCGCAAGTTTATAAGCTCAATAAAATGAGTCTTCCACAAGGAACTAACAAGATTGGAGGCAGATGAATTTCAACGAGTCAAAGACGCGAGGGGCAAGTGATGGCTATATTTCTAGGAGCGAACTCCGGGAAACTATGAAGCGTTGATGTTCCAAAAACAGAATACCACACTCACTGGTCATTGGTCAAGACTTGTGGAGATGGAGGGCAAGAAGTGATGATGCTTTTCAGTAAAATCATACTACCATAAGCATAATGATGTTGTGTGTTTCTACATCTGGGCTCTTCCAGCACTCGAAAAGCAAGAGTTTCCATGTCTCTCCAACCACCGGGAACTTTAAACAACGGCATAACTTATGATTCCCTAAAAATGAAATACTTCAAATATACCGAGACCAAGAAACAAGCTAATAGGACATATGTTTTCTTTCAGTATAATTGCCAATGCTACCAGACACTCACCAAGAAGGCGGGGAATCTGACCCTGACTTGATTCACCGTCAACAATCGACATCCCATACTCCATGATCTTCTGCCCCGACTGAACTGCAGCAGCCTGTGACAGGATACAATTGTTCACTAATCATAAGACAGACATATTACCCACAAAACTACTCTATAGCATGACCAAAAGTGAAGTTCAAACAAAAACAAGAAAAAAATATTGTTTTAATGAAAAGTGATAAATGGACTTTGGGCCAAACTCAACCCCAAAAGCTAGCTTATGAGATGAGGATTTCCCAACACAATATAAGGAGACCAAGTACCTCAAATCTCACCGATGTGGGACAACTCAACACCCCCCTCACGCCCAGGTCTGCAAACTGGAGCGTGGACAACATAAATGGGGCCCAACATAGGTAACAAAAATTGGGACGGGCCTGGCTTTGATACCATGATAAATGGACCTTGGTTCTGACTCAACTCCAAAAGCTAGCTTACGAGGTCTCAAGGACCTCAAATCCCACCGATGTGGGACAACTCAACAAAAAGGTACAGCAAAATATTCCCCAATGATACAGAGCTCAGGAACAAGAAAGAACCAGCTTCACCCTTTAATGTAATGCAAGTTGGAACTCGAATCAGTCACAACTGGTCCTAGAGGTGAAGCCAGCGAACTTGATCTAGCCCAGATAACAAATTCTAGCAAGGACATGAGCGAAAACGATAAGAAAGGGGGGGGGGGGGGGTTCCTACTAAGAAAAAAATCACATACCACCAGTTCTTGAAGTAGCGACCTGAGAATATTCTCCAGCAGCTGATTCTCGTCTTGGACTAGCTTTATTTGCTTCTGCAGATGACCAGAAAAAAGTCAATACGGTGAAGGATAAGAACTCCATGGCAGTAAGCTCACATCGGTAAGCATATCTCATTCATCATTATTTAACAAGACCTGGATGTATAATTTATCAAATAAGCTACAATTATGTTATGCAAAAATGGACTTCTTTATAAAAAAAATACTACACCTCAAACCAAGAAGAGAGCAAAATCTACAGATGTCACCACCACAAACAAATGGCACAGTCAAACTATATTTGGGAAACACTATCAAGTCTTTGCTACTTGTAACACGGGAAAAAGGTCCATTTTAAAGCAGGGAGCTAGTTCTTACGTTGAAACTTGAACATTCCCTCAAAGCACCCCAAAAGCACAGAAAAGAAGCAAATTATTGTCAGGTAAAGTGAATGGGTTAGATGAATTTTAACCAATATCAACATCTGGTTGACCGGCCACATTCAAGTTATAGGTCTACAGAAACGTAAACAATGTAAAGGACATGCATACACTTACTATATGGGATCCAGTAGATGAATCTTCCTTGATGTGCACGTTGCCATGTATATTTGTTTAATCTGTCTTTTTTCTGTTTTACATTCCTAGAGTAAATGCTAAATTGTCTCTGTTTCTGTTTCCCATCTGATCTACCCCAGCAGTCAAATATAGAACACACATAGATACACCTCCATAACACACTACAAGGTGCATATACACCTGTTTGCATCTACCCACACCTGCGAACAAACACACAGATCTATGGACATTTATATGTTCCCTCCATCCCAATCCGAGCGTCCTATTTAGCTTGGGGAATTAACTAAGCGTTGAAACTGTAATCATTAAATGAATGAGGGTAAAAGATGGAGATAAAGCTACTAGCATTCACCACATTTGAACAATTTTTTATAGTATTAGTGTGACCAAACTACCAAAGTACCTTTTAGACAACTCAATATTGAAAAGAAGTGAGTAGCATAGAGAACACTTCCCCTTTGGAAAAATGTATACAATTTGGGAACAATTACTATGCAAAACAGAAAGCAGGACAATTAATTGAGGGTATACTCGAACTAAACAAACCTGAGGTTTTATTGCTTCTTGAACAGTTCGAAGTGCGAACTCTTCAGGTGGCCCTGGGCGCAGGATAGCCTGCCTAAACAAATCCTGTAAAATATCAAACCAAAACTTTAAGATGTTAATAGATTTTCAATACATAAATAACTGTTTTTGTGTGCTTGTGCGGAAAGTTCCTATGTCTTATCCCCATTTTAAAGACTGCGAAAATGGGTGAAGAACATCGACGGAGAACTAACAGAAGAAAGATAAACCATATAGCTTTACCATATTGAAGATTGAGTGGTTTTTTTTTTTTTTTTTCAAATTTTCTTAGGCGAGAGACGCTATAAAATCATGCCAAAACGATACATCTGTAGTGAGAGAAGGGAAGCAGAGACTGCTGGGGTTTGGGGGGTTTTCTTGAATTTCCTCACGTCGCTATGTTTTTGACTCTTCTGTTCCAGTTTATTATGAATTAAAAAACACAAACTAATGAATAACGATGGAGTGAAATATTATTTGCTATTAATATATTTTTTGGTGTCTCAAAATCATTAAGAAATATATAGTTTTTGTTAATTGTTAAATAGGTACAAGTAAGTTTGGGGAAAATGGGGAATTCCTCGGCCATAAGTTTTTTCTATTTTTTTTAAAAATATTATTTGGCTATATAAGAAGTTGAATTTTCAAGCTTTAAAAAGTGATTTAGACTAGTTTTTCAAGTTTTCTCCTCACGAAACTTCATTTTCTTTTCAACTATAATACATATTCAAACACAATTTCAACTTTCAAAAATCATTTTTCATCTCATATTCAAACACTCATTTTTTTAAGTTTCAATCAACAATAACTTTTAACATGTTAAAGAAATATTAGACAATGACTCTCTCCAAGTTGGTGCTATTTTCTGCTAGCCAAATCCATAGCCGGTGTAATAAAAAAATGCATCCATATAGCCTCCTGAACTCGATGCAAGATTTAATTTTAGCACCTCCATTTTGCATGATAAATATTGACTAGAATGTGTGTATTGAAGTTTTTATTACTATTCAGTATAGAATGTGTGAAATTTTTATGCGTTGATGTGATAAAGTAATGAACCAAATAAAATGAGAGTCCACCTAACCTAAAAAGGAAACTTTTGAGCCCAACAAAAAATTATTATTCTTCTTTAATTGGTCAATTCTAATTACTAGAGGACTTGGTTGGACAAACCTATGGTGTACCGAGTGTTATGCTAATAGCAGTGTCCGGTGCCTAAGTTGGTATAAAATAATTGTTGCGACGCAGGAAAAATCACAATCCAATCGTCAAACCTCAAAATTATTTCTTTGCACATATTCTTAAAAGGGCTAATTTCGTGACATTGTTCTTATTAATTCGGACGATTTCTAAAATTAGTGGATAGCATGTGGTGATTTAAGTTAGTCTTTTGCACCAAATAAGTTAATCTCTATTATAAATTTATACTCAAGTAAGTCTAACACATTTTCTTAATGGTATCATTTCTCTTTTGATATTTGTCAAATTATTAGTCTGTTTGGTCAAGCTTCTCAAGAGATCAAAAGCATTTTTTTTTCCTAACTTGAGTTGTTTGGCCAAGCTTTTTGGGGAAAAAAATACTTTTGGGAAGAAGCAGAAGCAATTTCTGAGAAGTAGAAAAAAATAGTTTCTTCCTAAAAGTAGAATCAGAAGTTGTTTTAAATTTTCTTCTTACCAAAAATTCTCTTAACAAAATATAGTATATACCAAAAAAACCGTTAAACCTAATATTTAGGATATTAATGTATAAATATTTTTTATTATTTTTAGGATAACTTTCTAATATATAGTGACTTTATGGGTGAATGTTTTTATATTTGTTGAATAATTTTTAATATATTTAACTTATATCAAAAGAATTAAGTACTTTTAAAATTTATTTTCATATTTTACTTAAATAAAATAAAAATATTTAATTATTGCATGTAATAATAAATTTTTAAGATTATTTATGTACTTATAATATTAACTATTAAGCAAATCTATTCATGTTCTTATTCGTAATTTGATACTTAAAAGTACTTTCTGAAAAGCTTAGCTAAACACAAATTATTACTCAAAAGTGTTTTTTATAGTGATTAGCCAAACACAAACTATTTATCTACAAAAGTACTTTTGAAAAAAGCACTTATCAAAATAAGTTGATTTCTCCAGCTTGGCCAAACAAGCTATATGTCTCACTTATTTGAAGTATACCTGTTAATCGGGCCGGGCTGACCCGTTTACAACCCGGGTCAGTCCGGTACTGTAGCGTGGGGGAGGGGGGAGGGGACGGTTTGGGCAGGGAGCGGGTTTCAAACGAACAGTTTTTTGATATCGGTGCACCGAAACCCGTTAACCCGTTAACGGGTTTTTAACGGGCTACAGCTCGGTTCAACCCGTTATCCGTTACAATTTTTTGTTCTTTTTTTTTTCTTTTTTTCTGGACCGTTGCCAGCAGCCAAATTCAAATACAACCGTTGGCCAACGGCCCTTTTTTGCAGAAATGGCCATTTCGGCCTACCCTTTAAGAAAAATAGCCCCCACACCCCTAATATTTGATAAATTATAATTTTAACCTTTTAAAAATTATAAATAGCCTCCTTTCTTCTTCATTTTTCCTCACAATTCACTCTCTTACTACTCTATTTCTCTCTCAATTCTCTCTTGATATTATTAATTATTATTCTTAAATTCTCAATTACTTATTATTTCAAGTTTCATTAAATATTTAGTTTAGCCATTACAAAATTATTATTATCAAATATCAAGTATTCAAGTGAAGTGTGGTATCAACTATCAAGTATCGATCTATCAATTGACATGGATGAACTTACAAAAATGATGCAAAGCATGTGATGTACTATTTTTTTTTTTTATAATTGTTGTAAACTTTTAATTTTCAAGTTCAAAAATAACAAAATCAAAAAAAGAACTTGCAACTTAATTTAAAGTATTATATATTATTCAATAAAAATATCAAATGAAAATCTTCGGAGCTTGATCCTTACATATTGCCTATTTGTCTTATTAAATAATTTTTTGTAGCCACTTACTTTCAAATTTCAATTTAAAATTTGTTCAAATTTAAAACTTTAAACTTCAAAGTTTAATTCTAAGCCTTAAAAGTTTGCAAACACTTAAGTATCAATAACATTGAATAAGAAAAATAAAATTTACTTAAAAAAAAAATAAAATTGCACAGCCCGGTCCAGCCCGCTAAGCCCGAACCCGGACGGACAAAAAATATCGAAAAAGTATAGCCCGCTAATAGTCCACTAATTCAGCTCGCTAATAGCCCGGAACGTTAAACGGACGGGCTAATTTTTTTTGTGTACAACCCGTCTCAGCCCGCCCGTTAAACACCCATAATTTGAAGTATCTTAAACTGGTATAAAGGTTCTACAATGTTCCTGTATGAGGATAATATATTTAGGAATGTATTCATACGATACCTATTTTAGTGTGTTGATGAGTTGTTTATACATGATCGTCTTAGATTAAAGTTTCGCACTTGTTAAGTTATAATGAGTTAATGTAGTTGGGGGGGGGGGGGGGGAGGGTCTGGCTCATCGTTTGTCGCTGCCACAATTTTGGTTTTTAACTCTGTTTTAAAAGGCGTTTCTGGGGCGAGGCGTACCAAAAACGCCCCGGGCGATGGTGTGGGGTGAAAGTCTCAAGAAGCGTACGCCCGCAATTTGGGGCGTACGTCCGGGCGTTCGGGACGTATTTTTTTAGTAAGGAGTAAGCCCCAGAGACTTTTTCAAATTAAAATAAAATTTGTTGAATTAGTCCTTCATATAATACCCAAATTCTCAAAAGTGAGTTTGGTAATTACTCAAAAGGTTTAAAAAGGAACTCAAAAGTATTAAATTTAAAAATCTCAAATTTTTATCTTGTCCGCTAGTCTACTAATATCTCTCCCAAAAGCAACGAATATTTAATTTTTTTTACAAATACAAAGAGAACTATATTTTTCTTCATAGCAGCAAATTCAAAGTTCAAATTGCAGGTTAATCATCATTTTTGTTCCTCCATATAGAAAATTTTATTCTTTTAGACTCAAATTACTTGTGCTTGTAAGTAACGTATAATAAATTGTTTTGATTATTTTTTTGTGGGGATGGAGCACACATATATATAGTTTTCTTCAATTTTTATGTAATTTTACCTGTTTATAAATATTAATTGTCATTATATTATTTTATAAAATATTAAAAATTAAATACCTATGGGGCTTACGCCCCGCTGAGGCATATGTAAAACGCCCCGCCTTACGCCCACGCCTACGCTCACGCCCACGCCTTTTAAAACACTGGTTTTTAACAAAAGGTTCGTTAATGTTGACTTCACATTTCATGTTATTAACAACTACTATCATGACGTGTTCTTAAATACTTTAACACGCGAAATGGCCTTACACCATATTATTACTACGAAGTTCAATATACCACATATATGCGCGTATATTTTACTACTATTAATAAGAGAGAATCGAGAGGAGCTTTCGATCAAAGTGAAATGACGGATTAGTTTATTCTTTTAGTTGTCCTAATACAAATTGAGGTATATCCGGTTATATTTTGGATCAGAAGGGATACTTTGGATTCGTGCTTCTGTAGCTGAAAAAGGACAGTTGTTCACTCAAAATTTTACCATGATATGGTCTGTTATTACTTTAGTTGCCATTATACATTTTGGTAATTAAGGCAACTTTGCATGCCCTTAAAAGTGTACAAAATGTCATCCATCACTTTTTGTTTTGCATGTGATGTTAAGTCAAAAAATTACCACGTAGACTGCCAACATGTGCACATATTTTTCCTTTTGGCGATATTGCAACACAGTTATATTTCAACCTCTCATTTTAATTGGAAACACAAAATAATGGAGTAATAATAATAGAGAATATACTAAAATTTGTAAAATAGCATAGTACTGCAGTATTAGGAAAAAGAAAAAAAGAGAACCCAATGACGATATTTCACGTGAAAAAGGAAAATGAAAATAGAATATTAGTAGTAAATTTATGTTTTTTTGTATATATAATAAGAAAAGAGTAATCTGATTAGAAAATAACATGAGTTCAAATTATAAGTGACGATATTACTATTCAAACTATAATAACTTTACTATCTTCATGATTATTTTGAAGGTCAAGTAAACATTTTAAGGTGCAATTGCTCAAATAACTATCTTTAATTCAAGCACTTAATAAGAAAAGTCTCTAAAAAGAAAGAGTAGAGCTGGTATTCTTTTAGAAATATTTGTTTCTATATTTTCAGGTCCGCTTTTAATGTAACACATAATTTTTCTTATGCTAGAAGAGGACATCTCATCTTATTTAAAACTATTAGCAAATGAATTATCAACGGAAAAAGTGCAAACTCTTTAGTTATTCACAAGTTGACGAGGTTTAAATAAATTAGGGTCTTTTTTTGCTCTTACATTAACTCACTAAGAAATTATCAACATGTGTTGCCTATGAATTTTTTTGTGTTAACAACAAGCCTACTTAATATTTTGCTAAAAAAAAATTATTGTAAATTTTAAATAAGAATATGAGGAAAAAACAATAAAAAAAAAAGCAAGCTAATGAAATATTGGAAACCTTTTTATATCTTTTTCGTTGATGTTTAATTCCAACAAAATAAGTTTAAAATCAGATAGTTAACTCTAAAAAATAATATTTTTATTAAATAAAGATGCGTATAAATTTTCTATCTTTAAATATATTATTTAAATTAATATAAAATAATCTTTACGAAATAACTAGAGAGATAAAATTAAGGAAATTATTTTTGTAATTAAGTGTTGGGCACATGCTCATCATTAGGGTTGTGCATAATTTGGTAAATACCGAATTACCGTACCGAAACCGAAAATGTTGGTTTCGCTATTCGATATTTTGGTATTCGGTATGGTATTTGGTTTAAGTTATAAAAAAAAAATTGGTATTTGGTATTTTAAAATAAAATATCGAAATACCGATACCGTACCGAAATATATATTATATTACACAATACACATTTTATTAATTATAACATAAGTATAAGAAATCTAAAATTTTACTTTTCTTTATTCTCTAAGTTCATCAATTAACTCTAAGCAAGTAACAAGATATTTCTCTAAGTTTTCTCTCTCTGGGTTGGTATATGCTAGTTTTGGACAAAACTTTTGTCCACAAACGTTTTTAGTTTTGTACTTTTGAGTACTTTAATTAAGAATATTATCGTTTATGACTCTATGCACTAGTTAATATTCAAACTGAATAAACCAAAGTTACCGAACCGAATAAACCGAAACCGAAAAGAGGAAAACCGAACCATACCGAATTTAATTAGGTGCGGAATTAGTATAGCATTTTACGAAACTGATTACCGAAAATACCGAACCGAAATATCTAAATACCGTACCGTACCAACCGACAAATACCCCTACTCAGCATGGGCCATCTCTCCTCTAGTTTATTATATAGAAGAGAGGAGAAGGAGGTCGACCAAGGGCATCATGATTATTTTAAAAATATAATTACATTGTATAATAGGCTCAAAAGCTTGATTGTAGGTTTCTATTGACGGAAAAAACCAAAAGTAACATGGCCCAAACTATTGAATTCTTCGATGGACCCCACTTCCCATTTAACCTTGGCTATCTTCTTTAAACGCACTACTTAATTAATGTTACTCTTCAATTTGTTTGAAAGGAGACTACTTCACACCTTCATTGTCTAATTTTTTTGTCTTTTTCCATTTAGAACTTTTAATTAAAAAAAATATATGTTAGGTAATTTTATAATTCAACGTTTATTTGATTAAAAACATACAATGGTTACATACATTTATATATAACAATTCTAATGTCTCCTTAGGAAATATTATTTCATTTATTTTATTTATTGACTATTTTAGGTAATTTTCCTCGGGGGGGAACGAGGGGTGGTGCGGGAGATAGGGCAGGGTTTAGGGGTTGGGGCGGGAGGCAAGGGAGGTAAAGGGAACAAGGGTGTCTGTAGGTTGAGAATTGGGTCATGGAATGTAGGTACATTTACGGAAAAATCTATAGAGTTGGTGAAGATCCTCCAGAAGAGGAGAGTCAATATAGCGTGTGTCCAGGAGACAAGGTGGATAGGGTCGAGGGCGAGAAACGTTGACGGGTATAAACTTTGGTACTCAGGAGTCCAGAAAGGTAAGAATGGAGTGGGCATCTTGGTGGATAGGGAACTTAGAGAGTTGATGATTGAGGTTAGACGAGTGAATGATAGATTGATGACTATTAAGTTGGTGGTTGGAGAGTGCACCCTAAACATCGTTAGCGCCTATGCGCCGCATGTGGGCCTAGATGAGGAGGTTAAACGACGCTTCTAGGAAGGGTTAGATGAGATTGTGCGTCAGGTTCCGCCTGCTGAGAAGCTATTCATATGAGGGGATTTCCATGGGCATATTGGGTCGACCGCAAGTGGTTATGGCGAGGTACATGGAGGCTTTGGTTTTGGGGAGAGAAACGGAGGAGGTATATCGTTGTTGGACTTCGCTAAGGCTTTTGGGTTGGTGATTGCGAACTCTAGCTTTTAGAAGAGGGAGGGGCAGGGTATTTGGTTACTTTTCAAAATGCGATGGCGAAAACCCAGATTGACTATCTCCTCCTCAGGAGGTGTGACAGAGGGTTGTGCAAGGATTGCAAGGTGATTTCGGGTGAGATACTCGCGACGCAGCATAGGCTCTTGGTGATGGACGTTGGTATTATGTTAAAGAGGAGGAAAAGGTCTACTCGAGGAAGACCGAAATCAGGTGGGGAGCCTTAACTAAGGATAAAGCCCAAGCGTTGGAAGGGCGGTTGTCGGCTATGGGAGCTTGGAGGAGCAGTGGTGACACGAGCACTATGTGGTCAACGACAACAGACTGTATTAGGGAGGCTGCGAGAGAGGTGTTAGGGGTATCGACGGGCGTCTCTAGTGGGCACAAAGGAGACTGGTGGTGGGATGAAGTGGTCCAAGGTAAAGTGGAAGCAAAGAAGGTGGCGTACCTGAAGTTAGTGGGGAGCATAGGTGAGGAGGAGAGGCGAGTGTGCATGGATAGGTATAAGGCAGCTAGGAAGAAGGCTAAGCTGGCGGTCACAGAGGCTAAGACTGCAGCTTATGGTCGTATGTACGAGGAATTAGGGGGAAAAGGTGGGGAGAAGAAGTTATTTCGTCTGGCCAAGTTGAGAGAGAGGAAGGCTCGGGATTTGGACTAAGTGAGATGCATTAAGGACGAAGATGGTAGAGTATTGATGGAAGATGCCCATATTAAGAGGAGATGGCAGACTTACTTTCGTAAACTCCTGAATGAAGAAGGGGATCGGGATATTGTGCTAGGTGAATTGGAGCATTCCGAGAGTCGCCGTGACTTTGGGTACTGCAGGCGTATCGAGGTTGAGGAGGTCGTGGGAGCTATGCGTAAGATGAGTAGGGGCAGAGCGACCGGGCCAGATGAGATTCCGGTGGAATTTTGGAAGTGTGTAGGGAGAGAAGGTTTGGAGTGGTTGACTAGGTTGTTTAATATTATTTTTAAGTGGAAAAGGATGCCGGATGAGTGGAGGTGGAGTACAGTGGTTCCACTGTATAAGAACAAAGGTGATATCCAGAGTTGTAACAATTATAGGGTATCAAATTAGTGAGTCATACCATGAAAGTGTGGGAGAGGGTAGTTGAAGCGAGGGTGAGGATGACGGTGTCTGTATCCGACAATCAGTTCGGATTCATACCGGGTCATTCGACTACAGAAGCTATATACCTTGTCAGAAGGTTGGTGGAACTATACAGAGAGAAGAAGAAGGATCTGCACATGGTGTTTATTGACCTAGAGAAAACGTATAACAAGGTTCCTAGAGAAATTCTCTAGAGATGCCTGGAGGCAAAAGGTGTGTCGGTTCCCTATATTATGACGATTAAGGACATGTATGATGGGGCTAAGACTCGGGTTAGGATAGTAGGAGGCGACTCTGAGCATTTTCCTGTTGTAATGAGGCTACACTAAGGTTCTGCGCTCAGTCCGTTCTTATTCACCCTGGTTATGGACGCGTTAACACACCATATTCAAGGGGATGTGCCATGGTGCATGCTATTCGCCGATGACATAGTTCTAATTGATGAGTCGCGAGCCGGTGTTAACGAGAGGCTGGAGGTTTGGAGACAGGCTCTTGAGTCTAAGGGTTTCAAGCTGAGCAGGACGAAGACGGAATACCTGGAGTGTAAGTTTAGCGCTGAGCCAGGGGAAGTGGGCGTGGATGTGAGGCTTGATTCGCGGGTCATCCCGAGTAGAGGCAGCTTCAAGTACCTTGGTTCGGTTATCCAGGGGGGAGGGGAGATCGGCGAGGATGTCACAAGCCGTATTGGGGTAGGATGGATGAAGTGGAGGTTAGCATCTGGAGTCCTGTGTGACAAGAGAGTGCCACCGATACTCAAAGGTAAGTTTTATAAAGTGGTGGTTAGACCGGCCATGATGTATGGGGCTGAGTGTTGGCCTGTTAAGAACTCACATATCCACAAGATGAAAGTAGCAGAATTGAGGATGTTGCGGTGGATGTGCGGGCACACTAAGATAGATAAGATTATGAATGATGATATTCGGGAGAAGGTGCATGTGGCTCCCATTGATGACAAGATGCGGGAAGCGAGGCTTAGATGGTTCGGACATGTTCAGAGGAAAAGCCCAGATACTCCGGTACGGAGGTGTGAGCAGCTGGTTACGGAGGGCACGAGAAGAGGTAGAAGGCGGCCTAAGAAGTATTGGGGAGAGGTGATCAGGCAGGATATGGCGAGGCTCCAGATTTCCGAGGACATGACACTTGATAGGAAGATGTGGAGGTCGAGTATTAGGGTTGTAGGTTAGGAGGTAGTTGAGTCGTGCCTTACTTCGTAACATGGTGGGACTAGCCATGTAGGGTTTTTTTTCTTCTTCTTTTTTCTTTTTTTCTAAGATAACTAGTGGGAATATTGTGGCTTACTATTTCTCTTTTCAGTGCAGATCCTATTTACTAGCTATCGCTTTTGCTTTACATCTTTCTTCTAGATTTCATGAGGTTCCTATTTTTCTTATGACTGTTGTGGTGATACTAATATTTACTAATACTGTCTCCCTTTACTTTGCATCTTTCTTCTAGATTTCATGGTGTTCCTATTTATCCTATGATTGTTGTTGTGATACTAATATTGTCTCCCTTTTTGCCCCTTTTGTCTTTTTTGTTTTTTTGAGCCGAGGGTCTTTCGGAAATAGCCTCTCTACTCCTTCGGGGTAGGGGTAAGGTCTGCGTATACACTACCCTCCCCAGACCCCATTAGTGGGATTTTACTGGGCTGTTGTTGTTGTTGTTAGGTAATGACTATTTTTTTTTAAAGTGGCAATAAATTTTGTAAATTTTTATTAAGGTGTTCTTATATTAGTACCAATTGGCATAATTTTGGACAAGTTATCATTAAATTGTAATTTTAATTGGAATACTTTATAAGATTAGGAAAAAAAAAGAATAAAATATAGTCAAGTTCCTTTTTTATTATAGAATATTGAATACTGTTCAAATTGTATAATAATGATTCCCTCTATAAAGCATTATTTGAGAATAATCTAATCAAAAGATTAAGACAACTAATTTGGGAAATTGTTTTCTTTATTATGTATTAGGCAGCACAAGAAGTATCATTCTGCATGATTATACTTTTTTCTCTACGATTAAATTTAGTTGGGTACTTCCTCCGTGTTCAATAAATAATTCAACATTATATAAATTTCAAAATACATAAATATAAAATTAACAATTTTTAAAAAAGATCAACAAATAATTATGGTAAAGAAAGTTGTATTACACCTGAGAGTATCTCAATCATATCAAATGAAACTAGAAAAATACTGCAATGCTTCAATTTAAGGTCAATTTGATTAGTATTTAGAGTGATTGAAAAAATAAATTTATTTTTAATAAATTATTAATATATGCCATTAAACTAGAATAACATACAAATTTTCTGGTAGAACAATTCCGCATAATTAAAAATTACAATTATTTTTTCAAAGAACAAAAAAAATATTTTCGTCAACTATTTGGAAATAAAATGAATATGTTTTATTATTCAAATTTTGATTAATATATAAAAAAAATAATACATTAACACAATTGAAAATACTAAAAGAGTAAAACTATATATATTCAATTTAAACAATGAGAAAATACATCGTGACTTGTTTTTCAATTATTCAATCAATTTTTTTATAATCAATTTTAAGTTTGGTGCAAAACTATTTTTTTAAAATTAAAATATGTAGAAATACTCTACATTGCACTTGAAGTATTGTATAATCTTTGTAAAATATAAAGTGTCACACTTCAACAAGTATTACAAAGTGATTGGTATAGGAATACGATTTCAAAAAAAATAAAATACATATAACGCAAAATATAAAAAAAATAATACAGGTAAATGTGGTTTTATACATTATTATACAAATGCCTATGTTGTTTTCTTTCCGTGAAGACGAATAAAATGTGTAATTAGCAATAGACCAAAAAATATTAAAAAGAAGAAAATAAGAAACAAGGGCAACGATTGGGACGGTGCATCGCACACGTACGTCATATATATGTATATATGCATTTAGTAGACAAACTTAAAAACAATCTTCCTTTTAGCGTACATGTTGGTTTTGAAAAAGGTGCACTCATGATGCTACTTATAAACTTAATCCTTCAAATAACTTATGTAATGATTACTAATATGGTATTTAAATGTTTTAATAATGTCCTACATGCAAAATTCATAATGGGTCATTTGCTTCTAAGTTTGCCTTTGTTTCCGAAGTTTAACTTCCGCTTATCGAAAATGAATAGAATCTTTTTTAATTCGATCAAAAATAATTTATACTGAGTAATTTATTTATATTTTACAATAATAATAAATAAAATATACGGGCAAATCATCACTAACATGGGACTATATTTATATATATATTTTTCTCATAAACAACTATATGTTATAACAAAAAAAATGTATTTAAAGATGTATTAAGTGTGTATATCCCGTATAATTAAAAAATTATAAATAAAAAAAATATTTAACTAACTTAGCTATATTTAAAAAATTTAGATGATTAGTCAACATCCAATAGTTTTGAGTACAAGTATTACAATTTACAGCAATGTAATAGTGTTAATTTTGAGCATTTAAAGGAATGCTAAAATGGCTCATTCTTAAGTCTATAACAATCTTTTATATATATATATATATGTATATAAAATCTTGGGAATATAGAGTTGATGTGGCACCTCTCAAAAATGAGGATTACTATTTATCTTTTTTCCTGCTTTTTTTCCCCGCCTTTTTTCTTATTTTCTCCAATTAATTGTGAAGCACTAAAATATGAAGAGGTGTATCACATTTATTACACCTTCTTAACTGTCACGACCCGAAATTTTCTACTGACGGGACCGTGATGACGCCTAACATTTTACTTGCTAGGCAAGCCAACGTTAGAAAATCGTTAAACCAATTCCTTATTTCCATTGAGTAAATAACAATAATTAACTAAGATGAAATATAATAAGTACGAAATATTATAAAACTGTATTAATTACTACCACCCAGATCTGGAGTCACAATTCACGAGCATTCTAGAATTTACTACAAGTAATAGCCTGAAAGAAATACAACTGTCTAAATGAAAGAAAACAGCAGGACATAAAAGATAGACGGGGACTTCAAGGTCTGTGAACGCCGACAGATCTACTTTGAGTCTTCGGACAGCAGACCAATAGCAAATCTCGATCAACCTAAGCTGGTATCAAATCTGCACAGAAAGTGCGGAGTGCAGTATCAGTACAACCGACCCCATGTACTGGTAAGTGTCGAGCCTAACATCGGCGAAGTAGTGACGAGGCTAGGACAAGATACCCACATATAACCTGAACAATATAATCATGCTAGTGGCAATAACAATAAATAAAGAAATAACATAGAAATAATGGGAAGGGAACATACAATGGGGAATACAACATAAAGAGTGAGAATAATGAAAAGATAGAAGTACACCGAAAATCCTTAAACGAATTGAGCCATTAAAACAGCAAGGAAAATTGCACGGCATCACCCTTCGTGCTTTTACTCTCAACCTCACAAAATAAATAAATAAATAGAACGACATCACCATTCGTGCTTTTACTCTCAACCTCACCAAATAAATAAATAAATAGAACGACATGGTATCACCCTTCGTGCTTTTACTCTCAACCTCACCCAAATAAATAAATAGAACAGCACGACATCACCCAACATTTCAAATAACCCGCTAAGCATGAATAGTAGAATTTAAGACTACAAAATAGACAAGAATAGAATTTCACTCGCATGCTATGACTCGACAACGAAGCATAGATGCTCGTCACCTCACCTATACATCGTATTTAACAACTAACCACGTAGCAAATGAACACATAATACCTATTCTCTCAAACCAAAGTTAGACACGACACTTACCTCGCTCTGAAGGCCACTTAATTCTCAATCACAAAACACATAGTTTGGAATTCACCTCCAAACTACTCGTATCTATTCAAAAATGACTCAATAATATCAAATATTGCTAAAGGAATCAATTATATTTCATAAATTAAATTTTCCAAATTTTTCTCCAAAAGGTCGAAAAATCGACCCCGGGCTCGCTTGGTCAAAACCTGAGGTTCGGACCAAAATCATTTTACCCATTCATCCCCGAGCCCAAATATATAATTGGTTTTGGAATCCGACCTTAAATTGAGGTCTAAATCCCCAAATTCACGAAATCCTTAGTTTCTACCCTAACCCCTAATTCTACCATGAAAACTCTAGATTTTAGATTGAAAATTCAAGAAATGTAATGGGTAATTGAAAAAAAATGATTTAGAATCACTTACCAATAATTTGGGGAAGAGATGGCTCTTGAAAAATCGTCTCTCATCGTTTGGTTTTTGAGAAAATGAATTTTTAGCTAAAATCCCGTTTTTGGATTCTGTTAAGTGCTGGGTGACAATGTCCATCGCGTTCGCGAGAGCACTGTCGCATTCGCGAAGGGGACTAGCTGCCAAGCCTACGCGTTCGCGAGACCCAGCTCGCGTTCACGATGGTTACTCCCCCCCGACTTTCGCATTCGCGAGGCATTGCTCGCGTTCGCGATGAAGGAACGACTGACTCCCCCTCCCCAATGCCTAACACTAAGTGCTCGCGATGGGCTTGTCGCGTTCACGAAGGGTAACGCCCCCATCGCTTCGCATTCGTGACCAAGCCTTCGCGTTTGCGAAGAAGAAATCTTCAGCTGCCCAGTTTACTCTTCGCGTTCGCGAGAGTACCTTCGCGAACGCGAAGAAGGACATGCCAGAACATTTGTTGCAGCAAAATACCAGATTTCCAAAGTCCAAAACATCTCGTGGCCTATCCGAAACTCACCCGAGCCCTCGGGGCTCCAAACTAAACATTCACACAAGTCTAAAAACATCATACGAACTTGCTCGTGCGATCAAATCGCCAAAATAACACCTCGAACTACGAATTTAGTACCAAATCAAATGAAATTCTCAAGAACACTTTAAAATTTTTATTTTCTCAACTGGACGTCCGAATCACGTCAAATCAACTCTGTTTCTCACCAAATTTCACAGACAAGTCTTAAATATCATAATGAACCTGTATCGGACTCCGTAATCAGAATACGGACCCGACAGTAACAATGCCAGACATCAATCAATTCTTAAAAATAAATAATTTTCAAACTTTTAATTTTCATCAAAACCTCATAACTCAAGTTAGGGACCTCCGAATTCGATTTCGGGCATACGCCCAGGTCCCATAATTCGATACGGAACTGCTGGGATCGTCCAAGAACGGATTCAGGCCCGTTTACTAAAAATATTGACCGAAGTCAACAAAAATCAACTTTTAAGGCAAAAATTCTTATTTTCATTAGTTTTCAACATAAAGGCTTTTCGGAAACCTGCCTGGACTGCGTGCGCAAATCGAGGAGGGTAAAAATGAGATTTTTAAGGCTTAAGAGTACAGATTCGAGTTCTAAAATATAAGATGACCTTTTGGGTCATCACATTCTTCACCTCTAAAATAACTGTTCGTCCTTGAACGGACATAGAAAAGTACCTAGGCTGGTGAAAAGGTGGGGATATCTACTCCGCATATCGAAATCGAACTCCCAAGTAGCTGCCTCAATAGGCTGACCTCTCCACTGCACTCGAACTGAAGGGTAACTCTTTGATCTCAACTGGCGAACTTGTCGGGCTAGAATTGCCATCGGCTCCTCCTCATAAGTCAAATCCTTGTCCAACTGGACAGAGCTGAAATCTAACACATGTGACGGATCGCCGTGATACTTTCGAAGCATGGACACATGGAATACCGGATGAACAGTTGCTAAACTAGGTGGCAATGCAAACCTGTAAGCCACCTCTCCCACTCTCTCCAGAATCTCAAAAGGTCCGATATACCTAGGGCTCAACTTGCCCTTCTTTCCGAACCTCATTACACGCTTCATGGGTGATACCCGAAGTAACACACTCTCTCCGACCATGAATGCAACATCACGAACTCTACGGTCAGCATAAATCTTTTATTTGGACTGAGATGTGCGAAGTCGATCCTGAATAATCTTGACCTTATCCAAGGCATCCTGTACTAAGTCTATGCCCAACAACCGAGCTTCTCCCGGCTCGAACCACCCAACTGGCGACCGACACAGCCTACCATATAATGCCTTATAGGGAGCCATCTGAATGCTCGACTGGTAGCTATTGTTGTAGGCGAACTATGAAAGGGGCAAAAACTGATCCCACGATCCTCTGAAGTCTATAACACAAGCGCTGAGCATATCCTCCAAGATCTGAATAGTACGCTCGGACTGCCCGTCCGTCTGAGGATGGAATGTTGTGCTCAACTCAACCTGCGTACCCAACTCACGTTGTACTGCCCTCCAAAAGTGCGAGGTACACTGCTACCTCGATCAGAAATGATAGACACGGGCACACCGTGAAGACGGACGATCTCCCGAATATAAATCTCTGCTAACCGCTCCGAGGAATAGGTAACTGCCACAGGAATGAAGTGCGCTGACTTAGTCAGCCTGTCCACAATAACCCAAACTGCATCGAACTTCCTCTGAGTCTGTGAGATACACTCCCACTTCTACTCAGGAATATCTAACCTCTGAAGTAAACCACCAGGTCTCTGATGCTCACACTTTACCTGCTGGCAATTTAGGCACCGAACTACATAGGCAACTGTGTCCTTCTTCATTCGCCTCCACCAATAATGTTGCCTCAAGTCTTGATACATCTTGGCGGCGCCCGGATGAATAGAATACCGGGAACTGTGGGACTCCTCAAGGATCAACTCACGAAGTCCATCCACATTAAGCACACAAATACGACCATGCATCCTCAAAACTCCGTCATCTCCAACAATAACCTGCTTGGCACACTTGTGCCGCACTGTGTCTCTAAGGACAAGTAAATGAGGATCGTCATCCTGTCGATCTCTGATGCGCTCAAACAAAGAAGACCAGGCAACTATACAAGCTAGAACACGGCTGGGCTCAGAAAGATCTAACCTCACGAACTGGTTGGCCAAGGCCTGGACATCCAATGCAAGCAGTCTCTCACCAACTGGAATATATGCAAGGCTACCCATACTGACTGACTTCCTACTTAAAGCGTCGGCTACCATGTTGGCCTTTCCGGGATTACAATACGGTGATATCATAGTCTTTCAATAGATCCAGCCACTTCCTCTGCCTCAAATTGAGTTCCTTCCGCTTGAACAAATACTGTAAGCTCTGATGATCAGTGAATACCTCACATGGCATGCCGTAAAGATAGTGCCTCCAAATCTTTAGTGCGTGAACAATGGCTGCCAGCTTTAGATCATGAATATGGTAATTCTTCTCGTGAACCTTCAGCTGCCGTGAAGCATATGCAATAACCTTGCCACCCTGCATCAATACCGCACCCAGACCAATACGAGATGCATCACAATACACTGTATAAGATCCTGAACCTGTGGGTAACACCAATACTGGTGTCGTGGTCAAAGCGGTCTTGAGCTTCTGAAAGCTCGCTTCACACTCGTCTGACCACCTGGACGGGGCACCCTTCTGGGTCAATCTGGTCAACGGGGCTGCTATGGATGAAAATTCCTCCACAAAATCGACAGTAATAGCCCGCCAAATCCAGGAAACTACGGATCTCGGTAGCTAATGTGGGTCTAGGCCAGTTCTGGACTGCCTCAATCTTCTTAGGATCCACTTGAATACACTTCGCTGATATAATGTAACCCAAGAAAGCAACTGAACAAAACCAAAACTCGCATTTTGAGAACTTAGCATATAACTAGTTGTCTTTCAGAGTCTGAAGAACGATCCGAAGGTGCTGCTCATGCTCCTCTCGACTGTGGGAGTAGATCAAGATATCATCAATAAACACAACCACAAAGGAATCCATGTAGGGTTTGAACACACTGTTCATCAAATCCATGAATGTTGTTGGGGCATTTGTCAGCCCAAATGACATCACTAGAAACTCATAATGCCCATACCGAGTCCGAAAAGCTGACTTAGGAACATCGGATGCCCTAATCCTCAACTGATGGTAGCCAGATCTCAAATCAATCTTTGAAAACACCTTGGCACCCTGAAACTGATCAAATAAATCATCAATCATCGGTAATGGATATTTGTTCTTGATGGTGATTTTGTTCAACTGCCGATAATCTATACACATCCTCATCGATCCATCTTTCTTCTTCACAAACAACACAAGTGCACCCCAGGGCGAGACATTAGGTCTAATGAAGCCTTTATCAAGCAAATCTTGCAACTACTCTTTCAATTCTTTCAACTCTAGCGGGGCCATGCGATATGGCGGAATGGAAATAGGCTGAGTGCCCAGAGCCAAATCAATGCAGAAATTAATATCCATGTCGGGTGGCATCCCCGGCAGGTCTGCAGGAAACACCTCTGGAAACTCACGAACAACCGGCACCGAATCTATAGAAGGAACTTTCACACTTGAATCGCGAACATAAGCCAAATAAGCTAGACACCCCTTCTCGACCATATGCCGAGCCTTCACATAAGAGATAACCGTGCTGGCAGAATGGCCAAGATTTCCTCTCCACTATAATTGAGACAACCCCTGCAAAGCTAAGGTCACTGTCTTGGCGTGACAATTTAATATAGCATAATAAGGTGACAGCCAACCCATACCCAGTATGATATCAAAATCAACCATGTCGAGAAGTATGAGATCTACACGAGTCTCAAGACTCCCAATGGTGACCACACACGAACGATAAACATGATCTACAATAATAGCATCTCCCACTGGTGTGGACACATACACAGGAGCACTTAAAGAATCACGGGGCACAACCAAATACGAAGCAAAATAGGATGACACATAGGAGTAAGTAGATCCCGGATTAAATAGAACTGAAGCATCTCTACTGCAAAACTGAAATAGTACATGTGATAACAACATCAGATGACTCAGCCTCAGGCCTGGCTGGGAAAGCATAACATCGGTGCTAGGCCCCACTACCCTGAACTATGTCCCTAGGACGGCCTCTAACTGGCTGGTCTCCACCTCTAACGGCCTGACCTCCACCTCTAACAGTCTGGCCTCTACCTCTGGCTACCTGACCCCTGCCTCTGGCTGGCTGAGCAGGCCGTGCAGCAACTGGTGTCGGGACCATGGCACGCGAACTCTGATGTTGTGAGCTGCCCGTTGCTCTAGGGCAAAATCTAGTAATGTGCCTCGGATCACCACAAGTATAACATAACTTCGGCTGCTATGACTGCTAACCCTGAAGCTGGCCCTGTCGACCTGAATAACTACCCTGATAACTCTGGAGTGGAGGTGCACTAATAGGAGCTGGTGGTGCACTGTAGGCTAGCTGGTCGGAATAATGCATATGAGGGCCACGACCACCTGAGGCACCGTGGGATGCCTGGAGCGTTGAATGAAACAGCCTGGGAGGATGGCCTATACCAAAAGTACTCCTGCCTCTAGATGAGGCACCGCTGAACTCACCGGAATGACGAGGTCTCTTGTCAGACCCCTGACCTCCCTGAGTAAGAACCATTTAGACTCGTCTGGTGATATTAGCAGCCGCCTGAAAAAGAAATCTCACTCCAGTCTCCTTAGCCATCTACAATCTGATAGGCTGAGCAAGTCCATCAATAAACCTCCTCACCCTCTCTCTCTCGGTGGGAAGCAGAAGAATAGCATGACGGTCCAAATCCACAAAACGGGTCTCATACTGAGTAACAGTCATAGTGCCCTGCTGGAGACGCTCAAACTGACGGCGACGCTCCTCTCTCAATGTGATAGGCAGAAACTTCTCAATGAAGAGCTGAGAAAACTGGTCCCAAGTAAGAGCAGGCAACCCAACTGGTCTGGTCAACAAGTAATCCCTCCACCATTTCTTGGCGGAACCAGTCATCTGAAATGCAGCAAAATCGACCCCATTGGTCTCCACTATACCCATGTTCCATAAGACCTCGTGACAGCTGTCAAGATACTCCTGGGGATCCTCCGAAGAAGCACCACTGAAGTGAACATGAAAGAGCTTGATAAACCTGTCCAGTCTCCATAAAGCCTCAGAAGACATAGCTGGCTCATCTCCGACCTGTGCCGCAATAACCGGCTGAACTAATCCGACTGGCTGAGCTGCTGGAGCCTGATACTGGGGAGATATTTGCTCCGGAGCGGGAGTGGTGGGAGTCTGGGCTCCTCCTCCAGCCTGAGAGACTGCTAGTGCCATGGGAAATGCGCCAGTCTGGGCCACACTCTCCATAAGGCCCACCAAACGGACCAAAGCGTCCTGAAGTACTGGGGTAGCAATGAACCCCTTCAGAACCTGAGCTGGTCCGGTAGGAACAGTCTGGGCTGGAACCTCATTGTCAAGCTCTATCTAAGGCTCTACTACTGGGGCTGCTGCTCGGGCCCTAGACTGAGCCTTGCCTCGGCCTCTGGCACGGCCTCGACCTCTGCCCCGCGTAGGAGCTGTCACTGGAGGCTCTGGCTGTTGCTCAGCTGAGGAAGCGGTACGTGTTCTCGCCATATACGAGAGAATAAGAGTAGAAAAGTTCAATCAGTATTGAGAAAGCAAAATCGCACGATAGAGAAGAATAGAAGTGAAACTTGTTCCTAAACTTCATAGCCTCTCAAAGATAAGCACAGACGTCTCTGTACCGATCCTCTAGACTCTACTAAGCTTACTCATAAATCGTGAGACCTAGGCAACCTAGTTCTCTGATACCAACTGTCACGACCCAAAATTTCCTACCTACGGGACCGTGATGGCGCCTAACATTTCACTTGCTAGGCAAGCCAACGTTAGAAAATTGTTAAACCAATTCCTTATTTTCATTCAATAAATAACAATAATTAACTAAGATGAAATATAATAAGTACAAAATATTATAAAACTGTATTAATTACTACCACTCGGATCTGGAGTCACAATTCACGAACATTCTAGAATTTACTATAAGTAATAGCCTAAAAGAAATAGAACAGTCTGAATGAAAGAAAAAAGTAGGACATAAAAGATAGACGGAGACTTTAAGGTCTATGAACGCCGACAGATCTACCTTGTGTCTCCGGACAGCGGACCAATAGCAAATCTCGATCAACCTAAGCGGGTATCAAATCTGCACAGAAAGTGCAGAGTGCAGCATCAGTACAATCGACCCCATGTACTGGTAAGTGTCGAGCCTAACCTCGGCAAAGTAGTGACAAGACTAGGACAAGATACCCACATATAACCTAAACAATATAATCATGCTAGTGGCAACAACAGTAAATAAAGAAATAACATAGAAATAATGGGAAAGGAACATACAGTGGGGGAATACAACATAAAGAGTGAGAATAATAAAAAGACATAAGTACACCGAAAATCCTTAAGCGAATTGAGCCATTAAAACAGCAAGAAAAATTGCACGGCATAACCTTCGTGCTTTTACTCTCAACCTCACCAAATAAATAAATAGAATGGCACGGCATCACCCTTCGTGCTTTTACTCTCAACCTCATCCAAATAAATAAATAGAATGGCACGGCATCACCCAACATTTCAAATAACCCGCTAAGCATGGATAGTAGAATATAAGGCTAAAAATAGATAAGAATAGAATTTCACTCGCATGCTATGACTCGTCAACGCCGCATAGATGCTCATAACCTCACCTACACATCGTATTTAACAACCAAACACGTAGCAAATGAACACATAATACATATTCCCTCGAGCCAAAGTTAGACACGACACTTACCTCGCTCCTAAAGCCACTTAATTCTCAACCACAATTTTTTCTTTGGAATTCACTTTCAAACTACTCGTATCTACAAAAATGACTCAATAATATCAAATATTGCTAAAGGAATCAATTATATTTCATAAATTAAATTTCCTAAATTTTCCTCCAAAAAGTCAAAAAATAGACCCCGGGCCCGCTTGGTCAAAACACGAGGTTCGGACCAAAACCCTTTTACCCATTCATCCCCGAGCCCAAATATATAATTGGTTTTGGAATCCGACCTCAAATTGAGGTCTAAATCCCCAAATTTCCGAAATTCCTAGTTTCTGCCTAACCCCTAATTATACCATGAAAATTCTAGATTTTAGATTGAAAATTTAAGAAATGTAATGGGTAATTGAAAGAAAATGGTTTAGAAGCACTTACCAACAATTTGGGGAAGAAATGGATCTTGAAAAACCGCCTCTTATCGTTTGGTTTTTGAGAAAATGAATTTTTGGCTAAAATTCCGTTTTTGGATTCTGTTAAGTGCTGGGTGACAATGTTCATCGCGTTCGCGAGAGCACTGTCGCGTTCGCGAAGGGGACTGGTTGCCAAGCCTACGGGTTCGCGAGACCCATCTTGCGTTCGCGATGGTTACTCCCCCCTGGCCTTCGCGTTCGCGAGGCATTGCTCTCGTTCGCGATGAAGGAACGACTGACTCCCCCTCTCCAATGCCTAACACTACGCGTTCGCGATGGGCTTGTCGCGTTCACGAAAGGTAACGCCCCCATCACTTCGCGTTCGCGATCAAGCCTTCGCATTCGTAAAGAAGAAATCTTCAGCTGCCCAGTTTACTCTTCGCGTTCGCGAACGCGAAGAAGGACATGCTAGAACACCTGCTGCAGCAAAATACCAGATTTTCAAAGTCCAAAACATCACGTGGCCTATTCGAAACTCACCCGAGCCCTCGGGGCTCCAAACTAAACATGCACACAAGTCTAAAAACATCATACGAACTTGCTCGCGTGATCAAATAACCAAAATAACACCTCGAACTACGAATTTAGCACCAAATCAAATGAAATTCTCAAGAACACTATTTTCTCAACTAGACGTCCGTATCACGTCAAATCAACTCCGTTTCTCACCAAATTTCACAGACAAGTCTTAAATATCATAATGAACCTGTACCGGGCTCCGAAATTAGAATACGGACCCGGCACTAACAATGCCAAACATCAATCAATTCTTAAAAATAAATAATTTCCAAATTTTTAATTTTCATCAAAAATTCATAACTCAAGTTAGGGACCTCCGAATTTGATTCCGGACATACACCCAGGTCCCATAATTCGATATGGACCTACTGGGACCGTCCAAGAACAGATTCGGGCCCGTTTACCAAAAATATTGACCGAAGTCAACTAAAATTAATTTTTAAAGCAAAAATTCTTATTTTTATTAGTTTTCAACATAAAAGCTTTTCGGAAACCTGTCCGGACTGTGCACGCAAATCAGGGATGGTAGAAATGAAATTTTAGGCTTAAGAGCGCATATTCGAGTTTTAAAATATAAGATGACCTTTTGGGTTATCACATTCTCCACCTTGAAGGAGTTACGTTTTTGAAGCTCTCCGAAACGGTACAACCTGAAAAGTTGTGTCTCATTTACTGTACCTCTCTAAAGAATTATGGTGCATTTCCTTTAAATTTTGGCACATATAACCACATTCTTTTAAGCTGTTTAGCCCTTTATTTTTCTCAAAGTTTTTCGTTTTCCTTTTGCTCTTTTTTTATTCATGACTTCTGTTTTTAACCTCCATACTTTGCATTATTAGGCGATTTGTTTTGCTTGGTGTACTTATTAAATTCTCCTATCTACTCAAGTTCTTCATTCATTTTCCGTCTTGATAATATTCATGTTTAGCAATAAAATCATGAATGTTCCTTCAAGATTTTGATTTGTGTTTTTTTTCGTGTGTGTGTATGAATATTTTAACAATACTTAGAGTCATAGATTCAAGAGATGTTAAGAACAGGGTAGCAACATGGTTACAAAATATTACAGTAGTAAGTACGCATTTTTATCTATTAGCTTTCTGATTCTCTTTCTTTCGTATTAATTCGGTTTATGATAAGTTTGTGTTATTTTTCGTGGATAGTTTGGTAAAATGTTATTGAGCATAATCTGAGAAGCTTGCCTTTTCTCTCAATTTTTTTTTTTTTTTTTATCTTGCCAGTTATTGTTTATTTATGATGCCATTAGGTAGGGTAATGAAGAGTTGTAACTTCCTCATTTTTTTGCGCAATGTCTACAAAGAGATAACCGTTGTCAATAACTTATTACAATTAATCGGTTAAAATTTCTGACTTCTCATTTTAAAGTGCAGCGTATCCGCAGAGTTATAAAGAAAGAAGGTAACACCACCAACACTCCCACAAAAGGAGGGTGATACAGTTCAAATCTTAACCAACTGCAGGGGAATTCTTTCTTTAGTATTAGTCTATAAGGTTGTTTCTGCTACTTCTGTCATTCTTGAAAGCTTAAATTATGTAAGGTTCATCTTGGACATATTTATTTTGAGAGCAATGAATGGATATACCGTGGAAACGGGTATGTCTTCTTTAAAAGAAAATTGTAAAGAAATCAATTTATTCTTTTCGTGACAATGATTAAAATTTATATGCCTGAACTGAGGATGTAGTTGCAAGATGCAAAGGGATCGAAATCCATAGGCATCTGTTATGTTCTTTTGCTTTCTTATATTTATTACTCCTGAAATTAATATTAATTAATTAATATAAAGGAGGGACAAATGGTGTTGACCTGGTACCTCTTTTTGGCAAAAAAACTTATTTATCTTTTTTCTCGTTTTATTTTGTTGCCTTTTCTCTGATTATAAATTAAATAAAAAATGTAGTTGCTGAATTTAAGTTATTGTGCTTACTAAATAATACAAATGGAGAAATAAAAGGCACCTTATCGAACTGATAATGCGCCTCTTCTGTTACATTATCTCAAGCACCCGACTTTTTAATTTGGAACCCAAGTAAAAATTTAACATCTTTCTCTCTAAAAGAGAGTAATGGCAAAATTAAAAATAGTAGACCACTGTCTCGAGCACTATTTCAATATGCATAACTCGTGAGCATGGAGTAAAGAAACGACATATTTTTAAACAGATATTTTAATTGTAATAACCTCATTAAACATTTGGATGGGGTTATGGAGAATTGTGACTTATGGAGGTGGGATACATATGTTATACATAATGATACTGGACTAATACAACAACTTGCCTTTTGCATTTATTTGATTTGCTTTATTTTTCATTCTGTTTGTAGTTTATTTACTTTTTATATTTTTCTTGATCTGTTCTTTTCATTTCATGTTTAATTTATTCAAATAGAAGAAAATTTAGAATTAAAAAAGGTTTCATTATCTAATGAGTCAAGTACCAATATAAATGCATGTAATATAAAATTAGGTTGAGAGAACCATGCAAACAGACAAAAAATTAATTTTTCTATCTTGATTGAAAATATAAAAGATTATTTCTAAATTTATTGATGTCTTTTGTAACCGGTTACGCGCGAAGCGCGAATAAATTTACTAATTTATAATAATTATGCACATAGAAATTAGTACTTAAAATATAGTATCGAGTATTCAGATACAAAGAGGACCAATTTAGGAATTTGGTAAAATTAACATTAGGCGCGACTCATTTACCTTACTCCGGATTCAAGCCGGGTCAATTTATTTTTTTTTGCCGGTCCTAAATCGAAGTGGAGTCTGGAATCCCCTATTTTCTCCTCTCAGTCGGCCCGATTCTTCACGAGGTATTCATCTGTATTTATCAGCCATCTATATACTAGTATTTGTTTCCAGTTCATAAATACAAGTTTATTTTGAAGTAAAATTGGAACAATTTGTGTTAATTTGCAGCAACTGATTTCAATGTTTAAGAACACGTTCCAATCTGGTTTTCTTTCCATCCTGTACAGCCTCGGGTATGTAATCCTTGTCTTGTTTATTTCTCAATATTTATTTTTTCTACTTGTTTTAAATATTAGCTTTCTTTGTTGATCTTTTTGTCCAGGAGCAAGCCTCTGCAGATTTGGGATAAAGAAGGTAATATAAACTAATGTTTGAATTTCATTTATTTTCCTATCGCTCCAGTAAATAGGATTTATGGATGAGTATATGTGGTTTTGTGTTGACTTGTAGCAAGTGTTATTGGGTCTTTCGACAGGGATTTATTACTGTTTGTTTTTTTCCTATTTATTCGAGCAATTGATTTGTCCCTGAATCGTATTAGCAATGTAGGGATTGTGTGATTTATTTCTCAATGCAGGAAATTTTTTATATACATGAAGCGTTAATTCCATTGTAGTTTCTTCCTTTGTTAGTGCTTTTTAGTTTTTTGTTTCTTGGTCATCCTCCTCTTTACTTTCTTATCTATCTGTATTATGGTTGTTTTTCACTATTATGTCTCTTTATGCATTCGACATCATCCTCACTATTATGGAACGCTCTCCTATTCCTTTCGTTCGATATGCTCCAAAAGAGGTATCATGGAGCCTTCTTCCAAGCTGCCATCCTTTCATTAGCAATCCTCTCTAATCTCCAACACGCGGTTGCTTCCTCCATTGTCCTCGGTAACATCCACGAGATATTAATCAATGAAAATACAAGGTCTCACTCTAGATTCTGTGCACATGCATAACGCAACACCAACTCGCAAATATCCTCAGTCTCTTTCTTAAGTTGTCTGTAGTTGAAATAGAACCCTGCGCTGCAAAAGAAAGAAGGCTACTTTCTTAAGAGACTTGCTGTCCAATTTATTTAACACCTCCCTCCTATCACTCCTTTCTAACAAGGCAAATAGAAAGATATAACTGTATGCAGTATGCTTACCTCTTCCTTTTTGGTCTTGTGTGCAGTTGTCAATGGGCACGTCAAACGGCTGCCAGATGAAGATATCCAATCCAATGTCCTGGAAATTGTTGGGTCTAATGTCCAGCAAGCATACATAACGTGTCCTGCAGATCCTAATGCGACTCTTGGCATAAAGCTACCCTTCTTAGTCATGATAGTGAAGAATGTGAAGAAGTACTTCACATTTGAAATTCAGGTTTTAGATGATAAAAATGTCCGGAGAAGATTTCGAGCTTCTAATTATCAAGTCTGTAAGTCTTTCCAGGAATATAGATTTGTTCCTGTGACTTATTTCTGTTATAATTTGATATATTTTTGTATATTTAGTCTTTCCTATATATGTCTCTGCCTGTGTGGTTTGACTTCAACCATATTCAGGAGAGAGCTGCTGAGTGCTGTCTATTTATGATATTTGATAATCTTAGCATTTGAAAGAAACTGTAGTTGAGTGGAATGTTTCTTTGTTTAATCAACATTTATTTGTTAGATGGAAACTATTAACAATGTCTTTTTTTTTTATTTATTTTTATAAAGACATGAACAATGTCTTCCTTTTCGGTAAGTTTATAACGATGGAATTTTTTTTTTTGCCTTAGAACAGTAGTATAATCATACATCACACCTTTCTTATTGTTCTTGTTATATGGAGAAAATCCCTGTTTATGTGTTAAAATGTCAGAAATAGCAGTTTGGTCGCTTGATGGGCTTCTTTTTACGAAGTCTGTGTGGCAAATGATGGTAAGGAGTTTGACTAGAAGCTTCTTAGCTCGCAATAACCTTACCTTTTTGATTGGCGCTTAAATTTGATTTTGACCACCTTGGTTAATTGCCTTACTATTCTTGTCTTAGTGTTCAGAAGGAAACATAAGGATGACATAGTTAGGTATGATCCAGCACATGCACAACCGCTTCTTGGTTTCAAACTTAACCTAAGATGGTGAATGGCCACATGGATTGAAAGACTAAGAAATGACATTAGAATAGAGAGCTTGGTTGTGGATATTGAGCAAGGGTGGCACCATGGCAAGAAATGGCAGGGAAGAGTAATAGAGATGTGAACTGGGGGGACAGGATTTACAACATTAATTGTGATGGAACTACAGATAAAGAGAGCCTATTTGGGGTATCCGATTCTTGAAATATTGGACAAGATATCTTTATGATAAACTTTCCTGTTGGGGGGCAAGGTCTGCGTACACACTACCGTTCCCAGGCCCCACTTGTGGGATTACACTGAGTTTGTTGTTGTTTCCTGTTTTTTTTTTTGGGGGGGGGGGAACCAATTGCTAGTGATGGCGCTTGGGCATTATTTTGTACCAAGAACAATGGATGGTATCAGGTTGTGGGCATATTTTTCTTGATGGAACAATGGATTGTATCAGGTTGTGGGCATATTTTTCTTGATGGAACTAGTCAATCCTGCTTGATAGAAGTGGTATAATCTTTTGGCCGAGAGAATTTCATTATTGGTCAGAAATAATGAGGACATGATCATCCTATATCTTGCTTTGGTTAAAATGCTATTTTCATGCCCATGCTACATGGGTTCTTATTCCTTGACCCTAGGGTCTACCGGAAACATCCTCTCCACCTTCACAGGGTAGGGGTAAGGTCTGCATGCATATTACCCTCCCCAGACCCCACTTGTGGGAATACACCGGGTATGTTGTTGTTGTTTGTTACATGGGTTCTTAATTTTGCCCTGAGGCCTCGACAATTCACATACCAATCTCAATTGATGTTCATAGTTATAGGTGGTACATTTGGACCATTCAAAATGCCCTAAATGAACTGTTATATTGGGCTACCTGGGTCCTTTACGTACCAATAGCCAGTACATGTGCCTTAGTCAGGTAGTTCCTATGCTAAGAATTGCACAGACTACAACTGTTTCGGGCATGTCACAAACGCGTGCAATTCAAAATTTTGGGAGAGTAAGGAGTCAAGGATTTTGATAGTGCTATGCAGACTAAAAACATTAGAAACTGATGAAGGATGCAATTGTTTTGACCTACCAAAGTTTTCTATAGAGTATCATTACTCAGCTAGCAAAGTATTATGTGACTTAAGAATATCTAAACAACTACTCTAGCAGCAACAACAACAACAACAACCCATTGTAATCCCACAAGTGGGGTTTGGGGAGGGTAGTGTGTACGCAGACCTTACCCCTACCTTGTAAAGAACTACTCTAGTATCTGATCAAAATAAGATATGACATATGCATGGCTGGAAAGGATGAAGTATGGTCTGAATGCAATAAAGGAAAGGTTTCCTTCCTTCTGCTTGTATCAGTGTTTAGTTGACCTTCTAAGTTTTCTGTCTTAATTTGATTTCTTTGATGAGTTATGAAGCCCGCTGACGCTTTGCTGCTTCGAAGGTTTGCAGTTTTGCACTTGCCTAGTACTCCTTGCCAGCGATTGTTCTATTAGGTGAAAAGCAAATTATGGACCAACTTGCTTAGTGTTTTGTAGATAGATTGTAACGCCTGCATTTGCCTAGTGTTGTCTGTTGACTGAAAACCCATATTATAGACTAATTGTCTTTCAGTTATTATAGTTTAACTAATTTCGTAGTCAAATAATCCCTTCTTTGAACTTTCCCATTTGGAGTACAGAGGTGACATGTGAACTAATTACCAAACCACTTTCTTCCAGAGGCGGATTCAAGATTTAAACTCTATGGGTTCAGCTTTTAAGATTTTTAGCATTGAACTTATTATATTTTTAAAGCTGTGGGTTCAAATTTATTATTTGTTGCAATTTTAGTAGATTTTTACATATAAATTTATGCTCCGCACTGAAAGTTATGGGTTCAAATCTACTATTTGTTGCAATTTTAGTAGATTTTTACACATAAATTTATGCTCCGCACTGAAAGTTATGGGTTCGGTTGAACCCATTACCTATATGCTACATACGCCCCTGCTTTCTTCTGATCCAGTTTTAGATGTAACAGATGTATAATGTAAATGTGTAATATAAATTCCCTAGATGTTGCTACATTCCTGTTTTGCTTGGACGCACACCTCTTTTCTGTAACTGTTTTATGGAGCATTTTACTTACTTCCGTTACTATTTTGGAGGCATAAAAATTGGTGCTGTTTGTAAAAGCTGAATTAGTGAGCATTAGATAATTAGTGCGCCATAAACGAGAAAATAAAATGAGGGATAAAAGCTACTAAAGTTTTCTGCCATTCTTTGTCCTGGATATTGCAGTACTTTTGACTCTAACTTTAGGTTTCTTCATTACTGCTGAATAGACTAGGGTAATACTCAAGCTATTATAGCATTTGTCGCTGAAGCATAACCTACACTGGTTGGATGGTCCTGTCTGACACCTTTACTTTTGGGGTCTAATTTTGTTTGTATTGGTGCCCTTTTTTTTGACAAACTTCTTAATGCTTAGTTATTACATTTCTTTAATGCTGGAGTTTGAAAAGTTTCCCCTGTATGTTGCAGGCGGTCACACGAGTGAAACCCTATATTTGCACTATGCCCTTGAGATTGGATGAAGGATGGAATCAAATCCAGTTGAATCTTTCTGATTTGACCAGACGAGCTTATGGAACCAACTACGTCGAAACACTGCGAGTTCAGGTTCATGCAAATTGCAGGCTGAGGAGGATTTACTTTTCTGACCGTCTGTATTCAGAAGAGGAACTCCCACCAGAATTCAAACTTTACCTTCCAATGCAGGTGAAAGAAACTCAGGACTTGTTTTAATTGTAGTGTCGGAACGCGATTATGACTTCTTTCGTCCTTTTTAGCCTAATGTTTGTTATTTTCTTATTGTAGAAATCTTGAGGATTTTCTCTATAAACCAGCAGATAAGGCACTTTAGTTGTTGACATTCGTCTCGGAGCTGGTGTATTAATAATTGGAGTGGAACAG
Organism: Nicotiana tomentosiformis; assembly: GCF_000390325.3. NCBI lineage: Eukaryota > Viridiplantae > Streptophyta > Magnoliopsida > Solanales > Solanaceae > Nicotiana > Nicotiana tomentosiformis. The sequence continues at coordinate 40,430,972 of NC_090812.1, read as the reverse complement.
TTTGATCTTGGAAATTTTGATGAGTGCACATGCTCATCAAGTTTCTTTTTATTACTGGAATTTTAGAGTTTGTTAGTGAATTGTTACACATGATGTTGTGGTTCAGGATTAGAAAGACTGGTGGATGTCTTTCTATCGGCTTTGCCTAGTTGCAGATCATTAGACGAATTATGTCTTGATTTTGTGAAAGCTTCATTGTTGTACTTTCTATGCCCTAGTGTTGATTTCGGAAAAACATAAGTTCATTTGAAGCAGAAAATACACACGCTAATAATCCCAAGGGAAAAGGCAAGTATGAGATTCATCTTGTCTAGGAAAAAACGTACTACTCCTAAAACAGTTTCCTGGCATTTCTTTGGACTTGCAGGAGTGAATGCTTTTCACACTAAATTTTAGGACTTGTCGGGTGTTAATATTTGGCAAAGCTTATACTCCATTCATGATATAAGATATAGGAATACTTATGCAAAAATATTTAATTGGACGTGACGTTTAAGATATTAATTTAATTTATATAATATATTAGTGATAGTAAAAGAATAAACATTTAAGTGGTTGTTGAAAATAGCACAAGTATCCCTACAAAATTAAAATATGGATATTTTAATAAATTTTAGATTTTGAAAGTTGTATATAAAAATAAAATACTGTAAGACAATTATGAAAACGTTCCAAATTACTCCCTTACAAAAAGATGTGGTACTATGTTTCCTATTTGTTTGTCTAAAAAGATTGACATATTTCAATATCTCCTTAATAAGAAATATTTATACCCATGCAAATGCTATGACATATTTAAGATTACAAGTATTAAAAGTTTTACAGCCATATAATGCCATGGTTTATTTAAGATTACATTTTAAAAGTCTTTCCTTTTTTGTAAAGTTTGTGTCAACGGAGTGAGTATACAATCAAACCTTTCTATAACAGACTCGTTTGTTCCGAATATTTTTGGATGTTATAGCGAAGTGCTCTTATATCGAATATATATTATATGAATCTTATTAGTATAATTACTTTCGGGCATAACATATAATACTACATGTTAGCATGTATACCTAATACCTTTAGGAACACGTTATGTTTTCTTTTAATATAATTACTTTCGGGGTATAGACATATTTTTAGTCATGTAATCCTATTACTTTTAGGATAAACTTCTTACAAATTCCTATTACTAATTTAATTTTAAAACGTATTATAATGTCCTATTACTAATTTAATTTGAGAATATATTATATTGTCCAAATCCATTTAGAAAAAGAAGAGCCTATATTATTATAAAAGCATAAATACAATATTAATAGACCAAAATAACCCTAAAATATTAAATGGAAGAACTCATAAATGACATAACTGCAATAACCTATTTTTTGGACTAATTTGAGAATGTATTATATTGTCCGAATCCGGTTAGAAAAAGGAGAGCTATATTATTATAAAAGCACAAATACAATATTAATAGATCAAAATAGCCCTAAAATATAAAATGGAATAACTCATAGGGAAGGGCATAACTGCAATAACCTATTTTTGGACTACAATACCTTCTATGATAATTTTTAATATTTAAAATTTTAAAAAGTTAAATAATTTGGTATTTGGAGTTGTTTATCAAAAGTTATAATGGATATACTAAAGGCTGTCTGGGAAGAGTTTGGAAATCTCTGTTGCACAGGGCTGATTTTGGAAGCTTATATCTCGCAATATATAAGGAATGAGGAGATGAGAAACAAATCAAAGTTATAGCTCTTTGAGTCTAGTTTCCAGAAAGTAAAACCATTTGTAATTTGTAGTTTTGTACAAAAAGTTATGACCATTATACTAGAGGCTGTCTGAGAAGAATTTAAAAATGGTTGTTGGAGAATTTGTTCATCGCGAACGCGTGGGAAGGGTCGCGAACGCGAAGAACAAATCCCTGTGCAGCAGAATAAAGTCCAAATTCGTCTCATTCTTCCATTTTTGGACCAAGGAAGCTCGGGTGAGGCAATTTTTCGAGAGTTTTTCAAGGAAAACATTGGGGTAAGAATTCCTAACTTAATTTTGGTTAAATTACATGAATCTATTGTTGTTTTTATCACTAAATTAGTGAATTGGGTTGAAAATGGTAGAAATCCTCTAGACTTTAATTTAAGATTTGAAGGGCGATCTGTTATCGAAATTTGTTAATTTTGGTATGGTTGAACTCGTATCGGAATGGGTGTAATGAATTCGTAAATATTTTGTCGGGTTCCGAGGGGTGGATCCCGCACTGACTTTTTAGAATAAAATTTTATGTTGGTGTTTTATTATCCGGAATTATTTTTGATGAATTTTAATGAAGCGGTACAATTAATTTGGAGAGATTTGAGTTGTTCGGAGGTCAATTCAAGCAAGAAGGCGATTTTGGAATATCGGCATAACTTCAATAAGGTAAGTGTCTTTCTTAACCTCGAGTGGGGGAATTACCCCTTAGGCATCGAGTCTTATCTGCTATTTGTGAAATGTGAGAAGCCGTATACGCGAGGTGACGAGTACGTACTCGGGCTTATATGCGCAAATTGTATTGGTTAAAGCTTTAGGCATTCTTATGTATTAAATTAGATAATTGTTGGCATTATTAAATCCTTGAATTATTACGCCTCGTTCCTCATTTGTCAAGTTTGTATTTTATATAATAATTTGGTGTTATTGTCACTTGAATTTTATGTGAATTCCGTGTGTTTGTTGATTTGATATTTTTCTTGGAATTAAATTCATGATGAAAATCCTTATCTGCAAACATTTATTAAATAAGTTTAAATTGAGGAGTTAATATAATTATCAAAATTTGGATTAATGAAGGTGTTGCCCTATACTGAGTATTTTTCACCTCTATTGATTATTTTGAGGTTTATTATATATTGTGTGGAGCCTTGGGCTATTTGTTGAGAAATTTATTGATTCTTCTACATATTTGGAATTTGGTTGTGGTCAATGAAAAATTGTGATATGAATTGTTGTATCGTGTTGTGGTTTAAACACTCTCCTTGATGTTATTTGTGCTTACTACCTTGCTTGCTAATGATATACATGTGCTTGGTAAGGAAGAGTGTAAAGCACGAATGGTGATGTCGTGCCATTCGAGAGTGTAAAGCACGAAAGGTGATGCCGTGCCATTTGAGAGTATAAAGCACGAAGGGTGATGTCGTGCCATTTAAGAGTGTAAAGAACGAAGGATGATGCCGTGCCATTGAGAGTGTAAAGCACGAAGGGTGATATCATGCTATTTCATTTATATTATCAGGTGAGGATGAGAGTAAAAGCACGAAGGGTGATGCCGTGCAATTATTTTTATATTATCATATATTCATGGCACGAAGGGTATTTTCGTGCAGGTGAGGACGAGGGACATACATTATATTGTGATATCGTTTTGTGTGTATACATTCATACCTTTATCTTGAGATGTTATTGTGCACCTATGAAGCTATGTGACTTGCAGTCGTTGTTGCTTTCTGTGTGCCTCCGCTTTATTTCTTTTATTGTTATTGACATTTCTTCCACCTAGTTGCTACTGTTATATGTATGCATGGTGAGAAAGATATAAATGCACGAAGAGTGATGTCGTGCAATTGATTTGATATACATATATATATTGGGTGAGAATGAGACAAGTGCACGAAGGTATTGCCGTGCCATTTGATGTGATATGTTGAATATATTTCTCACGCCAGAAAAGTTAAATGAGGTGTCACATGGTGACTTTTATTTGAAAGAATTATATTAGAAAGATATCTATTTGAAAGAATTATATTTGAAAGATATTTACTTGAAAGAAGTATATTTGGAAGATATTTACTTGAAAGAATTATATTTGAAAGATATTTACTTGAAAGAATTATATTCAGAAGATATTTATTTGAAAGAATTATATTCGAAAAATATTTATTTGAAAGAATTATAATGGAAAGATATTTATTTGAAGGAAGTATATTCGAAATATATTTATTGAAAAGGACTATATTCTAGAGACTTTTATTAAAAAACTTATAGATAAAAGATGTATATTTTGAAGGACTTGATTAATTGGTTGTACCTGTGTTTATTATTCGTTTGACTAATATTTACGGTATTTCTGTTGCCTTGTTGTTTAAATAACTAGTTGATTTGTGTTGCTATCACTGCTATTTATTTTCTATTATTTTGGATATCATATTGCACATGTTATTAGATTAGTGAGTGTCTTGACTGTACCTCGTCTCTACTCCACTGAGGTTAGTCTTGATACTTACTGGGTAACGACCGTGGTTTACTCATACTACACTTCTTCACATTTTTGTGCAGAGCCAGGTATTGGAGATATCGGACTCGGATAGAGTTAGAGTGAGATCGCAAGGATTCAAGGTAGAGCTGCTTGGTCATCGCAGTTCCTTAGAGTCTTTCCATTTTATTGTACTGTTATTTATTATTCAAACAGTACTGAGTATTCGATCCTTGAGATTATTTTATGTATTCAGTTAGAGTTCGTGACTCATTACTATCAGTCTTGGGAGGTTGTTACATTTATATTTGTTCCGCTGTTGGTTTGATTATAAAAAAAAGGGCTTCGAAATGTAATGAAAATCGGCTGACCTAGTCTTAGAGACTAGGTGCCATCACGACGCCTATGGTGGGATTTTGGGTCGTGACAAGTTTGTATCGGAGCCCTAGTTTCAAGGTTCTACGAGTCACAAATGAGTTTAGTAGAGTCTTGCGGATCGGTACGGAGACATCTGTACTTATCTTCGAGAGGCTACAGAGCTAGTAGGGAAAATTTTCACTTCTTTCATTCCTTACCGTGCGGCATTTATTCAGCTTGAAGCATATATCTTATGTCCTTTTGTATCTACTCGTGTATGAAATCGCGCACTCGATATCAACTATACGCCAACGGTTTGTGATACTACATAGGGGTTATAAGAGAACCAGGATTGCTCAACCATTGTTACAATATGTCGTTCAGATCGAGGATGCTGAAGTATTGAGAGATTATTCAGTTGTCCACATTGGGGTGCAGCAAGTTCTGACATCTGATTGATAAGTATGATATTAAGAAGGTTTAATTAATTGCCTAATAGTCACAATCATGGTAGGGTCACGAGGTGGATGTAGATATGAAGATAGTTGGTGATATTAGAGACTATGTAGTTCGTATGGGATATCTATTTGGCGAAGGGTACATACTAGCAGCCAAGGCACTAGAGAAAGCGAGTTTAAGTGTCACGGGGGTGACATGCGCCAAATAAATGGCTTGAGGTATCTTATGATCGGTGAAGGTTAGTATGGTGGATCATCGGCATGTGTCATATGGCTTCGCGCCAAGCGAGGGGAGTCCACTATCAACGATCAGATTGCGGGGTCATGTGTTATATCAGTTTTGGCCTGAGATGTATTTACGTGGTAATGAAAGGTTCTCTGAAACTTGTATATGACTAAGGGGTGAGATTTGTATGGGATGATGCTGGGCTTGCGGTATTCCGACGTCCTATATAATTCTACATTTCAGTACCAGCAGGTCATAATAACAATTTCAAAATATTCGAGGTGCTACATTAAGTTCTTTTAATGCACCATCGGCACGGGGGTCTTACAGTGGTTATTCTAGTTAATACTCCACGTGCATGGTCAGTTAGAGGTGGAGGACAGGCGGGTAGAGGGCGCCTAAGAGGTGGAGGCCCGACCAGTTGATATAATCGCTATGATTTGGATAAGGCCGATACACCAGATGGTGTCGTTACAGGTACGATCCCGATTTGTTATAAAAGGCTATATTCCTTAATTTGATTCGATTCTGAATTTTGAGGCGAGTCCTCCTATTATGCTCCGCTTATGGATGAGCTTCGTAACTTTGTGACCCACTTATATGTTATCCATGTTGGGAGATTTGATGATGTTAGCCCCTGTCTATCATTTTTTATTTTTATGCACCATTGAGTGCTATCAGTCCAAAAGTAATTTTTATTATTCACTACCGTGGGTTTCGATGTGATTTCGGAATAATTGAATTCAATTTTATGAATTATATGCCCTACCGCTATGAGGGTTCATTATGTGTTGTGAAAAATTGTTTACGAAATTTATTGAAAAGAAGAAAGAAAGGAAATTGAAAATTTTAGTTGGCACAATGTGTAAAATACTTGTGATTCGGAGTTGAGGACGAGATCCTCGCATTTTTATATAAGATGAAATATTTAAACTAGGTTACGAGCCGCGGTGGAAGTTATGTGAGGACGAGGTCCTTGTGATAAAATTTTTATAAGTTTAATTTTTGTGAAATTTAATTTGTACTATAGTATTAATAGGGAGTCATCCCTGTTAGGCTCATTTGATAATTCTTGTATATTTTTCTGTGCATATTTAGCCATTTTCGTGCTGTAAACATTGAGTTTTAGCCTATGAGGTGAGTGCTCAGATGGCGTTAAATGTGACTCATTAAGTCGGGCAAATAGTTATGAGGTCTTCATGCCTCACATTCTAAAAATCAACCTATATACAATGAAAGATCAATTTTAACTTAGTCTATTATATATACGGTGACACTACAAAAAATTGATAAAAAAATATTATTTGAGTAGGAAAACAATTCAAATATAATATAAAAATATACTATTGTGGGGATATTATTTTCTCAATTTTAACTCTTTATGCAGTCCATTTAATATTACTTTTTTTTGTATTAGATATTATGGAGTGGTAATGTTAATCATGTAGGATTCCTAACGTGTAGTTTTATGTCCTAAAACTAATAGGATTATAAAGCTAATATCTAGAATTCCAGTTATATCCTTTTATTATGAGTTATTATGATTAATACTATAAGGTTATTTTTGTAAACCGACATTGTATTCATGCTTTTATAATATATATATATATATATATATATATATATATATATATATATATATATATATATATATATTCCACTTTGACCAAAACAAAAGTGATGCGACCAATATAAAATGCATAAATTTGTTATCCAATAAATAATTATACATGGAGACCTTTCTATAAAAGCATCCCTATATAATAACATTTCACTATAAAAGCCAAGCTTTTTCGGAACCAATTTTCATGTGCGATGAACAAATTCTCCAACAACCATTTTCAAATTTTTATCAGACAGCCTCTAGTATAATGGTCATAACTGTTTGTACAAAACTCCAAATAACAAATGGTTTAACTTTCTGAAAACTAGACTCAAAGGGATATAACTTTTATTTGTTTCTCATCTCCTCATTCCTTATAGATTGCGAGATATAGGCTTCCAAATTCAGCCCTGTTCAACAGAGATTTCCAAACTCTTCCCAGATAGCATATAGTGTATCTACTATAACTTTTGGTACACAACTCCAAATACCAAATGGGTTATATTTCTGCAAACTAGACACAAAGGGCAACAACTTTCATTTTTTGATCATCTCCAAATTCCTTATAGATTGCGATATATGAGCCTCCAAATTCAGACTATTGCAACAGAGATTTCTTTCTTCGCGAATGCGAAGAACAAAGTCCCAGCAGCAAAATCCTTCTTCGCGAACGCGAGAGCCTCCTCGTGAACGCAAAGAACAACACCAGAACCAGCAACCAGCAACATCAAAATACCCAAACTTGGTCCGGAACCACCCCGAATCAAACCCGAGGCCCCCTGGACCCCGTCCAATCGTACCAACCAGTCCCAATATATAACACGAACCTGCTCGAGGCCTCAAATCACATCAAACAACATCAAAACCACGAATCGCACCTCAAATCAAAATCTATGAATTTTGAACTTTCAAATTCTATATCTTGTGCCGAAACGCATCAAATCAATCCGGAATGACTTCAAATTTCGCACACAAGTATTCCAATTTTCAGAATCAGATTCCAACCCCGATATCAAAAAGTCAACCCCCGGTCAAACTTTCTAAAAATTCATCTTTTGCCATTTCAAACCTAATTCCACTACAGACCTCTAAATAATTTTTCGGACACGCTCCTAGTCCATAATCACCATACAAAGCTATTGACATCATCAAAATTTCATTCTGGAATCGTTTGCTCAAAAGTCAACTCTCCGGTCAACTCTTTACATTTAAACTTCTAAATAAGGATTGCTCTTTTAATTTAATTATGAATCTTCAGTAATTCAAACTCAACCACACCCGCGGGTCATAATACATATTACGAAGCTACTCGAGACCTTAAGTCACTGAACGAGACATTAATTCTTAAAACGATAAGTCGGGTCGTTACATTCTCCACCTCTTAAACAAGCATTCGTCCTCGAACGTGCTATGAATTATTCTGAGGTTACCAAATTGATGATTTTACTTTTACACATATACTCACGGTTGATCCCACGTTACCGCATTTGAGATAAGCCCGACAACACCATTTCATTTGAGATTATTTCTTTTATCCATATTTGTAAACTTTAAAACCAATTTCTTACACTCCAAACATTTTCAAAAGGCCTGATTTTCACATCAACACACGGTATTAGTCTCAACTGGCTATAGCAACTCGTGCCTACGGACATCAACTTTCTTGATAGTGTTGAAGTACTTCAAAATTTTTCTGGGGTGTTACATTCTCCTCCGATTAGGATCATTCGCCCTCAAACACATAACATAACTTATCTCTTCTTTTGCACGTCTCAATCCCTCAAATTTTACTAACTCCCAAATTTTTCAGAAATTTCGGCAGAGTCTCCCCTGTAATTGGGCCTATCCACCTACCAGAGTAACACCAAAACAACTCTTAACAATACATCCGCAACCCAACAAAACACCACAAGGTATATATCAATAACACCAATCTCAGCATTACAAGTGTTGTATTATCATAATGATATCAGGACATGAAGCATATCATATGTATGCCCATCACCACATCTCTGGTCTTAAAAGCTGTTCATAATTAATTCCAGCATCATCAATTAATCTCATATTAACCAACACCTCGTTTCGAATTTTCACAACTAGAAAAATATGCCCATCATGCTGCTGAAAAACTTAGATACGCCGAATAGCTCATGTAATAGCACATAGATGGTATATAGAAGTTTTGACAATAACGTCATACATGCAAAAATTATGATACTGATCAATATGATTCTAAGTATATTCTTATCCCTGAATTCAATTTTGGTCTTCTGAAACCAAGGAATATCCTTTTAAATTTATGTGAAAATAACTTTTAGTATGTTTATGTTTTGGAAATATAATAAATAAAGCACAAGGACAAACAACCTAAATATTGGACTATATTTACCGTAATATATTTTCTTGCACGAACAACTATATGTTGCACTTTCAAGAGAGATATCAAGATCGACAACAAGACTTCTGGTTAAGGTAGAGCAACCAAATCATTAAGAGGAAACATACACAAATATATTTTCGTCCATAAAAAGTATTCGATAAGATACCATCACATTAAATACTTTTAAACTATACTCCGATCCTTACAGTCCACTTTAAGGTTAATATGGTCAATTAATGCTAAAAAGTGAATTCTTTAATGCGTGAAATCAATCAAAAAATCACTTAAAGTGGACTAGAGGAAGTAATACATAATTATCTAACTAACATGACAAAATTGATCATTTGTGTAAGTTTTGATGATGTCCTTTTATTTTAAATTCATGTATTATGCTAATGTAATAATATTTCTTGACATTTAGATGATTGTTGTATTATTATACATAAAAATTCTCTCATTAATTAAATTTTATTGTTCCTTCATATAAATAAATATAAATAAATGTTTAAACCATCACGTGCCATTATTAACGTACAACGCACATTCATAGATACTAGTATATATATATATATATATATATATATATATATATATATATATGTTCAATTGTATCGATGTTACATGCCCAAAAATTCCTAACTACTTCAGTTCCTAGGATGTCTGCACAAAATACATCATTTGCAAATATCGGAGGAACTGCTAGCATGGTAGTTCTACCAAAAAAACTTGAATTTGCTGCCTCCTTTGCCGAGCCTCCTTTGCCAGTGCATCGGCCATCCTATTCTGTTCCCTGTAGTTGTGTCTCACCATCACCTTGTCCATCCTTTGCATCAATAACCTGCATTCACAAATCATAGGATCGTAAGTTGTATTGCCTGTGAGTAGCATTTTTATTACTTCAGCCGAATCTGTAGCTATGTCTAGTAGAATCCAGCCATTTTGTATTGCTATTTGGAGGCCCTTTAGTGGTGATTCTAGTTCTGTCATGGTGTTGGTGGTATGTGGTATATTTTCCACATACCCCATAATCCAATCCCTACCATGATTCCTGAATACTCCACCAATTTTCACAGTGCCTGGGTTTTCATTGGCAGCGCCATCCATATTGAGTTTATAGTGCCCCCTCCTGGGGGGTTCCCATTTAACTCTGATATGGAATGGCCTCCTGATAGCACCTTTTTTGTTCCAACATATAGTACGTTGTTGCTTTGGAGATGGTGTTATTTGCCGATATATTATCTCTTTTATTATTGAAAAGGTTATGGTTTCTTGCTAGCCAGATGTGCCAGAAGCAAAAAGGAAGGATGTCCTCCTATGCGATAATATTGTTAAAAGAAAGCTTCTTTAGCTTGTTCCAGGTTATTGGCCAGAGTTGAGCTGAGAATATGGTATTCAATTGTTGACTTTCAGTAGATCCCTTGGCTAGTATTTCATGCCAGAAGTGGTTACATTGGGGATTTTAAAGAATATGTGGTCACTGATTTCAGGACATGCTGAGCAAAAACAGCATTGAGCGTTGCAATTAACCCCCAATTTTGAACAGGAAGGCTCCAGTAGGCAGCCAATCCTGGGCAAGTAGCCAAATAAAGTTTTTGATTTTGTTGGGAACTCTTAACTTCTATATCCAATTGAAGTTACCTTCCCCCTTTTTCCACAAAGTCTCTTTATTGCTGCTAAGGAAGGTATAGGCTGATTTGGTGGTGAAAGACCCGTTTGGAGTCAACTCCCATATTAGCATGTCTTCCTTGGCAGAGTTATTAGGGATGAAAGTTGATTTGATCAAGTTAGTAATGTTCTCAGGGTTGTCTATAGAGAGGATAAGATATCCTAGTTCCTGGAATTGTAGACAGTGTCCACTTTGGTAGCTATGTCATTAGGGGTTAAATGGCCCTCAATCATGTCCCTAATTGCTGGTTGGTTTGGGATCCATGTATCATTGATGAAGCTCACCATGCTTCCCTTGTGGACAACCCATCTACTGGCCTTGTTGCATGTATCCCAGCCTTTGAGGATATATTGCAAGATTAGAGATTTTGGCTTCTTGGGGGTATGGTTCCAGTTACACTGCTTTGAGATCAGGACTCTAGCCCATATGCTGGAGGTGTTATGCTAGATCCTCCAAGCCATCCCAGCACGAGATGCTTTATTTTTTAGCTCAACTTTCTGCAAACCCAACCCACCATGAGACTTCTGCCTAGTGACTTTGTCCCAGCTAACTAGGTGCATTTTTTTCTTGTTTGGAGTTGTGCTCCAGATAAAATTCCTCTGAATTCTATCAATTTGTTTGGTAGTCTTGGTGGGCAATTTGATGTATTGCATAACATGGCTTGGGATACTACTGAGGGAGGCCTTGGCAAAGATGGTTCTTCCAGTCATATTTGGACAATTTATTTTCTAGCCAGCAGTTTGGATTGCATATTATCTAGTATGAATTGGAAGTAAGTTCTAGTGGGTCTTCTATGGAACATAGGGAATCCTAGGTATTTCCCAAAGGATGTAGTATCTTGTATTGACAGGGTATTTGTGTGGCATTCCATTGTGTCAGGCTTTGTGTTAGAGGAGAAGAGAACCATGGACTTGGTAAGATTGATTTTTTGGCCAGAAGCCTCATTGAAGGCCTGCAAGAAAGAATAGATTGTGGTGCAGTTCCTAATGTTTGCTTTTGCAAAGAGAGTAAGCTCATCAACAAAGAAGATGTGAGAAATTTTTGGGCCAGACCTACTGATACACTTATAGGGAGCCATTATTTATCCTGGACAACTTTATCAATTGACCTGGAGAGCCTCTACATACACAAAATGAACAAGTAAGAGGAGATTGGGTCCCCTTGTCTGATGCCCCTAGAAGGCTTGAAGGTGTCTGTTTTTCCCCCATTCACTAGGATGGAGATGTTTGATGAGCAAATGCAGGATATGGTTAACTTAGTTAGCCCAGGAGGGAAGCTGAAGGCATGCAGTGTGTCCCTAATGAAAGACTATTCCAGCCTGTCAAAAGCTTTCTCTAAGTCAATTTTAAGAATCATATGAGCCTGGTTCCCTTTAATTTTCTCAAAATGGGTAATGTATTCTTGGACAATGATGGCATTATCAGATGACCTTCTATTGGATAGAAAACTAGCATGGCTAGGGCCAATTATAGCATATAGAAGGGGCTTGATCCTATTGACAATGATCTTAGTGATTGTCTTGTAGATGGTGTTACAAAGTTCTATTGGTTCGTAGTTTTTGAGCATAATGGTTTGGGGACACTTGGGAATGAGACATAGGAGAGTTTGATTCATGGTCTCATCCATGGAGTGTGTGTCAAAGCATAACTTGCAGAAGTCAACTACTGAGTTCCCCACAATGCTCCAGTACCTTTGGTAAAAAAATGGGTGAAGCCCATCCGGGCCTGGTTCCTTGAAAGGTTTAAAGGAGAAGATGGCCATTTTGATTTCTCTAACATCAAGGGGCCTATCCAAGCTGTCTCTTTGACAGTCTGAGAGGATATGTGTCATGCCCAGATAACTGGTAGTGGAAATGGGAGCTTGTGTGTGAGAGTAAGTGTAGAGGCTCCTGAAGAAGTGCATTATAGAGGCCTTAATGTCCCCTTGGTCATAGAGCTAGTTTCCACTATCCTCTTTGAGGGACATGATCTTGTTCCTTCTTCTCCTATTGAGGGTGGAAGTGTGAAAAAATCTAGTGTTGGCATCACTTTCAGTTAGCCAATTGACCATTGACTTGAGTTTTGAGAAGTCTTCCTCATTCTTGAGGATGGAGTCAAGCTCTCTGGTCAGGTTACTTTCCAGATTTAGCAAGTAACTATTGAACTGGTATTTTGGTGATTTTTGGATCCCAACAATTCTGGCCAGGATCCTTCTCTTTTTGTGAAAGATATTACCAAATGTGTGCCTGTTCCACTAGGTCACAAGTCTTTTGAAGGTCTCAGTTGATTGGATTAAGGGGAGTTATTAGTGAAGGCCACATTGATGATACAAGGAAAGGAGGGGTGGCTAGTCCACATTGATTAAAACCTGAAGGGTCTGTTAGAATTATTGAAAGAATCCCCCTTTAGCATTATTTGAACAGGGCAGTGATCTGAACGGGTCCTAGGGAGATGATTAACACTAGCCTTAAGGTACTGAGAAATCCAACAGTCGTTAGCAAAGCACATATCTATCCTTTCTAAGATTAGACTACTCCTATTTTTGTATCTTTTGTTTGTCCAGGTGAATTTTTTGCCTTTGTAACCTAAGTCAACTAGCTTGTATTCATTGAGGCAGTTCCAAAATAGGTTACTATGACTTGAGTTAATGGGGTTACCCCCAAATTTATCCCTAGCTTTTAAGACTTCATTAAAGTTTTCGCCTACTAACCAGTTCCCAGTATTGCTTTTAGAGATAGTAACCAGACTTGGCCATAACAATTTCCTATCAGTTAATATGTTGCTAGCATAAATGGCTGAAAATAACCAAGGGGCATGGGATGAGAGTACTTTCACCATGGAATGGATTCCCTGAGGGGTAGTAGATACCTCATCAACAGTGATGAAATCCTACTTCCACATCATAACTATCCCACCATACAACCCTATTGCCGGAGACTGGATAAGCATATCAAAGTGTAGTTCCTCAGTTAGTTTTTTATGGTCAACCATCTTAGTTTCTAACAGAACCAACAGTGTTGGCTTGTGAAGCTGAACCATGTCGAGGCAGTGTCTCCTGAACTCTATGTTGTTTTCACCCCTAACATTCCATTTGATATAGTTCATCATGGGTGGTTGGCAGTTGGGGGACTGGTTTTTGTGAGGCTTCTCCATTCCCTGAGGAGACCTCGCTGTTTCTTTTGGTTTCTTTTTTTCATGATTAGAACTGGGGTCAAATTGAGGAGTGGTTTGGTCATACCCTGGGTGTGGTGAGAGACCAGGCTCAGACCACACTTGGTCATGGCTTTGGGACATAGCAACACAAGCACCTCGTTGCTCTCCACACTGAAATCGATTGCTCTGACTGAGTCGAGTAGGAGATAGTCTGTGGGTAGAGGCCCGTAGGCTGTTCCTTTTATTTCCGGTGGGCTTTTCCTTTTCAGAAGCTCTAGTGTTTTGTTGATCTCCCTTATAATATTTCCCAGTGGTGGGGCTGGTTCTTCTCTACTGGAGCAGAAGGTGATGGAGTTTGATGGGATTGGCATCGATAGCCACAAACACTGGAGACGTTGCCGGGTCCTCTATTCCCTGGTCTGGGAATAAGGGGGTTGACTGGAACGCTTAGGAGATGAGGGTGTTGATCATTGATGGGTCCAGATTGGGTTGCATGTTGCCATTGCTTGTCATCGCGTGCCACAGGCTTGGGCCAAAGGCTGTCAAGGCCCTGTTTAGGGACTCCACCGTTACCCTCGCCAGATGCGCAGGGTTTTGGACAATCATGGTTACTGGTTGATTTCCCAGGGTGAAATTGTAGGCTAGGCCTTGTCCTTGAAGTACCACTTCCAACCACGATACCGGTGAGTGGTCCGGTGACAGTGGAAGCGACGTCACAATGGTGGGTGGCAGTTGGGTTTTTTTATTTTTGTATTTTTTTGTTTTACCTCTTTGGGTAAGAGCGAGGGTTATGTTAACGAGCCGGCTCATAATGGCGTCATTTGGTGTCAAATCTTGATCAGTGGAAAGATCAATGGATTCAGAATTAATGTGGTATCTGTTGGAGTGGACGGAAGGTGACATGTCACCTAAGATTGGGTGGGTTCTAAGGTGAGGCACTTGAATGTTCATGGAGTGTTGTGAGTTTTTCCCATTAGAGTACTCCGCTGGGAGGGGAGTAAGGGGCGCATAAGTATTTAGGTAGGGATAATTATTTGGGCTGGGTAGTTCTAATTAGGTATGGACCCCAGTGGTTGATTGGGTATTGGTGCGGTGGCCCAAGGCCACATCTTTAGCAGGGTATATGGTTGGGGTTGGGCTATTGGTAGGGGCCTCCTAGTAGGTATCATTAACGGGCCCACTTGACTTTTCGATATCAGCTCCATAGGGCCTCATTCCCGCCTTGCGTTTGGCGTTGTACTTGGGTTGTGGCCTCGTGTGTTGGGCTGTAGGGGAGTGGGGGATGTGGTTTTGTTTATTCACAGGCCCACTGGGCCTATTGTAATTTTTGGACTACATATTATTGGACTTAGAATTATATTGAAAAGTTTTGGTTTCCAGAAACTTACTAGAGTTTGCATCGAACATTTTTACTTGGATCTTTTGTGATTTTTGTATATGATGCTGGTTGTTTTCGTTTCCATTGTTCCCTCCCTTCATCAGTTGTTGGCTTATTTTCTTTCGTCTAGGGAAAGTGATTGTCGTCCATCCATCGTTCTCTCCTTCCTTGGGGTGCATTCCTGAATTTTCAGGGGCTTCTTGTGACGGCGATGGTTGAAAATTTTTGAAATTGTAATTTTTTGTTGTGTGGCCAATTCTTCCACACGTTGTACATAACGTACCTTCACCTTCATAAATCATTACTTGCTTATGGTCACCAATGATTACTGATGTTTCAACTGGGGTTTCAAGTGGTACTTGGATACAGATGCGTGCATATCTTTCTCTCAACGTGGAAGATGTGCATGAATCGATTTTGAGTAGTTTGCCAAGTTTTCTACCAACCTTTTCCAATATTTCTTTGTCATAGAATTTTGTTAGTAGTTGGGGTAGGCGAGTCCATATGGTTGTGGAAGAGAGTGTAGCTTCTCGTGGGACGAATTTTGGTTCTCATTTACGTACTGATAGGAAATTCCCATAGACGAACCATGGCCCTAGGTGTAGTGCCTTAGTCATATTTTTCTCTAGACTAAATTTGACAATGAAGAAGTCCTATCCTAAGTCAATCAAGATTAATTATTCGGATGGTTTTCATAGGTCAATCAGTTTAGATCGAAGGTAATGGTGAGGCATTCTACGACCAAAAGCCTTTATGATTACTGAGAAGCGCCATGGTTGGTATAAGCATTTTTTGTCTTCTTGTGAGAGGGCAATTGAGCCTTCAATATTTTTTCCTTTATCAGACTTATTTTCTGGTTTTGTTATTGTATTTCAACTATTTTCTAGTTCTTATGATGCTAATATTATTTATTTGGTTTCTGTTTGATGGCATAAATATATTGTCCCTTCTCTTTTCTTCTCGTATTTTCCGTTTTCTTGAGCCGAGGGTCTTTCGGAAACAGCCACTCTATTCCTTCGGAGTAGGGGTAAGGTCTGCGTACACACTACCATTCCTAGACCCCACTTGTAAAATTTTATTGGGTCGTTATTATATCATCTTTGATGATTTGGGGGATCCTCATCGTAGTACTCTGTTTGGCTTACTGTCTGCTTGTCGAATAACATTTTCTTATAGGAGTGTGTTGTTATTTCTTTCACATCTATTTAGTTATTTTTGTCCGATTATTCTGGTGGTATAATTGGTGGTGTAGTAGTTATGTCTGCACATGTAGGTATTCTTACAGAGTGGAGAGATTTCTCTGACTAGCTTGCCGTAACTTCTAACTTCACTCCTTTGAGCATCACGTGATTGGGCAAGCTTGTATTAATCCAACTACTCCTGCTGTGCTCCTATTTTGTTGACACGTGTACACGATTGATTACGTGGGCCTTCTTTTCCTTGGCCACGCAACCAAGGAACCAATAACGTAATCCACGCCTCTTTGGTTTGTGGCTCACAATCATTTGCTTTACAATTTGAGGCTCATATTCTTCCATCTAAATCTGATAGCTGATTGGTCCACGTGTCACGTGCTTCCAATTTTGCCCTTTAACACCCACTTTCTTAGGTTGGGATGTGTGGCTATGCGAGGAAGTTAGAATGTTAGATTCGAGAAATTTATGCTTCTGGAAGGCTATTTTCGTCCTTACAACTCTTCGCTGTAAAACAAGCTTTCATTTTCGTGGACACAAATAAAGTAAAATAACTCTTAACAATATAAAACGTCGATTAAATTTATAGCCATTGCAATTTACATTTACAATACCATTACCGCCTCTGTTTCCTAAAGTTTGCTGAATTGCTGCTAATATTGCGAATACAGAAAAATATATATTACACCCAAAGGTCACTGCCTTCCAAAACAGTTTCTTCATTACTCTCATAAGCCAAACAGAATTCTATCTTTACTTCGCCTATTGCTGTCCTCCATTTCTTGTGCTATTTTGGGAAAGTTTTCTTCCTCATTTTTTCTTGTATTTCCTAAAAGGTAAGCTGTTTTCGTTGTTTTCAAAGTTTATACTGCGTGAATTTGCAGTTTGAGTAGGTCAATATGCTTTGTTGTGTTGTTGAGGGTGGTTCTTGAGCAGGTTTTTAGTGAATTATGGTGTAGTTATTTCAATTACAGATAAAGAAATGGAACTTATGGAAGAAATTTGCAAAGTACATCTGCTACTGTTTTTTTTAAAGTTTGTCCAGTTTTTGTGTTTGTATTTTCTTCATAAAATTTGAGATTTTTTTTAGTTTTTTTTGTCAAGAAGACTTTGACTTTGGCTTTTGATCTGCTTATAAGCTTGTCCTATCAAAATTTATGGTTGAAATAAGTTGATCAATTCTGTTTTCTTTCATCTCTTTTGCTGTTATTAGAGCTTCATGAGCAGTTCGAATTCTTGCAAATTATTATCTTTGTTCTTTTCTGAAATCTAAGCTGGTTAAATGTTACTAACATCCGTGTAACTGTCTCTATTATTAAAACTTCTTTTCTTCTGATTAGTATCTTTGAATGGGGGTCTAGGTCTTATAATCTACAATAACTTGTAATTGAAATCTGAGATGAGAGCTTTGTTTTTTGGTAATTGAGATGAGTTTTTATGTGTCCGAGGGTTTGCCGGAAACAACATCTCTACCTTCTCGTAGGGTAAGGCCATAGTACACACTACTCTCCCAGATCTCACTTGTGGGATTACTCTTGGTTTTTTGTTGTTATTGTTGTTGGTGGTAATTGAGATGAGAGTCTCTCTATATGTGTATTGGGAAATGACAAATAGGTACGGGAAATAAGTTGATTATATTTGTGTTGAGCTGTGTTAAGATTTATTTCAATGACTTTTGTGTGTCTTGTGTCTTGAAGATTTATTTCAATGACTTTTGTGTGTTTAGTTGCACTTATGAGATGAGTAACTTTTATCAAGCTTGAGGGTTATTAAGCTTTCTCAGTGATGTGCTATCTTGATTTCTCAAATCTTTGTAGTTGCTCCAAAAATCTGCATATTAACATTTGATTGCTATTTTACCAGGTTGGTCTTATGGAGTGGTTTTCTCGAGTTGATGTTGGTGATCTTGTTGTTCCTAAAGGCTTAGAAGATGGTTTTCCACCATCTCCTGACAGCTGGTCACAGTGGGAAACACCATTTGGGAATTTCAAGTCAGAAATGAAAAGGAACAATATAAGGTTATACGTTGGATCTGAAGATTGTAAAGTGACCAGGAGCGGCGTTGACTTGAAAAACTTGGGAATTCACGAGGAGAATTTTGATAATTTGGCTAGCCAAGATTCATACTGTGATATGGACCAATGGTCCTCATATCCACCTGACCAGCTGGAATCTCATCTTGATAACTTGGCCTCGATCGATCAGTTGGATGATGTGTTCCTGTAAATCTCTAACTATTATTGAATTATTTCGGTCTATAGATGTTGAATTGGATGGGATAATCCGGGTAGTTGGTATGCCATAGCAGGCTTACATATTCATTTCTCATTTCTCTCGAATGACTGATTATGTTCTTATACTCTATTGTGCAGAAGTTCCTTACTCGAAGAATGTCCAACTAGAATGGATGCTTCTGATGAGTCATCTGATTTATCAACAAATTCACAGTGCAGCGTGCTGCTGGCTGATAATCAAGCAGGAGATGATTATTCAAATCCAGAGCACGTTACAAGCAACGCTTGTAGTGCCGAGAGTGCCAAATATTACTCCGCACATGCTTTTACTTCGCCAATGGATTGGGAGAGTCATCAAGAAGTTAATAATTCTTATTTGCTGGAAAAGGTGATGCTTTTGCTCATTTTTGTTTCTGAAGGGCATGAATTTTCATGTAGCAACTCCATTCAATATTGAAGCTGGAGTTGAATCATCAACCCCAGAAGAACTTAAGACGTCACTGCATCTAAATTATGTCATGTGAGATCTATGACTATCTAGCTGGACCAGCCGATAATCTGATTGGTCTAAGTATTTATAGTGAGCTTCAGTTCGTTGTGATGTCTTACATGAAAAAGTATCTTTGGCTCACATGGAGTTTTTAGTTTTGCATTGAGGCAGATGCAGGGAACAAAGCAGGTTACGTCTCATGCTTTTCAGTGGAGGGAAATATTGGGAATATTTGACTAGCATTCAAGCAGGGGCGAACCTTGCATGATTTTTGAGGGTTGAACTAAAATTTGAAGGTAAAAAATCATAACATCTTAAAAATCTCTAGAAGAACACAAATTTGAATTTTCTCTTTCCTGGGAACTAAGCTTGGAGCAGCTTCCCCTCTTTCTGACCTATGGAGGTCCGTCCCCGCATAAAGATGGCTTAGTGTAGCAAACTTCATGCTTGTGGGTGACATATATATTTGGATAATGTTGAACAGAAAAACGTTTTGAACGTATTTGCTGGTAATTGGTTTCAAGTATTAACTGAACTATCATTTGTTATCACAGAAACTAATGTGACCAACTTGAGACAGATGCCATGGCCTAAAATATTTAAGGCAGGCTAGTGTTGCGTTGTTCTGTTATAATTTCAGCGTTTCCAGTGCGTTGGTTCAGGATGAGAATTTCATAAAGGAAAAAAGAAAAACTATAGGAAGTTGTTGGGTTGCATCCATCTATCTCATTATCGTTTTTGTCTTTGTCTTCAAATCTGAATCCTTTCTTTGTTAGTTTAAGAGCTGTCTGTTGCTAATGAATTGGATTTTTGTGCTTTGCGTTGCCACTTCCCAGTTTAAACATTTCAATTAAGCATATTAATTTTCATCTTAGGGTTTGCTTTTGGGCCTAAATCTTTTTGTGTCAGTGTGAACAAGTGATGATTTTTTAAGCTTTTGCTTTCAGTGCTGTAATAGAACAGTCAAATTAAGTACGATCAAGCAACAACTGTTATTGAACTCAAATGGTCTTATACGTTTGATTTGTTTTCTTCTTTTTTCAAAGTTTTTGTTTTCCCTATTTTATGTTGTGAGGGCTAGGTCAGGTGTAGGAGCAGAAATGGAGGGAGATAACTTCTTGTTTCTAAGTTTTGGTTTTAAGGGAAGACATCATAAAGCCGCTAGGCAGTTGTTTACACATTTTTGGATCTTCATCTCATGGTAATTAGTAGAAATTAACATGTGCATACACGTTTATTCTCATTTATGTCGAGGTACTTTCATTCCAATTAGTTTAAGTGCGCTGCTTAGTTGATCTGGGTTCCGAAGCCTAAATCATTAAATTTTATGCTCTAGGCACCAACTGCAGAGGTTGCTGTGAAATTGGAGCATGATAGAGGAGATAGTAGAGTGAGTGACGAGGAAATATCCATGGAGCAATCTGTCCTACAGCACCTTGAAAGTCTCACAGCTCAGGTAATGAAGGCTTTAAGTTTTGGGCTTACCACCATAATATTAGCAGCGACATGACCTTACTGAATTTGTGCTTATCTTGATACTACCAGTTGACTGAGGAAACCAGAATCTGCTTCCGGGATTCTCTATACCGTCTTGCAGATAATTCAAAACATGATGAATGTCAGAGGTGGAATGTTCAGTCAGATCAAAGTTCTAGGGGGTAAGTGCAAAAGCTCATTAATTGTTTTAATTACTGAAAATAGATTAGAACTTTGAGCTTGTTAGTGAGTTGTTACACATGATGTTGTGGTTCATGATTAGAGAGACTATGATGGATATGTTTCTTATCTGTTCTGCCTGGTTGAGATCGTTAGAGGAAATTATACCTTGACTTCATAAAAGCTTCATTATTTCTTGTACTTCATGTGCTAAAAATATCGTAAAAGCTTAATTGTTTTATCACTTATGTACTTTCTGTGCTCAAGATCTCACTAGTGCCGTTGGAAACGGAGAAATAAAAGAAAAAGTGACTGTAGAGGTTCATTTGAAGCTGAAAATACACACCTTAATAATCCAAGGGTAAATGCAGCATGAAATTCTTGTCGCCTTTAGATAAAAACTAGACTGGACAGTATTGTATTCCTGGAATTATCGTCAACATTTTTCTCATATTGAAAAAACAAAATCAGGTTAAGCAAAGAAGAGACAACAGAATTGCAGACGAATGTAATTGACAGAACTGTTGCCAACCTATTGTTCAGCAACATAGATTTTGGTGCTTCTGGAGGTTCATCTTTGGACTTGGCAGAAGCCACCGACACAAGACAGCATTCGGGTGGTATGTTGTGGCATATTTCAGGTTCCTCGGGTTGTGATGTGCCTACCTTTAGCGGATAGACGGTGCATTCTTGACTCTGCTCAAACCTTTCTTGAAAGTGGAACAATGAAGTGGGTTGATTGGCGATACTCTGTATCCTAGTGCTTATGCTTCCTTCAAAGATATTACAGCACGGTCGTCTTATGTTATTTGGCCTGATCAGATCCGGCTAAGTTTTGACAAAAGCTTGTATTGTAGGCATGAGTAGAGACTAAATACATCTACTTTTGCGTCTGCTAGCTGATCAGTTATTTCTTTCATATGATAGTGTTGGCAGAGGACTATCAGCTCCAAGAGCTCAAGACTCACGAATACTGTTTTGTGTAGAGGAAAATAGGTAAAACAGTTGAATCCTGGCATTTCTTTGGACTTACCAGGAGTTATGTAAGTGGCGAAACGCTTTAAAGGGGCCCCTATTTTTTCTAAGGCTCCAGACATCTTACTTAAGGAAGAAACTTTCCAGTGTTCTTTTTGAATGTTGGAAACTGCTAATTTCTTCCAATTTGCGTAGTTTCAGTTGTTTTAGTTCTTGGTAGGAGTTGTAATATATAGTTATTTTGACACTTCATATGAGTAAACATGGGACTTGAGGCAAGTTTGAGTATGGTATGGACATATGGTTGATCGTTAATTTCCTCATCTTTTTTGGTTCGAATATTTAGAACTCCATATTATTGCTCTACTTATGAATTCCAATATAGTTATAATGTGGCGCCTACCGAACTTATGTCCTTGTGCGGCAGTTTAGGGCTGTAGGCATTTCAAGTTCTGTGGCAAAATTGGTCATTATCTGGACAACTAGATCTCGTAACACATCATTAGCATATATATATATATATATATATATATATATATATACTAGTTTTAAGTTACACGCTTTACGACTTTGCGTGTATTCAGATTAGTAAATATAAAATTTAAAAAATATTTTTATTACGATGTTTCAAAGAATTATCAAATAATACATATTAAAAAATTTCAAATAAAGAGGTTGGGATATTTTCTATATTAATAATTTGCTTATTTAAAAATATTTTGGTAAGGATATTAATTTAA
Organism: Nicotiana tomentosiformis; assembly: GCF_000390325.3. Lineage (NCBI taxonomy): Eukaryota > Viridiplantae > Streptophyta > Magnoliopsida > Solanales > Solanaceae > Nicotiana > Nicotiana tomentosiformis. The sequence goes on along the minus strand of NC_090812.1, from coordinate 40,408,263 downwards.
CTCATTGGATCTTGATAAATAATTTTTTTGCTAAAATAACAAATGTTGCCATAATAAATCATAAGTTATAAGGACAGATCGGCTTTAACATTCTTTACCTAAAATTGAAGGTCCTAAAGTTCCATCACATTTATAAGTATTAATTTTGATTTTAATTTGATTTTGGGAAAATCAGTTTTGAGTTTAATTTTTGAAATAAGTTATTTTTTTGTATTATTTTATGTCTGAAATGGAGATGGCTTATTCATCTATTTATTTTTTGAGTAACTGCCGAAGGTTTATTATACAAACACTATATTAACATTAGTTTGATGAATTAGGTTACAGAGCCAGAAATCGATGCAGATTCTTTATTTTGTAGTTCTCTAATGATTATTGAATTATATATAGGTAAAATGTTATTTGAGTTTAAATTAAATACCTAAATATTAGGAGTTCATACATAGTTCAAATAAGAAAAAGTTTAATATCAAAATCTTAAATATTAGGAGAATAATTAAATAACTATTTTATCCAATATGGCATTTATTTTTAAATGGTAAAAAATGCGAACAATATTTCGCTAATGGCCTTCGTTGAATATATATATATTCAACTGTGTTGTCCTCCCCCCCCCCCCCCGAAAGGTTTTAACTCAAAACTCTGCTCTGATACCTCCTAAAGCGAAACAGACACGCCCATAAAAAAAAAAAAAAACCTCTAAGATATTACAATTAATTAGTTTTTTGTAATGCAAAACGGGCCTAGGTTAGGCTCTGGGACAGATCATCTTGTCTACTTTGGGTGCCCCGGATTCTCCCTATTCATTGTGATGCCAAATCATGCGTCAGGATTTGCTCCTTATTTTGGACGCAGAAGATATCTATTGGAGGATTTAGTACAAGTAATTACTTTTTTCATGAAGTACGAGGTTAAATAAATGTTAAACGTGGGTTGAGGACAGATAGCGATATATGACACAAATAAATTGAATTACCAAACGAACAAGCAACCACTCAGATATCGATTTGGCGAGTTTCCTTTTTGCAAAAATCCACATATTGATGAACATATTAATTTGAAGACTACTTTTCTAGATTCTTGAGATTTAAAGTTATTAATAATTTTTTTTATAAATAATTTATTCTCCTAAGATATTATTGATCGATCTTAGGTAATAGAATCAAATTCAATAAGTTGGCAATTTGATAGTGAAATCATTTTTGAATGTTCTAAGAGCGGCTATATGTAACTACCCCACTTGTCGTTTTAAGAATTTACGCCACGTTCAGCAACTAAAGGTTTCGAGCAGCTTCGTAATACATATTATGACCCGAGGGTGTGGTCGATTTTGATTTTCGGAAGATTCAGAATTAAATTAAAAGAACAATTATCATTTTTGAGGTTTAAATGAAAAGAGTTGACCGGAGTTTGACTTTTGAGAAAAACGACCGAGGAATGGAATTTTGATGATGTCAATAGCTTCGTATGGTGATTTTGGACTTAGGAGCGTGTTCGAAAATTATTTGGAGGTCCGTAGTGGAATTAAGCTTGAAATGGCGAAAGCCGAATTTTTAAAAAATTTGACCTGGGGGTTGACTTTTTGATATCGGGGTTAGAATACAATTCTGGAAATTTGAATAGATCTTTTATGTCATTTATGACTGGTGTGCAAAATTTGAGGTCAATCGAACGTGATTTGATAGGTTCCAGCGTCGTCGTAGAAATTGGAAGTTCCAAAATTCATTAGGCTTGAATCTATGTGTGATTCGTGTTTTTAGTGTTGTTTGATTTAATTTGAAGACTCGACTAAGTTCGTATAATATTTTGGGACTTGTTGGTATATTTGGTTGAGGTCCCGGGGACCTCAGGTGGTTAACAGATCGAATTGGGAGTTGGAGGAATTGCTGAAGCATTTCAGCTTCTGGTGTAATCGCACCTGCGGGTGGGTGACCCCAGGTGCGAACTCGCACGTGCGGAAGGGAGCTCGCAGATGCGGCCCTGGCGTGGGTACCCTCTGGTCGCAGGTGCGACAAAAGGAGTGCAAAAGCGGAGCCGCTCCTGCGGGGGAGTGATCGCTAAAGCGGGAGTCGAGTGGGGGAGGACTTCGTAGAAGCAGACCATCGTCCGTAGGTGCGTACGTGCAAGTGCGGCCACTTTATCGCAGAAGCGGTCCCAGGCCTCTTAAGCCATTTCCGCACCTGCGATGGAATTTCTGCAGGTGCACCGTCACAGGTGCAGAATCGCTGGGCAGAAAAAGGCCAAATTCGAGGGTTTTTATCCCATTTTCAATTTTGGGACTTTGAGAGCTCGGATTAATCGTACGAATTTTATGTATTGACATATTTGACACGAAAGTTGTCTGTGCGATTGTGATAGAGATATGGGCACGAGGTACCGTAAGAATATGAAAGGAGGGCTGAGAACCGTATTTTATGATTATGATATGAGATATTTATTTGAAAGAGTTTTATATTCGAAGGATACTTATTTGAAGAAATATATTTGGAGGGTTTTTATTTGAAGGAATTATATGTGAAAGACTTGTTTAATTGGTCGTACTTGTGTTTTCTTATTCGTCTGAGTAATAATTATGGTGTTCTTGCTGCCTTACTGTTTATATCACTAGTTGATTATTGTTGCTATCACTGCTATTTATTTTCGATTATTTTTGTATGTCTCAGGTTATTTGACTAGTGAGTGCCTTGACTATACCTCGTCACTACTCCACTGAGGTTAGTCTTGATACTTACTGGGTATCGACTGTGGTGTACTCATACTACACTTATGCACATATTTTTGTGCAGAGCCAGGTAATATGGAGTCAGTTGACCACTCGCTAGCAGTATGTAACTTGCTGTGGAGACTTAAGGTAAACCTGTTGCTGCGTTCGCAAGCTTCGGAGTCACCTTCTGATGTTGTACTTGCAATGTTTTATCTCTACTTCAAAATAGTTGTATTTATAGGCTTTCTAGTAATTCAATAGAGTTTATGACTTGTACTATCGGGTTTTGGGATTGCAAGTATTGTATAGAGATTTCTACTTCGCATTTGTCAGTCGTTATTTAATATTGTTATTATTTCGGTGAACGTTAGACTTACCTAGTTCCTAAGACTAGGTGTTATCATGACATTCTACGGAGGGAGATTTGGGTCGTGACAAGGTGGTATCAGAGCTAGGGCTGCTTATCGGACGGATTGGGCAGTTATTTGCTCTTTACGGTTTGGCTTATTGGTTATCGATTTTTAAATGTATTAATCCGCTAGCCACCCGATAAGATATCTGGCGAATTGGTATCGGTTTAGCTATTATCAGGCGGTTATCGATTTAGTTTCAGTTGATTGAAACTTAACATACTTCAACACAGTGTTGGGGAGTACATCCCCGAGATAACAATATAGTCAACATTTCTCATACATATATATCAACTAAATTACACCATGAGACCATATTACTGGATATCAAATACTTCTTTTATCTTCTCATACTACATTCAAGTGGATGGTAAGAGATTGAGAAGTGCACAACAAAATACATCAACAATATCATTTGAACAAATTTCTTACTGTTTAAGAAGATGACAAACTGTTAAAAAATAAAAATACAACTTGGTTAAGATTGAACTTAACCAATTTGATAATCCAGTTGCGAAGTCCGCTACCATATCCTCTATCAAGATGATATGTTGGCGGGCTTCCATCGAGGCACATTATTTGATGTCTCATAAACAAATAAATACTTAGTACTCATAGAAGTCTACATGTGATTCTCTTTACTCTTTGTTGCTTAATGTATTGTGCAGTGGCACTGTGAACTATGGTGATGTTGACAATCAGTTCTTTTTGAGCCATAATAATAGTCAATATTGCTAGCAATGCTAACAAGAAGTTGGTTCCTATCCTGCAAAATATTTAAATTATTAAGCAGTTGTTGGTTCGTGCTTATATTGCCTTTTTATTTATTCGTGTATTACTATTATTTATTATGAAACCTCCCACACTGGTAATAAATAATTGAATCTTTCTTCTAAAGTTTAAAGAGCAACAGTAAACAAGTTCAATAATATGGATAAAATTTTATAACAAAATATGAATTATTCTTGAAGATGGTAATCTTTCTGGAAAAATATATATTCTTAACGGATTATCCGTTAAGAAAATTGAATAATCCGCCCCCAAACCGATAAGCCGTTAATAAAAAAAAATTAATTTGTTTTCCGTCCGTTAAACCGTTAACCCGATACCAATAAGCCATTAAGCTTTGGTTTCGGTTCGATTTTCGATTTCGGTTCGATTTTGAACACCCCTAATCAGAGCCCTAGGTTCATAGGTACTACGAGTCATAAGCGAGTTTAGTAAAGTCTTGCGGATCGGTACGGAGACATCTGTACTTATCTTCGAGAGGTTACGGAACTATTAGAATAGTTTCACTTCATTCATTCCTATCGTGCGAGTTTATTGTTCTCGGTGTTTGGGGGGCCTAAAGCCAAACTTCACAGAGAGGCACTAATATTAAAAAAAAAAAAATTGCCATATATATTTTTAGAGATGCAGTTAGTCAAATCATTTAAGAGTTCTTGATTTTGTGGAACTATGTCAGATTTCGTAGTAACTTCTTCTAGATTTTCTTCTTGGATGTTATTATCATCTAACTCAACTCTATCAGTGACTTGTTCATTTGAAGAACATTCTCCCGTGTTTTCTTATTCAAGATGTTTATTATTTGTTAAAAATCTATCAAAGGCTCCCTTTTGGGATTTAATTAATTCTTCACATTTTTTTTTTCTCTTTTTGCATAACCGGATTTAGGGGTGTTCATAAAAACCCAAAAAATCGAACCAAACTGAAAACCGAATCAAACCGACCAAAAAAATTGATACTTTTTAGGTTTGGTTTGGTTTTGGTTATGAATTTTAAAAACCGATCAAATTTGGTTTGGTTTTGGTTTTAATCAAAAAATAACCGAAAAACCCGAACCAAACATACTATAGAAGTAGCTATTTAAATTTATTATTACACCTATATATATATATATATATATATATATGTATATTTTTATATAAAGTTTCTAAAATTTTATGGTACATATTAGTCGTTTATATTTTTAGTCTAGTTTTTTTCTATTATAATAATCTAATTCTTTGCCTTTACATTCTAGTTTGATTGGTAGTTTTCTTTTGCTAAGTACAAGAATTTATTTCATGTTAAAAATAATCGATTTTTAATTGAGTACTTAAATTATTCATCACTAGTTGATTCAACTATCATTAATATATCTTGGTAAATGATAGATTTCTCAAAGAGCAATTGGTTTGATAGTGTTACGTTGAAAATGTAGTCTCCGGAATATGTGTTTGGTAGTGTATGTCTCATATTTAAGAAAAAACTTGATAAATAACCGAAAAACTGAAAAACCGACCAAAACCGACAAAAATCGAATCGATAAAAAACCGACTTAATTGGTTTGGTTTCAATATTTGAAGAACCAACTTACTTGGTTTGGTTTCTTTTTATGGAAAAATCGAACCAAACCGAACCATGAACACCCCTAACCGGATTCATATTTTCTAGTTGACTTATTTAAATTGAATAAAATCTAATAATAACTAAAACAAAAATATATACTTAGGAAGTAAGAATATCAATAATGACAAATTTTCAATAAAAAAATATAATATAAAGTTAGAATAATAAAAATGGTTCAAGAATTTGATAAGTTGATATAACGGCATCGAAATAGTATTGCACTGCTTCAAAATAATGATTGCTTTTGTCTTGTTACAATGCTTGAAATTTTGAAGAAGACACCCAAAAGCAAACTTTGATCTTTTGTGAGCACACAAAACGGTAAGTTTTCTGCAATGGAATATAAGAATAGTTAATAAGGAGAGACAATGAAAGAGACAATGAAAAAGACAAAAATATAGGAATAGTCACGTGGACTCATGTTAGGTGATAGCATATAATTATGCAAGAAATTAGACACCAACGGTCCCCACATAAAAGACAAAAAATTATTTTCTTCCAAAAAAATTCCCTTCCAACAGTATATGCACAATTTTTTATTTTTTATTTATAATATATAACATAAAAAAAAAAAATTGGGGCCAAGGCCACCCCTGGTAGTTGCTTGATCTCATAAGTCATAATAATGCGTCGAGAGTTATCATTTTTTACTTAATAAAAAAGAGTTTATTCGTTGCGTGAAATACCGTGGATGTTGGTAGAAGGTGGGTTTTGGAGACGTAGCAATATTGTATGAAAATAAATTGGACAACCAAAGGAAAAATTAACAATCACTTGATCATATATCATGTCAAAATACGTGCATTAATTCCAATTGTTTATGGTTCCTCTTTTGGTCCACTATTCAACAATCGATATATAGGTCCCCCTTTGCATGGTTTAAACGTGATAGCGACCAGATTAAAGATTTAAATTCTATATATGCATTCAATTTTTAAGGTTCTTAGCATTGAATCAATTATATTTTTAAAGTTATGAGTTTATATATATTATTTGTTACAATTTTAGGAAATTTTACACTAAAGTTTATAATCAGTGTCAAAAGTTATAGGTTTAACTGAACTCATAGCTTCAGGGGCGAATGTAGCATATACTCAGCGGGGATCAATTGAACTCATAACTTTTAACGCGGAGTAAAAATTTATATGTAAAAATTTATTAAAATTGTAAAAATAGTAGATACGAACCCATAACTTTAAAAATGTAATGAGTTCAATACTAAAAATTTTAAAAGTTGAACCCATAAGATTTAAATCCTTGATCCGGCTCTGCTTAACTTTGATGCTACATAGCAACCACCATTACACTGCGTCGAGATACACGTTGTACTATTTGGGTTTGCGTATTAAAAGTTGTTTTGCTTTGAATATTTTGAATTGGATCTCCCATGTTTTTCATGGATATAAAGTTAAGAAATAAGAACTGATACCATTTCACTACTAGTATTTATATAGCTCTAGTTTCTCATGCAAATCAAATCCATTTTCATTCATCACTCAGCTAGCAAGAACACTACTTAAAATGACTATAACAGATTTCCTCAAAAGCCAATCCAACAGTGAACAACCACAAGAAACTCTAAGCGAGGATCTTGATGAGTTTTTCACTTCTCTTCCCAAAGAAAAAGGGTGGAGAACACCCAATCTTTTCTTTTTCCAAGGCTTTTGGTGTCAACCCAAAGAAATCCGAGCCATAATTTCGACACAACAACACTTTAAAGCTCAAAACAGCGACCTAATAGTCGCGTCCATACCAAAATCTGGCACAACATGGCTAAAAGCACTCACTTTCTCCATTGTAAACCGCAAGAAATTCAACGTCCAACAAAAGAATATTAATCACCCTTTACTTACTCATAATCCTCACGAACTTGTACCCTTTCTTGAATACAAACTTTACGCTGAGTATAATTCCCCTCCTGATCTCTCTCTTTTACCTTCTCCACGCCTTATTGCTACTCACGTCCCATTTGGGGCATTACCAAATTCAGTTAAGACCACAAAATGCAAAATTGTTTACATTTGCAGGAACCCTTTTGACACCTTTGTTTCAGTTTGGCATTATATTGTAAAAATTAGACCTGAATCTTTAGGTCCTTTTACTCTTGAGGAAGCCTTTGATTTGTACTGTAGGGGAATTACAGGGTTTGGTCCTTATTGGGAACATATGTTGGGGTACTGGAGAGAGAGCTTAGAAAGTCCAAATAAGGTGTTGTTCTTGAAATATGAGGATATGAAAGTAGATATGTGTAATCAATTGAAGAGATTAGCTGAGTTCATGGGGTTTCCTTTTACAAAGGAGGAGGAAAAGGGAGGAATAATAAAAGATGTGTCAAATCTTTGTAGTTTTCAGAACTTGAGGGATTTACAAGTGAATAAGAAAGGGAAAGGGGCAATTTCAGACTTTGAAAACAGGAATTTGTTTAGGAAAGGTGAGATTGGGGATTGGGTGAATTATTTTACACCTTCCATGTTTGAGAGGCTTTCCAATATTATGGAAGAGAAATTAGGAGGCTCGGGGCTTACCTTCACAGTTTGTTAAGTCAAGAAACTAAGCATGCGTTTGGATATGTTAAGTTAAAAAATGGTATTTGAAATTTAAAATTATATTTGGACATGTATTTCACTTTAAAGGTTGTTTTGAAAAATTTAGTTGCTTTAATTCATACATTACTGATCTCTGTATTCTTTTTCAATTTTGTATCAGGCGACAAAAATGACAACTAAACCGTATACAAGTAATAATGAATTTTTGCTTATGCACAACTTTATGTAAGTTCACGGAAAATGTATAGGTATCTTCCAAAACTATGACCAATTTCCAGTTACATACCCCTTGCCATAAATCAAAAGATTGTAACTTCTCTTATACTTTTGAAATTAACTATTTAATGCTCTATACTTAATTTTTTAAAACACGAAATGCGTTATACAACACTCAAAGGTACTCCCTCCGTCTCATATTATGTGTCGTGTTTTTCTTTTACACGTCTCTTAAAAAATATTAATTAGAAAAGGGATTAGACAATTCTACCCTTATTTATATCTTAAGATATAATATCTCTTCATTGAATAACTATTCTATTTATGTGTTATCTCTATCTTCAAGAACAATTATTACTAAGGGTAAAAAAGAAAAAAAATAATTATTTTTGTCTTGAACTTCTAAAATGATAAATAACTTGAGACAATTATTTTTAGTAACCATGACTATTAATATGCGATGGAGGGAGTATCAAATTAGCAAACATCAATGTCATAAATATTTATCAAAAAGAATTAATTAATTACATGTATTGACTCGTAAAAATTCAAACCCCATACAAAAGACATACTACATCTGTCTCATATTATCTGTCATGATTTTCTTGTACACGTCCATTAAGAAAAATTAATTAGGATGAGATTTTGACTACTTTACCCTCATTCATGTCTTATATTTAATCTTTCTTCATTGGTATTTGAATAAAGTTATCCATAATTGAGGTGTTTGTAGTCTTCAAGAATAATTATTACTAAGGGTAAAACAGGATAAAGATAATTAATTTTGTCTTGAATTTCTAAAATGACAAATAATTTGAGATAACTATTTTTAGTAACCACGACTGATAAGATGAGACGGAGGGAGTAACAAAAAATGGAGGGAGTAAAAAAACAAGAACTTCAACAATTTCTACATAAAATTTAGGAACAAGATTAATGTACACAAATTGTAAAAAGAAAACAAAAAGTGAGAGAATTCAAAACAAGAAGTACTATACAAATCACAACGTATTTAATTAATACCTACACCTTTGCAACTACATCATTCTCTGATAATAAGCCAAGGGTACTAATTGGGCAAGAGGAGTAGTGAGCATAGGCGAAGTTGAACCGACAATTAGAGAATTAGGTGGAGAGCTCCTACAAATTGGACAAGTCCCACTCTTCCGCAACCATTCGTCAACACAATCTACATGGAAACAGTGTTGACATTCCGGTATACAACGAACCAAATCTTTCGCACAGTAATCAGACAAGCAAATAGCACATAGATTTGCATTAGTTGGACTGGGTAATCTCTTGCTTTCACCTAACACCACTTTGGGAAATGACTCTATAACGGGCTGATCCAATCCTAGGAAGTAACTATAAATAATCCCATTAGAAGATGCAGGTGTGAAGTCTTCAGTGTTAGAAGAAGCAGCTAATTTGACGCGCAAACAAGCGTAGGAAGCAAACATGATAAGGGAAATAAGAATCAAAATGCCAATGACAATGGCGATACCATATCTGAGGCTAATTACTCCGCTTGCGGAATCAGGTAAGTTAGCTATGGACATTTTGTGTGTGTGTGTGTGTGTGTGAAGATATAGCTGCAAATTAAATGGAAGAACAAATGAAAAGCGTTGGAGCGAGGGTCAGCGGATGAATCGGAACGAAATTAATGAGGTTGGACCGGAGATTAAATGTTGTCAGAACCAAATAAATGAAAAATACTATGTTGATAATGTGCATGAAAAATTAAATGTCTACAGAGTGTTTGAAAATGAGATGTGGGTCAACTTTGGGAATTGGGCTTAGCAGGGGCGTATCCTTATGGAAATATAATAATATATATATATATATACTTTTTCGGCTATCGAATGCAAATAGTTTATGATGCGGGCTAAAAGTGAAAAAATCCTATGTGTTCTTTGGTACTAGGTGCATCCGAAGCCTGTACTTTCGATGCAGAATATTAATTTATGCGTAAATATTTATTAAAATTATAACAAATAATTGATATGAACCGATAACTTTAACAATATAATGGTTTAATGTTAAAAATTCTAAAGATTGAACCCATAAAATTTAAATTCTGAATATAACTACGAAGCTTAGAGTTTGCAATGCTAGGAGGAAACTCGGAATTGAAAGTGCTTATTGTGGAACAAAGTATGACGTTGATTTCGTTTTGAACTTACCAATTTTCACCGGGATATGTTTTTAGCCAATATATATACACACAAATCTATATATATCACTATATAAACATATTAACATAAGTTCCCCTTAAACTTGTCCGGAAAATTTGATTGCACATTTTAACTTTACGAACGTTTATTTACCCCTTATTCTAATTCAAAATAAATTTAATACCACCCCAAATGTTGATATGGCAAATAATTATAGTAAAAAAATAGGCGCACAGGATTGTAAAAAAACGAAAAAATTAGAATTTCTCCCCTACCTCTCTTCTTCTTCACGGTTCCTCCGGCAACTTTTATGAATTTGAACATTGTTTTAGAGCTTCATTACTTTGTTAACAATGTTTACCCTAAAAAACGGATAACAATTAAATTTGTAAGTGATTTTAAGAATATGTGGATTAATTCGATACGAACAAAAAGCGTTAGATTAAATAAATAAAGATATAGTAAAGTCAAACCACGCGATGAGGATGATTCCAGCCTTGATGAAATATTCACTCTCGATCCGGATTCACAATGGCTAGCACTGATGAACGAGAATAAGAACTATGAATAACAGTGAAAATAATAGTATATTACTTTGGGATGCGTGTTACCATATCTCCAATGAATAATCAGATTTCCCTTTATATAGTAAGGGAGTTTTACCCTAAGTATAATTCTGTAAAAGGTAAAAATCTTCCGTTTAACTGACTATTGGATTCCCGTCGGTACGTGCCAAGATCTGCGCTGTGATACCCGGTTGACCGCGGATATCACGACCTTCTATTAATCATGTTCGATCGCCCAATAATGCTCTCCGAAGTCTCTTGAGATTTGGACCGATCCGGGGTCATGGCCTCGATATACTCGAGGGTGGGCGTTGTGCCCCTGATGCCTGACTCGGTGAGTCCCTTATCTCGATTCCGGTTCCTTGTCATCGCGTTCCTTACTCGATTTATTTTATCGGGAACCGGGCTGAATCAAGGGTCAGGTTTCACCCGTATACAGATAGTCCCCTTGTTTCTCTAAGAGTAAGTTTTACGGAATCGACGAGGAACGACATGAGTTCTTCGATCTCTTCTTCAACACGCTGCGACACAAAACGACAAAGAAACGGAAACGTCCCTTTAGTCGCGTCATAATGACCTCAAATGCGTGTCAGCCGTCGGTCGTTTGCCCCTCAACGCGAAACGTCGTGGAAACCATATAATATCCCCTCCTTCGTTCATTTTCTACTTTACGTCCAAACTTCTACCCTCGATCCTTTAAGAAATTACAGTCTTCTTTTATCCCTCAGTATTCTTACCTTCGTTACTCAAGATTTCTTAGTACGTCACAAAGTATTTACTCATCCTTTACTCAAGCCAACACATCTGAGCTTTCAACTTTCACCATTTCTATATCTTTTTCAAGTTTTTGCAGATAACAATGGCCAAAACCTCCAAATCTATTCCCCAGAAGGTCGCCTCTATCTCCCAACCGACTGTCAAAATCAACGAAACCGCTCCCGATGTGGTCGACCTGAGGAGGTCCGCCGCTAACGTTGCTACCGATGAACCGACTCCTAAAATTCCCTTGAAGATATTCATTCCCGAGGGTTGTTCGGTCGCTGACGACTTCAAGGTTGAGAAGCCTTATTCGGTGCAGGGTCGGCGTGAAGAGGCATCGAGATACATTTGCTCGATCACTGAAGATGACCTTCCCGCGGTCCGAAAGGATTGCAACTGGGCCGATAAGGACATAGTGGTCCCCGAATCCGAGGAGGCCATTACTACCCATGTTGAGGGATACCTAAGTGTTTACACTTATCCCTTCACACTGGGCTTGATGGACCCGATCATTATAGACTTTTGTAAGAGGTACGAGGTATGCCTCGGTCAACTCCACCCATCGTTGTAGAGGATTGTAATCCTCCTTTGATGTTTTGTGAACAAGATCGACTCTTATCGGCTCACCGTAGATCATCTAATCCGTTTGTATAGTCCCTGGATCTTCTGAGGGGGACTGATAAAGCTCGTGCGTCGGGCTAGTAAAGCCCCATTCTCAAGCATCGATGAAGATCAGGATCGAGGCTGGCAGGGCCGCTTTGTCCGGGTGAGGACCTTAGTACAACTTTCCTTTGAATGTTGATTTCATGTTCATCTCCCTTTTCCTCATTGGTATTCATGGCGGTGCAGCTGTAGCTCGAGTCCCAAATGCTATCCCTCGGTTAAAGGAGTGGATCGAAGGCATTGTTTCACAGATGCCCTACTTCGAGCGCTGGTGGTGCAAACTCTCGAAGGGCCACTGGGAGGCCCGTTCCCATGGTAAGATATCTTTCCCGAATAAGTCGTGTTAGGATTCTTCTCCTAGCATCAGGTTCTTATTTCTTTTATTTCCTTTTTGCAGGTTTGCCTAAGACCGTCGAGCTTAGGCCTACGGTCGGGGACAATGACTTGCCCACTTATTCTTCTACTTCGGAGCAGCCCGGAGCCACAGTAGGAGAGAAGAAAAGGAAGACGGCCCCGAGTTCCCCGAGCTCAGAGAAAAAGAAATCAAGGAGAAGGTTGGTTCGTAAGTCAAAGGAAAGCTCCAGCTCCTAAGTTCCTGACTCGGACTCACTTTACCGGCTCAGGGACGAGCCCGAGGAGGACGAAATTTTTGTGGCCCACGAGCCATATTTCCCTGAGGAGCATGTGGAAGCGGAGGGGGGAACAACGGAGGCAAATCCCCCTTAAGTACACGAGGATGGCGTACGGGTGACGGTCGAGACTCCTAGAGACGCCGGCTCCGGCCCACCCGGTGTCATAGAAATTTCAAGATCGCCCTCTTTCACAGAGTCTATGTTTGAAGAAGCCCGAGCGACGAAGGAACGATTCAACGAAGGGGTCCATGGAGCGGACGATCCCCTTCGATGTTTCTTTGATGGTGTGGACTCAACCACTCTGGAAGACTTCACCGGGATGGGAGATTTAGAGGTGTCGAGGAAAAGTCCATCCTCGGAGGTGGGCGGGTCAAATTCGAGCCCGAGGTTGATCAATCGGTTCCCCGATCCGAGCACAAATCCTGGCCGAAAGCGATCAGTTGTTATCACCGTCCCAGAGGATGACCGGGTTCTTTCCGCCCCTGTCGGGGTAGCTAGCTACCTCTGGTACCTGGTAACTGAAAAAGACCAGGCAAAAATGAACGAGGTGGATACGCCATGCTTGTTCAACGAAGAACAACAGGTGCTGAACCGGGTGAGGCGTTATCACACTCTTTTATGACTCTAATGCCTTCTCTTTTTCACATTCTGCAGGCCTCAGTGCTTTATCATGAAACCTTTCTCCGGTACCAGGATGAGCTAAGCTAACTCGAGACCGTAGTCAAATAGCTTGCTGAGAAGAGAGATATGTATAAGCTTCTCAGCGAGCAACGCGAAGGAGAAGCTAGGAACCTTCGAGCCGAGTAGGACGCGGCTCAAAAAGAACATGCCAACCTGGTGGCAGGTAAAGATCTTTGAAGTTAGTGATGACGAGTTAGACATGGTGACTAACGGTCAGAACCCGCAGGTCCAGCAGAAGGTTGATCGGGTCGACCAGCTTCGAGCCGAGATGGACAAGGTCAAGGCCATGGACGAAGAATGAAAGGGAAAAATAGACCGATTGGCTTCGAAAAAAGAGACTGCCCGGGATCATATGGCCTCGGTGGAGGCCCAACTTCGAGCGACGAAGGAGAAAGATGAGGCCCGATCTCGAAAAATCGAATACCTCCTGTCTCAACTGGGCCCGGCCGTTGCTGAACGGGATACCCTTGCCAAGGAGCTTAAAGCGGCCAAGTCAGTGACGGAAATGACCAGGGACGATGTCGAAGAGATGGTGGCCCAGTACAAAGCACACGCTGAGGCATCCCAAGACCGCCTGAAAGTTATTGCCGATTAAGTGAAGTGGCAGTCCCGAAGGGAGGATCTCGAGGAAGTTCATGCCCAAGGTTTTGACTTAACGGTCGAGATCGAAAATGTTAAGAGGCTCGAGGCCGAGGCCAAAAAGTTGGAAAATCCCGAGGACGATGAAAGCTCCTAGGGCTCTGACATATCCGAGGGCGTAGAAGACCCCGACGGTCCCGGTGACGAAGCGGGCTTCGGCGAAGATCAGGCTTCGGTGCCTTGTAGATTTTTCTTTCCTTTTGTATTTTTGTATGTTTTGTTGAGGCCATTTGGAATTTGTAAAGATCTTTATATATATATATATATATATATATATATATATATATACAAGGCTTTTCTTTTTTCCCTTTGGCAATTTTCAAGTTTTGTTTCTTTTGGCTTTTTCTTTACGATTGCAAAGATTTCAAATGCCTTTGCACGTAGTAATAAGGTCTTGTTCGGAGGTTCGAACAAGGCTCATTCTCGATGTGACTTTTTTTATAACTCGTGGGGGCTTGGTATGACCGGAAGCTTTCCCCAAAGTATTTTTATAACCTTATGTTTTGGTTACGGGTTTCGGACGTCTCCGATCCATTTCTAGGATGGACGTAGCCTTTAAGTTCGGGTATTATCCAATAGGCTTATTACCCCGGGCTTCGATGCCCGAGCCATCCGGGCTTGCCCAGGACGACAATCCCCGAATGGAGGTAGCCGTAGCCTTTAAAGTTCGGGCACTGCCTAATAGACTTTTGTGCCCCGGACTTCGATAGCCCGAGCCATCCGAGTTTGCCTTGGACGATAGTCCCTGAGTGGAGTGATCCCTTGGATTCGGATAGAGGTGGCCCTTGGGCCCGATGTCCTTAAGGAGAAAAATGTGATATCTTTTAGGAGACAAAATATGTATCTGCAAGGTAGAAATTTTCTTTCATTTTTGTGCGCATTGTACAAGATGGCAAATGTGTACAAGCTTTGTGTTATGGCTTAAGTGGTTTACGTGGGCACAATTCATTTGACCATTTGGCCCTTACAATAAATCCTATCTACTAAGCTCAGGCTGTTCGAGCACAAAGTTTCCTTCCTTCCTAAAATCATTATCAAAGGTGATGGCCCCCAGTATTCGAGGCTGATCGTAGAGAGGGATCGGATACTGTTGATGTGACCCTCGACTCCGGTTCATAGACGGTCTTCAATTATAAGTTAGCACGATCTATTGTTGCCTCGTTAAAAATCTTGCCAGAAAACCCATTTGGGACAAAACCGGTCCAATGGAAAAAGAGTGCAACATGTGCTTTCAGGCCTAATAACTGCATCATTCTTTGGTTGTTGCCTGCAAGTCTTAGTTCAATTCATAATGTTAGGTAAATAAAAGAACGAATGGGGTTGTAAATTAGTAGTAGTACAATTTTAAGTGGGTCAAGTTCCAGTTGTTCGGTAGTCGCTCATCGTTCCCTTTTTCGAGTTTGTATGATCCTTTGCCGGTGATCTCGATAATTTGATATGGACCTTACCAATTCGGTCCCAATTTGATTTTGTTAGAGTTTCGGGTGTTTAGTCTTACTTTTCTTAACACTAAGTCCCTAGTGTTGAAGTGTCGGAGGTTGGCTCTCCGGTTGTAATATCGTTCGATCTGTTATTTTTGGGCGGCCAACCGGATGAGGGCTGCCTCGCGCCTCTCGTCCATCAGTTCCAGGCTCGTGTTCATGGCCTCATCGTTTGACTGTTTGGTCGCGTATCGAAACCTGAGACTCGGTTTCCCTACTTCGACCGGTATTAGCGCTTCGACATCGTAGACCAACGAGGGGTAGTCCCGGTACTAGATTTTGAGATCGTTCGATAGGCCCACAGGACTTCGGGCAAAATTTCTTTCCATTTCCCTTTGGCGTCGGCCAACCTCTTCTTAAGATTTTAGAGTATGGTTTTGTTCGTAGACTCTGCCTGCCCGTTCCCACTCGGGTGGTAGGGTGTCTATAGGATCCTTTTGATCTTATGGTCCTCAAAAAATTTACTCACTTTACTGCTGATGAACTGCTTCCCATTGTCGCATATGATCTCGGCTGGCATTTCGAACTGGCATATTATGTGGTCCCAAATGAAGTCAATAACTTCTTTCTCCCTGACTTTCTCGAATGCCTGGGCTTCCACCCATTTATAAAAATAGTCAGTTATAAATAATATAAATTGACCCTTACCGGGTGCCCATGGCAGGGGGCCAACGATGTCCATTCCCCATTTCATGAATGGCCAGAGTGACAAGATCGAATGCAGCAGCTCCCCGGGCTGATGAATCATGTCGAGGTGGGACCAAGCGAAATAATCTATGTTAGCTATAAGGAATTTAATGAGTTTACTCATGAGCTCGAGATTTAACCCCGTGCCCAGGTATACCTTATGATCGGGTAGGTGTTCGATCAATATGACTTGCTCCAGTTCTTTGACTGTTGATTTGGTGGCGTCGGAATCGTCGGGGACTATGAAAGATCTGGGAAATTCGTAGTTGTCGTCCTCATTCATCCCCTTCTTCTTCGATTCGATCAGGACCGGTGTCGATGATTACTATTTGGTTCCTTCCTTGGCGACCGAACTCAGATCCTTTGGTGTAGAAAGTGCGAATATCGGGATCACCTCGTTGACCGCAAAAATCTTCTTTGCAGTCGGTTTCTCTCCGTAACTTGTTTTAATCCCTCATGACGTTAGGAATGTCAACACCTGGTGCAGTGTCGAGGGCATCACCCTCATGGTGTGAATCCACGGCCTCCCGAACAGAGCATTGTATCTCATATCTCTTTCGATCACGTAGAATTTTGCCTCCTGAATGGTTCCGGCGGTGTTCACCGGTAGTGCTATTTCCCCTTCAGTGGTCTCACATGCCATGTTGAATCCGTTAGGAACTCGGACTGTAGGCATAATTTGGTCTTGTAGACCCAGCTGCTCTACGACTCTCGATCTGATGATATTGGCCGAGCTACCTGGATCAATTAACACACACTTAACTCGAGATTTATTTACGAGTACAAATATTACCAGTGCATCGTTGTGTGGATGCACGATGCCTTCAGCGTCCTCATCGTTGAAATATAAGGTTCCTTCTGGCACGTAATCTCGAGTCCATTTTTCTCTAGTGATGGACACTTTGGTGCGCTTTAACATAGGCCTCTAAGGGTCGTCGACCCCACCAATGATTATGTTTATGACGTGCTGAGGTTCCTTCTGTTCGATCTGCTTATTAGAGTCCCTATTCCCGAAATGGTTTTTGTCTCGATCGCTCAGGAACTCTCGGAGATGTTCATTGTTGAATAACCGGGCTACTTCCTCTCTCAATTATCGGCAATCTTCCGTTCTGTGGCCGTGAGAGTCGTGATACTTACACAATAGGTTGGGGTCCCTTTGGGCTGGATTAGACTGTAGAGGTCGAGGCCACTTGGTGTCTTTGATGCGTCCGATTTGCAGATACGATGGCAGCAACATCGACATTGAATTTGTACTCCGATAACTTTGGCGCTTCCTTAGGCCCGATGGGCCTGTCGAAACCGCTTTTGCTCATGAGTCCTCGGTAATTTTGACCCCGATCGCTTCGCCTTTCATTTCTCACGGGATTTCGTCCAGATCCATTGCCTCTTCGATCCCCATTGTATGGTTGATACCGATCCCTATTTGATATTGGTTCACGATCAATGTCTCTCTTGGGTCTGTCAATAGTTCTGACGAGATAAACGGACCCGGAAGGGGCCCCAAGCTGATCATCTTCGACCCTAATTTTTGATTGATACCGGTTATGTACGTCGGCCCAAGTTACAGCTGGATATTCTACCAGATTTTGCTTCAACTGTTGTGAAGCCAATGAGCTTCGAGTATTGAGTCCTTGGGTGAAGGCCTAAACGACCCAATCATGTGCGACCGGAGGTAGGTCCATTCGTTCTATTTGAAATCGGGACATAAATTCCCTGAGCATCTCATTATCTCTCTGTTTTACTTTGAAAAGGTCTGACTTCCTGGTCTCAACCTTGATGGCCCCGGACTCGATATCATCATCTTCTAAGTCGTTCCCTTTGATGGCGTATGTGTAAGAGGTTCCCATGCTCATTTAGGTCGGTTGTTCCGTTGTACTTAGGAATCTCGGGGATGCGGAACTTCTTCGGTATTGGCTTCGGAGCTGCGCTTGGAGGAAAAGGTTTTGAACAAACTTCTTGGAATCCAGGTCCTTCAAAATCGGTGGCGCTCCTGGGATTTGGTCGTCCTTGGAATTGTAGGTTTCCACCTTTCTGTCATTGGCTTCGATTTTTTTTTTCTTGCGATTCTACCCGTTTTGTCAGTTTCTCGAGCATTTTTATGATCTCAGGATTAGTCCCGGGTTCAACTTCACTCGGCCTCTCTGTAATTGGTTCATTTCTACGAGTGATGATCCGGGACGACTCGAGCTCAATTCTACTGGGGGCGCGGCTTTGGTTCTGCAGTTGGGCTATCGCTGCCTACTGGGCCTGCAGCATTCGAAGATCACTCGCAAGTTGATCTCACCTCCTTCACCGTCGTGTGTATTTTGGGCTGTCGATCAGACTCCCCCGCGGACGCTGTTCTCAGGATCGGTAGGCAAATTTGCGTTGATGGCCACATGTGAGTAAGCGTCGATTGGGTTCGCTACTGGAACTCCGCTGGGATCGACAGGAGGCACCTCGTTACTGCTTACCATATTATTATTCTCGCCGTGGTGACCGACTCAGCATCCACGTTTAGAGGTGCAGATTGGGAGTTCGACATTTTGAACTTTGACCTGAAATTGAAGACACTTCAAAGAACAAGTGTAAAATAGGGTGCGTTATAAAAATTTGTATCAAATTGCCTCTATTATCCTTAGCCCCACGGTGGGCGCTAAACTGTTTACCCTAAAAAATGGATAACAATTAAATTTATAAGTGATTTGAAGGATACGCGAATTAATTCAATACGAACGATAAATTGTGTTAGATTAAACAAATAAAGATATAGTAAAGTCAAACCACGCGAGGATGAGGATTCCAGCCTTGATGAAATATCCACCCTCGATCCAGATTCACAATGGCTAGCACTGATGAACGAGACTAAGAGCTATGAATAAAAGTGAAAATAATTGTATATTGCTTTGGGATACGTGTTACCATGTCTCCAATGAATAATCAGACTCACCTTTATATAGTAGGGGAGTTTTACCCTAAGTACAATTGTATAAAAGGTAAAATTCTCCCGTTTAATTAACTACTGGATTCCCGTCGGTACGTGCCAAGATCTGCATCGTAATACCCGGTTGACCGCGGATATTACGGCTTTTCGTTAATCGTGCTCGATCGCCCAATAATGCTCTCCGAAGTCTCTTGAGATTTGGACCGATCTGGGGTCATGGCCTCGATATACTCGAGGGCGGGCATTGTGCCCCCGATGCCTGACTCGGTGAGCCTCTTACCTCGATTTCAGTTTCTTGTCATCGCGTTCCTTACTCAATTTATTTTATCGGGAATCGGGTCGGCTCATGGGTCCGGTTTCACCGGTATACAAATAGCCCTTTTAAGTCAAAACTCAATCTTGCACCCATCAACCCCAATATCTCATGTCCCTTTTGAGGCCTTGGCTTCTTCAGCTGCTAACGGCAGAAAGAGGGTCCCTGAAACAGAGAACAGTTATGCAGAGCCAGGAGAAATAAAAGCTGGAAGTTGCCCATTTCTTGCAGTTCATCGTTTTATTTTTTTCATCATTAGCTCAAGAACTGGCAAGATTAAAAAGATAGCGTTAAAATATGTTGCCGACAAAAAATTCCGGCAAGCTTCCATTTCTTCGGGCCAAATTTCAATCCTTTATATTCATCCCTCTTACCATAATCTCTATTTTCTTGGTATTCTTTTGTCAAAACTAATATTTCATCAAACTTACACTAAAAATTTTGAAATAATTTTGGTTGGCTTGAAAGTCGATAGCTATGCCGGTGATGGACTTGGGGAAGGGATATGAAAAGAAAAAAGAGTGAAACAAAAGAGAGAAAAGGAATGAAAAAGAAAGAAAAAAGAGAGTAAAAAAAGTAAAATTAAATGATATCTGACGTGAAAAAATTACAAGGAGAGTGCAAAACACCTACTACTATGCAACTGGTTGTATACTTTGAAGGGGCATTAAATTTACTTCGAACAAGAATAAGAGGTAAATAAACAATCTTAAGTTTTAGGGACAAGTTTGAGTGTTAACTTATATATATTTTCTATTAAATAATGAGAGCAATGGTAGACATCTGTCACGATCCAAATCCACATGATCGGCACCCGACATACTATCCGACCTGAGCGAACCAACCCATATGATGCACCCAAACTATATGCATGAAAAACCAATTTAACTGCAAAAACTCTTTGAAAATTTTATATATTTTCAAGTTAAACTGTGGAATAATTTTCCAATTCAAAATCATACCTGGAACCTCTCATAATCATAACAATGAGAGTAAGTAAAGTAAATATATTTTCATGTATGTCGCGTATAATCCCATTACTATAACTTTTCACAACTATCTATGGAGCCTCTATACCCAGGGATAGAACTAAATACTTGGGCTAATGCCCGACTAATATAAATTAAAGAAATAACATGATAGCTACCACAAAATATGAGTGGTGCCTTGCCATATACCTCATGAAAAGAGTCATCCTAGCCATCTGGTACTTCTTTTGCTATTCCACCCACGACCTCTGCCCTCTCTGCCCTTTACTACCACTAGGCCGAGGCGCTCCACCTGAGTCAAGGATAAGTAGTTATGGGTAGCACCCGTGTCTATCATCGCCCGAATGGGCTTTCCATTTACCTTCATATCGACGAATATTAAGGTCATCTCTTGATTAAGAGGAGTCCTCTCATTCGCCTTCTTTTCCCCTTTCTTGGCGATTGGGCGGGGGTCCTTCTTCTTACGGATACCAGCACTGGTTCCCACGAAGGACTCAGAAATAGAGTTAACAATTACATAGAATTCACCTACTGCTTCAGTCTGGTTCGCATCATCTGCGTCATCATCCATCCCATCATTAAAAGCTTGATGGGTGTCATCTGTACATGTGATCATTCATTATTACAATGTGGTCCGCCACAATGATGACATCCTGAGGGGGGTTTCCTCCCCTGATCGTTGTCGTTAGATGCAGTGCTAGTAATGCATGAGGAGGGGGCCTTAGATTTGGTTGCACTCTGATCTTCTCCACTTCTGCTAGGACCACCAGTGTTTGGCTTCCCCCCTTTGTATCCCCCCCGGACAGGCTGTTGAGGCTTGTCCTTCCGGGCTTCCACTTGATAATCCCTGAGGCTGTATGCCATGTACCGTACCTCATCCTGAAACATGTAAAGTAAGTGGAGCCCTGGAGGGGAGGCCTAAGGGCTGAGTACACCACAACGGTACTCAATGAGTGTCATAGACTCTCTCTAACTCAAGTTTCCGGGACAAGATTTTACAAAAACTATGCAATCAATATTGGACATAAAGTGATAAACTATTATATAAAACACGATCTTTATCATTTTAGATAAAAGATAAGTGAAATGTAAGCCATACTATAAAGTTTTAGAACATCTCTATCAACCCAAGATTTTAATAGAAATCATATAAAACCATTTCAATCTCATTAAATCATTGAAATCATTTTCGGCTCCTTAGGCCTAAACATAATAAAGTCCTATTTTACCTTTCACCAGGAGTACTATACCGACACCGACATAATAAACAACTACTAGGTGATCGACCTAGTAATAAGTATTTGACTCTACTTGTCTGGGCGACTTCCCGTAGTGCCGTACGAGTCGACTTAACCTCATTACTTTATGTAATGATCATTTGCCCTCTCAATTGGGGACTTTATCCCACAAACCTCGGCTTAGCCTTGGAATGTGTCCCTACACCGGCACGTGTAGTTCCATGGTAACGAACTCGACATTCGAACCAATCTCGGTGGTCTCCACTACTAGCTCCCAAAATATTTGATATTTTAAAAATAGATTCATAGCATAATTGCCTCGAAGGATCTATTTTTATCAAATCATGATTTTCATAGTCAATTCAAACCATTTGAATAAAATCAAATGAATAACCTTTTTTATGTTAAAGCCTTTAGCAATTAACATAAACCTTAAGATACAACAAATGCTTTCTTTGGTGAAGTTTCAAAAGATAATCTTTTTCATGAAAGCATATATTTAGCAGTCAAGCATTTTATACTCTTATCAACAAATAAGTTTTAATAAAACTTATAAGAATTTCCTTAAGTGTCATTTTGCCAACAAATTTTGAAAACAATACTTTTATAAACTCTCATGACACTTCATAAGCAACAATTTAGAAATACACGGTGACATATTTTTCGCTTGTCCCCACACGTACGGATGCACATTTACAAACCGAATAACTCAAATATGATTGTAGAGAAAATTCCTCAAGAAGAGTAAGTATTAATCAACTTACCTAAATCTTCAAGCTCCAAAAATACTACAATACTCCAATTGATTAAAATGTCCAAATATCACTCACAATTCAATACCTACCATTAGATATCCCAACTACATTAAAACAAATACGAAAAGATTCATAAATACCCATTTAGGCTTCACAGCTCGACAACAAGCCTTCAACCATCCCAAATTATCCAATAGGCTCATCCATTAGCCTATTCAATTCAATTCTTATCATTTAATACTCATTTGGAGTCATTAATAATACTATGTTAATTACTCAACATCATCAAGTCACTATTTATTGTCTTCTCCAACAAAAGTCTAGGTTCAAGAACATCCATTTCAAGAACTAGTGTTGTATCTTATCCAAATGGTGATTCCCAATTAAATTCGTGCATCAATTAGGTTATCAAGTCTAGTGGAATCATTAGAAACTCAAGACATATGTATTTATATCAATTCATCACTATTCATCTTTTTCTTTACCCAAAAATGGCATTCTCAAGACCCACCCTTAGGGTTCATATAATATCCCATTATAACTTCAAATAAAACTCATAAACATGTTACTCATACTCCAATATGACATATATATGAAGCTCAAGTGAAGGGATTACCTCTAGGTGGAAGAATCTAACCTTTTTTTTATTTTTTGGTGTTCTTGAAGATTCAACCCATTTCCTATGGATTTGATCCATAATAATGTTAGTGTTATCACTAAATGATGTTATATAATCATATTTGTACCAAAATAACTTACCTTGAAGTGTATCCATGGTGGAAAAGCTCTTCCTTCTCTCTAGAAATCAATTCCAAGTTGAAGAACTAATGTTTTCTCTCTCTAAACCCCTTGTTTCAGCCCCTTTAAAATGACCCTTGGAGCTGCGTAGTCTCCTGCATAGGCTACGCACAAAGGCTACGCAGGATGGACTTTCATTCCCCTTCATTTTGGAAGTTGCTGGATTTGCCTACGCAATGGTGCGTAGGCTACGCTGTTATGGTGCGTAGGCTACGCTGCTATGTTGCGTAGGCTACGCAGACTCGCGCAGCTATTCTGTCATCCTTTAAAAAAAATGTCATAACTTCTGGTAGAAATCTCCAAATGACAAACGGTTTGAAGCATTAGAAACTAGACACATATACCTTTTATTTAATTAGTTATACACCATATAACTTTTCATATCTTGAGAGGTATGCTCGTTTGAAGTTAGGTCGTGTGCGAACTCACTTGAAACTTTATCCCATCATATAATTTTCAACTTGACTTAGCCTTAGGTATCTTATTAGACCATAAACCATTCTTAATGCACCTCATACATATATTATTATGTTTAACTGATATCATTCAAATTATTAGTCATGTTCATACCCAAATTAATATCATTAGCACATGCCAATCTTCTTAATGGTCTTAAAACACTTTAAAAATTTTTTCGGGGTGTTACAACATCATAAAGTCTATTTGCCTTCTCTAGACTACCTAATAAACTATACAAAACCGCTTTTTGAGGACTCGAATCTAAGCTTGGACATAAACTTAATTGAAACTTGAAAAAGAGTTTTAAAATATATTTTTTGAAAGTTGAAGTTGTATTTGAACATATATTTTATTTGAAATAGGTTAAAATTTTGTGAGTGAAAGAAAATTATTTACTCAAAAACTGCCCTAATCCAATTTTTGGGATTTTCAAAAAAAAATTCAAATCTTTTTCAAAAAAATGATCATATTCCATGAACAAATAATGTTTTCAAAAAAAGTTTGAGAAAAAAAAGCCAAAATTTATGACCAAACTGGAGCTAAGATATATGCTAAAACTCAAAAACTCACTCATGCAATTGAACTGCCCGCAACACGGTTGAGATGAATTTATTAGGCATATATCAGTTAGACTTGGTATATTGTTAAACCCACCTATATTAAGTGTTACTTCACTTCATCGACTTATTATGGTGGTATAATTTATCATGAGCCCACTTCGGTTCAATTAATACATTTATAGCCTGTTTG
Source organism: Nicotiana tomentosiformis (assembly GCF_000390325.3). Taxonomy (NCBI): domain Eukaryota; kingdom Viridiplantae; phylum Streptophyta; class Magnoliopsida; order Solanales; family Solanaceae; genus Nicotiana; species Nicotiana tomentosiformis. The sequence goes on along the minus strand of NC_090812.1, from coordinate 40,383,489 downwards.
GTCAAGTTTTTCCAAGCCAAAAGCATATTTTTTTTTATTAAAAAAGTATTTTTTTTCCCCCAAAGTTGAAGTGTTTGTCCAAGCTTTTTGAGAAAAAAAAGTATTTTTAAGTAGAAGCAGAAACAGTTCTCGAGAAGCAGAAAAAAATAGCTTCTCCCTAAAAGTATTTTTTTGAAAAGCACTTTTGAGAAAAATACACTTATAGCATGTTTGGCAAAACTTCTAAAATCTGCTTATTTTGAAAAATATTTTTTTCAAAAGTGCTTTTCAAAAAAGTATTTTTGGTGAGAATCGGTTTGTATTTGGCTAATTAATTTGAAAAATACTTTTGAGCAGTAATTAGTTTTTGGCCAAACTTTTGAAAACTGCTTCTAAGTGTATTTTTCTCAAAAGTGCTTCTGAGAAAAGTGCTTTTGGAGAGAAGCTACATTTTTCTGTTTCTCACAATCTGCTTCTGCTTCTGCTTCTGCTTCTCCTCAATAGCATTTTTTTCCTTCTAAAAGCTTGGCCAAACACCTCAATTTTTGGCCAAAAGTATTTTTGACCAAAAAGCACTTTTGGCCAAAAACTAAGCTTGACCAAACAGGCTATTAGAAGCATTTTTTAAAAGCTTGGCCAAATACTAATTGCTTCTCAGAAGTGCTTTTCAAATAAATTAGCCAAACACAAACTGCTTCTCACCAAAAGTGCTTTTGATTTTCAAAATACTTTTGTGTAAAAGCACTAAATTATTATTTATTGCTTGTTATTTCTTTCCTTTATCAATCACATTTAGTTCATTTTACTACCTTCTATTGATCTTCTAACATTTAATGGTTTCGTTTACTTCTTTATTTATGTTTGGGCTAGGAGTGTCAATGGTTTGACCGGTTATTTTATAAAATTTATATCATACTAATTTTTCGGTTATTTTATTATTTATAATCAAAATTAGACTTTTAGAAATCGTACCAATCATGTCGGTTTCTCTTCGGTATTGGTACGGTTCAGTTATTTTTTGGTATTTTTTTAAATTTTATTTAAAAGTCACTATTAGAAGCAGGAACATACGTATTATAGGACTTAGCAAAACTTTTAGATATTTTTACAATTTAAAGGGTGATGAATTACGAAAACATGAAAGATGGCCAGAGTATAGATCCATCAACTATTCTACAGCAGTGTAAAAGAAACTAAGCAAGGACAAAGAGAATATAAATCACACGAGTGAAAAGATATTAAGCAAGTTGGACTCAAGAATAAAGTCTATAGAAGATTAAATATTCAAAAATATAAATTTAAATCATTCGAATGGAAACATATTCAATACATTGTAGTTTGCTACTCATAATCGCTTGAATGTCTTGTGTCTTGCTAGTGAATATGATAAAAATAATTTAGTTTCAAAAGAGTAATATAATAGGTTTGGGAATTAGGATTTTGAGTTTAATTACTTGTTGACTTGTAATTATTTTCATAATTTCAAGGCTTAAGAAAAAATCTAATGCTTTATTATTTTTAAACATAATATATAGATATGTTTTTCCCATATAAATTTATTCAGCATGGTTCGGTATTTTTTCGGTTTATTTTCATAAAATAAAAAATATATCCTAATTATCGGTACAGTTATAGATTTATATAAAAATCTATAGTTTTATTAAAAGAAACCTAAAAATTAGTTCGGTGCGATACGATCGATTTAATAGGATTTTAAATATCCATTGGCACCTCTAATTTAAGCATTCCTTAGCATTAGTCACTCAACCAAATCTCGAATTGGGATATTGATTCTTTAATATTAATATTTTGTGAATAAAGTCTACACATTCGAAAGCTAGATAAAGAAGGCGTTATGTATGTGTTTTTCTCTCTCACCAATAGACAATAGTAGTGACACTTTCACACTAAAACCTTCCGCGGAGCGATCTCAGATATATGCAATTGAATGTAGGAGGCAATGTGAAAAAATTTGGCTGCTCGCACTTGCTCACTCGGCCATTTTAGATTTTTTCACAAGCAATGTTATTCCACTATTTATTTGTCACAAACATAACGTCTCAAACTTTACTAGTTAGATTCTACTGGATTATTGTTGTTGATAATGTGCCAAATACAAACAAAATTATTTTGATTTTTTTTCAATGCATAATTTACACAATTTTTTTTTCTTAAATATAATCTCATAATTTTTAATTATCTCTAATATAGTAGTAGCATTTTATGGATGTCAGAAAATGACAATAAGGGATATAGTCGTCATTTTAATACTTTTCGAAAGAGAATGAAATCCGAGACACACAACCCACTCAACGTGCATTCAAATCAAACCACAAAACCAAACAATCCTCAAAAGGAAAGGATTTTCGAGGCTCAAACACAGCCAATCGAAGAAGCAAAAAATTCTACAAGTGGTTCTGCTTCTTCGCCTCAATACATTTGAAATCTTTTGTTGGGCTACTAAAATTCGCAGTCTAAAGAACCCAAAAATAACCAGCAAAAAAGAAATAATGGCTTGTGCTGCTTTATCAGCAAACAGCTGCACCATAGCCTCAACTTCTAGCGGAAGATTGAGCTTTTGCACATACCAAAAGGACTCAAAATTGAGGCAAAAGCAGAGTCTTATTCGATTCAGAATTAGGGCAGCTTCAACTGATGATTCTGATTGCAATGATGAAGAATGTGCCCCTGATAAGGAGGTCAATCTTCCTCTTTGCTTCCTTGAGCTTAATTATATACTTCTTTTCCTTGTTGAATTTGTGTATGTGGATTAATATATGTTGACAGATATAGAAAAAAGGAAGTGGATATGCACAGTCTTGTACTCCCTCGAGAGAATTTTTTTTCTTGAAGTTTTTAGGAATTGTTTAAATACGTAGAGAATTCTCAAAATGGCTAATAATTATGGCTACTTATGAATATTTGGGGGAAGAAAATACTATTGTGTTGTAATTATAGACTATTTTATTGAAAATTAGTTAAAGACTATGCGCTCTTTTGAGTGATAATGATATGTTTATGTCTACTGCTACAACTAGTCGAGATGTTAGCAGTAAGCAGTTTGATTTCATTTAGATTGTATAAGATCGGCGAGCCAGTTCTGGAAAAATCTGCAAAGGAGAGTTGTATTTGTTTAGGCATATGGAAACACATGGGATACTTTTTTTCGTATCTAGTGTTAAGCCTTTTCAAATGTACCAAGAGCATGTAATATTTTTCATCAATAATATAAAACTTTGTAAACAATACCTATACAACTTTTGTAGTAATTTGAGTTTATTGCCCATATTTTAGAGCTTTTTTTAATTATCATTATTGAATCGACATTGTAGGTCATACTGTCCAGCAAGATGGTAGTTCACACTGGAAAAAGTATTGATACAATTTTTTTTTTTGAAACAGGTCGGGAAGGTGAGCATGGAATGGGTAGCTGGGGACAACACCAAAGTGGTTGGGACATTTCCACCTCGCAAGCGTGGCTGGACTGGGTATGTTGAGAAGGATACTGCTGGGCAGACAAATATATACTCTGTTGAGGTTAGTACTTCTATATTCTGCAATTACATAAGTTCTACTGAAACTACATTGTTCAGATGGTATGGAGCAAAAGGAAGTTTCAGATTATGGCATGCCTTAGCTCTTCACATAAGAAACTATCTCGTAGTGAAATCTGTCTGTTGAATTACATAAACGAATCAATCTTTATTTCATTTTGTTGATGTTCAACTTCAAGTATCAATATAGTATTACCACTGCAACGGCAATTTATAGTGATGCTTGGACAGAGTAATAAATGGTTGTAGGCTGTTTCACTTTTTACTCTGAGGTATTGGGCTGGGAGGCTCACCCATATGAGTTTTCTTAATCCACATATGCACTAGAGCAAATCTAGCTTTGAGATGGAGGGTTTATATATTTCTAGCTTTATTCTATTTCTCAGCTTTTCTCCGCGCGGGCTAAATCTAACGTCCATTATTCTAGTGAATAGTAAACAAAAAAATACAACAACAACTAGTGTGGGGGCTGGGGAGGGCAATGTGTACGCAAACCTTACCCCTACTTTGTGGAGGTAGAAAGGTTGTTTCCGATATACCTTCGGTTCAAGAAAAGCAATTCACAGTATGTTTGAAAAAGATAAACAGTAGTATATTCAAGTGAATAGAGCCACGTGGGCATAGCCAAAAGATCAAGGATGTTGGCCATGTAAAGCTGAGGAAGTATAGAGATCTCAGACCTCACATGTTCAGTGTCTAAGGTATTTATACTAGCGATACCATGAATCTAGTCTAGGAAATATCAGGGTTCTAAATCTAACTTTCATGCCTACATCCTTTGCTATTTCACTTGGGACAATATATAGAGCCAGGATGGCATAACCAAAGTATGTAGGCTATGTAAAGCTGAGGATGTAGAGATCTCAGACCTCAAATTTTCAGGCCCTAAGGTATTTATTCTAGAGATATCATGAATTAAGTCTGGGACATATCAGGATTCTAGAAAGGAGTCATGCGATGAATCATAACATACCAATTGCTCTTCTGCTTTTCCACAAGACAAGCCGTTTTGCTTCTCCTGATTGCCAATGCTGATCAACTCGGCCCTTTTCCCTGCCCCCTGGCCTCTCACTTCATTTAGGATCAATGTGATTCTGTCCAAAATCCATCTCAACTACTGAATAGTTCGGTACAATATATGATGGGTGAGAGAGTATATATATCTTGGCAATATCACACTGAATCATCATCCTCTTTTAGTCCTTTTTAAGAGGAAATAATACTATCTGAAAACCTGTATGGATTCAGTTATGTTATCTGTGTCGTTAACGTTGCTTACTTTGGAAACAGCCTGCAGTTTATGTAGCAGAAAGTGCTATCAGCTCTGGGACTGCGGGCACAGCTTCTGATGGAGCAGAGAACACCGCAGCTATTGCAGCTGGGATAGCCTTAATCTCTATTGCAGCTGCTTCATCGGTACTCCTTCAAGTCGGGAAGAACTCACCTCCTCCGGTACAAACAATGGAGTACTCAGGACCATCCCTTAGCTACTATATCAACAAGTTTAAGCCGGCAGAAATAGTCCAAGCTTCAGTAATCGAAACACCAAATGCACCAGAAGTTGTCCAAGCTTCAGCAGCACCAGAAACCGAAGCACCAAATGCACCAGAAGTTGAAAGCTCTGCTCCAGAAGCTCCTGCTCCCCAAGTTGAGGTCCAATCTGAAGCCCCTCAGGACACTTCAAGCTCAAGTTCTGACATCTCTTAGGACAAATCATTTAGTTTTCTTGTTATATATTGGTAGATGACCTAGTATATATATATTTCGGTAAGTTTTTGTAATACTATTATTCAAAGAGAAAATATTCTGCGTGTCAACAATCAATTTAATTGAATTACTTAAATGATCATATCTATGTATGAGTCTATCTATATATGTTATTTAGGTAAATCCTATGTAGTATGTACTGATCTCTCCACTAGTGACTGTTACATATACACTTAAGGTGGGTCCGTTTTACCAGTAAAAACAATTCTATATGTTCTACCCCAGCTTATCTCTTAATATACTCGACTTCTTTCCATTTTTCTCACCCCCCAACCCCCCCCCCCCCCCCCCCCCCTTTTTTTTTTTTTGTGGAGTTTGCCCACATCTTTGGAAAAACAGAATTGTAAACCTTTCATTGGCTATACCTTCCATACTGGATACCTACTTAAGGTGGGTCCATTTTACCAACCACATCGTTCTATGGGCGGGCATATTGTTTTCCAATCTTTCATTAGTATTTCCAACAACTAGCGCTAGCGCTCTTGTGTGGCGGAACCCGAATTTTTATAAAGTAGTTCAAAAAATAAAAAAGTTAAATATATGAAGAAACTTAGGGGATTCAACATCTCATACGTATAGATAAATTACTTTTTTACCTCACATACACAGTGTAATTTTTGAGGAAAGGGGGTTCGGATGAACCCTTCCGCCTCCCTAGCTCAGCCATTGCTCGTGTATAGCTCATTTGTCTTTACAACAATAATAAGTATACCTGAGTTTCAAATAAGATGAATCAGCTATATGATTCTCACTAATTATATTCATCATTTAAATCCAAGGTTAAATCATGAATTTGAATTCTTAGGCATCATGTAAATTAAACCTTGCTATGCGCTGTATGTTTATATTAACCGTGGAGACACGATGCTTAATTAAATAGCTTGATCGAATGTGAACTAAGTGCATTTGTTTTGTTTAATAAAATTTGTCATATACAACAAGAACATCCACAGTAACGTCATGATATAACAAGTTCGTAAAAATTATCATAGAAGATAAAATATTCAAAACATCATACATGTCACTAAGATTGGCATTGAAAGACAAAGAGAAGGGTAATACATATTACCCAAATTCAAATAGCACTTGCAACGATGGAGACATAGTCAGAGTTTGTCGAAATAATGTTTTAAGGAGATTTCTAATGCATATTTACAAATTACTACAAATCCAATATAATGGATAAAATAAGAAAACTACGGAAGGTGTTAGATATTTTTAGCATTTTTTCCTATTTATATTTCAGTATTATGAAATACTCCATCCAATCCCTATTACGGAGTATTGATCTTTTAAATAAACTTAATTTATTTTAACATATTTAACGTTATAAAAAAGTTTTTACTACTATTTTTGTTCTTCAAATTTCAACCTTATTGTTCTAATTAATGGAACATTCAATAAAGGAATAAAAGGTATTTTAGAGAAATACCGTAATAATTAAGGATATTGTATATCTTGCTTAAGAGGGAAAAAACTTTAAAAAATAAATTAATAGATAAACTCACCCGTTGAAATACACTTTCCTCACCAATCAAAATTTCACAAGATTCCATATTCTAAAATCAAGATAATACTCTTCACCAAAAGCACCAACTACCGTTTCCTTAAAAGACTAAAATACCCTTCACCAACTCTCTTCTCCTTCCTTTTCCCACTGTCTCAGTTCTTATATAACACCAGCTACCCTTCTTTTCCTCAAATATCCCTAACAATGGCTATTTCTTTAGCTGCTGCAATTCCTTTAGCTTTCATTTTCACATTTATAGCTTATCACCTTTACTATCGTCTCCGATTCAAGCTTCCTCCGGGCCCAAGTCCACGGCCCATCGTCGGAAACCTGTACCAGATAAAGCCCGTCAGGTTCCGATGCTTTTACGAATGGGCCCAAACTTACGGACCGATCATTTCGGTTTGGTTCGGGTCGACCCTGAACGTCGTCGTTTCCAGCTCGGAATTAGCCAAGGAAGTTCTGAAAGAAAAGGACCAGCAGTTGGCTGACCGGCACAGGAGCCGATCGGCGGCCAAGTTTAGCAGAGACGGGCAGGATCTTATTTGGGCTGATTATGGGCCTCATTATGTTAAGGTTAGAAAGGTTTGTACGATTGAGCTTTTTACGCCTAAAAGGCTTGAAGCCCTTAGGCCCATTCGAGAAGATGAGGTCACTGCTATGGTAGAGTCCATTTACAGAGATTGCACTAATCCTGGTATGTTTTTACTAAAATTTTGACTTCCTCTTCTTTTAATGTTCAATGTATTTTCAGTTGGTATAATTTCTTTTTTATCAAGTTTATAATTGCTATGATGCTCAGACACATTATCGAGTGAAACCATATAAAAAAATTGGCCACGCCTTAACTTTTGAATGAAGATTATTCATGCCTTAAATTACCCTATTAAATTTGAGTAAGTTATTGAAAAATTATGTGTTAAGAATGATGTCTATTAATTACTTTTGAAAAGTTTAATATCTAGCTCTTTTAAAAATATACCTGATTGGACTTATCAAATAAAAATAAAATATACATGATTGGATGTTACAGAATATTCAACAAAGCATTGTTCCTTTCTTTTGTTTGTGGAATTTGAGATTTTATTATTATTCGTTCTATGCAGATTTCCTCGATATATTCACGTGAATTTAATTTTATATATATGACAATGCAAAAAAGGTTTATACTGGTGGTGTATTTTAACCTAATTTAACAACTAATTTGCCATAACTAATTTTACTTTTTTACAAATAATGGTATTCACTCCATTGGGTACATAGTTTAAGAAAAGATACACTTTTGAACTTGTGGTGAAAATTGAGTCACATATATCATTGCATAAAGTTAAATTATTTTTACTTATGGAAATAGATCATTTTTCTTGCCACATATTGGTGAATTGAAATGGAGAAACTATGTTATTATCTTTTTGGTGATCCAATTGCGTAAACACTATCCGTATATTGTATTTAAAGTGTATTGAGGTACGTGAAGGTAGATAAGAAAATAAGTCTTATCTTTCTTTTATAGGAGTTTGAGGTTTTTTGGTGAATGTTTGGTGGTTCTCTTTTTCATTTGGGACCCATAGGGGTTGTTGGATATGGGTCAACTAAGATGGACGGTCGACTAATATCAACCTAACTTTTTCCAAAAAGAAAAAGAAATGGTGAATAGTGACCATCTTAACTAGCAAACGTGTTTGGTGGTTAATGATATTACTTGATACTGCTACACCAAACTTTGAATAAGACCCGCTATAATCGCTAAGTTGGTCTGGCCAGTGTCATGTGAGGATCACGTGACATTATGGTCACCCTGCAAAAATCATGGTTGCATCATTATTTGGTGTCTTACTCCTTTTTATATTACGATATAGATACCATTACAATGTAAAGAATTTTTCTTATTAATATATTTTAATCGTTATAACAGGTATCTTGCTTTATTTTTTAGGCTGCTGATCACACTTTTATGGGACAATTACCTTTACTTATCTATTAGATGATATTATGGACAACTAGTAGTATGAAAATCTTGAGTACTCAACCGTGAAGCATATGGTATTAAATGCCTAAGAATATGGTGTTTGTGTAGATAACGTGGGGAAGAGTCTGCTGGTGAAGAAGTACCTTGGAGCAGTGGCCTTTAATAACATAACAAGGCTTGCCTTTGGGAAGAGGTTTGTAAACTTTGAAGGTGTGATGGATGAACAAGGAAACGAGTTCAAGGCGATTGTCGCTAATGGATTGAAGCTTGGAGCATCCCTTGCCATGGCCGAACACATCCCATGGCTTCGCTGGATGTTCCCTATTGACGAGGACGCCTTTGCTAAGCACGGAGCACGTAGAGACCGTCTCACTCGAGCTATTATGGAGGAGCACACCCTTGCTCGCCAACAAAGTGGAGGAGCCAAGCAACACTTTTTTGATGCATTATTGACCCTCCAACAGAAATATGACCTAAGTGAAGACACTCTCATTGGCTTACTTTGGGTAAGTAAATTAATATACACTTACCTCACAAAAGAGCTAAAATGATTGTTGCCACGTTCCTATGAGATACAGTCTTTTGGCACTTCGCATTGCTCTGATTCACAAAAATAGCTAAAATGACAAATGAAATATCTATTATTTCATTTTGGGGATGAACTTTGAACCGATCTCGTTGAAATTGCAGGATATGATCACAGCTGGAATGGACACAACTGCAATCTCTGTTGAATGGGCAATGGCTGAGGTGATCAAGAACCCAAGGGTGCAGCAGAAGGCCCAAGAAGAGCTCGACCGAGTGGTTGGCTACGAGCGTGTGATGAACGAAACAGACTTCCCCAGCCTCCCATACATACAATGCGTGGCCAAGGAAGCACTAAGGCTGCACCCTCCAACTCCTCTAATGCTCCCACACAGAGCCAACGCCAACGTCAAGATTGGTGGCTACGACATTCCCAAGGGCTCCAACGTGCACGTGAACGTCTGGGCAGTTGCTCGTGATCCCGAGGTGTGGAAAAACCCATTGGAGTTCAGACCGGAGAGGTTCCTTGAGGAAGATGTGGACATGAAGGGACATGATTTTAGGCTACTCCCATTTGGTGCAGGTAGAAGAGTATGTCCAGGGGCACAATTGGGTATCAACTTGGTCACCTCTATGTTGGGCCATCTTTTGCACCATTTTCATTGGGCTCCTTCTAATGGATTGAGCCCAGAGGAGATTGATATGGGTGAGAACCCCGGGCTTGTTACCTACATGAGGACTCCATTACAGGCTGATGCCACTCCCAGATTGCCAGCGGAGTTGTATAAACGAATTGCAGTGGACATGTAAAAGAAAGCCCAAAGGGGAAGAATTGGACAAGCCAGGTGCATACAGTAACTTCCCAGAAAAAGTGCTTCTTTTTTTCTTTTTTTTTTGTTGTACTTTATTTGTTTGACTTAGTTGTTACAAGAAGAGTCAAATTATTACTACAATTTCAGCCCGGAGTCCAATTTCTTTTGAATTATTTTTATTTTAGTATCAGCCAGAACTTCATTAAAAAATTATAATGTTTCTGGTTAGTTGTGTGAAAGGTGTAGCTCTCGAAATCGTAATGTTATACTTCTGAGACTCGCATAAAGTTCGAGAACTGATCAATATGACAGCTGATATTCGGATAATTAAATCAATTCAACTATATTGTATATATTGAGGGAGAAAATAAGTTATGATATTTCCGGTACTACTTATTCTTTTCTCCCTCCTTTTCTTCTTCTCCTCCTCACTTTTCTGAACCGAGTGTCTATTGGAAACAGCATCTCTACCTTCACTAGGTTGGGGTATCTACGTATACACTATCCTCCCCCATCCCACATGTAAGAATATATTGGGTATGTTGTTATCAAATGAGTGAATAGTAGTAATAATCTCGCAATAAGATTTCTTCTTTTCTTTTTGCGAAGCGATATCTCACAAATTACATCAAAAGTTTGCTGACTTTAGAAAAAGCAAACAAATTCACAAAGCGCATAAGCTGCTACTTTATAACTCCCCATTATTAACATTCTTTTTTCATCAAATAGGTTTTTGTACAATTTCTCGTTTTCAAACTCTGAACCTGCATTATCAGCAATCCAATGTAGTTCGCAAGGATAATGTAGTTCGCAACAAATTTTGTATTGCTGTTACATTTGGACATAAATTTCATTTGAAAATAAGTTGAAATTCTGTGACTAAAAACTATTATTTCACTTGAAATACTCCTCAAACAGTTTTTCAACTTCAAATTCACTAATTTGTAAATAATGTTTCAATATTTGCAAATAATATTTGGTTAAAGTTATGTCCAAACAGTAAGGCCAAATTACCAGACATCTGATAAGAAAATTCTGCAAAGAAAATGAACAAGATATACGCATTTCAGGCCCCAGTTCATAGCAGAACTTCTAAAACCTCTGTAAATGGGAAAAGAATAATGAATATGCGTGGCCTTTTATTCTAATATATGCTATACTACCACACAGGACGAATGGCTTAGTTTGTGCAAAATCAGCAGAATGTATGATCTTTCTACAAGTCACAATTTCAGTCTAATCCTCCAGATTTCTGATCATCTTTTGCAAGAGCTACGTAGTTTACAGGTATTACAGCACCAACATTACCGCTCCCTCTCTTTTCCTTCCCTATGGACGCACCATAACGACCTGAAGGTGTAGATACACGACGACTATTTGGAGTACCAAGTATTGTGTTAGCATTACCCAGAGGTTTCTTGGCAGACTTTGAACCGTAGATTGTTTCTTGTTCTGCAGCAAATTGATCTTGGAGCCGTTTTTGTTCCTGAAATATATACACTAGTTGATCATCCAAGCATCCAAATCTAACTCCTGTGCTATATTGACAATGGTATGCGCGGTTGAAACATCCAACACAATTCAGTTTCAAGCATACATACTAATAGATAGTTCACACAACATATACTGCTGCTACAATCACAATCACAAAGCAACCAACAAAAATCCAACAGTTTAACTAGAAGTGCTAATTATCTATCAAAATCAACCAAGACAACATAACAATGCAAAGTTGATGAGATAGACCCTTGCTCAGCTAAGAGTAGTTCTTCTCTAACGTCTGAACAAAAAGATTCAGAAACAAGTATCAGACAAGAGAATAAAAAGTGATACCCGAGATCTACGCTTCTCTTCTTGTTTTTCCTGCCGCGAGATGATGTACTCTTCCAAAGTATGCAACAGAGGGGCCTAGACACAAAACAGTCATGGTCTGAAGGTACTGTCACAACATAATATCATCTTGAACAAAGAAAATGTTGAACTCACTTTGTGATACAAAAATGGCATTCCTTTCTCCTTCTCCCAGGCCTTTACCTTGGCAGTCAAGTTTTCAACAAGAGCTGCATTATAGGTTTTTTCAGTCAGTATATGATAATTGCTGATATAGAAAGAATATTCAAACATACTTTAGATTATTAAAATTTACAATGTGCTGAGAATAGACCTGAACTTAAAATTTACTAGGTTCTTCATTAATATACTGGGTGATCACCACCTTAGATAAGGGCTACGAGCACGGCTTAACTGATCAATGAAATTAACATAATATACCAAGTAACATGGAACAATAAAAAGAAAAACCAAATGAGTAGACCTGAATGGTACTTTAACTTCAAGTACCAAGCACTCTCTGACATTGAATATTTAGTTTCCAGAGTAGACAACCAACCCAATGGACCAAAAGAATGCAAAGAGAAATGGGTGAACTAGTATGTTTATTACCAGAAAAAGAGAAGAAATTTGAAGATAGGAAAATAAAAAAAGGAAAACGATGGGACAACGAGCAAAAGCAAGAAGCTTCTTCGTATAAGTAATTAATATAGATCCACAATTATGCATAGGATTATCCTCCAGAAGGGAACAGTAGGGCTTCACGAAGCTACTAATAGTGGTTGATCAGGAGAGGGCGAGGGAAGAGGTGTGCATCACATGAGATAAATGAGTACAGGCTCACATGGTATTTTGCTGACCAAAATCCGCGCTTTCTCTGCACGTTTCAGGTTGATGTGGACACCTTTCCCAGCACTAAAACGATTCTCATCCTGTTAGTTAGAACAAGTGAATCATGATTTAGTGGGAAGTCAAGTTGCAAACTGTATCTTATACAGCATCAGAACTATTACACCCTCAAAACGCCTGAACTAAAACTAGCCAAGTCATCCAGGGAATAAGAAAAGGTAAAGACTCATGATTCAAGTAAATGATAGAGATGAAGGGATGAGCAAATTGAGTAAACATGTTATCACCTAGTTTTGTAGACTGCACATACGTTTCAGATTTTATGCCAACATAAGAAGCATGGAACACAGAAAGGGTCAGTTTATCTGGGGTATCACAGAGAGCACCCAAAACAATTTGTGGGACACATCCAACTAATGTCCAACTTTTAGTTACAGAAATGAATAATTAGACTGATTGATATAAGCTATTATGAGCACTACTTGACTGCACAACACAGCATTTGCGACCAGCCTATAAGCACAAACAACTTAGAAAAAGCAAGCAAGACATGCCTATGTAACTTTTCTAGCTTGACCACTGTTATCATAAAAAGCTTATAATTCCATCTGTTTACCAGGTCTTTAAGCACAAAGTACAATTGAAGTGTTAGCTTAAGTCAATAAAGGACGTAGATGAAAAAAAGAATCAAAAATTATATGTAACCAAAAGAAGAAAAATTGCTAGTTCTACAACTATAATCATGTTCCTGAGCCGAGGGTCTATTGGAAACAGCCTCCCTATCCTCACAAGGTAGGGGTAAGGTCTGCGTACACACTACCCTCCCCAGACCCCACGGTGTGGGATAATACTGGGTATGTTGTTGTTGCTACAACTATAATCATATCGACCCAAAATATTGAAACACCGCAATAAGTGGAATGAATTTTAAACCATGTCAATCAAGTTCAAAACACTTTTAAATTATGATTCATATTAGTTGCTAGTTTCCGTTTCAATTTCTAATTTCATATGCCAAAATCCTAACATATTTATCCAAATCTTAGTAATGAAGATATTGCTTTGAAAACTATATTAATTATTTAGCGTTGTCCGTCCTCTTTTAAGACATGCTCGTGAATGTACACGGTGTATGCTGAAGCGCATTCAGAGTGAGGCGAAGCACCAACTCCACACTGCACTGAGCTTCACAAGCAGACTTTTGGCAACACTAAGCTTGACATGCCAAACTTCCCTAAGTAGCTTGCAACAGGTATTAGATTATGACATATCTTTGAAAGATATAAAGTTGACCTACAATATAAGGATCTTAGAATGTTTGAAGGATGGGTGCAAAAAGGATAAAAAAAAAGACGAAAATGAAACAGGTAAATTCAAATGCATCATTAGTGTCCTTTATGCACACGTGCTCCATATGATTCATAACTGAGTACAATGCAAAAGTAAACACCTATATTTATGTCAATGTTATACCTTTTCATACTCATCAAGCCAGCTTTCCTCTTGAGATGCATGCTTCCATTTCTCCACTTTATCCAAAACTTCTTTCCTGCTAGCAGCTTGCTCTTTGGCTTTCACCACCTGATCATCCATGCTTGAAAGAAGATAAGAGAGATCACTGCCTGTATTGGATTATAATAAAAGAATGTATAAGAGAACGCAAACCTAATACTAATAATGAAATCTATCTTTCAATTCAACTGATGATAACAATAGACATGCTAAGATGCAAGAGGCCTGGAAACATTTGTATTCCTGCTTCGGAGTATGGGCTGGTGTGTTACTGAACTAGTTCAACAGAAACCGAGAATGAAAGCACAACTCAGCTAAAAAAGTGCATGTCCTCTTTTGAATCATTAGTATCAAAGTTGTAGACAGTACCACTTTCTCCCAGCAATTTTCGTATATATTCTTTCACCAAAGATAATAAGGAGCCATTCATGAAGAGAGAGAAAAAGAGAGCAAAAATGAGGGACAAAAACATATCATCTTGCGAGGAGGGGAATAAAGGCTACTAAGATCGGGACTCTTGACCTAAGTACTAAGTAACTGCAATGGCACCTTGTAGACTTGCTTTGCTCTGAAAAGCTTCAGCTTAATTAGAACTGTTGCCCTCATCTGTCCACTACTCAGCCGTATGTAACTACAGTTAGGAGGATCCATCCAATAGTTTAATGACTTGCTTGGGCCATCTAAGAGGTAAGGCCTCCTCACATCGACCATAGGTTAATGCCCTATCTTCTCATGTTGCAGTTGACCACCCATTTAGAGGCCCTTCAGAACCTCTGGAAATAGTTCTTTGAAGATTTTAATCTTCTCATCTATTGTGAGACAATCTATTTCTGATAGAGATTTTGACTGCTAATTCAAGCTATAACCAACAAAAGTTTCTTCGGAGTTGACCGTTCAAAATGGGATATGCAAGAGCAGAACATGCCATCGAGGACTATATCATCTCCAACATGAGGACTTAGATCTCACACTAACTGTTCTTTCCCAAGTGAAGAGCCTAATACACAGTCAAAATGCAATTTATAGCAGGCGAGACTGAGAGATGGCAGATTCTTTCCCTTGTCAACACATGAAAGCTAATCCAAACCAACCATTACTTTTCAGAATCACCCCCACAAACTTGCCTCTACCAAAAAACATACAAACCACGGCTAAAAGATCCCAAATGAATTTAACAGCTTTCTCACTTAAAACCCAGCACAAATAATTTAAACAATAGAAGAACAAACGATAAGTTGAAAGTTGAAACAAAATAAAGAAAAAGCAGGAATAATTCAAGAGAAAAATTATTTTTTAAGAGAAATTAACTTTTGTTTTAAGAAAGAAGCAGTTAAAGCCCATCAAGTCACACAACAGAAACGAGGGTAAAGTAAACTGAATGTACCAGACTCCATAAGCTGGATTAAAATCTGGCGTGCAGTCTCACTATCTACATCCATATGAACACTCCTATAGATTTCCTCGAGCTCATTTTGTCTCTTAAATATCAATTCCTTCAGCTTACTGGTCTTTAGAACATTTAAACGCTCAACTTCCACTTCAGCCTACCAAGATAGAAATGAGAAGCAGTAAGAGACTGCAGAGAAAGTAGGTTAGCTGAAATGAAAACCAGAAGAATATCTTCGCAAGATTTCTTCCCATATCCCCCAAAGACTAAGATGAGAAAAGAGAAAGGAATAATGATTCAATGTACCTGCTCAACAATGTGAATGGCAAGAGATCCTTGTTTAGATACCTCATCAATAGAGGAAGAAACTAAGGAAGTAATATGGTTAAACTTCAGTTGTTCCTCCATTGGCATGTCCATGAGGTTCCAAAGTTCTATTAGGGAGCTGCCAAGATCTTGAAGCTTCACCAATAAAATAAAATGAAAAAGAATCAACATCATGTTTGATAAGGTTAAGTTTTATATATGTATCAGCATTAAGTGTATGCCAGTATAGACATTTAAGTGCTAATCTAGTTTTCCAAACGGGACAAGAAATACCCTAAAGATTAACCAAACTGGCTTCCAACATTTTCTTGACCTTGAAATACCGAAGTTATACTATCTTGTGTGTAGTAATATCCATAGTTCATTTTATACACTTCATAAAACAGGTGTACTAACTGGAACATGGGTCTAATGTCCAAATCAAACAAGGGGGAAGGTTCCAAATGACCGAGCGTCAATCACCACAATGTATAAACAAAAATAAATTGGACCTTCTCCAGAAATCAGGTTTCAAGAAACAGAGGACTTTATCATTTAAAGGAAAGGGATAAAGTTCCATCAAATAAACAGCTAGACTGCTGATGGAATCAATATTAACAAGTGCATTCTAAATAGGGTAGTCTAAATCTGAAATTAACGACATTAAAGCAGAATAACAAATTCCAAACAATTCTCAGTCATGCTTATCCATCTAAATTCTTAGTTGTTAACATTTTGTAGCAAGTACCATTTTGTTAATCATTTCATGCAATTTAGCAGAAATTTGAGTTACAGCAATACAATTTTCAAAATGTCATGTGACTAGAGACTGATACGGAACAGTACTTGCACGTTATCAAATTTAGTGCTGTAAACAGGAAGGTGAATGCACCACTAGGTACATTAATATGATACGCATTCATGCAAGTGTATTCAATTCGAATTAAAAACAAGCCTGCAACTTTGCTCCCTATACATTTTAGAGAGACTATTCCACTAAATGTGAAGTGCAAAACACTGGAAAGATTGTGATTGATAATTCGCCCACCCTTTCTAGCCGTTGCTGTTTCAATTGCTTTAGTGAGATGACTTCACTGGTCAAGCTAGCAAGTGTTTCATTGCTTATGCTCTTTGATTGTACAGTCATATGATTCGCTAAGCTTGGATTGATATTAGCTATTATCTGCTTGAAATCAAGTGACATAACAACTGAAAGCTCATGAATTTCACTCATATAGCTATTCACTCGTTGCAAACGGAGTTTCTGCAGAAAAGGACGAAAGTTAACATATTGAATTGAAATGATAAGTCATTTGTCTATCCAGTAAAAATTAGAGGCAGCAAAATCAGTTGAGAAACCTTTTCAGACTGAAGTTCCTGAAGATGTGACTTCAGTTCTCCCAATCTCTTAGCTGTCAGGTCTTGTTCATCTACTTGAATATCTGTGGGACCAATTACTCTGTCATTTCCTGCTATTTCTGCACAAATCACCGCTATCTGCGTTTCTATGTTCAAGAATTCCTTAATCCTTTCTTGTTTCTTTGTCCTAATGTCCTTTAACACAGGATCAACGACAGACAATTTCTGCTTAAGGGTGCCTTTCATCTTTTCAGACTAAAAAGGAAGGAAAAAAGTAAATTATAAGTTAAAAATATTAAACCTGAATAATGGAAGGTTAACAATTCTAAGGAAACAAAGGACAAACCAATGGCAAAGAAGCTTGTTCTCCAAGGGCAGAAACAAGTTTGGAAATTCCTGCCTCAGCCTCAGCTAATGACTGATGCAATCCAGCTCTGTATTTTCTCTCTTTCTCTACATTTCTACGGTAAATGTCAAGGCATTCCTGCTCAACCTGAAGAAGCTTTTTGTCCCTCTCGCTGTCACTCTCCCCAATCTCATCCCATATTTCCTTCAGACAAAAAAAAGATTATTTGATTAGATTCTACTACAATATAAGTGAAAATTCAGCAGATGAAATAAACTAGAAAGAACATATATTCTTATGGGTGTCGATACTGACACAAGTGAGAAAGTAGGAACAAAATGTGTCATTCTCCAATTAAGAAAACATGGACTTCCATTAAAAAAAAATTACAGACACAGATACACTAATAAAGAATAGAGCAACAAGAATGCAGAGATACATGAATATCCAAGCTATCGACATGCATACCTAAGATGCCAAACAGGACCCCATAGAGAATATAACAAATCAACCTAAATCTGGCAAAAGACATTTTTTACAAACTGTTGAAACATTCAATTCATTCAACCAACAACCAAGAGATTTCTACTTTAAGAACTCTCCTTCACTATCGATTCTTCTCAATTTCATTTGTGGAACCAAGAAGACACTGGTTATTGGTATATCCAACCATATACCACTGAAACCCCAAAGGTCAAGCCTGTCGTATACAACTCTTATCTACGACAAATCTTAGATCTTCTCCTTATGTGCGTGTGTGTGTGTGTGAGTGCAAATATGTATGTATGTGCGTATACCAGAAAGAGAAGAGAGAAAAAAGAAGAAAGCAACAACAAGAACAAACCCATTTGATTTTTAAAACATACATTTTTACTAAATCAACGAAGTTATGGTTAATTCTCAACAAATCCAAATGTATCTCCCACACTTTTTTTTTAAAAAAAAAAAAAAAAAAAAAAGGAAACACGAATAGAAAGCACAAGAACCTAAAAACTGGTTGAATAAATATACTCAAGAATACAATTTACTATCCCTATAGTATCTCCCTACAACGCAATCTTACTCAGCTCTAGGTATCCAAAAGAAATTTTTTTAAAAGAAAAGAGGACCAAAAATCACTTTCAAAATCACATTCAAACAAATAAAAAGAAAAAGAAAAAGAAGAAGAGGAGGCGTTTGAATTGAATACCTGCAATTGTTGAAGAAGAGTGGCACAAGTAGTAGTGGCCGATTTAGTAAGAGAAAGCGGAGAGGAACCACTCATTGATGACATTGTCTGTCTCTATTCTTCACAAGAAAAACCCTAGCAATCACTGAGCAGAAGAAGAGAAAAACCCTGGCAATCACTGAGTAGAAGAAGATCGCTAATGTTCTTCAAATTTTCACATTTAGGGTATATTTATTGTGTTAAAACTTTAAAAGATTTTTGGCGTTATAAAAGTACTGAGATTTTCGCTTTTTGTTTTTGGGCGGGAAAACTGTTCTAAAATTCTAATATTCCCCATTTCTCTCCTTTCACCTTTCTTTTATTGACTTTTCCTTTTCTTTTTTCTTTCTTTTTCTTTTCCTGTTCTTGTTCATTATCCTTCATTTCTAGAAGTATATTTTTTAAGAGTAACTTTTTTTGTGTAAAAAATAGCACTCCCCCATCCCAAATTAGTTGTCATGTTTCATGTTTGAGAGTCAATTTGACTAATCTTCAAAATTAAATTGGATTAAATCAACTAAATATTTTTAAACTAAAATTTAGATATTCAAAAATTATAAGAAAAATATTACAAGTTACAACTTTTCTCGTGTCAAGGCGATTAAGAAAAATATTTTAAAGTATTGGTCAAAGTTCACAAGGTTAGACTTTCGAAAAATGAAACATGGCAAATAATTTAGAATAGAGGGAGTACTCATTAGGAACAACTCAATCTATCTCAATTTGTGCATCATACTTTGCTTTTTAGTTTGTCCCATATCTAGAGCTTGTTTACACTAGAAATTTGAAAAGTTTTATTTTTTTCTTAAACTTTGTGTAGTGTTAAACACCATCACATGAACGAGACGGATGAAGTACTTATAGTCGGAGATACACATTTTGTGAAAACGCCATTTCCTAACGTGACTATAAGCAAAAACAAAAGAGCATAATTGCTAGCATGGAAGTTTTAGGTACCTAATTAATTTTGTTAAAAGTATATTTTTCTATTTTCATGACGTTCTTACATATTTCATGGTTTGAAAAAAACTAAAACTAACTATTTTGAAAGAAATAAGAGTAAAATTGTTTAAATAGTTCAAATGTGATATGACTGTGATTCTAAAGCATAGTTTAAATAGTTCAAACAAGGTTTCTCCTCTCTATGGTATCAATCCCTCCTGTACCCCCCGATCCCCTTCAACCAACAGCTACTATGTCAGATCAACACACTCCCCAACAATCCAAACCCAATGAGAATTCGACACCACACCAGAACACCGCCACCACCACTCACCAAACCCAGTTTAACACCACCGGAAGTGACACCAAATAACATTGAGTTGTCCGCTAATGGTGAATCCACTGTAAATGCCAAAATCAGTAACAATGCACAAAAGCAAATTCCTCCACCACCGAAAATATTGACAAATTTTGATCGACCAACTTCAAGGAGGAAGAACCTGCACTTTGATGATTCAGTCGAGCTGCCTGAAGATCCTTCATTTATTGAAGCAATGAAGCAGGGAGACACGACCAAACAAACAAATACAAACCAGCAAAATCAAAAAATTCACCCCGATATCCCTAGCTCATCTGAACCTAAATTAACTAACAATGCTGGGAATCGACCAAACACACAGGTGATATCAAAGCCTGCCTTTGCTGCTGCAGTTCAAACCAAAGACATGGCCAATGTTAACCCAATTGAGATTAGACATTGCACACATTTGGGCAAACCAACTGTTTTCTTCAGTGCGCAAGACTATTTCATTAATCTGGCCCAAGATTGCAAAATGACAATAGTGGGAAAATTTTACAGAGGAAAACCAGCTATGGAAGATCTCAGGAAACAATTCGTCACTCAATTCCATTTGAAAGGTTCGGTCAAAATTGCTTTTGTAGATTCTCAAACCGTTTACATTGATTTTACCAGTGAGACCGATTACAAGCATATTTACTTTAAGCCTTATATCTACTTTGGAGATTATCCTATGAAGGTCCTTAAATGGACCCCCGATTTTAAGCCTGAAGCTGAGACAACCATCGTCCATGTCTAGATTCTGGTGAATAAATTACCATGGCATCTCTTTAGATGGAATGTACTTTCTAGAATTCTTGAATCTGTTGATGTTGCTATTGCTCCAAATCAAGCAACATATTCCAAGTCTTGGGGAAATGTTGCCAAAGTTAAAAGTTGAAATAGACTTACTAAAGCCAAAAGTTAGGTCAAATTTGGCTAGGCTTTAATAGGCCGAAAGGAGGGGAAGATGGTGTTTGGCTAGACATATAATATGAAAATGTCTCCGGTTATTGTTCTTACTGCAAACTCCAAGGGCATGTTGAAGCCAACTGCAGAACTAAAGTTGTGCGTGAAAAGGCTAAAGATCAAAAAGAGGCTCAAAAGGATGCTGAAAAAAAGAAGAAAACAGAAAGAAATGATGACATGCCTATTAATCACGAAAATGGTTTTCCATTATCACTACAAATGGAGCATACAAGGCTAGACACAACAACTCTGGTAACAATACTCAAGTGAGCAAAGAAGCAGACAACAGGTACTCCAATATACCTTTTATGACTAAAGATAGAGCTCAAACTACTGAGGTGAAGGACAAAGATTTAGAAAATTCTGAAAGCCAACCGATAAAACCAGTTGTCACCAAGAATCAATAAAGGGAAATTACAAGGAGTAGTAGCAAGGAGCAGCAGCAGAATAACCACAACACGGCACATGAAATATCTTATGCACCCCACAAATATGCTGCTGACAAACATACAAGTACTGAGAAGTCAAAGAAGAAGAATGACAAAAGAAAAGAATGAAGAGATAAGAAGCGAAGCCAGCAAAGAGAGTAGGCAGCAATACAAAATCAAATAGAAAAGGATCAAGGTCAACAACACCAGATTCTGGGAGAACACATTGACAGTCAAGAAAGGCAAGATGAATATCAGAATCAAAGTGAACAGGAACATAGAACTCACGATATAGTCCATTCAGACCACATTCTACAGGATGATCACCTCAATGTGGTGACACTCAATATGACACAAGAAGGCACTTATGGAATGAAGAAAAAACTTACATCACAAAATATACCAAAAAACAACAACCAGATGTCTAAGAATCAAATTATTAAGGAGGCTATTATCTCAGCTGCACACAGAACACCCAATATCCAAATGTCTAGTTCCTTAGATGAAGAAGAAGAGGTCCTTGGTAGTGAATATAAGCTAGGTAATTCAGATTCAGATAGTGATGAGGATAGCTCAGGGGTGGAATCTAGTAGTTACGAAGGCAATTATAAGAGCATAGAATAAGGACCCTTCAGTGATGGTAAGTAGAAGCTTTTACTGGACATCAGGTTTATGATCCAAATATTTCACAAGCTTTCGGTGACATTACAGATCGAGCAAACCTATCAGAGAGAGGTACTACATCTACTATTCGAGGCAGAGAAAGCATTAGGGGTAGAGGAGGCAGAGGCAACACAACTAGCAAGTCCATACTAATCAACCTAAACTCACCTTTCATGATTAGATCTCTATGTTGGAATATCAGGGGCATTAAGACCTCCATTGAGAGACTGAAAATGCTTATGAAGCAATACAAAATAAATTTCATGGCCAGCCATTCAAGAACCTTTTCGCAAAAGGTCTAAACTTGACAAATACAAGAATTGGTTAGGATATCACTATGCTTATGCTAGTTGCAATAATAAGATTTGGATATTCTCAGACAAGGATTTTATTCTCTCGGTTCTCTCTGATGGTGAGCAACAACTCACATGTTCACTAGAGAGTGAGAAAAAGGACATCACCATCACTACTATCTATGCTAAAAGCAAGGTTCCTCTCAGGGAACCACTATGGGAAGAGCTGAGGCAGACTTATTCGAACCACATGAAGGAATGGATGGTCATGGGTGACTTCAATTGTATTATTGAACCATCTGAAATGATTGGTGGTAATTCTCACATAATGGAAAAGAGCCTCCCTTTAATCGAATGCATGACAAACTGTGAATTAAATGATCTTGGTTATATTGGCTCTACATACACGTGGTGCAACCTCAAAACTCCATCAGAAAGGATATGGCAGAGACTAGATAGAGCTCTTGCAAATCAGGAATGGCTCTCAAAATTCCCCAACACCACGGTTACCCACTTGGTCAGAACATGATCGGATCATGCTCCTCTTCTAATTGTTGTTGGTAGTAATGATTATCAGCCCCCTAAATATTTTTAATTCTTAAATTTTTGGGTAAATGAACCTGGTTTTAAGGAGATTGTTCAACAAGCTTGGCAAATTCAAGTGGAGGGATTTCCTATGTGGAAGTTCCACCTTAAGTTGAAAAACACATGTAAGAGCCTCTCCTGATGGTCTAAAAATACTGTAGGGGACATATTTGCTATTAATAAGGATAAAGAAAAGAAGGTAGCAGAGCTAGAAGACATTTGTATTCATGACAACTCTGTTGAGAATATAGTCAGGCTCAATGAATCCAATGCTCAACTTATTAGACACTACAAGATAGAAGAAGCCTTCTTGAGACAAAAGTCTGGGATTAAATGGCATGCTGAAGGTGACCTCAATACCAAATTCTTTCATTAAGTTATTTCTTCTAGAAGGCAGAGGCTAAAACTGAGTAGAATTAAGAATGATAGAGGAATTTGGATTGAAGGGCAGAACAATATCGGCCACGAAGCAGTCAAATTTTTTGAAAATTTATTTACCGAGGAGAATCTTAATAGGGATCTCTCCTTAATTCAGTGTCTACCCTCTAAGGTTGCTAGTGAGGACAATGATATGCTACATGCATATCCGACTATTCAGGAGCTAAAAGAGATAGTCTTTGACATGAGTTTTGACAGTGCACCTGGGCCAGATGGTATGTCAGGGCTCTTCTACCATCATTGTTGGGATATTATTGCTCAGGACCTGCACAATATGATTTTAGACTTCTTCAATGGGAGTTGCCTTCCTAGATCTATATCGCACTCCTGCTTGATTCTTGTCCCTAAGGTCAAATCTCCTCAAGAATTCTCTGAGATGAGGCCTATTAGCCTGAGTAACTTCTCTTGCAAAATTATCTCCACGATGCTTAATAGTAGGCTTTCCAAGATTATCAATAAATTAGTGTCCCATAATCAAACTGGTTTTATGAAGGGGAGATCAATTATAGAGAATATCATCTTGACTCAGGAAATGATTCACAACATGAACAAGAACGATCCTAATTCTAATGTGGCTCTGAAGCTAGACACTGCTAAGGCTTATGATAGAGTCTCGTGGAGTTATTTGTGCCAGGTTCTGCGGCAAATGGGATTTTCTGAGAACTGGATTCATATGATTTGGAGAGTGATTGCTAATAATTGATACTCTATTAATATCAATGGAACCAGACATGGTTTCTTTAAATCCACCCGAGGTCTCAAACAAGGGGATCCCTTATCTCCTTCATTATTCATTATTGGTGCTGAGCTCATTTCTAGAACAATGGACATGCTATTAGTGGATAATTTCATCCCTTTCACCACTGGCAGAAATGGACCTAGAATCACACATGCTATGCAGATGACACCATTCTTTTCTCTTCAGGAGATTCAAATTCTATCACCAAGATGATGAACACTCTAGAGACATATGAAAAGGTCTCAGGACAACTCATTAACAAAAGCAAATCTGGGTTCATTGTCCACCCTAAAGCCACTGATATCTTTATTCAAGAGATGAACCAGATTACAAGATTCACTCAACATCAATTTCCTTTTTACCTACCTTGGTTGTCCTATATACATAGGCAAGAAAAGGGTTTCTGTCACGACCCCAAATTCCCTCCGTAGTATGTCGTGATGGCACCTAGTCTCTAAGACTAGGTAAGCCTATCAATGCGGAATAATAATAAATATCTGAAATAAATAAACTACAATTCAAATAATTTCAACTTCCAAAACCCGGTAGAAATAAGTCACAAGCTTCTAAGAATTTATTCTATATGTCTCTATACATCAGAGTCTAAAGCAAATAAGGAAGCAACATAGTAAGATAGAAGGGGACTCCGGAGTCTGCGGACGCTAGCAGGTATACCTCGAAGTCTCCTCGTACAACTAGTTTACTGATGCCTAGTCTGATAAGATGTACCTGGATCTGCACAAAAAGATGTGCAGAAGCGTAGTATGAGTACACCACAACGGTACCCAGTAAGTGCCAAGCCTAACCTCGGTAGAGTAGTGACGAGGTCAGGTCAGGCCCTACTGGAAAATAAATAATAACATGGTAAAATGTTTTACATTATAATAAAGATAAAATGACAATGGAAATGAATCAAGTAGCAGGTCACCATTTAATTATACAAAATAATGGCAAATAATATCTCGTAGAAACCAACAAAATTTCCTTTCAACTTAAGAAAATCACAACAAATAATCAACGGCAACTACGGCCATAAATCAATATCAACAAGGGCACTCCCGAGGTACCGCCTCGTAGTCCCAAATCATAAATAAATTCGCAATATCTCATTTCCTTATCTCACCGCGGGAGCTTTCACAATTTATTTTAAAGAAAATATTTTTTCCGAAATAGCATCCCGCGTTTAAGCCATCCTTATCACACCGCATGACTTCTAGTAGTTCCTCCTACTAGCCACGCGTATTAAGCCACCCTTATCTCACCGCATGCGTTTCAATACCCAAACCTTATACCACCGCATGCGTATCAATATCATAATATATCACAATTTGCACCTCAATTGCTCAAATAATTTAACTTGCCAAAATAATTCAACAACAATATTTTTTCCACAATAAAGAGCTCATGGATCATGTCAAAATAATTCAACAATAATATTTTTCCACAATAAAGAGCTCACGGCTCATGTCAAAATAATTCAACAATAATATTTTTCCACAATAAATAGCTCACGGCTCATGTCAAAATAATTCAACAATAATATTTGAAAATCTTTAATACGTTGCTTCAATATCAAGTTTTAAAATGTCAAATACTTCATATTAATAATATTTAATTTAAAAAAAATCAATCTGCAAATAATGCACAGAATAAAAGAAACCAAGTTCCAACTAAACAGATAAAACAATTAGTAGGAAAAGGTCACGCAAATTTAAAATATAAACATTAAATCAATAATGAAGAATATAACAAAATAAAATAATTTAATTAATGCGCAACAGTGATCTACACAATTTAAAACATAATCTTTTACATTTAGCCCGTGTACACACTCGTCACCTCGTGTACACGACTTTCCATTCATTACAATTATCAATCCTAGGGGGAATTTCCACCCCACAAGACTTGCTCCAATTTAACCAAGTAGTATGCTTTTTTTCTCGATTTTTCGATTCCAGTCGACTCGTATCTAGTCATAATTAATTCGATAGAGTCAACAAAAATTATAGAATTAATTCTATAAAAACAATACTACATTTTTCAATAAAAATCCGAAATTAACTCAAAAATGGCCAGTGGGGCCCACATCTCGAAATCCTGTGAAAGTTACGAAATATGAACGCCCATTCAATAACGAGTTTAACCATACCAAAATGACTAAATTCCAATAACAATTCGACCCTCAAATCCTCAAATCTACCCATGAGAGTTTTTCAAAATTTTTCAACTTAAATCGCCAATTAAATGTTAAAAACAGTGATGGATTCGGGTAATCTAACCAAGATTGAGTTAAGAACACTTACCTCGATGTTTTCTCTGAAAATCTCCCAAAAATCGTCTCAATCTAATCTCCAAATCGTTAAAAATAGAAAATGGGACGAAATCCCATTTTCTGAACTTAAACATTTTGTCCAGTGGTTTCTTCTTCGCGAACGCGACCCTTGACTCGCGTTCGCGAAGCACAAAAATGTGCTGCCCGACTTTCCTCTTCGCGAACACGACCTACGCTTCACGAACGCGTCCATTACCTCGCGAACGCGTAGAACAAAAGACTGGGGTTCCCAGCTGCCTCACTATCCTTCGCGAACGCGACGCCACTCACGCGTTCGCGATGCACACACTGCCCTACCCTTCGCGTTCGCATTCGCGTCCTCTCCTCCGCGAACGCGTAGAACAAAAATCTCACCAGCTCAGAACACTCTTCGCGAACGCAAGGCTCCTCTCGCGAACGCGAAAGAGGAAACCAGAAAAATTACAGCAGCAGATATCAACTATCTCACCAAGGCCAAAAATGATGCGTTAACTATTCGGAACAAGCCCGAGCCCCTCGGGACCTCAATCAAATATACCAACAAGCCCTAATACATCATACGAACTTAGTCGAGTCTTCAAATCACATCCAACAACACTAAAAACACGAATCACACATAGATTCAAGCCTAATAAACTTTGAAACTTTTAATTTCTACAAACGACGCCGGAACATATCAAATCAAGTCCGATTGACCTCAAATTTTGTACACAAGTCATAAATGACATAACAGAGCTGTTAAAATTTTCAGAACTGAATTCCGATCCCGACATCAAAAAGCCAACTCCCCGGTCAAACTTCCAAACTTAAATTCCTATTTTAGCCATTTTAAGCCTAATTTCACTACAGACTTCCAAATAAAATTCCGATCGCGCTCCTAAGTTCAAAATCACCATACGAAGCTGTTGGAATTATCAAAATTCTATTCCTGGGTCATTTGCATATAATTCGACATCCGGTCACTATTTAAATTTAAACTTCTAATTTTTTTTCAAAATTCCATATCTCGGGCTAGGGACCTCGGAATTTGATTCCGGGCATACACCCAAGTCCCAAATCACGATATAGCCCTACCGAAACTGTCAATACACTGATCCGAGTCCGTTTGGTAGAAATGTTGATCAAGGTCAACTCAGTTGAGTTTTAAAGTTCTAATTCACATTTTAATTAATTTTTCGCATAAAAATTTTTCGGAAAATTTTACGGATTACGCACGCAAGTCAAATAATGATAAATAGTGATTTTCGAGATCTTAGAACACAGAATTAATTATTAAATTTAAAGATGACATTTTAGGTTATCACATTCTCCACCTCTAAAACAAACGTTCGTCCTCGAACGGAGTTAGAAGAAATACTTGAGCTGGTGAATAAGTGTGGATATCAGCTGCGCATATCATGCTCGGTCTCCCAAGTCGCCTCTTCGACCGGATGACCCCTCCATTGAACCTTCACGGAAGCAATGTTCTTTGACGAACCTGCCTATCCAAAATAGCCACTGGTTCCTCAACATAAGATAGATCCTTGTCCAACTGAACCGAACTGAAGTCTAACAAATGAGACGGATCGCCGTGATATTTCTGAAGCATAAAAACATGGAATACCGGATGAACCGCAAAAAGACTAGTTGGTAGTGCAAGTCAGTAAGCCACCTCTCCACCTCTCTCAAGAATCTCAAAAGGCCCAATATACCTAGGGCTCAACTTGCCCTTCTTCACGAACCTCATCACACCCTTCATAGGCGAAACCCGGAGCAATACCCGCTCACCAATCATGAATGCAACATCATGAACCTTCCGATCCGCATAACTCTTCTGTCTAGATTGGTCTGTACGAAGTCGATCCTGAATCAACTTAACCATTTCCAAGGCATCCTGAACCAAGTCTGTACCCAATAGTCTAGCCTCGCCCGGTTCGAACCAACCCACTGGAGACCGGCATCGCCTACCATACAAGGCCTCATACGGAGCCATCTGAATGCTTGACTGGTAACTGTTGTTGTAAGCAAACTCCGCAAGTGGTAAGAACTGATCCCCAAGTACCCCCAAAATCTATCACACACGCACGAAGCATATACTCCAGTATCTGAATAGTGCGTTCGGACTGCCCGTCCGTCTGAGGGTGAAATGTTGTACTCAACTCTACCCGAGTACCCAACTCACATTGTACTGCCCTCCAAAATTGTGAGGTAAACTGTGTACCCCGGTCAGAGATGATAGATACCGGTACACCGTGAAGTCTGACAATCTCGCGAATATATACCTGAGCCAGCTGCTCTGAAGAGTAAGCAGTAATCACAGGAATGAAATGAGCTGATTTGGTCAGCCTATCCATAATCACCCAAACTGCATCAAACTTCCGCTGAGTCCGTGGGAGCCCAACAACGAAATCCATAGTGATCCGCTCCCATTTCCATTCTGGAATCTCTAACTTCTGATGTAATCCACCCGGTCATTGATGCTCATATTTCACCTATTGACAATTTAGACACCGAGATACATACTCCAATATGTCTTTCTTCATCTGCCTCCACCAATTGTGTTGTCTCAAGTCCTGATACATCTTTGCAGTACCTAGATGAATGGAGTACCCCGAACTGTGAGCCTCCTGGAGAATCAACTCACGCAAGCCATCTACATTGGGTACACATAGCCTGCCATGCATCCATAGTACACCGTCATCCCCAATAGTGACTTCCTTGGCATCACTGTGCTGAACTGTATCCTTAAGGACAAGCAAATGAAGGTCATCATATTGACGCTCCCTGATAAGATCATAAAGAGAAGACTGATAAACCACACAAGCCAAAACTCGGCTCGGCTCGGAAACATCCAACCTGATAAACTGGTTGGCTAAGGCCTGAACATCCAAGTCTAAAGGCCTCTCTGCTACCGGTAAATATGCTAAGCTGCCCAAACTCTCCGCCTTACGACTCAAGGCATCTGCCACTATTCTTACTTTGGTGTTTGCAACAATAACAAAACTGAGACTATGGCCTTACTTAAAGGGTTGCAATGGTGCATCAACAATGGGCACAACAATATTTTGGTGGCAACCGACTCCTTATTACTAGTCAGAATGATTAAAGGGGAGAACAAGATTCAGCCATACCTCAAGGATTATATCCATCAAATCAAATGCCTGATGATTCAAGGGCAAATTACTCGTGTTGGTCACTGTTATAGGGAGGCCAACTTTGTTGCTGACTCACTTGCTAACTTTGGAGTGGAGACTAAACATGAGAGATTCTTCACACAAGTTAAGGCCTTACCATGAGAGACTAAAGCTTTATTGAAGAATGATCAAAATGGCTTTATTCGCTTTAGAATAAGGTCCCAGAAGTGGCATTTCATATTTGATAATGGTTAAGACTACTCAAGTTGTATTAACATATAGGTTTCATTTCAAAGCTAGCTCTTTCATCCGTAACATGAGAGGGGAGTCCTCTCTTAGTGAAAACTTAGACAATACACAAAATTATCTTCGAGCTCACTCACTCACTCTCCATGTATCTCTAGAGGCAAATGTTTATGTCCTCCTCTATATATTCTTTTGGATTATCTAATAGACAGGTAGGGGTAATGCCAAACCCCCCACCACCATAGGGCAGCATACCCTGGGTGATGGCTTGAATTAAAAAAAAAATACAGGGATTCTCCATTTCATTTAAAAGATGATTAATCATTTTACAATAATATCAAGGTAACAAAGTACAATATAAAATATTTCGTAACATCATTACAACAACAACAATAAATCCAGTATAATCCCACATAGTGGGATATGGGGAGAGTAGTGCGTACGCGGTCTTACCCCTACCTTGTGGAGATAGAGAGATTGTTTCAAATAAACCATCGGCTTAGAAAAGCATAAGCACCACATTAATGAAGAGAAAAATAAGAAGCGCAACAACGAGAAGCCATGTAAAAACGGCATAAATAACAACCAGATAGTCAGACGACCGAAATGAAAGAAACGACAGGTAGTCATAAAAATCTAATACCAATAGAATACGAAAGTACGTACTAATACTACCGATATGACAAGGAGAACACTAAACTAACTATCTTACTACCCTAATCTTCGACCTCCACACCTTCATATCAAGGGTCATGTCCTCGGTCAGCTGAAGTTGTGCCACGTCTTGCCTAATCACCTGTCCCCAATTCTTCTTCGGCTTACCTCTACCTCTCCTTAGGCCCTCTAATGTCAACCTCTCACACCTCTTGATTGGAGCGTATGTCCTCCGTCTCCTCACATGTACAAACTATCTAAGTCTCGTTTCCCGCATTTTGTCCTCAATAGGGGTCATACCCACCTTGTCCCGAATAACTTCATTCCTAATCCTATCTAACCTTGTGTGCCCGCACATCTATCTCAACATCCTCATCTCTACTACCTTTATGTTCTGGACATGGGAGCTCTTGACTGGCCAACACTCAACCCCATACAACATAATCGGCCTAACCACCACTCTGTAGAACTTACCTTTAAGTTTTGCTGGCATCCTCTTATTACACAAAACACCGGAACAAAGTTTCCTTTTCATCCATCCCGTCCCAATACGATGCGTGACATCTTCGTCGATTTTCCCAACCCCCGTATAACTGTATAACAGACCCAAGGTACTTAAAACTTCCTTTCCTAGGGATGACTTGTGAATAAAGTCTCACCCCCCCTCCCCCCTCCACTCCCTGAGTCGCCCCACTAAACTTACACTCAAAGTATTCTGTCTTAGTCCAACTCAGCTTGAAACCTTTAGACTCCACCGTTTGCCTCCACATCTATAACCTCGCATTAACGCCATCTGGCGTCTCGTCAATCAATACAATGTCATCTGCAAATAACATGCACCACGACACCTCCTCTTGGATGTGGCGCGTTAATACGTCCATCGCCAGGGCAAACAAAAAACGGTTGAGTGCCAACCCTTGGTGCAACCCCATCATGACCGAAAAGTGATCCGAGTCCCCTCCTACTGTCCTCATTGTTGTCTTAGCTCCATCGTACATGTCCTTAATCGCCCTAATATAAGCAACAAGTATACCTCTAGCCTCCAAACATATCCACAAGACCACCCTCGGGACATTTCGTAACATCAGTAAAATCCTTATTTCATTTCTTCCTCACTGTTGACTATGCAATAAAAGGAAATCATTGTCCTTGGCCTTTTCTTTATTCCTCCTTTAAGGTTAAAAAAAAAGTGTAGTATGTATCAACCATTCAGCCAGACAACTGATATAAAACTGGTGTCACTTAAGCAAATAACTAATCACAAAATAATAGTAAGTAATTAACTTTACACATGTAACAAAACACATCAAAATAAATTTAATGAATCATCTCTTCATAAAGTAGTTTCCCTTTGCTTGGAGATGGTCCTTTATATTTGAGTTGAATATTCCTTCTTTCATATCCCTCTTGAGTATTGGATGATGAAGGACTCCAACTTTTTGATGAACATTTTCTGTAAGTTGAACATGAAGATGTTGCTTTTGTTTCAAGGATCTTATCATCTTCCTTGCCTTTGACATCCCCTTGTTTACTACTATTGTTAATATTATTATCACCTATATGAACATATGAACTTGACTCTATCGGGTTGAAGTCTATAGAATTATCAGTACTTCCTTCCATTATATGGCTCAAAGTTTTAGCCACCTGCATTAACAAAATGATGAGTCAGAAGTGTGGGAAAAACCATAAAGAGTGTCATATATGATGGACGAAGGGAGTACCTTATAACAATAACATACCAAGTATAATCCCACAAGTGGAGTCTGGGGAGGGTAGTGTGTCAGGATACTCAAATCAAATGTCGGGATTTTAAGATCATATTGATGAAGATTATAATAGTTTTAAGGGGAAAAAATGATGGATCTACTATTCGTATCTCATAGAATCAGAAAATTCAAGAGAAAAACAAGTCTCATTTAGTCTGACGTTACAAGAAAAACTTACCCATTCCATAGTATGCCTCTTATTAGGATCCTTTTTGAGACATTTTTCTGCTATTTCAACCATCCAAAATAGCTGATGGAAATCATGGGAATCCACAATTCTCTTGTCAATTAGACGAGGATAATTCCTTTGCTCCAAAAGTGGCATTGCCTGCACTTAAAAGGGATGTCCTATTATGTAATACATTTTACATTTTCGTAAGTAATATGACCTTGGGGATTTTCTTTTTCACACACCTAGTTACTACATACTCCATATAATTTTGCTTATACAAAAGAAAGGAGAAAACAATAAATATTTGTCTCACGAGCTATATATCATTTTTCAAAACGAAATAAGCATGTGTTATATGGTGAAATATAAGAAACAGTCTTTTTAATTTACCCATTCAACAAGACTTTTATCTTCAGGATAATTATCTGTGGTCTTCAGCCCAGTGATCAGCTGCAGCAGGACAACCCCAAAAGCATAAACATCTGTTTTAGTTGAGAACTTCCCATTTGCTGCATATTCTGGTGCCATATATCCAAGAGTGCCAACCACATTGTTACCAGAAGATATTTGTGATTCATCATACCCAGCTTTTGCAAGTCCAAAATCTCCTAGCTAAGTGATCGATGTTACATAGTTAGATAAAAATATATGTCTAACACCTAAGCTAAATGAATGTCAATTATCCATGCATTTTGATCATGTCCATATTAATCTCTCTACATTTCACACCAGAGCATTTCACCTCAACTTGCTTGAACCAAACTAAGGTTATAACTCAACTTACTAATTAGTGCATCCTACATAATCATGAATAGCAGTGTATGTTTTCCCTCCCTTTTTTGGTAATTTTTTTGTTAATATACTATGGATATAATTAATCCATGGACAACATACCAGTGATTCATGATCATGTGTGATGAGGATGTTGTTAGGTCTGATATCTCTGTGGATGATGTTATGTTTATGAAGATATTCTAATCCTCTGGCAGCACCCAAAGCTATTTTCATCCTCCTCTCCCAATCGCGAGGCGTTCTTATATCTCCTGCAAAGTATAAAACAATTATGCGTCAGCATATATAGATGTTCCAACTTGGACGGATGAGGTTGGGTATATATATGTGTATTGGCGGGTCATTCGACCCTCCAATATTTACTATTCTAAAACTAATGCATTACCAATTACCTGATAAGAATTGGTCTAGTGAACCATTGCAAACATACTCATAGACAAGCAACTTTTGGTTTCCTTCGGAGCAAGACCCTAACAACATAACCAAATTTGGATGCCTGGCCTTGCTAAGAACCTCAACTTCACACTTGAATTCTTTATCCCCTTGAAGGCTCATACCATTGTGCTGCTTCACAGCAACTCTTAGCCCATTCTTTAAAACCCCTCTATAGACAGAACCAAATCCACCTTCCGATAGAAAGTTCTCATTGGAAAACCATTCTGTTGCTTCTTCAAGCTCCTTATAGCTGAATCCTTTATGCCATCCCATCTTTGGCCTTTTGTTCCCACATGTTGAACATTCAGGTTTTTTGAATATTGCACCACAAAAATATTGGTCAATAATCATCTCCACTTTTTCTTTGTCTTTAACAGTTTGATGCTTTTGGGTTTGGTCATTGGAGACGCGGGAAGGTGAGTTTTCGGTTGTTTTTGCTTTCTGGTGAGAACTTGAGGAGCTATTAGGATTTTCCAAGCTTGAACTTGAATCTACTAGGTCACTTGCTGAAGATATTTTTACCAAGTTTTCACAAAACTCGGCGGAGGACTTTCCCATAATACTGCTTGCTTGTTCTTTGCTTGAGGTTCTCACATGAGAAATAACTTTCGAGTCTACAATTCATAAAAAATAAATGGCATTAGAGCACTGTCAAACATAAGCAAAAATGTATTGACAGAAGAATATATTATTTTGATAGAAATTTCAGTTATGTAGAGGAAATTATACATATTGCTTACCTTTTTGCAAAGTAAGTTCATCTGATGAGTCATCGTCGCCTGGAATCATTTCATCATAAGAAAATTTACTTCTGGTAAGGGAGACCTTGGTGTTCTCCATTAATGTTAGTGGCACTCTTACATCTTCTATGGAGTTGTCACTTCTCAATTTTGATATCCCACATGATAGCTTCTCCATAAAATACCTCTTCTCCTTTTTCATTTCCCTACAAACAAAAAAGAACAATTATAAGACCAAAAGGAAGTTAAAAAGAAAGATGGCTCAAAGCAATAACGTTTTATACTACGAACTTCACGTAGGTGTAAACAAGAATTTCGTAAAAGGGATTCAAAAACTACCCTTCCAAGACCCCATTCGTGGGACTTAGTGGTTTGTTGTTCTTGTTGGATTCAAACACATGGGGTTTTGTGTCTACAGGATTCAACACATATACAAACATAAAAACGTATTAGCTATATGTATAGTACAATTTTTAGATGAAGAGGATTTAGTTGAACCAAGTAAGCGTGGCTCCGCCAAGTTGACGATAACTTAGCTATTAACCAAACAATACAGATAGTAATACTCCTTCCACCATCTACATAACCGTTTTTCTATTTTCGGACGTTTTAAAATATTTGACTCATTTTGACAGATAATATTAGTTTGTACAATTCAATAACTCAAGATCATTTAACTATTCATATTTTACTATGGTGTTGCTTTCTCATCAAACTAACTTTTCAATTTTGACTTTATATTCGATTCTACTCGCACTAATACAACAGATGAATCAAACTAATATTTTAAATTTCAGGTCTAGTCAAACTGAGTTATATAAAACGGGATATAAGGAGTAATAATATCAATTTCTGTAAAATTCTAATGGTAGTACTAATTAGAATTGTGCATTTCAGCTACCTAATTTGAGTTTCGTGAATTTTGTAAACTTTCTGATGTTATCACTAACCTATCTAGAATGATCCAAGTTGCTTCCAACCTCTTGACTGCAATCACAGCTACCACCTTTCGTGAATTTCCAGCTTGAACTTCTATGTGAAACTTCACCTGCAACACCAAATAATAATATTCGAAGAGTTAAGATTTCGCACTTGAAATTATATTGAGACTATCGATTCCATGATTTAAGACTCCATATGTGAAACTTTCTTATTCTACTTCTTCTTCGATACAATTTCCTGCCCAGAAATTCTGGTTTCTATTGGTCGGAGAGAAGAGGAATTTTGGCCGATTGCTGACGATTCACAGTGCAAAAACGTAGTGAAATTCCACAAAAATGCTTTCTCTTTTTTTCCCGCCATAAAAACAGATTGGGTTTGTCGAGAAGATGTATAGCTTTCCATTTGACTCGACAGTCTGTGTAGGGAATTCTCCCATTGGGTAAGAGTGAAGAAGCTCTACTTCCTCATTGAACCTCATAGGCATCTTCAATATCTATCGATCAAATTTACAGCTTTTTGTATAGTACATTAGTACTGTATCACAATTCTCACATACTATATCACAGGGGAAAAAGCTTAAATATTTCATTTGTATTATCCCGCAATTGCTCAATTTTGTTCTTCTTACATTGTTTTTTGGGTCCATTCATATTTTTTAACAAATTGATCCAAATTCACCCATCAATTTTTTATTATGTAGTTAATTGGTATTCTATGAGGTAGTTGTGTGGCTGCCCTATTACCCTTATTAAAAAAAGGTCATAACTTCCGTGGGATATATTCAGATGACAAACTGTTTAAAACATAGTAAAACTTTTATTTGATAGATAATGCACCGCATAACTCTCTAAAATTATTATTATTATTGTTATATTGAAATTCCGTTAGGTGTCATATCTTAACATAGAAATAGTTTTGGATCAAAAGCTTAACAGAAGACAAAATTAATTAATCAATAATGAAAGAGCAAAACTATGATAATGGTTAGGTTGATGTCTCCATTCACCTCATATTACAAATCCTAGTTAATAAAAGAGCGAATGTAAAATGGACAATAAAAAAGTATGGACTATTCTTACAATAGTGATTATTTTCCGTATGACCTTTTAGGCCACTCTTTTAAGTTATACACCCATGTTACTTAAGTGGGCTAAATTCCGTCTCTTTTTTTTTTGGGTCAACAAAAGAAACTAGATTATATTAAAGGGAGAAGTGCACATTTAGCCATTAATTAGAGATATACTTACTCTTTAGCCATTATTTAAAATGTATTTACTCTTTAGCCAGTACTTAATAAATTTTTACCCGTCCGAACGAAAATACCCTTGTGTTAGACATGGGTGTTGTGTAAATATTAAGGACATGGTGTCCTTAACTTCATGAATGTTGTGTAAATATTAAAGACAAAGTGTCATGTATTTGCACCTTTCATTGTTAAACTTTAGGACATCATGTCCTTAACTTGTATTTGCACCTTCTGTTGTTAAACTTTAGAACCTCGTGTCCTTAACTTTATATGTGCAATATAAATGTTAAGGATATAGTGTCCTTAACTTCATGTGTGCAGTGTAAATGTTAAGGACATAGTGTCCTTAACTTTATGAGTATTATGTAAATATTAAGGACATGGTGTCCTTAACTTCATAAATGTTGTATAAATATTAAGGACAAAGTGTCTTGTATATGCACCTTCCGTTGTTAAACTTTAGGATATCATGTCCTTAACTTCATATATGCAGTGTAAATGTTAAGGACACGTCGTCCTTAACTTCATGTGTGCAGTGTAAATGTTAAGGACACCATGTCCTTAATATTTACACAGCACTCGTGAAGAAAGTGTAAAAACATCTCTTCGTATTAATTTTAATAGAGTAATGGCTATTTTTGTTCAGCATTAAAAATACTGGATAAAAACTAAATATCATGTTAAAAAGTGGCTATCCCACGTCTACTATATTAATTATGAGTTAAAAGAAGTTGGACGAATTCTTAGAAGAGTGACTAAAATATAAATGAAGTGCATAATTGTCTATCCTACATCAGTAAGGTAAGATCTTGTTCTCCTTATTCTTATTTTTTCTTTTGAATATTAATAAATATGAAGAGGTAGAGGGCGGCCTAAGAAGTATTGGGGAGAGGTGATCAGGCAGGATATAGCGAGACTCCAGATTTTCGAGGACATGACACTTGATAGGAAGATGTGGAGGTCGAGTATTAGGGTTGTAGGTTAAGAGGTAGTTGAGTCGTGCCTTACTTCGTAACATGGTGGGACTAGCCATGTAGGTTTTTTTTATTTTTTATTTTTTATTAAGATAACTAGTGGGAATATTGTGGCTTACTATTTCTCTTTTCAGTGCAGGTCCTATTTACTAGCTATCGCTTTTGCTTTACATCTTTCTTCTAGATTTCATGATTTCCTATTTTTCTTATGACTGTTGTGGTGATACTAATATTTACTAATATTGTCTCCCTTTACTTTGTATCTTTCTTCTGGATTTCATGGTGTACATGTTTATCCTATGATTATTGTTGTGATACTAATATTGTCTCCCTTTTTGTCCCTTTTTGTCCCTTTTGTCTTTTTATTTTTTGAGCCGAGGGTCTTTCGGAAACAGCCTCTTTACTCCTTCGGAGTAGGGGTAAGGTCTGCGTATACACTACCCTCCCCAGACCCCATTAGTGGAATTTTACTGGGTTGTTGTTGTTGTTGTTGTGTAGAGGTCCATACTGGAGGTGAAAGCTGAATGAATTAATTAAAGAAATATGAAGTGACTAGTGAGAGTTTTAAGAGACTAACCTTTTGAATTTCACATTGTTTCAACATCATTAGCATCTCCAAACTCTTATTATACTCCTCCATCCTTTTAACTAGTTCTTCTTCCACCAGTTTATGGTCTACTCTATTCGGTTGCCCCACTAGAAAAATGAACAAGTTGAAGAAATAATGAGATATTCAATCATTTTTCATATAAAAAAATATGAACCCGTAAATATTACTACTAACAATTTCTATTGCTATAAAACGTACTTATGAATTAATTTGGTATATAATTAGTTCTAACCAGGGGCAGAGGAGAGTAGAATCTACGGATTCGATCGAACCCAATAGTTTTGGTTCAAACTATATATTTGTCTTAAGAAATTCGTTGAACATGTATAAATTATTAATTTAAAACTCAGTAATTTAAAGATTTAGAATCTCGAACCCATTTCAAATCCTGGCTCCGCCTCTGGACTTCTTGTTAGTCCCGCCAATATTGTTGTATTTGTAAATAATAATTCTGCAAAATATAAGTTATCGTAATAAAACAGTAAT
Organism: Nicotiana tomentosiformis; assembly: GCF_000390325.3. Classification (NCBI taxonomy): domain Eukaryota; kingdom Viridiplantae; phylum Streptophyta; class Magnoliopsida; order Solanales; family Solanaceae; genus Nicotiana; species Nicotiana tomentosiformis. The sequence continues at coordinate 40,344,693 of NC_090812.1, read as the reverse complement.
TAATTCGAGCCCACTGAATTCACAGTGTTTCCTTAAGGAATTTAATCCCCTCCTAGTACCCAAGGTAATGGATTATTTCCTCCCAGGATAGAACGAATCACACACTGGTGTAGCGGTACTTCAAACCCCAGTGTTTCAGCGAACACAAAGTTCGGTAGCAAATCACACTTACAGTTGCTTTGTTTGAAGTTAAAACAATGCAGAACGAAGGAGTAGAAACTCATAAAATCGTATGGAAATGCTGAGAGGAAGGAGTGCAATGTATAGCCAAAGTTGAGCGTTTTTTCAGTTTTGTTGGTGTTTTTTCGTTTTTCGTTCGTATCTTTCTTCAACAGCTGCTGCACATATATATAGCAGCTAGCTTTGAAGATGAACGACCCTCCACCCTCTATGGTGGAGCATGCACTAGCTTGTTTGTGGAGCTGATGGCCAATACACGGATTGGAATATATCCGTTACAAATGCGGATAATCTTACGTTAATATTTACTATTAACAAATAAATTTGGTCCAAAAAATCAAAATCAATCAATCCGAATGCCGTAGTAGCCGTAGCCGAGTCGAGCGACGACGACGGCGGCGCGAGGCTTGCTTTCTTCTTAACTCTTTAAGAGCTATAAGAAGAGCAATTATATATATACCCACCAAAAATCTTTTCCTCTTCCAATATGGGACAATGTCTCATTATCAAGAGGGGAAACTTAAAATTTTACTCAAAAATTTTTATTTTTCCTCCATTTCCCATTCACCCTCATTTTAAGACTATTTCATCTTAGATAACAAAAACCTCCAACACTTCTAACAGAAAGTATAGAAGACTTACGAAGTTTTACAGTGCCCAGGAAAGCTGATGTAGTAGTTGAGTTATTAAATTGGTGAACAACTCCAAGTAATATGAACTCATCTCCAGCCTTCAGACATAAATTATAAAGAAGCCCTCTAATGGCTGCCCAGTTTACCTCTTTTGATGTATCATGGACCACAACCACTCTCTTGCTTCCCATGAAAAAAATTCCTTTCTTTTTTACGTTTTTAAAGAAAATTTTTGATAGATTATGAGGAGAATGGTTGCGATGTGGGTGGTTTATTCGGAGGTGATATCTCCTAAAAAAGTAACAAAGGTGTTACGATCTAAGGTAAAATTCTGCTCGTGAACTTAATGGTATAAACCTGTTGCCTAAATGTGAGACCAATTAGTTGAATAGAGACGAAAGTCTGCCACAAAGGAAAAGGAAAGTATATTGCTGGTATAAGAAGGTTACAGATTGGTAATTCCTATGCTAAGCTGTACGAAAGAAAACACAAGAGCTGATGTAGTGATTCTGATCATTACAAGGTATCTAATTTGTTGCAAGTGAATTGTTTTGTTTATTTTTAGGGAAAGATTCATTTCCATGCGGTGATAAAGACTTGGGCTATTACTATAATTTATTATGCTACTTGTAGGGGGTGCACTATACCTAGTTTTGTAATATAAAAGTATGTTTATAGTATCTTCTTTTGTAAAATCAAAGTTTTCATTAGTTTTTCGCTTGTATATTATGGCGTAATATTATTTTAAAAGAATACTGTTTTCATATCATGTATAATTTCCAGCAGTAGTACTCTCTCTTCCAGATTTTATAAAATAAGGAGCCGATGTATTCTATTCCTTATAACATTTCAAGATTCAGAATCTCTAACGTAGGCAGATTCCTGTTATTGTCGTTTATTTTTAGTGTTTGGACAAGTTATGCTATATTAATTTTCTAGATTGTATGTGTATCAAAGCAACTATGGCGCAAGGAGGAATGCCAATACAAAATGCGTCAGAAGAGCTTACTTTCCGCCAGCTCTTTTCTCAAGCCCCTTATATATGTTTCACTGCTCGTCCGTAAGTGATATGATGGATTGGTTCGTGGTTTATTGCAATGATAAAGGATAAAATAATAATTGAACCTTTTTTACCAATCAACCCTATTAATTTCACTTGAAAATTGAGTACAATGGACATCCCCAGTGTTTCCCCTAGTTAACAGAAACGATATCGAGTTTGGGTTATTTATAACTTCACTCTTCTTTCAGATCATCTATTTCGGCGGAAAGTATTCATATACCTGTTAATCGGGCCGGGCTGACTCGTTTACAGCCCGGTACGGGCTGGGATGGATTGGGCAGGGAGCGGGTTTCAAACGAACAATTTTTTGATATCGGTGCACCGAAACCCGCTAAGCCTGTTAACCCGTTAACGGGCTACAACCCGGTTCAGCCCGTTAACGGGTTGTCAACGGGCTACAGCCCGGTTCAGCCCGTTTATTAACGTTTTTTTTAAAAAAAAAACTATGGACCAACTTAAACTCCTGATATTGACACTTGTATTTCTTACCTACACAAACATTTAGAAACATTATATAATTATTATGCTAACATTGTTAATGCTTCTTCTGCTGTAGATGCAAATATTCCTTCAAGTTCAGTTTCAACATCTGGGACCAGTGCTTTGGATGATAATGATGATGTTGAAGATTATTTGATTTGGTCTACAATAGGGGAGCATCAAGCCATCAACAAACCAGTAGCAGGAATAACAATGAACTTCAATTTTACTTGCAAAAGTCAGCAGAGCCCCGCACAAAGGAATTTCTACCATTGGGTTGGTGGAGGAGCAACTCAAATCAATTTCCTGTTCTTTCGGCCATGGCTCGAGACGTGCTAAATGTGCCAATTTCAACAGTCGCATCAGAGAGCGCATTTAGCCAAGCAAGGCAACAACTAGGAGATACCCGTCATTCATTGGGTAGCAACGCTTTGAAAATTCTAGTGTGCTTCAGAGATTGGATAAGATCAGAACGACAAAATCAAGGGCGTGACGAGGTAGATGAAGCGGAGGACCAAGAAATTGGAGATATAATGATTTATGGTTCCGATTCAACCAATGCCGTAAACCAAAAACCTCAGGTTGACATGGATGAACTTACAAAAATGATGCAAAGCATGTGATGTACTATTTATTTTTTTATAATTGTTGTAAATTTTAATTTGCAAGTTCAAAAATAACAAAATCAAAAAAGAACTTGCAACTTAATTTGAAGTATTATATATTATTCAATAAAAATATCAAATGAAAGTCTTCGGAGCTTGATCCTTATATATAGGTCTTATTAAATAATTTTTTGTAGCCACTTACTTTCAAATTTTAATTTTAACATTATAAAATTCAAATTTCAAATTTCAAAGTTTAATTCTAAGCCTTAAAAGTTTACAAACACTTAAGTATCAATAACATTGAATAAGAAAAACAAAATTTACTTAAAATAAAAATAAAAATAAAAATCCACGGCCCGCTAACAACCCTCTAACAGCCCGCGAACAACCCGCTAACAGCCCTCTAACAACCAGCCAACAGCCTGTTAACAACCCTCTAAGCCCGAACCCGGACGGACAAAAAAAAACCCGAAAAAGTACAGCCCGCTAACAGCCCGCAACGTTAAACGGACGGGCTGATTTTTTTTTTGTCCAGCCCGTCCCAACCCACCCGTTAAACACCCCTAATTCATACCTCGTAGCTGAGGTGCGTGGTCATAAAATAGATAAAAGAAAAAGATCTTTGGAATGATACAATGAAAAAGGCAAAGACGGGAAGCTTAACATCAAGCTCTGTCCTTAAAACACAGCAATTTCCCTCCTTGAACCCATCATAAAATGGAGTCCGTTTCTGTTAAAAGAAATGTTTCATTTCTATATCTAATCAAGAAGTTCCATGGGCCTCATTCTTACTCCTTTTCATCACAATTTATTGTTAACTCTACTTCTGGAAAACAAATTTACATTTGAATCGACATATTCCGTAACAAATATTGGAGAACTTTTAATCCAACTTGCATGATGGAGTAAACCCACAAGGGTCGTCCCAAAGCAGTTACCAAACACGCCCAGATTTATAAAAGCCCCCAATACAGGGTCAAAGAAACTCGACCCAAACGGGAGGGGGATGAAAACAAGCAATTTTTTTATCAAGGAAAGAGAATCTAAATTAAGAGGCCAACAATCAAAATAAATATAAAGATGCATAACTTTAGGTATCATCGGTATTTCCCATCAAATATTAATGTATTCCAGTATAGTAACTTCACAATGCCGTACTGATAGTAAGATATGTAAATGCTAGCTACTGCTTAATGACAAAAATGGCTGCGAAAGAGGATTTGGGTATGTTTGTCACATTTCACGTGTGAGCTTGCTGCGGCTGCTCCTGAACAATAAGAAGATAGAAATTGGAAAAACTAGACTCTGAAGTTTCAACCACCACTAACCTCACACTGCACCTCCTTTCTTGTTCCTGAAGTTCTCTTTGAGTAATGCAAACTTCTTTTTACACTGGTTCATGGTCTTCCCAGGGACTGCAGTTGCAACTCGTTCCCACCGCTGGCTGGTTTCCTTGGGGAAGGTTTTCAGAGCTTGAACTAAAGCTTTTTCTTGAACAGCAGACCATATGTCTGAATCGGAGCTCGAAGAAACTCCGTTTGCAGCAGGTGGATCCTCAGTGTTCTGGCTGTTTGTGTTTTGACTGGGGGACTCCTGAGAATCAGCTAACTTAGCACTTTCACTTTCAGGTTTGCTACTGTTTTCTACCCCCTCTACTTCTGCTCTTGTGGAAAGAGGAGATGCAATAGTCGGTGCGGGCTTTCTCTTCTCGAGGAAGGAGTCAAAGGCTTTAGCAGAGTCAGGCTTCTGGAGCAGAACTGTTTTTGTAGCCTTCAGGATCTCTTCAACTGTCCTTCCGGTACCAATATACTCGGAAATAACTTCCCATCTTCGAGATGTTCCTTTAGGATACTTCAGCATTCCCTTTCTCAAAAGATCAATTTCTTCCTTGCTCCAAGGTTTCTCCCTTTTCTCACTGCTCATCAGAGGAACTTGTCTTTTACCCTCCAGAGAACCATTTTGATGTGACTTACTCTTTTCGCCCTTATTCGAGTTGTGATCATGTCCAAGTGCCTCCCTGAGAAGTTCAGCTATCATAAGCTCATCCTTTCCATCAGCTTTGTCGCATAAGTTCCTCAGTTGCTCAATGTCAAGTGACATGCATAGGCCTTCTACATCATCATCAGCTAGCCCAAGCAAATGCTGGGACAAAACAGGAGCTGCAAGGGTTCTTAAACGGCTCCGCTCCTTTCGCAACAATTTCTTTTCTTTCTCCTTCAACTTCTTCTGCTGCAAAGCCACTTCGGCAGCTCTTTTTCCCTCCTCTTCCTTCTTACGCTTTTCCTCTTCAGCAATCCTAGCTGCTTCTTCCTCCTGTAATTTCTTTGCCAGTAGTTTAGCTTCCTTCTTTTTCTGCTTCTCTGCTTTCTCTGCTTCTTTTCTTCCCAGGATTCTAGGGTCCCTCTTATAGGCATTGTCAACAAGTGTGCGTACCCTAGCAGTTTCTTCTTTTCTAGCCTTCTCTGATAGTTTCGCATTCTGCCTCTCCATCCACCTCCTATGATCACGAGATTCAGCTTGTTCAAGGTCAAACTCATCAGCATGTGGGAACTCTCTCCAGCTTTTGAAGATGTACCAGAAATTATAAAAGCTATCAACTTCTTTAATTGGAGTATTCTCATCACCCAATGAAGGGACAGGTTGGGTGACAGACCAACGTCCATTCCTCAAAAATGCAGGTCCAAAGACCTTAAAAAAATCTTGTGGAGCACATTCAGTTGGGATTTCATCATCAAATTCATCTGTGGAATCATAAATCCTTCTTCTAACGGGGTCAATAAGAACCTCATATGCTTCCTGAATAGCTTTGAAGTGGTTTTCTATTTCCTCCTTCTTAGCTTGTTTTGCAGCTTCAGTTTCCTCGGCTAGAAGAAGAGAAGCCAGCTTGTCAGGATGATGCCTCAATGCAGCATCACGGTAGCTCTTCCTTATCTGATCCTCAGAAGCAAGATATCTTAAATGGCTCAACCCTAACAATGCATAATGATCTTGTACCTTTTCCCCAGTAGAAGATTTCTTTTTACCCTTAGAGCTGTATGATTCTGATGAATATGTAAATGACTGTTCCTTTTCAGTAGGAACATCTTCTTTACCATCTTTGGAGTCTTCTTTCTCAACATGCCCACTCAGTCTAAGAGCAGCAGAATGAAAAGCAAGCCCAGCAGGCTCATATTTGAGAGCTTTAATAGGAAAGCAGTTTGAGGAAATATAGATTGGCTCACCATTTATAAGCTCTTCGGAGTATGAAATAAGACGGACGCTACTCCTGGAAGCCATAGAGAAAGTTTAGCCCTCAAGTTTAGAAGATGAATATGAACACATCTACCAACTACTACACTTAGGGCAGGAGATGAGAGCGCAGCCTTTTACAGTCTCCAGCCTGCATTAATGAGGAAAAATAATTACAAACACATCAAAGAATAAGTCAAAAACAATGTGGAGACTGGGAAATAATAGTTATCCATCATCACAAAAGAAGTGCATGTCTTACTGCATGCAGCAGATTGAAAAAATCACTAAGAAAAGAATACTTCATGGCTATACCAGGTATTTGGCAGGCTTAGTTGGGTTGTTACAAACATTAGATGCATGAGTCCATTTATTCTTCTGGTTAAAACTTTAATGGGCCAGCAGTTGTGACATTTACGAAGGGTCAACCTCCAACTTTTTACTTACTGGCCTCTGTTTACACAACATTATATGCTTGTGTGGATAGTAGCCACTAAAAGGGTGTTGGCTGCCCGAGTAGGCATAAGTCATAGATTTAAAGAACCTCCAGTTGTAAAAATCTCCTAATTTGTCTAGTAGTATTGAAATGAAATGAACATAAATAGAACAAAAAGATACAGGATGGGGCTAAGGCATAGTTGATTGATATATTTCATGAAAGTGTTAAGGCACCAAAACAAAGTGGAGTAAGATTAGTACAACAGCTTCATAGGACAAAATGTTGGAATACGAAAATAGAGAGGGATGATTGCATCAGGGTAGGCTGCCTACATCACACCATGGGGTGCGGCCCTTTCCCTGACCCCGTGTGAATGCATGATGCTTCATGCACGGGGCTGCCTTTTTAATGAAAATAGAGGGGGGCCATGTTGCTTTTGATATCTTGATATACTTCATCACAGTTTGAAAGCAGCAAGAATTAAATGATTATACGACCAACACTTTCCATCAACAAACAATCTGGGTAATCAAAAACTTAATCACATGTCAACTGATTCAACACTGCCAAAATCATACAGCTTGGCTTAGAAAGTACGCTTCAAAACCTGAGTTGAATAGGTTCCAAAAATTTGGTCTGGAACCAAATTGCATGTATCGAAACTAAAGTTTATAAAAAGATGAAATCACCAATCTTTCTCCACGGGAAAATGCAGTTGACAAAGCTATTGAAATTTAGAGCATCAATAAATCATTTTGTCAAGCTACAATCAAAAGAATTCATCATAATACTTAACCCATGGCCTTGATCATATCCTCGGATACAAACAAAGTCACAATGTACATTCAGTACCAATGAAATCCGTTTTACTTATACAAGCACACAAAATTACTTTGTCCAAACAGTATCACTTTTCATTCAACTTTATTAAAACATATACCAAATTACTCCACCCCAAAATTATAGAATCTTTTTGCTTTTCAATGATCAATTTGGTCTAAAAGCGGACATGTACTAATCCACTTGGAAATAAAATTCAGAAATTCAGAAACTTCCCAAGCAGTACTATGAGTAACCTTTTCTCCAGAGTCTTAGTCAAAACTTTCTTCATATTAATAAAATGAGAATAACAAATAAACATACATAGACACAGGTTTAAGTTTCAGGAATAAGCTAACAAATAGAACCAAAAAAATCAGCATTAAACATTTGATTCCCTTTTCATAACAATACCAAGTAGGGAGAAAAAACACCAACACAGAAGCAAATAGAAGAAATTACAAGTATCTATTAAACAGGAACAAAAATCAGCATTATTAAAAAGGTAAAAATAAAAATAACGTTGTATAGATTCGAGAGAAGCTATATTGAGCACATCGCATTACATCGTTTCTTCTTTGTTCAGATAAAAATAAGCGCATAACTTTAGAACTGATAAAAAGCAAAAGCAAAAACAAAAAACATAGGGACGGATATTACCTTTTCTGATAATCTAATTTTGACGCTGATCTTAAAAACGGATCAAGTAGTGGTGTTAATGGAGAGATAAGAGAAAGTGGCAGAAGGAGGAGGGCAGAGGAGCTAGGGTTTAGTTTGCGGAGCTCAGCTGCCTCAACCAGCTGAAAAGAAAAAGGAAGATGCATGTGGTTGATTGTTGAGATTTATACCTAATTGTGTCTGCGGAAACAGTCTATGGGCTGGGTTAGTAAGAACCTATACATTAATACCGTGGGCCTGGACCAGTAAAAAGTGGAGAAATGGGCTCTATCAATTCCTACAAGTGATTTGAATACCGTCAATCTATCATTTTGTCATAAAATAACTAAGGTTTGGTCATGCAAAAAAAAAGAAAAAAAGAAAAAAAAAAGAGCTATAAATAACAACAACAACAACAACCCAGTAAAGTCTCACAAATGGGGTCTGGGGAGGGAAGAGTGTACGCAGACATTACTCCTACCCCAAGGGATAGAGATGTTGTTTTCGATAGACCCTCGGCTCAAGCAGACGAAAAGACAATATATCAGTACTAACAGCAGAAGGCATAAAAATAGTAAAAGAATCAAAAGTACCAGAAAATAGATGAAAGAAAGGCCTGGTACTATGAAAAGTAAAAGAGAAGTGTGGACACAATAATAACCACTAGCACTCTAGGACACAAACCTGTGAGACTAGCCTCTCATCCGGTGCGGAGTAGCAAAGAGCTCTGCTACCCCCTATCCTATAACCTTAATGCTAGACCTCCACACTTTTCTATCAAGGGCCATGTCCTCGAAAATCTGAAGTCTCGCCATATCCTGCCTGATCACCTATCCCCAATACTTCTTGGGTCGCCCTCTGCCTCTTCTTATACTTGTCAAAGCCAACCGCTCACATCTCCTAACTGGGGCGTTTGGACTTCTCTTCCGCACATGTCCGAACCATCTGAGTCTAACTTCCCGCATCTTGTCATCCATCGAGGCCACGCCCACCTTCTCCCAAATATCTTCATTCATAATCTTATCCATCCTAGCGTGCCCGCACATCCACTTCGACATCCTTATTTCTGCTAATTTCATCCTCTGGATATGCGAGTTCTTAACCGGCCAACACTCTGCCCCATACAACATGGCTGGTGTAATCACCGCTCTATAGAATTTACCTTTGAGCCCCAGTGACACCTTCTTGTCACATAGGACTCCAGATGCTAACCTCCACTTCATCCATCCCACCTCTATATGGTACGCAACATCTTCGTCGATCTCCCCGTCCTCCTGTATAACTGACCCAAGGTACTTGAAACTGCTTCTCTTGGGGATGACATGTGATTCAAGCATCACGTTCATACCCACTTCCCTCGACTCGGCGTTGAACTTGCACTCTAGGTATTCTGCTTTAGTTCTGCTAAACTTGAAACCTTTAGACTCAAGGGCATGTCTCCAAACCTCCAGTCTCTCGTTAACGCCGCCTCGCGTCTCATCAATCAGAACTATGTCGTCAGCGAATAACATACACCATGGCACCTCCCCTTGAATATGGTGCGTCAGTGTGTCCATTACCAGGACAAATAAAAATAGGCTAAGCACAGATCCTTGGTGAAGCCCCATAACAACCGGAAAATGCTCGGAGTCACCTCCCATTGTCCTAACCCGGGTCTTAGTTCCCTCATACATGTCTTTAATCGCCCTAATGTAAGCAACCAGCACACCTTTTGCCTCCAGGCATCTCAAAGAACCTCCATAGGTACCTTGTTATACGTTTTCTCCAGGTCAATAAACACCATGTGCAAATCATTCTTCCTATCCCTGTAATGTTCCACCAACCTCCTAATAAGGTGGATAGCCTCCGTAGTTGAACGACCCGGCATGAACCCGAACTGATTATCAGATACAGACACAGTTTTCCTCACCCTCTTTTCCACCACCCTCTCCCAAACTTTCATGGTATGACTTAGTAACTTGATACCTCTATAGTTGTTACAACTCTGGATATCGCCTTTGTTCTTGTACAATGGTACCGTCCTGCTCCACCTCCACTCGTCCGACATCCTCTTCGTCCTGAGAATAATATTGAACAACCTAGTCAGCCACTCCAAACCTTCTCTGCCCACACTCCTCCAAAATTCAACAGGAATTTTGTCTGGTCCGGTCGTTGTATCCCTCCTCATCATACGCATAGTCCACACGACCTCCTCAACCCTAATGCGTCTACAGTACCCAAATGATATCCGTATGTTATATATATACCTTCTTTTATCCCAATTTAAATGTCTATATCTTATTGGTAAGGAGAGTTATGTACTGTTGACCAAGTGTAGTATTACTAGGCGTCTTGTAATAATACTCCATACATTTCAATTTATGTGAACCTATTTGACTAGGCATGTAATTTAAGAAAAATAGAGAACCCTTTTGAACTTGTGGTGTAAAATGAGTCACATTGCGTGGCTATAAATCACTTTAAAAAGGTAAATTATTTACAAATATAGAAAGGGGTCATTCTTCTTAACACGGACTAAAAAAGTAATGAATTCATATTACTTCTTAGTATATTGATCACTTTTGACTGGAGCGTTTAGGATTTGCCTAGTTAAATGACAGCTATAAATTTTCTGACATCAAGGAAGAGAGTTTCTGAATGTTAATAAGAAACTCACAATAGACCGATCCATCATCAAAATGGTATTCCAGTTTGTTTTGCTTTAAGCTGATAAAAATGATTCAAAATAAGAGAAGAGTAACCAGCAGGATGGTTAAAGTTAAGTATCAAAATGTGTGTAGAACAAGAGACCAGCATAACTTTGATATTATGTATGCTGGAGTAAGCAATAATGAAGTAGTAGGGGCACTTCAAAGGGCACTTTAACCCCTTCTAGTTTTCGAAAATTTTATGGCACCCTTTTTCAGCAGAAGTCAAGGACTAATATTATGTAAATCGAATAAAGATACAAACTAGTTATCCCTCGCTATTTCATACAGTAACTGGTACATGGAGTGCTGGTTGGAGAGCAACACACATTTCCTACTTATTTCTACTGGAAAGAGGAAACGGTTAGAGACCATTACAAGACTGGAGTCACAAAGACAACTAAGAAATACATATACTGCAACAAATCACAAAGGGAGGCAGAGGGATTCATGCCCTTTATGTTAGGGCCCATAGGAACTTGCTACCAAATAAATAGCATATGCTGAATAGGCCATTTGTTTGTTATTTTATCTGTCTACTCTTCATCATAATCTTCTTCCTCCTCCGCCAAACTTGAATTAAGTTGTGACATATGGACAGGGTCGATAACCATTCTCTCCATCTCGAGAGACCATTGGGGGCCTTCCTCCACTTTCTCATTGGCAGGCCTTGGCGATGGATTGCAGGCTGCTATATCTGGTGCAGCTGATTTATCAACACTTTCATCTACGTTGACCTTCAGATCAGGAGTTGTTACAACTGAACTTTCCCTGTCACAAGCACTGGAATCCTGTTTAGGTGATCCCTTCGGTTCAGTGCAGTTTTCTGTGTGAGTTCCAGGGTTTGGATTCTGCAAACCACTCTGCTGAACAGATGTGCAGGATTCAAGCTGCATATCAGGCCGCGAGAGCTCCCTATCAGCACGTCCCCGGCCACGACCTCTTCCTCTACCCCTACCTCTTCCCCTACCACTACTGCTAGCATGACACGTCTCCTGCAGGAAAAAAATGCCATTCACGTCATGAATTGATAACAGAAAATATAAAGTGATCACTGTACACTGTAAGTTGATTACTATGTGAAAACATCATGCTTTCACAACTCTCATGACAACCACAAATGATTGTGTTATCACATTATACAAAAAACACCTGATCTGTGATATGCGACATGCGACATTGCCTTATCACATTGCATCTTCCTCCTTATTTAATTATGCCATATAAAAACGCTAACTAACTGAGAGAAACAATAACATACACCTCAATGTCAAGGTAGTTGGGTCAGTGATAAGAATCCTTTATCCGTATTGCTCCATTTAAAACCAACTTAATTCCAATATCCCATAATTTGGGTTATCTAACACTAAGTTATTTTCATTTTCTATTGACATATAAATCTTTAACAGATTAAAAATAAATAAAAAATGAGTGCAACCTTAGTTTAATCTACATCACTCTCTTGGAGAAAACTCAACTGCAATGAGTGAAAGTGTTGGTGCAACTCTAAATAAATTCTCGATTCATATAAGGAAGGGAAAAGGGTCAAATTTACCCCTGAACTTTCGAAATTGTCTGCATTTGTCCTCCGTAAATAGTCGGGGTCATCCGCACCCCTGCCGTTACAAAAGTGGCACAAATTTGCCCTTCTGAGTTATGACTAACGGTCAACTATTAAAAGATTAATTAGTCATTAAATATCTTATTTGCACCAGCAAGTGTGACATGTGGCTTAAAATTAACCCACACCCCTATCCCCTCCCCCTTTTCCTGTTAAAATAATCATCATCTTCCTCCTTTCTACTCTCACCAGACTCGCTCTCGGCCGATCCCGTCTCTCTTTCACTTTAATATACTTGGAGGCCTCTGAAACAAAATAACCTAACAGGTTCGAGCTTTATCTAGCTTCTAGTCCAAAAAAGCAAGAAAGCTCAAATCTTTGGCAAGTATGGCTTAGATGCTCCCTTTCTGCACAATAAGGAAAGAAAACTCCAACTATTATCCAATCCATAAAGCTATATGGAAGGTAGTTGACAAAGTAATAAAAGCCAACTTACAACTTCTGCAATAAAGTGAAAGAGTAAGCACAGGGGTGGATAAAACGTATGGCAGGTTTAATGGGGCTTTTCAGATTCAGAGAGAAACAACCAATTAAACTAAAAAACTTTATATGAATTACAGAAATCCCATTACATAAAATTAAGATCAAGGGCCAAAATTAACAATTTTCAAGATATAGAAATTTCTTTCTTCACCATACGAACCAGAAATTACTAGAGACGGGAATTGTTGACATCCCATAGAACAAAAATATGGCAAGTATTTTGTCTCGGCTGACGGATGACAACTGCTGCAAGCGGCGGCAGCAAAAACGATAACCAAATCGGAGAGGTTGAGGAACAGCATAGTTTCTTTAAAATAGGCGACCATGCTTATATCAGCGATGATAATTGTAAATGTTTGAAGAACGATCTTTAACTGCAAACAAGCATACATTGTTTGGTCCTTCCTCAACCAATGAAAGAGAGAGAAGGGATGGCTGGAAGGGGGGTAGGAGCGGGTCTAGTAAAGAGACGAAGAAGGCGGTGACAATACTTTTGGAAGGAAGGGGGAGGGGGTTAAGGGTGAGGGTTAATTTTTAAGCCACATGTCACTTGCTGATGCAAATAAGATATTTAGTGACTAATTAATCTTTTAATTGTTGACTTTTAGTCAAAAGGGCAAATTTGTGCAACTTCTGTAACAGCAGGAGTACGAACGACCCCAACTATTAATGGAGGGTAAGATCATCTCGCAAAGTTCAGGGGCAAATTTGACCCTTTTTCCTAAAATGAAACCCATAAGATGGTCAAAAGTAAACAGTTGATGTCCATTCTATATAAAACCTTATCTCCAAAAAAAAAAGGTTATCACTAACTAATGGATAGAACATTATTTCTAACTAAAAGATAAAGATTAAGAGAATCAAAGATATTGATAGTGCAATGTTTTCTTGAGCTAAATCAGTTTGTCCCGTGAAAACTTCATCTCAGAAAATGAGATCATCAGCAATTACTTGTTTATATTATTACTACATTCAGAGCATTTTTTATTCTTTGAGAGAACTAAATGTTTTTTCATTAGCAATAATTAAATGATTTACAATAAATAAGTTCTTTTTCAGTTTTTAGCCTGAGCAATTACGAGGAATTTAAACTAGAAGAGTCAACAAAGGCTTTCTCACCGTCCTGCTCCTTTTGAACTCATCCTCACTGTCATGATGTTCTTCCATTGCAACTTTCCTGATAAAACAGTATATGATTTTGCAAAGTTTGTCACCTTGGAAGTGTAAGTCAAATAATCAACTGAATAGAAGAAAAACTACCAACTTTAACATTATAAGACGAACAAGAAATGATCCTAACCTTCTTTTTGGCATTTCACCAGCAGCATCAGAATGGCCATAATCAGGAACCTTGCTGACAACTTCCCGAAGAAAGTCAAACACGTTGTAGCTTTGTACACAATGCTTTCTACAAATAGATGTTAGATGCAATCAGTATGGATGTAATAGGATAAATGAACCAACAAGCACATTATCTCCGAATTGACAAGTGAGTGAGAAAGGCAGCATCACCCTACTTAACCTGCACAGAAAGACGTGTTCTGGTAGTAGGAGTGGGATCTTTCAGCACATTGCAGAAGAAAAAAAATGATGCATTAGCTAACACAGATTAAAGATGACATGAACATTAAAAGAGGATCTGTGAAATGCATTGAATTCTAAATTCTATGCATAACATTCTTTAGAGTACTATTTTCAATTTGTTAGACAATTCCAAGGTGTATTAGTAATGTTGAAGTTTAATTGCTTTATGTTGCAGCAGCTAGCCTTCAAGGAATGCTCAGGAAGCAAGTCCATTACAGCTGCCAGCTGGTTTGACAGAGAGTTATTGCTTGATTTGGTTGTTCTTCTTCCCTTAGCCCCCAAATTTTCAGGAGGCCGAAAGTTGGCTTGTTCTAATGCCAAACTGTTTCCCTTTGTATAACTATTTTGTGTGCTTAAAGCATGAACAGTTTCAGCATGAAGAATTCCTTAAAGTTTCTTAGAATTTCATTTTTTTTATAAAGAATCTTGAAATTTCATATGTGACTGTTTCCCCTAATCCTCCTAGCATTTGAGGTTAGGATTTACAGAACATAAACAGTGTGGCAATTCAAGTCGTTCTGCAGCCTTTCGCTCTTAACTAAGTCTTTTAACTCTAACAGCTAGTACTCAGTCCCCCTACAGATTAATTACAAGATCACCTGATAACTGATTTTGATCAGTAGTGTCTCTCAAGCTACAGGAAGATCAAAAACAACCCAAGCATAAGACTGTCAGGATATCAATACACAGCAAAATTTTGTCATCTGTACATGTTCGCACTCACAAATAAAGCATTTTTTACATAAGGTCCCATGAGTATCAGCAAAAAGGAAGAAAAAAATTAAGAAATAAGTTGAAGTAGAGCAATGGAATAAAGTACATTCATTGGCATTTGATGTACTAGCAAAAGATAACGAAACTCTCGATTGGAACTGCACAGCTGAAGTGGAGACAAACACTAACTTATGCTTTACTGTTAGAGAATGCACTTATCCCTCATTGGTTGCATAAGGGTTTTGCAAATACAAGGAGTTTATAATGTCTTGGGCCACTCCACCCATTGTCTTAAGGTTTTGAGTTGGATGCTTTGATTCCATGTGAAAGAATCTGAGCATCCAATCCAAAACCTTAAGGTAACAGGTTGACAAGAATTTAAATCTTCAACACACGTGTAAACCCTAGAACTGGGTTACACGTGCTGTTGGAGAATAAACTTGTTCCTCATTGGTTGCGTGAGCATTTCCAAAAGGGTTTAAATGTCCTAGACCACTCCACCTATTGCATAAAGGTTTTGGGCAGGTAGCTCGGATTCTTTCAGACATAAGATACTGCACCATGTTAAGAGGAAGCCATGATACTCCACTATTGTCAAAAAGACGTCATGATTTCTAGAACATCTCAGTTGGCTTGCAGTAGAGATTGGCAGACTTGAAGAGAGCATGTAAGAAATGAACAGCAATAGCCAAACAAGTTTCCAATGACAGAAAGAGATGAGAAAAAATAGCACTACAGTGGCAGATATTTTCAGAGAAAGAATCAAAAAGACTGAACAGGTTTTCACCAAAAGCACCACAACTATGAAGACTAGGGTCCTCTCATCAATCAAACATGTTAAAAACAATAATGGCACTGAGATGAAGCACTCTGCAGAAATAAATTCATCAAATGTTAAAGACATGTACTAGCAGACCTATATACAAGGCAAGTGCATTTCTTGAAACAAGCCCGAGAACTTAGAAGACAACCAAGATAACATGTGCATATTGAAATCTAATTACCTTCCTAGTAAAGCCATAATGATTTTATGTTTCATCTATGCAATATAATACAAAAACTACATAAGAATCGGAAGGCCTGAGGATAAGCACAAGTCTGAAGCACTGCTCAACACAGCCAAGTCGATTATCAGGATTAAGTTACCATACACAACAACAAATTAACCAGATCAGAAATCAGTGAGGAGATTGAATAGATAACGGCTCATTATTAGCTTCCAGATCTGATCTATACAGATGAATGGAGATTTTCGTAAAGTCACTCACAAATGCAGTGAATTAACAGTCTTTGCTCCTCTTCTAAGAGTTATGTCATATGTCCGATCACAAAGGTCTTGTAAGAATAACTCCAAGGCTTTTGCTGCATTTAATGCCAAGAGGAGAAGGGTTAGAAAAAGATACCAACGAGCAACGAGTAAATTGACGATGGACAAACATTATATGGGACTTACACACTAGAACAGGCACTGCCATTGCAATCTTACCAACATCCTCATCAGCTTGCATAATCTTCTTGATCCGGGCCTAAACGTTTTTCATGAAGAAATGGAGATATCTCAGATATTCAACATTTGATAGAACTAAAAGCTGAGAAGCAAATAATAATGACGAATATAACAATAAGAACATCAATGATAACAAATAAAAAAGACTTGAATCTGATTAGACGTTCTTCTACGTGTTTTCCATGTTAATCCTCCAAGCCCATCCTTTTCTTTCTTAATCGAAGGAAGAGTTATTCACTGAAACAGAGACCCTACTTGAATCAGAAATGTAGTAACTCAGATCCTATAGAGGCACCAGCATATCTGTTCATTTAACACACAGTTTTATTTTTATTTTTTATAAGGTCATTTAACACACAGATAAGAGAGAGCCCACTTCTTGTCACAAAATGCACCTCTTATGGGCAGACAGACTGGCACAAGGATAATCCACCCCTTGATATGATTGATAACTCGGACATAAAACTGTACTTAATGTGTCTGCACAGAACTCCCAAAAAAAAAAAAAGGCAAATAGTAGGCTGTCGCAGTGCCAATTAAGAAGAGTGATTAAGAGGTTAACACACTTGATACGATTGATTTGAGGTAATCTCCCATCACGATAAGAAATGCCACTTCTGGAATATAGAACTATTTTTCCCTTCGTTGGCTGCTAGAACAATGCTAACACAGCCATCATTATTAGGCCATTGCACATTTTCACTAGGTGTGTTTTTCATTGCTCTTGGCAATAGACACATCCCAACAATTACTTCTTCGAAATACGGCCTCAATGTCCACAACAGCCATTTTTTGTCAAGTTTGAATGAGTTGGCTTTTAATGCTTGCCCTGCGCTAGTTAAGGTTAATAGGTTCACGACTAAAACAAAAACGTACAACCCATTTCGTTCAAACAGTTAGCTCCAAACGGCTAACCCCATCTATCATTCGCATGTCCAATGCGACAATGCTCATGAAACTTCCTTCTATTTCCACAGTTACTGATACTTTTTAACCACCAAAGCAGCAGAAAGAATTAATATAAGCTGAAAAAGTTCCAAATGCTCCCAAGGTATTACACTGTAAAACAATTCACAGCAAAATGTAACTTGCTGATTTGTCTTTCTGTATCCAACAATAATCCACCTTAACTACCACAGATGACATGCCACATCACGGCACTGCCTCACTTAAGTCATTTCAAGGACCAAAATACAGCGACAAAAACTCTACGACTACGCCTCAGTCCCAAATAAGCCGGAGTTGGCTATACTAATCCTCAGTGACCATGTTACTCCATATAAACTCATCAGAGACCAATATTATCCAAAATAAATATAATAATATAATATATTAAATTAAAAAGTACTAGAGGTTCATTACATTTTCTAGTGATGTACAAATCTTTGAAAGTCTAAACAACTCCTAGGAAAAACATAGTTACGTAAAGTAAAAGCAAGTATAAAGCCAGTAAGACTAGCAGCAAAACCAATAGATTGAAGCAATTACTTTAACCCACAATACCAAATCCTAGCTCTTATACTTTTTCTTTGGCTACACTAAGCTTATCCAATTCTGACCAGTAGTTCAACCAAAAATTACCATGTCCCTAAAAAGGCTCAAAATTTCAACTTGAAGTTACCATATACGTGATAATTTGAACGCGAATTTTATGACGAGCCAATGTACAAGTGAAGTCAAAATTCAAGCTATCCGTTGAGCAACAACCCTAGAAACCCGACCCACTAAGCAAAATAGCTCCAGCTAAAAAGCTAATAAAATACCAGATTCATTGAAATTAGCAGAGCCCATATGCAGATCAAGGCGAATATAAGTAAAATAAAAAGAAAAAGAAAATGCATTAGAGAGGAAAGAGTGAAAAAGTAGAGCAGCTCACCGCAGGGAAGCGAGTGTCGAGTTTTTTCCTCATGACAAAAATCAGATTCTGGACATTCAGAAATTGGGAGAATCTGAGGGATAATAAAATAAATTAGAGAATCTTAAGAGAAGTAAATTTGTGAAATTGGGAAGAATCAGAAGAACGCAATCATTGCGAGTGAGAGAGAGAGAGAGGGCAAATCGAAGGTATTTTTCAATTGAAAAGAAAAGGGAATTTTTCAGACTTGTCGTACAGGTCCTTTTACCAAACGACATTTCAATTTGAGACCCATTTTGCTTTGTGTTTTCTTCTATTTAACTTTTATTTTGGAAAAAAAAGTAGGAGATGTTATAAAATAAAGACGGTAAAGTAAATATAAGTACAGAGAGAAACTTATATATTATTCAACTTCAAACTGATGTGTATAATGAACTGAAAACTTCTCTATTTATAGAATAAATGAAGCAATTGCGAGGCTTTTCTTGAGATGCTTGTAAGGTGTCTACATAAGCTGTTTGCAACCTGTCTGTTTAATAAAAAGTTACCGCAAATTATTTTATTGAGTTGCTTGCAACATGCCTGCATCAGCTGTTTGTAGATAAACTTCAATAGAATACCAAACATATAATCTTCTTCACTATAGCGGAGTAATAGATGGACATCCACATTATAATTATTTTCATAATACTCCCCATTGGATGTTCATTAAAAGATAATGTGCCTCTTTTAAATTTTACTAGGAAAAATCCAGTGAAAAAAATCCTAATGAAGGAAAAAGAGTACACATATTTAGTAATACACAATTCTAGCCGCCTCATTAAAAACCTTACAAGAAAAACCCCATTGGAAAAATCTTAGTAAGGAAAAAAGAGAACAACACGTATTTCACCCTCCTAATGAAAACCTTGTTCCAAATATTTGAGTCTCCGCATTCCAATCTTGTATACCATCTTCTCAAAAGTTGAAGTTGGCAAAGATTTAGTGAACAAATCTGTTGGATTTTCACTTGAACGGATTTGTTGCACATCGATGTCACCATTTTTCTGAAGATCATGTGTGTAGAATAATTTTGGTGACATGTGTTTCGTTCTATCTCCTTTTATAAATCCTCTCTTTAATTGGGCTATGCATGCAGCATTGTTTTCGTATAAAATTGTGGATCTTTTATCATATTCCAAACCATATTTTTCTTGAATAAAATGAATCACTGATCTCAACCATACGTATTCCCTACTTGCTTCATGAATAGCTATTATCTCAGCATGATTTGAAGAGGTAGCAACAATAGATTGCTTTTTGGAGCACCATGATATGACAGTACCTCCACATATAAATACGTATCCGGTTTGAGATCGAGCTTTATGGGGATCAAATAAATAACCTGCATCTGCATAACCAACAAGATTTGCACTACCTTTGTTAGCATAAAACAAACTCATATCAAGAGTTCCCTTTAAATATCGCAAAATATGTTTAATCTCATTCCAATATCTCTGTGTAGGAGAAGAGCTATATCTTGCTAGTAAATTAACAAAAAATGTTATGTCAGGCCTTGTAGCATTAGCAAGATATATAAGTGCACCAATTGCACTGAGATATGATGTTTCAGGACCAAAGAGTTTGTCATCCTCTTTTGGAGGTCGGAACGGGTCCTTATTCACTTTAAGTGATCGAACAACTATTAGTGTACTCAATGGGTGCGCTTTGTCCATTTAAAAACGTTTTAAGACCCTTTCTGTATAGGCAGATTGATGTATAAAGATCACGTCCGCTAAATGTTCAATTTGCAGACCAAGATAAAGTTTTGTCTTTCCAAGATCTTTCATCTCAAATTCATTCTTAAGATATTCAGTTGCCTTTTAGAGCTCTTATGGAGTTCCAACAAGATTTATATCATCAACATAAACAACAAGTATAACAAATTCTGATACCATTTTCTTTATAAAAATATATGGACAAATAACATCATTTATGTAACCCTCTTTCAACAAATATTCACTAAGGCGATTATACCACATGCGCCCAGATTGCTTTAAATCGTACAAAGATCTTTGTAATCTGATTGAATACATTTCTCAAGATTTTGAATTTGCTTCAGGCATTTTAAATTCTTCAGGAATTTTTATGTAAATCTCATTATCAAGTGACCCGTACAGATAAGTTGTAATCACATTCATCAGATGTATTTCAAGCCTTTCACGTAAGGTTAAACTGATGAGATATCGAAATGTTATCGCATCCATAACGGGTGAATATGTTTCTTCATAATCGACTCCAGGTCGTTGTGAGAATCCTTGTGCGACAAGGCGAGCCTTGTATATTTCAACTTCTTTTTTGTCATTCTTTTTTCGCACAAAAATTCATTTATGACCAACTGATTTTATACCAGTAGGTATTTGGACTACTGGTCCAAAGACCTCTCTTTTAGCAAGTGCGTTCAATTCTGATTGAATTGTCCCCTTGCCATTTTTTTCAATCAGATCTTTGTCGACGTTCTTCGACAGATCAGGGTTCAAAATACTTACTATCTTGCATAATGTTCAGTGCAACATTATATGCAAAAATATTATCCACCACTATTTCAGATCGATTTAAATTAATCCCATCACCAGTAGAACGTATTAAAAGTTCCTCGCTCACTTGAGTCTCGGGTTCATTGATTTCTTCAGGAATCTCAGAACTAACAAGATCTTGGGTCTCTTCAGGAGATCCCTTTATAGTATCGTTTTGATCATTTGTCGATTTTATTTTTTGAGAATTTCGATTCTTAGAATCCAAAGGCCTACCATGCTTCAGTCGTGCTTTAGGTTCACTAGCTCTCATGCTAGTAGATGGTCCTGCTGGGACATCAATTCGGATAGGCACATTCTCTGCAGGGATATGTGACTTAGTTATTCTTTTTAAATGAGTAAACACGTCTGAAATTTGATTTGCTATATTCTGTAAATGGATAATCTTCCGGACCTCTTGATTACATATAGGGGTAATGACCAAAAACTAATTGTGACGGAGAATATTTATTATAACGTGTCGGTCTGAGACATATAAGTGATGCTGCATGCAAGATAGCATGGCCCCAAATAGTAGTGGGCAATTTTATTTTTATAAGTAGTGGTCTTGCTATCCATTGCAGTCGTTTAATAAATGACTTTGCAAGGCCATTTTGAGTATGAACATAAGCTACAAGATGTTCAACTTTTATCCCAACTGATAGACAGTAATCATCAAAAGCTTGAGATGAGAATTCTCCAGCATTATCAAGGCGAATAGCCTTTATAGGATAGTTTGAGAATTGTGCCCTTAATCGAATTATTTGGGCTAATAGCTTTGCAAATGCCAGGTTGCGAGATGATAGTAGGCACACATGAGACCCTATTGAAGATGCATCTATTAGGACCATATAATATCTAAACAACCTATTTGGTGGGTGAATAGGTCCACATATATCCCCGTGTATACGCTCTAAAAAGGCAAAGGATTCAATGCCAACCTTCATTGGTGATGGTCTAGTGATCATTTTGCCTTGATAACAAGCATCACAAGAAAATTCATCATTTGTAAGAATCTTCAGGTTCTTTAATGGATGCCCACTCAAATTTTCAGTAGTTCGTCTCATCATTATTGATCCAGGATGGCCCAAACGGCCATGCCAAAACACAAAAGTATTTCAATCAATGAACTTCTGGTTTATGATAGAGTGTGCTTCAACTATACTAATCTTTGAATAGTATATGCCAGAAGATAAAGTTGGTAACTTTTCTACAATGCACTTCTAGCCAGAAACATTCTTTGTAATACAAAGATATTCCACATTCATTTCATCTATCGTCTCAATGTTATACCCATTTCGACGTATATCTATAAAACTTAACAAGTTTCTTCGGGGCTTGGAGAAGAATAATGCATTGTCTATAATAAGTTTTGTTCCCTTAGACAGAAATATAGTGGCTCTTCCGGAGCCTTCAATCAAACTTATATTACCAGAAATTGTTGAAACATTTGCTTTTTCCTTATGCAAATAAGAAAAGTATTTATGATCTTTGAATATGGCATGAGTTGTTCCAATATCAGTTACACAAATATCTTTATGATTGGTCTTTGATCCAAACATAATTTGAAGATTATCCATATTCTTCAAAATGACATAAACAAAATAAATATGATAGTAAACATCATTATCAAAGCATAACTTTTATTTATGTACAACAATTACATAACCATACTATCTTCTACAATCAACATAAATTAAAATATTTATATTTCTACAGATTCATCACCGATCACATGACTTGTTTCTCCTTCCGGGAGTGCAAAGTAATCAACTACATCCAAATGCATGAAGTCTAAATTATCTTCAAAAATAAAATTTGCTTCAGTATTTTTCTCTGTCTTCTTTAGGGAGGCTTGATAAAGCTCAACCAGGTGCTTTGGCGTACGACAGATACATGACCAGTGCCCTCTTCCTCCACATCTATAGCATGCATTTTCTGCATTTATTGCTTGCACTGCTTCATGCTTTTGTTCCTTCCTTTTCCACTGCTGGTGGTGGGGCGAGTTCTTTGGTGCATTATTATTACCATGATTAGAGTTTCTTCCCCGACCACGGCCATGACCACGACTGGGGCCACGACCTCTTCCACGCTTAGCTTGGTGGAAGTTCGTCTCATTCACTACAGGTAATGGACAAGAACCAGTAGGTCGGCTTTCATAATTTTTTCATTAATAGCCACTATGTTGCTCGGATACAAGAAGATATGAGATAAGTTCAGAATACTTTTTGAATCCCATATCTCGATATTACTGATGTAGGAGCATATTCGAGGTATGAAAAGTGGCGAAAATTTTCTCCAACATATCATGATTCGTAATATTATCACCACATAATTTTAATTCGGAAATAATTCTGAACACGACAGAATTATACTCACTGATAGATTTAAAATCGTGTAACCTTAAATGAGTCCAATCATATCGTGCATGTGCAAGAACGACCATCTCCGGGTGGTCATATCTATTTTTCAAATTATTCCACAGTATGACTGGATCTTTAACAGTAAGATATTCCATTTGCAGGCCCTCATCAAGGTGATGTCGTAGGAATATCATTGCTTTGGCACGATTATAATTTGATGCCTGATTTTTATCCTTTATGGTGTCTGTGAGACCCATCGCATCAAGATAAATTTTAGCATCAAGCACTCAAGACATGTAGCTTTTGCCCGATATATCCAGGGCTATAAAATCAAGTTTAGAAAGATTTGACATTATTTAGAAAAAAAAAATTCATACCTCAGATACTTTCAAAGTATTTGCTCGAGATGGCAGAGTCTCGTGCTGATAACGTGTTATAAAATAAAGACTGTAAAGTAAAGACAAGTATAGAGAGAAACTGATATATTATTTAACTTTAAACTGATGTACATAATGAACTGAAAACTCTTCTATTTATAGAAGAAAGGAAGCAGCTGCGAGGCTTTTATTGAGCTGCTTGCAACGTGCCTGTTTAATAAGAAGCTGCTGCAAATCATTTCATTGAGTTGCTTGCAACCTGCCTGCATCGGCTGCTTGTAGATAAACTTCAATAGAGTACCAAACGGATAATCTTTTTCAGGAAGATTATCTATAGCGGACTAATAAACGAACATCCACATTATAATTATTTTTATAACAGGAGGTTCATTAATAAGTTAGGTAAAGATTACAATGTAAACATTGTATTAGGGTGATTAATAATTACTATTATTACATAATCTAGGAGTCTTTTGGTTCATAAACTAATTATATATGGATATAGTACATTTAATCATAATAATACTTGAACAATAGTCATAAGATTATTTTTTATGCCACTGAATATTTTTTTAATCATATGATAAATATATAAATACCCTACGGTAAACCAAAATTACTCCAACATTAGGACGCGCATCGCTAAAACGACCAAGCCTAGACACGAGCATCGAGAGATGGGGATCATTTAAAAATGGTGAAGCTACATATCGATAATGTACTTGGCTGAATGATAATCAAATAACCAACTAATATTTCACGGTAATATTAATGACCTACTCTACAAGAGCACCGTGTTGTCAACTTGATAAGATAAAAATTAATGCATAAAACCAGCTTTAAAGTTATCTTTACTTGTTTGCACCTGTAGGAAATAATGCTATCGGAATAAATCAACAAAATAAATAGAAGAATATATTCTTCTACGTCACATTTAATAAGATCTTTAATATTTTCATGGAAGTATACTTTTATGTTGTTGTCTACTATTTTCTAGTTTTAGTCGTCGCTCCTGAAAAATACTTATTTTATTTCGGTACATAAACCAAGCAATAAGCGTGACATATATCTTTTACACAAGGATTGTTACTAGTTATGGTTAATATAATATGCATAATTCCTACCTATAATTCTTAATTAACCATGGCTTAGCGCATGCTCCGAGTAAAAAATGCCGGTAAATTTCCCAAGTTTTCAAATGTGTAAATTTTCCTTTCATAAATATACTTCACAATCTTTAAACCCTAGTCATAGGGGACATCAAGTTATTAAAAGAACTTTGGGCCTACACATTTTGGCCCAATATCTATGAGAGACTATTTCAATTAGGGTCTCTGATACAGAAACCAGAACAGAGCCCAAACCCAATTCTTTTAATGAGGAGATATACATAAACAACTAGAGGCAATCGACAGCCATGCAAATTTCAGTAGTTGTACAAGGAGTTTTAGAGGGAGAAGAAGAAGAAGAAGAAGAAGAAGAAGAAGAAGAAGAAGAAGAAGAAGAAGAAGAAGAAGAAGAAGAAGAAGAGCACGATAGAGGTGTCCTAGTGAAAAGGATAATACTATGATTTAAATTGAAGATAAAGGCCAAGGAGAACTGCAGGATATCAACAACACACTCATGCAAGCGCAAGCAATGGACAAAGCTGTAGGATGGGTAATTGAAGAAGCAATACCTTTAAACCTGCAAAGTTTAGAGGAAGAAAATGACCTAGAATTTTATGCCTCAATTTGGGTACATCAGAACATTATCAGGCTTAGCAAGGAATTAGGGGTCGACTTTCAAGGTTGTGAGAAAGAATCTCTGGAGCTCTTTTTAAAAATCAACAACAAAAGGCAAGAAAATAGAGGAAAATTACTACAGGTGATGGATACTCCAAAAAGAAAAGGTATTAATGAACTAAAGGGGTTGGATATCGGGAGCAATTTCAAGAGCAATGGAACAATAAGTAAGGGGATGTATAGTTATAAAGATCAATGAAGGTTAATGTAACGACCCGACCGGTCGTTTTGAGTATTATAACCCCATTCCCCTATTTACCGCTCAATTTATGCTCTATAGTTATTTTATGACTTACCGGGTTAGTTGGTTTGGGTCCGGCAGGGAGTCTGAGTGAAATGAGACACTTAGTCTCATAATTGAAAATTTAAGTTAGAAAAGTGGATCGGATATAGAACTATATGTAAACGACCTCGGATTTGAATTTTTATGATTCCAATAGCTCCGTATGGTAATTTTGGACTTAGGAGCGTGTCCGGAATATTATTTGGAGGTCCGTAGAGGAATTAGGCTTGAAATGCCGAAAGTTTAGTTTTTGGAAAGTTTGACCGGGGAGGGGGGGGTGACATTTTGATATCGGGGTCGAAATCTGATTCTGAAAATTTTAATAGGTCTGTTATGTCATTTATGACTTCTGTGCAAAATTTGAGGTCAATCGGACGTGATTTGAGAGGTTTCGGCGTTGTTTGTAGAAATGGAAAGTTTTAAAGTTCAATAGGTTTGAATTGGGACGTAATTCATGGTTTTAGAGTTGTTTGAAGTGATTTGAGGATTCGACTAAGTTCGTATGATGTTTTAGGACTTTTTAGTATATTTGGTTGAGGTCCCGAGGGCCTCGGGTGAGTTTCGGATGGTTAACGGATCAAAAATTGAACTACAGCACCTACTACAATTTCCTTCTATTGGAAATTTCTTCTGCCAGAATCGAGCCCAAATAAATCGAGTTCAGAGTCGAGGGCCACGATCGAGCCCAGGGTCGAGGGCCACGATCGAAGGCAGGGTTGAGGATCAGGATCGAAGCCACGATCGAGCCTAGGGTCGAGGGCCACAATCGAAGGCAGGGTCGAAGACATGATCGAAGGCTAGGGTCGAGGCCCAGGATCGAGGCCCAGGATCAAGGACCTCGATCGAAGGCCAAGATCGAGATAGAACCGAGGGTGACTGGGCAGAATTATAAAAATAGGGACTTCGTCCCATTCGCCATTTTTGACAAATTGGAGCTTGAGGAGAGGCGATTTTGATAGATTTTCAAGGAAAACTTGAGGTAAGTCCCTTGTAATCATTTCTACTCCATAATATTGTGTTATCATCGAATAATCCGACTAGATTACATGATTTTGAGGTGTAAATCGGAGATTGGAACTTAGAAATTTGGAAATAAGATTTGTAGATTTGAGGGTCGAGTTGGGGTCAGATTTTGATAAAATTATTATGGTTAGACTCGTGGTTAAATGGGCTTTCGGATTTTGTAACTTTTGTTGAGTTTAGAGTCGTGGGCCCCACATGCTATTTTTGAGCTAAAATTCAAATTTTTATGAAAAATTAATATTTTCTTATGGAATTAATTCCAGTAAATGTTATTGTCTGAAATGAATTATTTGTGACTAGATTCGAGGCATTCGAAGGCCGATTTGCGAGGCAAAGGCATATCAGAGTAAAGAATTTCACTCTCTAAGGTAAGTAATAGTTTTAAATTTGGTCCTGAGGGTATGAAACCCTGGATTTTTGTGTCATGTGATTATTTTGGAGGTGACAAACATGTGGGCATGCACCGAAGGGATTGTGACTTGGTCCATCCCGTGAAACTGTAAAGTTGAATAACCTGTTGTTAGCTATAATCTCTCTTTGTGTTGAAGAAATTTGACTATAAATCATGTTAAAAATCATGCTTAGGCTATGTGATAGTACTGTTGGGACCCACAAAGGTCACGTACTTATTGAATTATTTGCTAATTGATGTCTTGTACTCAGTCATGATTTTATTTGTGCATCACACCTCAGTCTTTCTTGATATTTGTTGATTTACTATATTATCATTGTTTGGGCTGATCTTTATAATTTTCGAGAGCCCGAGAGACTAGAGAGGTTGAGGAATGAGTAAGGCCGGGGGCATGTCGGTGAGGTAAGGATATATGGCACGTGAGTTGTCTGTACAAGATATTATAGCACGTGAGTTATCCGTACAACACGTGAGTTGTCCGTGTAGATTATGGCGCTTGGACTGTAGGAGCCCCTCCAGAGTCTGTACACACCCCCAGTGAGTGCGGGTACTCATTGAGTGTGAGTGCTGAGGGCTGCGAGCCGAGTGATTGAGCTGTTGTGATGAGTTGAGTGACTGTCGCCTGAGAGGCTGTACTTGCTTTGCATTTGTTATTGCACTTGATTGCTATCTGTCATTATTGTGAAATCTCTGAAAGATTTTATATCCGGATTACATGAAATTGAGCTGTATAAAATTGATTTGACTTAAACTGCCGGATTTGGAAGCATGTCTATTCTTTGCTGGAATTATTGAAAATGAACTATAACTGTGTAGCTCGTCATTATCTTCAATTCCTTAGTTATTATTGTTACTTGCTGAGTTGGTTATACTCATACTACACTCTGTATTTCGTGTGCAGATCCAGGTGTTCCCGGACATAGCGGGTGTTGATCATTTCACGCAGTTGATTTTTAGGAGATTTTGAGGTAGCTGCCGTGTTCCGCAGACCTTGTCTCTCATTCTCTATCTCCTTGTTCATTGCATCTGGTCTCAGACTATTATAGACTGTATTTTCCAGACTTGTATTTATATTAGATGCTCATGTCCTCAGTGACACCAGGTTTTGGGGAGTGTTCATGTCAGTATTTGTGAGATTTTGTATTGTGTTAAATTATTGTATTTTCAAACTTAAGAGAAATTGTGGTGTATCGAGATTATCGGCATGCCTAGTATCGAGATAGGCACCATCACGACAAGTTGGGATTTTGGGTCGTGACAAGTTGGTATCAGAGCCTAGGTTACATAGGTCTCACGGGTCATGAGCAGGTTTAGTAGAGTCTTGTGGATCGATACGGAGACGTCTATACTTATCTTCGAGAGGCTGCAGAACCCTTAGGAAAATTTCACTTTCTTGTTTTCTGTCGTGCGAATTTATTGATTCTAGAAACTAAATTTCTGCTATTCTATTCTCTTACACATGGTGAGGACACGTACTACCGGATCAGACGGTCAGCCACCAGTGCCACCAATTAGGGTCGTGAGAGGCCGGGGCCGTGGTAGAGGCTGGGGCCGAGGTAGAGGTCGAGGTGTAGCTCGTACCACAGTTGGACCAGCACCTGTAGTACCACCAGTTGCTCCAGCTCAGGAGCAGATTCCGGATATAGTTGAGTCAACAGGATCAGCTCAGGCACCAACTGTGCCCATTGAGATTCCAGGCCTTCAGGAGACTTTGGCCCAGATATTGACAACCTGCACTGGTCTGGCTCAGGTGGTTTCGGCTCAGGCCGCACCTTCCACTTCTCAGGCCGGGGGTGGTACTCATACCCTTATTGCACGTACTCCAGACCAGGTAGTACATGGACTTCAGATACCGGGGGCACTACCAGCTCAGCCGATTGCAGCCGCTCAGGCCCCGATAGTTCCTGTTATGGTAGATGATGAGCAGAGGAGACTTGAGAGATTTGAGAGGCTTCGACCTCCACCTTTTAGCGGTGCTGAGTCAGAGGATGCCCAGGGTTTTCTGGATAAGCGTTAGCGGAGGCTTCAGACAACGGGTATTCTAGAGACCATTGGGGTCTCATTCACTACTTTTCAGTTTTCTGGGGCTGCCTTTAGGTGGTGGGAGTCTTACGAGTGGTGTAGGCCGGTCGGTGCAGCACCCCTTACCTGGCAGCAGTTCTCCGGTCTATTTTTGGAGAAGTTCGTGCCTCAATTTCGCAGAGAGGAGCTTTGAAGGCAGTTCGAGCAGCTTCGTCAGGGCGATATATCTGTGACACAGTATTAGATGAGATTTTCAGAATTGGCCCGTCATGCTATCTGGTTGATTCCTACAGACAGGGAAAGGATCAGGAGGTTCATAGATGGCCTCACTTTTCAGCTGCGATTACTCATGACTAGAGAGAAAGAGTGTCTGGTGCTACTTTCAATGAGGTTGTTGACATTTCTCATCAGATTGAGATGGTTCGCAGCCAGGAGCAGGTTGAGAGGGAGGCTAAGAGGCCTCGTAGTTCCGGTGATTTCAGCGGTGTTCCTTCAGGGGGTCAGTTTTTACCGTAGTAGGGGCCGTTCTTACAGACACGCTCAGGCGGGTCGTCCAGCTTATCGTGATGCATAAGCTAGCCACGGTTCTTATAGTGCTCACTCATGCCAGTTTTCATTCAGTGCACTACCAGCGTAAAGTTCTCATTATACCTCGTCCGCTCAGGCTTCTACAGGTAATTCTTCGGGTTATCAGGAGTAGCAATTCTGTTAGAGGAAGAGATGTTTCGAGTGCGGAGAATTGGGCCAGTTCAAGAGAGATTGTCCTAGGCTGTTGAGTGGGGCTCCACAGCAGAGTTCTCGACCAACGGCACCAGCACCAGCAGTTACACCACCCGCCCAGCCAGCTCGGGGTGGGGGTCAGAAAGCTAGGGGTCGCCCAAGAGGGGGAGGCCAATCAGGTGGCGGGCATGCTTGATTCTATGCTTTTCGTGCCAGGCCAGATGTTGTTGCCTCAGACGCAGTGATCACAGGTATTGTTTCAATGTGCCATAGGGAGGCTTCTATATTATTTGACCCTGGTTCCACTTATTCATATGTATCATCGTATTTTGCTCATTATCTGGATATTCCCTGTGAATCCTTAGTTTCACCTGTGTGTGTATCTACACATGTGGGCAATATTATTACTGTGGACTGTATGTATCGATCATGTGCGGTAACTATTGGGGAACTGGAGACTATAGTTGATCTCTTATTACTCGGTATGGTTGATTTCGATGTAATCCTGGGTATGGATTGGTTGTCTCCATGTCATGCTATTCTGGACTGTCACGCAAAAATCGTGACGTTGATGATGTCGGGGTTGCCAAAGGTTGAATGGAGAGGTTCTCTAGATTTTGTTCCTAGCAAGTAATTTCTTATTTGAAGGCCCAGTGTATGGTTGAAAAGGGATGTCTGTCATATTTGGCCTTTGTGAGAGATGTTGATGTTGATACTCCTATTATTGATTCAGTACTGGTCGTGCGAGACCTTTTGGATATATTTCCTACAGACCTGCTGAGTATGCCACCCGATAGGGATATTGATTTCGGTATTGACTTGGTGTAGGGCACTCAGCCTATTTCTATTCCTCCATATCGTATGGCATTAGTTGAGTCAAAAGAATTGAAAGAGCAACTTCAGGAACTCCTTGAAAAGGGGTTTATTAGGCCTAGTGTGTCACCTTGGGGTGTACCGGTTCTGTTTGTGAAGAAGAAAGATGGTACTATGCGGATGTGCATCGATTATAGGCAGTTGAACAAAGTTACAATCAAAAATAAATATCCCTTGCCACATATTGATGATTTATTTGACCAGCTTCAGGGAGTGAGGGTGTTCTCCAAAATTGATTTGAGATGTGGGTATCACCAGTTGAAGATTCAAGATTCGGCTATTCTAAAGACGACATTCAGAACTTGTTATGGACACTATGAATTTCTTGTGATATCTTTTTGGACTAACCAATGCCCCAGCAGCATTTATGCATTTGATGAATAGTGTATTCCAGCCATATCTTGATTTATTTGTAGTGGTATTTATTGATGATATTCTGGTGTACTCACATAGCCAGGAGGAGGATGCACAACACTTGGGTATTGTATTACAGAGGCTGAGAGAGGAGAAACTTTATGCCAAATTCTCTAAGTGTGAGTTCTGGCTTAGTTTAGTGGCATTCTTGGGACATATAATGTCGAGTGAAGGAATTAAGGGGGATCCGAAGAAAATAGAGACAGTTCAGAATTGGCCCAGACCATCCTTAGTTACTGAGATTCAGAGTTTTCTCGTCTTGGCCGGTTATTATCGTCGTTTTGTGGAGGGTTTTTCGTCTATTGCATCGCCTATGACTAAATTGACCCAGAAAGGTGCTCCGTTCAGGTGGTCGTATGAATGTGAAGAGAGCTTTCAGAAGCTCAAGACAGCTTTGACTACAACTCCAGTATTGGTGTTGCTTACAGGTTCAGAGTCTTATACTGTGTATTGTGACATGTCGCGTATTGGTCTCGACGCAGTGCTGATACAAGACGGTATGGTGATTGCCTATGCGTCCAGATAGTTAAAGGTACATGAGAAGAATTATCCAGTCCACGATCTTGAGTTAGCAGCTATTGTTCATGTCTTGAAAATTTGGCGGCATTACTTATACGGTGTCTAGTGTGAGGTATATACTGATCATCGGAGTCTACAACATTTGTTTAAACAGAAGGATCTTAACTTGCGGTAGTGAATGTTGTTGGAGTTGCTTAAGGATTATGATATCACCATTCTCTATCATCCCGGAAAGGCCAATGTGGTGGCCGATGCCTTGAGTTGTAAGGCAGAGAGTTTGGGCAGCTTAGCATACTTACCGGTAGTAGAGAGGCCTTTAGCCTTGGATGTTCAGGCCTTGGCTAATCAGTTTATTAGATTGGCTGTTTTCGAGCCGAATCGAGTTTTGGCCTGTGTGGTTTCTCGGTCTTCTTTATATGATCGCATCAGAGAGCGCCAATATGATGATCCACATCTGCTTGTCCTTAAGGACACAGTTCAGCACGGTGATGCCAAGGAAGTCACTATTGGAGATGACTGTGTATTACGGATGCAGGGCAGGCTATGTGTGCATAATGTAGATGGTTTGCGTGAGCTGATTCTCCAGGAAGCTCACAGTTCGCGATACTCTATTCATCCAAGCGCCGTGAAGATGTATCAGGATTTGAGGCAACACTATTGGTGGAGGCGGATGAAGAAAGATATAGTTGGGTTTGTATCTCGGTGTTTAAATTGTCAACAAGTAAAGTATGAACATCAGAGGCCAAGAGGATCGCTTCAGAGACTTGACATTCCGGAGTGGAAATGGGAGCGTATTACCATGGACTTCGTAGTTGGGCTCCCACGGACCTTGAGAAAGTTTGATGCTGTTTGGGTGATTGTAGCTCGGCTAACCAAGTCCGCACATTTTATTCCAGTTGGTACTAATTATTCTTCGGAGCGGTTGGCTGGGATTTATATTCACGAGATTGTTCGCCTACACGGTGTGCCGGTGTCCATTATTTCAGATAGGGGTACACAATTTACCTCAGAGTTTTGGAGGGCAGTGCAGCGAGAATTTGGCACACATGTTCAGTTGAGTAGATCATTTCACCCTCAGATGAATGGGCAGTCCGAACGCACTATTAAGATATTGGAGGATATGCTACGCGCTTGTGTTATTGATTTTGGGGGTTCTTGGGATCAATTTCTGCCACTCGCGGAGTTTGGTTACAATAATAGCTACCAGTCAAGCATTCAGATGGCTCAGTATGAAGCTTTGTATTGGAGACGGTGCCGATCTCCGGTGGGTTGGTTTGAGCCGGGTGAGGTTAGGCTATTGGGTACTGACTTGGTTCAGGATGCTTTAGAGAAGGTCAAAGTGATTCAGGAACGGCTTCACATGACACAGTCTAGATAGAAGAGTTATGCCGACAGGAAGGTTCATGATGTTGTTCACATGGTTGGGGAGAAGGTTCTGCTCAAGATTTCACCCATGAAGGGTGTGTTGAGGTTCGTGAAAAGGGCAAGTTGAGCCTTCAGTATATTGGGCCTTTTGAGATACTTAAGAAAATTGGGGAGGTGGCTTATGAAATTGCTTTGCCACCTAGTCTATCATTTGTTCATCCAGTGTTCTATGTATCCATGCTTCGAAAGTATGTCGGGGATCCGTCTCATATTCTGAATTTCAGTACGGTACGGCTGGGCAGTAATTTGACTTATGATATGGAGCTGGTGTCTATTTTAGACCGGCAGGTTCGAAAGCTGAGGTCAAAGAGCATAACATCAGTGAAGGTGCAGTGGAGAGGCCAGCCAGCCGGAGAAGCTACTTGGGAGATTGAGCAGGAGATGCAGAGTAAATATCCACACTTATTTGAGACTCTAGGTATTGTTCTAAACCCGTTCGAGGACGAACGTTTTTTTAAGAGGGGGAGAATGTAACGACCCATCCGGTCGTTTTGAGTATTATAACCCCATTCCCCCATTTACTGCTCAACTTATGCTCTATAGTTGTTTTATGACTTACCAGGTTAGTTGGTTCGGGTCCGACAGGTAGTCTGAGTGAAATGAGACACTTAGTCTCATAATTGAAAATTTAAGTTAGAAAAGTGGACCGGATATGGACCTATGTGTAAACGACCTCAAATTTGAATTTTTATGATTCCAATAGCCCCGTATGGTGATTTTGGACTTTGGAGCGTGTCCAGAATATTATTTGGAGGTCCGTAGAGGAATTAGGCTTGAAATGCCGAAAATTTAATTTTTAGAAAGTTTGACCGGGGGGGGGGTGGCTTTTTGATATCGGGGTCGAAATCTGATTCTAAAAATTTTAAAGGTCTGTTATGTCATTTAGGACTTGTGTGCAAAATTTGAGGTCAATCGGACGTGATTTGATAGGTTTCGGTGTTGTTTGTAGAAATGGAAAGTTTCAAATTTCAATAGGCTTGAATTGGGGCGTAATTCATGATTTTAGCGTTGTTTGAGGTGATTTGAGGATTCGACTAAGTTTGTATGATATTTTAGGACTTGTTAGTATATTTGGTTGAGGTCCCGAGGGCCTCAGGTGAGTTTCGGATGGTTAACGAATCAAAAATTGAACTACAACAGTTGCTGCAATTTCCTTCTGATGGAAATTTCTTCTACCAGAATCTAGCCCAAAAAATCGAGCCTAGAATCGAGCCCAAATAAATCGATCCCATAGTCGAGGGCCACGATCGAGCCCAGGGTCGAGGGCCACGATCGAAGGTAGGGTCGAGGATTAGGATCGAAGCCACGATCGAGCCCAGGGTCGAGGGCCACCATCGAAGGCAGGGTCAAGGATCGGGATCGAAGCCACGATCGAGCCTAGGGTAGTGGGCCACGAACGAAAGCAGGGTCGAAGACATGATCGAAGGCCAAGGTCGAGGGCCATGATCGAGGGCCAGGATCGAGGGTCAGAATCTAGGCCCAGGATCGAGGACCTCGATCGAAGGCCAAGATCGAAGGCCAAGATCGAGGCAGAACCGAGGCTGACTGAGAAGAATTATAAAAATAGGGACTTCGTCCCATTCGCCATTTTTGACAAATTGGAGCTTGAGGAGAGACGATTTTTGATAGATTTTCAAGAAAAACTTGAGATAAGTCCCTTGTACTCATTTCTACTCCATAATATTGTGTTATCATCGAATAATCCGACTAGGTTACATGATTTTGAGGTGTAAATTGGAGATTGGAACTTAGAAATTTGGAAATAAGATTTGTAGATTTGAGGGTCGAGTTGAGGTCGGATTTTGATAAAATTGGTATGGTTAGACTCGTGGTTAAATGGGCTTTCGGATTTTGTTACATTTGTCGAGTTCCGAGACGTGGGACCCATAGGCAATTTTTGAGCTAAAATTATGATTTTTATGAAAAATTAGTATTTTCTTATGGAATTAATTCCAATAAATGTTATTGACTGAAACGAATTATTTGTGACTAGATTCGAGGCATTCGAAGGCCGATTTGCGAGGCAAGGGCATATGAGAGTAAAGAATTTCACGCTCTAAGGTAAGTAACAATTTTAAATATGGTCGTGAGGGTATGAAACCCTGGATTTTTGTGTCATGTGATTATTTTGGAGGTGACGCACATGCTAGGTGACGGGTGTGTGGGCGTGCACCGAAGGAATTGTGAATTGGTCCGTCCCGTGAAACTGTAAAGTTGAATAACCTTTTGTTAGCTATAAGCTCTCTTTGTGTTGAAGAAATTTGACTGTAAATCATGTTAAAAATCATGCTTAGGCTATGTGATAGTACTGTTGGGACCCACAGAGGTCACGTACTTATTGAATTATTTGTTAATTGCTGTCTTGTACTCAGTCATGATTTTACTTGTGCATCATACCTCAGTCTTTTTTGATATTTGTTGATCTACTATGTTATCTTTGTTTGGGCTAATCTTTGTGATTTCCGAGAGCCTGAGAGACTAGAGAGGTTGAGGACTGAGTAAGGCCGAGGGCCTGTCGGTGAGGTAAGGATATATGGCACGTGAGTTGTCCGTGTAAGATATTATAACACGTGAGTTGTCCATGCAGCACGTGAGTTGTCCGTGCAGATTATGACGCTTGGGCTGTAGGAGCCCCTTCGGAGTCTGTACACACCCCTAGTGAGCGCGCGTACCCATTGAGAGTGAGTGCTGAGGGCTGAGAGCCGAGTGGTTGAGATGTTATGATGAGTTGAGTGACTGTCGCCTAAGAGGATGTACTTGCTTTGCATTTGTTATTGCACTTGATTGCTATCTATCATTGTTGTGAAATCTCAGAAAGATTTTATATCCGGATTACATGAAATTGAACTGTATAAAATTGATTTGACTTAAACTGTCGGATTTGGAAGCATGTCTATTCTTTGCTGGAATTATTAAAAATGAACTGTAACTGTGTAGCTCGTCATTATCATCAGTTCCTTAGTTATTATTATTACTTGCTGAGTTGGTTATACTCATACTATATCCTGCACTTTGTGTGCAGATCCAGGTGTTCCCGGACATAGCGGGTGTTGATCATTTCACGTAGTTGATTTTCAGGAGATTTTGAGGTAGCTGCCGTGTTCCGCAGACCTTGTCTCTCCTTCTCTATCTCCTTGTTCATTGTATCTGGTCTCAGACTATTATAGACCGTATTTTCCAGACTTGTATTTATATTAGATGCTCATGTTCTTAGTGACACCAGATTTTGGGGAGTGTTCATGTCAGTATTTGTGAGATTTTATATTGTGTTAAATTATTGTATTTTCAAACTTAAGAGAAATTTTGGTTTATCGAGATTATCCGCTTGCCTAGTATCGAGATAGGCGCCATCACGACAAGTTGGGATTTTGGGTCGTGACAGTTAACATTATATCATGGAATGTGAGGGGGTTAAACCGTCAAAGGAAGAGAAGGTTGATTAGAAGTTGTGGAGAGTGATGAAGATTATGAAATATTTTGTGTGTCTTTTCATTTAGCACTGTACAATATTTATATATAATGTAAAAGAATATGTTGTAACTAACTTATCCAGCCGTCCTATTTCCTATTGGCTAAAAATAAAGAATAAACAAAATATGTACAGAATTCTTGTTACACAACTGTAGTTTGTAGAAGTTGATCCAACGGTCCAGGTGTTGCCAGGTCAATAAAGATCAATGTCTCCACTGAAATCAACACAATTAATCCAATGCTAATTAGACCTCCACGTGTAGCTCTTTAGTCCAAATGTCTGAAGACTAATATCTTTACTTCTTTACTTTGTTTATGTCTAAGACAACACTATAGCTTCTCTAGATTTGCTTTGTTCTTCAGTCATCTTCTTCAAATCATTTTCTCCATATAAATTATCTCCATTATTTGTGCTAACAACCCCCCTCAAGTTAGAGGGGAGAGGAGAGACGCCCAACTTACGAAGATTCAAAGAATGAGAAGGCACCGGAAGGGGTTTTGTGAACAGATCGACGATCTGGGAGGAAGAAGGAATCATCGATTGACTGTCGGAATGGATAGGATAGGAAGAGTTGGGCTTACAGAGATGTTTTCAAGAAGACGAACCATCCAAGTGAGTTCAGCTACAACACGACAC
Source organism: Nicotiana tomentosiformis (assembly GCF_000390325.3). Classification (NCBI taxonomy): domain Eukaryota; kingdom Viridiplantae; phylum Streptophyta; class Magnoliopsida; order Solanales; family Solanaceae; genus Nicotiana; species Nicotiana tomentosiformis. Next base: position 40,307,261 of record NC_090812.1, on the reverse strand, counting down.
ATTGATCTGTATTCAGTTTCGACCGATGACAAAGAAATTGAAGTTTGTTTTTTGGATTTCCACAAAATCGGGGATCCGCCTAGGCTAATGAAATAGACACTTACTGAACGACGTGAATCGGGGCAAGAAGCCCAGTCAGAGTCATAAAAAGCAAGAAGCTTGAAAGAAGGACTGGAGGAGAAGAAGATCCCTTGTGCAGAAACGGATCTCAGATACCGTACTACACGAAGCCCTACAAGGAAATGAGGAAGTCGTGGAGTCTGCATATACTGGCTGAGATGTTGGATTGGGAAAGAGAGGTCTGGTCGAGTATGTGTGAGAAAGTTCAATTTTCCCATTAAACAACGAAAAATAGTTGGATCAGAGAGCAATTCCTCTTCATCTGCTCGGAGATTATGGGATAGATCAAGGGGAGATGAGATAATTGGAGAGTCTGTACAATCAAATTCCGCAAGCAAATCCAAGGTAAACTTTCTCTGGCTTAATATAATCCCCAAAAAATAATGAACATCTCCAAGGTCCTTGATTTTAAACTCTGCGTCCAGAAAAGCTTTAAGATTACTGAGTTCAGTAGAGTCATTCCCAGTCAACAAGATATCATTGACATAAACTGCGACAATAGAAATCGAATCATCTGTTTTCTTAAAAAATAGAGAATAGTCGTTTAGGGAATATATGTATCCCTTGAATTTGAGGGCTGCAGTTAATCTTGCATATCACTGACGTAGTGCCTGCTTTTAACCATATAAGGATTTGCGCAATCTACACACTAGATTAGAATTAGGGGGCTGCATCCCTGAGGGAAACTTCATATAGACCTCTTCTTGTAGGTCTCTATGTAAGAAAGCGTTATTCACATCTAATTGATAAAATTTCCTAGTTCTTTTTCACTGCTACTGCAAGATTACACCTAATTGTAGTAATTTTAACCACTGGTGAAAATGTCTCATTGAAATCAATTCCTTCCCTTTGAGTGTCCCCTTTGACTACAAGTCTAGTTTCCAGTCTTTCCACACTCCCATATGATTTATGTTTTACTTTATACACCCATTTACATGGCAAAGCTTTCTTACCAACTGGAAGCTCAACAACTTCCCATGTTTGATTGGACATTAGGGCTTCAAACTCATTTGTTATGTCCTGATGCCATCCTAGATGCAGTGCTGCCTGTATATAAATTAGTGGTTCTGAAATATGGGATATCGAATTTAATAATTGCTAGTTGGTGTGGGAAAAAGGAAAGATGGATGGATGAACTGATGGAATGAACCAAGATGAAATGAGGTTAGTAAGGTGCACTGCATTACACACATGGTCTTTAAGATGAATTGGTTGATGGTGTTCCCTGGGTGATCTCCTCAACTGAGGTGTATGAGGAGAAGGAAGAGGAATAGGAGAAGTAGAATGAGTGTGTGATCTGGAAGAAGATGTAGAAGAAAGAGGTGATGGAGTAGAAACAGGCAAAATAGGTGATTAGGTAGAGGCAAGGGAAGTATGAGAACTGATAAATGGAGTAGAGATGAAAGGTTATGCTGGTGCATAATTGTCAGCTGTGGGATTAGAGACAACATGCTCACTAGAGGTAATAAAAGGCATATGAGGAGCAAAAACTTGGAAAGATATGTTCAGTAGAGGTGACAGAAGAGAAAGGGTAAATGTTTTCATGAAAAACAACATCCCAGACATAAAAACTTTTCTAGATTGTAGATTCATAACCTTGTAACCCTTTTTTCCATTTGGATATCCCAGGAAGATACATTTTGTTGCTCTAGGCTCCAACTTGTTTCTATGTGCAGAGAGAGTAGAAACATAATATAGGCAACCAAATTTTTTGATGTTTTCATAAGAAGGTGGCTTCTTGTGAAGGATGTGATAAGGTGTTTTGAATTTCAACACTCTAGAAGGTAGTCTGTTGATTAAAAAAGTAGCAGTTAGTAGCTCCCCCCCCCCCCCCCCAAAAAAAAGAAAACTGGAACCTTAGATTGATGCAACAATGCCCTACAGACTTTCAAGAAGATGTCTATGTTTTCGCTCTACAATATCATTTTGTTGTGGAGTATTTATACAAGTAGTTTGGTGGATAATTCCTTGTGACTTGAAAAATTCCGAAGTAAGAGCACTTGTACCCAATTCTAGAGCATTATCAGATCTGATGGACTTGACTTTTGTGGAAAATTGTCTTTCAACCATGCTTAGGAAAGATTTAAGTATGGTGAACGCATTACTTTTTGTTGCCAAAGATAGGTCCAAGTACCTCTACTATAATCATCTACAATAGTAAGAAAATACTTGTATCCATCATAGGTAGGGGTTTTATAAGGTCCCCAAGTGTCAATGTGAATTAATTTAAAAATCGAACTGGTAGTGATTGAACTTGATGGGAAAGGTAATTTGGCTTGTCTTGCTAAAGGGCAAACTTCACATGGAATATTAATATCACAATGAGAATTTGTAAAAATAGACTTGATATTTCGCATAGCTGAAAAAGGAAGATGGCCCAACCTAGTGTGCCATAACATTACATCAACTTTAAAGTTTACTACTACAAAAACTGAACTAGTAACAGGAAATAAACTAGAATGTTGATTACAAACTGAAACATCAACATTTTTCTTAGACTTAGGCAAAATACTAGAGTGCTGATTACAAACTGAAAGAGTAACATTGTTCTGAGAGAATATCCTAGACAAAGCTCTAGAAGGCTGAAGTTGATAAAGACCACCCTACAAATCACCAAGAACCAGAGGTCTCTTCAGTGAAGGGGCCTACAAAATGTAATGAGTAGAAGTGAACATTAGTAAACAGTGATATTGTTGGCACAATCTTTGAACTGATAGAAGATTGAAATTGAAATCTGGGACTAAACGCACATTCTTAAGGATCAGATTGGGAAGAATTGAAACATTTCACTTATGAGTTACCTTTACCTTTTGTGAATTAGGTAGATTTACTGTTAACGGTATAGGAAGAGGGATGATCTCAGAAAAAATAGTGATGTCAAAAGCCATATATTTAGTAGCACCTGAGTCTAGAATCCAGGAATTAGACTTAATGTGAGTGCAACATGAGATAGAGTTATTTATGCAAGACATGCAGTGTAAAATGAGATTAGTTATACCAGCACATGCAACAGAATTAGTAGCAGCCTCAGAAGAAGTAGAACCTTGTTGTCCTCCTTTCACATCTTGAAGTAACTGAATGAGTTGAGTGAATTGGTCTTGTGATAACTGGTGCTGGACATTCATTCTAGAATCAATGTTAAAACCATGAACTGACCCTCCATCATTTATGGCTACATTGGCCTGGGCTCCTCCTTGAAATTTCTTAGACTTTGTGAACTTAAAATCAGCAGGAAAACCTATAATCCTGTAACACTTATCCACAGTATGTCCAGATTTCTTACAGTAGGAACAAATTTAATTATTTTTCTTGTAATATCCCCTGCCTTTTCCATCTCTAGAATTAGAGTTTCCAAATTTTTGAGAACCACTAAACTGATTAGCAACCATAAAAGAAGATGAATCACCAGGGAATTGATTGTTAACATAGATTTCCCTTTGTTTTTCATCTTGAATCAACAATGAATAAGCATGATTAACACCAGGTAGATGTGAAATCATTATAATGTTTCCTCTAACAACAACATAAGAATCATTCAATCCCATAAAAAATTGAATGAGTCTTACATCTTGAAATGACTTAGAGACTTTAGCCTTACCTCCACATGTACAGTCACATCTACAACTTATATTTGCATTGAGAGTATCTAGTTCATCCCAAAGCCTTTTCACCTTTGTGAAATATCCTTCTATGTCATTAGACCCCTGTACTAAGTCATTGAGCTCCTTTTTCAGGTGATACAACTTTGCTCCATTGGACTGCCCAAAGTGATCTTCCAAATCAGTCCACAGATCTTTGACTGTTTTGGAGTAGATAACACTGCCTGCAATCTCTTTGGAGAGGGAGTTGAGGAGCCAAGATAAAACCACATCGCTGCATCTACTCCAAAGTTTGAAGTCTGGTGAATCAAGAGATGGAGGGGAGTAAGATCCATCAATAAAGCCAACCTTATTTTTGGCTGATAGAGCGATAAGGACCGACCTACACCGACTTCCATAACCTCTGCCATCAAAGGTGAAATTCACAAGATTCATCCCTGGAAAGTCAGAGGAATGAAGATAATATGGGTGACTGGAATCCATGACTGTGGTCTTGGGATCTACTGCTATGACTTCAGTAGATTTCCCTACAGAAGAAGCATCAGTAACCATGGTGGAAGAAGAAAACGAGGTTGAGTAGTGCACAAGAACATCACTGCTCTGATACCATGAAGAGAGTGATGAAGATTATGGAATTTTCTATGTGTCTTTTCATTCAGAACTGTACAATATTTATACAAAATGTAAAAGAATCTATTGTAACTAACTTATCCAACTGTCCTATTTCCTATTGGCTAAAAATAAAGAATAAACAAAATTTGCACAATATTCTTGTTACACAACTGTAGTTTCTAGAAGCTGATCCAATGATCCAGATGTTGCCATGTCAATAAAGATCAATGTCTCTGATGAAATCAACACAATTAATCTGACGAGTGTATGGCGCGGATATAATTTAAACACGTACTCTGTCAAATTATAGTATAGAAAGATGTCTGTCATGACCCAAAGTCCAACTAATCGTGATGGCACCTAACCCAGTCCGTTAGGTAAGCCAACTATCCACTATCCAATTCCAATGTAATTTAACAAGACAATTAAGTAAAAGAAAATATCTAAATCTTATACATTCCCCAAGGACTGGAAGTACAAATCATGAGTTTCTAAGAACAGAGTTTACAAAGCTGGTATGAAGTAAATACATCATCTGTTTGAAAAGTACATAAACATAGTTTTATGAATCTAAGGCTACCATGAACAAGAGGCAGCTACAACTAGAACGCAGGTACGTCTTCAAATCCAGCTCTCGTTGATCACAACAACATCATCATCCAATATCTGCAAGCAAGGTGCAGAAGTGTAGTATGAGTACAACCGACCCCATGTACTCAATAAGTAACAAACCTAACCTTAGGTTGAAAGTAGTGACGAGTTTGTACCAAGGTCAGATTCCAACTCCCATAAGCAACAATAATTCATAACAACTCAAAGCAAGTAATAAAAGGAGTAACCCAGATATAAAATGCTCAGTTGAATCATGATTTCTGAAAATAGTTCTGCCTTTCAAGTACGTCAGTGAAAAACCCAAATCGTTTACCGAAGGTTCCAAAAATATGAGTAAGTTGAAAACAGTAATTTTCCCAAAAATCCTTTCCACAATAAATAAGATGTTTCATTTTCTTTCCAAATAGCCAGTGAAAAATGCATCATTATGCCCATAGGCCAGTAGGTGTAAGAAGTCATGAATAACGTGATACCGTAGAACATGAGGAAAATACATCTTTATGCATGTATGTCATGTGTGCATGTCAATGCGATGCAAATCAGTGATAAAGACCATATGCATACTCTTAGAGTATTATTTCACTCAGTCCTACCAGTCACTCAGTCCTTCCAGTTACTCAGTTCTCACGGTCACTCAGTCCTCACAGTCACTCAGTCTTCATTGTCACTCAATCCTCCCAATCGGTCGGCACTCGGCACTCGCACTCAGCAGGTACCTTCTCTCACTGGGGGTGTGTACAGATTTCGGAGGGGCTCCTTCAGCCTAAGCGCTATAATCTACACGGACAACTCACGTGCTGCACGGACAACTCACGTGCTATAATATCAATATCTGTATCCGCACGGACAACTCACGTGCTATAATAAGCCAATCTGGCATGCTGCGGCGGGCAGCCCGGTCCCATAATAATAAAGTATATAAATCCAATATGGCATGTTGCGGTGTGCAACCCGATCCCATAATTATCCTCACAATAAGGCCCTCGGCCTCACTTAGTCATCAATCTCTCCACCCTCTCGGGCTCACATTGTCATGAAAATAGCCCAGAAATGATGATATGATGTATCAATAAATAAGAATAGAGACTGAGATATGATATGCAATGAAATGAATATGACTGAGTATGAATTTTCAATTTAAAACAAATAATTCACAGCAATATGACCTCTGTGGGTCCCAATAGTACTGGCTGATAGCCTCAACATGATTTTAATATGATTCTCAGCTAAAGTTTTTCAACACATAAAACTGCATGAAAAATGCCAAGATTATTTGACTACAAAATTCCACGGAACAATTACGTCACAATTTCTATGGTGCACGCCCACACGCCCGTCACCTAGCATGTGCTCCACCTTCAAACAATTCACATAATACGTATATTCAAGGTTCATAACCTCAGCTCCAAGATTAGAAGAGTTACTTAACTCGAACAAGCCGAATCCAATGTCAAGCAAGCTAAACAATGCTCCGGAAATTTCATTCTCCGCGTATCAACTTCCAAACGGCTCGAATCTAGTCACAATTAATTTGGTTTAGTCAACACAAATTATAGGAATTAATTCCATATCAAAATACTAATTTTTCCAGAAAATATGAAATTACACTCAAAAATCCCACGTCTCGGAACCCGACAAAATTTACAAAATATGAATGCTTGTCCAACCATACAAATTTTACCAAATTTCGACATCAACTCGACCTCCAAATCCTCAGTTAAAGTGTATGAAAATTTCTATCATTTTCAACCCAATTCACTGATTTCGGGATAAAAACAACAATGGATTCAAGTATTTTAACCAAAATTGAGTTAAGAACACTTACCCCATGGTTTTCCATGAAAATCTCCCAAAACTCGCCTCTTTCCGAGCTCCAATTCGTCAAAAATGGAAGTCCCATTTTCAGATCTTAAACATTTTGTCTAGGTTCGCATTTGCGGACAAAAACTTCGCATTTGCGAATGAACAGTACCTCCCATGAACAATGTTTTCGCAATTGTAATAAATGGTTCGCAATTGCGAATGAACAGTGTTTTCGCAATTGCGATAAATGGTTCAAAAATTCAACCAAGCCCCTCGGGACCCGTCAATTCATACCAACACGTCCTAAAACATCATACGAACTTATTCAAAACTTACAAATTACATCAAACAATGCTAGAACCATGAATCACACATAGATTCAAGCCTAATGAACTTTCAAACTTCCAATTTCTACAAACGACGCCGAAACCTATTAAATCACGTCCGATTGACCTCAAATTTTGCACACAAGTCATAAATGACATAACAGAGCTATGAAAATTTTTAGAACTGGATTCCGACCCCGATATCAAATAGTTAACCCCCCCGGTTAAACTTCCCAAAATTTGACTTTCGCCATTTCAAGCCTAATTCCACTACGGACCTCCAAATAATTTTCCGGACACGCTTCTAAGTGTAAAATCACCATACGGAGCTATTGGAATCATCAGAAATCAATTTCGAGGTCGTTTACATGTAAGTGAATATTCGATCAACTTTTCCAACTTAAGTTTTTAATTATGAGACTAAGTGTCTCATTTCACTCTGAAATCCTTCCGGACCCGAACTAACTAACCTGATAAGTCATAAATCAACTGTAAGGCATAAATTGAGCAGTAAATGGGGGAACGAGGCTGTAATACTGAAAATGACCGGTTGTGTCGTTACAATGTCAAACCCCACTTAAACATACATTCATCCTCAAACGTGCCAAGAGTTGTTTCCAAGCCATCAAATCACTATTTCCTATTACCACGCACGTACCCGGAGGTGATCCCACGTCACCCTATTCCACATAGGCCTGAAAACACAATACAACTGAAAATCCTTAATTTAACCTTAGCCCAAAAACATTGGAATTAAATTCCCAACCTTTAGAATTTCTTTTCAAGACACGAATCTTGCATTTACACATTGTATGAGTCTGAACAAGTTGCATCGAGCTATAACTATAATCACGGATATAATTACCTAGTATATTACACAACTCGATCGCTGGTAGCACCATTCATGATCACAGTAACTACTCCAAACCAACCAAGTACTAGCATTAAACCCCATATCGAACAAAACCTCATCCCAACACCTTCGTACACTGTTGATAATAAAAGAAACACACAGAATCTCATAACCCCTTATCATATCAACACGTCATGGAGCTCTCTCGCCCCAATCAGAACCATAATCACTTGCTAAGCCGACATTCAATATTATCCTTCCGAATATACTGTAATCAAACATGATAGTACCCATTCTAGGTCCAATGACCTTACATTTTTAAATGCAACTATCCTACGGACACGCCACATCAATATAACTCCAGTTACATCTGTACAATTAGTGTACCCAAATATGGGAGATTTCTCAAGGAAGAGAACCGTATTGCAAGTTCAACAAGCACCACCACAACCACAATGTTACAACCAACTCCTCAAATTTCGTGAAGAGGATAACCGTAGGTGCATGTGTACAATTGTAGAGGAAGGGAATTAATGAATCAGATAAATTATCATAGAAATAAAATTCTCAAATACGGAACAGACAACTCACATGCCAATAATGTGAATCGCCTGGCATGGTCACAAGCCTCCAATCCCAGCATATCATACATGAGTAATTAAACAAGTACACTTGTGTATGATAATGAAATAAGATTTTCATGCTCCTGGACTGGTATAAATAACACGCCATAGTGTAAGAATGTGCAAAGTCTGCTATCACACTTCAAATCGGCAATTTAATGCAGATAGTAACTACCCCATTTATTCAGGGAATTAGCCTCTTTGTAACCTCAAGTGTAGCCCGGATAGTTCTCAACAAAGGTAACAACACGAGAAACATTATAACTTTACGCTTAACAATCAACTCTAGGTATATCATAGCCTAAGCATTCTTTCGAGTATAAATACTTGCCCCGATGCTCGCACATTGGCTCAAACTTCACATATATGCACACTTATAGCACGTAGCTATCACAAATAATTAACGCAACTAGCGCCTTCACTGAGTTTAAATAAAATACTCACCTCAAACATGCCGCAACCCAAAACAATATGCTTCTGAAAACTCCCAGTCTCCAAATTCATCGAGCATATGAATCACCGTAACTGATCCCAACTCCATCACTAGAATGATTAACACATCCTTCATGCACGATCATCCCACGTGGAAATATTTCATAATTCTTTCGTGCCACACAACAATAATTTGAATATCAGTAGTCTATCAACCATTTGAGTATCGCAATACTAATTAAACATCCGTAAGTCAAAATACAATGCGCCTTCTGAAATTCGCACCCTTCTTATACAACACCAAGTAGTAATAGTATTCATCTAGTCATTTGGAACCGCCCATGTTGTCTTAGAATTCATGACCATTCTGCCCAAACTTCGTGACCTTCCTTCAAAACTGAACTGTCACCTTGTACATCTAAATCTAACTTCCACACAACACATAACATCTATCTTGCCATCATGTGAAAAGCACAAGAATCTCATTATCAACTCTGGGTCACCAGCAAATTACATACCCAGTTAGTTAGAAACCTTCCTCTTCCTTCCTTCCAGGAGGAAATCACAATACACAACACGTTTCCCACACCAGTAGAAAATATCTGGTTCAAACCATGGTAGAAACCATCAAGAACACTTTGAAATCCATCCGCACATAACCAAGCTATTAGAACTAAATTCCTCTAACTCGACCAAACCACGTAGGTCACTAAAACCCAAGAATATTGCCACCAAAACATCTGTAGAGCCTTACCACATCATAATTACCCCTATAAATACCACAATCAAAACACCCACTTTGAAAATACCTTATGTGATGTAGAATCCATAATCATATAGAATTACCGTAAGTCCCGACACCATCCAATGTAACTATCAGATTCTAGCGATATACCAATCCAAAAAATTTTCAATTTCCACTTATACATTTTTGAATTCATTAGCACCTTCTCGAGAGTCACCACTTTGCTCAAATCTAAATTGCGCCGCCCAAATGGGCTGAAAGACACGTGCCCCATTAGCACAACAACACTCAAAGAGGTAATCCTTCCTTAACACCAATGATCAAATTCAAACTCCGTGCGCACTACACTATTCACAAATAACAACTGACTCACCCCGTGATTTTCATATACCCATAAAGCGCAATATATATTCTGTATTTAGAAATTTCAGTACTCGAGTCATTCTCGATCTCAACCTCTGCAAGTCATAACTAATCCACAAGTATGCCTCAGACCAAACTAAAATTTAACATATAACCATCAATTGAATTGCCAATAGCAGGCTCCCCCACTTGGCTCAATGCCATAGATTAAAATACTTCATAACTCACAATACCCATACTTTATTAATGCCATAATACTACAGTCAGTCCAACAAAAATTCTTCTCAAGCTCATACAATGCCAACCATAAAATACCTCAATCATCCACTAAACTCGCATTTGTTCTCTTGGCAGTCAAGTCAACTTTCTCAACCAGCTTCAAATTCAAACCTCCACACATACGCCCCACTGGCAGAAAAGAAACTTTTTACTCACATTATAAGGAACACACCTACGTAGATTACTCCGCAGGGGATAATCCACCTACCTAGCCTCAAATTGGTATCTTTTTGTACCCTTTCGTCGTCACTATTACTATGCAATCACTTAGTCTATCTGAGTCCAAACTCATTAACCAGACATTCAAATTTAATCTGTCCCTAAATTTAACAACGTGAAAGGTCCTTCAAAACATTCATACTCAAGACTGTACGTCACATCAAAATGAAAAATAAAGCACCCAATGCCCCTCTTTACATTCCAAGGAAACACTTCTCGTCACATTCAATCCATCTTAACATATCTCGCAATCGCATCATCCTCATCATATAGCCGTTCGACCGCTCATCAAGCCATAAATTTTCCACTCGTAGGGATTCTACCAGACATATGAGTCCAAATGTACAAGTTACAATTGAAGCTACCGAGCCTAAGCTACGGTTTAAACCTGGCCCCAAATCCTCCAGACTGGCTTATTACCAAAACACAGAGTACACATCCCACACATTATCCCTGAAATCACAAGCCGACGATACACAACTGATACTGAGCGCTCGCATGCGCACACGAATGTGTGGAAGGAATTCAAAGAGATATATTTCAAGCTGAATCAATTTCGCACGATAAATAAAGAAAGATGGAAAATTATCCAAAATGTCCTGTAGCGTCTTGAAGATAAGTATGGATGTCATCATACCGATCCGCAAGATTCTACCAGACACTTTCTCATGACTTGTAGAACCTATGAACCTAGAACTCTGATACCAACTTGTCACGACCCAAAATCCAACTAGTCGTGATGGCACCTAACCCAACCTGTTAGGTAAGCCAACTATCCACTATCCAATTCCAATGTAATTTAACAAGACAATTAAGTAAAAGAAAATATCTAAATCTTATACATTCCCCAAGGACTGGCAGTACAAATCATGAGTTTCTAAGAACAGAGTTTACAAGGCTGGTATGAAGTAAATACATCATCTGTTTGAAAAGTACATAAATAGAGTTTTATGAATCTAAGGCTACCATGAACAAGAGGCAGCTACAACCAGAACACAGGTAAGTCTTCAAATCCAGCTCCCGTCGATCACAACAACATCAACATTCAATATCTGCAAGCAAGATGCAGAAGTGTAGTATGAGTACAATCGACCCCATGTACTCAATAAGTAACAAACCTAACCTTAGGTTGAAAGTAATGACGAGTTTGTACCATGGTCAGAGTCCAACTCCCATAAGCAACAATAATTCGTAACAACACAAAGAAAGTAATAAAAGGAGTAACCCAGATATAAAATGCTCAACTGAATCATGATTTCTGAAAATAGTTCTACCTTTCAAGTACATCAATAAAAACCCAAATCGTTTACCGAAATTGCCAAAAATATGAGTAAGTTGAAAACAATAATTTTCCCAAAAATCATTTCCACAATAAATAAGATGTTTCATTTTCTTTCCAGATAGCTAGTGAAAAATGCATCATTATGCCCATAGGCCAGTAGGTGTAAGAAGCCATGAATAACGTGATATCGTACAACATGAGAAAAATACATATCTATGCATGTATGTCATGTGTGCATGTCAATGCGATGCAAATCAGTGATAAAGACCATATGCATACTCTTAGAGTATTATTTCACTCAGTCCTCCCATTCACTCAGTTCTCACGGTCACTCAGTCTTCACAGTCACTCAGTCCTCCCAATCGCTCGACACTCGCACTCAGCAGGTACCTGCGCTCACTGGGTGTGTGTATAGACTCCGGAGGGGCTCCTTCAGCTCAAGCGCTATAATCTGCATGGACAACTCACGTGCTACACGGACAACTCACATGTTATAATATCAATATTTGTATCCGCATGGATAACTCACGTGCTATAATAAGCCAATCTGGCATGCTGCGGCAGGCAACCCGATCCCATAATTATCCTCACAATAAGGCCCTCGGCCTCACTCAGTCATCAATCTCTCCAGTCTCTCGGGCTCACAATGTCATGAAAATACCCCGAAAATGATGATATGATGTATCAATAAATAACAACAGAGACTGAGATATGATATGCAATGAAATGAGTATGACTGAGCATGATTTTTCAATTTAAAACAAATAATTCACAGCAATATGACCTCTGTGGGTCCCAATAGTACTGGCACATAGCCTCAACATGATTTTTAATATGATTCTCAGCTAAATTTCTCCAACACATAAAACTGCATGGAAAATGCCAAGATTATTTGACTAAAAAATTTCACGGAACAATTACGTCACAATTTCTATGGTGCACGCCCACACGCCTGTCACCTAGCATGTGCGTCACCTCCAAACAATTAACATAATACGTATATTCAAGGTTGATACCCTCAGCTCCAAGATTAGAAGAGTTACTTAATTCGAACAAGCCGAATCCAATGTCGAGCAAGCTAAACAATGCTCCAGAAATTCCATTCTGCGCGTATTAACTTCCAAACGGCTCGAATCTAGTCACAATTAATTCGGTTCAGTCAACACAAATTATAGGAATTTATTCCATATCAAAATACTAATTTTTCCACAAAATCCGAAATTTTACTCAAAAATCGCTCGCGGGGTCCACTTTTTGGAACCGGACAAAAGATACAAAATATGAACGCTCGTCCAACCATACACATTTATCAAATTCCGACATCAACTCGACCTCCAAATCCTCAGTTAAAGTCTATGAAAATTTCTACCATTTTTCATCCAATTCACTGATTTCGAGATAAAAACAACAATGGATTCAGGTATTTTAACCAAATTTGAGTTAAGAACATTTACCCCGTGGTTTTCCTTGAACATCTCCCAAAAATCGCCTCTTCCCGAGCTCCAATTCGTCAAAAATGAAAAATGGGACAAAATCCCATTTTCAGATCTTAAACATTCTGTCCAGATTCGCATTTGCGGATAAAAACTTTGCATTTGCGAATGAACAATACCTACCATGAACAGTGTTTTCGCAATTGCGATAAATGGTTCGCTATTGCGAATGAATAGTGTTTTCACAACTGTGATAAATGGTTTGCAATTGCGAATGAACAGTGTTTTCGCAATTGCGATAAATGGTTCGCAATTGCGAATGAACAGTGTTTTCGCAAATTGCGATAAATGGTTCGCAATTGCGAATGAACAGTACCTCACCAGAAACCAGCAAACTCAAATTTCTCCGAAGTGATCCGAAACCACCTTGAAACTCATCCGGAAACTCCCGGACACAAACCATATATGAATTTCAATCATAAAACATGCTACGGACCTTCTAGCGCACTCAAAATACTGAAAAGAGGCCGTCTTGACCCGATATTGACCATGGTCAAACTCCCAAATTTCTTAACTTTACTAGTCTCTCAACCAATGATTCAAAAATTCAACTAAGCCCCTCGGGACCCGTCAATTCATACCAACAAGTCCTAAAATATCATACGAACTTAGTCGAAACTTTAAATTATATCAAACAATGCTAGAACTACGAATCACACATAGATTCAAGCCTAATGAACTTTGAAACTTCCAATTTCTACAAACGACGTCGGAACCTATCAAATCACGTCTAATTGACCTTAAATTTTGCACACAAGTCATAAATGACATAACAGAGCTATGAAAATTTTCAGAACTAGATTTCGACCCTGATATCAAAAAGTTATCCTCCCGGTTAAACTTTCCAAAAATTTGACTTTCGCCATTTTAAGCCTAATTCCACTACGGACCTCCAAATAATTTTTCGAACACGCTTCTAAGTGTAAAATCACCATACGAAGCTATTGGAATCATCTGAAATCACTTTTGAGGTCGTTTACACATAAGTAAATATCCGATCAATTTTTCTAACTTATGTTTATAATTATAAGACTTAGTGTCTTATTTCACTCCGAAATCCTTCCGGACCCGAACCAACTAACCCGATAAGTCATAAATCAATTATAAGGCATAAATTGAGCAGTAAATAGGGGAACGGGCCTGTAATACTCAAAACGACCGGCTGGGTCATTACAATATCGAACCCACAGAGATCGGTTTATCTATTCTACAGACGTTTTCTTGTTTTCATTACTATTTGAGAAAATTAGGAAGAGTTGAGTTGTGAATTAACTAACTAAAAAAACATGAATAGAGCAATAGAAAATATTTTATTTTTCACAAATATAATAAAAGGGTGTTGGGATCATAACTTCACTTAATATTTCTACTATATGATAGATAAAATTATCCTTCAATTTCTATTTCTCACAAATGTATAAATGCCTCTCACGATTACATTTATATATTATTACTTAAGTTGAACAATTAATTGCAATCCCCTCGGTTATAAAAATTAATCGTCAAAATAGTAATATTAAAGAGCCATAAACATATGCTTAAATTAAAACTTGCTCTTTTTAGTAAGTCCCTTTCAGTTACCCTACTTGTTATAACTGATTAGTACAATATTCACCTCTTTCGATTACAAATATGTGTAGAATCAATTTTAACATATAAGAGTTAGATGTCACTAAATAAAAGTTAACATCTATCAATACCAAAATTAACTATATTACTCTTCCGCCTTTTTCGATTACAGAATTAGTAAGAAGTTAATATGTAGTGTGAAATAGATAGATGTTAACAAATTAAATAATACATAACTATAAAGCAGATAAAATTTAAATGAAAAAAATTTCAGCTCAAACATGTGAAATTGAGGGATAATATCTACTATTATATAGAAATATTAAGATTCATCATTGTAACGACCCGACTTGTCGTTCTAAGAATTAACGCCCCGTTCAATGACTTAAGGTCCCGGGAAACTTCATAATATGTATTATGACCCGCGGGTGTGGTCGAGTTTGATTTTCGGAAGATTTAGAATTTAATTGAAAGAGAAATTCTCATTTTGAAGCTTAAATGGAAAGAGTTGACCAAAGAGTTGACTTTTGAGTAAACGACCTCAGAATAGAATTTTGATGATCTCAATAGCTTCATATGGTAATTTTGGACTTCGACGCGTGTTCGGATTTGGATTTGGAAGTCCGTAGGACAATTCGACGCATTTTGGCGAAAATTGGAAAATAGACGATTTTCGGAAAGTTTGATCGAAGGTTGAATTTTTGATAACGAGGTCGGAATCCAATTCTGGAAATTGGAATAGATCTGTTATGTCACTTATGACTTGTGTGCAAAATTGTAGGTCAATCGGACTTGATTCGATAGGTTTCGGCATCGAATGTTGAAGTTCGAAATTTCATAATAGACTAAGTTTCAAGTGAGTTCGTACAAGATCTAACTTCAAATGAGCATACCTCTCTTGATATGAAGAGTTATATAGTGTATTAACTATCAAAGTAGAGGTCTATGTGTATAGTTTCCAACGCTTCAAACCGTTTGTCATTCAGACATTCCTACAAGAAGTTATGACCAAATTACCAAAGGCTGGAAAAATACAATTCTGCGACCAATTATGCGATCGCAAAAACAGTTATGCGATCGCAAAACTGCTTATGTGGCTGCAAAATGGTCGCAGAATGGACCAGAAGAGCCCAGTTTTGGGCACTGATTTTGCGATCAGTTTTGCGGCCCGCATACCCATTCTGCGGTCCATTATGCGGCTGCATACCTGCTTTCGGAGGGTTAATTTTTCTATTTTCATAACCCGACCCCATTTTGTTAAATAGGCTTTGGGGCTTATTTTGGGGTGTTTCTGAGAGTTTTAGAGAGAGGTAAGAGCATTTTAGATAGAGAAGGAGGGAACCTAACATTCTAATCATCCAATCTTCAACAATTAAGGAAGCTAATCACAAGATCTTCATCAAAGAGGTAAGATTCAACCCCTAGTCTTCAATTTCAAATTTGGGGTATAAGATTGGTGATTGGGAGTATGATTCTTGGGTGTAAGAGTATTATGTATATATTCTTGTAACAATAAGGTTTGTGGGAAGATTGTTGAGATCAAATAAGTAAAGATTGGGTTGTGGAATGAAGAAAATCTTGTAGAAGAATCTTGTAACCAAATTTGCACACCTAGTATTTGATAAAATGCTCAAATGAGCTGAAACCGCGAAAATCTTCCTAATTATGGTTCACTTTTGTTATTCTTCTAAATATATTGAAGTTGCTAGAATTTTCGGAACCTCGTAGTAATGTAAGGAAGGCTAAAGAAAGATTGGAGCCGTCTAGAGGTCAATTCAAGCAAGAAGGCGATTGTGGAATATCGGCCTAACTTCAAAAAGGTAAGTGTCTTGCTTAACCTCGAGTGGGGGAATTTTCCCTTAGGCATTGAGTATTATGTGCAAATTGTGTAATTGAAAACCAAGTACGCGAGGTGACGAGTACGTACTTGGTTTATATGTGTGAATTTCATTGATTAAAAATCCTTAGATGCCCTTATGTATTAAATTGGAAATTATTGGCCCTTATTAAATCCTCTATTTGTCATGCCTAGATCCTTGTTTGTTGAAATTATTTCTATATGATGATTTGGTGTGATTGCCACCTTGAATTTATGTGAAATATATTTTGTTAAGATTTTGTACACATTATGGTCGAGTCATGGGCTCCTTATAGTGGAAAATGATGTATTGTTGATTTCTGTGGCAAGTTGTGATATGTAAGCACTTAATGTGCAGTTGTTGAAATCATATTTACTTTGGGACTACGGAACGGTATTCCGGGATATTCCCCTGCACATTTACTTTGGGACTACGGAACGGTATTCCAGGAGATTTCCCTGCATATTTACTTTTGGGACTACGAGGCGGTACCTTGGGAGATTCCCCCTGTCTTGCATATTTACTTTTGGGACTACGAGGCGGTACCTCGGGAGATTCCCCATGTCTTGCATATTTACTTTTGGGACTACGAGGCGGTACTTCGGAAGTGCCCTTTTATTGATATTTTCTATGGATGCACTTGCCTTTGGTTATTTTGTTTTTCCATAATTTTTAAATTTTGTATTTTCCGTGATGTATTATTTGACTTAATATTAAGTGTTTTGTATTTCTTGATGTATTGTGTTGACCTTGACTTTTTCGTACAAGACTTTGAGGATTTGTATTTTTCGGTTGTACTTGTTTTTTATGATTGAGTTGTTTTAAATAAAAGAAAAATTTCTAGTATGTTTAATTTAATAAATTCTATATCCAAATCAGTAGTTTAGCTGATGCTTTATTTTAATGAAAATATCATTTTTCCTCACTCAAATGATTTCTAAAATAAACTTATCTTTTTGTTGATTTCTTACTTGATTTAATGATTTTTAACCTTACTTTATTGAAAATAAATTGATCATGCAGATCTTATATACATTGATATTTTGGCACGTGAGTTGTCCGTACAGTTATGAAAATAATATGGACATGAGGTGCCGGAGAAAAATATGATAATTTTATTATTGACACGTGAGTTGTCGGTGTGATGATGATAGAAATATGGGCACGAGGTGCCGTGGAAAATATAAAAATGGGCTGAAACCCGTAATTTTTATGATTGTGAAATGAGGTGTCACATGGTGACTTTTACTTGAAAATATATATATTGAAAAGAATTATATTTGAAAGATAATTATTCAAAAGAAGTATATTCGAAAGATATTTATCTTAAAGAATAATATGTGAAGGATTTATATTTGAAGGACTTGACTTGTTGATTGTACTTGTGTTCCTTATTCGCCTGAGTAATAATTATAATTTTCTTATTGCCTTGTTGTTATATCACTGGTTGAGTTTGTTGTTATCATTGCTAGTTGTTTTCCAGTACTATTGTATACTGCTATATTGTACAAGTTATTTGACTAGTAAGTGTCTTGACTGTACCTCGTCTCTACTCCACTGAGGTTAGTCTTGATACTTACTGGGTACCGACCGTGGTGTACTCATACTACACTTCTGCACAGTTTTGTGCAGAGCCAGGTATTGGAGGTATCGGACCTGGACAGAGTTAGAGTGTGATCGGAAAGATTCAAGGTAGAGATGCTTGGTCGTCGCAGTCCCTTGGAGTCTGTTCATTTTATTGTACTATTAATGTTTAATCAAACAGTATTGAGTATTCGATCATTGAAGATCATTTCATGTATTATGTTAGAGTTCGTGACTCAATACTACCAGTCTTGGGAGGTTGTTATAATTATTTCCGTTGTTGGTTTCGTTTATAATAAAAAAAAAAAAATGACTTCGAAATATAATGAAAATCGGCTTACCTAGTCTTAGAGACTAGGTGCCATCATGACGCTTGTGGTGGGATTTTGGGTCATGACAAGTTGGTATCAGAGCTCAAGGTTCATATGTTCTACGAGTCACGAACGAGTTTAGTAGAGTCTTGCGGATCGGTACGGAGACATCTGTACTTATCTTCGAGAGGCTATAGAACTGTTAGGAAATTTCACTTCTTTCATTCCTTATCGTGCGGCATTTATTCGGATTGAAGCATATATCTTATGTCCTTTTGCATCCACTCGTGTATGAAATTGCGCACTCGGTATCAACTATGCGCCAACGGTTCGTGATAGTATAGAGGGTTTATAAGGGAGCCAGGGTTGCTCAACCATTATTACAACGCGTTGTCCAGATCAAGGAAGCGAAAGTATTGAGAGATCATTCAGTTGTTAACATTGAGGTGGAGCAGGTTCTGAGGATGACATGAGCCAAATAAATGGCTTGAGGTGTCTTATGACCGGTGTCCTACGAGCAATGAAGGTTAGTATTGTGGATCATCGGAATGAGTCATATGGCTCCGCACCAAATGAGGGAGTCCTCTATCAACGATTAGATTGAGGGGTTATGTGTTATATGAGATTCAGCCTGAGATGTATTTATGTGGTATTGAAAGGTTCTCCAAAACCCGTATATGATTAAGAGCTGAGATTAGTATGGGATGATGCTGGGACTTGCGATATCCCCACGTCGTTAATAATTCTACATTTCAGTATCAACAGGGTCATGAAAATAATTTCAGAATACTCGGGGTATTCCAGTAAGTTCTTTAATGCACCACCAGCACGGGGTTCCTATAATGGTTATTCCAGTTATCCGGCACAAACTCAGTGTGAGCAGCCGGACCCTCAGATGGGTTGTGATGAGTGTGGTGACACTAGGCACAACATGAGAGATTGTCCCAGACTTGGGAGGGGTGGATTTCATCAGAGCACTCCAGCTACAAGCTTTATTCCAGTTAATACTCCACATGCACAGTCAGTTAGAGGTGGAGGACAGGCGGGTAGTGGGCACCTAAGAGGTGGAGGCCCGATCCGTTGATATAATCGCTATGATTCGGCTTAGCCCAATACACCAAATGGTGTCGTTACAGGTACGATCCTGATTTTGTTATAAAAGGGTATTTTCCCTTAGTTTGCTTCGGATCCGAATATTGAGGTGAGTCCTCCTATTATGCTTTGCTTATGGGTAAGCTTCGAAAATTTGTGAACCACTCACATGTGTATCCCTGTTGGGAGGTTTGATGATGTTAGCGCGTGTCTATCATTTTTATTTTGTACATCATTGAGAGCTATAAGTGCAAACATGACTTTTTTATTTCTCACTACTATGAGTTTTGATGTGATTTCAGAATAATTGATTTCAATTTTATGAATTATATGCCCTACCTGTATGAGGGTTCATTATGTATTGTGAAAATTATTTATGAAATATATTGAAAAGAAGAAAGAAAGGAAATTGAAAATTTCAGTTGGCTCAATGTCCAAAATACTTGTGATTCGGAGTTGAGGACGAGATCTTCGCATTTTTATATGATGTGAAATATTTAAACCGGGCTACAAGCCGCGGCGGAAGCTATATAAGGACGAGGTCCTTGTGGTGAAATGTTTACGAGTTTAAAATTCTCCCTTTGTGAAATTTAATTGTACAATTATATTAATAGGGAGTCATGCCTGTTAGGCTTATCTGATAATTCTTATGTATTGTTCTCTACATATTCAGCCATTTTCGTGTTGTAAACATTGAGTTTTAACCTATGAGATTAGTGCCCATGTGACGTTAAATGTGACTCATCAATCCGAGTAAGAAATCACGAGGTCTTCATGCCTCACATTCTGTTGTCAGTGTTGTGAAAATTCGAAATGAGGTGGTAGTTAATATGAGATTAATTGATGATGCTGGAATTAATTATGAACAACTTTTAAGACCAGAGATATGGTGATGAGCATACATATGATGTGCTTCATGTCCTGATATCATTATGATAATGCAGTACTTGTAATGCTGAGATTGGTGTTATTGATATATACTTTGTGGTATTTTGTTGTGTTGTGGATGTGTTGTTAGGAGTGGTTTTGGTATTACTCTGGCAGGTGGATAGGCCCAATTACAGGAGGGAACTCTGCCGAAATTTCTGAAAAATTTGGGAGTTAGTAAAATTTGGAGGATTGAGATTTGCAAAGGAAGAGATAAATATGTTATGTGTTTGATGGCGAATGATTCTAAGCGGGGAAGAATGTAGCAACCCGGAAATTTTTTGAAGTACTTCAACACTATCAAGAAAGTTGATGTGTGCGTAGGCACGAGTTACTATAGCCAGTTGAGACTAATACCGTGTGTCAAAGTGAAAATCAGGCCTTATGGAAATGATTGAAGAGTTAGGGAATTTGCTTTAAAGCTTATAAGAATGGAGAAAAGAAATAATCTCAATTGAGATGGTGTCGTCAGACCCGTGTTAAATTGCGGGAATGTAGAATCACCCACAAGTATGTGTGTAAAAATACACTCAGTAATTTAAAGTCCTCAGAAAGATTCTTGGCACGTTCGAGGACGAACGTATGTTTAAGAGGTGGAGAATGTAACGACCCGACTTATCGTTTTAAGAATTAACGACCCGTTCAACGACTTAAGGTCCTGGAAAACATCATAATATGTATTATGACCCGCAGGTGTGGTCGAGTTTGATTTTCGGAAGATTTAGAATTTAATTGAAAGAGAAATTCTCATTTTGAAGCTTAAATGGAAAGAGTTGACCAAAGAGTTGACTTTTGAGCAAACGACCTCAGAATAGAATTTTGATGATGTCAATAGCTTTGTATGGTGATTTTGGACTTCGGCGCGTGTTCGGATTTGGATTTGGAAGTCCGTAGGACAATTAGACGCATTTTGGCGAAAGTTGGAAAATAGACGATTTTCGGAAAGTTTGATCGAAGGTTGAATTTTTGATAACGAGGCCAGAATCCAATTCTGGAAATTGGAATAGGTCTGTTATGTCACTTATGATTTGTGTGCAAAATTTGAAGTCAATCGGACTTGATTCGATAGGTTTCGGCATCGAATGTTGAAGTTGGAAATTTCATAATAGACTAAGTTTCAAGTGAGTTCGCACAAGATTTAATTTCAACTGAGCATACCTCTCTTTATATAAAGAATTATATAGTGTATTACCTATCAAAATAAAGGTTTATGTGTCTAGTTTCCAACGCTTCAAACCGTTCGTCATTCGGACATTCCTACAAGAAGTTATGACTAAATTACCAAAAGGTGAAAAAATACAATTCTGCGACCAATTATTCGATCGCAAAACAGTGTTGCAATCGTAAAACTGCTTCTGCGACCGCAAACTGGTCGCAGAATGGACCAGAAGAGCCCAGTTTTGGGCACCGATTTTGCGATCAGTTTTGCGGCCCGCATACCCATTCTGCGGTCCATTATGCGACCGCAGACCTGCTTTCAGAGGTTAATTTTTTTATTTTCATAACCCGACCCCATTTTGATAAATAGGCTTTGGGGTTTATTTTGGGGTATTTTTCTGAGAGTTTTAGAGAGAGGTAAGAGCATTTTAGATAGATAAGGAGGGAACCTAACATTCTAATTATCCAATCTTCAACAATCAAGGAAGCTAATCACAAGATCTTCATCAAAGAGGTAAGATTCAACCCCTAGTCTTCAATTTCAAATTTGGGGTATAAGATTGGTGATTGGGAGTATGATTCTTGGGTGTAAGAGTATTATGTATATATGCTTATAACAATAAGGTTTGTGGGAAGATTGTTGAGATCAAATAAGTAAAGATTGGGTTGTGGAATGAAGGAAATCTTGTAGAAGAATCTTGTAACCAAATTTGCACAACTAGTGTTTGATAAAATGCTCAAATGAGCTGAAACCGCGAAAATCTTCCTAATTATGGTTCACTTTTGTTATTCTTCTAAATATATTGAAGTTTCTAGAATTTTTGGAACCTCGTAGTAATGTAAGGAAGGCTCAAGAAAGATTGGAGCCGTCCGGAGGTCAATTCAAGCAAGAAGGCGATTGTGGAATATCGGCCTAACTTCAAAAAGGTAAGTGTCTTGCTTAACCTCGAGTGGGAGAATTTTCCCTTAGGCATTGAGTCTTTTGTGCAAATTGTGTGATTGAAAACCATGTACGCGAGGTGACGAGTACGTACTTGGTTTATATGTGCGAATTTCATTGATTAAAAATCCTTAGATGCCCTTATGTATTAGATTGAAAATTATTGGCACTTATTAAATCCTCTATTTGTCATGCCTAGATCCTTTTTTGTTGAAATTGTTTCTATATGATGATTTGGTATGATTGCCACCTTGAATTTATGTGAAATATATTTTTTTAAGATTTTGTATACATTATGGTCGAGTCATGGGCTTCTTATTGTGAAAAATGATGTATTGTTGATTTCTGTGGCAAATTGTGATATGTGAGCACTTGATGTGCAATTGTTAAAATTATATTTACTTTGGGACTACAGAACGGTATTCCGGGAGATCTCCCTGCCCTGCACATTTACTTTGGGACTACGGAATGGTATTCCGGGAGATTCCCCTGCATATTTACTTTGGGACTATGGAACGGTATTCTGGGATATTCCCCTGCACATTTACTTTGGGACTACGGAACGGTATTCCGGGAGATTTTCCTGCATATTTACTTTTGGGACTACGAGGCGGTACCTTGGGAGATTCCCCCTGTCTTGCATATTTACTTTTGGGACTACGAGGCGGTACCTCGGGAGATTCCCCATGTCTTGCATATTTACTTTTGGGACTACGAGGCGGTACTTCGGAAGTGCCCTTTTATTGATATTTTCTATGGATGCACTTGCCTTTGGTTATTTTGTTTTTCCATAATTTTTAAATTCTTGTATTTTCCCTGATGTATTATTTGACTTAATATTAAGTGTTTTGTATTTCTTGATGTATTGTGTTGACCTTGACTTTTTCGTATAAGACTTTGAGGATTTGTATTTTTCGGTTGTACTTGTTTTTTATGATTGAGTTGTTTTAAATAAAAGAAAAATTTCTAGTATGTTTAATTTAATAAATTCTATATCCAAATCAGTAGTTTAGCTGATGCTTTATTTTAATGAAAATGTCATTTTTCCTCACTCAAATGATTTCTAAAATAAACTTATCTTTTTGTTGATTTCTTACTTGATTTAATAATTTTTAACCTTACTTTATTGAAAATAAATTGATCATGCGGATCTTATATACATTGATATTTTGGCACGTGAGTTGTCCGTACAGTTATGAAAATAATATGGACATGAGGTGCCGGAGAAAAATATGATAATTTTATTATTGACACGTGAGTTGTCGGTGTGATGATGATAGAAATATGGGCACGAGGTGCCATGGAAAATATGAAAATGGGCTGAAACCCGTAATTTTTATGATTGTGAAATGAGGTGTCACATGGTGACTTTTACTTGAAAATATATATATATTGAAAAGAATTATATTTGAAAGATAATTATTCAAAAGAAGTATATTCGAAAGATATTTATCTTAAAGAATAATATGTGAAGGATTTATATTTGAAGGACTTGACTTGTTGATTGTACTTGTGTTCCTTATTCGCCTGAGTAATAATTATAATTTTCTTATTGCCTTGTTGTTATATCACTGGTTGAGTTTGTTGTTATCATTGCTAGTTGTTTTCCAGTACTATTGTATACTGCTATATTGTACAAGTTATTTGACTAGTGAGTGTCTTGACTGTACCTCGTCTCTACTCCACTGAGGTTAGTCTTGATACTTACTGGGTACCGACCGTGGTGTACTCATACTACACTTCTGCATAGTTTTGTGCAGAGCCAGGTATTGGAGGTATCGGACCTGGATAGAGTTAGAGTGTGATCGGAAAGATTCAAGGTAGAGATGCTTGGTCGTCGCAGTCCCTTGGAGTCTGTTCATTTTATTGTACTATTAATGTTTAATCAAACAGTATTGAGTATTCGATCATTGAAGATCATTTCATGTATTATGTTAGAGTTCGTGACTCAATACTACCAGTCTTGGGAGGTTGTTATAATTATTTTCATTGTTGGTTTCGTTTATAATAAAAATAAAAAAATGACTTCAAAATGTAATAAAAATTGGCTTACCTAGTCTTAGAGACTAGGTGCCATCACGACGCTTGTGGTGGGATTTTGGGTCGTGACAGTCATTCTCCCAACACAAGAAAAATTACTCCATAATGGAGTTGGTAATGACAACGAAAATATTCTTGTCCATTAAATAAGAAAATAGAAAGAAATATTCAATAGAATAATCCCCCCCGTTTAATTAAAAATAGGTGCTAGAGTAATTTCTAACATTATAATTTATTCAGAACTATAAATAAAAACACTGTAATAGCTAAAAGAAGAAAAGAAAGTACTGAAAGAAGCAAGGAAAAGAAGAAGCTCTCATCCTAATTTTATGTGTGTTGTGAGAAGCTCAATGTAGTGCTATTTATAGATGGAAAAATATATCATGTACATTGATTTCTCACATATATTTTCCCAAGTTGGCAACTTGCATGTGCTTGTAGTTGTAAAGTTTACTGAAATGTAATCCTCCAAATCGGCAAGTGGGTCATTTGCTTGGATTTTTTCATGTGCATAAATACTTTCATCATTTGTAAAGTTGCATACACCACTTTACTTTTGAATTTTCAGCATTATAGTTCTTCTTTGCAAATTTGGAAAGTGAACTTTTTCTTCTCATTGTTCCTTTTTCTTATAGTTTAATTATTTCCTACAAAGAAAGAAAAAATATTAATACTAAAAATTAGATTCCAACTCAACTTATGCATGATATTTTCTCTTATCAAATTCTCTCTCACTTAAATGTTTGCTTGTCCTCGAGCAAAAAAAAATCAAAAAAACATGGCAGCTAAACACTTTAAGTAAAATCACGAGAAGTTCTGACAAAGAATAATTAACTAAGACCAATCCACGAGTTCAAACAACTTTTAACCGTACTCATGTTCACCTATTGAGTATCGAAATTATAATATTTTTTAATCCCAAGTGTGTTTCATTGGATGAAGAGAGATGCCCGTATATCACACAATATATAGATAAAGAACAAAGAAGGTCATGAATAGAAAAATTCGCTCACTCTCAACAAAAAATGTATCTAAAGCTACTGGAAATAGCCATAAGCTTGACTATTATGTGGTTCTCTACTAATATAGGAGTCTATGAGTTGAGATCATGTAGGACTTTTACAAGGTTGTAATGAAGGCTTAGGGATCGGAAGGATACATATGGATAATAGTGACTCAAATTCCCTGTAGGCTCTACACTTTACTTTATCGCTCAAGCACGATTGTCTTCCATATTTCTTTAAGCAATCGACATCCCTTTTTTTGTAACCCATTCACAACTTTCATTTTTTTAATTGAATGGAGATGACAATATCTCTTCATTATTCCCTTTTCTTTTGTAATTTCTTTCCAAAATTTCAGAAGCAACTATTTTTGTTTTTTTCTTCTTATAAAAACATTTCAAGAGATCAACAAGCTCAAATAATTGTTCTTTTATCAATTACACCTCAACCCTATATTTTTACATTTAGATCAACTCTTAAAGTGCCCAAAGGGAATTGGGTGAACAAATAATAAGTCGTAACAACAAACAAGCTAAGGGTTAAAGCTTGACGACCAACAAAAAAAAGAAGATATAATTTATTTATGCTCAACTGGGCTAACTAGGGATAAAGATCATCAAGGTAGGTTAATTTAGGCTGTGGCTCAATAAAGAAGGCCTACTTTTATTTTTTAACTCAAAGATCTATCTAGAATTTCGCTTCAAACCACATTCAAGGCAAGTTCTAGATTTCCAAATAAGCAGGAGAACTAGACAATATAAGCTAACCGCACAATACACTTGGAACCTACAAAAATTATGATTTCAATCACCAATAAGTAAGTATGAGCTTACAAAGGTAATGATAAAATCCATGAATGGTACTTAATCAAATTCGTCTTTTTTTTAAAGTCTCATACTTTTCAAGTCAAATCAAGTTTAGCCAACTTATTTATCAAAACAAATTAAACAACTAAAAGTCCTAAAAAAAATGTCTGGTTCAAAATATTACGACCATGGAAAAGAACCGAACAAGAAATCCATGGAAGTACATGATTTAAGTATCAAGTTTTTTATATATATAATTTTACTAAAAAATATTGTTGTATTAGTTGTAACATATACTTTTTTTTACCTTTTGATTTTAACAGAGAATTTTTTGTTTTAAAGAAACACATATATAACAAACATATTCCTCTACCACCAAGCTTAAATAATATCATGTACTCATGATAAATAAATTAAAAATAAAAGGAGATAAAGGAGCTTCCCTGATTTTTTTTGATTCTGTCCTGATAAAGACAAGATTATGGCAAAGAAAATATTCTTTTTCATGATAGGAGAAAACTTTCATTGTCGAAATCATGAGAGTGCTTCTTTATCATGGAAAAATATATTAATACATACTACATACACACACATATATATAATATAATACAAACATGCAATTATTAAAAAATATTTACTATTTTTTTTATTTTAAAAAAAACTAATTTTATTATATATATATTTACTAGAAAGGAAATATTATATGTTACTACTAATAATTACTTAAAAGATTAAAGAGAGCGAGAGAAAATAGTTCTGAGTTTAACGTCGCTAGCTCGACTTATTTTAAGAATTAGGCAAAAAGGATTGTTGAAGCCTGTTTGTTGAAAAATCTACTAATATAAAGCTTCAAACGATGACCGTTTACTTTGAATTTGTCTCCCCCATCTGTACATTGTATTTCAATGGCACCATATGGGGTCACTTTTATTACAATGTACGGTCCTGACCAACGTGACTTGAATTTTTCGAGGAATAATCTCAACCTGCTATTGTACAAAAGAACTTGGTCTCCAACTGTAAACTCCTTATGGCGAATGAAGTTATCCTGCCATTTTTTTGTCTTTTATTTGTACAATTTAGCATTTTCATATGCTTCAAGTCTGAACTCCTTCAATTCATCAAGTTGTAACCACCGATTTTTACCTGCATCTGGCAAATTTAGATTTAACAACTTTATAGCCCAATATACTTTATGTTCTAGTTCCACAGGTAAATGATAAGTTTTTCCAAAAACTAGTCTATAAGGAGATCTACCTATGGGAGTTTTGAAAGCAGTTCTGTATGCCCATAAAGCATCATCTAACTTTAAAGACCAATTTTTTCGAGAAGAACCAACCGTTTTTTCTAAAATTCTTTTTAATTCTCTATTGGATACTTCAACTTGGCCGCTTGTTTGAGCACGACATGGAGTTCCCGTTTTATGAGTTACTCCATATCTTGATAACAAACTAGCGAATTGTTTATTTACAAAATGCGTTCCCTGATCGCTTATGATAACTCGTGGAGTTCCAAATCTAAAAAATATATTTTTCTTGAGAAAAGCACAAACAACATGAGCATCATTTTTTCTAGTAGCCATTGCTTCTACCCATTTTGAAACATAGTCAACAACAACTAAAATATATTCACATCAATTTGAAGGAGGAATAGGGCCCATAAAATCAATGCCCCAGACATCAGATATTTCACACACAAGGATAGAGTTAAGAGGCATCTCATCCTTTTTTTAAAATGTTACCGCTTCTATGGTATTTGTCGCAAGTGAGGACATAATTCCTCGCATCTCTAAATAAAGTGGGCCAAAAAAACCCAGCTTCAAGCACTTTTGCGGCTGTTCGTCTTCCTCCATAGTTATGATGATCAAAAATATTATCTTTAAATTTAATAAGTAATTCTGTATTCTAAGACCTCAAAAAGCACCATTTATCATTCCTCTACTTGCGTGTATAGTCCGTACAATTTTCCGAAAAGTTTTTATGTGAAAAATAGATTAAAATGTGAAATAGAGCTTTAAAACTCAACTGAGTTGACTTTGGTCAATATTTTGAGTAAACAGACTCAGATCAGTATTTTGACAGTTCTGGTAGGTCGTATCATGATTTGGAACTTGGGCGTATGCCCGGAATCGAATTCCGAGGTTCCTAGCCCGAGATATGAAATTTTGATGAAAAATTTAAAAGATGAAAGCTTAAAGATTTTTAAGAAGTTACTGATGTTGGATTTATTGACACCGGGTCCGTATTTTGGTTTCGGAGCCCGTTATAGGTCCACTATCATATAGTGATTGTATTTCATAAATCTAAGTCTATATTCATCATTTATTTCGGATTTAGATGGAAGGAATTGGAATTTTTATAAAATCTTCCAAAAACGAAAATATAAGATTTGAAGGTCCATTTGACATCAGAATTGGATAAATGTTATATGGTTGAACTCGTATCGGAATGGGTATTCGGATTTCGTAATTTTTTTTAAGATTTGAGATGTGGGTCCCATTGTCGAATATTTAAATGAATTTCAGATTTTTATCCGAAAAATTAATAAATTCACATGGAATTAATTCCTATGATTCGTATTGAATATATCAAATTATTTGTGAATAGATTTGAAGCTTTTGGAGATAAATTTAAAAGGAAAAGTTGTGGTCGAGTAATTGATTGGAATTTGCAAAGCAAGGTAAGTGTTGTGATTAACCTTGACTTGAGGGAATAGAACCCTTAAACTATTTGTTATGTGAAATGCATGTGAACGACGTATAGGCGAGGTGACGAGTGTCTATACGTCGTCAAATTAATGGTTTGCATAATTACTTGAAAAATCATAAATCGTTTAATTCATGAATTAATTATTATAATAATTATTTCTCTCATATTCTTTGTCAAATATTAATTCTTGAATTCCTGCATTAATTGTTACATGCTATTTGAATTATGTGTCTTAATTGTTATTTGACATTTAGTATATTAAATATTAAACTGCCTATTTTCTCCCTAATTTCCATAATAATTTGCTATTTGTCATTGTTTGTTTTATAATTAAATCATAATTATTGTATGCTTGTTGTCTTATAATTTTATATTAATTATTGCATTTATTGGGAAAATTTCTTCTATAAGAATTGGTAAATGGATATATTGGAGGATCGGGTTGCACGCCGCAACAAAATTGATTGAAATGGATATATTGGAGGATCGAGTTGCACGACACAACAGGCTTATTAAAAAATCCATATTGGAGGATCGGGTTGCACACCGCAACAGACTTATTAAAAGTCAATATTTGGGGGATCGGATTGCATGCCACAATAGACTTATTTAAAAGTCAATATATATACTTGATTAAAAATAATTATATTAGAGGATTGAAAATGAATATATTATGAGAGCGGGTTGCACGCTGCAACAGAATTGAATGTGAATATATTGTGAGAGCGGGTTGCACGCTACAACAGAATTGATGGAAATGATAATTGGTTATGACTGCTGAATTGGCTTCAATTATTATAAATGAGTTACCTGATTTGTTTCTATTATTTTTGTTGTTACTAATATTGCGTACAGGTAATGTAAGTGACCCGCCTTAGCCTCGTCACTACTTCGTCGAGGTTAGGCTCAGCACTTACCAGTACATGGGGTCGGCTGTACTGATACTACACTCTGCACTTCTTGTGCAGATTTTGGAGTTGATCCCAGCGGCGTACCATAGACTTGCTCGGATTTCAGCTATTCAGAGAAGACTTGAGGTATAACTGCACGACGTCCGCAGTTCTGAAGTCTCCGTCTACTTTACTTTAGTTGTGTGTTTATTTCCAGATAACTTTATTTTATTCAGGCCCTTATTTGTATTATTCTAGAAGCTCGTGCACTTGTGACACAAAATTCTGGGATGGTATTTAGACACTGTTGTTTTTATGAATTATTCACTATATTTCAGACTTTACTTCCGCAATCGTTCTTTATTATTAATAAATTTAAAAAAAATGTTTAAAAATTGTTTAATATTATTCTAACGTTAGCTTACCTAGCAAGTGAAATGTTTGGCGCTATCACGGTCCGAAGGTGGGAATTTCGGGTCGTGACAGTTGATATCAGAGCACTAGGTTACATAGGTCTCACGAGTCACGAGCAAGCTTAGTAGAGTCTGAAGGATCGGTACGGAGACGTCTGTACTTATCTATCAGAGGCTATGAAGTTTAGGAACAGTATCACTTCTTTCTTATTCTGTCGTGCGATTTTATTCTATCATCGATAATTGAACCATTCTACTCTTATTCTCTCGCAGATGGTGAGAACACGTAATACCTCTACCGATGGACAAGGACTAGAGCCCCCGGTGGCAACTATGGCCAGGGGTAGAGGTCGAGGCCGAGGTCGTGCTAGAGGCCAAGGCAGAGGCCGAGGTAGAGCTCAGTCGAGAGTTCGAGCAGCTGCACCTGTTGAAGAACCTCATGTGGATCTTCAGGAGGAGGTTCCAGTTCAAAATGTACCAGTTGGACCAGTTCAGGTCCCGGAAGGATTCATAGCCACTCCAGTACTTCAGGATGCTCTAGTCCGTTTGGTAAGTCTTATGGAGGGCGTGGCCCAGAATGGTACATTTCCAGTGGCACCAGCCGTCTCACAGGCCGGGGAAGGAGCACAAACTTTGTCACGACCCGAAATTTCCCACCGACGGGATCGTGATGGTACCTAACATTTCACTTGCTAGACAAGCCAACGTTAGAGAATCATTAAACCAATTCTTTATTCACATTCAGTAATTAACAATAATTAACTAAGATAAAATATAATAAGTGCGGAATATCATAAAGCTGTATTAATTACTACCACCCGGATATGGAGTACAATTCACGAGCATTCTAGAATTTACTACAAGTAATAGTCTGAAAAAAAATACAACTGTCTGAATGAAAGAAACAGTAGAACAGAAAAGATAGATGGGGACTTTAAGGTCTGCGAACGCCGAAAGATCTACCTTGAGTCTCCGGACAGCGGACCAATAGCAAAAATCTCGATCATCCCGAGCCAGTATCAAAATCTGTATAGAAAGTGCAGAGTGAAGTATCAGTACAACCGACCCCATGTACTGGTAAGTGTCGAGCCTAACCTCGACGAAGTAGTGACGAGGCTAAGGCAAGGCACCTACAATTCAACTTGTACAATTTAACAATGTATATACAAATAATAGAAATGAAGAACTAAACAGGAAATGTCGGGAGGGGAACATACTGAGGGGAATGCAAGATAAAGAACTACAAAAAATAATCACCGGAGCAGTCAATATACCATGAATCAACAGGAATAGTGAATACAGTAAAGGAAAAATGCACGGCATCACCCTTTGTGCTTTTACTCTCAATCTCACCATAAAATTAATAGAAATGGCACGACATCACCCTTTGTGTATTAACTCTCATATCATGGCACGACATCACCCTTCGTGCTTTTACACTCACAATATGGCACGGCATCACCCTTCGTGCCTTAACACTCACAATATGGCACGGCATCACCCTTCGTGCATTAATACTCACAATATGGCCCGACATCACCCTTCGTGCATTAACACTCACAATATGGCCCGGCATCACCCTTCGTGCATTAACACTCTCCCTTACCATAATGCAGTGCATAAATAACAATAGGGAGATAGAATAATAAGTACAAACCTTCAACATTTGGCTCCACAATATAAATCTCAACTTTTAAATGAATACTCTATTACCAACAGAAAATCCGTAACCATGATAATGATGATCAATTTAACAACACTAGTATAAACATATAGCAATTAGGCATAGGAAAGAGACAATATAAGAAAATGGAAGAAACATGGAATACAGGTAAATTGGCGGCGCATAAGTACTCCTCACCTCACATATACGCCGCTCACATGAATTTTACTTAGCAAATAATCTAAGGTTCCTAATTTCCTCAAGTCAGGGTTAGACACAACACGTACCTCGCTCCGAATGCCACTTAATTCTCAATCACAGCTTTTCCTTTGGAATTCACCTCCAAACCACTCGTATCTATTCAAAAACAACTCAATAATATCAAATATTTCTAAAGAAATCAATTATATTGCATAAATTAAATTTCCCAAATTTTCCTCCAAAAAGTCAAAAAATCGACCCTGGGCCCGCTTGGTCAAAACCCGAGGTTCGGACCAAAATCCATTTACCCATTCACCCCCGAGCCCGAATATGTAATTAGTTTTGGAATCCGACCTCAAATTGAGGTCTAAATTCCCAAATTTCCGAAATCCCTAGTTTTCTACCCTAACCCCTAATTCTACCATGAAAGCTCTAGATTTTAGGTTGATAATTCAAGAAATGTAATGGGTAATTGAAAGAAAATGATTTAGAATCACTTACCAACACTTTGGGGAAGAAATGGCTCTTGAAAAATCGCATCACACCGTTTGGTTTTTGAGAAAAGTGCTTTTTTGGCTAAATCTCGTGTTTGGATCCTGTTAAGTGCTGGGCGACAGTGTACATTGCGTTCGCGAGAGCACTGTCGCGTTCGCAAAGAGAATAGGCTGCCAAGACTTCGCGTTCACGAGACCCTGCTCGCGTTCGCGATGGTTACTCCCCCTGGCCTTCACGATCGCGAGACATTGCTCGCGTTCGCGATGAAAGAACGACCAACCCCCCTCCCCCCAGGTCCCCACGTGCTTCGCGTTCGCGATGAGCCGGTCGCGTTCAAGAAGGGTAAATCCCCCATCACTTCGCGTTAGTGGACAGGCCTTCGCGTTCACGAAGAAGAAGTCTCAGCCTCCCCAGTTTACTCTTCGCGTTTGTGAGAGGACCTTCACGAACGCGAAGAAGGATTTGCCAGACACCCGAATCTGCAGAAAACCAGATTTTTCCCAAGTCCAAAACATCCCATGGCCTATCCGAAACTCACCCAAGCCCTCAGGGCTCCAAACTAAACATGCACACAAGTCTAAAAAAATCATACGGACCTGCTCGCGCGATCAAATCGCAAAAATAACACCTAGAACTCCGAATTTAGCACCAAATCAAATAAAATTCTCAAGAACACTTTAAAATTCCTATCTTCTCAACTGGACGTCCGAATCACGTCAAATCTACTCCGTTTCTCACCAAATTTCACAGACAAGTTTTAAATATCATAATGAACCTGTACCGGGCTCCGGAACTAAAATACGGACCCGGTACTAACAATGCCAAACATCAATCAATTCTTAAAAATAAATAATTTTCAAACTTTTAATTTTCATCAAAAATTCACAACTCAAGCTAGGGACCTCCGAATTCGATTTCGGGCATACGCCTAGGTCCCATAATTTGATACGGACCCACCGGGACTGTCAAAACATGGATCCAGGCTCATTTATCAAAAATGCTAACCGAAATAAAATAAAATCAACTTTTAAGACATAAATTCTTATTTTCATCAATTTTCAACATAAAGCTTTTCCGGAAATATGCCCGGACTGCGCATGCAAATCGAGGAGGGTAAAAATGAGATTTTTAAGGTTTAAGAGCACATATTCGAGTTCTAAAACATAAGATAACCTTTTGGGTCATCACATTCTCCACCTCTAAAACATTCGTTCGTCCTCGAACAGACATAGAATAGTACCTGAGCTGGTGAAAAGGTGGGGATATCTACTCCGCATATCGAACTCGGACTCCCAAGTAGCTGCCTTAATAGGCTGACCTCTCCACTGCACTCGAACTGAAGGGTAACTCTTTGATCTCAACTGGCGAACTTGTCGGGCTAAAATAGCCACCGGCTCCTCCTCGTAAGTCAAATCCTTGTCCAACTAGATAGAGCTGAAATCTAACATATGGGGCGGATTGCCGTGATTCTTTCGAAGCATGGACACGTGGAATACCAGATAAACAACTGCTAAACTAGGTGGTAACGCAAGCCTGTAAGCCACCTCTCCCACTCTCTCCAGAATCTCAAAAGGTTCGATATACCTAGGGCTCAACTTGCCCTTCTTTCCGAACCTCATTACACTCTTCATGGGTGATACCCGAATTAACACTCTCTCTCCGACCATGAATGTAATATCACAAACTCTACGGTCGGCATAACTCTTCTGCCTGGACTGAGCTATGCGAAGCCGATCCTGGATAATCTTGACCTTATCCAAGGCATCCTGTACTAAGTGTGTGCCCAACAATCGAGCCTCTCCCGGATCGAACCACCCAACTGGAGACCGGCACCGCCTACCATATAATGCCTCATAGGGAGCCATCTGAATGGTCGACTGGTAGCTGTTGTTGTAGGCAAACTCTACAAGGGGCAAGAACTGATCCCACGATCCTCCGAAGTCTATAACACATGCGTGAAGCATATCCTCCAAGATCTGATTAGTGCGCTCGGACTGCCAGTCCGTATGAGGATGGAATGCTGTGCTCAACTCAACCAGCGTATCCAACTCATGATGTAATGACCTCCAGAAGTGAGAGGTGAACTGCGTACCTCGATCAGAAATGATAGACACGGTCACCCCGTGAAGACGGACGATCTCACGAATGTAAATCTCTGCCAACCGCTCTGGGGAATAGGTAACTGCTACAGGAATAAAATGCGCTGACTTAGTCAGCCTGTCCACAATGAACCAAACTACATCGAACTTCCTCTGATTTCGTGAAAGTCTAACAACAAAATCCCTAGTGATATGCTCCCACTTCCACTCAGGAATGAAGCAAACCACCAGGTCTTTGATGCTCGTACTTTACTTGCTGGCAATTTAGACACCGAGCTATATATGCAACTATGTCTTTCTTCATTTGCCTCCACCAATAATGCTGCCTCAAGTCCTAATACATCTTGGCGGTGCCCGGATGAATAAAATACCGGGAACTGTGGGACTCCTCAAGAATCAACTCACGAAGTCCATCCACATTAGGCAGACAAATAGGACCCTGCATCCTCAAAACTCCATCATCTCCAACAGTAACCTGCTTGGCACCACCGTGTCGCACTATGTCTCTAAGGACAGGTAAATGAGGATCGTCATCCTATCGATCTCTGATGCGCTCAAACAAAGAAGATTGAGCAACTGTACAAGCTAGAACACGGCTGGGCTCAGAAACATCGAACCTCACGAACTGGTTGGCCAGGGCCTGAACATCCAATGCTAGTGGTCTCTCACTAACTAGAATATAAGCAAGGCTGCCCATACTGGCTGACTTTCGACTCAAGGCATCGGCCACTACTTTGGCCTTCCCGAGATGATACAATATGGTGATATCGTAGTCTTTCAATAGCTCCAGCCACCTCCTCTGCCTCAAATTGAGTTCCTTATGCTTGAACAAATACTGCAAGCTCCGATGATCAGTGAATACCTCACATGGCATGCCGTAAAGATAGTGCCTCCAAATCTTCAGCGCGTGAACAATGGCTGCCAGCTCTAGATCATGAATAAGGTAATTCTTCTCGTGAACCTTCAGCTGCCGTGAAGCATATGCAATAACCTTGCCACCCTGCATCAATACCGCACCCAGACCAATACGAGATGTGTCACAATATACTCTATAAGATCCTGAACCTGTGGGTAACACCAATATCGGTGCCGTAGTCAAAGCTGTGTTGAGCTTCTGAAAGCTCGCTTCACACTTGTCTGACCACCTGAACGGGGCACCCTTCTGGTTCAATCTAGTCAATGGGTCTGCTATGGATGAAAACCCCTCCACAAATCTACATTAATAGCTCGCCAAACCCAGGAAACTACGGATCTCTGTAGCTGTTGTGAGTCTAGGCCAGTTCTGAACTGCCTCAATCTTCTTAGGATTCACCTGAATACCCTCTGCTGATAGAACGTGACCCAAGAAAGCAACTGAACTCAACCAAAACTCGCATTTTGAGAATTTAGCATATAACTGGCTGTCTTTCAGAGTCTGAAGAATGATCCGAATATGCTGCTCATGCTCCTCTCGACTGTGGGAGTAGATCAAGATATCATCAATAAACATAACCACAAAGGAATCCAAGTAGGGTTTGAACACCCGGTTCATCAAATCCATGAATGCTACTGGGGCATTTATCAGCCCAAATGACATCACTAGAAACTCATAATGCCCATACCGAGTCCGAAAAGCTGTCTTAGGGATATCAGATGCCCTAATCCTCAACTGATGGTAGCCAGATCTCTTTGAATATGCCTTGGCACCCTGGAGCTGATCAAATAAATCATCAATCCTCAGCAATGGATACTTGTTCTTGATGGTGACTTTATTCAACTACCGATAATCTATACACATCCTCATCAATCCATATTTCTTCTTCACAAACAACACTGGTGCACCCCAGGGTGAGACACTAGGTCTAATAAAGCCGTTATCAAGCAAATATTGTAACTGTTCCTTCAATTCTTTCAACTCTGGTGGGGCCATGCGGTATGGCGGAATGGAAATGGGCTGAGTGTCCGGAGCCAAATCAATGCAGAAATCAATATCCCTATCGGGTGGCATCCCCGGTAGGTCTGCAGGAAATAACTCTGGAAACTCACGAACAACCGGCACTGAATCCATGGAAGGAACCTCCGCACTAGAATCGCGGACATAAGCCAAATAAGCTAGACACCCCTTCTCGACCTTATGCCGAGCCTTCACATAAGAGATAACCCTACTGGTAGAATGGCCAAGATTCCCTCTCCACTCTAATATGGGCAACCCCTGCAAAGCTAAGGTCTCCGTCTTGGCGTGACAATCTAATATAGCATGATAAGGTGACAACTAATCCATACCCAGTATGACATCAAAATCAACCATATCAAGAAGTAAAAGGTCTACACGAGTCTCAAGACTCCCAATGGTGACCACACACGAACGATAAACACGATCTACAACAATAGCATCTCCCACTGGTGTGGACACATACATAAGAGCACTCAAAGAATCATGTGGCACAACCAAATAGGAAGCAAAATAGGATGACACATAGGAGTAAGTAGATCCCGGATCAAATTGAACTGAAGCATCTCTATTGCAAACTAAAACAGTACTTGTGATAACAACGTCAGATGACTCAGCCTCAGGCCTGACTGAAAAAGCATAACACCGGGGCTGAGCCCCACCACCCTGAACTACGTCCTGGGGACGACCTCTAACTGGCTGGTCTCCACCTCTAACGTCCTGACCTCCACCTCTAGCAGTCTGGCCTCTACCTCTAACTGTCTGACCCCTGCCTTTGGCTGGCTGAGTAGGTGGTGCAGCAACTGGTGCCAGAACCATGGCACGAGAACTCTGGTGCTGTGAGCTGCCTGTTGCCCTAGGGCAAAATCTATCAATGTGCCTCGGATCACCACAAGTATAACATAACCTCAACTGCTATGATTGCTGACCCTGAAATTGACCCCGTCCACCTGAATAACCACCCTGATAACTCTGGAGTGGAGGTGTACTAATAGGAGCTGGTGGTGCACCGTAGGCTAGCTGGTCGGAATAATGCATCTGAGGGCCACGACCACCTGAGGCACCGTGGGATGTCTGGAGTGCTGAATGAAATGGCCTGGGAGGATGGCCTCTACCAAAAGTACTCCTGCCTCTAGATGAGGCACCGCTGAACTCACCGGAATAATGAGGTCTCTTGTCAGACCCCTGACGTCCCTGAGTAAGAACCATTTCGACTCATCTGGCGATATTAGTAGCCGCCTAAAAAGAAATCTCACTCCCAGTCTCCTTAGCCATCTACAATCTGATAGGCTGAGCAACTCCATCAATAAACCTCCTTACCCTCTCTCTCTCTCTCTCTCGGTGGGAAGCAGAAGAATAACATGACGGGCCAAATCCACAAAACGGGTCTCATACCAAGTAACAATCATACCGCTCTGCTAGAGATGCTCAAACTGATGGCGACGCTCCTCTCTCAATGTGATAGGCAGAAACTTCTCAATGAAGAGCTGAGAGAACTGGTCCCAAGTAAGAGTAGGCGACCCAGCTAGTCTGGTCAACAAGTAATCTCTCCACCACTTCTTGGAGGAACCAGTCATATGAAATGCAACAAAATCGACCCCATTGGTCTCCACTATACCCATGTTTTGTAGAACCTCGTGACAGCTGTCAAGATATTCCTGGGGGTCCTCTAAAGGAGCACCACTGAAGTGAACATGAAAGAGCTTGGTAAACCTATCCAATCTCTATAAATCCTCAGAAGACATAGCTGGCCCATCTCCGACCTGTGCCGCAATAACCGGCTGAACTAATCCGACTGGCTGAGCTGCTGGAGCCTGATACTGGGGAGCTATCTGCTCCGGAGCGGGAGTAGAGGGAGTCTGGGCTCCTCCTCTAGCCTGAGAGACTGCTGGTGCCATGGGAAATGCGCCAGTCTGGGCCACACTCTCCATAAGGCCCACCAAACAGACCAAAGCGTCCTGAAGTGTTGGGGTAGCAATGAACCCCTCCAGAACCTGAGCTGGTCTGGTAGGAACAGTCTGGGCTGGAACCTCCTCGACAACCTCTATCTGAGGCTCCACTGCTGGGGCTGCTTCTCTGGCTCTAGGCTGAGCCCTTCCCATGCCTCGGCCTCTGGCACGGCCTCGGCCTTGACCTCTGCCCCGCGTAGGAGCTACCACTGGAGGCTCTGGTTGTTGCTCAGCTGAGGAAGCGGTACGTGTTCGCGCCATCTGTGAGAGAATAAGAGTAGAAGAGGTCAATCAGCATTGAGAAAGCAAAGTCGCATGACAAAGAAGAATAGAAGTGAAACTTGTTCCTAAACTTCATAGCCTCTTGAAGATAAGCACAGATGTGTCCGTAACGATCC
Organism: Nicotiana tomentosiformis; assembly: GCF_000390325.3. Taxonomy (NCBI): domain Eukaryota; kingdom Viridiplantae; phylum Streptophyta; class Magnoliopsida; order Solanales; family Solanaceae; genus Nicotiana; species Nicotiana tomentosiformis. The sequence goes on along the minus strand of NC_090812.1, from coordinate 40,267,864 downwards.
TCCAGACTCTACTAAGCTTGCTCGTGAATCGTGAGACCTAGGAAACCTAGGGCTTTGATACCAACTGTCACGACCCAAAATTTCCCACCGACAAGACCGTGATGGCGCCTAACATTTCACTTGCTAGGCAAGCTAACGTTAGAGAATCATTAAACCAATTCCTTATTCCCATTAAGTAATTAACAATAATTAACTAAGATGAAATATAATAAGTGCGGAATATCATAAAACTGTATTAATTACTACCACCCGGATCTGGAGTCACAATTCACGAGCATTCTAGAATTTACTACAAGTAATAGTCTGAAAGAAATACAGCTATCTAAATGAAAGAAACAGTAGAATAGAAAAGATAGACGGGGACTTCAAGGTCTGTCAACGCCGACAGATCTACCTTGAGTCTTCGGACAGCGGACCAATAGCAAAAATCTCGATCAACCCGAGCCAGTATCAAAATCTGCACAGAAAGTGTAGAGTGCAGTATCAATACAATCGACCCCATGTACTGGTAAGTGTCGAGCCTAACCTTGACGAAGTAGTGACGAGGCTAAGGCAAGGCACCTACAATTCAACATGTACAATTTAATAGTGTATATACAAATAACAGAAATGAATAACTAAACAGGAAATGTCGGGAGGGGAACATATTGAGGGGAATACAAGATAAAGAACTACAACAGAATGATCACCGGAGCAGTCAATATACCATGAATCAATAGGAATAGTGAATATAGTAAAGGAAAAATGCACGGCATCACCCTTCGTGCTTTTACTCTCAATCTCACCATAAAATTAATAGAAACGGCACGACATCACCCTTTGTGCATTAAATCTCATATCATGGAACGACATCACCCTTCGTGATTTTACACTCACAATATGACACGACATCACCCTTCGTGCATTAACACTCACAATATGGCACGACATCACCCTTCGTGCATTAATACTCACAATATGGCACGACATCACCCTTCGTGTATTAATACTCACAATATGGCACTGCATCACCCTTCATGCATTAACACTCTCCCTTACCATAATGCAATGCATAAATAACAACAAGGAGATAGAATAGCAAGTACAAACCTTACTTCAACATTTGGCTCCACAATATAAATCTCAACTTTTAAATGAATACTCTATTACCAACAGAAAATCCGTAACCATGATAATGACGATCAATTTAACAACACTAGTATAAACATGTAGCAATTAGGCATAGGAAAGAGACAATATAAGAAAACGGAAGAAACATGGAATATAGGTAAATTGGCGGCGCATAAGTACTCCTCACCTCACATATACGCCGCTCACATGAATTTCACTTAGCAAATAATCTAAGGTTCCTAATTTTCTCAAGTCAGGGTTAGACACAACACGTACCTCGCTCCGAATGCCACTTAATTCTCAATCACAGTTTTTCCTTTGGAATTCACCTCCAAACCACTCGTATCTATTCAAAAATAACTCAATAATATCAAATATTGCTAAAGAAATCAATTATATTGCATACATTAAATTTCCCAAAATTTCCTCCAAAAAGTCAAAAAATCGACCCCGGTCCCGCTTGGTAAAAACCTGGGGTTCGGACCAAAATCCATTTACCCATTAACCCTCGAGCCCGAATATGTAATTAGTTTTGGAATCCGACCTCAAATTGAGGTCTAAATTCCCAAATTTCCGAAATCCCTAGTTTTCTACCCTAACCCCTAGTTCTACCATGAAAACTCTAGATTTTAGGTTGATAATTCAAGAAATGTAATGGGTAATTGAAAGGAAATGATTTAGAATCACTTACCAATACTTTGGGGAAAAAATGGCTCTTGAAATATCGCCTCACACTGTTTGGTTTTTGAGAAAAATAATTTTTTTGCTAAATCCCGTGTTTGGATTCTGTTAAGTGCTGGGCGACAGTGTTCATCGAGTTCACGAGAGCACTGTCACATTTGTGAAGTGTATAGGCTGCCAAGCCTTCATGTTCGCGAGACCCTGCTCGCGTTGCGATGGTTACTCCCCCTAGCCTTCGCGTTCGCGAGACATTGCTTGCGTTCGCGATGAAGAAAAGACCAACCCTCCCCCAGGTCCCCAATTGCTTCGCGTTCGCGATGAGCCGGTCGCGTTTGCGAAGGGTAAATCCCCCATCACTTCGCGTTCGCGACCAGGCCTTTGCGTTCTTAAAGAAGAAGTCCCAGCCTCCCCAGTTTACTCTTCGCGTTTGCGAGAACACCTTCGCGAACGCGAAGAAGGATATGCCAGACACCAGAATCTGCAGAAAACCATATTTTTCCCAAGTCCAAAACATCCCGTGGCCTATCCGAAACTCACCCGAGCCCTCGGGGCTCCAAACCAAACATGCACATAAGTTTAAAAACATCATACAGACTTGCTCGCGCGATCAAATTGCCAAAATAACACCTAGAACTGCGAATTTAGCACCAAATCAATTGAAATTCTCAAGAACACTTTAAAATTCCTATCATCTCAACTAGACGTCCGAATCACGTCAAATCAACTCCGTTTCTCACCAAATTTCACAGACAAGCCTTAAATATCATAATAAATCTGTACCAGGCTTCGGAACCAAAATACGGACCTGGTACTAACAATGCCATAAATCAATCAATTCTTAAAAATATATAATTTTCAGACCTTTAATTTTCATCAAAAATTCATAACTCAAGCTAGCGACCTCCGAATTTGATTCCGTGTATACGCCCAGGTCCCATAATTCAATACGGATCCACCAAGACCGTCAAAACACGGATCCAGACCCGTTTACCAAAAATGTTGACCGAAGTCAAATAAAATCAACTTTTAAGGCATAAATTCTTGTTTTCATCAATTTTTAACATAAAGCTTTTCCGGAAACATGACCAGACTGTGCACACAAATCGAGAAGGGTAAAAATGAGATTTTAAGGCTTAAGAGCGCATATTCAAGTTCTAAGACATAAGATGACCTTTTGGGTCATCACAAACTCCCACTACTCCCGCTCCAGAGCAGATGACTCCCCAGAATCAGGCTCCAGCAGCCCTGCCAGTTGGGGTAGTTCAGCCAGTTGTTACGGCACATACCGGTGATTGGCCCGCCATGTCTTTTGAGGACTTATTGAGACTGGATAAGTTTACTAAGCTCTTTCCAGTTCACTTCAGTATTACACCTTCTGAGGACCCACTGGGTTATCTTGAACGCTGTCACGAGGTGCTGCGGAACATGGGTATAGTTGAGACCAATGTGGTTGATTTTGCTGTATTTCAGATAACGAGTTCCGCTAAGAGGTGGTGGAGAGATTATACATTGACCCGACCAATCGGATCGCATGCACTTACCTAGAGCAGTTCTCTTAGCTATTTCTGGAGAAGTTCCTCCCAATCACACTGAGAGAGGAATTCCGTAAGTAATTTGAGCATCTACAGTAGGTCAGTATGACTGTTACTCAGTATGAGTCCCATTTTGTGGATTTGGCCCGTCATGCTCTCCTTTTACTACCTACAGAGGGAGAGAGAGTGATGAGGTTTATTGATGGACTCACTCACCCTATCAGACTTCAGATGGCCAAGAAGATCGGAAGTGAGATTTCTTTTCAGGCGGCTGCTAATGTTGCAAGGAGGATCAAGATGGTTCTTGCACAGGAGAGAGGGCAGAGGTCTGATAAGAAGCCTCGTCAGTTCGGTGGTTTCGGTTTTGCCTCGTCTGGAGGCGGGGGTAATTTTGGTAGGGGTCATCCTCCCAGACCGTTTCATTCAGCACTTCATAAATCTCCCGGTGCTTCAGGAAGTCACGGTCCTATTATGCCTTACCCTAAGCAGCCAGCATTCAGTGCATATTCAGCTCCTATCAGTGCATCACTACTCCAGAGTTACTACAACGGTTATCCGGCCCATTTGGGTCAGCTTTAACTTCAGCAGCCACGGCATTAGGATGGGTGTTATGAGTGTGGAAACTTTGGTCACATCAGGAGGTATTGCCCTAGATTAGCGAGTAACAGATCTCGGCAAGATTCTCGTGCCATCATACCGGCACCGGTTGCTTCACCTCCTACTCAGCCAGCTAGAGGTAGGGGTCAGGCAGCTAGAGGTGGAGGTCAGGCCATTAAGGGTGGAGGTCAGGCCGTTAGAGGTGGAGGCCAACCAGTTAGAGGCCGTCCCAGGGACGCAGTTCAGAGTGGTGTGGCTCAACCCCGATTCTATGCTTTTCCAGCTAGGCCTGAGGCCGAGTCATCTGATGCTGTGATCATAGGTATTATTCCAGTTTGCCATAGAGATGCTTCAGTTCTATTTGATCCAGGATCTACCTATTCCTACGTGTCCTCCTATTTTGCTTCATATTTGGTTGTGCCTTGTGATTCTCTGAGTGCTTCTGTGTGTGTATCTACACCGGTGGGAGACTCTTTTGTAGTAGATCATGTCTATCATTCGTGTGTGGTTACTATTGGTAGTCTTGAGACTAGTGTGGATCTTCTACTTCTTGATATGATAGATTTTGATGTCATCTTGGGTATGGATTGGTTGTCACCTTATCATGCTATATTGGATTGTCATGCCAAGACAATGACCCTATCTATGTCGGGGTTACCTCGGTTAGAGTGGAAAGGAACTCCTGGTCATTTTTCACGACCCAAAATCCCACCACATGCGTCGTGATGGCACCTAGTCTCTAAGACTAGGTAAGCCGATTTTCATTACATTTCGAAGCCCTTTTTTATAATCGAAACCAACAATGGAACAAATATAAATGTAACAACCTCCCAAGACTGGTAGTACTGAGTCACGAACTCTAACTGAATACATAAAATAATCTCAAGGATAGAATACTCAATACTGTTTGAATAATAAATAACAGTACAATAAAATGGAAATACTCCAAGGAACTGCGACAACCAAACAACTCTACTTTGAATCCTTGCGATCCCACTCTAACTCTGTCCGAGTCCGATATCTCCAATACCTGGCTTTCCACAAAAATGTACAAAAGTGTAGTATGAGTACATCACGGTCGGTACCTAGTAAGTATCAAGACTAACCTTAGTGGGTTAGAGACGAGGCACAGTCAAGACACTCACTAATCTAATAACCTGTGCAATATGATATACAAAATAATAAAAAACAAATAGCAGTGATAGCAACATAAATCAACTAGTGATTTAAACAGCAAGGCAACAGAAATACCGTAAATATTACTCAAACGAATAATAAACACAGGTACAACCAATTAATCAAGTCCTTCAAAATATACATCTTTTATCTATAAGTTTTTCAATAAAAGTCTCTAGAATATAGTCCTTTTCAATAAATATATTTCGAATATACTTCCTTCAAATAAATATCTTTCCATTATAATTCTTCCAAATAAATAACTTTCGAATATAATTCTTTCAAATAAATATCTTCCGAATATAATTCTTTCAAGTAAATATCTTTCAAATATAATTCTTTCAAGTAAATATCTTTCAAATATACTTCTTTCAAGTAAATATCTTTCAAATATACTTCTTTCAAATAGATATCTTTCTAATATAATTCTTTCAAATAAAAGTCACCATGTGGCACCTCATTTAACTTTCCTGGCGTGAGAAATATATTCAACATATCACATCAAATGGCACGACAATACCTTCGTGCACTTGTCTCATTCTCACCCAATATATATATGTAGATCAAATCAATTACATGACATCACCCTTCATGCATTTATATCTTTCTCACCGTGCATACATATAATAGTACCAACTAGGTGGGAGAAATGTCAATAACAATAAAGAAAATAAAGCGGAGGCACACAGAAAGCAACAATGACTGCAAGTCACATAGAAAGCATAGGCACACAATAACATCTCAAGATAAAGGCATGAATGTATATACACAAAACGATATCACAATATAATATATGTCCCTCGTCCTCGCCTGCACGGAAGCACCCTTCGTGCCATGAATATATGATAATATAAAAATAATTGCATGGCATCACCCTTCGTGCTTTTAATCTCATCCTCACCTGATAATATAAATAAAATAGCACGGTATCACCCTTCGTGCTTTACACTCTCAATGGCACGGAATCACCCTTCATGCTTTACACTCTTAAATGGCACGACATCACCCTTCGTGGTTTACACTCTCAAATGGCACGGCATCACCCTTCGTGCTTTACACTCTCAAATGGCATGACATCACCCTTCGTGCTTTACACTCTTCCTTACCAAGCACATGTATATCATTAGCAAGCAAGGTAGGAAGCATAAATAACATCAAGGAGAGTGTTTAAACCACAACACGATACAACAATTCATATCACAATTTTCCATTGACCACAACCAAATTCCAAATATGTAGCAGAATCAATAAATTTCTCAACAAATAGCCCAAGGATCCACACAACATATAATAAACCTCAAAACAATCAACATAGGTGAAAAATACTCAGTATAGGACAACACCTTCATTAATCCAAATTCTTGATAATTATATTAACTCCTTAATTTAAACTTATTTAATAAATATTTGCAGATAAGGATTTCCATCATGAATTTAATTCCAAGAAAAATATCATATCAACAAACACACGGAATTCACATAAAATCCAACTGACAATAACACTAAATTATTATATAAAATACAAACTTGACAAATGAGAAACGAGGCATAATAATTCAAGGATTTAATAATGCCAACAATTATTTAATTTAATACATAAGAATGCCTAAAGCTTTAACCAATAAAATTTGCACATATAAGCCCGAGTACCTACTCGTCACCTCGCGTACACGACTTCTCACATTTCACAAATAGCACATAAGACTCGATGCCTAAGGGGTAATTCCCCCACTCGAGGTTAAGCAAGACACTTACCTTATTGAAGTTATGCCGATATTCCAAAATCGCCTTCTTGCTTGAATCGACCTCCGGACAGCTCAAATCTATCCAAATTAATTGTACCGCTTCATTAAAATTCATCGAAAACAATTCCAGATAATAAAACACCAACGTAAAATTTTATTCTAAAAAGTCAGCGCGGGGCCCGCTCCTCGGAACCCGACAAATTTTTTACGAAATCATTACACCCATTCCGATACGAGTTCAACCATACCAAAATTAACAAATTCCGATAACGGATCGCCCTTCAAATCTTAAATTAAAGTCTAGAGGATTTCTACTATTTTCAACCCAATTCACTAGTTTAGTGATAAAAACAACAATAGATTCATGTAATTTAACCAAAATCAAGTTAGGAATTCTTACCCCAATATTTTCCTTGAAACACTCTCGAAACATCGCCTCACCCGAGCTTCCTTGGTCCAAAAATGGAAGAATGAGATGAATTTGGACTTTATTCTGCTGTCCAGGGATTTGTTCTTCGCGTTCGCGACCCTTCCCCCGCGTTCGCAATGAATAAATTTTCCAACAACCATTTTCAAATTCTTCTCAGACAACCTCTAGCATAATGGTCATAACTGTATGTACAAAACTCCGAATGGCAAATGATTTAACTTTCTGGAAACTAGACTCAAAGGGATATAACTTTCATTTGTTTCTCATCTCCTCATTCCTTATAGATTGCGAGATATAAGCTTCCAAAATCAGCCATGTGCAACTACTATAACTTGTAGTGTATCTACTATAACTTTTGGTACACAACTCCAAATACCAAATGGTTTACCTTTCTGCAAACTAGACACAAAGGGCTACAACTTTCAGTTTTTGATCATCTCCAAATTCCTTATAGATTGCGAGATATGAGCCTCCAAAATTAGACTATTGCAACAGAGATTTCATTCTTCGCGAACGCGAAGAACAAAGTCCCAGCAGCAAAATCCTTCTTCGCGAACGCGAGAGGCTCCTCGCGAACGCAAAGAACAACACCAGAACCAGCAACCAGCAACATCAAAACACCCAAACTTGGTCCGGAACCACCCTGAATCAAACCCGAGGCCCACTGGGACCCCGTCCAATCATACCAACCAGTCCCAATATATAACACGAACCTGCTCGAGGCCTCAAATCACATCAAACAACATCAAAACCACGAATCGCACTTCAAATCAAAATCTATGAATTTTGAACTTTCAAATTCTATATCTTGTGCCGAAACACAACAAATCAATCCAGAATGACTTCAAATTTTGCACACAAGTCATAATTGACATAGCGAAGCTATTCCAATTTCCAGAATCGGATTCCGACCCCAATATCAAAAAGTCAACCCCCCGATCAAACTTTTCAAAACTTCATCTTTCGCCATTTCAAACCTAATTCCACTACAAACCTCCAAATAATTTTTCGGACAAGCTCCTAAGTCCATAATCACCATACGAAGCTATTGACATCATCAAAATTCCATTCTGGAATCGTTTGCTCAAAAGTCAACTCTCCGGTCAACTCTTTACATTTAAGTTTCTAAATAAGGATTGCCCTTTTAATTTAATTCTGAATCTTCAGTAATTCAAACTCGACCACACCCGCGGGTCATAATACATATTACGAAGCTGCTTGAGACCTTAAGTAACTGAACGAGGCGTTAATTCTTAAAACGAGAAGTCGGGTCATTACATTCTCCACCTCTTAAACAAACGTTCGTCCTCGAACGTGCTAAGAATTATTCTGAGGTTACCAAATTGATGGTTTTACTTTTACACATATACTCACGGTTAATCCCACGTTACCACATTTGAGATAAGCCTGACAATACCATCTCATTTGAGATTATTTCTTTTATCCATATTTGTAAACTTTAAAACCAATTTCTTACACTCCAAACATTTCCAAAAGGCCTGATTTTCACATCAACGCATGATATTAGTCTCAACTGGCTATAGCAACTCGTGCCTACGCACATCAACTTTCTTGATAGTGTTAAAGTACCCTGGGGTGTTACATTCTCCCCCACTTAGGATCATTCTCCCTCAAACAAATAACATAACTTATCTCTTCTTTTGCATGTCTCAATCCCCCAAATTTTACTAACTCCCAAATTTTTCTGAAATTTTGGCAGAATCTCCCCTGTAATTGGGCCTATCCACCTGCCAGCGTAACACCAAAACAACTCTTAACAACATATCCGTAACCCAACAAAACACCACAAGGTATATATCAATAACACCAATCTCAGCATTACAAGCGTTGCATTATCATAATGATATCAGGACATGAAGCACATCATATGTATGCCCATCACCACATTTCTGGTCTTAAAAGCTGTTCATAATTAATTCCAACATCATCAATTAATGTCACATTAACTAACACCTCGTTTCGAATTTTCACAACACTGACAACAGAATGTGAGTCACATTTAACGCCACCTGGGCACTCACCTCATAGGCTAAAACTCAATATTTACAATACGAAAATGGCTAAATATGCACACACAAATATACAAGAATTATCAAATAATCCTAACAGGCATGACTCCATATTAATACTATAGTAAAAATTAAATTTCACAAAATTTAAACTTATAAAATTTTTATCACAAGGACCTCGTCCTCACATAACTTCCACCGTGGCTCGTAGCCCTGTTTAAATATTTCATCTTACATAAAAATGCGAGGATCTCGTCCTCAACTCCGAATCACAAGTATTTTACACATTGTGCCAACTGAAATTTTCAATTTCCTTTCTTTGTTCTTTTCAATAAATTTCGTAAATAATTTTTCACAACACATAATGAACCCTCATAGCGGTAGGGCAGATAATTCATAAAATTGAATTTAATTATTCCAAAATCACATCGAAACCCACTGTAGTGAATAATAAAAATTACTTTTGGACTGATAGCACTCAATGGTGCATAAAAATAAAAAATGATAGACAGGGGCTAACATCATCAAATCTCCCAACATGGATAACATATAAGTGGGTCACAAAGTTACGAAGCTCATCCATAAGTGGAGCATAATAGGAGGACTCGCCTTAAAATTCAGAATCGAATCAAATTAAGGAATATATCCTTTTATAACAAATCGGGATCGTACTTGTAACGACACCATCTGGTGTATCGGCCTCATCTAAATCATAGCGATTATATCAATGGGTCGGGCCTCCACCTCTTAGGCGCCCTCTACCCGCCTGTCCTCCACCTCTAACTGACCATGCACGTGGAGTATTAACTAGAATAACCACTGTAAGAACCCCGTGCCGATTGTTATTATGACCTGCTGGTACTGAAATGTAGAATTATAAAGGACGCCAGAATACCGCAAGCCCCAGCATCATCCCATACAAATCTCACCCCTTAATCATATACATGTTTCGAAGAACCTTTCATTACCATGTAAATACATCTCAGGCCAAAACTGATATAACACATGACCCCGCAATCTGATCGTTGATAGTGGACTCCCCTCGCTTGGCATGAAGACATAGGACACATGCCGATGATCCACCATTCTAACCTTTACTGATCATAAGATACCTCAAGCCATTTATTTGGTGCATGTCACCCCCGTGACAGTTAAACTCGCTTTCTCTAGTGCCTTGGCTGCCAGTATGTACCCTTCGCCAAATAGAAATCCCATACGAACTACATAGTCTCTAATACCACCAACTATCTTCATATCTACATCCACCTCGTGACCCTACCACGATTGTGACTATTAGGAAATTAATTAAACCTTCTTAATATCATACTTATCAATCAGATGTCAGAACTTGCTGCACCCCAATGTGCACAACTGAATAATCTCTCAATACTTTAGCATCCTCGATCTGAATGACACATTGTAACAATGGTTGAGCAATCCTGGCTCCCTTATAACCCCTCTGTAGTATCACAAACCATTGGCGCATAGTTGATACTAAGTGCACGATTTCATACACGAGTAAATGCGAAAGGACATAAGATATATGCATTAAGCTGAATAAATGTCGCACGATAAGGAATGAAAGAAGTAAAAATTTTTCCTACTAGCTCTGTAGCCTCTCGAAGATAAGTACAGACGTCTCCGTACCGATCCGTAAGACTCTACTAAACTCATTCGTGACTCGTAGAACCTTGAACCTAGGGCTTTGATACGAACTTGTCACGACCCAAAATCCCACCATAGGCGTCGTGATGGAACCTAGTCTCTAAGACTAGGTAAGTTGATTTTCATTACATTTTGAAGCCCTTTTTTATAATCGAAACCAACAGCGGAACAAATATAAATGTAACAACCTCCCAAGACTGGTAGTACTGAGTCACGAACTCTAACTGAATACATAAAATAATCTCAAGGATCGAATACTCAATACTGTTTGAATAATAAATAACAGTACAATAAAATGGAAAGACTCCACGCCGGAGTTGAAAGAATTGAAAGAGAAGTTACAAGATTTGCTTGATCAGGGATTCATTAGACCCAGTGTCTCGCCCTGGGGTGTGCCTGTATTATTTGTAAAGAATAAAGATGGTTCTATGCGGATGTGAATAGATTATCGATAGTTAAATAAGGCCACTATCAAAAACAAATATCTGTTGCCAAGAATTGATGACTTATTTGATTAGCTTCAGGGTGCCAAGGTATTTTTGAAGATTGATTTGAGGTATGGTTACCATTAGTTGAAGATTAGGGCATCTGATATCCCTAAAACAGCTTTTCGGACTCGGTATGGGCATTACGAATTCCTAGTGATGTCATTTGGGTTGACAAATGCCCAGCAACATTTATGGATTTGATGAATCGGGTGTTCAAGACCTATTTGGATTCTTTTGTGGTTGTATTCATTGATGATATCTTGATTTACTCCAGCAGTCGGGAGGAGCATGAGCAGCATCTTCGAAGTGTGCTTCACACTTTGAAGAATAATCAGTTATATCACAAATTTTCAAAATGTGAGTTTTGGTTACACTCAGTTGCCTTTTTGGGGCATGTTGTATCGGCAGAAGGAATAAAGGTGGATCCTAAGAAGAATGAGGCTATTTAGAATTGGCCTAGACCTACTTCAATTATAGAAATATGGAGTTTCCTAGGTTTAGCAGGTTATTATCGTCGGTTTGTGGAAGGGTTTTCATCTATAGCAAGCCCATTGACCAGATTGACCCAGAAAGGTGTCCCATTCAGATGGTCAGGCGAGTATGAGTTGAGCTTTCAGAAGCTCAAGTCTGCTTTGACTACGGCGTCAGTGTTGGTATTACCCACAGGTTCAGGATCGTATACAGTATATTGTGATGCATCTCACATTGGGCTTGGTGCAGTATTAATGCAAGATGGTAGGGTGATTGCATATGCATCGCGACAGTTGAAAGTTCACGAGAAGAATTATCCCGTTCATGACTTAGAACTGGTAGCCATTGTTCATGTGCTGAAGATTTGGAGGCATTACCTCTACGGTGTCTCGTGTGAGGTATTTACTGATCATCGTAGCCTTCAGTACCTGTTCAAACAAAAAGATCTTAATTCAAGGCAGAGAAGATGGTTGGAGTTGTTGAAAGACTATGATATCACCATTTTGCATCATCCCGGAAAGGCCAATGTGTTGGCCGATGCTTTGAGTAGAAATGCTGTGAGTATGGGCAGTCTTGCGTATATTCCGGTTGGTAAGAGGCCATTAGCTGCAGATGTTTAGACTTTGGCTAATCAGTTCGTGAGGTTAGATGTTTCAGAACCCAGTTGGGTTCTAGCTTGCACAGTCACTCGGTCTTCTTTATATGAGCGCATCAGAGAGAGGCAGTATGATGATCCATATTTACTTGTCCTTAAGGACATGGTGCGGCACAGTGATGCCAAACAGGTTGCTGTGGGGGAGGATGGAGTTCTGCGAATGCAGGGTCGTATTTGTGTGCCTAATGTTGATGGGCTTCGTGAATTAATTCTTGAAGAGGCACATAGTTCCATGTATTCTATTCATCCAGGTACTGCCAAAATGTATCAAGATTTGTGGCAACATTATTGGTGGAGGAGAATGAATAAAGATGTAGTTGTATATGTAGCTCGGTGTCTGAATTGTCATCAAGTTAAGTACGAGCATCAGAGACCTGGTGGTTTGCTTCAGAAGTTAGAAATTCCTGAGTGGAAGTGGGAGCATATCACTATGGATTTTGTTGTTGGGCTCCCACAGACTCAGAGAAAATTTGACGCAGTTTGGGTCATTGTGGATAGGTTGACCAAGTCAACACAGTTCATTCCAGTGGCAGGTACCTATTCTTCAGAGAGGTTAGCTGAAATTTACATTCGTGAGATTGTCCGCCTTTACGGTGTGCCCGTGTTTATTATTTCAGATCGAGGTACGCAGTTTACCTCACACTTTTGGAGGGCTGTACAACGTGGGTTAGGCACATGGTTGGAGTTTAGTACACCATTTTATCCACAGACAGACAGACAGTCAGAGCGCACTATTCAGATATTGGAAGATATGCTTCGCGCTTGTGTTATAGACTTTGGAGGTTCTTGGGATCATTTCTTGCCACTTGCGGAGTTTGCTTATAATAATAGCTATCAGTCGAGCATTCAGATTGCTCCATATGAGGCATTATATAGAAGGCGATGCCGATCACCAGTTGGTTACATTGAACCGGAAGAGGCTCGGTTATTGGGTACCGGTTTGGTACAAGATACCTTGGATAAGGTCAAGATTATTCAGGACCGACTTCACACAGCTCAGTCTAGGCAAAAAAGATATGCCGACCATAAAGTTCATGATATTGCATTCATGGTTGGAGAAAGAATATTGCTCCGAGTTTCACCTATGAAAGGTTTAATGAGGTTCGGAAAGAAGGGAAAGTTGAGCCCTAGGTATATCGGACCCTTTGAAATTCTTGAAAGGGTGGGTGAAGTAGCCTACATGCTTGCATTACCACCTAGTTTATCAGTGGTTCATCTGGTGTTCCATGTATCTATGCTCCGGAAATATCATGGTGATCCGTCCCATGTGTTAGATTTCAGCTCAGTCCAATTGGACAAAGATTTGACTTACGAGGAGGAGCCGGTGGCTATTCTAGTCCGGCAGGTCTGACAGTTGAGGTCTAAGAGTTATCCTTCAGTTCGTGTGCAATGGAGAGGTCAGCTAGTAGAGGCACCTACCTAGGAGTCCGAGTCGGACATGCGGAGTAAATATCCATACTTATTCACCAGCTCAGGTACTTGTTTTTCTAACTCCGTTCGAGTACGAACGTTTGTTTTAGAGGTGGAGAATGTGATGACCCAAAATGTCATCTTTTAATAAGTAATTCTGTGTTCTAATACCTCGAAAAGCACCATTTATCATTCCTCGACTTGCGTGCGCAGTCCGTATAATTTTTCAAAAAGTTTTTATGTGAAAAATGGATTAAAATGTGAAATAGAGATTTAAAACTCAACTGAGTTGACTTTGGTCAACATTTTGAGCAAACAGACTCATATCAGTATTTTGACAGTTCCGGTAGGTCCGTATCATGATTTGGGACTTAGGCCTATGCCCGGAATCGAATTCCAAAGTCCCTAGCCCGAGATATGGAATTTTGATAAAATATTTAAAAGATGAAAGCTTAAAGATTTTTAAGAAGTTACTGATGTTGGATTTATTGACACCGGGTCCGTATTTTGGTTTCGGAGCCCGGTATAGGTCAACTATAATATTTATGTCTTGTATACTGAATTAGGTGAAAATCAGAGTTGATTTGACGAGATTCGGACGTCCAGTTGTAAAAATATAAGTTTTAAAGTTTTTCTGAAAATTTCCTTTGATTTGGCGTCCGATTCGTAGTTCTAGGTGTTATTTTGGCGATTTGATCGCGCGAGCAAGTTCGTATGATGTTTTAGGACTTGTGTGCATTTTGGTTTGGAGCCCCGAGAGCTCGGGTGAGTTTCGGATAGGATACGGGATGATTTTAAACTTAGAAAAATCTGGTTTTCTGCAACTTCAGGCTTCTGGTATTTCCTTCATCGTGTTCGCGAATGTACTCTCGCGAACGCGAAGAGCAAACTGGGATGGCTGAATTTTCCTTCTTCGCGAACGCAAAGATTGGGTCGCGAACGCAAAGATTGGGTCACGAACGCAAAGATTGGGTCACGAGCGCGAAGCTATGGGGACTTTACCCTTCGCGAACGGGACCAGCTCAACGCGAACGCGAACGCGAAGCTTTAGAGGCCTGGGGAGGGGTCAGTCGTCCTTCTACGCGAGCGCGAGCACTGGCACGCGAACGCGAAGGCCGGGGGGAAAAGCCTTCATGAACGCCTTCACGAACGCGAAGGAGGACTCGCGAACGCGAAATCCATGGGCTGCTACTCATCGCGAACACGATAGGCCCTTCGCGAACGCGAAGAAGGCCTGACGCATGTGACTTAAAACCGAACCAAAATGGGATTTTCCCCATTTTTCACAAACCCTCAATTAGAACTCGGTTTAGGGGCGATTTCAAAGAAGTTTTTCACGATTTCTAACTGGGTAAGTGTTCTTTATCATATAGTGATTGTATTTCATAAATCTAAGTCTATATTCATCATTTATTTCGGATTTAGATGGAAGAAATTAGAATTTTTATAAAATCTTCCAAAAATGAAAATTTAAGATTTAAAGGTCCATTTGACATCAGAATTGGATAAATTTTGTATGGTTGAACTCGTATCGGAACGGTTGTTCGGATTTCGTAAGTTTTTTCGAGATTTGAGACATGGGTCCCATTGTCGAGTATTTAATTGAATTTCAGATTTTTATCCGAAAATTTAATAAATTCATATGGAATTAATTCCTATGATTCGTATTGAGTATATCGAATTGTTTGTGAATAGATTTGAAGCTTTTGGAGACAAATTTAAAAGGAAAAGCTGTGGTCGAGTAATTGATTGGAATTTGCAAAGCGAGGTAAGTGTCGTGGTTAACTTTGACTTGAAGGAATAGAACCCTTAAACTATTTATTATGTAAAATGCATGTGAACGACGTATAGGCAAGGTGACGAGTGTCTATACGTCGTCAAATTAATGGTTTGCATAATTACTTGAAAAATCATAAATTGTTTTAATTCATGAATTAATTATTATAATAATTGTTTCTCTCCTATTCTTTGTCAAATATTAATTCTTGAATTCCTGCATTAATTGTTACATGCTATTTGAATTATGTGTCTTAATTGTTATTTGACATTTAGCATATTAAATATTAAACTGCCTATTTTCTCCCTGATTTCCATAATAATTTGCTATTTGTCATTGTTTGTTTCATAATTAAATCATAATTATTGTATGCTTGTTGTCTTATAATTTTATATTAATTGTTGCATTTATTGGAGAAATTTCTTCTATAAGAATTGGTAAATGGATATATTGGAGGATCGAGTTGCACGCTGCAACAGAATTGATTGAAATGGATATATTGGAGGATCGGGTTGCATGCCGCAACAGACTTATTAAAACGTCCATATTGGAGGATCGGGTTGCACGCCGCAACAGACTTATTAAAAGTCAATATTTGGGGGATCGGATTGCACGCCGCAACAGACTTATTTAAAAGTCAATATATATACTTGATTGAAAAGGATTGAAAATGAATATATTGTGAGAGCGGGTTGCACGCTACAACAGAATTGAATGTGAATATATTGTGAGAGCGGGTTGCACGCTGCAACAGAATTGATGGAAATGATAATTGGTTATGACTGCTGAATTGGCTTCAATTATTATAAATGAGTTACCTGATTTATTTCTATTATTGTTGTTGTTACTAATATTGTGTACAGGTAATGTAAGTGACCCGCCTTAGCCTCGTCACTACTTCATCGAGGTTAGTACGTGGGGTCGGTTGTACTAATACTACACTCTGCACTTCTTGTGCAGATTTTGGAGTTGGTCCCAGCGGCGTACCATAGACTTGCTCGGATTTCAGCTACTCAGAGGAGACTTGAGGTATAACTGCACGACGTCCGCAGTTCTAAAGTCCCGTCTACTTTACTTTAGCTGTGTGTTTATTTCCAGATAGCTTTATTTTATTTAGGCCCTTATTTGTATTATTCTAGAAGCTCGTGCACTTGTGACACCAAATTCTCGGATGGTATTTAGACACCGTTGTTTTTATGAATTATTCACTATATTTCAGACTTTACTTCCGTAATCGTTCTTTGTTATTAATAAATCTTAATTTTTTTTAAAAAAATAGGTTAATATTATTCTGACATTGGCTTGCCTAGAAAGTGAAATATTAGATGCCATCACGACCCGAAGGAGGGAATTTCGGGTCGTGACAATAGTGTCCTCCTACAACTCCATCATGACAGTGGCTTAGGATATTGTTCATCTCTGTTTCTGGTACACATCTCCTGATCATGTCATCTGCACAAAATTTAAACAAGTAAGGATCTTCCCAAAAATAATATCTTATTTCTTTTTTGAGTTTTTCCCGTTGTTCGTAAGACAAATCTTTTGGGATCCACCCTCAAACTAAGTAGTTGGCAATGTCAGCAAACCAAGGTGGTTGATTTGCAATTGTTGTGATTGTATAGACATGCTCATCAGGAAATTCCTCCTTGATATTTGTCTTGATATTTGTTGTCTCCGTTGGAGGATTTTCCAAACGTGATAAATGGTCAGCTACCTGATTTTCTGAACCTCTCCTATCTTTTATTCAAGATCAAATTCTTGCAAAAGAAGTATCCATCTTAGCAATCTGGGTCTAGCATCTTTCTTTGCAAAGAAGTACTTTAAAGCAGCATGATCAATGAATACTATAACCTTCGTTCCTATCAAATAAGAACGAAATTTGTCAAGTGCAAATACTACTGCAAGTAGCTCCTTCTCAGTTGTAGCATAATTCTTTTGAGCTTCATTGAGGGTTCTAGTGGCATAGTAAATAGGCCTGAAAATCTTGTCTCTCTTTTGTTCCAATATCGCTCCAACTGCTATATCACTTGCATCACACATTATTTCAAATGGTTCTCTCCAATCAGGAGAAACAACAATTGGAGCATTAGTTAAATGTTCCTTGAGAATCTCAAATGCTTTCCTGCAATTATCTGAAAATTAAAACTTCACATCTTTCATCAGTAGGTTAGTCAGAGGTTTTGAAATTTTTGAAAAATCTTTTATAAACCTTCTATAAAAACCTGCATTCCCTAAGAAACTTCTAATCCCTTTAACAGTGGTAGGAAGGGGTAATCCTGCTATAAGATCAATTTTAGCCTAATCAACTTCTATTCCTTTAGCAGAAATTTTATGTCCTAAAACAATTCCCTCTGTTACCATGAAGTGAAATTTTTCCCAATTAAGAACCAAATTTGTCTCTTCACATCTTTTAAGTACCAAAGTTAAATGATAGAGACAATCTTTAAATGTCTTACCAAAAAGTGTGAAATCATCCATAAAGATTTCAAGAAACTTTTCAGTCATATCTGAGAAAATTATGGACATGCAACGCTGAAATGTAGCTAGAGCATTGCATAGTGTCACCCCAAATCTCCCTCCGTAGGATGTCGTGATAGCACCTAGTCTTAGAGACTAGGTAAGCCTAACATTTACTGAAATAATAATAATATTAATTAACGATTGACAAATACAAAATAGGAATCTCTATACAATACTTACAATCCCAAAACTGGTAGTACAAGTCATAAGCTCTACTGAGTTACTAGAAAGCCTATAAATACAATTGTTTTGAAATAGAGATAAAATAGTGCAAGTATAATATCAGAAGGTGATTCCGAAGCCTGCGAACGCAGTAACAAGTTTACCTTGAGTGTCCACAGCAAGATCTGTACTACTAGCGATCGGTCAACTGACTCCACATCACCTGGCTCTGCACAAAAATGTGCAGAAGTGTAGTATGAGTACACCACAGTCGGTACCCAATAAGTATCAAGACTAACCTCAGTGGAGTAATGACGAGGTACAATCAAGACAATCACTAGTCAAATAACCTGTGCCATACAAAATAATCAAAAACAAATAGCAGTGGTAGCAACAATAATCAACTAGTGCTATAAACAGTAAGGCAACAAAAACACCATAATTATTACTCAGACGAATAAGAAACACAAGAACAACCAATTAAACAAGTCTTTCACATATAATCTCTTCAAATAAATACCCTCCAAATATATTTCTTCAAATAAGTATCCTTCGAATATAAAACTCTTCCAAATAAATATCTCATAGAATAATCATAAAATACGGTTCTCGATCCCCTTTTATATTCTCACGGTCACGGCACCTCATGCCCATATCTCTAATCACAACCGCACGAACAACTCTCGTGCCAAATATTTCAATACATAAGATCCGCATGAATAATTTATTTTCAATAAAGTAAGGTTACAATTTTTAAACCAACTAAGAATTCAACAAAGAAATGAGTTTATTTTAGAAATAGTTTGAGTAAAGAAAAATGACATTTCAATTTAAATAAAACATCAGATAATCTATTGCTTCAGATATAAAACTTATTAATTCAAAACAAAATAGTAACTTCTTTTATTTAAAATAACTCAGTCATCGAAAATCCGTAAAAATCTGGAATATAAATCTTTAGAGTCTCATACTAAAAAGCCCAAGCCAACACAATACAACAAGAAATACAAACACATAGTAAAATCAAATAATACATTACAGCAGATCACAAGGATTGACCTATCACGGAAATATAAAGTAACCAAAGAGAAGTGCAACCATAGAGAGATGACAACAAAGGGCACTCCCGAGATACCGTCTCATAGTCCCAAGAGTAAATGCTCAACATAGGATCTCCCGAGGCACCGTCTCGTAGTCCTAAAAGTAAATATGCAAGACATGGGAATCTCCCGACGTACCGCCTTGTAATCCCAAAGTAAATATGCAACAAACAACAATGCCCCCAGGCTATCACAAGTCATCACAATTCAATTCCCGACATAGCCCACCTTGTCTCGCCACATGCACAATAATAAAGTAAATGCCCGCCTTGTCTCGCCACATGCGTAACCCACACACATATATATATAGCCGGCCTTGTCACGTCGCATGTGCATAAATCAATAGTAATAATAGCACGATAGAAAACTCGTGCAAACACCCGAACAAAACTTCCCAACAATATAATGTGCCAATATCACATCTCATAAATTACACCTTAAGTGCTCACATATTACAACATATCACAGATTTGCACATCAAGTGCTCAAATATTACAATTTATCACAGATTGCACATCAAGTGCTCAAATATTACGATTTATCACAAAATTCAACAATACATTATTTTCCACAATAAGGAGCCCATGGCTCGACCATAATGTGCACAAAATCTTAATAAATATATCCGGGAGTGAACAACTCAACAAAATAATATTTCACATAAAAATCAAGGTGGCAATCACACCAAATCATCATATAAAAACAAATCCAACAAAACAAGAATTTAGGTAAGACAATTAAAGAATTTAATAAGTGCCAATAATTTTCAATTTAATACATAAGGGCGTCTAAGGATCTTAACCAATATAATTTGCACATATAAACCAAGTACGTACTCGTCACCTCGCGTACATGGTTTTCTATTACAAAAATTGCACATAAGGCTCAATGCCTAAGGGGAATTTCCCCCACTCAAAGTTAGGCAAGATACTTACCTTTTTGAAGTTATACCGATATTTCAAAAATTGCCTTCTTGCTTGAATTAACCTCCGTACAGCTCAAATCTATCCAAATTAATTGTAAAACTTCATTAAAATTCATCGGAAATAATTTAGGATAATAATACGTCGACGTAAAAATTTATTCCAAAAAGTTAACAAAAGTCAACGCGGGGCCCACCTCTCGGAATCAGACATAATTTTTATGAAATTCGAATGCCCATTTCGATATGAGTTCAACCATACCAATTTTATCAAATTCTGATATCAACTCAACCCTCAAATCTTCAATTTAAACCAAGAGGGTTTTCTAAATCTTCCAACTTAATTCACCAATTAAATATTAAAAACAACCATGGATTCGGGTAATTTGACCAATATTGAGTTAAGAACACTTACCCCATTATTTTTCTTGAAAATATCCCGAAAATCACCTATTCCCGAGCTCCAATTTGGTAAAAATGGAAAATGGGACGAAGTCCCATTTTCAGAACTTAAACATTCTGACGAGTGATTTATTCTATGCGATCGCAGACAAAGTCCCACGATCGCGAAGTGCAATTGCAAGCTGCCCTGAAAATACCCTATGCGATCGTGGTATCCTTCACGCGATCGCGAAGCACAGAATCCTCAGCCCTACGCAATCGCGGACAGCCACACGCGATCTCATAGAGCAAACGCGTGGCCCAACCTTCTCCCTAATTCCTCTACGCGAATGCGGCCTAGCCCACGTGTTCGCGATGCACAATGTTCTCAAGCTTCGCGATCACAGTTCCCTACAAGCGATCCCATAGAGTAAAATCTCCACTGCCCACTTAAACCTACGCGATCGCGGACCTTCTCACGCGATCGCGTAGAAGAAAATCAGACGTGAGCACCAGAAAATTTCAGCAAAACACCAAGTACAAAAATTAATCATTTAACCATCCGAAACTCACACGAGGCCCTCAGAACTTTAACCAAATATACAAACATGTCCACAAATATAATACAGACTTAGTCGAGGCTTCAAATTACGTCAAAACAATGCCGAAATTACGAATCGCGCATCGAATCAAATTATAAGTTTTTTAAATTTTCCAACTTCTATATTTTGCGCCGAAACATATCAAATCAATCCGGAAGGACTTTAAATTTTGCACACAAGTCATAAATGAAGTAATGGAGCTATTTCAATTACCGGAATCAAAATCTGACCTTGTTATAAAAAATTTCACCTTCAGTCGAATTTTCCAAAATTTTCTATTTTCCAAGTTTCGCCAAAATACGTCGAATTGTCCTACGGACTTCCAAATCCAATTCCGAACATACGCTTAAGTCCGATATCATCATATAAAGCTATTTCCATCATCGAAATTTCATTCCGGGGTCATGTAATGACCCGGCTAGTCATTTTGAGAATTAGAGCCTCGATCCCCTAATAATTGTTTTCCCCATGTTTTTTTTCCGCTATTAAGACTTACCGAAGTGATTGGTTATGGAATTCAGAGAGTTTTGGGACACTTACTCCCTAGTTGTGAGTTTAAGCCTAAGAGTTTGGATCGTAGTTGGAACTGTGTGAAGACGGATCGAAAATGGAATTCCGTCGACTCCGTTAGCTCCGTTGAGTGATTTTGGGGCTAGGAGCGTGTCCGGAATGTGTTTTGGAGGTCTGTAGTAGATTTAGGCTTGAATTGGCGAAAGTTAGTTTTTCGGCGATTTCGGCCGACAGTGAAAATTTTGATATCGAGCTCAGAATGGAATTCCGAAAGTGGCTGTAGGTTCGTAGTGTCATTTGTGACCCGTGTGTAAAATTTTAGGTCATTCGGACTAGATTTGATGTGGTTCGGCATCGTTTGTAGAATTTGGAAATTTTTTAAATTCTTAGGCTTGAATCCATGCTTAATTCATGGTTTTTGTGTTGTTCGATGTGGTTCGAATGCTCGACTAAGTTTGTATGGTGTTTTAAGATTGGTTGGTATGTTCGGTTGAGGTCCTGGGGGCCTCGGGTGTGTTTCGGATGCTTAATGGAATGAATTTGGACTTAAGAAAAATCTAGTGCCTTTGCTGGTTCTGGTGTTTCCCACCCGTGGAAGGGAGGATGCAGGTGTGAGAGCCGCAGATGCGGAACTGGTGGGGCTGGTGATGGAGCGCATGTGCACAAGTTTGACCGCACCTGCGAGCCCGCAGGTGCGACGCGTGGGCGCAGGTGCGGAACCTGGCTGCCTTAGTGAAAGGCGTAGATGCATCGATTTGGACCGCGAGTGCAGTATCCGCAGGTATGAGGAATTGCCCACAGATGCGGCCCCAGCCCGGATAAGTGACCTTCACACCTGCGATGATTTTTCTGCAGGTGCGTGACTGCAGATGCGGCCCCATGAGCGTAGGTGCCGAAATCGTTGGGTTGAAGAGGCAGCTTCGAGGGTTCATTCCTCATTTTTCACGAGGGTTTTTGAAGGAGAACTGTTGGGTAACTAATTCTAACTCTATTTTGATCATAATACATTAATCTATTATTATTTTCCTCGTCTAATTAAGGAATTTGAGGGTAGAAGTTTGGAAATGGGGGAAAAGGTTCCCCAATTAAAAATCTGAGATTTGAATGGGAATTTGATGTCAGATTTAGATGATTTTTATTCGAGTGAACTCGTGAGTGAATGGGCGTTCAAAATTTATAATTTTTACCCGATTCCGAGACGTGGGCTCGGGGGAGACCTTTTGGGCATTTTTCCTAATTTCACGCTTTAGCTTCGAATTAATTAGCTAAATTAGTTAATTATAGTTATATTTACATTATGCAATTAATTTGAATAGATTCGGGCCATTTGGAGTCGGATACTCGTGGCAAGAACGTGATATCGAGTTGATTTGAACGGTTTGAGGTAAGTGGCTTTCCTAATCTTGTGTTGGGGACTTTCCCTTAGGATGTTTGATATTAATTGATGTGTGGGCGCGGTGTACGTGAGGTGTCGAGTACGTACACGGGCTATTATTGCAAAAATACCATTTTTTCCTTTCTAAATCATAAACTGTTTTTTTTGTTTCTTATTAAATTGCACTAATACGTTAAATTGTTAAACTTAGACTAGAGAAGCATGCTTATGTGTTCTAACTGCCTATTTGACATTTGGTGCGCCATGCTTAGTTAAGTCCCTACTTTCCTTATTTGTGTTTAGTATAAGCTGTATAACTCGATGCCATACCTGCCATTTCGTCTTGCATTGCATATTTAAATTGGGACTACATACGTATTCCGGGAGATCCCCATGTCTTGCATAATTATTTTGGGACTACATACGTATTCTGGGAGATCCCCCAGCACTACATGTTTACTTTGGGACTACAGACGTATTTTGGGAGATCCCCCACCACTGCATATTTACTTTTGGGACTACGGACGTATTCCGGGAGATCCCCCTGTAATGCATATTCATTTGGAACTACGGGACGGTATCCCGGGAAATTCCCCACTGTATTTTCGAGAATTTCTTTAACTGTGTTACCGTAAATTTTATGTATATCTCTTACTGTTTAATTTATTATATTTACTCCGGTAGGGCCTTGACCTGACCTCGTCACTACTCGACCGAGGTTAGACTTGGCACTTACTGGGTACCATTGTGGTGTACTCATGCCCTTCCCTGCACATGTGTTCGTGTGCAGATCCAGGTGCGAGCTATCAGCCTCGGGGTTAGTGTGTGCTGCTGATTCTAGGAGACTTCAAGGTACTACTGCTTGCGTCCGCAGATCTTCGGAGTCCCCTTCTACTCCCTCGCCTAGAGACTTTCTTTATTACCTTCAGACTTTTGTATAGAGCTACATAGATTATAGCAGCTTGTGACTTAGTGATATTCCGGGTCTTGGGAAATTATTTTGTATATGCCGAGTGGTACTACTCTTGGCTATTCACAATATGTGGTTTATCTTTAAAATGTTGTGTTTTCTTTATATTTTTCGTAATATTAGTCTTACCTAGTCGTAAAGACTAGGTGCCATCACGACACCATACGGAGGGTTAATTTGGGTCGTGACAAGTTGGTATCAGAGCACTAGGTTCATAGGAGTCGCGAGTCACAAGTCGGTTTATTAGAGTCTCGCGGATCTGTATGGAGACGTCCGTACTTATCTTCGGGAGGCTATGTAACTGTTAAGAACAATCATATTCCTTTGATTTCCTTATCGTGCAAGTTATTGACATCAAAATTCTAAAACTCTATTCTATTCTTTCTCACAGATAGTGAGAACCCATATTGGGAGGACCAACGATCAGGCACCCGAGCCCCCTGTCATAGCCGCCAGAGGTCGGGGTAGAGGACGACCACGCGGTGCAGCCCGAGCACCTGCAAGAGCTCCATCAGAGGAGCCCCCAGTAGCTCCAGCTGGAGGGCCAGCACCGGAGATCCCTATTGCTACTCCATCCCTCTAGGAGACTTTAGCTCAGTTCATGAGCATGTTCAATACTCTGGCTCTGGCTGGACTATTTCCGATAGCTCCCGCTACATCTCAGGCCGGGGGAGGGGCACAGACTCCCGCAGCCTGCACTCCTGAGCAGAGGGTCCAGGTTGATCAGGCCCTAGAGTATATTCCAATCCCCCCAGTGGCTCCGGTTCAGCATGAGATCAGGGTAGCTACTTCTGAGGCAGAGCAACTCAGACTTGAGAGGTACAAGAAGTACCACCCACCTACTTTCAGCGGACTAGCTTTAGATGATTTTCTGGGTTTTCTTGAGGAGTATCATCGTATTCTCCACACTATGGGCAATGTGGAGACGAGTGGGGTTTCTTTCACCGCTTTCCAGCTGAGGGGAGCAGCATATCAGTGGTGGCATGCCTATGAGCTGAGTAGTTTGGACGAGGCAGCCTCACTCACTTGGACTCAATTTTCAGAGATATTCTTGCGTGAGTATGTTCCTCAGAGCCTCAGGGATGCTTGGCGCGCAGAGTTTGAGCAGTTGCGTCAGGGTGCTATGACGGTGTCGGAGTATGTAGTCCATTTCAGTGAGTTAGCTCACCATGCACCGACTCTGGTTGCTACAGTCAGAGAGAGGGTTCGTCGCTTCATTGAGGGACTCCACCCCAGTATTCGGACCAGTATGGTCAGGGAGTTAGAGATGGACATCACTTATCAGCAGGCAGTGAGCATTGCCAAGAGAGTGGAGGGCATGTTTGCCCGGGACAGAGAGGAGAGAGAGGCCAAGAGGTCTCGAGAGACTGGTCATTATTCAGGAGCTCGTGCACCAGCAACAAGCTATGGTAGGGGTTTTGTTAGTCGCCCTGTTCATTTAGCTCTTCCAGTAGTCATCGGTGTTCTAGCTCCTCCTAGACCTCAGGAGCCCTATTATGCACCGCAAGTATCCAGTATGCCTCCTACTCGAGATGCTATTACCGGCCAGTCTAGCATGCCAGGTCTGAGTCAGTCTCAGCCGTCACGTCCTCCGAGAGGTTGTTTTGAGTGTGGTGACACTCGTCACATGGTTAGAGATTTCCCCAGAGCCAGGAGTCACAGACTTATCAGCCTCCACGTGCTCTACCGGGTCCTCCGGCCATTCTTTCAGCACCAGCTGCCACCCCACCTCCTCAGCCATCTCGAGGTGGAGGTCGGGAAGGTCTAGGTCTCCCTAGAGGGGGAGGCCAGGCCAGGTACTATGCTCTTCCAGCCCGTTCAGAGGTCGTTGCTTCAGATTCAGTCATCACAGGTATCGTCCCTGTCTGTCATAGGGATGCATCAGTATTATTTGACCCAGGCTCTACATATTCATATGTGTCTTCTTAGTTTGTTCCACATTTGGGGATATCTCGGGATTCTTTGAGTTCCCCTGTTTATGTATCTACTCCCGTGAGAGATTCTCTCATTGTGGACCGCGTATATCAGTCGTGTTTGATTGCTCTTAGTGGTTTTGAGACCATAGCCGATTTGTTATTACTCAGTATGATGGATTTTGATGTTATCTTGGTCATGGACTGGTTGTCGCCCCATTATGCTATTCTTGATTGTCACGCTAAGACTGTGACGCTAGCTATGCCAGGCGTGTCGAGATTAGAGTGGAGAGGTACCTTAGAGTATACTTCCCGCAGGGTCATTTCATTCCTTAAGGCTCATCGAATGGTTGAGAAGGGGTGTGATGCGTATTTGGCCTATGTGAGAGATGTCAGTACTGATACCCCTACAGTTGAGCCAGTTTCAGTAGTGACGGACTTTCCAGATGTGTTTCCAGCTAATCTTCCGGGCATGCCGCCCGACAGAGATATTGATTTTGGTATTGATTTGTTGCCGGGCACTCAACCCATCTCTATTCCTCCATATCGTATGGCTCCTCCTAAATTAAAGGAGTTGAAGGAGCAGTTACAGGAGTTTCTTGATAAGGGCTTCATTCGGCCCAGTGTATCACCTTGGGGTGCTCTTGTCTTATTTGTGAAGAAGAAGGATGGTTCTATGCGGATGTGTATTGATTACCGCTAGTTGAACAAAATCATAGTGAAGAACATGTATCCATTGCCTCGTATTGATGACTTATTTGATTAGTTACAGGGTGCCAGAGTGTTTTCCAAGATTGACTTACGTTCAGGTTATCATCCGTTGAAGATTCGGGAGTCGGATATCCCGAAGACTGCTTTCAGGACCATATATGGTCACTATGAGTTTCTTGTCATGTCATTTGGGCTGACCAATGCCCCAGCAGCCTTTATGCATTTGATGCACAGTGTGTTTCGGCCTTATCTTGATTCCTTCGTCATTGTGTTTATTGACGACATCCTGGTATATTCCCGATCTCGGGGAGATCATGAGCAACACCTGAGGACCGTGCTTCAAACTTTGAGGGAGAAGAAATTGTATGCAAAATTTTCTAAGTGTGAATTCTGGCTTGATTCAGTGGCATTCTTGGGCCATATAGTGTCTTGTGATGGGATCAAGGTAGATCCAAAGAAGGTGGAGGCAGTGCAGAGTTGGCCTAGACCGTCATCAGCTATGGAGATCCGTAGTTTCCTTGGTTTGGCGGGGTATTACCGTCGCTTTGTGGGGGTATTTTCATCCATTGCAGCACCTATGACCAGGCTGACCCAGAAGGGTGCTCCGTTCAGGTGGACCGAGGAGTGCGAGGAGAGCTTTCAGAAGCTCAAGACAGCTTTGACTACAACCCTAGTATTAGTATTGCCTACAAGTTCGGGGTCTTACACTGTCTATTGTGATGCCTCGAGGATTGGCCTTGGAGCAGTATTGATGCAGGATGGTACGGTGATTGCCTACGCATCTAGATAGTTGAAGGTGCATGAGAAGAATTTTCTGGTTCATGATCTCGAGTTAGTAGCTATTGTTCATGCCCTGAAGATCTAACGTCATTATTTGTATAGTGTTCCCTGTGAGATTTACACTGATCACCGGAGTTTGCAGCACTTATTCAGGCAGAAGGAACTTAATTTGCGTCAGCGGAGGTGGTTGGAGCTACTTAAAGACTATGATATCACTACATTATACCACCCAGGGAAGGCCAATGTGGTGGTCGACGCCTTGAGTCGTCGGGCAGAGAGTTTGGGGAGTTTGGCATATCTTCCGGCAGCTGAGAGGCCCTTAGCCTTGGATGTTCAGGCCTTAGCCAGCCAGTTCGTGAGATTGGATATTTCAGAGCCTAGCCGGGTATTAGCTTGTGTGGTTGCTCAGTCTTCTCTTTATGGTCGTATCAGGGAGCGCCAGTATGATGATCCTCATCTTCTAGTTCTTCAGGATAGGGTTCGCGAGGTGATGCCAGAGATGTGACTATTGGTGATGACGGTGTGATGATGATGCAGGGCTGGATCTATGTGCCCAATGTAGATGGGCTTCGGGAGTTGATTCTTGAGGAGTCCCACAACTCGCGGTACTCCATTTATCCCGGTGCCGCGAAGATGTACCAGGATTTGAGACAGCCCTACTGGTGGAGGAGGATGAAGAAGGATATAGTTGGGTTTGTGGCCAAGTGTCTCAACTGTCAGCAGGTCAAATATGAGCACCAGAGGCCGGGTGGATTACTTCAGAGGTTAGAGATCCCAGAGTGGAAGTGGGAGCGGATCACCATGGACTTTTTAGTTGGACTTCCACGGACTTTGAGAAGGTTCGATGCTATTTGGGTGATCGTGGATCGGCTGACCAAGTCAGCTCATTTTATTCCAGTGTTGACCACTTATTCTTCTGAGAGGTTGCCTGAGATTTATATCAGAGAGATTGTCCGCCTTCATGGTATTCTAGTATCCATCATTTCAGACAGAGGTACACAGTTCACATCACGGTTTTGGAGAGCCGTACAATAGGAGTTGGGTACTAGGGTGGAGTTGAGCATAACCTTTCACCCTCAGACGTACGGGCAGTCCGAGCACATGATTCAGATTCTTGAGGATATGCTCCGTGCCTGTGTGATGGATTTCGGAGGGTCATGGGACCAATACTTGCCACTTGTAGAGTTTGCTTACAACAACAGTTACCAGTCCAGCATTCAGATGGCACGGTATAAGGCTTCGTATGGTAGGCGGTGCTGGTCCCTAATGGGATGGTTTGATTCGGGAGAGGCCCGATTGTTGGGTACAGATTTGGTCCAGGATGCCCTGGATAAGGTGAAGGTGATTCAGAAGAGACTTAGCATAGCCCAGTCCAGGCAGAAGTGTTATGCGGACAGTAAGGTTCGCGATTTGGCATTTATGGTTAGTGAGCAGGTCTTGCTTCGGGTATCGCCTATTAAGGGCGTCATGAGGTTCGGGAAGAAGGGCAAGCTGAGCCCGAGGTTCATTGGTCCTTTTGAGATATTGTGGCAAGTTGGGGAGGTTGCTTATGAGCTTGCCTTGCCTCCCAGCCTAGCAGGAGTTCACCCGGTATTCTACATGTCTATGCTCCGGAAGTATCACGGTGATCCGACTCATGTATTGGATTTCAGCTCAGTCCAGTTGGACAAGGATCTATCTTATATTGAGGAGCCAGTAACCATTTTGGACATGCAGGTCAGAAAGCTCAGGTCAAAGAATATTGCTTCAGTGAAGGTCCAGTGGAGAGGTCAGCCGGTCGAGGAGGCGACTTGGGAGATCGAGCAAGATATGCGTAGCCAGTACCCTTATCTTTTCACAGTTTCAGGTATGTCTTTATACTCGTTCGAGGACGAACAATTGTTTTAAGAGGAGGAGGATGTAACGACCCGGCCGGTCGTTTTGAGAATTAGAGCCCCGATTCCCTAATAACTATTTTCCCCACGTTTGTTTCCGCTATTGAGACTTGCCGGAGTGATTGGTTATGGAATTCAGAGAGTTTTAGGACACTTAGTCCCTAGTTGTGAGTTTAAGAAATAGAGTTTGGACCGTAGTTGGAATTGTGTGAAGACGGATTCGGAATGGAATTCTGTCGACTCTGTTAGCTCCGTTGAGTGATTTTGGGGTTAGGAGCGTGTCCGGAATATGTTTTGGAGGTCTGTAGTAGATTTAGGCTTGAATTGGCGAAAGTTAGTTTTTCGGCGATTTCGGCCGATAGTGAAAATTTTGATATCAAGCTCGGAATGGAATTTCGAAAGTGGCTGTAGGTTTGTAGTGTCATTTGTGACCTGTGTGTAAAATTTGAGGTCATTCGGACTAGATTTGATGTGGTTCGGCGTCGTTTGTAGAATTTGGAAATTTTTTAAATTCATAGGCTTGAATTCGTGCTTAATTCATGATTTTGGTGTTGTTCGATGTGGTTTGAAGGCTCGACTAAGTTCGTATGGTGTTTTAGTATTGGTTGGTATGTTCGGTTAAGGTCCCAGGGGGGCCTCGGGTGTGTTTCAGATGCTTAACGGAATGAATTTGGACTTAAGATACATCTAGTGCCTTTGCTGGTTCTGGTGTTTCGCACCTGCGGAAGGGAGGCCACAGGTGCAAAGGGAGTGTGTATATGCGAAACTGGTGGGGATGGTGATGGAGCGCAGGTGCGCAAGTTTGACCGCACATGTGAGCCCGCAGGTGCGAAGCGCGGGCGCAGGTGCGGAACCTGGCTGTCTTAGTGAAATGCGCAGATGCGCCGATTTGGACCGCAGGTGCGAGGAATTGCCGCAGATGCGGCCCCAGCCCGGATAAGTGACCTTCGCACTTGCGATGATTTTTCTGCAGGTGCGTGACCGCAGATACGACCCCATGAGCGCAGGTGCGGAAATCGCTGGGTTGAAGAGGCAGCTTCGAGGGTTCATTCCTCATTTTTCACGAGGGTTTTTGAAGGAGAACTGTTGGGTAACTAATTCTAACTCTATTTTGATCATAATACATTAATCTATTATTATTTTCCTCATCTAATTAATGAATTTGAGGGTAGAAGTTTGGAAATGGGGGAAAAGGTTCCCCAATTGAAAATCTGAGATTTGAATGGGAATTTGACGTCGGATTTAGATGATTTTTGTTCGAGTGAACTCGTGAGTGAATGGGTGTTCAAAATTTGTAATTTTTACCCGATTCCGAGACGTGGGCCCGGGGGAGACCTTTTGGGCATTTTTCCTAATTTCACGCTTTAGCTTCGAATTAATTAGCTAAATTAGTTACTTGTAGTTATATTTACATTATGCAATTAATTTGAATAGATTTAGGTCATTTGGAATTGGATACTCGTGTCAAGAACGTGATATCGAGTTGATTTGAACGGTTCGAGGTAAGTGGCTTGCCTAATCTTGTGTTGGGGACTTTCTCTTAGGATGTTTGATATTAATTGATGTGTGGGCGCCGTGTACGTGAGGTGGCGAGTACGTACACGGTCTATTATTCCAAAAATCCCGTTTTTTCCTTTATAAATCATAAACTATTTTTTTGTTTCCTTATTAAATTGCACTAATACGTTAAATTGTTAAACTTAGACTAGAGAAGCATGCTTACGTGTTCTAACTGCCTATTTGACATTCTGTGCGCCATGCTTAGTTAAGTCCCTACTTTCCTTATCTGTGTTCAGTATAAGCTGTATAACTCGATGCCATACCTGCCATTTCATCTTGCATTGCATATTTAAATTGGGACTACAGACGTATTCCGGGAGATCCCCATGTCTTGCATAATTATTTTGGGACTACAGACGTTTTCTGGGAGATCCCCGAGCACTGCATGTTTACTTTGGGACTACGGACATATTCTGGGAGATCCCCCAGCACTGCATATTTACTTTGGGACTATGGACGTATTCTGGGAGATCCCCCTGTACTGCATATTCATTTGGAACTACGGGATGGTTATCCCGGGAGATTCCCCATTGTGTTTACCTTGTTCTAAGCTGAGGGCTCCCTTAACTGTTAAATTTTCGAGAATTTCTTTAACTGTGTTACCGTAAATTTTACGTATATCTCTTACTGTTTAATTTATTATATTTACTCCGGTAGAGCCCTGACCTGACCTTGTCACTACTCGACCGAGGTTAGGCTTGGTACTTACTGGGTACCATTGTGGTGTACTCATGCCCTTCCCTATACATGTGTTCGTGTGCAGATCCAGGTGCGAGCTATCAGCCTCGAGGTTAGTGCGTGCTGCTGATTCTAGGAGACTTCAAGGTACAACTGCTTGCGTCCGCAGATCTTCGGAGTCCCCTTCTACTCCCTTGCCTAGAGACTTTCTTTATTACCTTCAGACTTTTGTATAGAGCTACATAGATTATAGCAGCTTGTGACTTAGTGATATTTCGGGTCTTGGGAAATTATTTTGTATATGCCGAGTGGTACTACTCTTGGCTATTCACAATATGCGGTTTATCTTTAAAATGTTGTATTTTCTTTATATTTTTCGTAATATTAGGTTTACCTAGTCGTAAAGACTAGGTGCCATCACGACACCTTACAGAGGGTTAATTTGGGTCGTGACAGGTCGTTTGCTCTAAAATCAACTCTCCGGTCAACTCTTTCCATTTTAGCTTCTAAATGAGAATTGTTCTTTTATTTAAATTCTGAATCGTCCAAAAATCAAACTCAACCACACCCGCGGGTCATAATACATATTGCAAAGTTTATCGATACCTTTACTCACTGAACGAGGCGTAAATTCTTAAAATAACAAGTCGGGTCGTTACACATAGTACAAATGGCATTCTTCGGTAAGTATACGTACCTTGGGGGCATGTGAATGTAGTTTTCTCTTGATTTTATGGAAAAATTGGTATCTGATTATACCCAGAATATCCGTCAAGAAAACAGTAAAAACCATGGCTTGCAACTCTTTCAAGCATTTGATCAATAAAAGGCAAAGGAAAATGATCTTTCCTTGTGGCATCATTAAGTCGTCTGTAATCAATACAGACTCTCCATCCTGTGACTGTTCTAGTAGGTATGAGTTTATTATTTTTATTTTTTATTACGGTCATACCTCCTTTCTTTGGTACTACCTGCACAGGACTTACCAAAGAGCTGTCAGATATCGGATAAATGATACATGCCGCTAGAAGTTTCACTACTTCTTTCTTGACGACTTCTTGCATTGTTGTGTCCAGTCTCCTCTGGGGTTGGACTATTGGCTTGTAATTATC
This sequence comes from Nicotiana tomentosiformis, assembly GCF_000390325.3. NCBI lineage: Eukaryota > Viridiplantae > Streptophyta > Magnoliopsida > Solanales > Solanaceae > Nicotiana > Nicotiana tomentosiformis. The sequence continues at coordinate 40,234,927 of NC_090812.1, read as the reverse complement.
CTCCATAAGGATCCTAGTGCAAATAGTTAGACGGATTCCTTTGATGTCAGTTATAGTCCATCCTAAGGCTCTTTTGTGATCTCTTAACACCTCCATTAGTTTTATTTCAAAATGAGAAAGAAGAGTTTGGAGTTCAATTTTTGGTTGAACTTCTTCTAGTGAGACTTTCTCATTTTCATAATCTTTTTCCAGTATTTCAGCTTCTTTTTTGATTGTGATGTCATCATCCGTTGTGGTACCTGGCTTTGCCAAACATCTTTCCAATGAATCAGTAATCAACTAATCATCCTTATATTCATCTCCAAGGTCATTCAACAAATCAACTTGAAAACAATATGATGATGACTCATCCTCAGGATATTTCATTATTTTTTGCATATCAAAAATCACTCTTTCCTCATCAACTCACAAAATTAATTGTTCTTGATGGACATCAATTATTTCTCTTCCTGTTGCAAGAAATAGTCTACATAAAATCAATTGTACCTCAGTATTTTCTTCCATTTCAAGTACTATAAAATCTACTGGGAATATAAATTTATCAACTCTAACGAGGATATTTTCAAGTATTCCTTTCGATTTTTTAGTACTTTGATCATCCAATTGTAGAGAGACACCAATGTCCTTCATTTCACCAAGTTCTAATTTCCTGAAAATTAAAAAAGGCATTAGATTTATGTAACACCCCAGAAAATTTCGAAGAGTTTTAAGACCATTAAGAAGATTGGCGGGGTGCTAATTATATTAATTCGGGTATGAACAAGACTGATAATATGAATGATATCAATTGATCAAGAAACAAAATATATGAGGTGCATTAAGAATGGTTTATGGTCTAAGAAGAGCCCTAAGGCTAAGTCAAGTTGAAAATTATATGATGGGATAAAGTTTCAAGTGAGTTCGCACAAGACCTAATTTCAAATGATCATACCTCTCAATATATGAAGCGTTATATGGTGTATAACCTATCAAAAGAAAGGTATATGTGTCTAGTTTCTACTGCTTCAAACAGTTTTTTATTTGGAGATTCCTACAAGAAGTTATGACCTTTTTACTAAAGGGTGGCAGAACATCTACGCGAGTCTTGCGTAGCCTACGCACCATTGCGTAGGCAAATCCAGCAGCTTCAAGGGTCATTTTAAGGAGCTGAAAACGTGGGTTTAGAGAGAGAATGTGTTAGTTCTTTATCTTGGAAGGGATTTCTAGAGAGAAGGAGGAGCTCTTCCACGATGGACACACTTCAAGATAAGTTATTATGGTACACGGATGATTATATAACATCATTTAGTGATAACACTAACATTATTATGGATCAAATCCATAGAAGTTGAATCTTCAAGAACACCAAAAAGAGAAAAAGTTAGATTCTTCCACCAAGAGGTAATCCCTTCACTCGAGCTTCATATATATATATATATATATATATATATATATGTCATATTGGAGTATGGGTGGCATGTTTATGAGTTTTATTTGAGGTTGTAATGGGATATTGTATGAACCCTAAGGGAGGGTCTTGAAAATGATATTTTGGGCAAAGAAAAAGATGAATAGTGACGAATTGATATAAAAGGAATTGTTTTGAGTGTCTAATGATTCCAATAGACTTGATAACTTAATTGATGAACGAATTGAATAGGGAATCACCATTTGGACAAGATACAACACTAGTTATTGAAATGGGTGTTCTTGAACATAGGGTTTTGTTGAAGAAGACAATGAATAGTGACTTAATGATGTTGGGTAATTAATATAGTATTATTAATGACTCCAAATGAGTATTAAATGATAAGAATGGAATTGAATAGGTTAATGGGTGATCCCATTGGATAATTTGTGATGGTTAAAGGCTTGTTGCCGAATTGTAAAAACCAACATGGATATTTATGAATCTTTTCGTATTTATTTTGATGTAGTTGGGATATCTAATGGTAGGTATTAAATTGTTGGTGATATTTGAAATTTTTTAATAATTGGATCATTGTAGTATTTTTGAAGCTTGAAGGTTGAGGTAAGTAACACTTCTAAACTTGGTTCTGAGGGTATCAATCCCCAAATTTAGTGTTATATAAATTGCTTGGAGGTGACATACACGATAGTTAACGAGCGTGTGGACGTGCACCATAGAAATTGTGACTTGAATAAATTCTGTGGAGTTAAAAAATTAAAGAATCATGTTATTATCCGTGTATCCTCCACGTGTTAGAGAAATTTAGCTGAGGCTCCTATTAAAGATCATGTTTCGGCTACGTGTCGATATTTTGGGACCTATGGGGTCGAGTTGTTGTTGAATTGATTGTTTTAAATTGTAATTCCATACTCAGTCATGTTCATTCATTTCATATCATATCTCAGTCTATGTTGCTATTTATTGATACATCATATTATCATTTTGGGCTGATTTTCATGATATTTTGAGCCCAAGAGACTGGAGAGATTGTTGACTGAGTGAGGATATTTATGGGATCGAGCTGTGCGCCGCAAGAGGCCATATTGGCTTTATATATATTATTATTATATGGATCGGGGCTGCCCTCCAGCAGCATGCCTTATAGGCTTTATTATTATTATTATTATTATGGGATTGGACTGCACGCCGCAGTAGGCCATATTGGCTTTATATAGCGATTGGGCTGAAGGAGCCCCTCCAGAGTCTGCACACACCCACAGTGAGCGCGGTTGATTTATAGTGCTTGGGCTGAAAGAGCCTCTCCGGAGTCTGCACACCCCCCCCCCCAGTGAGCGCGGTGGATTTATATTGAGGGATGGATATTCCCTGGGTATAGATCTTGCCCGAAGCATTTATATTGGAGGATGGATCTTCCCTGGGCATGGATCTTGCCCGAAGCATTTATATTGAGGGACGGATTTTCTTTGGACATGGATCTTGTCCAAATCATTGATATTTGGGGATGGATCTTCCCCTGGGATGGATTGGCCTTATACAGTACTGATTGACTGACTGTCAGTTGATGGATATACATATATATTTGGGATGGATCTTTCCTGGGCTGGATTGGCCATATACAGTACTGAGTGATTGAGTATTTTAGATTGTAAGTACACAGAGTTTTCACTAAGGTGCATCACATACAGTATGTACATTGGCATGTAGATACATAGATGTCATATTCCTCGTATTGTTCAAAATTGATCTGTTTTATTTGTACTGAAAGCAACTGTTGAACTTGAAAACAAGTGTCACGATCCAAACTAACCCCTGTCGTGATGGCGCCTATCGTGGAACTAGGCAAGCCGACTCATTTCCAAAACAAACTGATTTTTTCATTTTAAAGATAATTTCAATATTATTTAACATAAAAACCTTCGTAAAGGAGTTCCCAATCAAAAATAAAAGTGCGGAAGGAAAAGCTTGACATCGGGGTGTCACTAGTCATGAGCACCTACTACAATCTTTCTAACAATATCAAGGCTAACTCAGCCTGAAAAATAGCTAAATACAACTAGAGGAAGACAAGAGGGAGAAGAGCAAGGGCTGTGATCGCCAAACAGCTACCTTGCTATCTCCAAGAAAATCTGCAACTAGAACAATCAATAACCAATGTCGTGTCTAGCTACACCTGAATCTGCACACAAGGTGCAGAGAGTAATGTGAGTACGCCAACTCAGTAAGTAACAACAATAAATAAAGACTAAGCAGTAGTGACGAGCAATAAAGCATATAACGTTCATATCATGAAATCTCAGTAAAGTACAACATGCTTTAAAAATCAATGTTTGAATCAAATCATCTTGTTTAAACCCGGTTCTAGTAAAAATCAATTAAAGATATTTTTCCAACAGAGTTTCAAACAAAGGTTCAATGCAAAGGTGAGCAAAAATGATGAAATCATAAACAGCCCCTCGGGCAGACCTCACAGTCACTCTTGCCACTCGGGCATACCTCACAATCACTCTTGCCACTCGGGCATACCTCACAATCACTCTTGCCACTCGGGCATACCTCACAATCACTCATGCCTCCCAGTCACTCGGCACTCGTACTCAGTAGGTACCTGTGCTCACTGGGAGTGTGTACAGACTCCGGAGGGGCTCCTCTAGCCCAAGCGCTATAATCTGTACGGACAACTCACGTGCTGCACGGACAACTCACGTGCTATAATAATAAATTATGTTACAGGTGGGCAGCCCCGATCCACACTCATCCTCACAAATCAGGCCCTCGGCCTCACTCAGTCATAAACCTCTCAAGCCACTCGGGCATTTCAGTAAAACATGGCATTCAGCCCAAAACATTTATATGCATCAAAATAGAGTCATAAAACTGAGTTGTGCGGTGAACAAGTATAAACATGACTGAGTATAGGTTTTTAATCGAAAATAATGAGAGGATAGTAAGAAAAATCCCCTAAGGGTACAAACAACACTGGCGCAGGGCCCAAACATGGCATTCAACCCAATTTACAGAAACTCTTTCTAAAACATATAAGTATCATATAGTTTCTACAAAATATGCAACTTTACAGTTGCTACGGGACGGACCAAGTCACAAATCCCCAATGGTGCACGCCCACACGCCCATCACCTAGCATGTGCGTCACCTCAAAATAGTAGAATGATACAAAATCCGGGGTTTCGTACCCCCATGACTAGATTTACAATCGATACTTACCTTAAACCGGTCAAATCTCTACCCCGCAATGCTCTTGCCTCTGGACTCGGCCTCCAAATGCTCCAAATCTATTCACAATCAGTACAATACCATCAATATATGCTAATGGAATGAATTCCACAAGAAAAGCTTCAAAATTAGACCAAAACCCGAAATTGGCTCAAACCCGGCCCCTAGGCCCACATCTCGAAATCTGACAAAATTCACAAAAATAGAAAGATCATTCACTCACGAGTCTAACCATACCAAATTCATCAAAATTCGACATCGTTTGGCCCTTCAAATCCTTAAATTACTCTCCAAAAATTCCAAGCCCTAACCCCTCATTTTCACTAATTACAATGATTAAACAATGAGAAAATCACCATATATACGAGTATTAGGCTCAAGTAACTTACCTCAATGAAAACCCCCTTGATTGCCTCTTCAAACCTCTCCAAAAAGCTCCAAATCCGAATAGATATTGTGAAGAATGCCCAAACATTTGCGAAGTGTGCAATATGTACCATCTGCCCAGGCTTCTCACACCTGCGGCCATTTTCTCGCACCCGTACGACCGCACCCGCGGTCCAAGGAGCCGCACCTGCGCAATTCACTTACGCGCCCAGACTCCGCATCTGCGGCAAACCCGTCGCACCTACAAAGGCGCATCTACGCATTTCCTCCGCTTCTGCGAAGCCTGCCCAACATTGCCCTTTCCGCATCTGCGCCCCAGGTTTCGCACCTGCAGGCTCGCAGATGCGACCTCCAACTTGCACCTGCGCAACCTGCCTAGCCCAGCATTGCTCGCACCTGCGCACTCCCCACGCACACCAGCGGCCTCGCACCTGCGACTCTTCCTTTCGCAGGTGCAGAAACAGCAGCTCCAGGTGCAAATTCCAACTTCGACAAATCCGTTAACCACCCAGAATCACCCCAAGGCCCTCGGGACCTCAACCAAAAATACCAACAAGTCATATATCAACATACAAACTTAGTCGAACCTTCGAATCACTCAAAAACAACATCCAAACACCAAATTACCCTCGAATTCAAGCCTAAGAACTTCTAAATTTCCAAATTCGGCAACCGATGCCGAAACCAACCAAACCACGTCCGAATGACCTCAAATTTTTCCCACACGTCAAAAATGACACTACGAACCTACTCCAACTTCCGAAATTCCATTCCGACCCTGATATCAAATTTTCCACTACCGACCGAAATCGCCAAATTTCTAATTTCACCAAATCAAGCCTAATTCTACCACGGACTTCCAAATCACACTCCAGACGTACTACTAAGTTCAAAATTACCTAACGGAGCTAACAGAACCATCAGAATTCAAATTTGAGATTATTTACACATAGGTCAACATCCGGTTGACTTTTTCCAACTTAAGTTTCTACTTAAGAGACTAAGTGTCTCAATTCACTCTGAAACCACTCCAGTCCCGAACCAACTAACCCGATATAACATAATATAGCTGAATAACACAAAAAGAAGTAGAAATGGGGAAAACGGGGCTATAACTCTCAAAACAACCGGCCAGATCGTTACATCCTCCCCCTCTTAAACTTCTGTTCGTCCTCGAACGGGTCTAGAAACATACCTGGAGTCTCAAATACTCGGTCTTCCAAGTGGCCTCCTCCACAGGCTGACCTCTCCATTACACCTTCACTGAAGCTATATCCTTTGACCTCAACCTTCGAACCTTCCGATCCAAAATATCCACCGGCTCCACATCATAAGTCATATAACCCTCCAACTGAACCGTGCTGAAATCCAAAACATGGGACAGATCTCCAATATACTTCCGGAGCATGGAAACATGAAACACTGGATGCACACTCGACAAGATGGGTGGCAAGGCAAGCTTATAAGCCACCTCCCCTATTCTCTAAAACACCTCAAAATGCCCAATGAATCGGTGGCTAAACTTTCCCCTCTTCCCAAACCTCATAACACCCTTCATGGGTGATACCTTCAACAAAACCTTCTCCCCAACCATAAAAGACACATCACGAACCTTCCTATTTGTGTAGCTCTTCTGCCTAGACTGCGTCGTACGAAGCTGCTCTTGAATCAATTTCACCTTATCTAATGCGTCCTGGACCAAGTCTGTACCTAAGAGCCTAGCCTTACCCGGCTCAAACCATCTAACCAGAGATCTACAACTCCTCCTATACAAAGCCTCGTACGGAGCCATATGAATACTTGACTGATAACTGTTGTTATATGCAAACTCCGCGAGTGGCAGAAACTGGTCCTATGAACTCCCAAAGTCAATGACACAAGCACACAACATGTCCTCCAATATCTGAATAGTGCGCTCGGACTGCCCGTCCGTCTTGGGGTGAAAAGTCGTTCTCAACTCAACCTGAGTACCCAACTCTCGCTGCACGGCCCTCCAAAACTGCGATGTGAACTGAGTACCCCTATCTGAAATGATGGAAACTGGGACACCATGCAGACGAACGATCTCCCGGATGTAAATCTCAGCCAACCACTCTGAAGAGTAAGTAGTACCAACTGGAATGAAGTGCGCGGACTTGGTCAGCCGATCCATAATAACCCAAATAGCATCGAACTTCCTCGAAGTCCATGGGAGCCCAACTATAAAGTCCATGGTGATCCGCTCCCACTTCCACTCTGGTATCTCTAATCTCTTAAGCAAGCCACCCAGTCTCTGATGCTCATACTTAACGTGCTGACGGTTGAGACACCGAGCCACAAACCCAACTATATCCTTCTTCATCCGCCTCCACCAATAGAGCTGCCTCAAATCCTGGTACATCTTAGAGGCACCCGGATGGATAGAATACCGCGAGTTGTGGGCCTCCTCAAGAATCAACTCTCGAAGCCCATCTACATTAGGCGCATATATTCGGCCCTGCATTCTCAGCACGCCGCCGTCACCAATATTCACATCCCTAGAATCACCTCTCCGAACCCTATCCTGAAGAACGAGAAAGTGGGGGTCATCATACTGACGCTCCTTGATACGGTCATAAAGAAAAGACCTGGAGACCACACAAGCCAATACCCGACTAGGCTCCGAAATATCCAATCTGATAAGCTGCCCCACTAAGGCCTGAACATCCAATTCCAAAGGTCTCTCTACTGCTGGAAGATATGCTAAACTCCCCAAACTCTTTGCCTGGCGACTCAAAGCATCGGCCACCACATTAGCCTTCCCCGGATGGTACAAAATAGTGATATTATAGTCCTTAAGAAGCTCCAACCATCTCCGCTGACTCAAATTAAGATTCTTCTGCTTTAACAAATACTGCAAACTTCGATGATCAGTATAGATCTCACAATGAACCCCATACAAATAATGACGCCAAATCTTCAAGGCGTGAACAATGGCTACTAACTCAAGATCATGGACAGGATAGTTCTTCTCATGGGTCTTCAACTGGTGCGAGGCATAGGCGATCACCCTACCCTCCTGCATCAAAACACAACCAATGCCTATCCTCGAGGCATCACAATACACGGTGTAAGAATCTGAAGCTGATGGCAGAATTAAACACTGGAGTTGTTGTCAAAGCAGTCTTGAGCTTCTGAAAGCTCTCCTCACACTCATCCGACCACCTGAATGGAGCACCCTTTTGGGTCAATTTGGTCAAAGGCGATGCAATAGATGAAACTCCCTCCACAAAGTGACGATAGTAACCTGCCAAACCAAGAAAGCTCCTAATCTCCGTGGCTGAGGACGGTCTAGGCCAACTCTGCACCACCTCTATCTTCTTCGGATCCACCTGAATACCCTCGCTGGACACCACATGTCCCAAGAATGCTACTGAACTGAGCCAAAACTCACACTTGGAGAACTTTGCATAATGCTTCTCCTCCCTCAATCTCTGTAATACAATCCTCAAATGCTAAGCGTGCTCCTCCTGGCTACGAGAGTACACCAGAATGTCATCAATGAATACAACGACTAATGAGTCCAAATAGGGCTGGAATACACTGTTCATCAAATGCATGAATGTTGTTGGGGCATTGGTCAGCCCAAAAGACATCACCAAGAACTCATAATGGCCATATCGGGTCCTCAATCTTGGAGAACACCCTCACTCCCTGAAGTTGGTCGAATAAATCATCAATACGAGGCAAATGATACTTGTTCTTGACTGTGACCTTTTTCAACTACCTATAATCAATACACAACATTATCATGGAACCATCCTTATTTTTCACAAATAGAACCGGTGCACCCTAATGTGACACACTAGGCCGAATAAACCCATTATCAAGGAGTTCCTGAAGCTGTTCTTTCAATTCCTTCAACTCCGCCGGTGCCATACTATACGGTGGAATAGAAATAGGCTGAGTGCCCGGCACCAAATCAGAACCAAAGTCAATATCTCTATCAGGCGGCATGCCCGGTAGGTCTGCAAGAAACACATCCGGAAAATCACGTACCACCGGAACAGAATCAATGACATGATTCTTTGCACCAACATCCCTCACAAAAGCCAAATAAGATAGGCAACCCTTCTCAACCATGCGCTGAGCCTTTAAATATGAAATCACCCTACTTGGTACATAATCTACAAAACCGCTCCACTCAAACCTCGGAATTCCCGGCATAGCCAACATCACCATCTTAGCGTGACAATCTAGAACAGCATGACATGGAAATAACCAATCCATACCCAATATCTCATCAAAGTCAACCATACTGAGCAATAATAGTATAGCCCACAACAGTAGATACATGTATAGATGAAACTAAAGACTCACGAGGTATATCTAGAAAATGGGTGAAATACGAGGAAACATATGAATACGTGGAACCAGGGTCAAATAATACTGAGGCATCTCTGTGGAAAACTGAGACAATACCTGTAATCATAACATCTGAAGCAATAACATCTAGTCTGGCAGGGAGGGCATAGAAATAGGCCTGACCACCCTCTGATCTGCCTCCCCCTCTAGGGCGACCCCTAGCTGACTGACCTCCACCCCGAGCTGACTGGGCGGGTGGTGAGGTAACTGGTGCTGTAGTCGGAGGCTGACTCCTCTGCTGAGATAGACCTCCATGATGACGAGGACACTGCCTCCACATATGCCCAAGCTCCCCACACTCAAAACAACTCTCTGGTGCTGGCGGCGGAAACTGAAGGGAACCCCTAACACCGGGATAACTGGTAGAAGAACATGGCATGAAAGAGCCCTGAACAGGTGGAGCATGGGACGAACTCTGAACTGGAAGGGCACTAAGTGATGAGTGGCCCTGATGAGAACTATGAGAACCATGGCCAGGCGATGCACCGCGGTGAAATGGCCGAGTTGACTGAGCCTGTCTGAAATGACAACCTCTACCGTGCTGGAACTGACCCCCAAAAGGAGCACTACTGAATCCACCCTGACCACGAGGCCTCTTGGCCTCCATCTCAACCCTCTCCTGACCGCGAACCATCTCAATCTGCAGAGCAATGTCAATAACCTCATCAAAGGTAGCGCCCGAAACCCGTTCCTTGGTCATGAGCAACTGTAGCTGATAAGTGAGGCCATCAATAAACCTCATGATCCTCTATCTGTCCGTGGGAACCAACCAGATAGCATGACGGGCCAACCCTATCCTGAAGAATGAGCAAATAGGGGACATCCCACTGACGCTCCCTGATACGGTCATAAAGAGAAGACTTGGAGACCACACAAGCCAATACCCGACTAGGCTCCGAAATATCCAATCTGACAAGCTGGACCGCAAAGGCCTGAACATCCAATGCCAAAGGTCTCTTTACTACTGGAAAATATGCTAAACTCCCCAAACTCTCTGCCCGGCGACTTAAATCATCGGCCACTACATTGGCCTTCCCCGGATGGTACAAAATAGTGATATCATAGTCCTTAAGAAGCTCCAACCATCTCCGCTAACGCAAATTAAGATCCTTCTACTTTAATAGATACTGCATACTCCGGTGATTAGTATAGATCTCACAATGAACCCTATACAAATAATGACGCCAAATCTTCAAGGCGTGAACAATGGCTGCTAACTCAAGATCATGGACAAGATAGTTCTTCTCATGGGTCTTCAACTGGCGCGAGGCATAGGCAATCACCCTACCCTCCTGCATCAAAACACAACCAATGCCTATCCTCAAGGCATCACAATACACGGTGTAAGAACCTGAAGCTGATGGCAGAACTAACACTGGAGCTGTGGTCAAAGCAGTCTTGAGCTTCTGAAAGCTCTCCTCACACTCATCCGACCACCTGAATAGAGCACCCTTTTGGGTCAATTTGGTCAAGGGTGATGCAATAGATGAAATCCCTCCACAAAGCGACGGTAGTAACCCACCAAACCAAGAAAGCTCCTAATCTCCGTGGCTGGGACGATCTAGGCCAACTCATTGGACTCCGTGGCTCCTAATCTTCTTCGGATCCACCTGAATACCCTCATTGGACACACGTGTCCCAAGAATGCTACTGAACTGAGCCAAAACTCACACTTGGAGAACTTTGCATAAAGCTTCTCCTCCTTCAATCTCTGTAATACAATCCTCAAATGCTGAGCGTGATCCTCCTGGCTACGAGAGTACACCAGGATGTCATCAATGAATACAACGACGAATGAGTCCAAATAGGGTTGGAATACACTGTTCATCAAATCCATGAACGTTGTTGGGCATTGGTCAGCCCAAAAGACATCACCAAGAACTCATAAGGGCCATATCGGGTCCTGAAAGCTGTCTTAAGACTATCTGAATCCCGAATCTTCAGCTGGTAATAACCGGACCTCAAATCAATCTTGGAGAACACCCTCGCTCCCTGAAGCTGGTCGAATAAATCATCAATACGAGGCAAAGGATACTTGTTCTTGACTGTGACCTTGTTCAACTGCCTGTAATCAATACACATTCTCATGGAACCATCCTTCTTTTTCACAAATAGAACCGGTGCACCCCAAGGTGACACACTAGGCCGAATAAACCCCTTATCAAGGAGTTCCTGAAGCTGTTCTTTCAATTCCTTCAACTCCGCCGGTGCCATACGATACAGTGGAATAGAAATGGGCTGAGTGCCCGACACCAAATCAATACCAAAGTCAATATCCATGTCAGGCGGCATGCCCGACAGGTCTGCAGGAAACACATCTGGAAAATCATGTACCACCAGAACAGAATCAATGACAGGAGTCTCTGCACTAACGTCCCTCACAAAAGCCAAATAAGATAGGCAGCCCTTCTCAACCATGCGTTGAGCCTTCAAATATGAAATCACCCTACTTGATACATAATCTACAAAACCGCTCCATTCAACCCTCGGAATTCCCGGCATAGTCAATGCCACCATCTTAGCATGACAATCTAGAATAGCATGACATAGAGATAACCAATCCATACCCAATATCATATCAAAGTCAACCATGCTGAGAAACAATAGATCCACTCAGGTCTCCAGACCCCCAATAGTCACCACACATGACCGGTATGCGCGTTCCATAATAATAGTATCGCACACAGGAGTAGATACATATACAGATGAAACTAAAGACTTACGGGGGATATCTAAAAAATGGGTGAAATACGAGGAAACATATGAATACGTAGAAAAGGGTCAAATAATACTAAGGCATCTCTGTGGCAAACTGAGACAATACCTGTAATCACAGCATCTAAAGCAATAGCATCTAGTCTGGCAGGGAGAGCATAGAAACAGGCCAGACCACTCCCTGATCTACCTCCCCCTCTTGGGCAACCCCTAGCTGACTGACCTCCACCCCGAGCTAACTGGGCGGGTGGTGAGGTAACTGGTGCTGTAGTCAGAGGCTGACTCCTTTGCTGAGATAGACCTCCATGACGATGAGGACACTGCCTCCACATATGCCCAAGCTCCCCACACTCAAAACAACTCCCTGGTGCTGGCGGTGGAAACTGAAGGGAACCCCTAGCACCGGGATGACTAGTAGAAGAACCTGGCATGGAAGAGCCCGAACAAGTGGAGCACGGGACGAACTTTGAACTTGAAGGGCACTAAGTGATGAGTGGCCCTGATGAGAACTGTGAGAACCATGGTCCAGATGATGCACCACGGTGAAATGGCCGAGCTGATTGAGCCTGTCTGAAATGACGACCTCTACCGTGCTGGAACTGACCCCCAAAAGGAGCACCACTGAATCCACCCTGACCACGAGGCCTCTTGGCCTCCATCTCAACCCTCTCCTGACCGCGAACCATCTCAATCTACCGAGAAGTGTCGACAACCTCATCAAAGGTAGCGCCCAAAACCCGCTCCTTGGTCATGAGCAACTGTAGCTGATAAGTGAGGCTATCAATAAACCTCATGATCCTCTATCTGTCAGTGGGAACCAACCAGATAGCATGACGGGCCAACTCATAGAATCACATCTCATACTGTGTCACAGACATATCACCCTGGCAAAGCCGCTCAAACTGTCTACGCAACTCCTCTCTGCGGGATCGAGGCACAAACTTCTCCAAAAAGACCACGGAGAACTGCTGCCAAGTAAGGGGTGCTACGCCAAGAGGCCTACGCCTCTTGTAAGTCTCCCACCATCTGAGTGCAGCCCCAGAAAACTGAAAGATAGTGAATGAGACCCCACAAGTCTCCAAAATACCAGCAGTATGGAGTATCCTCTGACACCTGTCCATAAAGTCCTGAGCATCCTCTCTCTCTCTCTCTGACACTGAAAGGTGGTGGCTGAAGTCTCCAAAACCTCTCCAACCTACGCTGATCATCCTCAGGCATAGCAGGAACCATATTATCCTGAGCAACATCAACTGGCTGGGCTGGTGGTGCCTCCTGTGTCTAAAGTCCCTGAATAACCTGCTCGGGTGTGCTAGCGACGGGAGTCTGAGTGCCTCCCCTGGATGAGAAGTAGCTTCAGCCGTCAAAATAGAGACCGCCTGAGCAAGGCCGGTACATGCTGTCAGAATCTGAGCTAGGGCCTCCTGAAGACCTGGAATCACAATAGGCACAGGTGGTGCCTGAGCTGGTACATCAACAACTGGAACGTGGTCGTGAAATGGGACAACTGGTGGATCTGCAGGTACTACCCTAGCTGTTGTACGGGCTGCACCTCTACCCCTATCACGGCCTCTACCGCGGCCTCGGCCTCTCGCGGCCCTGGCTGGTGGTACTGGTAGCTGGCCCTCCTAACCGGTAGTACGAGTCCTCACCATCTGTGAGAGAATAAAACAACATATGTTTAGTTACTAGAATCAACAGATTCGTATTAAAGAATTAAAGAATGTGGAAATTTTTCCTAAAGGTTCTGCAGCCTCTCGAAGATAAGTACAGACGTCTCCATACTGATCCGCAAGACTCTACTAAACCCGCTCATGACTCGTGAGACCTATGTAACCTAGGCTTTGATACCAATCTGTCACGACCCAAACTAACCCCTGTCGTGATGACACCTATCGTGGAACTAGGCAAGCCGACTCATTTCCAAAACAAACCGATATTTTCATTTCAAAGTTAATTTCAATGTTATTTAACATTAAAAAAAAACCTTTGTAAAAGAGTTCCAATCAAAATAAAAGTGCGAAATGAAAATCCCGACATCGGGGTGTCACTAGTCATGAGCATCTACTACAAACTGTCTAACAATATCAAGGCTAACTCAGCCTGAAAAATAACTAAATACAAATAGAGGAAGATAAGAGGGAGAAGAGCAGGGGCTGCGATCGCCAAACAGCTACCTTGCTATCTCCAAGAAAATCTGTAACCAAAACACTCAATAACCACTACCATGTCCAGCTACACCTGAATCTGCACACAAGGTGCAGGGAGTAACGTGAGTACGCCAACTCAGTAAGTAACAACAATAAATAAAGACTGAGCAGCAGTGACGAGCAATAAAGCATATAACATTCATATCGGGAAATCTCAGTAAAATACCACATGCTTTTAAAATCAGGATTTGAATCAAAACATCTCGTTTAACCCAATTCGAGTAAAACTCATTTAAAGATATTTTTCAACAGTTTTCAGACAGAGGAAAAATGCAAAGGTGAGCAAAAATGATGAAATCATAAATAGCCCCTCGGGCAAAACATCACTCATATACATCCCCTCGGGAAAACCTCACAGTCACTCGTGCCACTCGGGCATACCTCACAATAACTCTTGCCACTCGGGCATACCTCACAATCACTCATACCTCCCAGTCACTCAGCACTCGGCACTCGCACTCGGTAGGTACATGCGCTCACTGGGGGTGTGTACAGACTCCGGAGGGGCTCCTTCAGCCCAAGCGCTATTATCTGCACGGACAACTCACATGCTATAATAATAAAGTATGCTACAGGCGGGCAGCCCTGATCCACACTCATCCTCACAAATCAGGCCCTCGGCCTCACTCAGTCATAAACCTCTCAAGCCACTCGGGCATTTAAGTAAAGTAGGGCATTCGGCCCAAAACATTTATATGCATCAAAATAGAGTCATAAAACTGAGTTATGTGGTAAACAAGTATAAACATGACTGAGTATAGATTTTCAATCGAAAACAATGAGAGGATGGTAAGAAACAACCCCTAAGGGTCCAAACAACATTGGCGCAAGGCCCAAATTGGCATTCAGCCCAATTTACAGAAATTCTTTCTAAAACATGTAAGTATCATATGGTTTCAACAAAGTATGCAACTTTACAGTTGCTACGGGACGAACCAAGTCACAACTCCCAACAGTGCATGCCCACACGCCCGTCACCTAGCATGTGCGTCACTAAAAATAGTAGAATGATACAATATCCGGGGTTTCGTACCCTCAGGACTAGATTTACAATCGTTACTTACCTCAAGCCGTGAAATTCTTATTCTGCAATGTCCTTTCCTCGTGAATTGGTCTCCAAAAGCCTCGAATTTGGTCATAAATAATTCTTTTCAGTCAATAAAATTAATTGGAATTAATCCCATAAGAAAATAATAATTTTCCATAAAAATCCAAAAATTAGCTCAAAAATCGCCCATGGGGACCACATCTCAGAACTCTACAAAAGTTATAAAATCCGGAAACCCATTCAACCACGAGTCTAACCATACCAATTTTACCAAAATCCGACCCCAACTCGACCCTCAAATCTTCAATTTAAACAAAGAGGGTTTTCAAATTTTCCCAACTCAATTCACCAATTAAATGTTAAAACAACCATGGATTCGGGTAATTTAACCAATATTGAGTTAAGAACACTTACCCCGTTGTTTCCTCTGAAAATCACCCAAAATCGCCTCAAATCCGAGCTCCAAAACGTCAAAAATTCGTCCCATTTTCAGAACTTAAACTCACTGCCCAGATTTTTCTTCTTCGCGAACGCGGTCAGTGCCTCGCGTTCGCGAAGCACAAAATAACTCCCGTCCAAATTCCTCCTTCGCGAACGCGACATCACCCTCGCGTTCGCGAAGCACAAAATGCCTCTGCCTCAATGCCTTCTACACGAATGCGTTCAACCCATCGCGAACGCGATGCTTCTTTCCCCCTCACTGCGCGAACATGACACCCCCCTACGCGAACGCGTAGACCAATTGCCTGGGGTCTTCGGCTACTTTCTCTCTTCTTCACGCACGCGTAACACCTCTCGTGTTCGCGATGCACACCCTGTCCACCCTTCGCGAACGCGTGCTTCTCTTCGTGAACGCGAAGAGAAAATATTGCCAGCCTCCTAGTTCCTCTTCTTGAGCGCGAGGCTCCACCTGCGAACGCGATGAAGGAAACCAGATGGTGCATTAGAAAAATTCCAGCAGAGTTCCAAGTCCAAAATCCAACCCGTTAACCATTTGAAACTCACCCGAGCCCCTCGGGACCTCAACCAAATATACCAACAAGTCCTAAAACATCATACGAACTTAGTTGAACCCTCAAATCACCTCAAACAACGCTAAAACTATGAATTACACCCCAATTCAAGCATAATGAACTTTGAAATTTCTAATTTCTACAAACGACTCCGGAATCTATCAAATCACGTCCGATTGACCTCAAATTTTGCACACAAGTCATAAATGACATAACAGAGGTATTCTAATTTACAGAATCGGATTCCGACCCCGATATCAAAAAGTCAACCCCCGGTCAAACTTCTCAAAAATTAAACTTTCGGTATTTCAAGCCTAATTCCTCTACGGACCTCCAAATAATATTCCGGACACGCTCCTAAGTCCAAAATCACCATACGGAGCTATTGGAATTATCAGAATTTGAATCCGAGATCGTTTACACATAGGTCCATATCCGGTCCACTTTTCTAACTCAAATTTTTAATTATGAAACTAAGTGACTCATTTCACTCCGAGTTCCTTCCGGACCCAAACCAACTAACCAGATATAATATAATATATCTGAATAACATAAAAAGAAGTAGAAATGGGGAAAACGGGGCTATAACTCTCGAAACGACCGACCGGGTCGTTATAGAAGCCCTAGCAAGATCCTTGTGAAATCTTCAAACCTTGAACAAGAATTGATGGATAAATGACTAAGTCTTCACTTTCTCTCTCTAAAATTCTCTCACCTCTCTCTAAAATGTCAAATTTTGGCTTAAAAATGAGCTTCAAGGGCTATAAATCGAAGTTGGGTTGGGTCAAAATTTAGTAAGAATGGAAGCTCCGACGCAATTATGCGATCACATAACAGGTATGCGGTCCGCATACCGGCCGCATAATTTGACCTCTAAAAGCTCGGTGTTACTGACACGGTATGCGATCATTATGCGGCCCGCATACTTGTTTTGCGGTCGCATAATGCACCGCAAAACAGGTCTGCGGTCGCATATTGCACCGCAGATTTTCCTCAAATCTTGCCCCTCTCTTGATCCACTTTGCGACCATTATGCGGTCCGTAGAGTGATTTTGCGACCGCATAGTAGTCGCAGAAATTACCTTTTTTCCGACAAAATTTTCCTTTACACATCGATGCATTGTTCAAGCCAAAAAGTCCGAGTCGTGGCTCGCAAGCTCGCCGCGAGAAATTTCTTTAATCTTTGTACTAATTGATCTACCTCAGCACCACCAAACCTTAATTTCCTTAGCAAAATTTCTCCGGGGTCGTTACACATAAGTCAACATCCGGTCAACCTTTTCAACTTAGATTCTAAACCTTGGAACTAAGTGCTCCAAATCATTTCAAAACCTCATCGGACCCAAACCAATTACCCCGGCAAGCTAAATAACAACTGTAATTCATAATTTGATTAGTAAATGGGGGAACGAGATTGCAATAGTCAAAACGACCGGTCGGATCATTACAAGAAGACCGCCAATTGCATCAAACAACTTTGAAATTCGCACAGGGTTGATTCAAACCATTCAACATTCATGTCAGTTTACTGGTCATGCAAGTGAAGATCCCCACACCCATTTAATTGATTTTATTGAATTAGTTTAAACTTGCAGGTATAATGGAGTCACAACAGATGCTATTAGGTTGCAGCTTTTTCCTTTTTCATTAATAGGAGAAGCCAAAATATGGTTGCAAAGTCTGCCGAGAGGTTCAATCACTAATAAATATTTTTCACTTGCAAAAACATTTAAAATGAAGCAAGAAATAAATAATTTTGTGCAGACAGATACTGAATCTGTATATCAAGCATGGGTACGATTAAAAGCAATGTTAAGAAAATGTCCACCTCATGGTATCCAAGATCATGACATCTTTTATATTTTTTATCATGGTCTTAAACCCTCTGCTAGAAATGTTATTGATGCAGTATCAGGAGGATCCATAATGAGCAAAACCACTACATAAGCCATGCAATTGCTCAATGAAATTTCAGAAAATGTTGTTCAATGGCCCTCAGACAGAATGATTGTTAAGAAAGCAGTGGGAGTCAATCAAGTTGAAGCTTGGAATTCATTAGCATAACAAATTGTAACTCTAACACAAAAAGTTGAGGCTTTTCAGGTAAATACTCAATCATCATCTCAACATGAGAGTTGTGACGTTTGTAGAGGTAATCATCCCAATCATTAGTATCAAGCTTCAATGCAAAATGAAGAACAAGCAAATGCTATTGGTTATAGAACCAGTTACCCATTTGGTAGTCCCATGGCACAAAAACACTTGGGATTCCAATGGAGTAACCCAAACAGTGCTGAAAATCCACAAAGATTTTTAATCAAAAGCAGCAGGTGCATGGACCACCTGGTTTTCAAAATCAAAACAGAGGGCAACAAGATTTTTAGCAATATCAACAACAACCCCAAAGATCTCATCAACAAAGCCTTGAAGATATGATGTACAAATTCATTAAGGCTACAGACAAGAAAGTTGAAAGTCAAAATTTAGCCATCAAGAATTTGGAAATCCAGATGAGCCAATTAGCAACCCTCATGTCTGGGCAAATAAAAGGTACTCTACCAAGTAACACCGAGAAAAATCCAAAGGAACACCTCAAAGATATCTCTCCGTGGTCAGGTAAAACTCTTGATGATCCATATGCAGATAGACAAGGAAAGCCACAAGAAGTGGAATATGTAAATGAAGGTGAGAATAAAACAGACTCTGAACTTCTAAAATAACAAAAATATAAAGGAAAACAGATACAAGAAAATGAATTGATGTCAAATCCTTACTCTGTACCCCTCCCCTTTCCCCAAAAGCTAAAAAGAGAAAAGCTTGACAAACAGTTCTCAAAGTTTCTAGAAAATTTTAAACAGCTCTACATTAACATACCTTTTACAGATGCTTTGAAGAAAATGCCGACATATGCTAAATTTCTTAAAGAAATTTTGTCAAGTAAAAGAAAATTGGAAGAAGTTTCAGTAGTTAAGCTTACAGAAAAATGTAGTGTTATACTTCAAAATAAGCTTCCACAGAAACTTGGTAATCCAGGCAGTTTTACAATTCCTTGTACTTTGGGAGGTGCTCACTTTGAAAAAGCATTATGTGATTCAGGTGCTTCAATAAATTATCTCGATCCAAAATCTCACATGTCGTGATGACGCCTATCTCAATACTAGGCAAGCCGACAATCTCAATAAACCACCATATTTTTTAAGTTTGAAAATATAATATTTAAATTAAGCGGAAGAAATCTTACAATTACATATATAAACACTCCCAAAACCCGGTGTCACTGAGTACATGACCATCTAATATGAATACAAAGTTTGATTGACAAAACACTTTCTAAAAGTATAGAACAGTACAATAACTGAAAGAAAGGGAGTCAAGGTCAGCGGTCTCTAGACAACTACCTTGATAGTCTCCAACTGGTAGCACTCTAAGATATAACGGTCGCCGTGTCCGAAAGCACCTGGATCTGCACACGAGGTGTATAGTGTAGTATGAGTACAACCAACTCAATAAGTAACAAGACTAACCTTTGGGCTGAAAGTACTGACGAGATCCGCAGGTACAGTCCAGTATAAATAATAACAATACAGAAATGTAGGCATGCTTTCAAGTTCAACAGTTGCTTTCAGTACAAATAAAACAGATCAATTCTGAACAATACGAGGAATATGACATTTATGTATCTACATGCCAATGTACATACTGTAGGTGATGCACCTTAGTGAAAACTTCGTGTACTCACAATCTAAAATACTCAATCATTTAGTATTGTATATGGCCAATCCTGTCCAGGGAAGATCCGTCCCAAATATATATGTATATCCATCAACTGATAGTCAGTCACTCAGTACAGTATAAGGCCAATCTAGCCCAAGGGAAGATCCATCCCCAAATATCAATGATTAGGACAAGATCCATGTCCAGAAAAAATCCATCCCTCAATATAAATGCTTCGGGCAAGATCCATCCCTCAATATAAATGCTTCGAGCAAGATCCATACCCAGGAAAGATCCATCCCTCAATATAAATCCACCGCGCTCACTGGGGGTGTGTGCAGACTCCGGAGGGGCTCCTTCAACCCAAGCGCTATAAATCAACCGCGCTCACCGAGTGTGTGTGCAGACTCTGGATGGGCTCCTTCAGCCCAAGCGCTATATAAAGCCGATATGGCCTACTGCGGCGTGCAGTCCTATCCCATAATAATAATAAAGCCTATAAGGCCTGCTGCTGGCGAGCAGCCTCGATCCATATAATAATCATAATAATATATATAAAGCCAATATGGCATGTTGTGGTGCACAACTCGATCCCATAAATATCCTCACTCAGTCATCAATCTCTCCAGTCTCTTGGGCTCAAAATGTCATGAAAATCAGCCCAAAATGATAATATGATGTATCAATAAATAGCAACATAGACTGAGATATGATATGAAATGAATGAACATGACTAAGTATGGAATTATAATTTAAAACAATCAATTCAACAACAACTCGACCCCATGTGTCCCAAAATATCGGCACGTAGCCGAAACATGATCTTTAATAGGAGCCTCAGCTAAATTTCTCTAACACGTGGAGGATACACGGATAGTAACATGATTCTTTAATTTTTCAACTCCATAGAATTTATTCAAGTCACAATTTCTATGGTGCACGTCCACACGCTCGTTAACTATCGTGTGTGTCACCTCCAAGCAATTTATATAACACCCAATTCGGGGATTCATACCCTCAAAACCAAGTTTAGAAGTGTTACTTACCTCAACCTTCAAGCTCCAAAAATACTACAATGCTCCAATTGATTAAAATGTCCAAATATCACCCACAATTCAATACCTACCATTAGATATCCCAACTACATCAAAATAAATACGAAAAGATTTATAAATATCCATGTAGTTTTTTACAATTCGGCAACAAGCCTTCAACCATCACAAATTATCCAATGGGCTCACCCATTAGCCTATTAAATTCTATTCTTATCATTTAATACTCATTTGGAGTCATTAATAATACTATGTTAATTACCCAACATCATTAAGTCACTATTCATTGTCTTCTCCAACAAAACCCTATGTTCAAGAACACCCATTTCAAGAACTAGTGTTGTATCTTGTCCAAATGATGATTCCCTTATTCAATTCATTCATCAATTAAGTTATCAAGTCTATTGGAATCATTAGAAACTCAAAACAATTCCTTTTATATCAATTCATCACTATTCATCTTTTTCTTTGCCCAAAATATCATTTTCAAGACCCTCCCTTAGGGTTCATACAATATCCCATTACAACCTCAAATAAAACTCATAAACATGCTACCCATACTCCAATATGACATATATATATGAAGCTCAAGTGAATGGATTACCTCTTGGTGGAAGAATCTAACTCATAAACATGCTACCCATACTCCAATATGACATATATATGAAGCTCAAATGAAGGGATTACCTCTTGGTGGAAGAATCTAACTTCTCCTCTTTTTGGTGTTCTTGAAGATTCAACCCATTTCCTATGGATTTGATCCATAATAATATTAGTGTTATCACTAAATGATGTTATATAATCATCCTTGTACCATAATAAATTACCTTGAAGTGTGACCATGGTGGAAGAGCTCCTCCTTCTCACTAGAAATACCTTCCAAGATGAAGAACTAACACATTCTCTCTCTAAACCCACATTTTCAGCTCCTTAAAATGATCCTTGAAGCTGCTAGATTTGCCTACGCAATGGTGCGTAGGCTACGCTGCTATTCTGCGTAGGCTACATAAGACTCGCGTAGCTGTTCTGCCACCCTTTAGTAAAAGGTCATAACTTTAGGAATCTCCAAATGACAAACGGTTTGAAGCAGTAGAAACTAGACTCATAGACCTTTCTTTTGATAGGTTATAGACCATATAACCCTTCATATCTTGAGAGGTATGATCGTTTGAAGTTAGGTCTTGTGCGAACTCACTTGAAACTTTATCCCATCATATAATTTTCAACTTGACTTAGCCTTAGGGCTCTTCTTAGACCATAAACCATTCTTAATGCACCTCATATATATATTATCATGATCAATTGATATCATTCAAATTATTAGTCTTGTTCATACTCGAATTAATATAATTAGCACCCCACCAATCTTCTTAATGGTCTTAAAACTCTTCAAAAATTTTCGGGGTGTTACATTCTTCCCCACTTAAGAACATTCATCCTCGAATATTTTGCAAGTCATTATTAGAACATCATTATCCTCCTTTCACCTTAACCATCATTCTTAATCATTCCTGACTTCATATGGGTCTTAGATATTCTTCCAAAATTTCGACTTTCTTAAGGCCCCAAAATTTTGGCTAACTCTCTAAATTCTTAAAATTTTCGGCAGAGTATCCCCTGCAATTGAGACTATCCCAAAACTTCAACCTGTCCAGAACAAGCCCCCACACAGGCACCAATTTCAACATAATTCAACAACCAAATATCTTTACATAATATGATGTCTAGACCCCACACGACCGCACATATATGCTCAATGTACAACAACAAACTATTTAGGACCCGCACGACCACACATACGTCATCAACGTAAAACAACAAAATATCTAAGTCTCACATGGCTGTGCATATACCAAAATTGCATCAAATAATTCTTTATTATTTTAAACAGTTGCATATCTATACCTCTCTCATTCCAACACCGGTTACCCTATATTGCAATACATATTACTACCACACATATATGTATTCTCTCTTTATTATGTGTACACCAAGTCACACGTGAAAGAGCATTTCTTGCCAATATTAAAATTCTATTTCTCCCATTCGAATACTTTCTCATAAATATAAAATTACTTCTAAGCATAGTTTGTACTCATAGGACCCTTGATTCTCTAGTTGCCAACTCCTTCCATAATACTCTTTTATTCCATCTGAATACCAATAAGATATTTGTCTTACTTAGATCCATTCACGTGGGTGATTTATTCCTCCACTTACATTGTAACTTTTGAGTTTCCTTTAGATCTCTAATTGTTGGATACAGTTGCTAACAATTCCGCTATATGAGAATTGTTCAATCCACTTCATTCCCTTTTCATTGCATAAGTTTTCATTCATTCTCGAGCATCACTGTACATATTTCTATTTTCTTATCCTTAACCAACTCATAGATACCACCATGTCCTTTGTGATATTTATCTTCCATAGATTCATATTGTATTTGTTATTATGCCTACCATAGGATTATTACCATTGATTATAGGCTTCCAACTCCCAAGTGACAATGCTATTAGGATAATACTTGCACCATTTAGTCTCTTTTTCTTTTCTGACCTCGTGCTTCTTACTAGAGCACATTATTTTGGTTTGCAAAAGTATTTTGTTTTGGGAATACGCTTATAATAACATTTTCTTGCCTCATTTCATGCCAAACCAATATAACTCAAGCCACAACTACGCAATTCGTGTACCCAAAAATGGAAAATGTCTCAAAGAAGAGAACTGTATTGCAAGTTCAACAAGCACCACCACAACTGCAATGCTATAAGCTCATCATATATAGTAGAACCAAGACACACGAATCTAACAACGGTAACCAACTCTTCTAGAGCTCATATTAATATCAACCGCACGGACAACTCACGTGCTATAGTATCAATATCTGGACCCGCACGAACAACTCACGTGCCAATAATATCAGTATACGGATCTGCACGGACAACTCATGTGCCAATAATATAATCTTCCTGGCATGGTCATTGGCCTCCAGTCCAAGCATATCATACATGAGCGATCAAATAAGTACACATGTATATGATAAATGAATTATGATTCTCATGCTCTTGGACTGGTAAACATAACATGCCATGGAGTAGGCATATGCAAGGTGTGCTATCACTACTCAAATCGGCAAGTTAACGCAGAGATATTAACTACCCAAACATGCCGAAAGACACAAGTTCCATTAGCAAAATGGCCCCCAAAGAAGTAACCCTGCCTTAACGCCACCAATCAAATTCGTACTTCGTGCGCACTACATCCTTCAAAATAACAATTTAATCACTTCATGATTTCTCATAAAGTGAAATATAACCCGCATTCAAGAAATTTTCTTACTCAAGTCATCCCCGACCTCAATCTCTGCAAGTCATAACCGATTCACATGTATGCCTCAAACCGAAACCAGTACAACACATAACCATGAAATCAAATCATCAACAGCACGCTCCCCCACTTGGCTCAAAGCCAAATAACAAAATATTTGATAACTCATCATACCCAAATTAACATCGAAATCGACCATACTAAGTAATAAAAGATTAACTCTGGTCTCTATCCCCCAATAATTACTACATACGACTGATACACACGGTCCATAATTTAGCATAGATATATGAACATGTGAAACTAAGGACTCACAAGGCATATTCAGATAATGAACAAAATATGATGAAACATACAAATATGTGGAACCAGGGTCAAATAATATAGAAGCCTCTTTGTGGCACACTGAAACAATACCTGTGATCACAATATCTGAGGCAACAACATCTGGCCTGGCAGGAAAAGCACAAAATCGGGCCTGACCACCACCTAATCGGCCTCCCCCTCTTGGGCGACCCCTAGCTGACTGAGCCTCATCCCGAGCTGGTTGGGTAGGTGGTGGAGCAACTGGTGCAGAAGTCATAACATGACTCCTCTGCTGAACTGGACCTCGCATAAGGCGGG
Source organism: Nicotiana tomentosiformis (assembly GCF_000390325.3). Classification (NCBI taxonomy): domain Eukaryota; kingdom Viridiplantae; phylum Streptophyta; class Magnoliopsida; order Solanales; family Solanaceae; genus Nicotiana; species Nicotiana tomentosiformis. The sequence goes on along the minus strand of NC_090812.1, from coordinate 40,209,815 downwards.
GACAATGTCTCTTTATTTGGCCCAAGTCTCCACACTCAAAGCACCCCCTCTCTGAAAAGGCTGGTAAGTTCTGAGGCGGACCTCGAGAACCAGAATAACTACCAGAAGAACCTGGTACAGATGATCCCTGAACGGAGGGAGAATAAGGCGTACTCTGGGCTGGAAGTGCACTGAGAGATGATTGACCCTGATGAGAACTGTATGAACCATGGCTGGATGATGCACCACGGTGAACTGGATGACTCTCTTGAGCGTGTCTGTAAGGACAACCCCTGTTGTAGTAGGACTGTCCTCCAGAAGGTACCCCACCAGAACCTCCCAAACCTCGAGGCCTCTTGGCCTCTCTCTCAACATGCTCCTGGTTACGAACCACCTCTATCTATTGAGCAATGTCAACCACCTCTTTAAAGGTGGCACTAGATACCCTCTCCCTAGTCATAAGTAACCGCAACTGATATGTGAGGCCATAAATGAACCTCCTAATCCTTTCCCTATCAGTGGGAACCAACCAAACTGCATAACAAGGCAGCTCAAAAAATCTCATCTTGTACTGCGTCACATACATGTCATCCTGACGTAACTGCTCAAACTGCCTGCATAGTTCCTCTCTGCAAGACTGCGGCAAAAACTTCTCCAAAAATAGAACGAAGAACTCATTCCATGTAAGTGGTACTGCACCAATCGACATGTGCCTCTAATAAGCCTCCCACCAACTGAAGGCAGCTCCAGAAAACTGAAAAGTAGTGATCGAGACCCCACCGGTCTCCAGAATACCCATTGTCCGAAGCATCCGCTGACATTTATCCAGAAAACCCTGAGCATCCTCTGACTCAGCACCGCTAAATGATAGAGGTTGAAGCCTCCCAAATCTCTCAAGTCTTCTCTACTCATCATCTTCCATAACAGGAACTACCGGGGCCTAAGCAGCTACAGCCGGCTGGGCTGGTAGTGCCCCCGGTATTTGAAGTCCTTGCACTACCTGATCTGGAGTACGGGTAACAGGGGTATGAGTACCTCCCCCGGCCTGAGAAGTGGCAGGTGCGGCATGAGCCAAAACCACCTGAGCAAGACCAGTGCAAACTATCAATATCTAGGCCAAAGTCTCCTGAAGGCCTGGAATCAGAATAGGCACAGCTGGTGCTTGAGCTTGTCCCGCCGGCTCAACTATATTTGGAATCTTCTCCTGAGTTGGAGCAACTGGTGGTACTACAGGTGCTGCTCCAACTGTTGCATGAGTTATACCTCGACCTCTACCTCGGCCCCGGCCTCTACCACGGCCCCGACCTCTCGCAGCCCTAAGTGATGGCAGACCGTCTGATCTAGTAGTACGTGTCCTCACCATCTGTGAGACAATAGAATAACAAAATTTTAGTTTTCGAAATCAACAAATTCACACGACAGAATACCAGAAAGTGAAATTTTCCTAAGGGTTCAACAACCTCTCGAAGATAAGTACAGACGTCTCTGTACCGATCCGCAAGACTCTACTAAACCTGCTCATGACTCGTGAGACCTATGTAACCTAGAGCTCTGATACCAACTTGTCACGACCCAAAATCTCACCTATCGTGATGGCGCCTATCTCAATACTAGGAAAGACAACAATCTCAATAAACCACCATATTTTTTAAGTTTGAAAATATAATATTTAAATTCAGCGGAAGAAATCTTACAATTACATATATAAACACTCCCAAAACCCGGTGTCACTGAGTACATGAGCATCTAATATGAATACAAAGTCTGATTGACAAAACACTATCTGAAAGTATAGAACAATACAATAACTAAAAGAAGGGGAGTCAAGGTTAGCGGACTCCAGACAGCTACCTTAATAGTCTCCAACTGATAGCACTCTGAGATCTAACGGTCGCCGTGTCCGAAAGCACCTGGATCTGCACACGAGGTGCATAGTGTAGTATGAGTACAACCAACTCAATAAGTAAAAGGACTAACCTTTGGGCTGAAAGTAGTGACGAGATCCGCAGGTATAGTCTAGTATAAATAATAACAATACAGAAATGTAGGTTTGTTGTAACGACCCGGCCGATCGTTTTGACAGTTATAGCCTCGTTTTCCCCATTTCTACTTCTTTTTGTGTTATGCAGCTATATTATGTTATAGCGGGTTAGTTGGTTTGGGACCGGAGTAGTTTCAGAGTGAATTGAGACACTTAGTCTCTTAAGTAGAAACTTAAGTTGGAAAAAGTCAACTGGATGTTGACCTATGTGTAAACGATCTCGAATTTGAATTCTGATGGTTCTGTTAGCTCTGTTAGGTGATTTTAGACTTCGGAGTTCATCCGGAATGTGATTTTGAGGTCCGCGGTAGAATTAAGCTTGAATTGGCGAAATTGGAAATTTGGCGATTTTGGTCGGCAGTGAAAAAATTGATATCAGGGTCGGAATGGAATTCCGGAAGTTGGAGTAGGTTTGTAGTGTCATTTGTGACGTGTGTGCAAAATTTGAGGTCATTCGAACGTGGTTTGGTTGGTTTCGGAATCGGTTGCCGAATTTGGAAATTTAGAAGTTCTTAGGCTTTAATCCGAGGGTAATTTGGTGTTTGGATGTTGTTTTGAGTGATTCGAAGGTTCGACTAAGTTTTTATGTTGATATATGACTTGTTGGTATTTTTGGTTGAGGTCCTGAGGGCCTCGGGGTGATTCTGGGTGGATAACGGATTTGTCGAAGTTTGAATTTGCACCTGGAGCTGCTGCTTCTGCTATTTTCGCACCTGCGGAAGGAAGAGTCGAGGAAGAGTTGCAGGTGCGAGGCCGCTGGTGAGCGTGGGGAGTGCGCAGGTGTGAGCAATGCTGGGCTAGGCAGGTTGTGCAGGTGCGAGTGGGAGGTCGCATCTGCGACCCCGCAGGTGCAAAACCTGGGGCGCAGATGCGGAAAGGGCAATGCTGGGCAGGCTTCGCAGAAGCAGAGGAAATGCGTAGATGCGCCTTCGCAGGTGTGACGGGTTTGCCGCAGATGCGGATTCTAGGTGCGTAAGTAAATTGTGCAGGTGCGGCTCCTTGGACCGCAGGTGCGAGAAAATGGCCGCAGGTGTGAGAAGCCTGGGCAGAGGGTACATATTGCACACTTTGCGAATTTTTGGGCATTCTTCACGATTTCTATTCGGATTTGGAGCTTTCTGGAGAGTTTTGAAGAGGGAATCAAGGGGGTTTTCACTGAGATAAGTTACTTGAGCCTAATACTCGTATATATGGTGATTTTGCCGTTGTTTAATCATTGTAATTAGCAAAAATGAGGAGTTAGTGCTTGGAATTTTGGAGAGTAATTTAAGGATTTGAAGGGCCAAACGATGTCGGATTTTGATGAATTTGGTATGGTTAGACTCGTGAGTGAATGAGCTTTCTAGTTTTGTGAATTTTGTCAAATTTCGAGACGTGGGCCCGGGGGCCGGGTTTGAGCCAATTTCGGGTTTTGGTCTAATTTTGAAGCTTTTCTTGTGGAATTCATTCCATTAGTGTATATTGATGGTATTGTACTGATTGTGAATAGATTTGGAGCATTTGGAGGCCGAGTCCAGAGGCAAGAGCATTGCGAGGTAGAGATTTGACCGGTTTTAGGTAAGTAACGATTGTAAATCTAGTCCTGAGGGTACGAAACCCCGTAGTTTGTATCATTCTACTATTTTGAGGTGACACACATGCTAGGTGACGGGCGTGTGGGCATGCACTATTGGGGATTTGTGACTTGGTCCGTCCCATAGCAACTGTACAGTTGCATATTTTGTTAAAACTATATGATACTTATATGTTTTAGAAAGAGTTTCTATAAATTGGGTCGAATGCCATGTTTGGGCCTTGCGCCAGTGCTCTTTGGACCCTTAGGGGCTTATTCTTACTATCCTCTCATTTTTTTCGATTGAAAACCTATACTCAGTCATGTTTATACTTGTTCACCGCACAACTCTATTTTATGACTCTATTTTGATGCATATAAATGTTTTGGGTCGAATGCCCTGTTTTACTGAAAAGCCCGAGTGGCTTGAGAGGTTTATGACTGAGTGAGGCCGGGGGCCTGATTTGTGAGGATGAGTGTGGATCGGAGCTGCCCGCCTATAGCATACTTTATTATTATAGCACGTGAGTTGTCCGTGCAGCACGTGAGTTGTCCCTGTAGATTATAGCGCTTGGGCTGAAGGAGCACCTCCGGAGTCTGTACACATCCTAAGTGAGCGTAGGTATCTACTGAGTGCGAGTGCCGAGTGCCGAGTGATGAGTGCTGAGTGACTGGGAGGCATGCATGATTGTGAGGTATGCCCGAGTGGCAAGAGTGATTGTGAGGTATGCCCGAGTGGCACAAATGGCTGTGAGGTTTGCTCGATGGGCTATTTATGATTTCATCATTTTTGCTCACCTTTGCATTTTGCCTTTGTTTGATACTCTGTTGGAAAAATATCTTTAAATGATTTTTACTGGAACCGGGTTTAAACGAGATGATTTGATTCAAACACTGATTTTTAAAGCATGTTGTACTTTACTGAGATTTCATGATATGAACGTTATATGCTTTATTGCTCGTCACTACTGCTCAGTCTTTATTTATTGTTGTTACTTACTGATTTGGCGTACTCACGTTACTCCCTGCACCTTGTGTGCAGATTCAGGTGTAGCTGGACACGACATCAGTTATTGATTGTTCTGGTTGCAGATTTTCTTGGAGATAGCAAGGTAGTTGTTTGGCGATCGCAGCCCCTGCTCTTCTCCCTCTTGTCTTCCTCTAGTTGTATTTAGCTATTTTCCAGGCTGAGTTAGCCTTGATATTGTTAGACAGATTGTAGTAGATACTCATGACTAGTGACACCCCGATGTCGGGCTTTTCCTTCTGCACTTTTATTTTTGATTGGGAACTCCTTTATGAAGGTTTTTAAATAACATTGAAATTATCTTTGAAATGAAAAAATTGGTTTGTTTTGGAAATGAGTCGGCTTGCCTAGTTCCACGATAGGCGCCATCACAATAGGGGTTAGTTTGGGTCTTGATAGATTGGTATCAGAGCCTAGGTTACATAGGTCTCACGAGTCATGAGCAGGTTTAGTAGAGTCTTGCGGATCGGTACAGAGACGTCTGTACTTATCTTCGAGAGGCTACTGAACCTTTAGGAAACTCCACATTCTTGAATTCTTGTCGTGCGAATCTGTTAGTTTTAATAACTAAACATCTATTGTTTCCTTCTCTCACAGATGGTGAGGACTCGTGCAGAGGTGCAACCCTTACAACAGCTGGGGCAGTACCTGCAGATCCACCGATTGTCCCAGATCAGGACCAAGTTCCAGTTGTTGATGCACCAGCTCAGATGCACCAGCTCAGGCACCACCTGTGCCTATTGTGATTCCAGGCCTTCAGGAGGCCCTAGCTCAGATTCTGACAGCGTGTACTAGCCTTGCTCAGGCGGTCTCTATTTCGACGGCCACAACCACTTCTCAGGCCAGGGGAGGCACTCAGACTCCCACCGCTCGCACACCCGAGCAGGTTATTTAGGGACTTCAGACACCGGAGGCACCACCAACCCAGCCGGTTGCAGTTGCTCAGGATTATGTGGTTCTTGCTATGCCTGAGGATGATCAGCATAGCTTGGAGAGGTTTGGGAGACTCTAGTCACCATTTTTCAGTGGCATAGAGAGAGAGGATGATCAGGACTTTTTGGACAGGTGTCAGAGGATACTCCGTACTGCTAGTATTTTGGAGACTTGTGGGGTCTTATTCACTACCTTTCAGTTTTCTGGGGCTGCACTCAGATGGTGGGAGACTTACGAGAGGTGTAGGCCTATTGGTGCAGCACCCCTTACTTGGCAACAGTTCTCCGTGGTCTTTTTGGAGAAGTTCGTGCCTCGATCCCGCAGAGAGGAGCTGCGCAGATAGTTTGAGTGGCTTCGCTAGGGTGTTCCTTTGGATTTTTCTCAGTGTTACTTGGTAGAGTACCTTTTATTTGCCCAGACATGAGGGTTGCTAATTGGCTCATCTAGATTTCCAAATTCTTGATGGCTGAATTTTGACTTTCAACTTTCTTGTCTGTAGCCTTAATGAATTTGTACATCATATCTTCAAGGCTTTGTTGATGAGATATTTGGGGTTGTTGTTGATATTGCTAAAAATCTTGTTGCCCTCTGTTTTGATTTTGAAAACCTGGTGGTCCATGCACCTGCTGCTTTTGATTAAAAAATCTTTGTGGATTTTCAGCACCGTTTGGGTTACTCCATTGGAATCCCAAGTGTTTTTGTGCCATGGGACTACCAAATGGGTAACTGGTTCTATAACCAATAGCATTTTCTTGTTCTTCATTTTGCGTTGAAGCTTGATACTAATGATTGGGATGATTACCTCTACAAACGTCACAATTCTCATGTTGAGATGATGATTGAGTATTTACCTGAAAAGCCCCAACTTTTTGTGTTAGAGTTACAATTTGTTATGCTAATGAATTCCAAGCTTCAACTTGATTGACTCCCACTGCTTTCTTAACAATCATTCTGTCTGAGGGCCATTGAACAACATTTTCTGAAATTTCATTGAGCAATTGCATGGCTTATGTAGTGGTTTTGCTCATTATGGATCCTCCTGATGCTGCTAAATTATAATTTCATACTTAGTCATGTTCATTCATTTCATATCATATCTCAGTCTATGTTGCTATTTATTGATACATCATATTATCATTTTGGGCTGATTTTCATGACATTTTGAGCCCAAGAGACTGGAGAGATTGATGACTGAGTGAGGATATTTATGGGATCGAGTTGTGCACCACAACATGCCATATTGGCTTTATATATATTATTATGATTATTATATGGATCGAGGCTGCTCGCCAGCAGCAGGCCTTATAGGCTTTATTATTATTATGGGATAGGACTGCACGCCGCAGTAGGCCATATCGGCTTTATATAGCGCTTGGGCTGAAGGAGCCCATCCAGAGTCTGCACACACACTCGGTGAGCGCGGTTGATTTATAGCGCTTGGGTTGAAGGAGCCCCTCCGGAGTCTGCACACACCCCCAGTGAGCGCGGTGGATTTATATTGAGGGATGGATCTTCCCTGGGTATGGATCTTGCTCGAAGCATTTATATTGAGGGATGGATCTTGCCCGAAGCATTTATATTGAGGGATGGATTTTTCCTGGACATGGATCTTGTCCTAATCATTGATATTTGGGGATGGATCTTCCCTTGGGCTAGATTGGCCTTATACTGTACTGAGTGACTGACTATCAGTTGATGGATATACATATATATTTGGGACGGATCTTCCCTGGACAGGATTGGCCATATACAATACTAAATGATTGAGTATTTTAGATTGTGAGTACACGAAGTTTTCACTAAGGTGCATCACCTACAGTATGTACATTGGCATGTAGATACATAAATGTCATATTCCTCGTATTGTTCAGAATTGATCTGTTTTATTTGTACTGAAAGCAACTGTTGAACTTGAAAGCATGCCTACATTTCTGTATTGTTATTATTTATACTGGACTGTACCTGCGGATCTCGTCAGTACTTTCAGCCCAAAGGTTAGTCTTGTTACTTATTGAGTTGGTTGTACTCATACTACACTATACACCTCGTGTGCAGATCCAGGTGCTTTCGGACACGGCGACCGTTATATCTTAGAGTGCTACCAGTTGGAGACTATCAAGGTAGTTGTCTAGAGACCGCTGACCTTGACTCCCTTTCTTTCAGTTATTGTACTGTTCTATACTTTTAGAAAGTGTTTTGTCAATCAAACTTTGTATTCATATTAGATGGTCATGTACTCAGTGACACCGGGTTTTGGGAGTGTTTATATATGTAATTGTAAGATTTCTTCCGCTTAATTTAAATATTATATTTTCAAACTTAAAAAATATGGTGGTTTATTGAGATTGTCGGCTTGCCTAGTATTGAGATAGGCGTCATCACGACAGGTGAGATTTTGGATCGAGACAATTTATTGAAGCACCTGAATCACATAATGCTTTTTCAAAGTGAGCACCTCCCAAAGTACAAGGAATTGTAAAACTGCATGGATCACCAAGTTTCTGTGGAAGCTTATTTTGAAGTATAACACTACATTTTTCTGTAAGCTTAACTACTGAAACTTCTTCCAATTTTCTTTTACTTGACAAAATTTCTTTAAGAAATTTAGCATATGCCGGCATTTGCTTCAAAGCATCTGTAAAAGGTATGTTAATGTAGAGCTGTTTAAAATTTTCTAGAAACTTTGAGAACTGTTTGTCAAGCTTTTCTCTTTTTAGCTTTTGGGGAAAGGGGAGGGGTACAGAGTAAGGATTTGACATCAATTCATTTTCTTGTATCTGTTTTCCTTTATATTTTTGTTATTTTAGAAGTTCAGAGTCTCTTTTATTCTCACCTTCATTTACATATTCCACTTCTTGTGGCTTTCCTTGTCTATCTGCATATGGATCATCAAGAGTTTTACCTGACCACGGAGAGATATCTTTGAGGTGTTCCTTTGGATTTTTCTCGGTGTTACTTGGTAGAGTACCTTTTATTTGCCCAGACATGAGGGTTGCTAATTGGCTCATCTGGATTTCCAAATTCTTGATGGCTGAATTTTGACTTTCAACTTTCTTGTCTGTAGCCTTAATGAATTTGTACATCATATCTTCAAGGCTTTGTTGATGAGATCTTTGGGGTTGTTGTTGATATTGCTAAAAATCTTGTTGCCCTCTGTTTTGATTTTGAAAACCAGGTGGTCCATGCACCTGCTGCTTTTGATTAAAAATCTTTGTGGATTTTCAGCACCGTTTGGGTTACTCCATTGGAATCCCAAGTGTTTTTGTGCCATGGGACTACCAAATGGGTAACTGGTTCTATAACCAATAGCATTTGCTTGTTCTTCATTTTGCGTTGAAGCTTGATACTAATGATTGGGATGATTACCTCTACAAACGTCACAACTCTCATGTTGAGATGATGATTGAGTATTTACCTGAAAAGCCTCAACTTTTTGTGTTAGAGTTACAATTTGTTATGCTAATGAATTCTAAGCTTCAACTTGATTGACTCCCACTGCTTTCTTAACAATCATTCTGTCTGAGGGCCATTGAACAACATTTTCTGAAATTTCATTGAGCAATTGCATGGCTTATGTAGTGGTTTTGCTCATTATGGATCCTCCTGATACTGCATCAATAACATTTCTAGCAGAGGGTTTAAGACCATGATAAAAAATATATAAGATGTCAGGATCTTGGATACCATGAGGTGGACATTTTCTTAACATTGCTTTTAATCGTACCCATGCTTGATATACAGATTCAGTATCTGTCTGCACAAAATTATTTATTTCTTGCTTCATTTTAAATGTTTTTGCAAGTGAAAAATATTTATTAGTGATTGAACCTCTCGGCAGACTTTGCAACCATATTTTGGCTTCACCTATTAATGAAAAAGGAAAAAGCTGCAACCTCATAGCGTCTGTTATGACTCCATTATACCTGCAAGTTTAAACTAATTCAATAAAATCAATTAAATGGGTGTGAGGATCTTCACTTGCATCACCAGTAAACTGACATGAATGTTGAATGGTTTGAATCAACCCTGTGCGAATTTCAAAGTTGTTTGATGCAATTGGCGGTATTCTTGTAACGATCCGACCGGTCATTTTGACTATTGCAATCTCGTTCCCCCATTTACTAATCAAATTATGAATTACAGTTGTTATTTAGCTTGCCAGGGTAATTGGTTTGGGTCCGGTGAGGTTTTGAAATAATTTGGAGCACTTAGTTCCAAGGTTTAGAATCTAAGTTGAAAATGTTGACCGGATGTTGACTTATGTGTAACGACCCCGGAGAAATTTTGCTAAGGAAATTAAGGTTTGGTGGTGCTGAGGTAGATCAATTAATACAAAGATTAAAGAAATTTCTCGCGGCGAGCTTGCGAGCCACGACTCGGACTTTTTGGCTTGAACAATGCACCGATGTGTAAAGGAACATTTTGTCAGAAAAAAGGTAATTTCTGCGACCACTATGCGGTCGCAAAATCACTCTACGGACCGCATAATGGTCGCAAAGTGGATCAAGAGAGGGGCAAGATTTGAGGAAAATCTGCGGTGCAATATGCGACCGCAGACCTGTTTTGCGGTGCATTATGCGACCGCAAAATAAGTATGCGGGCCGCATAAGGACCGCATACCGTGTCAGTAACACCGAGCTTTTGGAGGTCAAATTATGCGGCCGGTATGCGGACCGCATACCTGTTATGTGATCGCATAATTGCGTCGGAGCTTCCATTCTTACTAAATTTTGACCCAACCCAACTTCGATTTATAGCCCTTGAAGCTCATTTTTTAGCCAAAATTTGACATTTTAGAGAGAGATGAGAGAATTTTAGAGAGAGAAAGCGAAGACTTAGTCATTTATCCATCAATTCTTGTTCAAGGTTTGAAGATTTCACAAGGATCTTGCTAGGGCTTCTGTAACGACCCGGTCGGTCAGTTCGAGAGTTATAGCCCCATTTTCCCCATTTCTACTTCTTTTTATGTTATTCAGATATATTATATTATATCTGGTTAGTTGGTTCGGGTCCGGAAGAAACTTGGAGTGAAATGAGTCACTTAGTTTCATAATTGAAAATTTGAGTTAGAAAAGTGGATCGGATATGGACCTATGTGTAAACGATCTTGGATTCAAATTTTGATAATTCCAATAGCTCCGTATGGTGATTTTGGACTTAGGAGCGTGTTCGGAATATTATTTGGAGGTCCGTAGAGGAATTAGGCTTAAAATGCCGAAAGTTTAATTTTTGAGAAGTTTGACCGGGGGATTGACTTTTTGATATCGGGGTCGTAATCCGATTCTATAAATTAGAATACCTCTGTTATGTCATTTATGACTTGTGTGCAAAATTTGAGGTCAATCAGACGTGATTTGATAGATTCCGGAGTCGTTTGTAGAAATTAGAAATTTCAAAGTTCATTATGCTTGAATTGGGGTGTAATTCATAGTTTTAGCGTTGTTTGAGGTGATTTGAGGGTTCAACTAAGTTCGTATGATGTTTTAGGACTTGTTGGTATATTTGGTTGAGGTCCCGAGGGGCTCGGGTGAGTTTCAAATGGTTAACGAGTTGGATTTTGGACTTGGAACTCTGCTGGAATTTTTTCTAATGCACCATCTGGTTTCCTTCATCGCGTTCGCGAGTGGAGCCTCGCGCTCAAGAAGAGGAACTAGGAGGCTGGCAACATTTGCTCTTCGCGTTCACGAAGAGAAGCACTCGTTCGCGAAGGGTGGACTGGGTGTGCATCGCGAACACGAGAGGTGTTACGCGTGCGTGAAGAAGAGAGAAAGTAGCCGAAGACCCCAGGCAATTGGTCTACGCATTCGCGTAGGGGGGTGTCATGTTCGCGCAGTGAGGGGGAAAGAAGCATCGCGTTCACGATGGGTTGAACGCATTCGTGTAGAAGGCATTAAGGCAGAGGCATTTTGTGCTTCGCGAACGCGAGGGTGATGTCGCGTTCGCGAAGAAGAAAAATCTGGGCAGTGAGTTTAAGTTCTGAAAATAGGACTTCATCCCATTTTCAATTTTTGACATTTTGGAGCTCGGATTTGAGGCGATTTTGGGTGATTTTCAGAGAAAACAACGGGGTAAGTGTTCTTAACTCAATATTGGTTAAATTACCCGAATCCATGGTTGTTTTTAATATTTAATTGGTGAATTGAGTTGGGAAAATTTGAAAACCCTCTTGGTTTAAATTGAAGATTTGAGGGTCGAGTTGGGGTCGGATTTTGGTAAAATTGGTATGGTTATACTCGTGGTTGAATGGGTTTCCGGATTTTATAACTTTTGTAGAGTTCTAAGATGTGGTCCCCATGAGTGATTTTTGAGCTAATTTTCGGATTTTTATGGAAAATTATTATTTTCTTATGGGATTAATTCCAATTAATTTAATTGACTGAAAAGAATTATTTATGACCAGATTCGAGGCTTTTGGAGACCAATTCACGAGGAAAGGACATTGCAGAATAACAATTTCACGGCTTGAGGTAAGTAACGATTGTAAATCTAGTCCTGAGGGTACGAAACCCCGGATATTGTATCATTCTACTATTTTTAGTGACGCACATGCTAGGTGACGGACGTGTGGGCATGCACTGTTGGGAGTTGTGACTTGGTTCGTCCCGTAGCAACTATAAAGTTGCATACTTTGTTGAAACCATATGATACTTACATGTTTTAGAAAGAATTTCTGTAAATTGGGCTGAATGCCAATTTGGGCCTTGCGCCAATGTTGTTTGGACCCTTAGGGGTTGTTTCTTACCATCCTCTCATTGTTTTCGATTGAAAATCTATACTCAGTCATGTTTATACTTGTTTACCGCATAACTCAGTTTTATGACTCTATTTTGATGCATATAAATGTTCTGGGCCGAATGCCCTACTTTACTTAAATGCCCGAGTGGCTTGAGAGGTTTTATGACTCTATTCTGAGTGGATCGGGGTTGCCCGCCTGCAGCATACTTTATTATTATAGCACGTGAGTTGTCCGTGTAGATTATAGCGCTTGGGCTGAAGGAGCCCCTCCGGAGTCTGTACACACCCCCAGTGAGCGCAGGTACCTACTGAGTGCGAGTGCCGAGTGCTGAGTGACTGGGAGGTATGAGTGATTGTGAGGTATGCCCGAGTAGTAAGAGTTATTGTGAGGTATGCCCGAGTGGCACGAGTGACTGTGAGGTTTGCCCGAGGGGATGTATATGAGTGATGTTTTCCCCGAGGGGCTATTTATGATTTCATCATTTTTGCTCACCTTTGCATTTTTCCTCTGTCTGAAAAATGTTTAAAAATATCTTTAAATGAGTTTAACTGGAATTGGGTTAAACGAGATGTTTTGATTCAAATCCTGATTTTAAAAGCATGTGGTATTTTACTGAGATTTCCCGATATGAATGTTATATGCTTTATTGCTCGTCACTGCTGCTCAGTCTTTATTTATTGTTGTTACTTACTGAGTTGGCGTACTCACGTTACTCCCTGCACCTTGTGTGCAGATTCAGGTGTAGCTGGACATGGTAGCGGTTATTGAGTGTTCTGGTTACAGATTTTCTTGGAGATAGCAAGGTAGCTATTTGGCGATCGCAGCCCCTGCTCTTCTCCCTCTTATCTTCCTCTATTTGTATTTAGTTGAGTTAGCCTTGATATTGTTAGACAGTTTGTAGTAGATGCTCATGACTAGTGACACCCCGATGTCGGGATTTTCATTCCGCACTTTTATTTTGATTGGAACTCTTTTACGAAGGTTTTTTTTATGTTAAATAACATTGAAATTAACTTTGAAATGAAAATATCGGTTTGTTTTGGAAATGAGTCGGCTTGCCTAGTTCCACGATAGGTGCCATCACGACAGGGGTTAGTTTGGGTCGTGATAGATTGGTATCAAAGCCTAGGTTACATAGGTCTCACGAGTCATGAGCGGGTTTAGTAGAGTCTTGCGGATCAGTATGGAGACGTCTGTACTTATCTTCGAGAGGCTGCAGAATCTTTAGGAAAAATTTCCACATTCTTTAATTCTTGTCATGCGAATCTGTTGATTCTAGTAACTAAACATATGTTGTTTCATTCTCTCACAGATGGTGAGGACTCGTACTACCGGTTAGAAGGGCCAGCCACCAGTACCACCAGCCAGGGCCGTGAGAGGCCGAGGCCGCGGTAGAGGCCGTGATAGGGGTAGAGGTGCAGCCCGTACAACAGCTAGGGCAGTACCTGCAGATCCACCAGTTGTCCCATTTCACGACCACGTTCCAGTTGTTGATGCACCAGCTCAGGCACCACCTGTGCCTATTGTGATTCTAGTCCTTCAGGAGGCCCTAGCTCAGATTCTGACAGCATGTACCGGCCTTGCTCAGGCGGTCTCTATTTTGATGGCCGAAGCTACTTCTCAGGCCAGAGGAGGCACTCAGACTCCCGTCGCTAGCACACCTGAGCAGGTTATTCAGGGACTTTAGACACAGGAGGCACCACCAACCCAGCCGGTTGCTGTTGCTCAGGATTATGTGGTTCCTGCTATGCCTGAGGATGATCAGCGTAGGTTGGAGAGTTTTGGAGACTTCAGCCACCACCTTTCAGTGGCAAAGAGAGAGGATGCTCAGGACTTTTTGGACAGGTGTCAGAGGATACTCCATACTGCTGGTATTTTGGAGACTTGTGGGGTCTCATTCACTATCTTTCAGTTTTCTGGGGCTGCACTCAGATGGTGGGAGACTTACGAGAGGCGTAGGCCTCTTGGCGCAGCACCCCTTACTTGGCAGCAGTTCTCCGTGGTCTTTTTGGAGAAGTTTGTGCCTCGATCCCGCAGAGAGAAGTTGTGTAGACAGTTTGAGCGGCTTTGCCAGGGTGATATGTCTGTGATACAGTATGAGATGTGACTCTATGAGTTGTCCCGTCATGCTATATGGTTGGTTCCCACGGACAGAGAGAGGATCATGAGGTTTATTGATGGCCTCACTTATCAGCTACAGTTGCTCATGACCAGGGAGCGTGTTTCGGGTGCTACCTTTGATGAGGTTGTCGACATTTCTTGGTAGATTGAGATGGTTCATGGTCAAGAGAGGGTTGAGAGGGAGGCCAAGAGGCCTCATGGTCAGGGTGGATTCAGCAGTGCTCCTTTTGGGGGTCAGTTCCAGCACGGTAGAGGTTGTCATTTCAGACAGGCTCAGTCAACTCGGCCATTTCACCGTGGTGCATCCTCTGGCCATGGTTCTCATAGTTCTCATCAGGGCCACTCATCACTTAGTGCCCTTCCAGTTCAGAGTTCGTCCCATGCTCCACCTGTTCAGGGCTCTTCCATGCCAGGTTCTTCTACCTGTTATCCCGGTGTTAGGGGTTCCCTTCAGTTTCTGCCACCAGCACCGGAGAGTTATTTTGAGTGTGGGGAGCTTGGGCATATGTGGAGGCAGTGTCCTCATCATCATGGAGGTCTATCTCAGAAGAGGAGTCAGCCTCCGACTACAGCACCAGTTACCTCACCACCCGCCCAGTCAGTTCGGGGTGGAGGTCAGTCAGCTAGGGGTCGCCCTAGAGGGGGAGGCAGATCAAGGGGTGGTCAGGCCTGTTTCTATGCCCTCCCTGCCAGACCAGATGTTATTGCTTCAGATGTTATGATTACAGGTATTGTCTTAGTTTTCCACAGAGATGCCTTAGTATTATTTGACCCTGGTTCCACGTATTCATATGTTTCCTCGTATTTCACCCATTTTCCGGATATACCTTATGAGTCTTTAGTTTCATCTGTACATGTATCTATTGTTGTGGGTTATACTATTATTGTGGACCGCGTATATCAGTCATGTGTGGTGACTATTGGGGGTCTGGAGACCCGAGTGGATCTATTATTACTCAGTATGATTGACTTTGATGAGATATTGGGTATGGATTGGTTATCTCCATGTCATGCTGTTCTAGATTGTCACGCTAAGATGGTGATGTTGGCTATGCCGGGAATTCCGAGGTTTGAGTGGAGCGGTTTTGTAGATTATGTACCAAGTAAGGTGATTTCATATTTAAAGGCTCAGCGCATGGTTGAGAAGGGTTGCCTATCTTATTTGGCTTTTGTGAGGGATGTTGGTGCAAAGACTCATGTCATTGATTCTATTCCGGTGGTACGTGATTTTCCGGATGTGTTTCTTGCAGACCTACCGGGCATGCCGCCTGACAGGGATAATGACTTTGGTTCTGATTTGGTGCCAGGCACTCAGCCCATTTCTATTACACCGTATCGTATGGCACCGGCGGAGTTGAAGGAATTGAAAGAACAGCTTCAGGAACTCCTTGATAATGGGTTTTATTCGGCCTAGTGTGTCACATTAGGGTGCACCGGTTCTATTTGTGAAAAATAAGGATGGTTCCATGAGAATGTGTATTGATTATAGGTAGTTGAACAAGGTCAAAGTCAAGAACAAGTATCATTTGCCTCGTATTGATGATTTATTCGACCAACTTCAGGGAGTGAGGGTGTTCTCCAAGATTGATTTGAGGTCCGGTTATCACCAGCTGAAGATTCGAGATTCAGATATTCTTAAGACAGCTTTCAGGACCCGATATGGCCATTATGAGTTCTTGGTGATGTCTTTTGGGCTGACCAATGCCCCAATAGCATTCATGCATTTGATGAACAGTGTATTCCATCCCTATTTGGACTCATTCATCGTTGTATTCATTGATGACATTCTGGTGTACTCTCGTAGCTAGGAGGAGCACGCTTAGCATTTGAGGATTGTATTACAGAGATTGAGGGAGGAGAAGCTTTATGCAAAGTTCTCCAAGTGTGAGTTTTGGCTCAGTTCAGTAGCATTCTTGGGACATGTGGTGTCCAGCGAGGGTATTCAGGTGGATCCGAAGAAGATAGAGGCGGTGCAGAGTTGGCCTAGACCGTCCTCAGCCACGGAGATTAGGAGCTTTCTTGGTTTGGCAGGTTACTATCATCGCTTTGTGGAGGGATTTTCATCTATTGCATCGCCCTTGACCAAATTGACCCAAAAGGGTGCTCCATTCAGGTGGTCGGATGAGTGTGAGGAGAGCTTTCAGAAGCTCAAGACTGCTTTGACCACAACTCCAGTGTTTAATTCTGCCATCAGTTTCAGATTCTTACACCGTGTATTGTGATGCCTCGAGGATAGGCATTGGTTGTGTTTTGATGCAGGAGGGTAGGGTGATCGCCTATGTCTCACGCCAGTTGAAGACCCATGAGAAGAACTATCTTGTCCATGATCTTGAGTTAGTAGCCATTGTTCACGCCTTGAAGATTTGGCGTCATTATTTGTATGGGGTTCATTGTGAGATCTATACTGATCATCGAAGTTTGCAGTATCTGTTAAAGCAGAAGGATCTTAATTTGCGTCAGCGGAGATGGTTGGAGCTTTTTAAGGACTATGATATCACTATTTTGTACCATCCGGGGAAGGCTAATGTGGTGGCTGATGCTTTGAGTCGCCGGGCAAAGAGTTTGGGGAGTTTAGCATATCTTCCAGCAGTAGAGAGACCTTTGGAATTGGATGCTCAGGCCTTAGCGGGGCAGCTTATCAGATTGGATATTTCAGAGCCTTGTCTTGTGTGGTCTCCAGGTCTTCTCTTTATGACCGTATCAGGGAGCGTCAGTATGATGACCCCCACTTTCTCGTTCTTCAGGATAGGGTTTGGAGAGGTGATTCTAGGGATGTGAATATTGGTGACGGCGACGTGCTGAGAATGCAGGGCCGGATATGTGCGCCTAATGTAGATGGGCTTCGAGAGTTGATTCTTGAGGAGGCCCACAGCTCGCGGTATTCCATCCATCCGGGTGCCGCGAAGATGTACCAGGATTTGAGGCAGCACTACTGGGTTTGTGGCTCGGTGTCTCAACTGTTAGCGAGTTAAGTATGAGCATTAGAGACCGCGTGGCTTGCTTCAGAGATTAGAGATCCCAGAGTGGAAGTGGGAGCGGATCACCATGGACTTTGTAGTTGGGCTCCCATGGACTTCGAGGAATTTCGATGCTATTTGGGTTATTGTGGATCGGCTGACCAAGTCCGCGCACTTCATTCTAGTTGGTACTACTTACTCTTCAAAGCGGTTGGCTAAGATTTACATCCGAGAGATCGTTCGCCTGTATGGTGTCCCAGTTTCCATCATTTCAGATAGGGGTACTTAGTTCACATCACAGTTTTGGAGGGCCGTGCAGCGAGAGTTGGGTACTCAAGTTGAGTTGAGCACAGCTTTTCACCCTCAGACGGACGGGCAGTCCGAGCGCACTATTCAGATATTGGAGGACATGTTGCATGCTTGTGTCATTGACTTTAGGGGTTCATGGGACCAGTTTCTGCCACTCGCGGTGTTTGCATATAACAACAGTTATCAGTTGAGTATTCAGATGGCTCCGTTCGAGACTTTGTATGGGAGGAGCTGTAGATCTCTGGTTGGATGGTTTGAGTTGGGTGAGGCTAGGCTCTTAGGTACAGACTTGATCCAGGACGCATTAGATAAGGTGAAATTGATTCAAGAGCAGCTTCTCACGGCGCAGTCTAGGCAGAAGAGCTACATAGATAGGAAGGTCCGTGATGTGTCTTTTATGGTTGGGGAGAAGGTTTTGCTGAAGGTATCACCCATGAAGGGTGTTATGAGGTTTGGGAAGAGGGGCAAGTTTAGCCCCCGGTTCATTGGGCCTTTTGAAGTGCTTCAGAGAATAGGGGAGGTGGCTTATAAGCTTGCCTTTCCACCCAGCTTGTCGAGTGTGCATCCAGTGTTTCATGTTTCCATGATCCGGAAGTATATTGGAGATTTGTCCCATGTTTTGGATTTCAGCACGGTTCAGTTGGAGGGTTATATGACTTATGATGTGGAGTTGGTGGATATTTTGGATCGACAGGTTCGAAGGTTGAGGTCAAAGGATATAGCTTCAGTGAAGGTGTAATGGAGAGGTCAGCCTGTAGAGGAGGCCACCTGGGAGACCAAGCGGGAGATGCAGAGCAGATATCCACGTCTATTCGAGACTCCAGGTATGTTTCTAGACCTGTTCGAGGACGAACGGATGTTTAAGAGGGGGAGGATGTAACGACCCGGCCGGTCATTTCGAGAGTTATAGCCCCGTTTTCCCCATTTCTACTTCTTTTTGTGTTATTCAACTATATTATGTTATATCGGGTTAGTTGGTTTGGGTCCGGAAGGAACTCGGAGTATAATGAGACACTTAGTCTCAAAATTGAAAAATTGAGTTAGAAAAGTGGACCGGATATGGACCTATGTGTAAACAATCTCGGATTCGAATTCTGATACTTCCAATAGCTCTGTATGGTGATTTTGGGCTTAGGAGCGTGTTCGGAGTATTATTTCGAGGACCGTAGAGGAATTAGGCTTGAAATGCCGAAAGTTTAATTTTTGAGAAGTTTGACCGGGGGTTGACTTTTTTATATCGGGTTCGGAATCCGATTCTGAAAAATGGAATACCTCTGTTATGTCATTTATGACTAGTGTGCAAAATTTTAGTTCAATTGGACGTGATTTGATAGATTCCGGAGTCGTTTGTAGAAATTAGAAATTTCAAAGCTCATTAGGCTTGAATTGGGGAGTAATTCATGGTTTTAGCGTTGTTTGAGGTGATTTGAGGGTTCGACTAAGTCCGTATGATGTTTTAGGACTTGTTGGTATATTTGGTTGAGGTCCTGAGGTGCTCGGGTGAGTTTCGGATGGTTAACGGGTTGGATTTTGGACTTGGAACTCTACTGGAATTTTTTCTAATGCACCATCTGGTTTCCTTCATCGCGTTCGCGAAGAGGAACTGGGAGGCTGGCAATATTTGCTCTTCGCGTTCACGAAGAGAAGCACGCATTCGCGAAGGGTGTACTGGGTGTGCATCGCGAACATGAGAGGTGTTACGCGTTCGCGAAGAAGAGAGGAAGCAGCCGAAGACCCCAGGCAATTGGTCTACGCGTTCGCGTAGGGGGGTGTCGCTTTCGCGTAGTGAGGGGGAACGAAGCATCGCGTTCGCGATGGGTTGAACACGTTCGCGTAGAAGACATTGAGGCAGAGGAATTTTGTGATTCTCGAACGCGAGGGTGATGTCGCGTTCGCGAAGGAGGAATTTGGACGGGAGTTATTTTGTGCTTCGCGAACGCGAGGCACTGACCGCGTTCACGAAGAAGAAAAGTCTGGGCAGTGAGTTTAAGTTCTGAAAATGGGACTTTGTCCCATTTTCAGTTTTTGACGATTTGGAGCTCGGATTTGAGGCGATTTTGAGTGATTTTCAGAGGAAACAACGGGGTAAGTGTTCTTAACTCAATATTGGTTAAATTACCCGAATCCATGGTTGTTTTTATCATTTAATTGGTGAATTGAGTTGAGAAAATTTGAAAACCCTCTTGGTTTAAATTGAAGATTTGAGGGTTGAGTTAGGGTCGGATTTTGGTAAAATTGGTATGGTTAGAATCGTGGTTGAATGGGTTTCTGGATTTTGTAGCTTTTGTCGAGTTCCGAGACGTGGGCCCCACGGGCGATTTTTGAGCTAATTTTCGGATTTTTATGGAAAATTATTATTTTCTTATGGGATTAATTCCAATGAATTTTATTGACTGAAATGAATTATTTATGACCAGATTCGAGGCATTTGGAGACCAATTCACGAGGAAAGGACATTGCAGAATAAGAATTTCACGGTTTGAGGTAAGTAACGATTGTAAATCTAGTCCTGAGGGTACGAAACCCCGGATTTTGTATCATTCTACTATTTTTAGTGACGCACATGCTAGGCGACGGGAATGTGGGCGTACATTGTTAGGAATTGTGACTTGGTCCGTCCCGTAGCAACTGTAAAGTTGCATACTTTGTTGAAACCATATGATACTTATATGTTTTAGAAAGAATTTCTGTAAATTGGGCTGAATGCCAATTTTGGCCTTGTGCCAATGCTGTTTGGACCCTTAGGGGCTGTTTCTCACCATCCTCTCATTGTTTTCGATTGAAAATCTATACTCAGTCATGTTTATACTTGTTTACCGCATAACTCAGTTTTATGACTCTATTTTGATGCATATAAATGTTTTGGGCCGAATGCCCTGTTTTACTGAAATGCCCGAGTGGCTTGAGAGGTTTATGACTGTGTGAGGCCGAGGGACTGATTTGTGAGGATGAGTGTGGATCGGGGCTGCCCGCCTGCAGCATACTTTATTATTATAGCACGTGAGTTGTCCGTGCAGATTATAGTGCTTGGGCTGAAGAAGCCCCTCCGGAGTCTGTACACACCCCCAGTGAGTGCACGTGCCTACTGAGTGCGAGTGCCGAGTGCTGAGTGACTAGGAGGTATGAGTGATTGTGAGGTATGCCCGAGTGGCAAGAGTGATTGTGAGGTATGCCCGAGTGGCACGAGTGACTGTGAGGTTTTCCCGAGGGGCTGTATATGAGTGATGTTTTTCCCGATGGGTTGTTTATGATTTCATCATTTTTGCTCACTTTTGCATTTTTTCTCTGTCTGAAAACTGTTGAAAAATATCATTAAATGATTTTTACTAGAACTGGGTTAAATGAGATATTTTGATTCAAATCCTGATTTTAAAAGCATGTGGTATTTTACTGAGATTTCCCGATATAAATGTTATATGCTTTATTGCTCGTCACTACTGCTCAGTCTTTATTTATTATTGTTACTTATTGAGTTGGCGTACTCACGTTACTCCCTGCACCTTGTGTGCAGATTCAGGTGTAGTTGGACACGGTAGTGGTTATCGAGTGTTCTGGTTGCAGATTTTCTTGGAGATAGCAAGGTAGCTGTTTGGCGATTGCAGCCCCTACTCTTCTCCCTCTTATCTTCCTCTAGTTGTATTTAGTTATTTTCCAGGCTGAGTTAGCCTTGATATTGTTAGACAGTTTGTAGTAGATGCTCATGACTAGTGACACCCCGATGTCGGACTTTTCATTTCGCACTTTTCTTTTGATTGGAACTCCTTTATGAAGGTTATTTTATGTTAAATAACATTGAAATTATCTTTGAAATGAAAATATCGATTTGTTTTGGAAATGAGTCAGCTTGCCTAGTTCCACGATAGGCGCCATCATGACAGGGGTTAGTTTGGGTCGTGACAGCTTCAAAGAGGTAAGAATTTCTTTCCCTAATTCTTCAATTTCGGGTTTGGAGTAAAGATGGGTGAATAATAGTATGATTCTTGGGTGTAAGAGTATAATGTATACATACCAATAAGGTTGTGGAAAGATTGTTAAGTTCAAATGGGTAAAGATTGGGTTGAAAATGGTAGAAATCTTCATAGACTTTAATTAAAGATTTGAGGGTCGAGTTGATATCGGAATTTGGTGAAATTTGTACGGTTGGACTCGTGGTTGGATGAGCGTTCATACTTTGTAACTTTTGTCGGGTTCCGAGGTGTGGCCCCCACAGGCAATATTTGAGTTAATTTCGGATTTTATTGGAAAAATTAGTATTTCCTTTTGGAATTAATTACAATAATTGGTATTGACTGAATCAAACTAATTGTGGCTAGATACGAGGCTTTTGAAGTCAAATTCTTGTGGTAAGGGCATAGCAGAATAAAGAATTACACGGTTTGAGGTAAGTAACGATTGTAAATCTAGTCCTGAGGGTATGAAATCCCGAATTTCGTATCATTCTACTATTTTGAGGTGACGCACATGCTAGGTGACGGGCGTGTGGGTGTACACTATTGGGGATTGTGACTTTGTCCGTCCCGTAGCAACTGTAAAGTTGCATATTTTGTTGAAATTACATGATACTTATATGTTTTAGAAAGAGTTATGTAAATTGGGCTGAATGCTATGTTTGGGCCTTATGCTGATGTTGTTTGGACCCTTAGGGGCCTTTCCTTACTATCCCCTCACTATTTTCGATTGAAAGTTTATACTCAGTCATGGTTTTACTGCATAACTCAGTTTTCCTTACTCTATTTTGATGCATATAAATGTTGTTTTGGGCTGAGTACCATGTTTTTACTGAAATACCCGAGAGGCTTGAGAGGTTTATGAGTGAGTGAGGCCGAGGGCCTAATTTGTGAGGATATTTATGGGATCAGTCTGCACGCCGCAACATGTTCGATATAGGCCGAGGGCCTGAGTGATTTATGCCATGATTTGGCTTGATATAGCACTTGGGCTAAAGGATCCCTTCCGGAGTTTGTACACACCCCTAGTGAGTGCAGGTACCTACTGAGCGCGAGTGCGGAGTGCCGAGTACTGAGTGACTAGGAGGCATGAGTAATTGTGAGGTATGCCCGAGTGGCATGAGTGATTGTGAGGTATGCCC
The DNA here is from genome assembly GCF_000390325.3 of Nicotiana tomentosiformis. Lineage (NCBI taxonomy): Eukaryota > Viridiplantae > Streptophyta > Magnoliopsida > Solanales > Solanaceae > Nicotiana > Nicotiana tomentosiformis. The sequence continues at coordinate 40,187,071 of NC_090812.1, read as the reverse complement.
GAGAGGCATGAGTGACTGTGAGGTTTGCTCTAGGGGCTGTATACGAGTGATTGTGAGGTATGCCCGAGGGGCTGTTATTTATAATTTCATCATTTTTATCACCTTTTCATTTAGCCTCTGTTTGAAAACTATTGAAAAATATCTTTATATGATTTTACTGGAACTAGGTTTAAACAAGATGTTTTGATTCAAATCCTGATTTTTAAGCATGTGGTATTTTATTGAGATTTCATGATATGAACATTTTATGCTTTATTGCTCGTCACTACTGCTCAATCCTTATTTATTGTCGTTACTTACTGAGTTGGCATACTCACGTTACTTCCTGCACCTTGTGTGCAGATCCAGGTGTAGCTGGATACGGTAGCCATTGTTAATTATTCTAGCTGCAAATCTTTCTCGGGGATAGCAAGGTAGCTGTCTGGCGATCGCAGCCCTGCTCTTCTCCCTCCTATCTTCCTTTAGTTGTATTAGCTATTTTCCAAACTATGTTAGTCTTGATATTGTTAGACAGATTGTAGTAGATGCTCATGACTAGTGACACCCCGATGTCGGGCTTTTCATTTCCGCATTTTTGTTTTGATTTGAACTCCTTTACGAGGGTTTTTATGCTATATAGCCTTGAAATGAAAATATCGGTTTGTTTTGGAATGAGTCGGCTTGCCTAGTTCCACGATAGGTTCCATCACGACATGTTAGGTTTTTGGATCGTGACACTTCTCACACTTGATTCTCCTTCAAAATGATCTGGCCTTGCATAATCTCTGAGTATTCTATCACGTCATGGAGCTACCTCATCAAACTGTTCTTCTACTTAATGTGGCGGAAGTTGGTTGTTGTTAAGTTCTTCGTTCTCCATTTCTTCACAAGCTATGCCTTGAGGGGATGATGTTTGTCCTTTCCTGCGTAATCAAAGAGATTTTTCAATTTCTGGGTCGTAATTCGTTGATTCTTTTGTAGAAGAGTGGGTCATAAACTACCTGAAATCCTTACAGTAATTTTTTTTAAATGAAAAGAGCTAGCTGATCCTAGAAACAATGTACGATATTGTAGAGTAAAAAGATGAAGAAAGTAAACAATATGAAAACAGTAAGTAGTAATATTGTTAATAAGAGAAAACTAGAAAGACATTACTAGTAACAATAGTTACAGTAGTAAAAAAACAAAGATAACAATAAAAAAAATACTCAAATTAATAATGAAATAATTAATTTGAAGTAGATGTTGCCAATCCCCGGAAACGGCGCCAAATATTTGACGAGTGTCTAGCGTGTATAAAATTTAAACACATACTCTATCAAATTATAGTATAGAAAGATGTCGAACCCACAGAGATTGATTTATCTATTCTACAGGCGTTTTCTTGTTTTCATTACTATTTGAGAAAATCAGGAAGAGTTGAGTTGTGAATTAACTAACTAAAAATGAATGAATAGAGCAATAGAAAATATTATGTTTTTCACAAATATAATAAAAGGGTGTTGAGATCATAACTTCACTTAATATTTCTATTATATAATAGATAAAATTATCCTTCAATTTTTATTTCTCACAAATGTATAAATGCCTCTGACGATTACATTTATATATTATTACTTAAGTTGAATAATTTTTACAATCCTCTCGGTTATACAAATTAATCGTCAAAATAGTAATATTAAAGAGCCAGAAATATATGCTTAAACTAAAACTTGCTCTTTTCAGTAAGTCCCTTTCGGTTACCCTACTTGTTATAACTGATTACTATAATATTCGCCTCTTTCGATTACAAATAAGTGTAGAATCAATTTTAACATATAAGAGTTAGATGTCACAAAATAAAAGTTAATATCTATCAATACCAAAATTAACTATATTACTCTTCTGCCTCTTTCGATTACAGAATTAGTAAGAAGTTAATATGTAGTACGAAATAGATAGATGTTAACAAATTAAATAACACATAATTATAAAGCAGATAAAATTTAAATAAAAAAAACTTCAGCTCAAACATGTGAAATTAAGGGATAATATCTACTATTATATAGAAATATTAAGATCCGTCATTCTCCCAACACAAGAAAAATTACTCCATAATAGAGTTGGTACTGACAACGAAAATATTCTTGCCTATTAAATAAGAAAAGAGAAAGAAATATTCAAGAGAATGATTCCCCCTATTTAATAAAAAATAGGTACTAGAGTAATTTCCGACATTATAATTTATTCAGAACTAGAAATAAAAACACTGTAATAGCTAAAATAAGAAAAGAAAGTACTGAAAGAAGCAAGGAAAAGAAGAAGCTCTCCTCCTAATTTTCTGTGTGTTATGAGAAGCTCAATGCAGTGTTATTTATAGATGGAAAAATATATCATGTACATTGATTTCTCACATATATTTTTCCAAGTTGGCAACTTGCATGTTGTCACGACCCAAATTCACCTATATGTCGTGATGGCGCCCAACACTACAGCTAGGCAAGCCAACTAATAAATTAAACATATATCGATAAAATTTAAATCCAAAAAAAATAATAAGACACCAAATTCTACCAATGTGTGTTGCAAGACCTGGTGTCACAAGTGTATGAGCATCTAGTAGATTATACAAAACTTCAAATACTGTCTGAAATGAAAATAGACATAATTAAAAATACAAGAAGAGGCACTGGTAGCTGCAGGACGGCTCAGAAAAGCAGCTCACCACTACGCCACTGGATAGCGAGGATGTGCAATGATAAGTCCTCCACTAGTATTTGTCTCAGATCCTGCACAAAAAGTGTAGCAAGTGTAGATCAAATAATATTAATTAAACAAAGAATACAATTTGCACAAGTAATTCATGCTTTGAGTCCTAAACTACCCTGACTTTAACATTTATAGTAGCTACGCACGGACACTCGACACCTCGTGCGTACGTAGCTCCCACAATTAGCAACAATTATTGCTTTAATTACCTATGGGGTAATTTCCCCTTCACAAGATTAGGCAAGAGACTTTCCTTAATTTGCTCCAATTTAATCCACTAGAAGGCCTTTTGTAACGACCCGGCCAGTCATTTTGAGTATTACAATCCCGTTTACCCATTTACTGCTCAAATTGGGCTTTACAGTTGTTGTGTGACTTGCCGGGGCAATTGGTTCGAGTTCGGTGAGATTTTGGAATGAATTGGAACACTTAGTTCTAAGGTTTAAAGCTTAAGTTGAAATAGTTGACCAGATATTGACTTATGTGTAAACGACCTCGGAATTTAATTCTGATAATTCCAATAGCTCCGTATGGTGATTTTGGACTTAGGAGCGTGTCTGGAAAATTATTTGGAGGTCCGTAGTGGAATTAGGCTTGAAATGCCGAAAGTTGAATTTTTGGGAAGTTTAACCGGGGGGTTGACTTTTTGATATCGGGGTCGGAATCCGATTCTGAAAATTTGAATACCTCTGTTATGTCATTTATGACTTGTGTGCAAAATTTGAGGTCAATCGGACATGAATTGATAGGTTCCGGAGTCATTTGTAAAAAATAGAAATTTCAAAGTTCATTAGGCTTGAATTGGGGTGTAATTCATGGGTTTAGCGTTGTTTGAGGTGATTTGAGGGTTCGACTAAGTCTGTATGATATTTTAGGACTTGTCGGTATATTTGGTTGAGGTCCCGAGGGGCTCAGGTGAATTCCGGGGGGTTAACGGATCATTTTTGGCTTTGGTGAGATTGCTGATATATGTTGCTGCATTTTTTTTATTTTCTCTTTCGTGTTCGCGAAGAGTGTTTTCTGAGTGTGAGGTTTTGTTCTTCGCCTTCGCGAAGGGGAAGACGCGAACGCGAAGGTATGGTCTATGTGTGCATCGCGAACACGTGGAAGGTGTCACGTTCGTGAAAAGGAGTGAGGCGATTGGGGACCCCGGGTTCTTGTTATACGCGTTCGCGAAGGTCCGAGCTGGTAAAGTTTCACGTTCGCGAAGCCGTGGTCGTGTTCGCGAAGCCGTGGTCGTGTTCGCGAAGGGTAAGATTTGCAAAGCTTCACGTTCGCGAAGCCACGATCGCGTTCGCGGAGAGTTAAATTTGTGGGCAGTCGAGTTGTGCTTCACGAACGCGAGGGACCTTTCGCGTTCGCGAAGAAGAGAGGCATGGACAGAAAGTTTAAGTTCAGAAACTCATTTTCCATTTTTAACGATTTGGAGCTCGGATTGAGGCGTGTTTTGGGCGATTTTCAGAGGAAACAATGGGGTAAGTGTTGTTAACTCAATATTAGTTAAATTACCCGAATCTATGGTTATTTTTATCATTTAATTGGTGAATTAAGTTGGAAAAGTTTGAAAACCCTCTTAGTTTAAATTGAGGATTTGAAGGCCGAGTTGTGGTCAGATTTGAGCAATTTTGGTATGGTTGGACTCGTGGTTGAATGGGGGTTCGGATTTTATAATTTTTATCGGATTTCGAGATGTGGGCCCCACGGGTGATTTTTGGGGCGCAATTCCAAATCCCGAACCAACCATCCCCGCAAGTCATAAATTATTAAAAGCACATACGAAAAGTTTTATTTTAGGGTACGGGGTTCTAAAAGTCAAAATGACTGGTTGGGTCATTACACATGTGCTTGTAGTTGTAAAGTTTGCTGAAATGTAATCCTCCAAATCGGCAAGTGGGTCATTTGCTTGAATTTTTTCATGTGCACAAATACTTTCATCATTTGCAAAGTTGCATACACCACTTTACTTTTGAATTTTCAACGTTATAGTTCTTCTTTGCAAATTTGGAAAGTGAACTTTTTCTTCTCATTGTTCCTTTTTCTTATTAGTTTAATTATTTCCTGCAAAGAAAGAAAAAATATTAGTATTAAAAATTAGATTCCAACTCAACTTATGCATGATATTTTTTTCTTATCATAATCCAATGCTAATTAGGCCTCCATATGTAGCTTTTTAGTCCAAATGTCTGAAGACTAAATATCTTCACTTCTTTACTTTATTTATGTCGAAGACAACTTTGTAGCTTCTCTAGATTTGCTTTGTTCTTCGGTCATCTTCTTCAAATCATTTGCTCCATACAAATTATCTCCATTATTTGTGCTAACAAAAGTCTAATGAACAGCTGGAAGGCAAATATTTTTTGCTTCCAAGAATCCAAGCTAGAGGGGGATATTACTGAGATTGTAAAAGATTTATGGGCTAATAGGTGGGGGAAATTTGTAAAATTAGAAGCTACTGGGACTAGAGAAGGTATTGTAGTGCTGTGGGACAAAAGAATATGGGATGGGGAAATTAGCAGCTTGGGATCATACTGCATTACCTGCACTGGTAAAACTAAGGAACTTATCTGGCATTTGTCTAGTGTATATGCCCCTAATGATAGAGTAGAAAGGGAAGATATTTGGTGGGAATTGGCTGGGGCCAGAGGTTTATTTAAGGGGCCATGGGTGGTGTGTAGAGATTTCAATACTGTGAGGTTTCCTTCAGAGAAGAAAAATTACAACAGAATCACTAGAGCCATGAAGGACTTCTCAGAATTCATTGAAGATATGGAATTAGTAGATTTATAATTAGCAGGTGGTGATTTCACGTGGAGAAAAGGTGACAGACATTTCATAGCTGCTACACTGGACATATTTTTGGTATTTGTTGACTGGAATGATGGGTTTAGAAATATTAAACAATTAATGCTCCACAGAGTAACTTCAGATCATTCACCTCTGATGCTACAATGAGCCAATTAAATCTTATTTCAAGTTTGAAAACTGGTGGCTACAAACTGATGGCTTTATAGACAGGATCAAAGTTTGGTGGAATTCCTTTACGGCTTTCAAACTGAAAGCCCTGAAGGAAAAACCCAGAGAATGGAGCGGAACTTTACAAAGAAATATGGAATTGCAGAAGACAAGTGTACTTAACCAGCTTGCAGAATTGGAGGAGATTAATGACCAGTGGCCTTTGAATGAAGAGGAAATTTATGCCAAAACTGCCCTAGCAATGGAATTTGAGGAAATTGCAAAACATGAGGAGGTGGCATGGATATAAAGATCCAGCGCCTTGTGGTTGAAGGAAGGGGATAAAAATACTAAATTTGTTCACAGAACTGCAAATACACACATGAGATACAACCACATTGAGGAACTGGTAGTATAAGGGATATTTGTACAGAATCCTGAAGTTATCAAGAAAGAGATTGTCACTTTCTATCAAAATCTATATTATGAAGAAGAGGAATGGAGACCACAAGGTAGTTTTAAAAATTTTTCTTGGATTACTACTGAGAACAATCAAATGCTTCAAAGTCCTTTTAGTGTTCAGGAGATATGGGATAGTGTGAAGGCATGTGCCAGGGATAAAGCACCTGGCCCTGATGGGTATTCAATGGCCTTCTTCATATATTGCTGGGAAGTGGTGAATAAGGAAATGGTAACTGATGTTCAGAACTTCTATTACCAGGGTATCTTCGAGAAAAGTTTTAGTGCCACTTTTGTGGCTTTAATTCCTAAGAAGGTTGTAGACAAGGAACTGAAAGACTTCATACCTATTATCTTGGTAGACATCATCTACAAAATCGTCTCCAAGTTGTTGACGGAGAGACTCAAGAAGGTGGTGAATAAGTTGGTGGAAGTTCATCAGATGGCCTTCATTAAAGGCAGACAGATAATGGATGCCATATTAATTGCTAATGAATATGTGAATGCAATGATACTAAGCAAAAAGCCTGTTATTTTATACAAGTTGGATATTGAGAAGGCCTATGATCATTTGAATTGGAACTTTTTGCTAAAGACTTTAAGAAAGATGGGGTTTAGTGGAAGATGGGTCAATTGGATCAAATTCTGCATTAGTACAATGAGACTCTCAATTTTGATTAATGGTTCACCAGTTGGTTTCTTTTCTTCCTAGAGGGGCTTGAGACAAGGTGATCCCCTATCTCTCTTTTTATTCATCATTGCCATAGAAGGTTTGAATGACATGTTAAAGACAGCTCAGATAAACAATTGGATAAGAGGTTTCAGGGTAAGTTCTAGGGCAGGTAGTCAACTAGAGATCTCCCATCTACAATATGTGGATGGCACTCTTGTATTTTGTGAAGCTGATAGAGGTCACCTTCAGGTGTTGAGGGTCATTTTTATCCTGTTTGAAGCCATTTCTGGCTTACACATTAACTGGGATAAAAGTTTTGTTTATCTAGTTAATGAGGTAATGGGGCTCCAAAACTTGGTGGTAAAATAGGCAACCTGCCTAGAGTGTATTTGGGAATGCCTTTGGGGCCAAAAGAAAGTTAAAAAGGATATGAAATGGGGTCTTAGAGAAATGCGAGAAGAAGCTAGCTAATTAAAAGAGCCAATACCTGTCCATGGGAGGAAGATTGATCCTGATAAACTCAGTTCTTGATGTTATGCCCACATATATGATGTCTCTATTCCCAATACCAACGAATGTGGTGAATAGAATAGATGCTTTGAGAAGAAATTTCTTATGGGAAGGAAACAATGACAAGAAAAAAATTCACTTAGTTAGATGGACCTCTCTCACAGTTAACAAGAAGGAAGGGGGATTGGGAATCAAGAACTTGAAGATCCAGAATCAAAGTTTGTTGATGAAGTGGTTATGGAGATTTGCTTCAGAAGAACAATATTTATGGAAGGAGGTATTCAGACAAAAGTATGGCATGGAAGGAAAATGGATAAGCAAGCTTGTGAGAAATCCATATGAGGTCAGTTTGTGGAAGTCTATTAGAAATCTGTGGCCCAAGCTCATTAACAAGTCAAACTTCAGAATTTGAAATGGTTTGAAGGTATCTTTCTGGGATGATAATTGGTTAGGTCAAGGATTACTAAAATATCTCTTTCCTGATATTTATTTACTGAATCAACAACAGGAAGCAACAGTAGCAGAGGTTTGGACAAATCAAGGATGGACTCTGACCTTCAGAAGACTATTAAATGATTGGGAGATTAATAGATTTACAGAATTCTATAAGAATTTGGAACGATTCAAAGGGACCTCTATTGCAGAAGACAATGTCACATGGCAAGGGAATAGCAAAGGGAAGTTCTCAGTTAAAGCAACATATAAGGAGTTCAACATCTCAAACAATCAGATTGGTTGTTGGCCGCGTAAATTGATTTGGAAGGTTAAAATTCCTTATAAAGTAGCATGCTTTACATGGTTGTTGGCAAATGAGGCAATTCTAACTCAGGATAATTTGATCAAGAGAGGATTTCAACTATGTTCTAGATGTTACTTATATGGAGAGGAGGCAGAGACAATCAATCATCTCTTTTTGCACTGTAGAGTGACTTTACAATTATGGAGGATATTAATCAATTTGAGGGGAATATTGTGGGTTATGCCAAGAAGAATACCTGAAGTTTTAACATGTTGGAACAGAGAAGGCAACCTATCCAGTAATAAAAAGAGATGGAAGATTGTCCCAGCTTGCATTTGGTGGACAATCTGGGAAGAAAGAAATCAAAGATGCTTTGAAGATAGATACAGTAACATTCAAAAGATGAAAATGAAATGTTTAGTTCTTTTTTACTTTTAGTGTAAAGGAGAATACTTAGAAGATCATGAATCTATTTTTGATGTTTTAGAATCCTTATGAGAAGACAAAGGATTAGGAGTGTCTTTTCTTATTAGGCCTCCTTGTAATTATGGGTGACTTCACAGCTTTTGTGTAGTCTTTTATTTATATATAAATATGTTACCTTTTCAAAAAAAAAAATACACATCCTGCACAAGCATAAAAAGAGCCTCTAACCTCAAAACTATTGCCAGCAGAAAAAAATGATATATATTAAAAAGATACAAAGAGAACAGAGGTGAACTAATTAATGAAAAAGACCATAAGCTCTCTACTATGTATTTTGTGTTTCAACTAGGAATGGTTTGAATGTCATCAGCACACCAATTGCCTCAATCACATTCAGCACAAAGAAAACCACCTGATCACCTGCATTTGAGATGACACAAATTTACTTATATAGAGTAGAACATAAATAAAGGAGAGAGCAAAGAACTTGAAAGCGAAAACTTGGCAATATAATCTTCAGAATTCTTTGACATGAAGCTGAATAAATTACTATGTGCAGTATAAACTATCTGTCTTATGTAACTTCCTCAGATACCTTATAAAGTTTAGGCATTTGTTTGTCGGAACAGCAAATACATCAAGAGGAGCACAAAAGTTGTCATATAAAATTGGATGAAGCAAAGAAGATGAACAAGTTCTCAAATGGTTTAGCTGCAAACTTAGCTTTCATAAATGTATTTCAGACTCTTGAACCATGAACAAGAAAAGTTTCAATTTTCTTGGATTAATATGGAATTAAGAAGGGGCAAGAGAAGTGACAGAATTAGCATTTTGCAGCTAGCGCAAAACCACTAGTGTCACCTTAGGAAATGTCTTTCTTTGTATCTCTTCATCGCTGAAAGGTGACAGGACAAAGGTTCCAGGATTCAGAGGTAAAAGATCCTGACCTCGGCGATAGATAGAACATAAAAAAGATTCCAACAGTTAAAAGATATGCTTTTTGAATAGAAAATTGGATAAAGATCTTGAAATATCCAAAGCTATACTCAGACAGCTCACGGCATTGCTGATCTGCAGTGTGTAAAATTATCCACCCATGACAGTTTTATGCTTCTAGGCTCTATCAAAAGCCACCACCTCATTCCACCACACAGAGGCAAAAAATCTAGGTATTGTAGAAATATGATTTTAGCAACGAGTCATTACCTGGAAGAATGGAAGCGTCAAGCCTTTTTTGCGCCCAAGAAAAGCTGCACAAATCCAGAAAAAGAGACAATTTTAGCTGTTAGAAAATAGATGGGGATGTAATCTGAAAGTTTTTAAAGCATAGAAGTAAAAACATATTCCGATTTTCCACCCCGGTATTATCACCCGAAAAAGAAGATAGTCTGTCTTAGACAACAAGATCTATCACTATTCTACGTTCTCAAGTTCAAGATTCAATTTGGAAGATACTGGTCCAATTTGCCTCTCATTTCTTAAATGTCATAGCTGTGTCTTCGAGGATCAAAATCAAAAGATTCTATTGACACTAAGGCAATCTTGGACCTATGTCATCTGATGTATGACTAAATTGTCAGAGAGCCAATGCACTATTCTCTACTTAAAAGAATTCTACAGAATTACAGGTATAGTATATAGCTTTGAGCTGCTCAAAGAAAAACAACTCTAACTGGTAAAATGTCTACGGGGAAAATTAGGCGCATTGTGTAGTTATATAGAAAGACTAGTTCCGTTAATTGATCCATGTGTCTCATAAGCCTGATTAGATAGAACTTGCTGTAAGTTCAAACTAACAAATCACCGCCTTTTTCTGTCTAAGGCTGGCAGGCCATCACAGACACTCGTGCAAGTAAATGGGAAAAACCAAGATCATCTGTAGTTTTAACCCCATGAAAATCATTATTCCCTGACAACTGAAAGGACAGAAACTGCATTTCAAAAGAATTCTTCTAGTGCTTGTGCACTGTTCAGTAAACCTTCCACTGCTTTCAGCCTATCTAGGTGGAATCTTAGAAGTGCTTTTTCTTCTTGTATATTTACTTTTACCATGTAGATCATACGAACAAGTTCATATACAATAGATTCCAAATCTTCATGATCTTACAACAACGGAAATAAAACCAGGTGGTTGCTATGATTTAGTTGGAAGAGAGACAGTTTTTTTGGTACAGATGCTTTGAAAATATTGGCCACTAGCACTTGTGATGATCCCAGGTTGCAGCCTTTGACATGTTCATATACAAATTTTAAGGTTAACCGCTAAATTGGGATATTGCATTAATATGGTTCTCCTAGTTAAATGGTTACTAAAACCATAGTAGATCTGGAGAATAATTTTGTAGTAAAAAGAGTTTGTCGCATCCTCAACCATATGCTACAGTATGTATTAACACCGTTTAGAAAGGGTTTCATCTTTATTAATGTCTTTACCAAGACTAAAATAGAAAAGCATCTTTTTATCCACATCAGAAATAATAGGAGATTTTTTTTCTATAATCAATCAGAAAAAATACAATTTATAATTAGCAGAAATAAATGCTGAATGATAAAACAAGTGAACTCACAGTGCTCCTCCCCCTGCAGGACCGAGAGCTTTGAAAATTGACATTGCTGTCATGGCAATTCCATTAGCAGCTCCCCGTTGTCGCTGGTTCTGTGGTTGTTAATCATTTAGCATCAGACCGACACCAAGCAAAGCATATCGCATTATGACATAATGCTTCTGCAATTGACAAATTATCTTTAAAAGGAGGGAGCAAAGAAGAATTTACCACTGCTTTGTTTTGCAATATGAACAATCCTGTTATGATAGAGATCTGGAGACAATTCAAAGTCAATGTTAGAACTTGAGATTATGAATTTCAATACTAGGATGTAGAATATAGTTCAAGTATAGTAATTTTGCTTCCATATGAGTGGTGTACCATATACTCGTGATAATAGAGAGGTCTACTTCTCTAAGAATATCACATTCACTTCCATATTTCATTCATCTCCTCATTTTTAGTCTTGCACAAAGTAAATTAAAGAAACCAGAAAAATCACTTACAGACAAAGCATTCTTCATTACGGATGCAAAATTTATTGCCACAGACAGGGCGATCCCAGACAGCATAGCGATATAAGGGTAACTTGTCAACAAGGGAATCGACAAAACCTAATCATATCAGGGAAATTAAATTAACCTTTCAAGATTCTGTGGAAGTTTGGACAGAACTCACACAGTTTATCATATTGTACAAGTCAAGAGCTTACTCCTGCAACTCGAGCAGTGACAACAGGGCCAACATACCTCTCAACCAATGGATATAGAGTTAGTTGGAAAACTAGAAGGCCAAACCCTGAAACACCACCATGATTTCAGTATCCAGTATCATATTATATGAAATGAAATATATTTACTGCAGTTCTGTCTATGTCAAACAAGGTAGCAGACAATTCAGATGCTTTCAAAATAACTTTCTGCCTGAGCTAATTCTTCAATAGATTACCAATATAAAATCCCTCCTAGAGAATGATAACAGTATACTAATGTTATGGAAACACAATTGTGGTCTAGTATTCTTCTCAAGAACGGAAATGTTAGCATAAATAACTGATAACTATGAAGAATTATCATCTGTACTGCAATCACAGCCAACATTGAATTAGTTCTCAATTAAGTGAATAGACCTTGATATAGACAATATCTTCCAACAGGAGGCTTAAAGAGAGAGGAACTAACAAGTTATTTTGAACTACTATCATAGAATTTGACTAGCTACATTCATAAATGATTTGGAAAAAGTAGACATAAACCTAAAAGAATTAGTAAGAGTGCTTCTGAATTCTTACCAATCTATGTTAGACACATTTGATTGACCAAATGTTACTTTGGTGAAATACATAATATAAACTCATTTCTCTTAAACTTTTGATTAGATGTGACAAGCATAAACAAATAATTTTAGCGGTTACAACGTATATAGGGGTGAATGTGGGATGAGAGTTGAAGGCAATAGCCGTTGACACCATCAGCTTGTGTGCCTGATGTTAGTAAACCACAGAGGCTATTCATACAATTTTATTAAGTTTTACATTAAATTCACTGGTTATTGCTTCATACATCAAATTCCAGACCTCCTTTACTCTTTCCTTACTATTAACAGCAAGTAAGGTTCATATATCAGTAAAAGAATATAAATTACTAGAAAATTGGGATGTACCTGAGATTGATAGTACTTCACCAACATCAGCAGTTGAATAACTCAAGCCCCCAAACTTTCTGGGGCTCACAGCCCATAATGAGAAAATCTGCAGAAGAAAATAGGTTTGGGATGATGTAATGTATTATTATGCAATTTCCCTGGTGCCAGAAGATTGAAAGAACAATCATGATAAACGTATTAATTATGTTTACCCTGGTGGGAATTTCAAAATCGTACAAACAAATTGAAGAGGATCTATTTGTATTTTGCAACTCATGATAAATGATACACAAAGACGTTCTTAGAAGTCGTAAATCCTCTTGATATGACCAATTTGTTGTTTTCTTTCGTCATATACCCCTAGAGTTGCAAATAGCATGCACATACTAAAATCAATGAACAAAACAATGACTACACAGCACCAGGAATTTGCAATCTTCAACAGATTAAAAGTTGAACGTCAGAACTCAGCACTCATAATATCTTCATAGATACAGAAAAAACACTACTAAAAAGGTTTACAGTGGAATGCTGGGGCCGAAAACTTTATACTGGTAGAGTATTGGTAATGGAACATTGCCCATTGCTGTTGCTCACCTATCCTCAGAATGAGTAGTAAGTAGAACGTTTATTAAGCTTCTGAAAGCTAATGAGCCTAGGCTTTCTACGCAGAAGACAGAGCTGCAGAATTTTAAAAGAGACAGTTCTTTTGTCGTCAAAAAGAGAAACCCTTTACTTTCATAGTATACTGTGCAGCAGAAAGAAATTGGCACATAAATAACAAGTACGCCTCAATCCCAAACAAGTTGGGGTCGGCTAATATGTGTATCAATTTGAAGAACAATTTGCGCATCCGAACAACCAAACCCTGGTCAGTACCGTTGGAGGGTTCTATGATACAGCCCACCAGATCAGCATAACAGCTTGTTTGGATGATTGTTATGTATAACATAAACCAATATTGTCCCTTAGGAATATCTAATGCATTGCCTAAGGATGAAAGTACAATGTGTTTCCAATAAAGTCATTGCATGACAACATGCAATCAATTGGCTTTCATACCAGAGATATGCATAGCTTTATCTTTCTTATAAAAGAAGATGCCTACCATAATCTGATGATGCAATGATTATATCCTACAGTGACATAGTTTGGGTGAGAAGATACAGTATACCTCTGTATAAGCCATATCATGAAGAGAGAAGACGCAGTATAATATGATGGATGACATCAACGGCCAATTCTTAAATAGGTTTTCTTTTGGGGTTGATTCATTTCCTTCTTTTGTATCAGATGCAGCCTCCAGAGCCTCGTATGAATCGTGCACCGGCATGCTTGATTCATGAATGTGCAATGTTTCCTGCAATCCATGAGCATTAGGGATGAAATTCTATGATTTAACACAGTTCAACTAAAACTGGGAAAACCAGAAAAGATACTGAACAAAGTAATAGGAAAAAGAAAAGAGAGAGAGACACACACAGATTAATGTGGTTCGAGAAATTCAGAAACCTATATACATAGGTAAGATGAAGAAATGTTCCATTATGATTTATGATTAAAGAGCTTCTCATCATTGAAACACCAGAAATACACCCTATTACAGCAACTCCTTACCCTACACAACACAATGCCACATATGTAGAGGCGGAAAATGAAACTCCCGACTCATTCCTCCACTTCACCAGCTAAACCTGAGTTTCCTCTCTTTCAAGTTTCAACATGTTGTAGACTCCCAGCACCAACAAGAAAAAGAACTAAGGCAAACCTCGATCTGTCTCGGGGTAAGTTTAAATCAGAAATGGAATTGCAACTAGAACAAGCCCTTCCCCACCCACCTCACGAATGTACAGAAGCCAAAAATAACTCGAAATATTAAAAGGAAACAGATGGCTAGACGATTCTCATTCTCAGCAACACTGGAAAATAAAGTAATATGGTTATCTGAAATGATGTGTGATGATTGTCCATTAAGAGTTTATGCAAAATCCAAGTTAGTTCAGAGGTGAAATACTAATGCAAACAAGATTAAACAATATGTGCCATAGACACAGAAATTATTAACGTAATCATGTAGATTTACCGGCAGCCAAAATGAAGCAATAGCCACGACCAAGGAAAACAGTGATATGATTAAGCAAGGCAAGAAGTAGGGAAATCTGCAGAAAAATATCATATTTTGGAGTCAAGGAGCAATTCAAGCAGCAAAAGAAGTTATACAATTATGAAAAGAAAGAAGCACAATACCTCCCAAATATAGAATCCTTAGAGAATATTGACGGATATTTCTCTGCAGGCTTTGGTAAAAAGGACATTTAGAGAACATGTATATATGCTAAGATTTGCAGAGAAACTTACAAGTAGAAACACAGAGAATTTTAGGCTATGAAATCTCTCTTACAATTGATCATAAAACAACTAAACTCTCTTTCCTCAACAGGAGGAAGGAATACAAAAAGGAAATAGCTAAGGAAAAGAAAGTACCTGGGCAAGGAAGCCTCCTAAAGCTGGGCCAATAATCAATCCGATTCCCCATGCAGTACTAATCTGAAACAATTCAAACATACAAGAAAAATAAAACAAAATTCCATAAAATTCACTGTCTAAATGGTCACTCAGAATTGCATTCTTGCCATTTCTTGTCTCTCTAAAGTTGTCTGCAATCCTCTCATTTGTTAGAAATCATTTGAATAACTGAAAATTAAGGGCATATTACCGTAGACATTCCCAGTGCTTGATATTCTTCACGAAAAATTTCAGCAGCATATGCCTAAGAAGGTAAGTATCTTAAGAGAATGGCTGAGGATGCAGTCCAGAATTGTATGATGGTATTAAACAGATAGAATACCTTTATTGGTCCAATCAAACCATTTAAAGAACCGAGAAGAAATCGCGTAATGATTGCCATCCAAAAGTTGACACTAAGACCAAAGAGAGTATTGAAAATAACCCTGAAGCACAATTACAGCTAAAAATATGTAAACTCACTGAAATTTAAGTGAATGAAATCTAAAAAAGAGCATTTCTATAAAGATTAGTCGTACACTACAAAAGTGCCGAAGATTATAACTGGTTTTCGGCCATATCGATCAGCCACTAGTCCCCAAAAGACAGATGTCAAAGCTCTTCCAAGCATATATGAAGAACCTTCAATATTTCAGGAAATTGATAAGCAGTTTTTCGACAGACCTCTGTATGATTACATATCAACAAACAAATTATGGCATGAAATAAGCTTACCTACATAACCTGCATAGTAACTAATATCTTCCTCTCTCTTTGCAATGTGAAAGTCCCTTATCTGTAAGGAAAGCGAAAATTAGTAGTTTTATGCAATCAAGAAAATAACAAAGGGGACCAATTGCAATTCTGCTTCTTAAATAAAGATATCTTGTTTCACTTAGTTCTATGTATTCAAGAAAACTTGAACTCAACGACAGACCAAAAAAGTTGATTGATCTTACCATGAAATAAAGAAATGGAAAGAGAGATGATATTGGAAGTGCTGAAGTGTTGAATCCCATGAAACAGAAAAAAACAAAATCAGTCGGAATATCAACAGATAAAATCAAAGGAAGGATCCCCAAAGGAGGCTTTTAGAAATAACTATCGAAAACTTGTCTTCAAGTACAGCAATGAAGCAAACTT
Source organism: Nicotiana tomentosiformis (assembly GCF_000390325.3). Lineage (NCBI taxonomy): Eukaryota > Viridiplantae > Streptophyta > Magnoliopsida > Solanales > Solanaceae > Nicotiana > Nicotiana tomentosiformis. The sequence goes on along the minus strand of NC_090812.1, from coordinate 40,170,747 downwards.
GCTAGCTAATATATGAACATACAAAGAAAAGCTCTAAGAAGCTAACCTAGAATTTTTGCATACAACAAAACACTTTGAAAAGGCAATATAGGCTTTTCACCAGCGCTTCCAAGGGACAGCTGAATATTAGCGGCAGACTACCATCAAAATAGACTAAAAATTCTTTCTTAATATTAGTATGAAACTACCACTGTTATTTCAAAATGTATTATACTAGTTAAGAAACTACCACTGTTATTGCCTTAAGGTTGTGAGCTTGATGTTCATATTCTTTCATATAATATAACAATCAATATTTGATGAGACTATTTGTACACTCATAAAACTGCATTCAACTTAATTTGGTAAAATGTAGGATATCCTATTCTGGAAAGTTATGTTCTGTGGTAATCAGACTATTCTTCCTCAAAATGTAAGGATATCCTGCTTATTCAATTCGAATCTCCCTTTAATTCACCACATATATGTTGAATTTTCCAGAACATGAACTCAAATTCTGATTCCTAATAGTATCAGACTTTCGACGAAGTAACTGTGATATAAAACACTAACATGGCATCTAGTACAAGAAATTAAACCATGAATAAATCAGAACTTTGATCAAACCATTCTGTTTGCAGTTATCATCTCCAAGCAGGATATAGTAAAAAGTAGAGACAAATAAAGACAAGTGCATTGGTGTAAATTACATCATGGGAAGTAAAAATTATTAGAACCTTTGGATAATCAGAGCAATTGCCAGAGTTTTAAACAATTTTGCTACTGGGATAGACATAGTACTCCAAACTAGTACTAGTATTTTGCTATTGGAGTTTGCCCTACTGTTTGCACAAGGGTTTATGCTGGGATTATGAACTATATAGCATAAACTGTTTATCAAGAAAATGCAGGATTGTTTTGCCGTAATAGCATGGATTGACATGTAAGGATTGTATAATTTAAGGGCACGTAATATTCTTTTATCCCATACTCTATATTGTATGAAATAAGTCATAAAATTCCTGTATAAGCTATACTGGATTTAGCAATACAATGCTTCATATTTGGTATCGAACTCCACATAACTTATGCAAAGTTTAATACTAGAAACCAGATGATATATTATTTATACGGGGATTATATTAGCTATGCAAAAAATTTATATCAGGTACCAGATATTATATAGATGTAATACGGAAATTTATATGGAAATTAAATTTCTTATACTTCACACTAAATGGTCCATGAGAGCTTATAGTTTTTCACGTCACTTAAAAGGCAATTAAAACAAGACAAATAATCTTTTACAACAAGTTAAATTACACCCATCTACATTGTCACTTAATATAAGTTAAATCCTTGCATAAATCATTCTTTACTACCCCCCAACCCCCCAAAAAAAAAGAATATTACAAGTATTTACAGCTTACAACTCCCTATTAAACAGTCGAAAAGGTTAAAAGAAAGGCAGTTTAAAAATGATCCAAAATTTGGAATTTTGAACCATAGAAAAAAGAAATTTCCAAACGTGTTATAGTGTCAAAACTCAACATCATTTTTCACATAATTTTTATGAAAATGTTTGCAGTCTCCGGGAAAAGCTACTCGTTCGTCCTATATTGGTTTTCACCTGCTCCTTTTCTAAAATTTAACTTACGATTTTCCTTATTTTTAACTTATGGCAGTAAAAAAATAAACAGGAATAAGAAAATAACTGTAAGGCCGAGTTGCCAATATGTACTTTGTCAAAAGGGGAAGTCTATTCAAAGATAAAATGGGGTCTGAAATGCTTCAAAGGCTCTGTCTTAGCAAAATAACCCCACACAAAAAATTAAAAAGGCTTTCTGGAAATATTTCTAAAAGGTAATGTTGACGTATAATTGGTTGATTAGGTTTTGAATATTTAAACAAAAAATAATCCAAATTGACATATAAATAGATTTATTTAGATAAATACTTATAACTTTTGTACTTTTAATCTTCGTTAAGAATTTATCTGAACATATTCGTAATTCTTGTTTTGGATGTTAATCCCTTTTATATTCAGCAATCTTCTTTCTGTAACTTTAACGGAGAAAAACAGTTAGAAGTAGCAATTGTAAATTTTCGCACTCAAGAGAATGAATTTTGACTTGAGAAGTGATACCTATCAGATAAGACTAAAGCTTCCATTTAGAAAGCGTTCATAATTATGATAACAATAATGATTTTAATAACGAAAAATGGCCAAATATATCCCTTTACTTTTATTTATTGTTCAATCATATCCTATGTTATACTTTCTGTTTACATATACTCTGCCGTTCAACAAAATATTATATTTACCCTTATTATAACGGACATGACACAAGACCCGACCCACAACTTAAAAAACCCATACCCACTTAAAACCCACGACCAAAGTACCACATTAAAAAATTCTTTGACCCGGAAAAAAAAAGAAAAAGACAAAAGTGTTGGACACTTATGCTCTGAGATTTCTCCGATGACTAGTGATAGTCGTTTCCTTCATCTTGTGAGGTTTTGGGGGCTGTGAAGGGCAGTAGAAGAGAGATTGGGGCTAGACAGGGTCGGTTATTAACCAGAAATGATGGAGGATCTGTGGCTTTTTCAGTAATAGTGGTCGTTTCCCGACCAGTTAACTGTCGGAAAAGAGATAGATGAAACGATGGACGCACAATACGACATCGTTTTTACACTCTCAATGGGCTAATCTTCCTCCACTGACGGTCCAATTTTAGAGCCCCGTAAACATCGAGATTTCACTGGACGAATAGGCGCTGCTACTGCTCTTAATACTCTTGAATGGGGTTTGTCTATTTTATGTAAAGTTTTTGACTTAATTGTTGAATTGGGTTGTTTCCTTCTTTCAATATCTCTTTGCTAGATTTTGATTTAGCTTTTTAGTTCATGCTTTATATTAATTTATTTAAAAAATTAGAAGATTAGTATGTATTACGTGTTTGATCCTTCTTTACTCGCCAAATCTGATGGCTTATGTTTACTTATTGGAAATTACAGTTTCGATCTCATGCCTTCTTTTTTTAAAGATTGCAGCTCATTGTAATGATGTTTGGGTGGGTGGGGTAGGTAAAATTTTAAAAGCGGCATAGGGTCGAATATACTTTTTTATTTTTTAAAATGATCTAAGAATACCCCTCGTTATACTATTGGATTATCTATACCCCTATAATCATATTTTGGGTTTAAATATACCCCTTATTTAAACGGAGGGACACGTGTCATCGTCTTGTTAGTCAATTCTAAACATCTCCTAATTAATTAAAAATACTCATTACCCATATCCGAAAAGCAATTTTTTTTGTAAAAATTGGAATAAATTGAATTCTTTTTTCTAAAAACTGAAAAAAACGAAAATATTTTTTTTTTCAGTTTTTACTAAAAAAAACCTTTTAAAAAAAACTAAAAAATATTTTCTAAAATAATGTTTTTGTAAAAACTGAAAAACAAAACTGAAAAGTAATTTTCTAAAGAAATTTAAAACTGAAAAAAACTAAAATGTTTTTAACTAAAAACTGGAAAATAAAATATTTGTTTTTTTAGTTTTTACAAAAACAATGCTTTAGAAAATTATTTTTCAGTTTTTTTTTCAGTTTTTACAAAAACATTATTTTAGAAAATATTTTTCAATTTTTTTAAAGCAATTATTTTTGTAAAAACAGGAAAACAAATATTTTCGTTTTTTTCAGTTTTTAGTAAAAAAAAATCAGTTTTTTCCGGTTTTTACAAAAAAATATTGTTTTAGAAAATTGCTTTTCAGTTTTTTTTTTCAAGTTTTTACAAAAACATTATTTTAGAAAATATTTTTCAGTTTTTTTTAAAGCAGTTTTTTTGTAAAAACTGGAAAAAAAATATTTTTGTTTTTTTCAATTTTTAGTAAAAAAGAAATTCAGTTTTTTTCAGTTTTTACAAAAAAAAAAATTGCTTTAGAAAATTACTTTTAAGGTATGGGTAATGGATCTTTCTAATTAATTATGAGATATTTAGAATTGGCCAACAAGACGATGACACGTGTCCCTCCGTTTAAATGAGGAGTATATTTGAACATAAAGTATGACTGCAGGGGTATAGATAACCCAATAGTATAACGAGGGGTATTCTTAGATCATTTTCGAAAGGAGAAGAATATTTGGCCTTTTGCCGTTTTAAAAAGGGGATCCGGGTCGGATGGGTCATATTTTAGACCGGTTTGGGATTTTTGTTTTGTTTTGGGATTGGTTCCTTCACTTAGACGGTGCCACATGTCATGTCCGTTATAGAACTTTGTTGGATGGCATGGGTATATATGAACGAAAAGTATAAGGAAGGATATGATTGAACAATAAACAAAAGTAGGGGATATATTTGGCCATTTTCCGTTTTAATAATGAGTTAAAACAGAGATTAAAAATAAGATGAAAAGTGATGATAGGAAAACATTATAGAAGCATTTAGGGCATATAATAAAAGTTTTATTAACTAGATAATGGAGTAGTACGTAAGGAATAATTTTTTTGTCCGCATGAAAACGAAGTACACTTTGAAATGGTAAACTTTTGCTTGCTTTCTCGTTCTCGACCACACAAAACCCAAATTCCCAGCAAAACAAAGAATGGGAAAACATAAAGCACCCAATACCATACGATAAAACCTTACTCCTGTATGTATTTCAAATCAAATAATTTATGCTTAACATTTAAAGAGTAAAGTGAGAAATATCACTCATGACTCTCACTCAAAATATAGGTATGCAAACTACATTATCTTGTATTTATTGGTTTATTATAAATATTAAAATATAGTATCATTTTCTTCCTTTTCCGTTCACCGCAAAACATGGTAAGGGAAGGTAGGTTATTTCTTTTGATCTTTTTCAATATTTGTAACATATACTATCCGCTAAAACTAATGGATCCATTAATTACGTACCTGTGCCAAGGATCACAATCCATATAGTGAAAAGCTCCTTAATGGGCAAGCCACGTTGCCCTGCTTTGTGCAGATCCACTTTACAACCCGGGCAATTCTCGTAGTACTCTTTCTTATTCACCAGCTTCTCCTTAACTCCCTCTAATTCGCCCGCCATTTGAAGAAGCAAAGTTATTTTCTTCGTCTCTCATGCACCACTATATATATAGCCACCTTTATATTTTGCAAGTATGCTACTTCCAATTCATTTTAATTATATTTAAAATTACTTATCCGCACCAAATATTTATACCATAACAATAAATGCAAAACATGTGTTACACATACAAATTTATCACTTAATAATGGTTAATTGATATGTATTTAATTTTACTTTAATATTTAAATGCTAAAATTAACTTCGTTTTGATATATTCGTTAAAAGAAATATTTGTATACCCTTAAAATGATTATTGAACTATTTAGAAAATTGTACCAATCAATTATTAGAGGAATGGTTAACTTGTAAAAAAATTGCAAACGCTTGTTTAGTTTATTAAAAGAATGATACTTATTTTGGACTTATTTCAAGATTTTATAAACAACTTTGGTACATGAACTAAAAATTCAAAGCTTGGCAATCACTCATAGCGACTGCTAGAAAACTTGGTTTTGCGGCCACAAGGTAGGTGCGGGTCGCCTTCAATGAATAAAAAATAATTACTCCTATAACAAAGCAAACAAAAGCAATTGAGACAACAGCTCCAACAAGTACAAAAGGTATATCTCTGGACCCCCGTAGAAGAGAAGTATGACACGGAATTATTGATGGCTTTGTTTATAGACTGGTTATTTGGTTGGGAAACTTAATTTAATGAATATATTTTTATTAGTATGGTTTACTGAAATAAAAATAGAACATATGGGGTTCAATATATTTGATTTTACCCGAAATAAATTGGGATAAACATTTATTCCCAACTTCAATGGCTAAGTAACGATTAATTAAGATAAATTACTACATCAAAAAATTTAACAAGCATGCATGAGACAATTTCAAAATATATTTATTTAAGACTTCCAAATGAAAATTCTACTTGTTAAAAAACCTAGTTGTAAGGCATGTGGTAGCTTGAGAGAAAGAGGAAGGAGTAAAACAACACCTTCATTACACGGGGTAAGAGTTATCCCACACAAACTTTTGGGTTTAAGTAGGGTGTATACGGTCGAAATCGGGCTCGTCTATTGTATGACAAGTCGGGACTGAAACGTGACAGGTTGAAGCTCGACCCCGAATTATATCGAACTAAGGCGCGAAGTTAAATCATCGAGCTCGTGACTCCGGAACCGAACCAGATCGAGGAAACTTTATCGGGCCAAATAACGAAAGGTCAAAATATCCGCAATTGGTTAGATATCACGGCGAAAATCGTATGTAACAAGGAGAGGCCGATTAATTAGAAAATTATGAGGGTTTTTTTTTACCTTTTATAGAACTGTATCAAGAGTAGGACTCTCCTACTATATAAAGGGGGTCTGATCATTTGTAACAGCCATCAAGAAACGCATCCAAAGCAATACACTGTTATTTCTAGTTCTTATTATCTTGTCATTCTATTCCGACATCGATTGAGGCACTTCTTGACTCGAGGGTGACCAACCTTCAAGGCTAAGGCTGTTCAATTTGTATTGTTTGCATTTATTTTCTTATCATTAATTTCAATATTTATTTGTTCTTTCAATTTGTATCAAGTTATATCACGTATCCTTAAAACCGCGCATAAATTCAATTATTATCCGATTTTAGGGTAAACGTTTGGCGCCCACCATGAGGCTAAGGATAATAGTGATTATTTGATACAAATCTCCATAACATACACTGCTTTACTCTTGCTCTTTAAAGTGTCTTTGATTCCAGGCTAAAATAAAAAATGTCAATTCTAAATTAGCGCCTTTGCACGTTGACAACGAGTCCGATCACCAAGATGAAAATAACAACATAGCACCCGGTAACGAGATACCACCTGCTGATCCCGATGAAATTCCGATCGCATATCTGATTGATGCTATTTCACATATGGCTATCGATGCAAACTTGCCTACTGACCCCGAAAATAGCATTCGTGGTAGAGCCCGACCGGCAACTCGAAACACACAAAATGTTGAAGGGGACGGGATCAGTCTACGAGTGATCTTCGAAATGTTACAGGCACAACAGGCAACAATAGCTCAGTTACAAAACCAATATCATGCACCGAGCAAGGTTGAGCCTGATCCTCCCCGGGAAGTCACCCGCAGGGATCAACCGGTCATAGAAAGATCGAACGAAAATGAATCGGGGGCTAACCCCGAGATTATAAAGAAGCTCGAGGAATTGACGAAACATATAGAATCAGGGGAGAATAAGATCGAGGCCAACGACAAAAAGGTGGAAACCTACAATTCCAGGGTAGATCAAATACCAGGAGCACCGCCGATATTGAAAGGCCTGGATTCCAAGAAGTTCGTGCAAAAACCTTTTCCCCCGAGCGCGGCTCCTAAGCCAATCCCCAAGAAGTTCCGCATGCCTGAGATTCCTAAGTACAATGGAACGACCGACCCGAACGAGCATGTCACCTCTTACACATGTGCCATCAAAGGGAATGATCTAGAGGATGATGAAATTGAATCCATCTTATTAAACAAATTCGGAGAGACCCTGTCAAAGGGAGCCATGATATGGTATCACAATTTACCACCTAATTCTATTGACTATTTTACTATGCTTGCAAATTCTTTCATAAAGGCACACGTCGGGGCCATCAAGGTCGAGACCAGGAAGTCAGACCTCTTCAAGGTAAGGCAGAAGGACAATGAAATGCCCAGAGAATTCATGTCTCGATTCCAAATGGAACGGATGGACCTACCATCGGTCGCTGATGATTGGGCCGTTCAAGCCTTTACCCAAGGGCTCAATGTTCGAAGCTCGGTGGCTTCACAACAGTTAAAACGGAATCTGATAGAGTACTTAGCTGTTACTTGGGTCGATGTGCATAATCAGTACCAATCAAAAATCAGGGTCGAGACAATCAGCTTAGGGCTCCTTCCAGGTCCGTTTATCCTATCAGATCCTTCGACAGAATCAAGAGAGATATTGACCAGGAACCGAGGTCGAACAAAGATCGGTATCAGTCATATAACCGGGATCGTAAAGGCAACGGGTCCGGGCGAAACTCCATGAGAAATGGAAGGAGAAATGACCGAGGTCAGAGCAACAGGGGACTTATGACCAAAAATGGCTTCGACAGGTCCATCGGGCCCAAAGACGCACCAAGGCTATCGGAATACAACTTTAATGTCGATGCTTCCGCCATTGTATCAGCTATCGGGCACATCAAAGATACCAAATGGCCTCAACCTCTACAGACCGATCCAACCCAAAGGGATCCTAACAAGATGTGCAAATATCATGGCACTCGCGGTCACAGAATTAAATATTGTCGACAACTGAGAGAGGAAGTAGCTCGTCTATTCAACAATGGACACCTTCGAGAATTCTTGAGCGACCGAGCCAAGAATCACTTCAGGAACAAGGATTCTAACAAACATGCAGAACAAGAAGAACCTCAGCACGTCATCAACATGATCATCAGCGGGGTTGATATCCCACAAGGGCCGATGTTGAAACGCACCAAAGTATCCATCACTAGGGAAAAACGAACACGAGACTACGTACCAGAAGGAACTTTATCTTTTAACGACGAGGACGCAGAAGGGATCGTACATCCCCATAATGATGCACTGGTAATATTTGTACTCGTGAATAAAATTCTGATTAAATGTGTGTTAATTGATCTAGGTAGCTCGGCCAACATCATTCGATCAAGGGTCGTGGAGCAGCTCGGTCTACAAGATCAAATCGTACCCGCAGTCTGAGTCCTAAATGGATTCAACATGGCATGTGAAACCACTAAAGGGAAAATAACATTACCAGTCAATGTCGTCGGGACCATCCAGGAGGCCATGTTTTATGTGATCGAATGTGACATGAGATACAACACCCTGTTCGGGAGGCCATGGATCCACAACATGAGGGCAGTGCCTTCGACCCTTCACCAGGTGTTAAAATTCCCGACGCCCAGAGGGATAAAGACAACCTACGGAGAGCAACCAACCACAAAAGAGATGTTTGCAGTCGATGAAGTAATTCTGATATCAACAGTTGCAACATCAAAGGAGCCAAGGTCGGAAGCAAAACAAGAGGCCAAATAGCAATCACCGATGCCAGCCTCGACCCAACCAGACAAGTAGGGGACTGACGAAGACGATAATTACGGGGTTCCCTGATCCTTTATAGTCCCCGATGATTCTGACGCTACCAAATCAATTGTCGAAGAGCTGGAGCAGGTCGTATTGATCGAACATCTACCCGATCGAAAGGTATACCTGGGCACGGGGCTAACTCCCGAGCTCAGAAAAAAACTCATTCAATTTCTTATAGCTAACATGGATTGTTTCGCGTTGTCCCATCTTGACATGACAGGGATTCCCCCGGAGGTAACCACCTACAAACTAAGCCTGGACCCAAAATTCCCTCCGGTCAAGCATAAAATGAGGCCTCAGTCCGAGGTTAAACACGTTTTCATCAAGGACGAGGTATCTAAACTCCTTAAAATAGGATCCATTCGGGAGGTTAAGTACCCAGATTTGTTAGCAAATGTAGTGGTAGTCCCTAAAGAGGGGAACAAACTAAGAATGTGTGTAGACTATAAAGATTTGAACAAAGTCTGCCCGAAGGACTCCTTCCCTCTGCCCAACATCGATCGCATGATCGATGCCACGGCTGGCCACGAGATCCGTAGCTTTCTCGATGCTTATTCTGGGTACAACCAAATACTGATGGACCCGGATGATCAGGAGAAAACCTCCTTCATTACCAAGTATGGCACGTACTGTTATAACGTGATTCCATTCAGACTAAAAAATGTCGATGTCACTTATCAACGCTTGGTAAACAGGATGTTTGAGGGAAAAATAGGAAAATCGATAGAGGTTTATATTGACGACATGTTGGTTAAGTCCCTGCGAGCAGAGGACCATTTAAAACATTTGCAAGAAACTTTCAGCATTTTGAAGAAGTACAATATGAAGCTGAACCCGAAGAAGTGTGCGTTTTGGAGTCGGATTAGGTAAGTTCCTTGGGTTCATGGTATCCAACCGAAGAATCAAGATCAACCCCAACAAAATCAAAGCCATCAAAGATATCACGGTCGTGGACAACGTGAAGGTCGTGCAAAGATTAACCGGATGCATAATTGCCCTAGGGCGATTCATCTCAAGGTCATCTATTAAGAGTCACTGATTCTTCTCGGTGCTCAAAAAGAAGAACAACTTTTCATGGACCCCAGAATGTCAACGAGCCTTGGAGGAGCTTAAACGATATTTATCGAGCCCACCATTGCTTCATACACCAAAAATATATGAATAACAGTACTTGTACTTGGCAGTATCGGAAATAGCGGTAAGTGGAGTCCTGGTTCGAGAAGAGCAAGGTACACAATTTCCAATTTATTATGTTAGCAGGACCCTAGGAGAGGCCGATACTAGGCACCCTCACCTAGAAAAACTGGCACTCGCTTTACTAAGCGCCTCTAGGAAACTAAAACCTTATTTTCAGTATCACCCCATATGTGTTGTAACAACTTACTCTTTGCGAAATATTATGCACAAACCAGAGCTTTCGGGACGATTGGCCAAGTGGGCCGTTGAAATCAGTGGGTATAATATTGAGTATCGACACCAAGCAACCATCAAATCTCAAATTTTGGCAGATTTCGCGGCCGACTTTATGCCGGCCCTAATACTCGAGGTCGAACGAGAGTTGTTGGCGAACTCAGGGACATCCTCGGGAATCTGGACCCTCTTTACGGACGGTGCCTCGAACGCAAAAGGGTCCGGACTCGGCATCATTTTAAAGCCACCAACAGGCAATGTAGTTAGACAATCTATTAGGACTGTAAAATTGACTAACAATGAGGCCGAATATGAGGCCATGATTGCAGGTCTCGAACTAGCCAAAAGCTTGTAGCTGAGGTGATCAAAGCTAAGTGTGACTCCCTCCTCGTGGTAAACCAAGTTAATGGATCATTCGAGGTCAGAGAAGAACGAATGAAAAGATACATGTATAAGTTACAGGTAGCATTACACTGGTTCAAGGAGTGGACCTTACAACACGTCCTTCGGGATCAAAACAGTGAGGTCGATGCCCTTGCTTACTTAGGATCATCGGTCGAAGACAACGAGCTTAATTCGGGAGCAGTGGTGCAACTCATGAGATCGGTGGTAGATGAATGTCATACCGAGATAAACTCTACAAGCCTGACTTGTTATTAGAGAAACAAATACGTAGAATATCTGAAGACCGGCAAATTGCCCTCAGATTCAAAAGAATCGAGGGCCCTTCGTACAAAGGCAACCCAGTTTTGTTTGTCTGAGGATGGAACCTTATTCAAAAGAATGTTCGATGGCCCGCTGGCAATATGTCTAGGACCAGGAGATACCAATTACGTTCTGAGGGAAATTCACGAGGGCACCTGTGGAAATCATTTGGGCGCTGAATCATTGGTTCGAAAGGTGATCTCAGCAGGTTACTACTAGATCGACATGGAAAAGGATGCGAAGGAGTTCATACGAAAATGTGATGGATGACGACGACATGATCCGATGATATATCAACCTGGAGAGCTACTATATTCGGTTTATCGCCATGGCTGTTCATGAAGTGGGGAATGGACATCGTCGGCCCCCTTCCATGGGCACCGGGTAAGGCCCAATTTATTTTATTTATGACTGAATATTTTCCAAGTGAGTGGAAGCCCAGGAATACTAAAAGGTCAGGGAGAAGGATATCATCAATTTCATTTGGGACCATATCATATGTCGGTTCGGAATACCGATCGAGATCGTGTGTGATAACAGGAAGAAATTCATCAGTAGAAAGGTAACCAAATTTCTCCAAGACCACAAGATCAAAAGGATCCTATTGACACCCTACCACCCTAGTGGGAACGTACAAGCCGAATCAACAAACAAAACCATACTCTGGAACCTTAAAAAGAGGTTGACCAATGCCAAAGGGAAATAGAAGGAACTCATATCCGAAGTTCTTTGGGCATATCGTATGATCTCGAAGTCCAGTACCGGGGCCACTACATTCTCATTGGTTTACGACGCCGAAGATCTAATACCGGTCGAAGTCGGAGAGCCAAGCATCAGATTTCGATATGCAACAAAGGAATCAAATGACGAGGCCATGAATACGAGCCTGGAGCTATTAGATGAAAAGTGTAAAGCCGCCCTTGTTCGGATGGCTGCCCAAAAGCAGCAGATTGAGAGATATTACAACGGGAGGGCCAACCTTCGATACTTCTGTAGCACTCCGAAAAATTTCGAAGTACTTAAGCGCTATTAAGGAAGTTGATGTTCGCTAATTATATTATTTTGTGTGCAGACGAGGAATATTAATATGATGGATATCAATTGGATATAATAATAAGAGTGATAGGCATATTATAAGTGATTTTGGGTCTGAGGATAGCCCTAAGTCCAAGTCAAATTGGAAATTACATGATAGACTAAAGTTCCAAATGAGTACGCACAAGACCAAATTTTCAACGAGTATATCTGCATATATATATATATATAAGGCGTTATGTGATGTAAAATCAATAAAATGAAATATCATCGAGTCTAGTTTCTAACGCTTCAAACCGTTTGTCATTTGGACATTCCTACAAGAAGTTATGACCAAATTACCAAAGGCTGGCGGAGGAGTCTGCGGATGCAAAGCATCCGAGGCCGCGCTCGAAAGAAAGGCTGGCAGTGAAGTGCTGCCATAGCATCCAGGTCCGCATCCGAGCTTCAAAGAGGAGTAAAGTGGGGATGCAAAGCATCCAGGGACGCATCCGAAACCCATAAATCTGGGCCTATAAATACAAGGTCGGGGTTAGGGTTCTTAAGGTAAAGCGGCGATTTTGAGCTCAAATCAAGTCCAACCAACTAAGGTAAGATGTTAATGATATTTTGGGTTGATTCTTACTCAATATACATGAGTTCTAACATCATTCTTGCATCCAAATGCTAGATTTCATCATCAAATCCTCAAGACACTAAAATCACCAAAGTTGTGATTTTTCAAGATTTATCTACTAGAGGTAATTCCAATGCTTCAAACTCGTTTATTATGAGTAGTTAGAAGTATTTGAAGCATTTCTTACAAGTTTTAATGGTTGAAAGATTGGATTATTGAACTCTAGTTCATCGCATGAATAGTATTTTTGAGTAAATAAGAGAGAAGATGAATGGTAATCTTGGCGATAAAATTTATAAATACAATAAACCTATGGAATTATTTGTTAGCACAAGATAGAAGTGATCAACTAAGTAATCACCCGAATTGTATATTTTACAAGTGTTGATTATGGAAGACGATGAATAGTAACTTGGAGGAAATGGACAATTGATGTAGTATTATTAATGACTTCGAATGGGTATTAAAACATAAGAATGAAGTTGAATGATCTAGCATGTAAAACTATTTGGCGATTTGAGTTATTGGAGGGTTGTAGCCAACTTATGAGCCATATATAAAGGTTGATCAATATCTTAGGTCATATTCTGATATAATTAGGATATCTAATTGTAGATATCGACTTGTTGGTGATGTTGAGCATTTTAATCAACATTCGAATGATGGAGCAGGATTGAAAGTTTGTGAATGTTAATAAAGCGAAAGCGAGGTAGGTTGATTAAAACTTACTCTTCTTGAGGGACTTTCTCTAAAAGCATGTTTCAATTTAATACTTAAGTTGTTTGCAAATGTGCTTTCGTGCTACTGGGGACAAACAAGTACGGATGTCTCCACGTACTAGAATATTATGTTGCATATGTAGTGTCATGCCATTTTATAAAATTTTATTTTAAAGCTTGTTGGCAGAATGATACCCAAGGTAAATGTTATGAGTTTTTATCAAAACTTACGTATTGACAAGAGTATACATATTTGAGTGCTAAAGATAAGTTTTCATGGGAAGTATTTCTTTTGGAAATTGACGAACAAAATAGCACATGTGGTATCTTTTAAAGATTGATGTTAAATTGCTAAAGGCTTTAGCATGTAAAAGGTTGTTTATTTAACTTTTGTTCAAATGATTTAGATTTTCTATAAATGCAACGAGTTGATAAAAATAGATCATTTGAAGCTACTATGCTATGAATCTATTTTTGAAGTATCAAATATTTTGGGAGTTACTTGTGTTCACCGAGATTGACTTCGGATATATTGTGTTCGTTGTCATGAAACTACATGTGCCGGTGTAGGCGTAGATGGCCACTTTGTGGTATAGACTACGGCAGAGTGCTCTCCCTCGAGAGAGTACTATTTTGTGCTATTATTAGCATGGCTGAGTCGATTCGTACGACACTACGATAAGACGACCTGAGCAAGTAGGGTATATGATACTTACTGCTAGGTACATAACCTAGTTGACCTTCTTATGTCGGTGATGGTATAGTACTCACACTGAAAGGTAAGAATGATTTTCTTATGTTTAGGCCTAAGGAGCCGAAAGTGATTTCGATGACTTAAAGCAAATGGAATAATTTTGTATGATTTTATCCAAAATCTTGGATTGACGTAAATATTTTAAAAGTTTATATTGTGGGTTATATTTCACTTGGTTGTTATTTAAAATAACAAGGGTCATGAATTGACAAAATTTCTTATTGTTTTATATCAAATATTGGTGCATTATTTTTTTTATAAAGTTTGTCCTAAGAACTTGAGTTATAGAGAGTTTATGACACTTATTGAGTACCGCTGTGGTGTACTCAGCCCTTAGGGGGGGCCCTCCAAGGCCCTGCTTACTTTACATGTTTCATGATGATGTATAATACGTGGCATGCGGTTAGGCTAGGATGACTCACTTTCCGAGGTATTATGAAGCACCACTTTTATCTCGGGGTAGCTATCATGTTCTTTATTATTTTATTTTGTTAGAATTACTCCAATCGTTGCTCCTATTCTTGGTATAGAGGCTCCATAGATAGTTGTGAAAGGTTGTAATAACGGGGTTGTACATGACATACATGAAAGTATATTTATTTTACTTAGTCTCATTGTTATTATCATGAAAGACGTCATGTGTGGTTTTGAATTGGAAAATATTTTATCATTTAACTTGAAAATGTATATGATTTTCAAGGAGCTTCCGCAGTTAAATTGGTTTTCATACATATGATATGGGTACATCACGTGGTTTGGTTCGCTCGAGTCGGGTAGTGTGCGGGTGTCGGTCATGTGATTTTCGGTCATGACAAACTTGGTATCAGAGCACTAGGTTCTAAGTCGAGTCCTAAGAATTCTATGGAGC
Source organism: Nicotiana tomentosiformis (assembly GCF_000390325.3). NCBI lineage: Eukaryota > Viridiplantae > Streptophyta > Magnoliopsida > Solanales > Solanaceae > Nicotiana > Nicotiana tomentosiformis. Next base: position 40,155,451 of record NC_090812.1, on the reverse strand, counting down.
CGTGTCAAGTAGAGTCCCTCTTTGTGTGTTGCCAGCCACACTTATATCGGGGAGGCTACAATGACATCTAGGGAATTTTATTTTTCATACTCTATATCGTGCGTTTGTGCCTGAAGTGAGAGTATGGATTCTTGATCGTATTGATTTCCTGTTGAGGAAGATATTGAAGTGACGAGAATGAAGCTCAATGTTCAAGTTATAATACGAGATGTTTGGGTTAATAGCCAGAAAGTGTCAGATTTGTTCAAAATGGAAGGATAAGTTGAGAATAGATTGTGACTGATACAATCAACACGTATGACTTTGGTAAATAAAAATTATCAGTCGAATACTGAGAAATCATGGAAGAAATTAAGGTGATGATGTCAGCTAGTATTGTCTGGATGATGTCCTCACTTATAAAGAATTTTACTATAGGATGTGAATAAGGGCACATATGTTAGGCCCTAGATTTCAATTCAAGATCGTTGGTCAATATGTTGGAGGGACTGTTTACTATGGTAATCACCATTAACGAGTTTATCAAAGGTACAAAAATAAGAATATTGTAAATGAAGATCTTGCATCTTAAATTATCATGACAAGATATAGAGAGGTGATATGGATCTAATTGATAAGTGAATGTGAATTAGTCAAGTTTGTGGTAAACATAGTATGACTCATAAGAAGTTTGGCATAGTTAAGACAGTGTGAATAATTACCAAAGATACCTTCCCAAAAAAAAGGGACTTCTTGATCATTCGAAAAGGGAATGTTGCAAGACGAGAGAGATGACCCTTAATTGTACTTGGCATCGGGTTTCCCCTAAACATGATAGGTTATCGTCGTGATGGTAGCATATGTAATAGAAGTGTCGCACAAGAAATAAAGTATCACGTGTAAGTACGAGTTGAGGATAGACGAAGCATGCCATATGTAAAAGATGGGCATGACAACCTTAAGTTCCTCCAGATGATGAATGTGATATAAATAAAAGTCAATCTCTAATTATGCATACCAAGGTATGCGAGGATAAAGTATGTGAACTTAAATGGGTAAGCGTGAAAATATTAAGGCATGAGATGCACAAAAGGCATATTCTTGGAGGTTATAAGAAACAATATAGGTTGTTAGAGAAGAAAAAGAAAATGACATGGAATGATAATCTTGAATTTTTCTAGTCGAGGTATGTCTTATTTTATTTTGTTGAAATGATGAAAAAAAATTGAGAACTTCCAAGAATGATCTAAAAGCAACTCTATATGTGCCCGATATTGAAAGAGCAGTTAACTTATGAGTGAACGGATCCTTATGATTCAAAAAGAATAAATATAGAAATGGCTCATGGGCTAAGTTAAAGTTGTTGGAAAGTTATACATATAAGGTGCACGACGTAAGGCTCAAAACAATTATTGAAAATAGTTATGGTACTGATTTGGAGATTGAGAAATTACAAGAATTCTAAGACTACATGATAATGTGTCATAAATCCCTACATGAATGTGTATGGACGAGGTCAAGAATACCATGAATAATGGGAAAATATGCAAGCATATATTTATCGTATGAAACATGTTGATATAAATATGTGGTATTAGCTATGACCAAAAGAGTTCACATTGTGATGAAGACATGAGGTAATAAGACCCTACATGCATGACATCTTTATCATAAGTATTAGCCTACTCAGTGGGATACCATCAAAATAAAGTTTTATGAAAGGACTTAATAGCAAGGAATATAATTTCAGAGATATATACTAGGGAATCTCATATATATATATATATATATATATATATATATATATATATACACACACACACACACGTGGCTTGAGAACATGATGGTGGCATAAAGACAGGATGTGTAATTCTTACATGTAGCATTGTGAAGATGGTATATATTGTGAAAAGTTATATAATAATATGTGGATTTAGCCTAAGGGAGTCACACTTGTTCAACATATTTAAGCATGAGATGAGAGGCGCAAGGTAGTCGTGCTTGCTAGAATTGTATTAGAGCATGGATTGAAGGGTGAAATATTAGAAGAGATTTCAACGGTAGAGTGAAATGCTAACTATAAAGATGTCGCAAGGGCGGAAAATAATGACCCTTAGCAATATATGTTGTAGCTAGTAGCGACGTGATACTTGGATATGAAAATGAACAAAGAAAATTCCTACAAATATAACTAATATATCATATTTTCAGAATAATGAGCATATCGGTATAATGATAAAACCAAAGACAATGTACAATGAAAGATTGAGGCGGTAAAATAGAGATTTCTAATTGGGAGATAAATAGCCCGTAAAAGCAGGTGAGCATGTAAATGGTTCGAGAAAATTTATCTGAAATTTCAGTTAACTCTTTGAGTGGTAGGTAAGAGTTTCAAATTTTATTTGCTCCTAAGTGGGGGAGCGTCTGAGTAAGCAGATGTCACCTTTAAAGTGATGGTTTATTAAAAAAAAGGAAAGGTTATAGTTACTAAAAACAAGACGAATTAGGTATTATTAATAGCATTTATGATCAGAAGGGTATAATTTTCATGAAGTGCTTGTACAATAATTACAAACTCATTACGAGCAATAGTTACGATGTTCTGCATCAGGGATGTTGAAAGTTATGTCTGATAGTCAAGGATTTAATAGGAAACTTGAATGTATTCCTACAACTTGGGGGCATGTGCGATTTGAATTAAATTCAAGTATTGCGGAGAACGAGGGAGTACTTTGAATTATACGTGGAATTGCATGGAATAAGGGAGTCCTTTTAATATGTGCACACTTTGCGTGGAATAAAATAGAAAGAGCTAATGCAATGCTTATTCTTAAATAAAAAGAGACTTCTATACAAAAATAAAATATGTCAGTAAAAAGCACGGGTTCAAAGAAGAGCACTAATATTAAAAGGGTGCAAGTACCATCGTGGTAATGATGACTCTTGACTGTTGAAAGTTTACGGGCTACGGTAGCATGTCTATGGTGATCATGAAAATAAATTCAATCCCAAATTTTTGGAAGAGAAAAATATCACAAGATACTCAATGGTGTCAAGGAATTGGTAAAAGTTAAGAAATAAAATTAGAACACGGATGTCCGCGAGTAGGTGGCAAACTAGTGTCATGAACTCAAATGAAGTGAGTTGAATTATTTTTAGAGCAAACTTGTTGGTAACAATAGTTATCAAGTTATGGATCTAAAATGAGCTCTAAAGGTATGAGCGAAAGTGGGGGTATGACATTATCATATGATGGATAAATCTGAGACGAATATCTTATTAATCTTTGTAAGGAATAAAAGAACATTCCAAAATAGTTTTGATGATTAGTGAATATTAAAAGTTTTAAGTGGGAAGACTTTTCCTGAAACAGGATTCATAAAGGACAACAGACTAATTTGAAAGTATTCGTTATAAGGAAATTTTGAGACTACGAGTCGGAATAAACAAGTTTTGCAGATACCAAGTGGGAAATATAACTTTGAACTCATAAACTATGAGATATTGCCTTGAGCAAGCTAAGAAATTAAGGGGCATGAAAATAAATTATTGTTTATTAAGGAAGTCCAATCATAAAGAGATTTTTGATTTATTTGAAGATACTTTTCAGGTACAACTTGACGTATGCATGACTAAAGAAAATGCATGCATGTATAATAGTGATATGGGAGCTATGTATAGTAGCAATTATTGATATTGAATGGTATTCATATATGTTACAAGTTAAAAGTTTTAAAGATTTACATTTGATGCACTTATGGTATATGTACAGCCGAGTGGGGTCAAGATGGTATATTATATTGTGTATTGTTGGTTGTTGAGCGATATTGTTATTGGTGCCCATGTAGGGGCTTTTTCTGGACAGGTTAAAGTTTTTGGATAGTCCTAGTTATAGGGGAAGCTCTGCCGAAATTTTTAAAAATTTGTAAAAATAGCCAAATTTAGAGTACCATAAGTAAGTTGAGATTTTGGAAAGGAAGTATAAGACCCATGTAGTCATAAGTGCATATGCATAATGGTTGGAGGTAAAAGGATGGAAACTCTATTCTTAGAAGTTACTTGTAAAACATTCGAAGGCGAATGTTCTTAAGTGGGGGAGAATGTAGCACCCCGAAAATTTTTGAAGTACTTAAGCGCTATTAAGGAAGATGATGTGCTCTAATTATATTATTTTGTATTCAGACGAGGACTATTAATATGATGGATATCAATTGGATATGATAATAAGTATACAAGGAATATTATAAGTGATGTGGGGTCTAAGGATAACCCTAAGTCCAAGTCAAGTTGGAAATTACATGACAGACTAAAGTTCCAAATGAGTACGCACAAGACCAAAAATTCGACGAGAATATCTACACATATATAAGGATTTATGTGATGTAAAACCTATCAAATGAAATATCATCGAGTCTAGTTTCTAACGCTTTAAACTGTTTGTCATTTGGACATTCCTACAAGAAGTTATGACCAAATTACCAAAGGCTGGCGGAGGAGTCTGCGGATGTGAAGCATCCGAGGCTGCGTCCAAAAGAAAGGTTGGCAGTGAAGTGCTGCCATAGCATCCAGGTCCGCATCCGAGCTTCAAACAGGAGTGAAGTGCGGATGCGAAGCATCCAGGGCCGCATCCGAAACCCATAAATCTGGGCCTATAAATACAATGTCGGGGGTGGAGAGTATTTGGGGGTTAGGGTTCTTGAAGTGAAGGGACGATTTTGAGCTCAAATCAAGTCCAACCAACTAAGGTAAATTGTTAATGATGTTTTGGGTTGCTTCTTACTCAATATACATGAGTTCTAACATCATTCTTGCATCCAAATGCTAGATTTCATCATCAAATCCTCAAGAACACTAAAATAACCAAAGTTGTGATTTTTCAAGATTTATCTACTAGAGGTAATTTCAATACTTCAAACTCGTTTATTATGAGTAGTTAGAAATATTTGAAGCATTTGTTACAAGTTTGAATGGTTGAAATATTGGATTATAAAACTCTAGTTCATCGCATGAATAGTACTTTTGAGAAAATAAGAGAGAAGATGAATGGTAATCTTGGCGATGAAATATATGAATACAATGAACCTATGGAATTATTTATTAGCAAAAGATGGAAGTGATCAGCTAAGTAATCACCCGAATTGTATATTTTGCATATGTTGATTATGGAAGACGAAGAATAATAACTTGGAGGCAATGGAAAATTGATGTAGTATCATTAATAACTTCGAATGGGCATTAAAACATAAGAATGAAGTTGAATGGTCTAGCATGTAAAACTATTTGGCGATTTAAGTTGTTGGAGGCTTGTAGCCAACTTATGAGCCATATATGGAGGTAGATCAATATCTTAGGTCATATTCTTATGTAATTAGGATATCTAATTATAGATATCGACTTGTTGGTGATGTTGAGTATTTTAATCAACATTCGAATGATGGAGGAGGATTGAAAGCATGTGAATATTAATAAAGCGAAAGCGAGGTAAGTTGATTAAAACTTATTCTTCTTGAGGGACTTTCTCTAAAAGCATGTTTCAAGTTAATACTTAAGTTGTTTGCAAATGTCTTTCGTGCTTGTGAGGAAAAACAAGTACGGATGTCTCCATGTACTAGAATATTATGTTGCATATGTAGTGTCATGCCATTTTATAAAATTTTACTTTTAAAGCTTGTTGGCAGAATTACACTCAAGGTAAATGTTATGAGTTTTAATCAAAACTTACGTATTGACAAGAGTATACATATTTGAGTGCTAAAGATAAGTTTACGTAGGAAGTATTTTTTTTGGAAATTGACGAACAAAATAGTACGTGTGGTATCTTTTAAAGATTAATGTTAAATTGCTAAAGGCTTAAGCATGTAAAAGGTTGTTTATTTAACTTTTGTTCAAATGATTTAGATTTTCTATAAATGCAATGAGTTGATAAAAATAGATCATTTGAAGCTACTATGATATGAATCTATTTTTGAAGTATCAAATGTTTTGGGAGTTACTTGTGTTCACCGAGATTGACTTCGGATATAGTGTGTTCGTTGTCATGAAACTACACGTGCTTGTGTAGGCGTAAATGGTCACTTTATGGTATAGACTACGGCAGAGTGCTCTCCCTCGAGAGAGTACTATTTTGTGTTATTATTAGCATGGCTGAGTCGATTCGTACGGCACTACGATGAGACGACCTGAGCAAGTAGGGTATATGATACTTGCCGCTAGGTACTTAACCTAGTTGACCTTCTTATGTCGGTGATGGTATAGTACTCCCACTGAAAGGTAAGGATGAGTTTCTTATGTTTATGCCTAAGGAGCCGAAAGTGATTTCGATGACTTAAAGCAAATGGAATGATTTTGTATGATTTTATCCAAAATCTTGGATTGGCGTAAATGTTTTAAAAAGTTTATACTGTGGGTTATATTTCACTTGGTTGTAATTTAAAATAACAAGGGTCATGAATTGATAAAATTTCTTATTGTGTATTGTTTTTTTATAAAGTTTATCCCAAGAACTTGAGTTAGAGAGAGTCTATGACATTTATTGAGTACCGATGTGGTGTACTCAGCCCTTAGGGGGGCCCTCCAAGGCCCTACTTACTTTACATGTATCAGGATGATGTATAATACGTGGCATGGTCAGGCTAGGATGACTCTTTTTCCGAGGTATTATGAAGCACCACTTTTATTTCGTGGTAGCTATCATGTTCTTTTTTATTTTATTTTGTTGGAATTACTCCAACCGTTGGTTCTATTCTTGGTATAGAGGCTCCATAGATAGTTGTGAAAGGTTGTAATAACGGGGATGTACACGACATACATGAAAGTATATTTATTTTACTTAGTCTCATTGTTATTATCATGAAAGACGTCATGTGTGGTTTTGAATTGGAAAATATTTTATCATTTAACTTGAAAATGTATATGATTTTCAAGGAGCTTCCGCAGTTAAATTGATTTTCATACATATGATATGGGTACATCACGTGGTTTGGTTCGCTCGAGTCGGGTAGTGTGCGGGTGTCGGTCATGTGATTTTGGGTCGTGATAACTTCAATATCGGGGACTTAGTGCTAAGGAAGGTCACGTTGAGCACCCGAAACCCGAACGAGGGAAAGTTGGGGCTGAACTGGGAAGGGCCGTATCATATCATCGAAATCACCGGAAAAGGATATTACAAGCTCGGGATGATGAACGGTGAACAGTTACCGAGCAATTGGAACGTAACTTACCTAAAACGATATTACTGCTAATGTACGGCCTCATTCATATTCTTTCATTTATATTTCGGACTAACTCTTGCAGGTGATCGACGATGAACGGGGAACAGCTACCGAGCAGTATTCGAGGCCTCACTTAGATCAACCTCGAACACTGGGAGGCATTACCCTCCGATATCAACTCAAAATGGAAAGAGATTTCGGTATTGAAGGGTTTCGATCGATAAGATTCAATGTAAGGGCCAAACGGTCAAATGGATTGTGCCCACATAGACTGTTCTAACCCTGACATAAAGCATGTACACATACATCCTTATTATGCACAAGAATAAAGAGAAGTCTCTTCCCTGCAATCATCTTATATTTTAAAATTTCTTCTTTACATTCCTTAAAGAATTTCCTACTTCCGACCCCTTAAAGGTAACGAGCCCAAGGGCCGCTTATAACCGGAGTTCAAATGATCACTTTCTCACTCGGGGACTGCCGTACGAAACAAACTCGGACGACCTAAGCTACTAGACCTCGGGGGCATAAGACATATTAGGCAACCCCCAAATTTTAAAGGCCACGGCCACCTCCGCTCGAAGACTGTTATCTTGGGCAAACCCGGATAACTCGGGAAAGCAAGTCCACTGGGCGACTACCGAACTAAAAGGCTACGGCCATATTAACAAGGCTCGGAGACGTCCGAGACCCGTAACAAAAACTAGGCCTTCGAAAAAGAAAATTTTTTCATAACCGGTTCTAGAGGCTACCCTCAGCAAACTATAATCCGAATTACTTACTTTGGAAAAAAGTTTCCGGTAACATCGACCCCCCAAGACGCCTTAAAATGGAATAATGTAAAGGCGAGGTTTGTTTGAACCTTCGAACATAACCTAAGTTACTTCATGCTAAGGCATTTCGATCTTTGTGAACATAAATGATAAAACAAAGTAAAATTCCGAAAGCTGAAAGGGAAAGAAAGCCTTATAAATATTTACCCAAATTCTTTTTACAAGGGCCATTAGAGAAATTTACAATGGACAAAACGGCAAAGACAAAACGTTTAAAAAGATCCTAAGTGGCCTAATCTTCACTGGGAGTCGCGACGTCGCCTTCGGGCTCATCCGAGTTTTCAGATCCTTCGGAATCCTCCTCCTCGGGATAAGCCAGTTTCCTGGCCTTGGCCTCAAATATCTTCGCATTCTCGATCTCATCCAGCAGGTCGAAGCCCTGAGCTTGAACTCCTTCGAGGGCCTCCCTTCGGGATTGCCACTTCATGTGCTCCACCAAGTTTCTAACTTGGACCTGAGCCGCCTCAACATCGGCCTTATGCTAGTCCACCCGCTCATCGGCCTTGGCCTTAACCGCAATAACCTCCAACTTGGACACCTCGAGTTCCTTGGACAGATTTTCTTGATAGGAGACCACCGAGCTTAGTTGAGACTGGAGCTCCTCGATCTTCTTGGCATGTACCAAGGCCTTTTCTTTTGTAGCCCGGAGCTGGACCTCAGTCGAAGCTAGTTGTTCTCGAGCGGTCTCCTTTTCCGAGGCCAGATGGTCCATAGTTTTCTTCCATTCTTCGGCCTCAGCCTTCACCGTGTCCACCTTCACTTGGAGCCGCTCGATCTAGTCGAGTATCTTTTGAACCTGTGGATTCGGGTTGTTAGCCATTGTGTCTGAATCATCATCACTAAGTTCGAATACTCGTCTTACCTGCTCGACCAGAACGGCATGCTCCTTCCGAGCCGCTTCTAACTCGGCTTGGAGCTTCTTACTGAGGAGCTTGTAAGCATCCCTCTTCTCGGTGAGCTCCCGAGCCTCGGCCTCGTGTTGAATTAATTCCTCCCAGTATCGGAAGAAAGTTTCATGATGGAGCACCGAGGCCTACAAACACAAAGAAGAATGTTATGATTATTCGCAATTTAATCTTAGTACGTAATAAGAAAGCTTTCGAAGTTACCCGATTCAGTGCCTGCTAAGCCTCGTTGAAAAGGCAGGGGGACTCCACCTCGTCCATTGTGGCCTGATCCTCTTCGGTCACCAGGCATCGGAGATAGCTGGCAACCCCCACGGGGGAGGAGAGAACCCGGGCATCCTCCGGTATGGATATAACGATTGATCGCTTCCGGTCAGGATTTGTACTTGGGGCTGGGAACCTATCAAACAATCTCGGATTAGATAAAGATCCATTGGTTCCCGAAGGCGGCATCTTCTTTGGTACCGATAAGCCACCTAGCCCGGTGACATCTTACGAGGCGGTGCAATCCATACCGTCGAAGAAGTTGTTGAAGGAATCGACTGCCCCTTGAGGACCCTAATTTGGGCATCCTTTCAACGTTTGAGCCTCATTTTATTATCATAGAATTAGTGAATGAAGGCGACCCGGAGATATTTATCACCCCGAGAGCGTCCTTTGATACATTGTCTTATGCCATAGAAGCGCCAGCCACAGTCTCTCTATCGACCTCCTTAGCTCGGGGCAAAACAGGCCCGACCATCCCTAGTTCGGAGACTGCGGCCACTGCCTCTCCACCGGCCTCCCTGGTTTGAGGCAGCTCGGTACCGCTCCTCACGCGAGTCATCAATTCAGAGTCTTTTTCTTCTTCTTCGGACTCATCCCTCAACCGGTGGAGCGAATCTGATGGGAGTTCTCGGGCGCTGGTAGTTTCTTTGGATTTGCGTACCAGCCGCCCCCTCAGTTTCTTCTTTTCGGGCCCCGAGAAACTCGGAGTTTTTCTTCTTTTCTTCTCTTTATCCTGCTTAGGAGTAGGTGATTGGGGGAGGACGATTTCATCTCCGGATGAGGCCTCATTGTAACATCTTTCCCAAGGCCTACCAAGAAAAAGAGACGAGTAAGCTCGGAAAGAATTCCAGGTGATGTTAGTTCTAGGAAAGAATCTTACCATGAGAACGGGCCTCCCACCGACCCTTTGAAAGTTCACGCCACGCGCGCTCGGAATAGGTCTTCTGTGATACAATACCCTGGACCCACTCCTTGAGTCGGGGAACTACATCTGGCATCCACGCAACAGCTGTACCATAAAACATCGATTAGATGAGAGTAAAGGGAAAAGTAATAAACAAAATCTTAAAGGTGAGGTTATACTTACTTTTCATGTTCCGTTTCTCGGGAAATGGCATTTCCTCTGCCGGGATTAGATCCTAGGTCTTCATTCGTACGAACCGGCCCAACCAGCCTCGGTCTCGGTCCTCGTCTATGCTCGAGAATGGGGCCTTAATGGCCCGACGCGCAAGTTTTATCAATCCCCCTCGGTAGAGTCGGCGACTGTACAGACGCATGAGATGGTCGATGGTGAAGGGACATTTGTCGATTTTACTTACAAAAAAGCGGAGGATAATCACTATCCTTCAGAAGGAGGGATGGATTTGACAGAGGGTTACCTCGTACCTCTTACAGAAGGCGATAATGACCGGGTCTAGAGGTCCCAACGTGAAGGGATAAGTGTAGACACTCAGAAAACCCTCTACGTGGGTAGTGATTGACTCCTCGGGCGTAGGCACCACCACATGTTTACCAGCCCAATTACAATCTTCCTTGACTTTGGGAAGGAAATTGTCAGTGCTGGAGCATATATATCTCGAGACCGGCTCGCATCGACCCGGTACATAAGAGGTTTTTTCAACTTTGAAGTCAGCACCGGTTGGGCACCCCGCAGGAATGAACATAGTTAAGGGGGGCTCTAGTGTCTTTTCCTCGACAACAGTAGACGGAACATTTTCTTCTTCAGACGGTCTCGAGTAAGAGGGAGTTTCCTTTTGAGGAACAGATTTTGAAGTCTTTGCCACTACTTCTGAATAAGGGTGAAGAGATGGTACTGATGAAAGAGAGGGCGTCATTGGCGGATAGTTTATGAAAGTTTTCAGAAAACTAGAAGGGAAGAACTTTTAAACTTAAGCCATAAAACCAGAGGATGAAGGTGATGAAATTTTCTTAAAAGCACAAGAGCAAAGTTTGAATGTAAAAGTTCTAATGGATGGAAGGATGAAGTATTTATAGTTTGCAAACGACGGTTCAATACCCGAAAATGGCCAACCAATAACTGACACACATTTAATGCCTTGGAGACTGGACCGACGGGACGTTTCAGTTATCTTTTGTCGCTTATGTCATGATTTGTCGAAGCAAGGTTCGGAAGTTCATATCGTTTATCGTCGTCTTCTCTCCGAAAAACGAGGGGACTATCTGTATACGGTCAAAACCGGGCTCGTCTATTGTATGACAAGTCGGGACTGAAATGTGACAGGTTGAAGCTCGACCCCGGATTATATCGAACCAAGGCGCGAAGTTAAATCATCGAGCTCGTGACTCCGGGACAGAACCAGATCGAGAAAACTTTATCGGGCCAAATAACGGAAGGCCAAAATATCCGCAATCGGTTGGATATCACGACGGAAATCGCGGCACGTATCAAGGAGAGGCCGATTAATTAGCAAATTATGAGATTTTTTACCTTTTATAGAATTGTATCAGGAGTATGACTCCCCTACTATATAAAAGGGGGTCTGATCATTTGTAACAGACATCAAGAAACGCATCCAAAGCAATATACTGTTATTTCTAGTTTGTATTATCTTGTCATTCTATTCTGACATCGATTGAGGCACTTCTTGACTCGAGGGTGACCAACCATCAAGACTAAGGTTGTTCAATTTGTGTGGTTTGCATTTATTTTCTTATCATTAATTTCAATATTAATCTGTTCTTTTAATTTGTATCAAGTTATATCACGTATCCTTAAAACCGCGTATAAATTCAATTGTTATCCAATTTTAGGGCAAACTATAAAACTGACCGATTGGTCCAAGTTAATTGTATTTGCTAGTCTAAAAGTATATAAAATATGTTATATGTATAGAATGCACAATTAAAAAAAATTGCCAGCTATTATTTTTGGAAAGCGACTAAAAATTATACATTTTTCTTTTAAAAAAGTATCCCAAATTAAGGGGTAACTTGAATCTGTACCCAATGTAATGTAAAGTACCCAGTAACAAAACAAAGGCTAATCTAGTATCTACAGTTTCGAGCTAAAAGTAACGAGTACAACTAGTTGAACTCATAGAACCTACCCTAAATCCGTCTTAAATCCGTCCTTTGTGAACAGAATATTCAATTGAATTTTACCCCCTTTATCCAACCCCTAATCCACAAATCAAACTAAGTGAAACTTTGGGAGATGGCGATGGTCTTCTTAGAACTAGAACTAGAATGGTCACATTGCAATGGTCATCTCGAAAAGTACAAAAAAGGAAAAAGTTAATATAACAGTTAAATGAAAGTGATAAAACAAGTGTAACATGTTTAAAGCAACTCTCCACGTTATCGACCGACCACTCCAAATTGTGACTCAAACGAGTGTCAATGGTCGCCTTAATTCAATGAATAAATATAATAAAGCAAACAAAATCAATTTACATACAACTGCTCCAACAAGTAAAAAAATATAGCACTTGTATACAAAAAGAGTTGACACTGTAAAAAGAGATAATAGTCTAGGCTGCTAAATATATGAATTTCATTGAAATTTGAACTGACTTAGAATGAGCAAAAATCATTTAACCCATCTAAATTGATTCATCACGGTGATCAAATCATCTGGCCAATCCGTATATGTTGCATTATTTGATGGATAGTCAGAAAGAGTGCAACTTCTTGCTTACTCACTTTAATAATACTAAAAAATAATCATAATCGAAATACATAAGCTCTCTACTATCTATTTTGTCGTTCGACTAGGAATGGTTTGAATGTCAACAACAAGCCAATTGCTTCAATCACATTCAGCACAAAGAAAACCACCTGATTACCTGCATTTGAGTAGAACACAACAGAAATAAAGATAGGAGAGAGCAAAGAGCAATGCATGTAGAGGTGATAATTACTCGAGTATAGAACATGTTGAGTTTCCACATCGGTGAGCGATGGGTTACTAGGTCTCCTTATATGGTCTTGAGCAATCCTTATTTTATGAGCTGACTTTCGGCGTTGAGTTAGGCCCAAAATTAATTTTCTTATCATGGTATCAGAGCAAACCCACCCTCAATTCGTGATTTACTCGATCCAAGGCTCACGTTTTATATTGTCCACGCTCGGTTTCCAAATAAATTACTACGGGCAGTATATTATGAAATGTCACTTGCTCAGATTCCTAATAAATTTTAAATAATTGACCCTAGTGTCCATATTTTTGACACTTATTTGTTCCAGATACCATTTCAGAAAGCTTATAGCTTAAAATCAATCAGTGTCGTCACAACATTGCTGATCTGCGATGTGTCGACGCAGCAATAATAATATTTTGCTCCTGGGCAAAGTCCACCACCCATTACACACAAACCAAGGCACAACAAATTCCTAGCTATTGTAGAAACATGATTTGGAAAATGAGCTTGATCATTACCTGGAAGGAACGAAGCATCAAGCCTTTTTTGTGCCCAAGAGAAGCTGCACAACACAAAAAAAGGTGACAACTTTAGCTGTAAGAAAGCAGATACATGTTTCTATTTCTAAAGCAAAGCCAGGTAGTCTGCGAGTTCGCAAGCAAAGATGTGAAACACATTCAATTCCCCAACCCTGCTATCATTAACAGAAAAAGAAGGTAGTCTGTCTAGGACAAGAAGATCGATCATTATATTGCGTTCTCAAGTCCTACATTCAATTTGGAAACAGTGATCCAGTTTCCCTCTCAATTTCTCAAATGTCATAGCTGTTTGTTCGAGGATCAGAATCGAAAGTGTTTACTGATACTAAGACAATGTTGGACCTATGTTGTCTGATTAATGGCTCAACATGTCAGAGAGCCAATGCAGTCTGTTCTACTCCTAAAATGGTTTCTGTTGCTGCTATGAAGTCTGCTTCATTGCAGAATTGTATGTACACAGGCTCAATAAAAACAACCGTGGCTGGTAAAATGCCTCGCAGGGAAATTAGGCTCGTGGTCTAATTGTATAGAAAAAATAGTTCTGTCTATTGATCCACATATCGAGTCTTAACACTTCCCTTCTTTTTCTTTTTCCTTTTCGGTAATCTCATAAGTCTGATAAAATAAACTTGCTGTAAGTTCAAAATAACAAATTAATGTTCACCGTGTTTTCTGTCTAGGGCTGCCAGGCCATCACAGGCACTTATGAATACAACAATAAAAACTCAGTGTAATCCCGCAAGTAGGATCTGGGGAGGGTAGTGTGTACGCAGACCTTCACGGATTTTTACCTTTACAGTCATATGATTAAATTCATGCGCACTGCTGATTTCTTCATGATTTTACAATAATGGACATAAAATCCAGGTGGTTACAATGATTTAGTTGGATGAGGGGCATGCTATTCTTTTAGTACAAGATTTCGAATATTGGCCAGTGGCCATTAGCAATTGAGATGGTCATAAGGTTGCAGCCTTTAAAAGGTTCACCTGAAAATTTGCAGGCTAACCACTAAATTACAGGGTTACATTAGTATGCTTCTCCTAGTTAAAGATTACTAAAACCATATTAGATCAGGAGAATTTGAAACGCTGAAGTAAGAAAATTTTGTCTGCATCCACACATGCTCTAGCATGCATTAACACTTTAAACAGGTTTTCTCTTAAATTAATGTTTACTCTTTACCGAGACTGAAATGGAAAATAAACGATAAGAGTTTTAAAATAAGTTTATTTAATTCTAATGAATTAGAAATTGATAAGTAACTAGGAAACAAGTGAACTCACAGTGCTCCACCCCCTGCTGGCCCAAGAGCTTTAAAAAATGACATTCCAGTCATGGCAAGTCCATTAGCAGCTCCCCTTTGTCGCTGGTCCTGCGGTTGTAAATTATTCAAATCAGACCAAGACCAAGCACAGCATATTGCATGGATAATATAATGCTTCTGCAGATGACAATTACAAGATCTAGCTTTTAAAGGAGGGAGCAAAGATGAACTTACCACTGCGTTGTTTTGTAATATGAACAACCCGGTTATGATAGAGATCTGGAGGCAATTCGAAGACAACGTTAGAATTTGAGACTATAAATTTCATCATTAGGATGTAGAGAATTGTCCAAGTATATAACTTCTGCTTCCCACATGATTGGTATATCATATTCTTGTGACACATTACTAGTTCAAAACTCAAAAAAGATTTCCTTTTTTTATTGGATTCTTTTCTATCATTTTCCTAAAGAAAATTTACTAATATGGAAAGTAGACAAATTTCTTCCTATTTCACCGAGGTGAAGCATATGGGACAGTTCCAATAGTACTTTTTCCCAACAAGACGAGAAACAGAAGTCCTCCAAAAGCATTCTCTTAAGACGTTGACTACCAAGTGGTTAAGTAAATTTCCTATGCTAAATGCACTAAAAGAGTAAGATCTCACATTCATTTCCATATTTCATGCATAATCTTGATTGTGGTGTTGCACTTTGTATGCAAATCAACTATAGAATGAGTGGTAAGATAAATTATAGACACCAGAACAGCACTTACAGACAACGCATTCTTCATCATGGATGCAAAATTAATTACCACAGAGAGGGTGATCCCAGACAGCATAGCGATATAAGGGTAACTCGCCAGTAACGGAATTGATAAAACCTGATCATATTACAAGCCTTTCAGGAAACATGGTCATAGAATTCAAGAGTTTTAACATATTGTACAAATCAAGTGCTTACTCCTGCAACTCGAGCAGTGATGATAGGGCCAAAATACTTGGCAACCAACGGATACAGAAAAAGTTGAAAGACTAGAAGGCCAAACCCTGAAATTGCCACCATTTCAGTATCCAACATCGTAGAGTAATATGAAATGAGATGCACTCTATGTCAAACAAGTCAGCACAGGATTCAGTAAGATAGTTCTTCTATAGACTATCAATCTAAAATCCCTACTTATGCTTGACCTTCTCGAGAATGGTAATATTCTCGCTACAGATATGTGCTCTAGCATGTTTTCAAGAATGAAAACCTGAACAGACAATCCAAATAAAGACCATTCTATATAGATATTGGCATAAGTAACTGATGATTATGAAGACTGACTACATGTTCCGCAATCACAGCCAACATAGAATAAGTTTCAGCTTAAGTTAAAAGACTTTGATATAGACAAATCTTCCAACTGGAGGCATAAGCAGAGAAAGGAACTAACGAGTTACTCTGTACTATCATAGGATTTGATAAATTAATAAAGTAGTCGCCATAAATGTAAAAGTTGGGACACAAATGCTTCTGAATAACACATTATGTACTTTAGACACATTTGATGGATCAGGCGTTACTTTAGTGCAATACATCACACAAGTTTCTTTCTCTTAAATTCTTGGTTTGATATGACAAGCATAAACAAATAATTAGTTGTTACAACATCTGCAGGGGTGGACTTTAAGGCAATAACCATTGACAGCACCAGCCTACAGTGTGCTGATACTAGTAAACCACAGAGAATACTCATGTTCCTCTATCAAGTTTTACATTAAATACATTACTTTATGGGTTCGTAGATCAAATTCTGCACTCCCTTTTTCTTTTTCACCAATTGTGTGCTTCCTTTTACTCTTTCCTTTACTATTTAATTAGTTGGCATTAACATGTCTAACAGTAATTTATTTGAAAGGATTGTATCAAACTATGCTTTCATAGATCAAGATTCCAAATTTTATAAGGTGTTAATTTGATTATCTGATGCATTGCATTACAACAAGGCGCTTCTTCCAAATCTCATTTAGAGATGGAGAAGAGGGGTGAAAAAAATAGGGAAGAGATTAATTCGAAAAAGAAAATGTCAAACAAGATTCATCTATCCATAGAAAGAAAAGAAATTATGAGAAAATTGGCTTGCACCTGAGAACGATAGTACTTCACCAACATCAGCAGTTGAATAACTTAAGCCCCCAAACTTTCTGGGGCTCACAGCCCATAATGAGAAAATCTGCAGAAGCAAATACGTTTGGAGATACAATGAATTGTTATGCAATAGCTCGTGGGCCTGAGAATTGAAATAACTAAGCATTTCCTCGTAGGAACATCTGCAAATTAGATCAATTACTCTTAGCATCATACGTATTAATTATGTTTACACCGGTGGGAATTCCAAAAACCTACGAAAAGGGCAGGGCAGGGCAGCCCGGTGCATTAAGCTCCCGTTACGCGCGGGGTCCGGGGAAGGGCCGAACCACAAGGGTCTATTGTACGCAGCCTTACCCTGCATTTCTGCAAGAGGCTGTTTCCACGGCTCAAACCCGTAACCTCCTGGTCACATGGCAACACCTTTACCAGTTACTCCAAGGCTCCCCTTCCAAAAACCTACTAAATAATTAAATAGAATGCATTTGTGTTTTACATTACAGCTCTTTATAACTAATAATACCCAAAAGTAAAGCAAAAAGTGGAGGTTCTTAGAAGTTTTCAGTCCTCTTGATATGATCAATTTCTGGTTCTTCTCTCTTCATATACCTCAAAAGTTGCTAATAACATACGATTAAGATCAATAAACGAACAATGACCACATAGCACCAGGAATTAGGAATTTGGAAACTTAAACAACTACAGATTGAATTGAGAATTTAGCACTTATGTTTTCAAAGAAACCAAAAAAGCAATAAGCTACAAAAGTTTACAACGAAAGGCAGGGGCTGAAACATCGTACTGGTTTACTATTGGTAAATGGAACAGTATCCACTGCTGTTGCTCATATATCCTCAGAATGAACAATAAATAACATGTATATTCAGCTTCTGATAGCCAATGAGCCTAGGATTTGTATGCAGAAGGTTGAGCTGCAGAATTCTAAAAGAGACACCTATTTCCTTGTCATAGAGGGGACACATTCACTTTCATAGTTACCATGCAGTAGAAAACAATTGAGCAGATATCAAAATAAAATGTAAACCAACGAGGATCTGAGATATTCCTAAGGATGAAAGAAAGCTGTTTCAACAAAGTCATTGCAATTACAACATGCAATCAACTAGATGTCAAACTATAATAGATGCATATCTTTTTCTTTTTGATAATAGAGAGATGTGTTCATAATCATGATGCGGTGATTATATCCTATGTTTATTAGTGGATATGGCATACCTCTGAGTAAGCCATATCGTGAAGAGCGAAGATGCAGTATATTATGATAGATGACATCAACGGCCAGTTCTTGAAAAGGTTTTCTTTTGGGTTTGATTCACTTTCTTCTTTTGCATCTGATGCAGCTTCCAGAGTCTTGTAAGAATCTTGAGGCGGCATTTCTGAATCATGAATGTGTAGTGTTTCCTGAAAACCATGAGCTGTAGGGATGAAAATTTTACAATTTTCCAGATCAACTAAAACTGGAAAATCAGAGAGGACACCTGACAAACTGATAAAGCAATATGAAAAAGAGAAGAGAGACAGACAGGCGGACTAATGTGGTCCGTGAAACCAGGTAGATGAAGAATTGAATCCATAATAGTTAAAGAGTTGGTTCATCCCTGAAACACCAGAAATGCACCCTCTTACAGCAATTCCTTATCCTACTCAATACGGTACCAAATATGTAAAGGCAACAAAACTTTTCACTCAATCCTCCACTTACCTAAATTGAGGCTTAGTTTTCTTCTCCTTCAATATGTTATAGGCTCCCAACTCTAACAAGGAAAAAGAAAAGGACAAACTTCAATCTTTCTAGGATTCAGTTTGAAGTGCAACTAGAACTGCCCCTACCCCATCCTGCATCACCAAATGCACCAAAGCTGAAAAACAACTTGGAGGGATTAAAGGAAAAAGATGGCTAGACAAATCTCACTCTCAGCAAAATTGCAACAATAAAGTAACATGGATATCTGAAATGCTACGTAATCATTATCCTTCAAAATTTAATGCAAAGTCCAATCTTGCTCAGGAGGTGAAATACTAATTCTTTAACTGTAAACTGGAAGGGAACAAGATTAGACAACAGTGTGTGCCTTGACAAGACCCAGAAGTAATTAACAGAATCATATAGATTTACCGGCAGCCAAAATGAACCAATAGCCACGACCAAGGAAAACAGTGATATGCATAGGCAAGGCAAGAAGTAGGGAAATCTGCAGAAAAAATATCAAATGTTGGAGCCAAGGAGCACTTCAAGCAACAAAAGAAGATACAGATTCATGAAAAGCAAGAGGGCAAAATACCTTCCAAATATAGAATCCTTTGAGAATATGGCTGGATATTTCTCTGCAGGCTAGGAAAATACAAACATTTAGAGAACAGGCATGTATGTTGTCTAAAGCTAAAGGAAATTCTCTTGCTAAAATTTGCAGAGAATAGTTAAAAATAGAAACACAAAGAATTCTAAGCTAAGAAAGTTTCTACTATATACGAAAAGAATACCACTTCAAATTGTGTTTTTTGGCAATGCTAGATTTAGCAAATGCATCTTAAAATTTATCTTAAAATGACTAACTCTCTTCCCCTAGCAGAAGGAAGGAATACAAAAGAAAATAGCTAAGTAAGTAATGAAATACCTGGGCAAGGAAGCCTCCTAAAGCTGGACCAATAATCAATCCGATGCCCCATGCAGTACTAATCTGAAAGATTCAAACATATAAGAAAAAATAAAATAAAATTCTATAAAAGCCACGGTCTAAGTGGTCATTTGGAAATGCATTCTTGCCGCTTTTGTTTTTCGCTCTTACATTATGTACAATCCTGTCATATGTCAGAAATCATTTGGATCACTGAGAAGTGAGAAGTAAGGACATCTTACCGTTGACATTCCTAGTGCTTGATATTCTTCACGAAAAATTTCGGCAGCATATGCCTAAGCATGGAAGGTAGGTATCTTAAGTTCTTAACATAATAGCTGAGGATGCAGTACTGAATCATATAATGGTATTAAACTGATAGATACCTTTATTGGTCCAAGCAAACCATTTAAACTGCCAAGAAGAAATCTTGTTATGACTGCCATCCAGAAGTTGATGCTAAGACCAAAGAGAGTATTGAAAACAACCCTGAAGCCAAACCAAAGCAAAAAGTATAAACTTGTAGACTTTGAAATGAATGAAACCTAAAAGAAAACATTTCTATAAAGATTAGACATACACTGTAAAAGTGCCGACAATTATGACTGGTTTTCGGCCGTATCGATCAGCTACTATTCCCCAAAAAACAGATGTTAAAGCTCTTCCAAGCATATATGCAGAACCTTCAGTATTTCAGGAAATTTATAAGCATCTTCTGACAGAGACTCTATTTGATTATTAATCAAGATACAAATCAGGGCATGAAATAAGCTTACCTACATAACCTGCATAGGAACCAATATCTTCCTCTCTCTTTGCAATGTGAAAGTCCCTTATCTGTAACATGAGCCAAATATAGTAAGTTAATGGATTGCCAATATAGCATGGACTTTATCTTCACAAGAAGGGTGTCATGCTCTGTGTGACAAATTGCATACATGCTAAATGTGATACTATCAAATAAACTAAGACTTCAAGCTTGCTATCAGATTTTTACTGCTGACGGGAAAAAACAGTAGTTAAAAAATATAACTATACGAACAAAAGTTATATGCAATCAAAAAAAGAACAAAGGAAACCAATAGCAAGTAGCAGAATCTACAAGGCTCAAGGGCAGAAATTCTAAATTTAGGTTGATCTGTGATTCTGTTACACATTTTAACAATCATATTTTTCCTAACTCAAACTATTAACATTCAAAGCCACAAAAGCTCTGGCAAGACGTATTGCAGAAATGTAAAAGGCTTTGTGTGAAATGGAAATTCACGGGTCAAACATCTAATTTCATTTATAAAAGTCAAATCAAATCAACTAGCTAGGAAGAAGGACCAGGGCTTTAGAATGGAATCTATTCAACAACATTAATTGATTGTACTTGAAGGTAAAACTTATCAGTAAACTCCACGGAGTTGTGAATAGACCATATTGTTAGGACTGACGGCTGAGATATAACATGAATGATTTTCTTGAAAAATGACTGACCAAACCAAAAATAAAAAAACTGGGGCAGAGGTTGCAATTTAACTTCCTAGTAAATAAATTGGTTAACAACTTTAGTATACTAGGTTTTATCGACTAAGCAATTTTAAATTTGAAGTCTTTTCATCAGGATACAAAGTTCATTGCCAAACGCTGGGCAAATATCTACAATGGCAATCTCACACAAACACCTTGTTAAGGTCAGTCACTAATATTAGCAATTATCTTAACATTTATTATACGGATTGAGTAGACTTGCTCCAGTTCTGCAAATCAAATAAAAAAATATCTAAATTTCACTTAAAGCATGTGTATTTCATAAAACTTGAACTCAACGACAGACCAAAAAAGTTGATTGATCTTACCATGAAATAAAGAAATGGAAAGAGAGATGATATTGGAAGTGCTGAAGATCAATTGAATCCCATGAAAACAGAAAAAGAAAATCATTAGTCTGAATGTCAATGATAAAAAATGATCATGCTGATTGTTTCCAGATGCTGTTTTAGCAATGTGTGTATCAAAATAAAGAATCTGTTTAGAATCAGCCAAAATATGATATTGTTTCTTGTAGTGACCAAGAAAGCTTCAGCCATTTACTGTTTGGTGATTGTCCATGATTATAGTACTGTAGGACATGGACAGCATTCTCGATTTCTGAAAGTTCGCCTCATCTACCATTGAAGAAACTAAACGTGCATAAATTTGTCCGTTTGAAACAAGGTTTTGAAATATCAAGAAAGCACTTTCTAAACATCTCCAGTCACCAATTACGAGGAAACAAAAAGACAATGAACCTTTTAAATTTTCCTTCCATTTTTAACAGGCAGATTAGCCCGGCAAGCCATTGTACTTGTTTCGGTTTGACACTTCGGTACTTCTACTTCATTTGTTTTAATCGGGACACTCTTACCGTTGACCAAGACATGTGACAACAAAATGGTTAGCAGGACAAAGTGGGTGTAATCCACACGGATAATGATCGTTTGAACAAGAAATAATTAAATAAGAAGAAAGAAAATTATTAAAATAAGAATAAAAAATAAAATAAAAAGATAAAGATAAAATAAGTAAGAAAAGATAAAAGCAAAAGAGATAGTCTCTTTCTGTTGTTCTCCGCACCCAAATCTAGGGCTGTTTATCGGGCGGATTGGGCGGTTAATTACTCTTAACGGTTTGGCTTAACGGTTATCGACTTTTAAATGTATTAATCCGCTAGCCACCCGATAAGATATCGGGCGGATTGGTATCGGTTTAGCTCTTATCGGGCGGTTTATCAGCCTCATTCAATCTATATTGCGTGCATTAATTGTTTGTTGACCGCCTAGCATACAAATTCAGAATAGGAAATTACACATTGAGTCCAGACATACATGTCTGTTAACGCCTACATAAGAATGATGTAGTGTGTCATGTGGTGTAGAGTGAAAAAAGCAGAACACATTGTAGTCTACATTGCATACCAAAGCAGACTACGATATGATGTAATTAAGGAAAAAGTAGTTCTAATGGATATGCCACTATAACTCTTGCTAGCTATAACATGGATCATACAAGGATATCAAATTTCATTGAGATAACTATGTGATTGCCTGGGTTTAGATGCAAAAGAACAATTTGAGTAGTTTAGCTCATTAAATATAATGGTATCTAAGCTTTTATTAATTTATTCATAGCACAAACGAAGCAAAATTACAATAAATGTGCGGTCCTTCCCTTTGTTTCTTGTTCATTTCTCTTAGAAAGGTAACAATATATTAATAATTTAACACAAAGGTTGTGTTGGAGCCATACTTACAATTTAAAAAAGCAAAAATATGAGCTTGCTCTTTATACTAGGGCACTAAGATGGAGTGCTGGAAGCCTGGACGTCGACGGGATAGAGTACTGCGGGTGGCTGCTGGAGTGCTGGTTGAATTTCTACTGAAGCTAGTTGAATTATGGTCGAATAAAGAGAACCATAATTCTGCAGGTGGCTGCTGGTTGAAGTTTAGGCGTTAGGATTCTGATTATTTAGGAATTAGGCGTTAGAACTTAGAGATAGAGTATTGGAAGAAGTAGAAGGGTTTTTGATATTTAATATATATATTCTTAACGGGTTAACGGATTATCCGTTAAGAAAATTGAATAATCCGCCCCCAAACCGATAAGCCGTTAATAAAAAAAATTCAATCTGTTTCCCGTCCGTTAAACCATTAACCCGATACCAATAAGCCATTAAGCTTCGGTTTCGGTTCGGTTTTCGGTTTCGGTTCGATTTTGAACACCCCTACCCAAATCCCATTTAGTAATTTCTTTTTCCTATTAGCTCCCCACCCCACCCCCAAACCCAAATCCACCCACCTCCACACCCCACAATTTCCCTCGCACGCTTCTTCTTCTTCCCCGCTACCCCAATCACCCACAAACACCCCCGCCCCCTCCCTTTTTCATTTTTTCCTGTACGTTTCTTCTTCTTCTTCTCCACTGCCCCCCTCCCCCACAGACACCCCGAACCCTCCTTTTTCGTTTCCCCCCTCTACGCTTCTTCTTCTTCCTCACTGCCCCTCCCTCCTTTAAAAAAAAAAAGAAGAAAAACCCCTGAAGATCCCTTAAATGTGACAATTTCTGCTATCAATACTTATTTTCTTATGTTTTCATTTAATTTTGACCTTTTCTGGTCGTGAAACCCCCAATATCCGACTCTGACAATACCTTGATAGTCGTTGTTAAGAACAATGCGACATTGATTTACCTAATTAAAAATACCTTTATAATTATTAATCGACGGAATGGTGAGACACAAAAGTGAAACGGGATATGAGATGGACAAGGAAAAAGAAATATGTGCACTGCTAAGCACAAGGCGATAATCTGAGAGGAGGGAGATGAGATGGAACATTAATTCTTTTTTTTTTTTCTTTAAGAAAATAGTATATAATATGTATTTTTAGTAGATACAATATAAAAATGACTTGGAATATGATGTGTCATGCCACGTCAAGCAAGTGAGATACACACATGGTGGGAGGGGTTTAAAATATAGGTTTTGATCAAGTTAAAATGTCTGGATAAAAATAAGTGAAACAAGATGATCGGGATATCAAGCCGGAACAAGTACAAGGGACTGCTAGGCTATTCTGCCTTTTTAATACAACTCCCTCTTTTTATTGGGGATCAAGATCAAGAAGCACCGAATTGACGACTTATTATGGGAAATTAGGTGAAGTAAGAGCATATACTACTGCTATTGAAGACGTTTTAAAAGAAGGGTAATTTAAGGGAATTTTTGAACCATAGATGAAGGAATTTTTCTTAATAAGTCATTAATATAAATATCTTCATTTTTACATAATTTTGATAAGCATGGTGTTAGTCTCAGCAAGAATCTCGTTCGTCTTAAATTGGTTTTCACCTATTCTTTTTCTTAAATTTGACGTTCTTATTTATTATTTACTCTGACTTTTAACACAATATTCATGGCAGTAAATAAATAAGGAAAAATAAAATATAAGTCTGAGTTCTTAATTTCCGTATGTAGCTTCAAAATAACCGGAAAAAAAAAAAGAAAATGTTTTAAAAGACTTTTCTGAAATTTTTCCTTTTTTTCAAAAAAAAAAAAATCAAAACAATGTTTGGTTATGAAAATTTTACGTTTTTTCCAAATCCAACTTGAAAATGCATTTTCGAATTTGAAAAACTTTTGAGAATCAATTTTTCAATTGAAAAATTGGAAAGTTGGTATTTTTAAGTTTTATAAATTTACCCTATATTTTTTAAATTTTTCAATCAATTATTAAACATAGGTAACACTTACAACTACCTGTCATCTGATTGAGATGCTTTAGACTATATTTTGATATCCACTGTTGAGATCTATAATTTATACTTTTAACTTCTATTAGAGATTGTTCGTACCATTAAATAATCAACATGTTTCATTGTTTGTTTCAAGTAGTATAATCAAGTCGGGGTGATTTGGTATTTTATAACAAATTTTAGGGTATAAATTATGTTTCATGGTTTTGAAAAGAGTACATCCAAATATGTTGCAAAAATTATAACTAAACACAACTTTATCTTCAAATCAAATTTTAGTGAAAATTTTAAATTTAAAAAAAAATCTTGAAATTTATGTCCAAACCCTACTTAAATAAGGCAAAGCTTCGGTTTCCAACAATGTCTGGTCTTATGTTGGTATCAAACCAAAAAAGTGAACCAATCCATACACACACGAGCACGTTTTATTAATGAATTTAATGTACAAAAATATTTGTTTTTATAGAGATTTTTGGGAATAGAGTTATAGGAGCATATTTTTCTCATAAAAAGGTTGTCAGAACATATTCATGATACTTGTTTGGATTTTATATTCTTCTATATAGAATTCTTTTGGAGGCATTTGTTTATTGTTTTATTAAGGCAATATACATACTTTACCCCATGATATTGTACTCAAATTTCTCTTACACACTTATTAAATACGGGAATAATATTACACATCAAACTTTTAAAAGTGTTTCAATTACACATCTCTTTTGCCATTTGTCACTTTTTACCCTTTTTTAACTATTTTCTTTTTAAATTAAAAAAAAATATAACCCACGTTTTCTTCCCAACCCCAAACCCCAGCGTTTCCTCTCCCCCCTTCCCGTTTCGTCTTCTTCCCCAACCCCATCCTAGTTTTGTCTATCCCTCTCATGTTTCGCCTCTCCAACCCTTGTGATTAAGAAGAAAAAGAAAAGAGGCTATTGGATATCTTAAAAATTATCATTATTGACCTTTTGAAAAAATTTGAAAATTTAATCGGGCCTTGTTGATTTTGGTGTTCCATGACCTAGAAAATTAGTTTGAATTTGTGGTTATTGTTGAGTAAAAATTTACTAAAAATATGCTGAAATTTTGGTGATTAATTTTGATAAAATTCAAAAAACACCGTTAACAAGTTTGAAGCTCTGGTTTTGAGCTTTAATTTGAAATTTGTATAAGGATTTGTGATGAATGTTATTAAAACTTATTAAAAATCGGCAAACAATTGAATCTATAGTTAGGGAAAAGGTGCTTGTGGTGGAAGGGTTGGTGGTAGTATGGTAGTAATGGAAAAGGTGATGGGGTTGGGAAAATGAGGAGGGGGCGGGGATTTTTCTTTGCGGGGATTTTTCTTTGCGGAGATTTTTCACCTTTAAAAGTTTTGGTGTGTAATATTATTCTCATATTCAATAGGTATGTAAGAGGAATTTTCGGACAAGATCGATGGGTAAAGTATTTATTTTGTCTGTTATTAAAAGAAAGGTTAGTTATGTTTGAAACCATGGATGAAAGTAAGGTCGTTATTAGATCTGTTCCTCAATTTATCATATCTCACGGTACAGTGAAACTTTTAACATATATGGTTGTATATTAATGGATTATATGTTCATTCATTTGTTGAACTCTCACTATATATATATATATATATATATATATATATATATATATATATATATATATATATATATTGACATGTTGAATATTTCATATGTAACTCTAATAAATTAAATGAATTGAATTTGCTTTTAATGTGAAACGAGGGATAAAAATAAAAAAAAAATATTTGGTGAAATTCATTTTATATATATCCAACAAACCAACATAACCGATTTAGTTTTATATATAAAAATAAAATCTAGCAAACTAAGAACCCTTATCCACCATATAAGCCTCATCTAGAGTGTGTTAGGTACGACAAATTATTTTCATGGAAAATGAAACTCCCAAAAATTTCATGCAAAATATTTTTTGATATTTGGTTGGTGAGTGAAAATATATTAGCAAATCATAGATTGTTTTGATAAAAAAATTAGCAATAAAAATTAATAATAATATTTTAAGTATTTTTGAAGTTAAAAGTAAGATAACTTCAAGGAAAATGGCTTATGCCCTTAAATGAAGAAAGTGATTTTTCCTTTTTTTGATGAAAAAATATTTTTTGATAACTAAACACTAGAAAATGACTTCCTTAAGTAAAAAAAATTGTCTGAAAAATAATTTCAGACAAGCCAAATACACCTTAAGACAAAGAAAACGGAAAAATGACACAAAGTACACATGCTAAACAATCAAACACAGAAGTAGACACTCGCTCTAGTGATCTCTGAAAAATATTTTAATTTGATTTTCGGAAAAGTCTGTTTTGAACTTAAGCAGATGACTTCGAAAGTGATCTTTCTAGAAAAGGCCCTTTATATTTAGCCATCTTCTTCTTTTTTTCGGGTTTATGTATCAAAGAATGAGAAAATAAATAAATCTTCGAAATCCAAGAGGACTTGCAAAGTGATGCTAACCAGATTAGAAGTTTTCATTTATAAGAAGATATGCTAATCATCATAAGATTACTGTAATAATGATGTTATATTAATAGTAAGATAATGAGAAGATTAAAGTTAGATTACGAAAGATAATGACGGAAAAATATTCTAGAAGCTTTTAAAATCATAAATGATTAAACTTGTATGAAGTGTTCTGAGTAATAGTACCCTTCAAACTCGCAAACTTTTGCTCACATACTTAGAACCAAATTCCCAGTAAAAGAAATGAAAAAAAAAACGCACACACAAGAGCGCATAGTACTAAACAAACAAAGAAAATTAAATGAAATTAGTGTGGTTAAGATTAATTACCGCAAAACATGGTATTACTAAGAGGCAAAACATATTACTAGGTGATGATTATTACTTATACGAAGATAAGTATCACCCAATAAAATAGTCTAGATGCGCCCAAATCTCTATCCTGGGGCAGAGAGGCTGTTTCCGATAGACCCTCGGCTTCCTCCCTCCGAGAACTACTCACCTTGCTCTTGAGGTGACTCGAACTCACAACCTCTTGATTGAAAGTGGAGGGTGTTCACCACGAGAGCAGCCCACTCTTGTCAATAAAAGTAAAGGAAGATTATCAATAAAAAGTGATATGTAATTACCTGTGCCAAGAACCACAGCCCATACAGTGAAGAGCTCTTTAATGGGCAAACCACGTTGGCCTGCCTTGTGCAGATCCACCTTACAACCTGGGCAATTCTCGTAGTATCTTTTATTCAGCAGCGTCTCCTTAATTCCTCCCTCTTCGTCCTCCATTTTTGATTGGGGAGAGAGCTATAGGAGGAAGAAATTAGAATAGGAGAAAACGAACAAAAGCGTTATTCTCTTAATTCGTGTATCTCTCACATGCACCACATCTTTCTTTTGGCTCACTTCTAATTTTCTCATCATTTAAATCGTGGATTTACTCCGTCTCTGTCTCTTTTGTCCTCTTTTTGTCCTCTTTTACTCATTCAATTGCGCAACTAACCCCTCTTAGATTAAAGACGCAATCTCAATAGGTACACATTTCTCATTATGCTTCTCTTCCAAACCCAGCATGTGGGAATGCGGGGCTGTTATATTTGTGGTTATTTTTATTTTTTGAGATTTAAATTGTGAAATTTTGATTAATATTTTTAAATATATTATTTTTATCATATTGACATAAGAAACAGTATAATATATACTAGTATTTTGCGTATAGTTTTTGGATACAAAATTTTAATTTTAAAATATTTTGTTGTTTAATTAAGTTTGGATTTAATTATTTGTTAAATAGACTGTCGAGAAGGTATATAAATTGGGGCGGAGAGAATACTTTATTTCTTGGATTATACATTTTTTAATATTATCAATATAATCTAAACTATTATACATGTTACTTAATTATTTATTTTGGAATACCAGCAACATTTTTCTTAGAGATGTCTAATAGCATCGTTTGTTTCGATATTTTCTGATTTTTATAGCGAATGGTTGTTATATACCTATAATAACATTTGACGTTTAAATATTTTTTTGCTGTAATAGACAAAAATTATTTTAAAACTTAATTATTATTATTTTTTTGTGTTATATATAAAAAATAAGAAAATTATTCAAATTTAGAATCTCAAAAGATATGCTTATTTCATTAATTAAATATTAAAAAGAGTTAATACAATATTAAAAGATTCATGAGTAAATATACAAAGATTCAAACTCTTAGGCACATATTTTATAGCTACTAATAGAGTTAAATTATTTTAAGATTGGTGAAAGAAATTTATAACTTTAGCTTGTTTCATGAATTTTAATATCTTACTAGCAATATAACGCTTGAATTAACGAACAATTGTGTCCAAACTTTCATCAAAAGGGTATCGCTCCCTTGAAGGCAATCTGAAAGCTTAACGATTGATCTTCAAATCTTAAGCATTATGCAAGATGAAAACTTTTTGGCTAATGGATAAAATTGTGTGAAGATATTCAAATATTAGACATCATGTACGATGAAAACTTTTGTGCAGTGGAATAAAAATATACAAGCATGTCTTTTAATAAAAATACTTGAAATCTTTAATTATAAAAGTATGAACGAACATAATATTTTTTAATATAAATGATGTATTAAACTTTTAAAATATCTAGTCAAAATATTTACACTTATTTTTTGTAAACTTACATATTCTACGTGTTGTTATAGAGTGTTAATTTTACAAAGAATGTATTATTATAAAGATGAATGTTGCTGTTATAGGTAAAAAGTTGTTATTGCTAGGTAGCTGAAATATTACATAACAAATCAATTTTGAGAAAAATTAAAGTTTTATAATGAATTATTGTTATATAAGGATATTATTATAGAGAAGTGCCATCTCTTAAGTTAAGTCTTTCACTAAACCAAAAATTCACTTATATATATCGAACAAATATTTTCTGATGTAGCAAAAACTTATATATAATTATTTATTCTTTAGTTGAACTTGTTATCTTGAAATACAAAAAAATTCTGCGAAATAAGAAACAACACTCCATAACTTACAAGTATATATTTTTAATGCAAGTTGAAATATTTCTGTTTGTTGTCAGCAATACGCGAGAAACATTTAAACTTAAAAAACTGTTAGTTGTAAGGCGAAGACAGAAAATGTACTGAAACGACAAAACCTTGCGTCATTCATAACGTAGATTAGTAAAGGGCTCGAGGATTGTGAGACTGATATTATTTATATATAAAACAAAAACCTTTATTCTGTAATCATGTGAACGAATGTTTGAACCATGACAAAATGGACAACAAATGGCTGGATCAAAGAATCCAAATCTAATGTCATTTTGTGTTTGGATCCTACTTTGATTTGGCTAGGGAGGAATAAAGTGTTAACCTAATTTTATGGTTTTATATTGGAAATTTAATCTCGTATACATCCTATTTATTATAAATTAAAATTATTTTAAAATATTTTTTTTCATAACTACCTTTTATATTTTATAACAAAATAAGTATTTATAATATATACTTGGCCAAAATACATAATTTACCCATCGACCTTGCAGCGAAATCCCTTGTACACACCTCTCATTTACGGAAAACCTTTTAGACACTCAACCTTTCAGAAGTGTGTCTAAGATACACCACTTTTGTGCTTGACCAATTTTTCAAATAACGTGAAAGTCACGCCCTAATAAGGTCGTGACACGTGTCATTGACCTTAAAAAGGAAAAAAATCATTTTAGAAATTACAATTAAAATCCACCTTCTTCATCTTTCCATTTTTCATCTTAAGCACCATTGTTGCTGCCACCATAGTTGTTTGTGAGAAAGTTTCCAACAACACCAAAATTCAACCACACTAACTAAACAACTAGCCGAAAATAATCGAGCAACAAATTGAGTTCAACAACCCAATAATCAACAAGACCCAATTGAATTTACAAGCTTTTTTTGATATCCCAACAAAGGTGGATTCTAGATTTTTTTACCAAACCTTCAATATTATTGTTAAAACTTTTAAATCTATCACAAATAAATAATTTTCACAATATTTAGACAATAAACTAACAAAAATCGCTCATTTTTAGATCCAAAATTGTATGTTCTTTCAAAAATTCTATTTGGGGAAGAAGATGGGGGGAAGGTGGTATGAGGAAGAAGACCGGGGGGGAGGGGTTCCTGTGGGGAAGGGAGACAAAAAATGGGTTTTTCTTACGGGCTTCACGCGCTTTTTTGTGTGTGAAAACACACAAGTGATATCTGATCAAAAGTAGTATCTTAGACACACTTTTGAAAGGTTGAGTGTCTAAAAGGTTTCCCGTGAAGGAGAGGTGTGTAAAAGGGATTACGCTACAAGGTTGATGGGCAAACTATGTATTCTGCCTATATACTTCCATTGAGGCATGAAATACGCTATTTATGTTTTTCATCTCTCTTAGACAGCAGGACATACCTATTTTTAAGGTGATTGTCGTTACTATATTCATGAATACATGGCGCAAATACATGTGAATACATGCGCGTACAGTTGGACTGCCCTGATTTTAGGCGCTTTTTACTGCTGTATTCATGAATACAGCAGCGTGAATACATGCGCGTACAGCTAGATTGCCCTGATTTTAGGCACTTTTTACTGCTGTATTCATGAATACAGCAGCGCAAATACATGTGAATACATGCGCATACAGCTGGACTGCCCTGATTTTAGTCGTTTTTTGCTACTGTATTCATGAATACATGGCGTGAATACATGTGAATACATGCGCGTACAGCTGGACTGCCCTGATTTTTAGGCATTTTTTGTTGATGTATTTTTGCTGCTGTATTCATGAATACAACAACGTAAATACAGCGAATACACTACCGTAACAACTGAATAGTAACTATAGGAAGTAATTACGTATATGGTAGCTATAGGAAGTTAATAGCCACTAAACAATAGTGGTTTCTGAAAATTCCTCTTTTATATTAGTAGGAAATTTGGCAGTTAACCCATGAGTTAGATCGGTTTAGACATAGACTAATGCTAAACCCGATTGAGAAAGAAGATATATATGAGATCCAATTTTAAGCACCCCGCAAGTATGGGTGTACATAGGTCGCGTTGGTTCGAATTTTTCTATTACCAAACCAAATCAATTATGTAGGATTTTTATATTTATAAACTAAATCAAACCAACAAAAATAATATTTTTCAATCTCAGATTTTTCAGATTTTGTTCCCGGTAGAATCTTCATAGTGCAAAACATATAAACACTTGTACTCCAAATATTTTTTTGATCTTAGTAGGATACAATTGACAAGAAAATAATACAAAATAATATGAGATGGGTCATGATATTGTACTAAATAATCAATGATAAATATAATAAAATCGCATAAAAATCGATATAGCTAATTAATAAGCCATAATAAATATAATCTAAAAGGACTAAGTACAATGCAACTATATAAGGTGTTACCCAAAAAATATAAGGTGTTACCCAAAAAAATAACGTAAAATAATATGAGGTGTATCGTAATATCGTACTAAAATATAATGAAATCGCATAAAGCCCTAATGAAAATAAACATCATTTAAAAGTATTAAATTATGCCAAGATAAGTACAGCTAAGAAATACTAAGTATAAACAATAAAAAATTAAGTAATATATTTTCACTATTTAAACCAATGCAAACTAAAAAAAAAAAAGTAAATACCCAATACTATTATCATTCTTAGTATTGCTTTGAGTTTCTTTTGTTAGCATTAGTATTGATTTGGTTTTGGTTTAGGCTTGATTTGAGTTACTAACATTTATAGGCTATATAACATATTGAACCACTCAAAAATTCTAAGTCCAAGCTCGAAATAATACGTTAAAAGAGAGAACTATGAAAAAGTTTAAGAAATATTTATAAATTATATTATAATAAATATTTTTAGGTATAAAATATTTTTGAAACTTGTATATTTGCAATGTCGCGTTGGTTTGGTTATAGTTTAACTTTTTTCACCTAAAATCAAACCATACCAATTATGATCGAATTTTTTTGTTTTAACACCAAACCAAATCAAACCAAACTATAATTAGAGTTTCTTTTCCGATTTGACTCAAATTATCGGTTTGGTATCGTTTGTCAGTTTCTTTTGTACACCCCACAAGAATGGTGTTACTTCCTTTTCTTTTCTTTTTTTTTGCTTTCTCCTAAGTAGGGAATAAATGATGTTAATATGATAGTTTGAAAGTGTGGTTGTGTAACAAGAACATACATTATTGAGTATTTAATTTGAAGTTAAAAAAGTAAATTACTAATTGTTAATCGATTTTTACTCCAATTTTATAATTTATCATAAATCCTATATGTCAAGAGTTCTTAAACAATATTGGTACGTGAAACAAATTAAAAAACAAGTCGATCACTCTAATATTAGAAACTTAAAAGCACTGGGGAGGTTTGTTTTATGGCCGCAAGAAGCAGTGGTACAAGAAGAGTATGATACTTTAATATTGTTTCTTGCCTTTCTTTCATTCTTGATTTCTTAAAGCTAATGGAATACCTGAATCGATCATTGAAGACACTACTTCAATTACCATCCAAGGTGTTCCAGAATGAATATCTCCCATATATATATTTTTATGACGACCTGATCATGTGTTCCAGAGCAGATAAGATATCTATAAACTTGCTTATAAGCAGATTTCATCATTTCTCATAGGTGTGAAGGCTTAAAGAAATATGAAGAAGAGTGCATTGTATATTGCTGGAGTTCCTAGGGAGTTTAAAGAATTGATCCTAACAGAAATCCAATTCACACTAGGAGAGCTGTCATTCAAGTATCTTGGACTCCATTTGTCCTCTAAGAAGCTATCTATCCAGAAGTGTATGCCATTGATTGAAAGGATTACTGCACGACTCAACTGTTGGACTACTAGATTCCTATCTTATAGCGGTCGTTTACAATTGATCAAGAGTGTGATATTTGAAATGCAGACCTACTGGTCACAGATATCCTTATTTCCAAAAAAGATAACTAAGCTGATTGTGACTACTTGTAGAACATTCCTTTGGACTAAGCTGAGAGCACTTATTGCTTGGGATAAGATTTGCATGCCACTCTTAGCTGGAGGTTTGAATGTTCTTGATGTGTCTACATGGAACAGAGCTGCTTTATGTAAGGTACTATGGGTAATCAATGCAAAAAAGGTCACTCTGTGGATTCAATGGATACACAGTTTCTATATCAAAGGGAAGGACGTAATGACTATGCACACTCCTAAGCACGCCTGCTGGCTAGTTAGGAAAATATTTGACACTAAGGATTGGCTAATCCAAAAGGACTCCTCTACTTATCTGAATAAATACTATGTGAATGGAAAGTTAAGCATTAAAAAGTTGTATGTTGCAACAATGCCCTAGTACCCTAAGTGTCCTTAGAAAAGGATTGCAATTAGTTCAAGAGCATTACCAAGGCATCAATTCATTCTGTGGTTGGCCATGCATAGAATGTTAGCTATAGTAGATCGGCTAAGGAGGTGGGTGTATAGGTCGAAATCTACCACGGAACATTTAAGGCAAGGAAGTATTGAGGGAAGAATCAGTCGAGATTGATCAGGAAATAGCGAAGCTCGGGGTCGGGATGCTTACAATGGTCGAGTACGAGATCCGCAGAAAGAGTTGTAACGACTAGTTTTTAGAATAGAATAATAGAGGAAATATTCTGACGAATATTCTCTGTACATGTACTATTAGGGTTTATTAGTGATATGTCCCATATAAGGAGGAAAAAAGATAAGAAAAATGGATATGTAATATTCAGGTGATAAGAATAGATTTCGAAAAAAGATTCTCTCTCTCTAACAAAGATACAAACATTACCTTTTCATCAAGATTCTTATTAGTATTATTCCATACTTTTCCATCAGATCCGAGAATAGTTCGAACATTCTAGGATTTATCTGTCACTCATCATTGTCAGGAGGAACAATCATCTAGTTCATTATTCATTGGTTGAATCACTCCTCCTATTTACTTAAATGTCTCTTATTGCTAGTTACTCCTCCATTATTGCTCATACTTTTTAGAATATTTAATGCTTGGTCAATGTCCCACTAGATCTATCCAACATTATCCACACTTTCAAGATCCGCATTTAGAGATATTATCATTAACTAGGTTTAACCCTTCATTATATAAATACAATAGTTTTAACTAAAAGTTATACTTTTTGGTCAAATAATTTGGCGCCGTCTGTGGGGATTTCCTAGTTAAAATTTTAATTTTCTCTAGATCTATAACTAACACGGATCGCTAACGTAAAAAAAAAGGGAGAAAGCAAGAACAAGATCCCATTTCTTTGTATGAACAGATCTAATATGGCAGGTAACAAAGAAGAAAGAACGAGAATAATGAGTGACCTCCCAACCAACCTCATGAATATCATCAATGAGAGCTCTGAAGCAGTGGACGAGGACGCAACGCCCAATGCCTCCCCCAGGCGAGGTGGGTCACCCCTCCTCATTGTAGCATCACAAAATCTCTTGGTAAGGGAGCCTCGACATCCGTGGTTGAGAAGACGCCACTAGCAGTAAAAAAGCTCATTGAGGCTTGGCTATCTGACACGCTAACCAGCGTCCTCTATAAGCCCGTTCGGGACACGACTACAAAAAATGTGAGGACTTGCATTATACCACAAGCGGACGAGTAGTATGATCAAATTCCTCATCCCCCAACAACAGGTATTACTCACAATGTCGTTAATAGTGCAGGTGATGACACTCTCGCAGCCATCCTGAAAAGGATAGAGGAAATGGAGAATGAGAACGAAGCACTTCGGGACCAAATGAGAGAACACCAAGAAAGGGTCGATAAGATACCGTGCGCCCCTAAGCTCTTGCCGAAGATAGATACCGGTCGGTTCTTCTAGCAGTCGTATAGTGATGATGCCACCCCATATGCCATACCAAAAACCTTTAAAATGCCATCATGTCTGAAAATATACGATGGCACAACCGACCCCGAAGACCATGTGACTCACTACGTCACCGTCGTAAAAGGCAATGATTTCGCCAAGGAACAAGTATCCTCCATTCGGTGAGACCCTCACGGGAGGAGCGTTAACACCGATAAGTTTGTAACGGCCCATGCTGGGGCAAAAAAGGCCGAGGCGAGAGTAAACGACATATTTACTATTAGACAGTACCCGGGAGAGGGATTGAGGGACTTCCTCGCCCGGTTCAACCGAGTAAGAACGACCTTGCCGAATGTATCGGAAGGGATGGAGGTCGTAGCTTTTCAAAATGGGTTGAGCAAAAATGGTTCAAGGGCAACAAGAAAGTTATTAAGTCGGCTTATGAGTCCCCCCCCCGACTACTTGGGATGAAATACACAACATATATTGTGCCGAGGTCCGAGCAGATGAGGACGACCTCAACGGGCCGACTCATCGATTGACCTCGGTACAAGTCGAATCCAGAAAGATCGAAGAAATGATATCAGAAAGGACCTCGTAGCTCCGCGAACCAACATGGAATGACATCTACCATATGTCAGAACCTCCATTGCATCCTTCTCCTGCCGCGAAGAGGGCCCTACCCCGATCAAGAATAACGACTCACCGGAACGAGAGAGGTATGCCCCATTTATTATCCGCTCACAATTTTTATGTATCACCTGCAGAAATAGTCTATGCCTTAGAGAAGCTCGGACCAAAGGTGAAGTGCCCGCAAAAGATGAGGTCTGACCCGAGTACTAGAAAGTCAGACGCCCTATGCGAGTACCACCAAGAGCGCGGGCATAAAACCGAGGATTGCATCACTTTAACACGGGAGGGTCGTAAACATGCTACGACAGGGACACCTTAAAGAGTTGATAAGCGACCGGGGAAGGGTCAACTTTGCAAGAGGTCGTGAACAACATAAAGGACCGTTGAAACCACCCTCGCCGACTTGTACCATCCACATGGTCATCGGCGGCGGTCACGATGCTTCTATCAACAGTGTGAAGTTCACCACAACCCACAAGCTCAAACGATCAATCACCCACGAACAGTATGATGAACTCGAAGAAAGTATCTTCTTCGATAATTCATATACCAATGGTTTGGTTTTCCCTCACTATGATGCCCTTGTTATCACTTTACGAATTTTAGATACCGATGTGAGATGAATTATGGTATACGATGGGAGCGGCGCGTGAATTATCCACTCTCGAGTACTTGCACAAATGAAACTCTAGGATAAGATAGTGTCGCGCTGCATCACGCTAACAGGTTTTAACAATGCAGTTGAGCGAACATCCGGCGAGATCACACTCTCCGTCCTGGCCAGTGGTGTCACTCTGGAAACCGCATTCCATGGGCCAAGACATAGTATATAACGCCATAATAGGGCGACCATGGATACACACCATCAGATCCATCCCTTCCAGCTTGTACCAAGTCATCAAATTCCCAACTCCATGGGGAATATTCAGTATACGAGGGGAACAATGCACATCCCGAGAATGTTACCGCATTGCTCTTGACTGTACGGTCACTCAACAAATGAAGGACAAAGCAAAAGAGGCATAACAATCAACATGGTCGAGGTCGATGCACGATGATAATGAAAAAGTCATCAGAGACCCTGATACGGTCGAAGCCGCGGGATCGACCGTAGAAGACCTCGACCCCGTTCAATTAGACAGCAACGACCACAACAAGAAAGCTTACATCAGCTGCAATCTTCAGGAACCAGGTAAATATTTTCAATTCTTAACTGCTAACGTGGACTTGTTTGCTTTTAGCCATACATATATGCCAAGTATCCCGAAGGAAATCGCCATGCACAAGCTGAACGTCGATCCATTCCATCCCTCGGTGAGGCAGGTTAGGCGTAAGTTTAACTCCGCAATTAATGATGCGGTACGCGAAGAAGTGGAAAAACTATTGGAAAATGGCTTTGTCAGGGAGTTAAAGTACTCACCAAAGGACGTACTGCTACAGGGTCATGCCATTCAGATTGAAAAATGCAGGGGCAACTTACCAAAGGTTAGTGACGAGGATGTTCAAAGACCAACTCGAAAAAACGATAGAAGTCTATATAGATGGCATGATGGTCAAATCCAAAAGGAAAGAGGATCACATAGACCACCTAAGATAGACCTTCGACACACTCAGACGATACGGAATAAAACTGAATCTCGAAAAGTGTACATTCGGTGTGACCTCGGGAAAATTTCTAGGTTTCTTGGTGTCGAAGCGAGGGATCGAAATCTGCAAGTTGCTGCTCGAGTTCAAAGAATGCCAACTCGACCAAATCTCCCGAGCACAGAATACCGAGGCGGACAGCCTCGTTAAAAGCCGCATCCACCAAAAACATTGCAACCGGAGACAGAAGTATAGTCCACCTTCTTAACTCATCGTTAGACCTAATCGAGGTATGAACTATAAACTTGACTTGGGACTGGTGCAACCGTATTATCACATATTTGCAGGATGGAATGCTTCCATGTGATAAAAAGAGGCTAAGAAACTGAGAATGCAAGCAGCTAGGTATAACATCATCCACAACAACTTGTATAAAAGAACGTACGACGGCCCTCTAGCAAAATGCTAGGGCCCAAATCAGACGCGGCGCGTTCTTGAAGAGGTCCACGAAGGCCATTGCGGAGCTCATTCCAGCAATCGGGCTTTGGTCAGATGCCTCATACGGGTAGGGTATTACTGGCCCACCATGAAAAAAGAGGTCGCGGACTTCATGAAAAAATGCGAGCAATGCCAAAAGTATGCCCTAATGATTCACCAATAAGGCGAACACCTCCACTCAATCACTTCCCCCTGGCCGTTCATCAAATGGGGAATGGACATCGTATGCCCCCTCCCGACAAGACTAGGTAACGTACGATTCCTTTTGGTTTTGACTAACTATTTCTCTAAATGGGTAGAAGCAGGAGCATTCGCCCAAATGTGTGAACAAGAAGTGATCGCCTTCATATGGAAAAACAACGTATGCCGATTCGGCCTCCCCAAAGAGATCAGTTGCGACAACGGACCCCAATTTATAGGAAAGAAGGTCGCTGAAGTTTTTGAAAAATGGTATATCAAAAGAATACTCTCAACGCCATATCATCCCACGGACAACGGACAAGCAGAGTCCTCCAACAAGTCGATACTGAACATCATGAAGAAAAAACTTGAACACGCCAAAGGCTTGTGGTCGAAAATATTATCAGAAGTACTCTGGGCCTACCAAACAACAGCGAAGACGAGCACATGAGAGACGCCTTACTTATTAGTCTATGGGACTGATATAGTAATACCAGTCGAAGTCGGGGAGCCCAGCCTAAGATATTCCCATGAGAGTGGACCAAGGAATGATGAAAGCAGAAGGAAGGAGCTCGATGAAGTCGATAAACGAAGAGATATAGCCTACGTAAGGATGATCGCCCAAAAACAACAAGCAGAACGCTATTATAACAAAAAGGAAAAGGTCAGGTCACTCAAAGTCGGGGACTACATGCTTAAAGTTAAAACACAAGCAAGCAAAGACCCACGGGAAGGTAAACTGGGAACAAATTGGGACGACCCGTTCAAAATCACGGGAACAACAAACAAAGGGTCGTTCCAACTAGAAACGATGGAAGGAAAGCTTCTACCAAACAACTGGAATATTACCCACCTCAAGTACTTCAACGTTTAAGAGATAAAGCGTCCCCCAAGTCGTACTCCATTTCCCTTTACTTGAGTTTTGTCCCAATTGGGTTTTTTCAGGGAGGTTTTTAACGAGGCAATGAAGGGTACACTTCAGGTCAAAGTGCGCACAAACGGAGGCACAAGATGGCTAGTTCATTGCTCGATCCCTCAAGACTTCTCCAGGTCAACTAATGAAGGGACTAGATAGACTGGGACTGGGACTGGAACGCCAACCAATGCCCGGAAAAAGATGTAAATTTCTCCAAGTGTATGAATAGAGCACAAATGCATGAAGTTTATTTCTATTTCTCCGAATATACAACCAAGGCAATGTTGCCTTAAAGTTCACAACGTCGACAAATGCCACACCTAGAGGCTTATCTTTCTAAACACAGGATACATTCGACCTCGTTTGAATTAACACCTAACTAGAACTCGGTCATAACTAAACTTAGGTTACATTCGACCTCGTTCGAATTAACACCTAACTGGCCCTCGACCATAACTATACTTAGGTTACATTCGACCTCATTCAAATTAACACCGAACTGGCCCTCGGCCATAACTAAACATAAGTTATACTCGACCTCGTTCGAATTAACACCTAACTGGCCCTCGGCCATAACTAAATATATGTTATATTCGACCTCGTTTGAATTAACACCTAACTGGACATCGGCCATAACTAAACATAGGTTATATTCGACCTCATTCGAATTAACACCTAACTGTCCTTCGGTCATAACTGAACATAGGTTATATTCGACATCGTTCGAATTAATACCTAACTGGCCCTCGGCCATAACTAAAAATAGGTTATATTTGACCTCGTTCGAATTAACATCTAATTGGCCCTCAGCCATAACTAAAAATAGGTTATATTCGACCTAGTTCGAATTAACACCTAACTGGCCCCCGACCATAACTGAACATAAGTTATATTCGACATCGTTCGAATTAACACCTAACTGGCCCTCGGCCATAACCAAACATAGGTCACATTCGACCTCGTTCGAATTAACACCTGATGATCCTCAGCCGTAATTAAAAATTAAGATGAGTTCAACCTTATCCGAGCTAAGTGATTACGGCTAAGAAAATCAAAAAGCATACAAGCGCGAACCAAAGAAAAAGAATCAGGTACAAATAACAAAGTCGACATTTCATACTTAGAATATTTTTACAGAATCTTGTAAAGACGCTTACAAAAATGCACAAGTTTGCACCAAAATAAATGAAGGAAAAAGAAAGACTATTGGACGCCATCAAGACCATTAGTGTTGTCGGGTTGACTATCTGGGTCGTCTTCATCTGTCTCCTCACCATCACCACTGCCCTCAGGGTACGCGTCCTCGTACTAGGCGTCCTCTTTAATCTGATCCACATCTGTGTCCCTCTCATCGTCACCGGCCTCCGGTGTAGCAGGGTCATATCCGCAAGAGATTCGAGCTTCATGAGCCTTAACACGAGCATCTTCAAGGACATCCTTAGGAACAGAACTCGCCGCATGCAGATCTCG
This sequence comes from Nicotiana tomentosiformis, assembly GCF_000390325.3. Lineage (NCBI taxonomy): Eukaryota > Viridiplantae > Streptophyta > Magnoliopsida > Solanales > Solanaceae > Nicotiana > Nicotiana tomentosiformis. The sequence continues at coordinate 40,114,350 of NC_090812.1, read as the reverse complement.
AAATACGTCCAACTGGGCCTCAGCGTGAATCCATTCCTTGTATAGGCCCCGGGGAACGTTTGGGAAATCCAAAGTATAAGAAGATGATAGTTGCGCAATCATTTGAGCCTTCTCGGCCTCTAAGCCGGCCACCTGGTCCTGAAGGAGGAAATTGTCTTTCTCCAACTCACTGATCCTCTCATCAAGCTGCTCTTCTTTAAGCCTGGCCGTCTCCAAGTCACTTTCTCGCTCAGAACGAAGAATACAGATCACTATCTCCAAAGCTTCTGCCTTCCTCAGAGCCTTCAACCTAGCAAACTCTGCTTTCTCAAGGTCCTCTGCCTTTTCAGCGACCTTGCCGTTTAGAGCATCAGCTTTGAATTGCCACTCCTCAAGTTGGGCACGCAGAGAAACCACATGGGCTTGGAGGTAGCTGCACTGGGCTTCGATACCACTGTTAACCTCGAGCTCTTTCTCTTTATTTCTCAGCGTCCTCATAAGGGCGCTGCACTTTTCGATGACCCTCACCAACTTATCATCTTTCTCCTTCAATTCATCTCGAAGAGCCTGGAAATTGCCCCTCTCACCAAACCGCCTACAAATTTTATGGTGCTTGCCACGGTACTCGTGGTATTTTTGCCGCAACTTCGTAAAAATAGCCTTACGCCGCTCCTCTCTTCGGGCGCTTTCAATCTCTAAGATCACGTCCTGAAAAAGAAAAAGAAAACAGAGAGAGTAAGAATAGAGCCTAAACGTCGAGCATAACGAACAGAAACAAAAAGCATAAAAAACTTACCATGAGAGCGAGGCCGACTATACTCCTCGATAAGGTAGCATCATTCAGCTCTTGGAGAGTTCGACCCTCCACATTAGAGCAAAGGTTACCGAGGGCAGGAAACACATTCTCCGTATCTTTTAATAGATCCCGATCCATGGGGATCACAATAGTCTGTGTGGACCCTTCAGTCTCACCTCCAGCTCGGTAAATCCCTCCTCGATCATCCTCATCTCGTCAACATCAAGATCAGAACCCATCTCTTATCCATTCTCGGCAACTCCTTTGCCTCTCTCATCGACCGAAAAAGAAGCATCGTTAGCCGACTATGAAGTCGATGACCCCTCCTGCCTCAAATTATCAGAAGCCGCAGTGGCCGGCCCTTCGGCTCTTACCGCCACAAAAGGAATAGGTATGCCCTCAACGGCCTCCGCCGAAATCGGAATATCAGAAGTCAGTTCGACGTCATCCTCAAGTATTATGGTCGTCGTCTCACGGATGTCAAAATCATCCATTACTGAATCCACGGCCCGCGCGACCCCATCACCAACATCCACCGATCTTCTCTTACGGGGAACCAAGTTACCGTCGTCCGACGACGATTCCCCGTCTTCGTTCATAAGATGGTGCAAGGGGAAGCCGGAAGCTCCATTGTCAAAATATCTGCAGGCGGTGACGAAATCGATGATGAAGCAGCAGCGGACGGGGCCGACAACCGAGAAGATCTGCCCACGGTTGAGGAAGGAACGAAAGTAGATGATCGAGCAGGCCTAGCCGCGGTCATAGCGGGAATAGACGTTGAAGAGGAGGCAACCTTCCTCTTATGAAATGCAGGAGGGGGAGCCATCAACCTCCTCGAAGATCCTCGGGCTGGAAAAGAAAAATCAAAATAAGGTTATCAACTCCACAGAGAGCAGACTACAATAAGTAGGCGGCCACGAGGCCAAAACAACCAAAAAAAAATATAAACAACCTTACCGACCAAGGAAGGAGCATGCCCAAACTTCTTAAAAAAGCCCAACCACTCGCGAATTCCCACAATGTGAGGCAGAACCTGGCCAACCCAGTCAGAAATATCCCCGAACAAAAGAGGGGGCGTAGTCTTGGCTACCTGAAGAAGGAACAAAATTTCAGAGCCTACGACTAAAATAGACAGATTAAATATTTTGACAAAATAAAAAAGAACACTTACGAGTGTAATTCCAAGTCTCGGGGAAGCCATCCGCGTTGTCCATTACGTCTTCGATTTTGACGAAGAAGAAGTTGTGCCAGAACTAACGATTTGCCTTGTCATCCATCTTCACCGCTAGGCATTTGCCTCCTCGATGGTGAAGGTTCAGCATTGTACCCCTATATAAACTGGGGGCAAAGAGATGCATCAAATCCGGAGTGTGATCTCGACCCCGGCTAACTCCGCAAATTTAGTAAGCATTCTGATAAGCTTATAGATATAAAGGGGCGAGTTGAGTCAGGGTAACGACAGAATTCCTACGCCAATGAGAGAAGAGGAAGAGCGTAGCTGACCTAGAAGGGATATGCATAGTATGCAATATCCGGGGCGGTGAACTTGTACCACATCATGCTCTGCTGGGACTAAATCAATGCCGGCTGCAATGTTAAATATTGCCCTAAGTTGTGCTAGATCAGCCTCTTTCATCGCCGACTCAGAAATCTCTGGCTCGTCTTCAGGCGCCTTCGAAAAGTCAGACCTAACTTTCTCGCCATGAGGAATTATTTCCTCCACCGTAGGAAATCTTCAATTGCGACAGAGACGCCACCAGCGTGAGGAGGCATAAGCACCGCCAAAGGGATAGGGTCAGTTCCCACATCGGAACCAGAGGGTACGTTAGCCATAATTTTGATGAGAGAGAATATTCAAGTAAAAAAGGATTAGAAGCAGCAAGAATCACTAAGACCAAAGAGAAGACACACAACAATGGAGGAAGGTAGAAGAAGACACTAGGTTTTGATGACAAAAACACTTAAAGAACAAATGAATGTAATCACACCTCTATTTATAAGAATTCAGGCATAAAAATCAAGATATTATGCCATCAGTACCCAGCACTAGAATCGAAACGGCAGCCCCAACTGATAGTCGCACGGGAAATGACGCAAAGCATCGGGAAAATACGCCATAATGACGTATGATGTCATGGCGTCATTCTAGTGCAGAAACGACGTAACCCCCAAAAGTTGCGGCTCATGAAAGGCCATGTTGCCAGCTCGTCCCAAACTTAACTGCTCGACCCACTCGTCAACTCTCCTCGACTATAGCCAACAAAGTCACGCTCATCGAGGTCGTCTGAGGACGACCTCAATAAGCGGAGGGACTAACTGTATAGGTCAAAATCTATCACGGAACATTTAAGGCAAGGAAGTATGAGTGAAGAATAAATCGAGGTAGATCAGGAAATGGCGAAGCTCGAGGTCGGGGACGCTTACAATGGTCGAGTACGATATCCGCAGAAAGAGTTGTAACGGCTAGTTTTTAGAATAGAATAATAGAGGAAATATTCTGAAAAATATTCTCTGCATATGTACTATTAGGGTTTATTAAGGATATGTCCCATATAAGGAGGAAAAAAGATAAGAAAAAGGGATATGTAATATTCAGGTGATAAGAACAAATTTCGAAAAAAAGATTCTCTCTCTCTCTAACAAAGACACAACATTACCTTTTCATCAAGATTCTTATTGGTATTATTCCATACTTTTCCATTAGATCCGAGAATAGTTCGAACATTCTAGAATTTATCTGTCACTCATCATTGTGAGGAGGAACAATCATCTAGTTCATTCTTCATTGGGTGAATCACTCCTCCTATTTACTTAAATGTCATATATTGCTATTTATTGCTAGTTACTCCTCCACTATTGTCATACTTTTTGGAATATTTAATGCTTGTTATTGTCAATCTCCCACTAGATCTGTCTCACATTATCCACATTTTCAAGATCCGCATTTAGAGATATTATCATTAACTAGGTTTAACCCTTTATTATATAAATACAATAGTTTTAATCGAAAGTTATATTTTTTGATCAAATAGTGGGGACTATCAATATCAAGTGATCGTATGCTCTGTGGGAAGAACATTGAAGAGACAATGGAGCACCTCCTGTTTGAATGTGATGACTCCAGAAATATGTGGGCAACATTGCTAAAATGGCTGGGAGAAAGACATCAAGTTGGAAGCTGGAATGATGAGATTGAATGGTTAACGAAGAGAAGTACCTGCAGAGTTCAAGATCACAGGCTAAGATTCCTGTTTGCAACTGTGGTCTACCATGTCTGGGCAAAGAGGAACCAACGAAGATTTCAAGGAAAGATGATATCAAGTTCTCAAAGGATGAAGAATATTGTACTAGAACTGTACCTACGAGGGCAAAATGAATCCAAATGGCACAAGGAATTAGAAAGATTGAGCAACTACCCTACTTAGACGTGTATAGTTATATGTAGAAATAGTCGGAAGAGGAGATGCAATAGATTAAAAGTGGTTGTTAATTCTATTATAGGATTAGCTCTAGAGTCCAACTGAGCTAGCGGGTTGTACATACTATACTTGGTTAAATGAAAATTTTGATTGTTTAACCCAAAAAAAATAAAAAATAATAATGGAATAGAAAAAGGTCACTTCCACCAAACGACATATTTTTAGAAGCAAAATGAAATCACCGATTTTTTTATTTTATTTGAATGGATGAGGGAAAAACATTTCTTTCTATGGAATTGTTTTTTAAAAGAAAAGGGTGTTTACAAAATTAATTAAATAATAAGGGGAAATTAATCAAACCTTAATGTTTATACATCTATATTTATATTATATTAAAAGCACGAAAGTCCTTAGCGAAATGTCGTTCGCCTTTTTTACCCCTTTAAAAATAGAGTTCACACAAGATAAAATAGTCATTTAATTAATTTTCTAGTATGTAGGAATATGCATTTAATTATTTTCCTAATAATTAGGACTTTGAGCTTTTAACGTTATCATTTAATTATTTTTCTAAAATTTAGTAATTTGAAATCAACTAAAATTTTAGTACTTATTAAATATTTCCTTATTAGAATTATTTTTCTTTAATTATATTTGATCTCCTTTCCTTGTGTGTATCAACGTACAACCTCAATTTGAGATATGATTGACACTATAAATTTGTAAATCAATTTTTATATAAATTAAGGGTTTACCACATAAAAATAATTTTTATGTTGTGTATATTTGAAAAGTAGTTAACGTAAAACATAAATATGATAAAGAAACTTAAAAATGCAAATTTTAGATGCTTTGAAGTGCATTATGACATTTATAATTATCTCCACGACCATCAAGCAAAGTTAATAACCATTTATATATTATAGAACAACTATTGAATATTTAGCTTAGGGACATGATTTACATCAGTTTTAAGCAATTTAATTTTATTTCTTTGACAAGTGTAATTTTTATTTTTCAAAGTAATTTTCTTTTCTTTTGTAATTTTTTAAATATTTAAAACTTTGAAATCAACTAAAAATTTGGTTATTAACTTTTTACTTATTTGAATCTTGCAAAACTCCTGATATTTAGAAATTTAAATGGAGTAAGATTTTAATTATATTTTTTCCTTATTTGAATTATGTAAAGCAACTATATAAAGTATAATTTTCCCAAGAGAATCTCATAATGAACAAATTTCTCAAAGGAGGATTCTAGGTTTTGTGCTTGTATATTTTTCTACTCTATTAATTTTTACACGAATTTACAAAGCTTCTTCATGCTTCTTTTGCAGGCATCTCCTTCAATTGTGGACATTACAATTTGAAGTATGTTTAGTTAAGTATTTGGTAATCGGAAAGATTTAAAAAAATACGTCGACTTTAGAGGTTTTATCCTGATGAATGAACCCGTTTTGATTTCAATAATTTATTCTCTTATTTTAACATTTGTAAGTTTTATCTCCCTCTTATAATTTCATATTTAAATTCACCGCATACCACAATATAAAGTATTATGGTCATATCTCAGAGATTTTTGCAAAGTGCAAGCTACATTGATCTCTCCCCAAGTATCAAGGTATCATATCTACAAATAGTTAACATAATAAACTTAATAGTATTTGTTTGGTATTCCTGGAATCATAGGCCAACCATGTTATTCCAAATTTTCTAGAAGACTAAAAGAGTAGTTTTTTCAATTTATGTTACTTCATAAATTTTAAAAAATCATGATAAAAGTATTTTTATGTTACTTATTTGTTTTCAGTAGGTCACATAAATAATAATAATTTTCATAAAATATTCCTACAGAAATCCTCAAACAATCACAGTAGGATAATAACTAATAATTGTGGAGTTCTATTTATAGTTTCTTCTTTTATTAAGGTAGTGATATATAATAAATATTCACCATCCTCAAAATTTAAGCCTTTTAATTTATGACTCAAAGAAAGACTTTAATATATATATATATATATGTGTGTGTGTGTGTGTGTGAGTGATTATTTTCAGAAAAAAATTACTCATTGAGATAGGTTAACCCTACGACTAGTTAATAATAAATGTTAAGAGAATTATTACAACAACAACAAAAAAAATTAAGTAAAGGGATATAAGTGTAAACTACACGAGAAATTAGTATTATGAAGCTAAACTTGAGGGGGGAAAGTAGGTCGCTGAAAGAAAAGGCGAGTACATATTCGTGAAATTCCAAGAATACCCTCACTCTCTTCTGGTCATTCGACCCTTCAACTTTTCCCGACAACTATCTACTTTCCCCATGAATAAAAGGCGCCATATTTTCCTCTCCTTATCGCCTTCCGTTTTCTTTGCCAACATAAAATCGCCATAGACGGCGAGCTCGATTTTTACCCCTCAATTGAATTTTTGTGGACATTCATTTTAAAAGATATATATAACACTATTTAAAGACATTCTCAGTTACGTTTTAATTGGTCGTTTGGACATAATAATTGTGAAATCCGGAAAAAGCCAAGTAAAAAATCATATGAAAAATGTGTTTGAAAATTAGAGTTGTGTTTAGACATGAATACAATCTGAAGTTATTGCTGAATTTTTGTGAGTTCTTTGAAATGAAATTTTAAAAAACAGTTTTTTTAAATTTTTCAAATTTTTGAAAAATTTTAAATTCAATTTTAAGTGAAATTTGAAATTTTCATGGTCAAATATTGATTGATTCCGAAAAAGAATAAAAATTTTCCGGAAAAAGCGATTTTTTTTTTTTGCATATATACATGGTCAAATTCGCTGAATTTAGCATATATACATGACCAAAAAAAAAAATTAACATTATATATAGTGTAATTTTTGGCGTAAAAGATTAATAAAAATGGTTTCCATGCATTGTAGTTTGATATTTTTTTGCATGTGTTAAATACTGCAGACGTATCATTGCAATTAAATCATTTTTCTCGTAATCGTGGAAATTAAATAGAAAACAATACGAGTTTGACCTATATTTGTTGGATCAATTATTCCAATGAATTTCGAATAACAAAATAAATATTGATATATGTTTATCCGAAAAGTCGGATATAATTAAATTTATAAGTAAATCTAAAGATATGTGATATATCTTGACATAAATCGTACGTAGAAGTGGAAATGTTTAGATTCTTAGCTATAAAAATGGGATATAAATTATTGAACAAGAAGAGTGAGTATGCTGAGTAAAACAAGCTCAAGAGAAGTATTCCTCAATAAGAGAAGTAATCTTTTCTTACAATGTGTGAACCTCTCCTGTGCTTACAAGGATTCCTCCCTTTATAGTAGAGAGATCTTACTTTATTTATAATAAAAAAATATATAGTGGAGAACCCATGATGAATTGTCTCTTCCTCGATTCCCGTCAAGATTCTCTCCCTTAGTGCGGTTGCAACGACTCTTGTCTGCGAGCTCGATACTGGCTCGAGCTCGGTATTGGGTCAAGCCCTTGGCCTTGGTTTAAGTTTGACATTCAGAGTGAGTGTCAATCGGTCTGTGCGTCTCCGACAACCTTCACGTTGCTTTGCGGTTCGATTTGGTCATGGGCTCAATAATAATATCGAGTCGATTCCTCGATCGATCTTGGAGCTCGAAGCTTGTTTGTACTATCTTCGGAACTCGTCTCGAATTCTCACTTCGGTCGCTTACTATTCGAACTCGATCAAACGTACGAAGGCCGAAATCTATTTCGACCCCCGTGTACTCTAAAGATCGATTTTAAGGTTGAAAATGTCGATGTACATGTGCTCGATAACAGAGGGCCATCTCGAGGCAGTGAGGAAAGACTGCAACTGGGGTTGTGTTGCAAATTCCCTCTCCCGAAGAGAGCGTCATCACTCATGTGGAAGGGTTTTTAAGTATTTATACTTACCCCTTCACGTTGGGTCCCGTCGACCTAGTGATCATTGATTTTTGCAAAAGATATCAGGTCACTCTCGGTCAAATTCATTCGTCTCTATGGCGCGTAGTAACCTTACTTCGCTTCTTCTCTAACAAGGCCGGGGGAGGGGGGAGGGGGCTGGATTTTACCCTCAATCACCTCCTACGATTGTATAGACCTCAAATCTTTCGAGGACTAATCAGTCTCCATCGTCGGGCAACTAAAGCTTTAATGTCGAGCATCGGCGAACATAAGGATTGGGGTTGGATGGGCCGTTATATTCGGGTGAGGACCCATGACCTTATCCCGGAAGAAAAGATGTCGTTCCCCGAGGAATGAAATTTCGATCGTAAGTGATTTTTATAAGGCGTTGTTTTTCGTATCTTTCTTTGATTATATCTGATATCTCCCTCCGATATACAGCTGCCCCTTGGATGCCACAAGCGGTACCTAACCTCGAGGATTGGGTTCGGAAGTTAGCCTCGACTTCCTCTTATGCCGAACGCGCTTGGTGTGATTTGGCGAAAGGTAGGTGAGAGGCCAAGAATCACTGTAAGGGTCACTTCTCATGTTTTTCGAAACGTTTTTTATGCTCCATTCGTTACTGACTTCCTTTCATGCAGGTGTAACCAAGGATGCTATTTTGAGGCCTTCGAATGGTGAGGAAGGAACCAAGTTCCCGGTCCTAAAACTGGGGAAAGACAAAAAGCGAAAAGTTGTCTCTCGGTCAGAGGACCTCAAGCCCAAAACTCGAAGGGTGAGGAGGAAGGCAATCGCTCTTCCGATGGACTCAGTCCAACGATTGAGAGAAGAAGAAGAAGAAGAAGAAGATGCTTTGGCTTTGGTGATCCGATCCGCGAAATCTATCGAGGTCGCCAAACCTTCTTCGTCGATGATGGCTACACCGGTCGGAGCAGGTTTCGATACTCCGAGTCTCGATCAGAGCGTCCCGAGCGATTCGCTCGGGACCATGATAGTGGGTCATTCGCCTTCTCTTCCGACCTTTTCCGAGGAGGCGTTAAAGGAAGCTTGAGAATTGAAGACCCCCGATATGGGCGGAGGCTCTAGTGTAGGGGATCCTTTTCGGGATTGCTTTACTGGAGTCGGTGATGCCTATGATATTAGTGACGCTTCTCCTAGAAGAGGCCCAACGTTTCATTTCTCGGGTAATGATTTTACTGCGCTTGGTTTCTTCGTTCTTTTCTAAACCTAATTTGTGTTTTTCCCTTATGTGTAGTCCATTAGCAAGTTTCGAGCCGACCTCAGCTAGTGTGAGGTCAAGCTTCAGAAGGTCTCGAGGGAGAGAGATGCTATGCGACTTCTTTGCGGCCAAAATGACGAGGTTATAAGGGACCTCCAAGCATATTTGGCTAAGGCTCGTGAAAAAGAAGCCGAACTAGATAATCAGGTGAGCCTCGTTCTGTTAGAGTATGGGTTTGACCCAACTGTGGAAGCTAACCCTTCGTTATCTCAACTGCAGCAAAAGGTTGAAAAGATCGGGTTACTTCGGGAAGAATTAGATCAAATCAAGGTCGAATGTGATCGGTGGAAGGGGACTATCGATCGCCTGGATGCAGAAAAAGAAACAATCTTTGCTAAATTATCATCGGCCGATGTTCAGCTTCGAAGCGTCAAGCAAAAAGGTTCGGCTCAGGCCAAGAGGATCGAGGAGCTTGAAACAAGGCTTGCTGAGGTCAAGGCGGAGATTGAGTCAGCAAAAGTCATGGCGAACAAGTCTATTGCTGTGTATCGAGCCGATGCTGAGGTTGCTCAAATGGAGGCAAGAGAGGTAGCGGATACTGCCGACACTCGAGCACATTGGGTTGCTGAACTTGCTTAGTGTCATCTCGGAGGGAGACCCTCGAGGAGATACACGTTCGAGGTTTTGACCTTGTTGAAAGGATAAAAAGGGGCAAAGAACTCGAAGCTGATGCTGAAGCCTTGGCTTCTGATGGCTATGATGATGATGATGGTAGCGAGAGCGGGTCCGATAACGGGGGGAGCCTAGTGGAGAAGAGACCGCTCTCAATGATAACCCAGAAGCTTAGCCCTTAGCTTTTATGTTGCATTTATTCATGTAAACAATCTTTGTATATTTATACTAATATCTTTTTCTTTTACTGACTTGCTTCTGCTTTCTTGCCTGGTGAAGATTTTATTCATGCCTTACGAATGTTTTCATAAGGATTTAGGTGATTTCATCGAAATCGGCCTTCGTAGCCCTTATGGCCGAGTGGGTGTTTGCTCGAACTCGAAACAAAAGTAGCCCACAGGCTTAGTAGTCGAGTGAATGATTCAAACTCGAACTTAAAGTATCGTAACACGTAGGCTTTTTATGATCGAGTGAGTGATTGCTCGAACTCGAAGTAAGATAGCCCTTAGGTTTTAATAATTAAGTGAGTGATTGCTTCGAATTCAAACTCGACGTATCGTAGCCCGTAGGCCTTTTATGATCGAGTGAGTGATTGCTCGAACTCGAAGTAAGATAGCCCTTAGGCTTTAATAATTGAGTGAGTGATTGTTTCGAACTCGAACTCAGAGTATCGTAGCCCGTAGGACTTTTATGATTGAGTGAGTGATTGCTCGAACCCGAAGTAAGATAGCCCTTAGGCTTTAATAATTGAGTGAGTGATTGTTTCGAACTCGAACTCAAAATATCTTAGCCCGTAGGCCTTTAATGATCGAGTGAGTGATTGCTCGAACTCAAAGTAAGATACCCCTTAGGCTTTAATAATTGAGTGATTGATTGTTTCGAACTCGAACTCAAGATATCTTAGCCCGTAGGCTTTTTATGATCGCTTGAATCAAAAATCCTTTTGATGGTGGGTGGCCTTTAAGCTTGTTTGAATCATGAAGCAGGAAGATCTTTTCAAAGTGTGAGATATCTGAAAAAGAATTCTCCTTTATAAGTCATTATACATGTGTTTGTTTCTTGTGCCAGAGTTCGAGCAAAACTACGTGGGCATGGTTCGTTTTGACCATTTGGCCCTTACACTTTTCTCTATCGAGACCCTGTTCGACATGAATTTGATATGAAATAACTTTCTTGTGCCGAACTTGATTTATTCGATTGGTAGCCCCCCAGTATTCGAGGTTGATTATGAAGGAGCCTCGGATACTAATGATTTGTTCCCGGGTAGCACATAATTGTTGTCTTGTTAAAAACCTTGCCGGAAAAACCCATTTGGGATAAAAGCCAAACTTAAGAGAAAAAGAGTACAACGCGTGCTTTGAAATCAGAGGTCTTGATGTTTTTTGTCGAATTCCTGCAATGAGTTAGTGTCGAATATACGTATATAGACGATAGAGAAGAGAAAATCATACCTTAACAGTAATATCGTTTGAGAAGCGATATGTTCCAATTGTTTGGTAATGTTTTTACATCCATTGCTCCAAGTTTATAAGACCCTTTCCCGACTATATCGAGGACTTGATAGGGTCCTTCCCAATTTGGGTTGAGCCCAGTCTTGAAATGGCGGAGGTTGGTTCTTCTGTTATAGTACCTTTCGATTCGTTGTTTTTGTGCAACCATTCGAACTAGTGCCGCTTCTCATTTTTCATCTAATAATTTGAGGCTAGTATTCATTGCCTCGTAGTTCGATTCTTCCAACGTATGTCGAAACCTTGCACTTGGTTCCCCGACTTCGACCGGAATTAATGCTTCGGAGCCATACACTAAGGAAAATAGAGTCGCTCCTGTACTGGATTTAGATGTTGTCCGATATGCCCAAAGGACTTCGGGCAAAATTTCTCTCCACTTTCCTTTAGCTTCGTTCAATCTTTTCTTTATGTTTTGGATGATAATATTGTTCGTTGATTCGGCCTGTCCATTCTCACTAGGATGATATGTTGTTGACAGTATCCTTTTTATTTTATGATCTTCAAGAAATTTTGTCACTTTACCGCCAATAAATTGCTTACAATTGTCATATGTTATTTCTGCTGGTATACCAAATCTACACACGATGTGATCCCAGATGAAATCTATAACTTCTTTCTCTCTTACTTTTTCGAATGCGTGTGCTTCAACCCATTTAGAGAAATAGTCAGTCATAAACAAAATGAATTTAGCTTTACCTGGGGCCGATGGTAGAGGGCCGACGATATCTATTCCCCATTTCATGAATGGCCATGGAAAAATGACTGAATGAAGCTGTTCTCCGGGTTGACGGATCATTGGTGCAAACCTTTTACATTTATCGCATTTTCGAACGAACTCCTTAGTGTCATTTTCCATGCTATCCCAGTAGTATCCTGCTCTTATGATTTTGCGAATTAGTGGTTCGGCGCCGGAGTGGTTTCCACAGGTGCCTTCATGGACCTCCCATAAAACATAATTGGTGTCCCCTGGCCCTAAGCATACTTCCAGTGGTCCGTCGAACATCCTTTTGTACAATGTTCTATCTTCAACCAACGTGAATCGAGCAGCCTTGGTTCGTAGAACCCTCGATTCTTTAGAGTTTGATGGGAGTTTTCCGTTCTTTAAGTATTCAATATACTTATTCCTCCAATCCCAGGTTAAGCTTGTGGAATTTATCTCGGCATTCCCTCTCTCGATTATAGATCTCGAAAGTTGAACGACAGTCCCCATGTCAATCTTATCTCCTTCGACTGACGACCCCAGATTTACGAGTGCATCGGCCTCATTGTTTTATTCTCGAGGCACATGTTGTAGGGTCCATTCATTAAAACGGTGTAGAGCTATCGGTAGTTTGTCCAAATACCTCTGCATTCTATCTTCTCGAACTTCGAAAGTTTTGTTCACTTGGTTCACCACTAACAAAGAGTCACATTTGGCTTCAATGACTTATGCTACCAAGCTTTTAGCTAGCTCGAGACCTGCAATCATAGCCTCGTACTCGGCCTCATTATTAGTTAATCTAGTAGTTTTGATGGATTGCCTAATAATGCCACCTGTGGGAGATCTTAGTACGATGCCAAGCCCGGAACCCTTCACATTTGAAGCACCATCTGTGTAGAGGGTCCAAACCCCCGACGATGTACCTGATTTTAACAAGAGTTCCTTTTCAACTTCGAGTGCGAGGGTTGGTGTGAAATCGGCCACGAAGTCTGCTAAAATTTGGGACTTGATGGCCGTTCGAGGCTGATATTCAATATCGTACCCACTGAGTTCGACGACCCATTTGGCCAGTCGGCCCGATAGTTCGGGTTTGTGCAAAATGTTTCGAAGTAGGCAAGTTGTTAAAACGCATACGGGGTGACATTGAAAGTATGGTCTTAACTTTCTTGAGGCGCTTATCAATGCAAGCGCCAATTTCTCTAAGTGTGGGTATCTAGTCTTTGCTTCTCCTAAGGTCCGACTTACATAATAAACATGAAACTGCGTACCTTGCTCTTCTCGAATTAGGACACCACTTACCGCGATTTTCGATACCGCTAAATATAAGTAAAGCTTCTTATCTGTCTTCGGAGTATAAAGTAATGGTGCGCTCGATAGGTACCGCTTCAGTTATTCAAGTGCCTGTTGGCATTCTGGGGTCCAGGTGAAATCGTTCTTCTTTTTTAGCAGAGAGAAGAATTTGTGGCTTCGATCTAATGACCTTGAAATGAATCGGCCTAAGGCAGCTATCCGTCCGGTTAGCCTTTGTACTGCTTTCACACTATCCACAGCGGTGATGGTCTTCGATGGCTTTGATTTTATCGGGGTTGATCTCGATCCCCCGATCCGACACCATGAACCCGAGGAACTTGCCCGATCCAACCCCGAAAGCACATTTCTTGAGGTTGAGCTTCATGTTGTATTTACTTAAAACTTTGAACATTTCCTGCAAATGAGTCAAATGGTCCTCTGCGCGCAGGGAATTAACTAGCATGTCATCAATGTAAACTTCTATAGATTTACCTATTTGTTCTTCGAACATTTTATTCACTAGGCGTTGGTACGTAGCCCCTGCATTTTTAGCCCGAATGGCATTACATTATAGCAATAAGTCCCATACTTAGTGACAAATGAAGTTTTTTCTTGGTCCTCCGGGTTCATGCTAATTTGATTGTACCCGGAATAGGCATCGAGAAAAGTGAGGATCTCGTGGCCGGCTGTGGCATCGATCAAGCATTCGATGCTTGGTTGTGGAAAAGAATCTCTGGGGCATTCTTTGTTTAGATATTTATAATCTACACACATTCTAAGTTTCTTCCCTTTTTTGGGTACTACAACCACATTGGCTAACCATTCGGGATATTTTACTTCCCGAATTAACCCTATTTTGAGAAGTTTAGTTACCTCATCTATTACAAATGCGTGTTTTACCTCGGATTGAGGTCTTCTTTTTTGCTTCGCCGGTTTGAACCTAGAGTCCAAGCTCAGCTGGTGCATTGTTATCGATGGTGGGATCCCTGTCATGTGTAAATAGGACCAAGCAAAACAATCTATGTTACCAATAAGAAATTGAATAAGTTTTTTCCTGAGTTTGGGGGTCAACCCCGTTCCTAGGTATACCTTTCTCTCGGGCAGACATTCAATTAATATAACCTGCTCTAGTTCTTCGATCGTCGACTTGGTGGCGTCGGAGTCGTCAGGGACGATGAGAGCTCGAGATGTCAGAAACTCTTTCTCGTCATCTTCTATTTCTCGTCATCTTCTATTTCTCGCTTCACCGATTTGATCGAGACTGGTTGCTGTGATTGCTATTTGGTTTCTCGCCTATCTTTTGTGCTTGACCTTTCTAAGGCCGATAACGTTGGTATCAGTGTTATCTCATCGACTGCAAACATTTCCTTCGCAGCATGTTGCTCCCTGTATACTGTCTTCATGTCGTCCGACGTAGGGAATTTCATCACTTGGTGTAGAGTCGAAGGCACTGCCCTCATATTGTGGATACATGGTCTTCCGAGTAGGGCGTTGTACCTCATATTGCCTTCGATTACGTGGAACTTGGTGTTTTGGATGGTTCTAGCCACATTTACGTGCAGAGCAATTTCCCCTTTAGTTGTTTCACTGGCCATATTGAATTTGTTTAAGACCCGAGCTGCGGGCACGACTTGATTCTTTAAACCGAGCTTCTCCGCTACCCAAGATCGGATGATATTCGCAGAGCTACCTGGATCCACTAAGACACGCTTAACTTGAACTTTATTTAATATGATAGAAATTACCAGAGCGTCATTGTGAGGTTGAGAGATGCCCTCGGCTTCTTCAATTTCGAATGATAAAGTTCCCTTAGGTACATAGCCTCGAGTTCATTTTTCCCATGTGGCCGGTATCTTGCCGTATTTGAGCACGGGTCCCTGTGGAGTATCGACCCCACCGGTGATCATATGAATGATATGCACAGGTTCCTCTTGTTTATCTTTTTTACTGGCGTCCCTTTCTCTGAAGTGATTCTTGGCTCAATCACTGAGGAACTCTCGAAGGTAGCCCTCATTGAATAGACGGGCTACCTCTTCTCTTAATTGTCTTCAATCCTCGATCATATGGCCATGCGTACCATGATACTTGCACATCGAATTTGGGTTCCTTTGGGAAGGGTCGGTTTGCATGGGTCTGGGCCACCTAGTATCTTTGATTCTTCCGATCGCCGATACAATGCCCGATGCATCGACGCTGAAATTGTACTCCGATAGCCGAGGTGCCTCTATAGTATCGACATATTTATCAAAGCCACTCTTGATCATAAGCCCCCGAGAATTTTGTCCTCGATCACTCATTCGATTGTTCTGAACGGCATTACGTGTTGAACCGTTGTTCATTCGATCTGCGATGTACGATTGATATCGATCTCTATTCGGTTTTTGCTCTTTATCGATGTCCCTCTGGTTATTAATAGCTGTCCTGTTCTGATGCATGGATCCAGAAGGAGCTCCCAACTGGTCGTCTTCGACCCTAATTTTTGAATGATAACAGTTTTGTACATCCGCCCAAGTTATTACTGGATACTCGATCAAATTTTGCTTCAGCCGACGTGATACTATTGAACTTTTCTCGTTCAACCCTTGGGTGAAAGCTTGGACGGCCCAGTCATCTATGACTGGTGAAAATTCCATGCGTTCCATTTGAAATCGGGACACGAACTCCCTCAGCATTTCATTACCCCTTTGTTTCACTTTGAAGAGGTCCGATTTCCTTGTTGCAACTTTTATGGCACCAGCATGTACCTTTACAAATGAATCCGCTAACATTGCAAAAGAATCGATGGAATTTGGTGGCAAATTTTGATACCAAATCATCGTTCCCTTCGAGAAGGTCTCTTCGAATTTTTTCAATAATACGGATTCGATCTCATTGTCTTCCAAATCGTTACCCTTGATGGCACACGTGTAAAAGGTGACATGTTCGTTGGGTTCGGTTGTACCGTTATATTTGGGAATTTCGGACATACGGAATTTTTTGGGGATTAGTTTTGAGGCTGCACTCGAGGGAAAAGGCTTTTGTATGAATTTTTTCGAATCTAGCCCTTTTATCATTGGTGGAGCTCCCGGGATCTAATCGACCCTGGAATTATATGTTTCTACTTTTTTATCATTGGCTTCGACTCGTTTTGTGAGTTCCTCGAGCAATTTAATAATTTCGGGAGTAGTCCCCGATTCTTACTCATTTGACTTCACTATGGCTGGCTCCATTCGGTGGGTGATTTCTTGAAGCGGATTGGGCTCCGGCGTGCTTTGTACCTGAGTTTGGCTCTGCGACTGAGCTATCGCTATTTGCTAGGCTTGTAACATCTCAAAGATCATCCGTAAGCTGACTCTGATCTCCTCCACATTATGGGTGTCTCGAGCTACGGATCGAGTACCATCCTGAATATTTTTTTCCGGTTCGGAACGTTGGTTCGCCTCAAGAGCCATTTGTGAATTGACATCTAGCGGTACTTCGACTCATATTTCAGGTACTTTGACTCGAGCTTCAGTGACATCGTTAAGTGGCCTTCCGGCCCTGTGTATCAAGTTGTTGGTTTCATCTTGAAGGCCGGTTTCGTGGTCAATAGGTAAAGCCATCAATCGAGGGTTTGCCATTGCTGATTCAAAGTTATAAACGGGTGTGTATTGCAGATTTGTATCAAACAACCATTGTTACCCTTAGCCCCACGGTGGGCGCCAAACTGTTTACCCGAAAAGTCGGATATAGTTAAATTTATAACTAGTTCTAAGGATATGTGATATATCTTGATATAAATCGTACGTAGAAGTGAAAATATTTAGATTCTTAGCTATAAAAAATGGGATATAAATTATTGAACAAGAATAGTGAGTATGCTGAGTAAAACAAGCTCAAGAGATGTATTCCTCAATAAGAGAAGTAGTCTTTTCTTACAATGTGTAAACCTCTCCTGTGCTTACAAGGATTCTTCCCTTTATAGTAGAGGAATCTTACTTTATTTATAATAAAAAATATATAGTGGAGAACCCATGATGAATTGTCTCTTCCTCGATTCCCGCCAAGATTCTCTCCCCTAGTGCGGTTGCAACGGCTCTTGTCTGCGAGCTCGATACTGGCTCGAGCTCGGTATTGGGTCGAGCCCTCGGCCTTGGTTCGAGTTCGACATTCGGGGTGGGTGTCAATCGGTATGTGCGTCTCCGACAACCTTCACGTTGCTTGGAGCTCGAAGCTTGTTTGTACTATCTTCGGAACTCGTCTCGAAGTCTCACTTTGGTCGCTTACCATTCGAACTCGATCAAACGTATGAAGGTCAAAATCTATTTCGATCGTATACAATATACACTTGTAGTTATAATATAAACAGACCCAGTTTACAAACATGTTTAATTCATGAAGCTAAATTGATTGACCTATTTTTTGTGAACGTGTTACTCATTTTTCGAAGTTATTTATGAACATAAATGCTTACAGTTGGTTGACATAAAATATTAAAAATCTTATTCATGAAAGCTGTTGGAATTTGACGTTAAGAATTGACTTGAAAAACAATAATTGCCGGAAAGTGTATGTGTTGCAAAAAGAAGAATTTTCTCTTTGAGAACATTATTTAGATATAAATTGCAAATGACGAACTAGAGTAAGCAGATGGTCATAATAAAATCCAAAGATTGATTCCTATTATTTATCTTTTTATTTAAGAACTAAAAATACTTAGTTGATATATTGTATTTGTTTGAACTTACTCAGTTACTAGGACTACCTTATACTCTCTTTTCTCTAATCCATATTCTCTAACGTCACATGAAATCTTAACTATATAAATGATTTTGTTAATGAAATAAATTATATGTTCGTAACTCAAATTTGAAATATTTTACTAACTTTAGTGCACACTCTTGTTAATGAATTGTACATGACCAGATATAGCTTGTGCTATAAGTAAATTGAGTCGATACACGAGCAATCCAGGTCAATCTCATTGGATAGCAATGAAACAAGTTTTTGGAATATTTAGAACATACCGAGGACTTTGCTTTGTACTACAGTAAATATCCTGCGGTGATTGAGGGATACTGTGATGCAAATTGGATCACCGGTTCAACTGATTCTAAGTCCACAAGTGGATATGTATTCACTATTGGTGGAGGAGCGGTATCTTGGAAGTCGTCCAAGCAAACTTGTATTGCCCGTTCTACAATGGAAGCTGAGTTCATAGCCTTAGATAAAGCCGGTGAAGAAGCTGAATGGCTCCGAAATTTCTTGGAAGACATTCCATTTTGGCCCAAACCGTTGGCACCAATATGCATACATTGCGATAGTCAAACAACAATTGGAAGGGCTGGGAGCGTGATGTATAACGATAAATCTCATCATATACGACGAAAACATAAAACCGTTAAGCAATTACTCTCTAGAGGAATTATCACGATTGATTATGTAAAGTCAAGCGATAATGTGTCGGATCCACTTACAAAAGGCCTAACTAGAGAGGTAGTTGAGAAATCATCGAGGGAAATGTGACTATGGCTGAGAACAAGCCATTGTGGCGGTAACTCTACCTAGAAGACTGGAGATCCCAAGATCTAGTTTCAAGGAGATCAAACAAAGTCATTAATGACGATTCAACGTTGTCAACTAAAAGTTTGGTCCATTCTCATGATGAGACAATGTTCAATACCAAGGATAAAATATGAAGGCTTTTTAATGATTTCTAAATTTGATACGGGGTATATCAAATAGTATATCTACGGGATGACATGTTTAGGAATCACCTATGTAAGTGTAAAGTGTTAGCCGCTTCAAGGAGAATTTTGTAAGGCTAATTCTCTACGCACTTATTAAACCAGGCGGTGTTCATGGCTGAAACGAACACAACAATGAGAGCCAAAGACGGTTAAGGGTTGGTTGTGTGACTTATGGTTGTCTAGGTATACACCAAAGTTCGACGGTTCAAATATATCAAATCTACCGATTGACCGAGTATATCCGATATAAGTACACTATGGAAAGTTAAAAGGGAAACCTACTTATCCAGATGCAATTAATCCTTGCTTGCGAATCACACAGGTTTTTATGCATATTTTCATGATATAGCCATTCCCCATTCATGTGGGGGATTGTTGGATTTTTAAGCTTAAATGTAGCTTAAAATTATTGGGGTTTTAAGCTTAAATGTAGCTTAAAAGAGGGTGAATGGGAAATTGAGGGAAATTAAAAATATTTGAGTTTCTCTCCTTGACAAAGGGACATTGTCCCATATTGGAAAAGGAAAAGATTTTAACGGGTATATATATAATTGCACTTCTTCTAGCTCTTAAAGAGTTAAGAAGAAGGCAAGCCTCGCGCCGTCGTCGTCGTCGCTCGCTCGGCTCGGCTCCGGCTATGGCTACGGATTTGGTCAAATGATTTTGATCAATTTTTTGGACCAAATTTATTTGTTAATAGTAAATATTAACAGAAATGTTATTAAATATCCGATTTTTTGTAAACGGAATATTAATATTAAATCTAACGTAATAGTATATGCCCTTCGCTTTTTGTAAAAGACATTTACAATATGTCAGAAACAGTTTGCACCTCTTCACATTTGAAGAACAGTTTGCACCTCTTCAGATTTGAAGAAGCAGTTGGTACCTCTTCGGATTTGAAGAGTTGCACCTCTTAAGTTTTTGAAGAGTTGCACCTCTTCAGTTTGAGCTCAACATTGGCTATAAATACAGTCCATTCTTTCAGATTTTTCATACGAATTTTTGACTTCTCCTCCTTTCTTCTGCATTATTTTAACTACAAACAAAGCAACAGTAAGTGTGATTTGCCACTGGTCTTTGTGTTCGCTGAAACACTGGTGTTTGAAGTATCGCTACACCAGTGTGTAATTCGTTCTATCCTGGGAGGAAATAATCAACAACCTTGGGTACTAAGAGGGGAATAAATTCCTTAAGGAAATACTGTGAATTCAGTGGTCTCGGATTAAATTCTGTTTCTTTTACATTTCTGTTTATATGTTATTTTATCTTCTTCAAAATTATTTTACAAATACAGTTCAATATCAGCTTTTGTAGTGGCGGTAGTAGAATTTTATTAAGGGAGTTTAAAAATAAAAAATAAAATATGCAAAAAAGTTAAGAAAAATTCAACATATAACATATATACATGACAAACAAAACTTAACATTATATATATAGTGTAATTTTTAGCGTAAAAGATTAATAAAAAATGGCTTCCGTGCATGGTAGTTTGATATTATTTTGCCTGTGTTAAATATTGCAGACGTATCATTGCAATTAAATCATTTTTCTCGTAATCGTGGAAATTAAATAAACAACAGTAAGAGTTTGATCTATATTTGTTGGATCAATTATTCCAATGAATTTCGTATAACAAACTAAATATTGATATACACTTGTAGTTGTAATATAAACAGACCCAGTTTACTAACATGTTTAATTCATGAAGCTAAATTGATTGAACTATTTTTTGTGAACGTGTTACTGGTTTTTTCGAAGTTATTTATGAACATAAATGCTTACAATTGGTTGACATAAAATATTAAAAATCTTATTCATGAAAGCTGTTGGAATTTGACGTTAAGAATTGACTTGAAAAACAATAATTGCCGGAAAGTGTATGTGTTGCAAAAAGAAGAATTTTCTCTTTGAGAACATTATTTAGATGAAAATTGCAAATGACGAACTAGAGTAAGCAGATGGTCATAATAAAATCCAAAGATTGATTCCTATTATTTATCTTTTTATTTAATCACTAAAAATATTTAGTTGATATATTGTATTTGTTTGAACTTACTCAGTTACTTGGACTACCTTATACTCTCTTTTCTCTAATCCATATTCTCTAACGTCACATGAAATCTTAACTATATAAATGATTTTGTTAATGAAATAAATTATATGTTCGTAACTCAAATTTGAAATATTTTACTAACTTTAGTGCACACTCTTAAATCACTTGGGTCCCCATGTCATTTGCTCATTCTATATCAAACTTGTTTAACATTAAAGAACATTTCTATTAGTTACATAATTAATGATGGAAATTAAATCATTTCTAGTTACATAATTTATGAATTAAATCATTGTGAAAACTTGTTAATGTCGCATGATCTCGCTCAACCTACTCTTATCAATTTTAATGATATAAATGGGGACACAAATTAACTAGCAGTCTGAAATAATTCTATTTGTGAAACTTTCCCTATATCGTCAAATATTATTTAGTATTATCACGCGACAGACGATGTCCTTTTGAGGCGTGGTATTTAAATTTTGTCCATATTTTTAAAGTTTTGTAGATATTATAAGAGTAAGCGGGATAACTTTGAATAGTTATGCTCCGCCCCTTGCCCCGGCATAACTTTGAACAAGAATAAAAGTTAGTGGGCCTTTGGACATAAGAATTGTAAAATCAAAACGGTATTTGAAAAATTAGAGTTGTGTTTGGACAATAATATTATTTTGATTTGTTTTTGAATTTTTGTGACTGATCTGAAGTGAAAATTTTGAAAAATACTTTTTGAAGATTTTCAAATTTTTGAAAAATTTCGAAATTCATCTTCAAGTGAAAAATCGAAAATTTCATGACCAAATATTAATTTCGAATAAAGTGAAAAAAATTCGATAAAAGGGATCTTTTTTATGGCCAAACGGTCCCTTAATTTAGACTAGAAATGATCTTATTTGTGGAAATCTCTAGTCCTTATTGTTGTTTGTTACAAGAAAAAGCCCAAACAAAAAATAAAGGAAAAAATCTTTATCGCTTTCGCGATTAAATTACTGCCTTACCATTATAAAGCTTCTGCACGTAAGATGAAGCTCACCAAATTATACATTAAAAATTTGAAGAAAGAAGAAGCACATCGTAGGTGAAGTTGCTCTCTTTAGGCTAAAATTTAAATATTTTGAAAATTTGGTTAGGCCTTAAGTGTAAAAGCAGATATCTGGTGCAAGTCCTACTTCTTGAGAAATGGATTAGGCCAAGGCCCAATTAGAAGTACTACAGCAGCACGCCAATTACTGTCTTAGCCCAATATACTCGATTAATCCAAAGAAGATTTAACTGGACTAAGGCTGGCAAGTGGGCCGGTCCAGGCCAGGGACCGCGGGCCAAACGGGCCAGGACCCCCCCAACTTGCTATTGATTCCATGAGAAAAAGTTTAAAAAATATTTTTTCCCTATTCCCCCTATTTATGGTATTGCTGCATTGTTAAATCCTACTATGAAATTAGGACGTCCTCAATTTTGGTATGAAACTGTTTATAATGGTTTAGCACTTGAAGATGAGGAGTTGTCTAAACTTCCGAACGTAATAGCCTCAATTAAAATAAATGTTCAAACTATTTATAATGCTTATCAAGTTGCATTAGATCATGCTAGACCAAATGTTCCAACTCCTTCTTCTTTTAGTTCTCAATCATCTAAAAGAACTGCGGGAGTAAGAGCACTTAGTGCTTGGGAAAGGGTTCAGGGGTTCTCAAGGTTCTAGTACTAGTGATTTTTCACAACTAAATGAGCTTGAAGTTTATTTGTCACAGAGAATTGAGGAAGTGAATCCCGACGGCTCCTTTAATATTTTGGAATGGTGGAAGGACAAAGAAAAACACTTTCCGATTCTTTCAAGGATGGCCCGAGATATTTTAACTATTCAAGCTTCAACAATGGCATCAGAGAGCGCTTTCAGTCAAGCAAGACTTCAACTCGGTGATTATAGAGCGTCTATGAGGGAGAGCTTGAAAAAATCAGTACTTTTCAGAGATTGGATCCGTTCGGAAAGAAGAAATTTTGGACTTGTTGAATCACAACCAGAGGTAGACGAAACTTACGAAGAAATGCTAGCTGAACTTGCGGAGGATGATGCTTCGTCTGGAAGCGGTGATGACCAAGCTTCATTTCCGCCACCACCAACGGAAATTCCTCCGGACCTTGAAGGATTTATGAAATTTGTAAGAGATACCATATAAATTAATATGTAACTTGTATTTTGGCACATCTTGATTAATTTCTTTTTCTTCTCAATTGTGGTATTAGCACCTTGTTGTGCTCATTCCATAGGAGGGAGGAAGACTAAGAAAGATATTGCCATAATTTTTAATGCTATAATAAAAATATAACGCATTGATTTGAATATCTCTTTACAATATTTTTGTCTTTTTATATATCTTAAGCTATACATATAGTATAATATAGTATAGTATAGTATATATATATATATATATATATATATATATATATATATATATATATATATATATATATATATATATATATATATATATACACACACTATACTATACTATACTATATATACATCTTAAGATATACTATATATACATAATATACTAGATATATATATATAGTATAGTATAGTAGATATACATGTATATATAGTATATCTTAAGATGTATATATAGTATATAAATCGAATATAGCTTATATATAGTAAGATGTATATATATATTATAGTATAGTATAGTATATATATAAGCTTATCTTTATATATATATAAGCTTATATATATATATATATATATATATATATGTATATCGAATATATCGAATATAGCTTATATATCTTAAGTTGTATATATAGTATATACTATACTATACTATACTATAATATATATATATCTTACTATATATATTATAAATATCTTAAGATGTATACTATCGAATATGACTTATATACTATGTATATATAGTATAGTGTGTGTATATATATATATATATATCTTAAGATGTATATATAGTATAGTGTGTGTATATATATATATATATCTTAAGATGTATACTATCAAATATGACTTATATACTATGTATATATAGTATAGTGTGTGTATATATATATATATATATATATATATATATATATATATATATATATATATCTTAAGATGTATATATAGTATATAAATCGAATATAGCTTATATATCTTAAGATGTATATATAGTATAGTATAGTATATATATAAGCTTATATATATATGTATATCGAGTATATCGAATATACTATGTATATATAGTATAGTGTGTATATATATATATATATCTTAAGATGTATATATATACTATATTATACTATATATATACTATAATATATATACATAGTTTATAAGTCATATTCGATAGTATACATATTAAGATATACTATATATACATCTTACTATATATATATATAGCTTATATATCTTAAGATGTATATATATATATACTATGTATATATAGTATATCTTAAGATGTATATATAGTATATTTTAAGATGTATACTATGTATATATAATATAGTATATATATATTTTAAGATGTATATATAGTATATAAATCGAATATAGCTTATATATCTTTATTACTATTTTTTTCTTCTCTAACTTCTATAAAATAAAAAAATAAAAAATAGAAAATTTTTGTTGGGCCCATTCTGGCCCGTTTGGGCCCGTTTAGGCCCACTTAGATCCGGGACCGGCCCACTTAACCCAGAACCGTTAGTTCGTGATCCCGGTCCCGAGCCGGTTCCAGCAATAAGCCCGCGAAACCCGGGATCGTTTAGGACCGGTCCACTTAGGACCGGACCCGCGAAGCCCACTTAGGATCGAGCCCGGCCCACTTGCCACCCTTAAACTGGACTAGCAACCCATATTACATATAAACTCAAAATAAACTTATTTTCTTTTTGTAAACGGTAAAATTGCAAAACTTGTTTTCACTATCCCACTCACTATTATATTGAATCAAAACTTTAACAGGTTCCATGACTGGTTTGCAAGTAGTTTTGCGGAAACCACCCCCCCCCCCCCCCCCCTCTCTCTTTGTATCAATTTTAGATATGAATCATGTAGATAATGTCCTCTTATCCACGTTGTTGGTATATCTTCTGTTGGATTCGCCCGCTGAATCCGTTCACTATCCATATTGTCGTAATTATAGGAGCGAATATTTCTCCCTACATTCGATTATTCAGGGATTTTATGTTGTGTTTTTATGGGAGGATCTAATTTATTTGGCTACAATAATATAGGGCTAGGTGTAGAAAACTTTTTAGGGAGGCATAGTTAACAATATTAGTGGGCTGGCTATTCGTGTTTTTTTCCCTAATCCAAATTCGTGCCATGTTAGGCTTATTAAAGGGGGAAGTATTCCTACTTTTTAAAAAATATTTTTTTATCTTTTTTTTTTTAATGAAGTATTCGTACTGAGATATTAGAAAAACTTACAATTAATAATTTTAGTAGTAAAAAGTTTATCTTCCAAATTATTAATTAAAGAGTGACTATTGTAATGTTTTAATTATTTCCAAAATCTTATTACAGGATTATCATTATTATTTATGGACCAAATTTTAATAGGAAGGTAGTTTATGAACAACATTTTAATAGGAAGTAAATTGAAGGCGAGAAAAATTACATTACATAATTTTTTCGAGGTTTTGACCAATATTGTCCCTTATCTTTGAGGGTAGGTCTATTTTGGTCCCTCAAATATAACCCTGAGCATATTTAGTCCCTTAAGTATGCTAAAGTGGAGCACCTTCAGTCTCACTGACACATTATATTCAAAAACTAACGGTGTTACCCAACTATGATTCATAAAGCAAATCTTCTGCTCTAAAGCAAAATGTTTCCTCTCATTTTATTGGATAACGCAAATTATTACTTTAATTCCTCATTTTTAGATAATGTCTCTTGAGAATATCCCATTCTCTGCCAGTTTTCAATGAGAAAATGACACTGTATAACCGCTGTTAAAATAATAGTCGAAAAATATATAAAATTTGTAAATTATTTTGTGTATATATATACATTTAAAATTTTTGGTTTATTTTTCCAAAAAGAAAAGTTAAAATTTGAAAAAAATAGAGCTGCAAGGATCACTTCTAGGCATATTATTGAAGCAAACGAATAACCACGTTGTATTATCATTTTTAGCCCGTGCCAAAAACTATTTACATCTGGTAGCAGAATAAGTATATAAAGTTGGTATATTTTTTTGTATATTAACATACAAAAAAAATAAAAAGAAATATATATATATATATATATATATATATATATATATATATATAACAAAATATATAAATTTTATATATTTTTTGGCTATTATTTTTATAGAGGCTATACAATGTCATTTTCTCATTGAAAACTGGCACAAAAGGAGATATTTTCAAGGTCGAAATTTTAGAAGACATTATCAAAAAATGAGAAATTAAAGTGATAATTTGCGTTATCCAATAAAAAAAGAGGCAACTTTTGTTTCAGAGCAGAAGATTTGCTTCATGAATCAGAGTTGGGTAACACCGTTAGTTTTTGAACACATTGTATTAGTGAGACTAAAGGTGTTCCAATTTAGCATACTTAAGGGACTAAATATGCTCAGGGCTATATTCGAGGGACCAAAATAGACCTACCCTCAAAGATAAGGGACAATATTGGTCAAAACCTCAGAAACTTTACGTAACTATCATAATTTAAAAAAATATAACAAATTCGTAACATGAAATCCAATATTACAGTTGTGGCATGAAAATATTTATATTTGTAGCACACAGTTCCGTTAAAATAGGAATATTAATTATTAATCTCTAAACATAAGCAATTTGAATGGAAAGTCAATAATTCTTTGTGTAAAAATCATGCATTTTTTTCTCTTTATCTATTAGTTTTCCTTCTTTTTCTTCATCTTCTTAATTTTATTTTCTGCCGAAGCCAATATATTTTCTAAATTTGTTCCATTCATTTTTTTTAAATTATTTTTCTTAAGTTTTTCTCTTCCTTCTTTCTTCCTTTCTTAACATATATAAAAATATTACGTCGATAATAATATACGTTAATATATACAAAACGTATATAAAAAAAAAATATTGAATTAACACATATAAAATATACATAAAAAATACATTTTCAATTAAGATGATACTTAGACATGTGAAATATACATAAAAATATATCTTAAATTTAATTAAGATGGAATATAAATATAATATATATATATATATATATATATATATATATATATAAAAAATATCATGAATTAAAATAACACTTGACATATAAAATATATTTAAAATATACATCTTAAAATAAGATGTCACTTCACAAATAAATATACAAAAATTATATACATAAAAATGCATTTTGAATTAAAGTGATACTTGATATACAAAGTATAAAAGACTTATAAATCACTACATCTTGAATTTAGGTGGCATTCACATATGTATCAGTTTTTGAAAAATGGAGTGAAGAAGATGAATGTTGGGCTTAATTTTTGTAATATGCTAATAATGAAAAAAAAATACTCTTTATGAAATAAACAATAAATGATACTATTTTTTTTAAATATTAGTTAAAAAAGGATCAAGTGCGTAAAAAAAACTCTTATCGGGAATTTGTGTAAAGGAGTACAAGTGCATTTATTTTGTAAGATAATGTGTTGAGACTTGAGTGACAACCTGCAAAAGTGAAAATTTATAGCGTTAGGAGATGATGTATAACTATGGTTTAAATAGAAAATGTTCAGACAAATAATTATGTCTGTTCTGAAAATGGCGCTCGATTTGATAGGAGAAGCCATAAATGTTAAAAAATAGTTTTTCTTTCAAAATCTGATATTTACAATATAAATAAAGTAAGTATTGTTGATCTACCAATGACACTAAATATCATCCAAATATTGTTTAAGCAAATTTCTATTTTCCCTTCATTCTCTTTGTATATATTTTGACTTATAATCTTAAATAATAAGGTTTCTGAAGCCTTTGTAGAGTAATAGTGCGTGAGATAGAATATTTTTCTCAATTAGTCTAACATTAACAAACTATTATAACATATACACCTTACAACTTGTTTGGATGGTTGTTACCAGTTTTATTGTATCGTATTGTTACTTTAAATATACTGTTTGTTTTGATTGTTACTTATATTTTATTGTATAGTATCGTTAAACCCGTTGTTATATAACGACGAAAAATGTCTCTTTATGGAACGACCGATTTGGTGTGGTCGCATCATTTTCTTATTTTTTTCTCTCATCTTGTCCTTCCTTATTAATTATTAAATAATCCTATATTATCTTTTACCCTACCTTTTTATAAAATAATTTTACCTCGTACCTTACCTTTTATTTATAATATTGCAAGTTTACTTTTCATATTGTTGATGCATGACATCATGAAACGACGACAAACAATAGAATCTATACAAACATTATATCAAACGATACAATACAATACAATACTATACTGTGATGACCCAAAATGTCATCTTTAAATTTAATAATTAATTTTATATTTTAAGACCTCGAAAAGCACTATTTATCATTACTCGACTTGCGTGTGCAGTACGTAAAAATTTTCCGAAAAGTTTTCAGGTGAAAAATGAATTAAAATGTGAATTAGAGCTTTAAAACTCAACTGAGTTGACTTTGGTCAACATTTTGAGCAAATAGACTCGGATCAGTGTTTTGACAATTTTTGTAGGTCTGTATCATAATTTCGCCAGAAATTCTGATGCATGCAGCTGACTTTGGGAGCTTATATTTCGCAATGCATAAGGAATCAGAATAATTGCAAAACACGAAAGTTGTAGTCGGTGGATTCTAGTTTCCAGAAAGTTAAACCATTTATCATTTGGACATTTGTACATAAAGTTATGATCAATTGAAGTAAGACTGCTAGAGCTGTTTCTGGTGGACTTTTAGTGACGAAAAATGGACTTTTAGTGACGGATTGGCAGATACTTAAGGACCAAAAATGCTCATTTCATTCATTTCGTTTTGGATTTTTGGAGCACGGTTCTTGGGCGATTTTTACGGAAAAACATTGGGGTAAGTGTTCCTTATCCTATATTGATTATATTTCATGATTCCATACTCATTTACATCATGAATCCGTGAATTTATGGAAGAAAAATCAAGATTTTTGCAAAATCTTCCAAAAATAAAAATTTAAGATTTGGAGGTCGAGTTGTTATCGAATTTTGGTAAAATTGGTATGGGTGGACTCGTAATTGAATGGGTTGTCGGATTTTATAAGTTTCGCCGGATTCTGAGATGGGGGCCCCACGGACAAATTTTGAGCTAATTTTGGATTTTAATGAAAATATAATATTTTCTTATGAAATTGATTACTATAATTTTGTTGACTGTATCGAATAAATTATGACTAGATACGAGTCGATCGGAGTCGGAAAATCGAGGAAAAAGCATAATACTTGGTTAAATTGGAGCAAGTCGAGGTAAGTGACTTGTCTAACCTTGTGTGGGGGAAATTTTCCCTAGGATTGGTATTGATGTAATTATTAAAATGTGTTGAAAGTCGTGTGCACGAGGTGACGAGTGTGTATACGGACTAAATTGCGAAAGATTATATTTTAAAATTGTGTAGATCACTGTTGCGCATTTATTAAATTATTTTATCTTGTTATATTCTTCATCATTGATCTGAGATATATACTTCAAATTTGTTTGATCTTTTCTTATTAATTGTTTTACTATAGTTGAAACTTGGTTTCTTTTATTCTGTGCATTATTTGAAGGTTGATTTTCTTTAAATTAAATATTATTAATATGAAGTATTTGACATTTTTAAACTTGATATTGAAGCAACATAGTAAAGATTTTGAAATATTATTTTCCTAAATTATTTACTCCTAAATATTTTTATACTCATTGGGAGGGAGCCGTGAGCTCTTTATTGTGGAAAAATATTATTGTTGAATTATTTTGACATGAGTCGTGAGCTCTTTATTGTGGAAAAATATTATTGATGAATTATTTTGACATGAGCCGTGAGCTCTTTATTGTGGAAAAATATTATTGTTGAATTATTTTGACATGAGCCATGAGCTCTTTATTGTGAAAAAATATTATTGATGAATTATTTTGACTTGAGCCGTGAGCTCTTATTGTGAAAAATTATTATTGATGATTTATTTTGGCATGAGCCGTGAGCTCTTTATTGTGGAAAAATATAGTTGTTGAATTATTTTGGCAAGTTAAATTATTTGAGCACTTGAGGTGCAAATTGTGATATATTGTGATATTGATACGCATGCGGTGGTATAAGGTCTGGGTGTTGAAACGCATGCGGTGAGATAAGGGTGGCTTGATACGCATGGCTAGTAGGGGAACTACTAGAAGTCATGCGGTGTGATAAGGGTGGCTAAAACGCGGGATGCTATTTCGGAAAAAAATATTTTCTTTAAATAAATTGTGAAGGCTCCCGCGGTGATATAAAGAGATGAGATATTGTGAATTTATTTATGATTTGGAACTACGAGGCGGTACCTCGGGAGTGCCCTTGTTGATATTGATTTATAGCCGTAGTTGCCTTTGATTATTATTGTGATTTTCATAAAGTTGAAGGAAATTCTGTTTTGATTTCCACGAGATATTATTTGCAATTATTTGGTGTCATTAAATGTGACATACTATTTGATTCATTTTCAATGTCATTTTATTTTACTACATTGATAAACATTTTACCATGCCATTATTATATTCCAGTAGGGCCTCACCTGACCTCGTCACTACTCTACCGAGGTTAGGCTTGGCACTTACTGGGTACCGCTGTGGTGTACTCATACTACGCTTCTGCACATCTTTTTGTGTAGATCCAGGTACATTTTACCAGCCTAGACGTCAGTGCGTTACCTGCGCACGGAGATTTCGAGGTATATCTACCAGCGTCCGCAGACTCCGGAGTCCCCTTCTATCATTTTATGTTGCTTCCTTATATTTTATTTAGACCTTGACATATAGAGACATTGAGAATAAATTCTTAGAAGCTTGTGACTTATTTCTACCGGGTTTTGGGAGTTGAAATTGTTTGAATTGTAGTTTATTTATTTCAGATATTTATTATTATTCCGCATTGATAGGCTTACCTAGTCTTAGAGACTAGGTGCCATCACGACATCCTACGGAGGGAATTTGGGGTCGTGAAAGTTGGTATCAGAGCACTAGGTTCATAGGTGTCATAAGTCACAAGCAGGTTTAGTAGAGTCTTGTAGATCGGTACGGAGACGTCTGTACTTATCTTCGAGAGGCTATGGAACTGTTAGGAAATATTCACTTCTTTGACTCCTTATCGTGCGTCATTGATTTAGCTTGAAAGATATATCTTATACTCATTTGTATCCACTTGTGTATGACATTGCGCACTCAATATCAGTTGTGTGTCGAGGGTTCGTGATGCCGCAGATAGACTACGAGGGAGCTAGAGATGCTCAAACATTGTCTTAACGTGTGGTTCCGACTGAAGATGTGGGCGTATTGAGAGATCACCTAGTGAATCATGTGCGGGGTGCAACGGACATTGGCGTCTGGTTGATTTATTCGAGCTGTGAAGGTTATTATTGTGGATCTTCGGACGTTGTGACCTATGACTTCATGCCGTCCACTATCAATGGGTAGATTGCGGGGTCATGTATTATATCAGTTTTGGCCTGAAATGTATATATGTGGTACTGAAAGGTTCCCTAAAATTTACACATGTTTAAGACCTGAGATTTTGTGGAGGATAAGGTTAGGACTTGCGGTATGTATGCCTCCTTAATAATCATATACTTCAATACCAAAGGATTTATAGAAACAACTCTAAATTTGTAGAAGGTCTACTCAGCGTGGACGACACTGTTGCAGATTTTGGGGTACTTCGGAGTAAGTACACTTGTTGACGAGAGTCTGGACTATGTGGTTCATAACAAGATTTATCTGTATGGAGCTCTACTTTTGTGATCCTTGTGTATAAATAGGGGTAAGGGTTACCCCAAAGAAGAATCAAAGAGTATGTTAATAAATGGGCCAGCTCAACAGTGTTAAGTCAGCATAACAAAAGAAGAAATTTGCCTTGGGAGAGATAATTCTCCACCAGTGTTCGTGGTAAGCCTATGAAGAGGGCAGACCAGCCAATGCAACACCGCCCACTTAGCTCAGGCAGTCGTCCAGCCCAGTCCACACATCGGATTACTCGGGGTGCTCTAGTAAGTTCTTTTAATGTACCACCGACATGAGTTCCTACAATGGTTATTCCAGTTATCTGGCACAAACTCAATATGAGCAGCCTAACCCACAAAGGGGTTATTATGAATACGGTGATACTGGAACATTAGGAGAAAAAAATTCCCAAACTTGGGAGAGACTTATTTCATTAAATCACTCAGGCTACGTGACCTAGTGCAGTTACTACACCACCCACACGACCAGTTAGGGGTGGAGGACAGACGGGTAAAAGGCGTCCTAGAGGTGAAGACCCAGCCATTGATATATTTCTTTTATGGTATGGCGGAGGTCGCTACATCAGTTGATGTCGTTACAGGTACGACTTTGATATAATATAAAGGAATGATTTCCTAAAGTTGATTCGGTTCTCAATATCGAAACGAGTCTTCCTATTGTGCTCCACTTATGAGTGAGCTTCATAATTCTATAATTTACTTATGTGTTTACCCCTGTTGGGAGATTTTATAGAGATAACTACACCTATCATTTCGTGTTGGTCACTAATAAGAGCTGCGAGGCTAAATGTGGCTTTTTATTACTCATTTTGATAAATTTTGATGTAAATTCCGAATAATTAATTGCAAATTATGAATTATATGCCCTACCGGTGTGGGGTTCATTATGTGTTATGATTTGGTATAACCGAAATTATTTAAAAGGAGAAAATAGAAATTTGCAATTGGCACGATGTGCATATTACTTGTGATTCAGAACTGAGGACGAGATCCTCACATTTTTATATAAATTGATATGTTTAAACCGGGCTACGAGCTGCGGTGGAAGTTAAAAAAGGATGAGATCCTTGTGAGAGAAATTCTTGTGTTTAAGTTCTCCCTTGTGAAATTAAATTTGTACTATAGTACTAATAGGGAGTCATGCCTATTAGGCTTATTTGAAAATTCTTATATGAAATTCTCTGTGCATAGTTGTCAAATTCGTGTGGTAATTATTAATTTTTAACCTACGAGGTAGGTGCCCGCCTAGGTGGCATTAAATGTGACTCGTTAATTTGGGTAAATAATTTTGAGGTCTTCATGACTCATGTCTCGTTATCAGTATTGTGAAAGTTTGAAATGAGATTTTCGTTAACATGAAGTTAATTGATGATTCGGTAATTGATTATAAACAACTATTAAGACCAGATTGACCCAGAAGGGTGCTCCATTCAGATGGACCGAGGAATGTGAGGAAAGCTTCCAAAAGCTCAAGACAGCTTTGACTACAGCCCCAGTATTGGTATTACCTATAGGTACAGGATCTTATACTGTGTATTGTGACGCGTCACGTATTGGTCTCGGCGCAGTGTTGATACAAGACGGTAGGGTGATTGTTTACGCGTCCAGACAGTTAAAGGTGCATGAAAAGAATTATCCTGTACATGACCTGGAGTTAGCAGCTATTGTTCATGCCTTAAAAATTTGGCGGCATTATTTGTACGATGTCCATTGTGAAATCTACACTGATCACCGGAGTCTACAATATCTGTTTAAACAGAAGGATCTTAATTTGTGGCAGCGGAGATGGTTAGAGTTGCTTAAGGATTATGATATCACCATTCTCTATTATTCGGGGAAGGCCAATGTGGTGGCCGATGCCTTGAGTCGTAAGGCGGAGAGTTTGGGTAGCTTAGCATATTTACCGGTAGCAGAGAGGCCTTTAGCCATGGATGTTCAGGCCTTGGCCAACCAGTTTGTTAGATTGGATGTTTCCGAGCCGAGTCGGATTTTGGCTTGCGTGGTTTTCCAGTCTTCACTTTATGATCGTATCAGGGAACGTCAGTATGATGACCCCCATCTACTTGTCCTTAAGGACACAGTTAAGCACGTCGATACCAAGGAAGTCACTATTGGAGATGAAGATGTATTACGGATGCAGGGTAGGCTATGTGTGCCTAATGTAGATGGTTTTCGTGAATTGATTCTCCAGGAGGCTGATAATTTGCGGTACTCCATATATCCGGGTGCTGCGAAGATGTAGCAGGACTTGAGGCAATATTATTGGTGGAGGAAGATGAAGAAAGACATAATGGAGTGAAATATGAGCATCAACGACCTAGTGGATTGCTTCAGAAGTTGGAAATTCCAGAATGAAAATGGGAGCGAATCACTATGGATTTTGTTGTTGGGCTCCCACGGACTCGGAGGAAGTTCGATGCAGTTGGGTGATTGTGGATAGGCTGACCAAATCAGCTCATTTCATTCATGTGATTACTACTTACTCTTCAGAGCAGCTGGCTCAGGTATATATTCGCAAGATTGTCACACTTCACGGTGTACTAGTATCTATCATCTCTGACCGGGGTACACAGTTTACCTCACGGTTTTGGAGGGCAATACAGCGTGAGTTGGGTACCCGGGTAGAGTTGAGTACAACATTTCACCCTCAGATGGACAGGCAGTCCGAACGCACTATTCAGATACTGAAGGATATGCTTCGTGCGTGTGTGATAGATTTTGGGGGTGCTTGGGATCAGTTCTTATCACTTGCGGAGTTTGCTTACAATAACAGTTACCAGTCAAGCATCAAGATGGCTTCGTATGAGGCCTTGTATGGTAGGCGGTGCTGGTCTCCAATGGGTTGGTTCGAACCAGGCGAGGCTAGACTTTTGGGTACAGACTTAGTTCAGGATGCCTTGGAAAAGGTTAAGTTGATTCAGGATCGACTTCGTATAGCCCAATCTAGACAGAAGAGTTATGCGGATCGGAAGGTTCGTGATGTTGCATTCATGGTTGGTGAGCGGGTATTGCTCCGGGTTTCGCCTATGAAGGGTGTGATGAGGTTTGGGAAGAAGGGCAAGTTGAGCCCTAGGTATATTGGGCCTTTTGAGATTCTTGAGAGAGTTGGAGAGGTGGCTTACAGACTTGCACTACCACCTAGTCTTTTTGCGGTTCATCTGGTATTCCATGTTTCTATGCTTCAAAAATATCACGGCGATCCGTCTCATGTGTTAGACTTCAGTTCGATTCAGTTGGACAAGGATCTATCTTATGTTGAGGAACCAATGGCTATTTTAGATAGGCAGGTTCGAAAGCTGAGGTCAAAGAATATTGCTTCTGTAATGGTTCAGTGGAGGGGTCATCCAGTTGAGGAGGTGACTTGGGAGGCCAAGCTTGATATATGCAGCTGTTATCCACACTTATTCACTAGCTCAGGTACTTTTTCTAACTCCGTTCGAGGACGAACGTTTGTTTTAGAGGTGGAGAATGTGATGACCCAAAATGTCATCATTAAGTTTAATAATTAATTTTGTGTTTTAAGACCTCGAAAAGCACTATTTATAATTACTTGACTTGCGTGTGCAGTACGTAAAAAATTTCCGAAAAGTTTTCAGGTGAAAAATGAATTAAAATGTGAATTAGAGCTTTAAAACTCAACTGAGTTGACTTTGGTCAACATTTTGAGCAAACGGACTCGGATAAGTATTTTGACAATTTTTGTAGGTCTGTATCATAATTTGGGACTTAGCGTATTCCCGGAATTAAATTCCGAGGTCCCTAGCCCGAGATATAGAATTTTGATGAAAAATTAAAAGTTTAAGTTCAAATAGTGACCGGATATCAAATTATGTGCAAACGACCCCGGAATAGAATTTTGATGATTCCAACAGCTCTGTATGGTGATTTTGGACTTAGGAGCGTGATCGGAATTTTATTTGGAAGTTCGTAGCAGAATTAGGCTTGAAATGCCGAAAGTTGAATTTTTGGGAAGTTTGACCGAGGGGTTGACTTTTTGATATCGGGTTCGAAATCCGATTCTAAAAATTTTCATAACTCAGTTATGTCATTTATGACTTGTATGCAAAATTTGAAGTCATTCCGAATTGATTTAATGTGTTTCGACACAAGATATAGAATTTAAAAGTTCAAAGTTCATTGATTTTGATTTGAGGTGCGATTCGTCATTTTGATGTTGTTTGATGTAGTTGGAAGGATCGACTAAGTTCGTATGATATTTTGGGACATGTTGGAATAATTGGTTAAGGTCCCGAGGGTCTCGGGTGAATTTCGAAAGGTAAACGGAATGGATTTCGGACAAAGACTGCTGGAAATTTCTGTTGCAGAAATTCCGTGCGTGGAGCCAACTTTGGAAGCTTATATCTCGCAATTCATAAGTAATCAGAAAATGTGCAAAACATGAAAGTTGTAGTCGTATGATTATAGGTTCCAGAAAGTTAAACTATGCATTATGTGGACATTTTTACAAAAAGTTATTACGGATTGAATGAAGGCTGATAGAGCAGTTTCGCCAGAAATTTCGCCAGAAATTTCGCCAGAAATTTTGATGCATGCAGCCGACTTTGGGAGCTTATATTTCGCAATGCATAAGGAATCAGAATAATTGCAAAACACGAAAGTTGTAGTCGATGGATTCTAGTTTTCAGAAAGTTAAACCATTTATCATTTGGACATTTGTACATAAAGTTATGATCAATTGAAATAAGACTGCTAGAGCTGTTTCTGGTGGACTTTTAGTGACGAAAAATGGACTTTTAGTGACGGATTGGCAGATACTTAAGGACCAAAAATGCTCATTTCATTCATTTCGTTTTGGATTTTTGGAGCACGGTTCTTGGGCGATTTTTGGGCGATTTTCACGGGAAAACATTGGGGTAAGTGTTCCTTATCCTATATTGATTATATTTCATGATTCCATACTCATTTACATCATGAATCCGTGAATTTATGGAAGAAAAATCAAGATTTTTGCAAAATCTTCCAAAAACGAAAATTTAAGATTTGGAGGTCGAGTTGTTATCGGATTTTGGTAAAATTGGTATGGGTGGACTCGTAATTGAATGGGTTATCGGATTTTATAAGTTTCGCCGGATTCCGAGATGTGGTACCCACGGGCAAATTTTGAGCTAATTTTGGATTTTAATGAAAATATAATATTTTCTTATGAAATTGATTACTATAATTTTTGTTGACTGTATCGAATTAATTATGACTAGATAAGAGTCGATCGGAGTCGGAAAATCGAGGAAAAAGCATAATACTTGGTTAAATTGGAGCAAGTCGAGGTAAGTGACTTGTCTAACCTTGTGTGGGGGAAATTTCCCCTAGGATTGGTATTGATGTGATTATTGAAATGTGTTGAAAGTCGTGTGCACGAGGTGACGAGTGTGTACACGGACTAAATTGCGAAAAATTATATTTTAAAATTGTGTAGATCACTGTTGCGCATTTATTAAATTATTTTATCTTGTTATATTCTTCATCATTGATCTGAGATATATACTTTAAATTTATTTGATCTTTTCTTACTAATTATTTTACTATAGTTGAAACTTAGTTTCTTTTATTCTGTGCATTATTTGAAGGTTGATTTTCTTTAAATTAAATATTATTAATATGAAGTATTTGACATTTTTAAACTTGATATTGAAGCAACATAGTAAAGATTTTGAAATATTATTTTCCTAAATTATTTACTCCTAAATATTTTATACTCATTGGGAGGGAGCCATGAGCTCTTTATTGTGGAAAAATATTATTGTTGAATTATTTTGACATGAGTCGTGAGCTCTTTATTGTGGAAAAATATTATTGATGAATTATTTTGACATGAACCGTGAGCTCTTTATTGTGGAAAAATATTATTGCTGAATTATTTTGACATGAGCCGTGAGCTCTTTATTGTGAAAAAATATTATTGATGAATTATTTTGACCTGAGCCGTGAGCTCTTTATTGTGGAAAACTATTATTGATGATTTACTTTGGCATGAGCCATGAGCTCTTTATTGTGGAAAAATATAGTTGTTGAATTATTTTGGCAAGTTAAATTATTTGAGTACTTGAGGTGCAAATTGTGATATATTGTGATATTGATACGCATGCGGTGGTATAAGGTCTGGGTGTTAAAACGCATGCGGTGAGATAAGGGTGGCTTGATACGCGTGGCTAGTAGGGGAACTACTAGAAGTCATGTTGTGTGATAAGGGTGGCTAAAACGCTGGATGCTATTTCGGAAAAAATATTTTTTTTAAATAAATTGTGAAGGCTCCCGCGGTGATATAAGGAGATGAGATATTGTGAATTTATTTATGATTTGGGACTACGAGGCGGTACCTCGGGAGTGCCCTTGTTGATATTGATTTATGGCCGTAGTTGCCTTTGATTATTATTGTGATTTTCATAAAGTTGAAGGAAATTCTGTTTTGATTTCCACGAGATATTATTTGCAATTATTTGGTGTCATTAAATGTGACATACTATTTGATTCATTTTCAATGTCATTTTATTTTACTACATTGATAAACATTTTACCATGCCATTATTATATTCCAGTAGGGCCTCACCTGACCTCGTCACTACTCTACCGAGGTTAAGCTTGGCACTTATTGGGTACCGCTGTGGTGTACTCATACTACGCTTCTGCATATCTTTTTGTGCAGATCCAGGTACATTTTACCAGCCTAGACGTCAGTGAGTTACCTGCGCACGGAGACTTCGAGGTATATCTGCCAGCGTCCGCAGACTCCGGAATCCCCTTCTATCATTTTATGTTGCTTCCTTATATTTTATTTAGACCTTGACATATAGAGACATTGAGAATAAATTCTTAGAAGCTTGTGACTTATTTCTACCGGGTTTTGGGAGTTGAAATTATTTGAATTGTAGTTTATTTATTTCAGATATTTATTATTATTCCGCATTGATAAGCTTACCTAGTCTTAGAGATTAGGTGCCATCACGACATCCTACAGAGGGAATTTGGGATCGTGACATATACGATGCATTATGAAATGGTACATAACAACCATCCAAACTAGCTTTTAAACTCTTTACCTATTAATAGACTATCACATCTAAAAAAGAAGAAGATAATATCCCACCTAAAGTTCCAAAATTGGAACTAAGTTAAGCACGATCCCAAGGATTAGTTGTATGACCTTTTGTTTACACCATTTTGATAGAGATGTGGAGCTATACATTGTCTAAATTCTAAGAGGACCATACCTATCCTTGAATCTGCATTTGCATTATATATTAAATCAATAAATTTACAATATATGCTTTTGATGCATATATTTATGGTTAATCGATATGCATTTTTACTTTAGATTTATATGTTAAGATTAAATATTTTGTTTGGTGTAAACATCCCATAGGTATTTACCCCTAACCAATTACCTCGCTAGAAAAGGTAATCTTTCCTTGTTTATCTTCCAAATTATGCAACTTATTCCAACTCTTCAACTTGTCTCTGTATATACATTTGCTTAAAACGTATGTCCTTTCTAACAATATTTTCCTGTCAAGAAGAAACCCCATGAAGTTTTATTGTCTCTAAAAGCTCCACCACATATTAAAGAACTTTATTTATATCTATTTGTATTTATTAACTTCAAATTAATATTCTTTTTTGAAGATGATTTTGGTTATCTCTTTCTTTCGTTAGGGGTTGCAATGACACGGATAAGAAAAGTTTATGTAAATTTCAAGTTTAGAAATGAAATATTATATAAAGATACTTTATGAAATCCTAGAAAAAGAAACTAGTATTTGTCTTAGCTATTCAAACCACTAAATTTTAAACTTTAAAAAATATGTACAAATACAACCAAATATCTATATTATATTAAAAGCACGAA
This sequence comes from Nicotiana tomentosiformis, assembly GCF_000390325.3. Lineage (NCBI taxonomy): Eukaryota > Viridiplantae > Streptophyta > Magnoliopsida > Solanales > Solanaceae > Nicotiana > Nicotiana tomentosiformis. The sequence goes on along the minus strand of NC_090812.1, from coordinate 40,074,294 downwards.
GGCCCTTAGCGAAATGTCGTTCGTCTTTTTTACCCCTTTAAAATAGAGTTCACATTAGATAAAATGGTCATTTAATTATTTTTCTATTTAAGAATTTGAAATAACTAAATTTTTTATAATTATATTATTCCTTATTTGAAGGTTTCTAATATTTAAGACTTTAAAGTCAATTAAGTTTTTACCTTTTAAAAATTCTTTCCTATTTGAACTATGTAATCTAACTATGGAATACACTAAAATATTGTTCACAAATCCTTCTCTAGAACATTCTCAACCTTAATCGGCAAGATACCCAAAACTTCATCTAATTTACACTAAATATCTGTTTGTTTTCGATAGCCAAGCAAATGTTATTGAAACTTGTATGTTAAATCTCGTAGCATGATTTCAGAGACACTGAAAAACTAATCATGAAAAATGAAAGAACAGAAATATCGGACAAGATTAATTTGTTCTTATTTATTTTCATATTTTATGTATTTTGAAATTTAATTTAAAAATTATAATAATTATGTTGTGTCACAAAGCTAACGTCATGTCCTAATGATAAGTAATGTAATATTTTTCATTTAGGGTTTAAATAATATTAAATTACTAGATGTTAGTTTTATTTCGGGTGTAGATAATACTATTAAATTCCTAAATATTAGGCGTTGCTACATAATTTAAAGAATAAAAGATTTCATAGTCAAAACTTTAGTAAAAACACGTAAATATAATAATAAAAAATAATTACATAAATTTTTGATCTAATTTTAAATTTTTTTTATAGGATAATGAGATTAGAAAACTCAAACACGTGAATAAAACAAAATTAGATTATCGTCTACATGCCAAGTGTTTTATTTGTCATAAAGAACATATATGAATATGTTGTAATAATATAATTATTACATAAAGACTACAAGTTTTTAATGATATATAGGAATATATAGTATGTATGTCTAAATTATATTTTCTGAATATAATGACTTGTTGGACCATTGGTGTCACAAGTATTGTTTCCATACTAATCAGAGGCTAGCTAAATAAAGCCGAATAGTCCAACGTGATAAAGGATGAGATAAAATGGAGTCATTTGCTTGTTTTCGTAATTTTCAAGACTTTTAAATAAATAAATTATTATAAGTTTTTTACTTGAACTATGTATGAAATCCCAATATTTAAAACTTTAAATTCATTAAAATTTTATCTTATTGAATTATTTCTTTTAAGTATGATGTAACTATAAAGTTCGTGACATATATCAATATTAAGATTTGTCTTACGACAAAATCATCCAAATGATAAAAGAAAACTTATATCAATAATATTGTTCGTTAATTAAGCGAATAATATCTAATTAGTAAACTCAAGTACTGTATCACTAAAATTCTATTAACACATAACTTTTAATTACCTAATTTGAATTATGCTTTATAACTAAAAGAATATCTTAAAATATATATGCAGATAAGATAATTAATTTTAATGTTGTTGTAATGATTATATGAATGTATATTAAATTTACATGAATTATAAAAGACTTTTAATAATAATAATAATAATAACAATAATAATAATAAACATTAATTTTCTACCTTAATTTTCTATGACAATATCCTTTTCTTTATAAAAGAGAACATTGTTGTATTTAAATATGAACCATCTAATTAAATTTTTTGTATGATAACTAAATCTTGCAATATAAAATATCTTGTTGTTTTTCGTATTTTTCAATTTGAGTAATATGAATTTCATATTAGGTACTTGAGCAAATCTAATTTATTTTTAAGACCATTAAGGACATATTATTGTTACACGATATTTGAGTAAAAATCAACATATATTCTACTATATATATCGAAGTTTTGACAAGGCATTAAGAATGACATAATTTTTATTTATTTATTACGTTAGCTAAATGGGATTAATATTTATTATTTTAAGAGCTTATGGTTTTATAAAATTTTATTTTATAACTCAATCCCATAAATTAATATTATTTACGTAATTTATTTTTAATTATTATATTCATCAGCATGAATACACGCGCGCGTACTCTAATACTAGTATATATTTAAAAGGATAACAAACTAACCTTAAAAAAATTATGAACATATGAAAATGCATTCGACAGCCTTTTATATTTGAAATCAATTTAACCTTAAATTTTTTATTTTATCCTTAACGATATATTATTATAATCACAAAAATTTTATGGCATCTTTAAGGCCACGAGTTCCATAGTATTTTTTTAACTCTATGTCCAGTAAATTATGCATGTATGTCACATATAAATTGAAAGCGCGAGAAAATTATGGAAGAAAAATTCAATTTCGTGATAAATTATTTTGGAATAAATATTTCTGATACAAACAAGGACGAAGTTACAGCCTATCAAAGATGGTCATTTGACCACCCTTTGTCATTTGATTATATCATGTATATAAATAAAATATTAAATTTTAAAGGTATATAACATATATTGAACACCCTTTATCGATTTTTTTTTTTACTTTTAAAAGTTTAAACAACCTTAGAAAAATTGTTAGCTTTGACACACAGCCCACTACATACAAATACAACAATAATAAAAATGTTATAATAAGATATTTTCAAATAAGGAGTGAAATTAGGGCAGTTGCAAGAAAGATATGAAAAGGACACCCATATTAATTAATTATTATTAGGTGGTCCATCGCCCGTACGTGTTTCTCCACTCAAAATACAAATACGGTATACTACTAGCAGTGCAGCAGCAGTAGTACCAATAACCTATCTTTTTGCTACCCCACTTCTAGTCCCCTACCACCCCCGACTGCCATATGTACATCAACATAATATAGATATATAACCTTATTACTCTCCCTCTCTCTTTTCATATTGATCTTTCTCTTTCTAACAAAGCTGTTTTTTTTTAAGGTTTGGTTTATCCTCTGCTCTTCTCTCTGTCTTTGTAAGCATTGTGCATTAACGTTGTTCTTTCTTAATGGTTTCATGACTAGTGTATCTTGAAGCGAAAAGTCTCTTGGGTTTTACACTGTTTGTATGTTTCATGAGTACTACTGTATCTGTTTCGCCTATTGCTTTTGTTTTTTTTCCTCGTTATTTCGTCTCTTGCTTTGCTCTCTCTGTAAGTCTGTTTAAACTCGTTGTTTTTTGAGATCTTTGGGTCATAATGACCTTTAATGCATGTATATATAAATGTATATATTAGTCTACGAGATGGTTTGTTGCTTCGTCTTCCCTTCTGAAGTCCAATGTTCTTTTTCTTTTCAAAATCTGTATCTTCATATATCTTTTTACATTTAGCCATTGGAAGAAGCTAGGTTTTCCGTTTTTGGTAAAAAGGATTTTACTCACTCTGTTTTTTTTTTTTTGTGGTTTCTTGCTAATGGGGTTTTGAGGGAGGGTGTTTTTATGGGTAATAATGACAATGTATATATGTATGCATATATTGTATGTATATATGTATGTATGAGTCTATATATGAGATGGTTTGTTGCTTCGTCTTCTCATGAAGTTCAATGCCTGTTCATATATCCTTTTACAGTAACTCATTGGAATAAGTTCCGTTTTTCCGTTTTGGGTAAAAGGGTTTTGAAATCGAACAGGTATCATTATGGGCAGTCTCCTTGTTTTATTGTTTATGTTTTCTTGAGCCATTGTCCATTGGTATGTCTTAATTCGTTAGCAAAAAAGGAAAACTTTAGTCTTTAATACAGCTGTTATTTAGTCTCTTTGGTTTCTTTGAACTTTTAATTGTGTGCTAATTACATTACTTTATTACTAGTAGTAGTTGTAAAAGTTGTGCTCATTTACTCGTAAAAGTTGTGCTCATTTACTCGTAAAAGTTGTCTCCTTATCCTATAGGAGATTAGGAGATATATTTGTACACTGATTTAATTTTGCATATAAGTAAAGACAAGAATATTGTACTATCCATTACTTGCAAAAGAGAGGAAACTTTTGCAGGGATTCTTGGGGTCTGCTTTTACCACTCTTTAAATTTTAAAAACTGAGGTATCTACTCTCTCTCTATATATACGGAGTATATATATATATATATATATATATATATATATATATATATATATATATGTGTGTGTGTGTGTGTGTGTAGTATAACATGGATGTTGTTTGTGTTGAGTTTTCTTTGCTCTCTGCATATGTACTGTTTCTGGGGTATGCATGTATAAGATGCTCATGAAATTGATTTTTTGCTAGCTTATTTGCTTTGATTCATATACATTAATTTCCCCGTTTCAATTTAGACGAGGTAGTTTGATTCGGCACGGAGTTTAAGAAAAAAAAAGATTTTTGAAACTTGTGGTCTTAAAAGCTTAAGGAGCAAAAACTTTATGGACCATAACATTTGTGTGGTTATAAAAGTTTATCGTTAATGGTAAAATGGATAAAATAAAGGGTTTAAACTTAAATTATTTATAAATTTAAAAATATGTTAGACTGAAAAGAAAAATACCAGTATAATCTGAAAGGAGGGAGTACATTATTTTAATTTTGCCTTTTGTATCAGTGTTTGTCTCTGCTATCTGCATGTTCAGTGTGTGTGCGTATGTGTGTCTTTTTTAGTCAACCTCTTGCTCTGAATCTGTTTGCCCAAAATGGAAATCTTTGCTCTTTTTGGTCTATAGCAACTTCCATATTCCAGCTATTCAACTTTTTATTCTGAAGAGAAATACTCCTAGTTTGTTTTCTTTGTATAAATTAAAGGGAAAATATGCTCCTTATACTTGTCCCCAAAATGTGAGTTTCCATTCAACCTTTAGGGTGTCATTTTGAATTTATTTTTTCCTTAATAAATGACATGTTGGAGGAATTATTTTCACATTCCAAAAGGCTTAAAAATGATCAAAAAGTGATTAAATAATTAGTGGCGAAGTTATAAAATTCAATAAGGGTGTTCAAACCTTTGCTAGTGGATTATGTAATGATGTTCAAAGTCTATTTTTAATCAATAACAAATAATATTTTAATTTATACAGAGTATAATTTTCCGACGAAGAACAATTAATTGACCACCCTTGGTGAACTTAGCTTCGCCCCTGTAGATAATACATGTCTTGTTATTAATTAGTTGTATTAATGGGAATACTAATCTTTTTTCTTTTCTTATTCTTTTATCTTTTTTCTTCTCTTCCTCTTTCCTCTTTTCTTCTTCAGATATCTTTCCTCCATTTTTGCCCATCTGCTTACGTTGAGTTACCAGATGGGAACAACTAGTACTCAATTATGAACAAAAATAGTACCCAATTTACTTATAGACTAACAAAATAAAAACTTGGAGTCTTAATATCACCTCATTTTTTCAATTCATCTCTTTAAAATTACAAGTTATGCCACACACACTATCAGCATTCACGTCAAGATTACACCTCACAACCAAAATCTCTCTTCATTCTCCAATTTTGTTGGAGTAATGCTTCTTTATCTTATTAACCCAAAAATATATTTTTTTGCTTATTAATGGACGAGACCCACATAAAATTGCAGATGAAATAATTCAACAAGAACAAAAGAGTATGCAGATTCTTTGAGTTGCAGGTATTCAAGCGCTCAACAATGTTCTTTTCAGGGAATATTATTTTGGATTTCTTTGGGAAATTTTTACGGTGGAATGAAATTAAATGAAATGGAATAAACGGGTTATGGTAAGTATTTGGGTATATTAGGTAAAATATTACTATCTTAATTAATTATATTATTAGACTAATAATCATTTTAAAATAAAATTTATTATGTGGCATCATCAGAGGGCGAGTATATGCCACACACAACATACACACAACATACATCCTGGGAGAGGGGTTAGGAAGGAGGAACTAAATTTAATTTGGACAAGTACATGGAGTAAAATCTACGGGGCAAGTACAGGGAGCAACATATGTATTTTCCCTAAATTAAACTATTAGTCATGCTTAAATTGAAGTTGCTTTCACTAATCATGAAAAAAAAAATCCAACTCTAGAAAAAATATATTTTAGTTCTTTTTGCAAAGTGAAGAGGCATGTTCTGATTTTTGAATTTATATTGACTTTTCTGCAGAAGCCTAAGGTCTAACTTTACAACTCTCTGACGTTCCACCATTAATTAAGTCTTCAGGTATATCCTAATTTACTTGAACTCTTTAGAGAGAGTTGAATGTATGATTTATATGAAGTACTATTTGTTGAATAACACGTGAAGACATATTTTTGAGTTTGTTTATGTAGAGAAGTAGCATTGGAAATAAAGATGTATTAGGAAGACTGAGTGAGTGCTATGGAATCTTTTTACTATTTAGAAAAGTAAAAAAAATGTTGGGACAACCAAGAATTTCAGGAATTAAGTAAAAATTTGGAGGGGGGGGAGGGGGGGGGGGGGGGGGAGTAGCTGCTTATAGGGGAGTGTATATGTGCAACCATATGCATGTGCGTGTGTTTAGATTGCTAAACTATTTGTATTTTGCTTGTATATATATATGCTTGTGTTTGTCTCTGTGGTAATATGTGCTGGAGTGTGGATCTTGATTCTTGTGTATTAGCTATCTTAGTTGAAGAGGGATTATTTCAGGAATTATAAGATCTTAAAATGTTAAGTACCATGTTTGTATGCATGTATGACTTCACGTGCTCTATGAATTATGTGGTTGCTTCTTCATGTTGAGATGGAGCCTTTTCTGTCTGCAAATCCCTTATAATTTCTGGAGTTTTATTGTATTTTGTGGTTTAATCTTTTCCCTTAATTCCCCTTTTTCTGAAAGATGAATACTGTTAGTATCTCATCTGAATCTTCATGTTACCAGAATATTATATTACTTTATTTTTTCTTGTGTTTTTTACTGGAAAATGAATACTGAGAACCATTCGCAACATGTTCTATTGAGATTTTATAGTCGTCGCTCAAGATTTATTGCAGTTAATGTCCTGACAGCTAGATGATAATATCTGTAATATGGTTTTCAAACTTTGTTGGTTGTGTGCCACCCTTTAACCAAATGTAGATATCTTTATATGATCAACCATAAAGGGTACAACTTTTGTACTTTTCTGTTGGTTTACTGGTAGGTAATAGTTTGTTACTCATGTTTGAATGTCCTTCTATATTCCCATTTCATTTCAGATCAAGGCCCTCTGTTTTAATAACTTGCATTCAACATACTAGGCCATTTATTTTAGGATTCATGCATGATCTTTTCAGTTGGCTAAGTGGAATAAATACGTGCATTTCTTTGGTCTATTTATGTGCCTCTATGTGTCTGTGCATTACTTGTATGCTGAGCTTTTCTTTCTTTCTTCTCAAATTCTGTTACTTTTTAAAGCTGTGTGTGATTATATTTTTATAGCCACAAACTGCAGCATGTCTGAATCTACAGACGAAAATTTAGTCCTGTTGTGATATGTTCTGTTAAGATTACATGATGTTACAACTGTATCATATCATTCATTTGACAAACTGACAGGATATATTATATCTTACTGGTTTATTCGCACCAGAAAGATGAAACATCATTTTATAAAGCTATGACACATAAAATTCCATTAGTCTTGTTTTTTTAGCTTCTCACTGAACAAATTACTGAATTAGGTTGGTCGTTAGAATGGCTTCTTCAAAAGGTGAAGCTACAACAACAAAACCAAGCCGTGTTCCTATGGCTCGACTAGGGATTGGATCAAAAGGGCAAAAGATTCGTCTACTCACCAACCATTTTAAAGTAGGGATGACCAACTCTGATGGATACTTCTTCCATTATAGTGTAAGCTCTCATCTGCTTATAATGCATTCAATTTCTTTGTGCTAAAGTACAATGTGAAATGCTGTGTTTGGCTTGATTAAATTTCAAAGTGAACTGAAAAAATATTGATTATTATTGCCTCAGGTTGCTCTAAATTATGAAGATGGAAATCCTGTAGAGGCAAAAGGCATAGGACGAAAAATTCTGGACAAGGTGCAACAAACATATGCATTGGAGCTAGCCGGCAAAGATTTTGCCTATGATGGTGAGAAGAGCCTGTTTACAATTGGTGCATTACCTCACAACAAACTTGAGTTTACTGTTGTGTTGGAGGATCTCTCTTCTTCTTCTAGGTGCAGTATTGAATTTCTTTTTGCATTTTACAATAAACGATTTTGGTTTTTTAAAAACCAATTTTATGTATCAACTAAACTTTTGCTTCATGTGTACAGAAGCACTACTCGAGGTGGAAGTCTTGAAGGGAGCCCCGGTGAGGCTGATAAAAAAAGGTCAAAGAGGCAGCCACGGTCAAAGGCATATAAAGTGGTAATTAAGTATGCTGCAAAAATACCAATGCAAGCAATTACAAATGCACTCCGGGGACAAGACTCTGAACAGTATCAAGAGGCAGTGAGAGTGCTTGACATAGTTTTGAGGCAGCATGCTGCCAAACGGTATGGAGTTGCTTCTTTCTCTGCCTTGACAACTTATTCTGGTTATCTAAAACTCAATTTTTTTTGTTTTGTTACAGGGGCTGCCTGATTGTGCGACAATCTTTTTATCATGATGAGCCAAGAAACTTCACTGAGCTTGGTGGAGGAGTTTTAGGATGCAGGGGTTTCCATTCAAGTTTCCGGGTCACTCAGGGAGGCCTATCATTGAACATGGGTAAATTGTTAACCAGAAAAATCACTGCATTTTCTCACCTCCCCCAAATCATTATCGTATAATGTTTGAGCTTGCAGATGCATCAACAACAATGATTGTGCAGCCAGGGCCAGTGGTAGACTTCCTTCTGGCAAATCAAAATGCTAGAGATCCTTACCAGATTGACTGGTCCAAGGTAATTTATTACTCATTCTCTTTTCCTTCTTTGCAGCAGTTGCATTTCAATTTTTGTATTTGCTCCTCTATCCCAGGCCAAGAAGATGCTCAAGAGTCTGAGAATCAAGGCCAGCCCCTCAAATAGGGAATACAAAATCACCGGCCTCACTGAAAAGCCTTGCAAAGAGCAGACGTCAGTTTGTTTGTTCATTATGAATCCATTTTTCTTTTCTCCACATTTTGTGGACTGATTTGCTTTAGAGCACGCAAAGATTTAATCTCAGTTGTTTTGTGTTTCAGTTTCACATTGAAGCAGAAAAGTGGAAATGGTATGGCTGGGGAAGAGAAAGAGGTTGAGCTGACTGTTTATGAATATTTCACTCATCATCGCCATATTCCTTTGAATTATTCTGGAGATTTTCCTTGTATAAACGTTGGGAAACCCAAACATCCAACTTTTATTCCTCTTGAGGTACTATAGACAATTTACACCTAATATGTGCAGCTTTTAATGTTTGTGACCTCACAGTTTTCCTTTCTGCCTTGTCAGCTTTGCCACCTGGTGTCTCTGCAACGCTATACCAAGGCGCTGTCCAATCTACAAAGGGCTTCCCTGGTAGAAAAATCCCGACAGAAGCCCCAAGAAAGAATGAGAACATTGAGTGATGTAAGCTCTAGAATCAATTGTAGCCTGTTCTAATTTCATACGAGCTATGCATTTCACTATCATGTAAAACTTGCAGGCTCTAAAGACCAGCAACTATAAGGCTGACCCTCTTCTTGGATCTGCTGGAATTTCGATCAGTGATCAGTTTACTCAAGTTGAAGGTCGTATCTTGCCAACTCCAAAGGTGAGCATGATCGATGTTCAATTTCCTGCTGTTGTTTCTCTTTTGTCATCTTTAATTGCTAGAAGTTTCTCAGGTTGGCACTTTAGATTAGAGAATTTGTGTTTGTACGCAATGTCTGACAAGAATGGACATTTTTTATTTCTTGTTCTACAGTTGAAGGTAGGCAGAGATCAAGACTTGTTTCCTAGAAATGGAAGGTGGAATTTTAACCAGAAGGTAGGGGTATCTTGCTTAACAATATTACTTTCTCTGTTGACTTATCAATGCTAGTCCTTTGATTTTGGAGTCTTACCAACACAGCAATTGGTTGAACCGAGCAAACTTGAGCGTTGGGCAGTTGTGAACTTCTCTGCCCGTTGTGATGTCCGTAAGCTTTGTATGGATCTACAAAGGTGTGGGCAACAAAAAGGAATTGTGAGTACCTTTCCAACTCTAGAGTGCATGTATATATACACATATATAATCATATTTCTGCATCATTAACGTGTTCCATCATCTATGTAGTCCATCAGTAAACCATTTGATCATATCTTTGAGGAGAATCCGCAGTTCAGACGCAATCCTGCTCCTGTGAGAGTTGAGAAGATGCTAGAAGCAGTGAAATCAAAACTTCCATCTCCGCCTCAGTTCCTTCTCTGCATACTTCCAGAGAGGAAGAATTCTGACCTTTATGGTTGTTGCCTTAGAGCCGACCAATCTTGGTTTCTCTGAAATTTACATTTAAAGTTTTATATAATAATGGCTGGAATCTCTTTTTTAATTGTCTCTTTTTTGGTAATTTTCCATGTTGAAGGCCCCTGGAAGAGAAGGAATTTATCCGATCTTGGAATTGTTACACAATGTATTGCTCCAACAAAGATCAACGATCAGTACCTTACCAATGTGCTCTTGAAAATCAATGCAAAGGCAAGTTTGAATTGGCAAAAGGTTTTCACTCCAACTATTTACTGACTCCTGATTGATTAATAAACACCTCTTCCATGTGTGGTGCTTCTTTGCACAGCTGGGTGGTATGAATTCCTTTTTGGCTATGGAGCTTTCCCCTGTACTACCTCAGATTTCAAAAGTCCCCACAATCATTATCGGAATGGATGTCTCTCATGGCTCACCTGGACGAGCAGACATTCCATCCATTGCAGCGGTACTCAAAGATAATGTTGCTCATTTTATATCGCTTACTTATCTCTAAGTCTTAGATGGTGCTGACTCTGTGGATTTGAGATTATCAGGTGGTCAGTTCTAGACAATGGCCCCTTATTTCGCGCTATCGAGCAGCTGTTCGTACTCAGTCACCAAAGCTGGAAATGATAGACTCTCTGTACAAAAAAGTATCAGATACTCAAGATGATGGCCTTATCAGGTAGTTTCTGACACAATGTTGTTGTCCGTGTTTAGATGTTTATATTTACCATGCCGTGCTGATTTTAATTGATACTAGAGTACTCTCTATGTAAGTATATCGAATGCCCCCATGTTTTGTTGCTTAAGAAGTTTGTCCTGTATACAGGGAGCTGCTGGTGGACTTCTACTCAAGTTCTAACAAAGTGAAACCCGAGCATATTATAATTTTCAGGTATAATTTCTAGAAAGCAAGTTAAGAGAACTGATTCAATCTTGTATCATTTACTCAAATGCAGTTCTGTGAATCTGGAACTAGAAATTGTTGTACTTTTCAACTCCATATCCACATTTTGTGCAAGTTCCCCAGTTCATCACAACCTTTTTTCCCCTTCTCAAGTAGACTTGAAGCAAAATATAAAAACAAAGGAAGATATTACTTCTGAGGGCTTTAATTCTTATGTACTTTCACTATGCTTTCAGTACAAGCTCTCTGATTTAGGGCTATATTGATTTTTGCAACATCTAACTTAAGGATAGTCTTCACACTACCACATGATGTATATTTTATGGTTTCTTCTTCTCATTCCTGCACATTAAAATTTTATATAGTTGCTAATGATTAAGCTGTCATGGATGTTAACAGGGACGGAGTGAGTGAGTCCCAGTTCAACCTAGTCATAAACATTGAGCTCGATCAGATTATCGAGGTTTGAATATGCAGTAACTGCAACTTAGTTTTTCCATGACACCTATTCTTTTCCTGATCACTAAATATGACCATATTCTCTAGGCCTGCAACCATCTGGATGAGAATTGGTTTCCAAAGTTCACAGTCGTTGTTGCACAAAAGAACCACCACACAAAGTTTTTCCAGACTAACTCACCTGATAATGTTCTTCCTGGTTTGTACTTTTAGCTACCTAGTTTGTGTTATTACTGGAGTATAATTTGATTGACTCGTTCTGTATAAACTTCCTTTGAAATATCTTTCTATGCAGGGACTGTGATCGACAATGCAATTTGCCATCCTAAGAACAACGACTTCTACATGTGTGCTCATGCTGGGCCTATTGTGAGTTTTGTAAAATCCCTTGTTTGAGTCTGCTCTATGATTCATATTAATTGCTTCTATTCTATGATGAGCTTCTGTCATCTTTGTGCTATTAAGGGAACAACACGACCGACTCACTACCATGTCCTGCATGATGAAATTGGATTTTCAGCAGATGACATGCAAGAGCTGGTCCATTCACTATCATATGTGTAAGTAAACAGTCTCCTTCTATGAGTTGATGTTATTTGTTGTTCAAATCCTTCTTTGAGAGATTTTATTCATCTTTTCTACTGTACTACAGGTATCAGAGAAGTACTACAGCCATCTCTGTTGGTAAGAAAATCATTTGTGTTTTACTAGTATTGCTTTTTCAGGAATTATGATTCTTTACTGGCTTGAAAGGTGTAAAATATAGAATATCATCACATACTACTCCTAATACTGATCTGATGAACAATTTTGTTTTTTCTTAATACGTTTCGCGCAGTTGCACCTATATGTTATGCCCACTTGGCAGCAGCACAGATGTCACAGTTTATCAAGTTTGATGAACTGTCAGAGACCTCATCGAGCCACGGTGGAGTTACAGCAGTTGGTGGTGGTGCGGTTCCCGCATTGCCTCGGCTTCACAGGAATGTGCGCAGTTCTATGTTTTTCTGCTAAGTCTTACATTTGGAGAAAAAACTAAATTAAGGGAAACTTTTAGTTCTGTAATACTAAATATTAGAACTTAGTATTAGTGGAGGTCTGGATGCTTTTTGCCACCATTTCTCTAAGCCACTGTTGGTGTCTGGTTATATGTTGTGATGAATGCCAGAAATCAGTAAATCAAATATATCGTGCTTTGTCTCCCTTTAAGCCACTGCATTGGCTTTATTTGTATATCTGATCGACAAGGGAGAGGTTTTAGGGAACTTTAGTTTTGCATTTGCTGTTTAAACCTTTCGGTAAAACATTCGTCTATATGAGAGAGTTAACTTAGTTGCATCTTCTATTTATTATCTTTGCTAAATTCATGCTTTTTCCTTCGTTGTGGTTTCACCTCTGGTGTTATTTCTAGCCACATGTTGTATAGTTTTTTCAACTGCAAATAACAAATTTTAAGAGAAGATTGATTATTTAATCATTTACGAGAAAAATCTCTTAATTAATTGAAAAAAAGGAAAAATTCGACAATCATTTATAACAAAGTTTATTGCCTATACGTGCATCATTACGCCTTGGACTAGGGGCGGACAAAACACAAAGAGCACCATTATATCGTTGGTTTGGAAAGTAAGGGTGTGTATGGTATAACGGAAAATGTTTTTCGTGAAAAATATTTTCTTGAAAAACAAGTATTAATCTTACTTATCTTCCGGTGTTTGGTACGCAAGTTAAGCAAAATAACTTCTCAATTATTCATAAATAATTTAGATACAATAAACACGAAGCCATAAACTTTCGCACCGACAATCTTCTTAACCCATAAATTTGATTAACTTCTGAACCGCTAAACTTTCGAACCCGTAAACTCTATAATTTCTAAACCCGCAAACTTCCAAACACATAAACCTCTAAATTCATAACTTTGGAACTCGTAAAATTTTGAACCTGTAAACCGAAAAAATTACAAAACCAGCACTGAAAATATTTTTTTAAAAAAAATTGCCACGGGGTGGGGGCTGAATGGTGCAGAAAAACGAAAAAACATAAAACAAAAAAATTGAAAATAAAAATATTTTTTTGCGGGGAAAAAAAAGAAAAAACAGAAAACAAAAAATTGAAAATACAAAAAAAAAAAAATTGTGGGGAAAAAAAGAAAAAACAGAAAAACAAATTTGAAAATACAAAAAAATAATATATTTTTTGGCGGGGGTGGTGCAGAAAAACGAAAAAAACAAAAAATTAAGAAGTACAAAAAAGGTAATAAAAAAAAATGCGGGGGGTGGGGGGAGGAGGGCGGTGACGGAAAAGAAAAAAAACTGAAATCTAAAAAAAAAAAAAAAATTGGAGGGAGGGCGGGGTAGGCAAGAGAAGGGGAGGGGTTATATGTGAGAGTATGTGTAGTTTTTGGAAAATATTTTCTTAACTTTTTCTAGGGAATCATTTTACTCCAATTTCAAAAAAATGTGATATCTAGGAAAATATTTTTCAAATTATTTTGTGCAACCAAGCAGGGCAAAATGGAAAAACATTTTCCGTCGTACCAAACACACCCCAAGTTGATAGTTATTTGTATAGAACATAGTGAGGGACTACAATAATGTTGTTTTACTTAATTTAGATCAAGTATTGATGCCTTGCTTCACCTTTTCCAGTACAGTTGGTAAACCACAGCAAAAAAAAAAGAAGGTAAGGCGCATTAAGGAACATCAACGAGGCTCCAGTAACTCAACTACAAATTTCCTTGTTGCAACTAGCAAAAAGACCGTCTCTGAGCCTTAGACGATAATTGGTGGAGAATTCATCAATGCAAGAGGAAGCAAAAACCACATTACAATGGCCATAATTACAACTATTAAAATAATAGTTCACCAACATACCAAGCTTTCTTCATTTAAGGTTTAGGGAACAAAATTTTTGTATACTCCATGGGCTGTAGTAGTGCTTTAATTCCTTCTACCTTTGTTACGCCTTGTAGCTACTTTTGTCCACCCGTCTTCGTCCACTTCAGCAGGCTGCTGCTTCATCACAGGCTCATCAACTACCATACCCTGGCCCAAATTTGACTGTGTTTCCACGGAATCAATCGCCATATCTGATGAATTGTTAACCAAGTTCTCATTCCCATCATCACTACTGTCGTCGTCATCGCTAGCACCCTAGAAAGTTTTGCAAAGTAAGCAATAAAACAAATTATCACTGGACAACATTCTCCAATTACAAAAAAGTTGCATAACGGGAGCAAAATTCAAGAGCAACAGTTTCAATTTACGGCACTTTTCCCTTGGGGTCGACAAAATGAGTGAAAGAAACCAAAGACACTCAGAAAGAAAAAGGGAGACTGTCCTTAAATGCAGATGTTCATACTTGCTAACTTTGTGGTGCAAAAGGCTGATGTATATGATGTAGACAAAGCTAGAATTTCTCAGCTCCTTATATTGAATAAGATAAGGAATTGAGTTTTTGCCTCTTTTGTACAGTACACATTCAGCATCTTCCTACTGTTGCTTTACACTTAATGAACAAAATGATTACCTTATCAGAAAGAATTCATATACTGGACCTTAACTAATTTGGGATTGAAGAGTAGTTGATTGATTGATATACTAGCACGTTCCAGTAACGTGCACCTCCCACCAACCATTTCAGCTAGGAAAATGGAGGAATACAGCGTTGTGCTTGTTATCTTATAAAACGGTTGAATATATTAGGTTTCTCATTCTTCTCAAGTTCCTACTTCCTAAGAACAATTAGCAAAAGTACACCGTGCATAATTACCTTCATCTCATACAGTTAACATTATCCAATACCTGAATTACCCAAGCTTCATTTGTACTAAATATGAATTAAGGCCTATATTACTTCCACACAAGTAACTCATCCGAAATACTAGTTCTTCTTCATCACTTTTTTTTATGCATATGATAGGATACAGCAAAGTAGTAGGCGATCAACAGAAAAAAAATTTAGCGATCACAGAGGAAAAAACATATACTGCCCATAACAAAGGGGATGCTTACTTGTCTGACATAAGTAGCAGGTATCCTTCCAACATTTGTTTCTCTTAGCAGTTTGATTGAATTGAAATTGCCTTCCAGGCACTCTTCATGCATAAACATCAATTTTTCTGCTACCTGAAAGAAAACACCAATATTAATTGTTAGGGAAGCATACATCAGATCTCACTCCAAAGCCTTACAGAAATGCATGATTACATGGACAATAAATTCTCCAATCACCGTAAACAACATAATTTAGAAAGGACAAATTACCATTTTAGTCCTTATATTCTAAAATTGTACTTCTGCCTAACAGGAACAGTACAACAGTTTGGTCAAAATTCAAGATAACAATAACAAATAGAAAATATCAAAGAAAAAGCCCCTGCCCCTTTCCTGATCTTCTTTTTTGTTCGTTTGATGCCTCCTTGTACAAAGGTTAGAGGATGGAAGCGAAGAGAATGGGACAGAACTTCTCATCCCAGATAAAAAAAGAGAGAATGGGACAGAACTACGGAGAACTGGGAAATGGCTGCCTGAAGGGATGCGGGGTACCGCAAAGGGGAGGGCAAACCACAAACATGCTTCTTCAAGTTGTGGACAAAACTATCAATTGATTCCCAGAATTCATTTATATCTTCCCATGAGATATCCGTAGCAAGTTATTACTAAGCCTTCTAAGCTTTATTATTACAGGTAAAAATAACACATCATGATATTCTGTGGACGTCTATCTCATTTTTCATCAATTAAATGAGGTAAACACACTGAATTTAAGATATGGTTCTTAAGTCACCTTGATATTCCCAATTGGAATGGACAGTTTGGTTGTATGAAACAAAGCACCAGAGCAGCAATGAAGATTGGTTCTGAAGAGGATGCTAGTCATGCGATCAATTCCAAATTGAACTCATATCAGTATACTATTAATCTAATATTCTTTTTTTTTTTCCTACAAAACTAATCCATACTCCTAGCTTCCTTTTTTGGCCGAACACGAAATAGTAATTAGGCTTCTCTTTCGCATTCACCAAAAGAATTAAATTTGAAAGTGTAGTCAAATGCAATATCATAACCTTTAGCATAACCAAAAGGAGAGAATAGCATCAGAGTAAACATATTTGATTGATAATGACAAAAACCTTTACTGAGACCCCAAATTTGTTTTAATGACTTGTGCTACAATATAAATATCTACACACTTGAATCACACCAGAAGTTTGCACACAGCATATACTTGTCGAATTATTTCAGATCGGATGAGACGTACTTCAAAGCCTGATTATGTTTCTGGAAAATTAGAAGTGCTTACTTTTCAAAAGAAAGTACTTACAAGAAGTTTGTTTGAAATTTTCCAAAAACAGGCATAAAAACTGCTCCACTTAATTTCTTTGTCTATAAAAGTCATTCCCACGAATATTTTATGTTGTCTTGACACACGAATCAGCCGAGGGTCTATCGGAAACAGTCTCTCTGACCTCCCAGGGTAGGGGTAAGGATGCTTAAATCTTAGCCTCCCAGACCCCACTTGTGGGTTTTCGCTGGGCTGCTGCTGTTGTTGTTAACACAGGAAACAAAAATGATAAGGATTACAGGACAAGGAGTGGGCACCGTACCTCCTCAAGGCTGCCATCATTGACTTCAGTATTTAGAGATAACATGAACTCATCTAGAATCTCTTCTATATCATCCATATATACTTTTTCTGCATAAGAAAACAAGGATCAACCCACAAAACAATAAACGAAAAGCAAAGTTTTTAATCAAATACTAATAAAGAAGGGAGAAAACAAATATACATTAGCAGCTGGGAATGGATTTAATATGTTACTCCCTCCATTTCAATTGATGTGTTGCTTCTCTTTTTAGTTTGATCCAAAAAAAGTTGCCTCTTTTTATATTTAGTAAGTTATAAATTTCAGCATTTTCATTTTACCCTTGATGAAACTCTGAATGACATGCCAAGATCAAAGGATATTTCGAACTTAGTAAAACTAAAACACATAAATTGAGACGGAGGGAGTATTAATCATATGCTGAAGTACCTTTGGAATTTGTGAAAGCGGAAAATATGTCGAGATTGAGCTGATTGGATTTTTCACGAGAGCCACGGCCACCCCAGTCGTTCTCGATAGCCATCTGAAGGGCCGTCCATCTACCTAGCACTAACCCGATACCTTCCTGTAGCTGTGCAGCCGCCTCAGCCGTCAGCTGAGCTGATGCGTTGCCGTTGCCGTTGTCCATTCTGAACCAAAATAACAGCACAGAGAAAAAAGGGTTTTAGAAGATTAGTGGGAACAGATACAGAGAAATTATAAGTCACAATTAGGAGTTTAGTGTTCGTTGAGAAAACAAAAAACGAACTTACAGTCGAACAAAGGTTTTGGGAGCAGAGGCGCAGGTGGTGGTGTCTACTAGCGGAGTAAATTAGGGCTCGAATTTTGGCGGAATTTGGGTATAGAAAAAGAGAGAGAAAAGAAAAGAGCTTTTTCAAACTCCTTTTTCTTTTTTTGGTAATAACCTAAAAATGAAAATTAAATTTATTAAAGGAACAACACAAACTATTGTTGCCTATTCATTTGCCAACTACAAATGAGTAAACAACTTAAAATACACTCTTATTATGGTCGCCTGCTCCTTTAGAATTGTGTCCCATTTTTGTTGCATAAGATGTTTTATAGGTCACTAAATTAAGATAAACTTAAGTTAAGTAACCAAAAGATAAATTAAGGAATCATTTGAAGAAGATTATAGTAAAATAAATATTGATATGATAATAAATGATAAAGTGATTGTTATGTGGAAATTAATAGTGCATTTATTATTAACTTATATTATTTATTATTATTATATAGAATATTGATCACGCCCAACTATGCCTTAGAAAAAGGACTAAGCGGTCGTTGCAAATATAATCCGGTTTACAAGTCCGGAGTCGAATCCCACAGAGAACTAAGGCTTAGCTACAGCTGTTCAATATTGCAAAGAAACACAAGTTCGAATAATTTTCTAATTATAAAGATTATAATATTTATTTTTATCTAATTAACTAACAAATACTAGAAAGCACTAAAACTATCAATTAACATAGATGAAATTATAGACAAGACTAACGAGGTCTAGAGTTATGATTTTCCCAATTGTCAAAATCTTTTCCGCTATGTTTTCTACAAATTTGCCTAAGTCTTCTCTATCAACCATGAGCACTCTAACTGTCGTAACTCTCTCCCGAGCAATTACCACAATTTACTAGACATATTCTCCCGAATTACGCTAGCTAGCATTAAGCACAGCTCACTCAGATCGCACCAAGGTTTCGTTATCCCTAATCCCACCTTTAAACCTCCGTATTGATCCCTCATATACGTTCAGGAGTGATGTTGTTCAACAACTACCTAAATATGCACTCTCTCCCGAGTAATACATACTAAATAGGCACAGCTAATTGAGAGCCTTTCAATCAACCACAAGAATAATATAGTTGAACAAATAGAGAAAATACTACGACAAATCTATATTAACATAACAAGAAAATCATCCTTCAATAGGTTCCATCAAAACCCTAGATTAGAAAGCTAGCTACTCATACTCATATTAACAATATCTCAAATATTTTGCATAATTAAAATACAGAGTAAAGATGAAAAGATGTACAAATAGATGATTCTAACTCCAAAGGGGTTATTCCACCAGCTCTCCTTGCCTCTAGCTTCCCAAAAACGTGGCTGCTGATAGAACCCCTTTGGTTGCTGAAAACCACCCCCTTCCAAGTGGTGTTTTAGGTCTATTTATATGTGTAGAAGAAACCCTAAATGTGTGGGCCGGGTCCTAGTCAAAACCCGGAACGAATTAAGTCTTCAAAAACTCGGATTGGACCTGGCGTTAGGCTGGCCTCGCCAGGCTAAAACCTGGTCTCTCATTTTCACTGTTCTTGAGCACACTTTCAACGTTTAAGTACCCCTTTTGCTCTACTTTCATCTCCAATTCACCTACACATGAAATATACTCTCTTATGCACAAATAAAGTGTAATTTATCATTAAAGCATGTAAAATGCAAGGCACATAATGTACGAAACTATGGAATTATAGCCACACATCAATACCCCACACTTAAACATTGCTCGTCCTGGAGCAATCAAACTACACTTATGGATGCGGCCTTTTTAAGCAATTCTCCTAGCTCATTACACCAAGAATTTTTAAAATAGTTTAAGCACACAAGTGTGGCATCCTCGCCTCAAGATTCGACTCACAAATACCATGCCTTATTCACAATTCACTTACTTACTCTAACATGGATGTCAACAACATTACCTTTTCTTTATGAATCATGTGCCCTCACCCAATCAAAGAGATTAGTTCCACACACAATGAATTTTAAGACCGTAGGAACTCTATATAGGAAGAATTCACTCGCTCTCAGAAATAACATTCATATGCTACAAAAGATGCACCATAGGCTTGCCCGTAGTGTAATACTCTACTAATCGAGTTTATTCAGTCTAAGATCAAGTAGGACTTTCATTGGTTGTAATGTAGGTTGTGGGCCAGGTAGGATACATTTGGATATGAGTGACTACACCTCCCTTAAGCACTTCAATACATATACTTTAACACACATCCCATACTAATGCCAAACCAAACACTCCACCTTCACTTCAATTTATATTAACTCCATATATTTTTTTAACCACAATTACATCAAGAGTCACCACTATCAAGGAATATTTTTCACAACAATATAGCTGATTTTTCGTTTCTTTCTTTTTCAATTCAAGTGACTCTTACTTTTTCAAAACAGTGCATCTTTCTCCTTATTTCATTAGTTCCACGCCAAAGCCGAACCAACCACCCCACACTTTAACTTTTACAAAGTTCATAACAATTCAAGTGCTCATGAGAGGTGAAAATGTTCAAATATATGGTCGATTAAAACAAAGGGGTACGACTTGTAATGTGGTTACCAAAGAAATAAGATTATAGGCTCAACGGGGTTAACTACGGTACATAACATTTAGGTGGGTAAACTTTATATATCTGACTTAACAAAGAAATGCCTATATCACTTCCTAGACTGAACAATACTACTATTTTGCTTGCAAACACACGAGAAAAGTTCTAGACATCAAATGCAATGCATAGAATACATCCTCACACATACATGGCACATAACTCAATCAGGATTGGTTTCATCGCGACATTCCAGTCAAAGCAGTTAAGCAAATTAGGAATCTACGATTTAAGGTACTTATGCGAGAGTCAAAACTCGAGCCTAAGCGTCACAACCATATTACTAACTATTCTCATGGCATAACAAATCTAAGAGATATTACTTCAATTCAATTCATGGCACAATGGTTCATATTCCTAAAAACAAATAAAACTAACTACACCCAGTTCAAATAAAATCCTTGAAAAAGAACCGCGACACCAAAAAAAACTAAGGGGGAATTACTACACTACCTAACAAAATAAAATCTTTTTGTCTTTTTTCCTTTCGACTTAAATCCCTCAAGAAAATTGTCTAATTGATCCATCGTTGGGAAAAGTCCAATCTTTTCTATTTTTGTTCTCTAAAAAAAATAAAAAAAATATTCAATTAAACTAATATAATTAAAATAGCATAGAAAGTTACCTAGACAATCTCATCACCCCACACTTAAAATTGTGCATTGTCCCCAATGCACACCATAACTAATAAGAGGGTAAAAGAGACTCTATGGTAGGCCAAAGGCCGAAACACTAGCAACTCATGGGATACTCAGACTTCTTCCACGCTTGGTCCTTCGTGCGGGTACCTCACACTTAGTTCCAACTATCTGGTTTGTTGTTGCATCCTTCCAATAGTTTTGCTTTTCATGCTCCTAGAAAAGTAAAAATTGACACTACAAAAAATAATAATAAAATAAAAAATAAAATAAAGCAGTAAAGTTAGATTTTCTCCCAACAAGCGCTTGATTTAACGTCGCGGCATGACACGAATCACTTTCTGCCTCCACTTTGAACATATGAATTGGACCCCAAGTTTTGATTCTACTCTATGATCATGCTCCTGGGGTGGTGGAATGAATCTGACTGGCCCAATAAAATAATGTAGTATTCTGCACTTTTTGGCCTTTAGATGATATGTGTATTCCCGACTTTCTCGCAAAAAGCATTTCAGAATGTAGGCGCTTTGATCCTCATTCCCTGACTCCTCAAGTGGCTCGGATGACTCTATTTCTATATCATCATCCAAACACAATGTGAAAAAATGCTTGGAGTGTGGACCAATGCGTTCAACTACATGAACATTGGGACTGTCTACATCCTCAACACTAATGACACTAGAGTCAACTAAATATGTATCATCAATGTCCTTACTTGACTCTAGTATCCTTTTTACAATATCGGCATCCTCAAATTCTAGTTTGATTGATTGTTGGTGTTCTACTATGGACCCCTCTATTGTTACCTCAATTTCTGCATTTAATTCACGCTCTTCTTGGATACTATTCACAATATTGACTTGTTGAGCATTAAGATCTTCAACCAGTTGATTCACTTGAACTTTCAAGTTGTGAATAGTTTTCTCTTGCCTTTCTATCTGCAGCTCTCTTTTACTATTTTGTTCCACAAGGTACTTTAACATATCAAGGCACTTTTGCATATTACTGATCTCTTTCGGGTCATCATCCCTGGGTTCTTTGTTCCTATTAACTTCACAAGAAAAAGAAGAACCATCAAAGTAAGGGGTTGGGGGAGGATAAGATATATAAGCACAACCATGAAAGTGACCATCTTGACCACCACACATATCACACGCATTCCACACATAAGATTGAGTTGGTGCACATAACTCGCTTTTAAGAATATTTTGATAATTTTGCCATGGGTGATTTCCTCCACAATATGCATAAGGAGGATCAAAAGTAGAATTACCAGCATCAAAACTGTCATAATTCCAAGATGCCATGTTTCTAAAATCAACAAGTAAAAAAAATAAAAATAAATCAAATACAAGAAAAAAAAAGAAAAAAAAAGTTCAAACTTGCAACATAGCAATACGTACACCTACATTTATACCGTTAGATCCCCGGCAACGGCGCCAAAATTTGATCACGCCCAACTATGCCTTATAAAAAGGACTAAGCGGTCGTTGCAAATATAATCCGGTTTACAAGTCCGGAGTCGAATTCCATAGAGAACTAAGGCTTAGCTACAGCTGTTCAATATTGCAAAGAAACACAAGTTCGAATAATTTCCTAATTATAAAGATTATAATGTTTGTTTTTATCTAATTAACTAACAAATACTAGAAAGCACTAAAACTATCAATTAACATGGATGAAATTATAGACATGACTAAGGAGGTCTAGAGTTATAATTTCCCTAATTGTCAGAATCTTTTCCGCTACGTTTTCTACAAATTTGCCTAAGTCTTCTCTATCGACCATGAGCACTCTAATTGTCGTAACTCTTTTCCGAGTAATTACCATAATTTACTAGACATATTCTCCCAAATTACGCTAGCTAGCATTAAGCACAGCTCACTCAGATCGCACCCAGGCTTCGTTATCCCTAATCCCACCTTTAAACCTCCGTATTGATCCCTCATATACGTTTAGGAGTGATGTTGTTCAACAACTACCTAAATATGCACTCTCTCCCGAGTAATACATACTAAATAGGCACATCTAATTGAGAGCCCTTCAATCAACCACAAGAATAATATAGTTGAACAAATAGAGAAAATACTACGACAAATCTATATTAACATAACAAGAAAATCATCCCTCAATAGGTTCCATCAAAATCCTAGATTAGAAAGTTAGCTACTCGTACTTATATTAACAATATCCCAAATATTTTGCATAATTAAAATACAGAGTAAAGATGAAAAGATGTACAAATAGATGATTCTAACTCCCAAGAGGTGATTCCACCAGCTCTCCTTGCCTCTAGCTTCCCAAAAACGTGGCTGCTGATAGAACCCCTTTGGCTGCTGAAAACCACCCCCTTCCGAGTGGTGTTTTAGGTCTATTTATATGTGTAGAAGAAACCCTAAACATGTAGGCCGGGTCCTAGTCAAAACCCGGAACGAATTAAGTCTTCAAAAACTCGGATTGGACCTGGCGTTAGGCTGGCCTCGCCAGGCTAAAGCCTAGTCAAGCCTGGCGTTAGGCTGGCCTCGCTAGGCTAAAGCCTGGTCTCTCATTTTCACTGTTCTCGAGCACACTTTCAACGTTTAAGTACCCCTTTTGCTCTACTTTCATCTCCAATTCACCTACACATGAAATATACTCTCTTATGCACAAATAAAGTATAATTTATCATTAAAGCATGTAAAATGCAAGGCACATAATGTACGAAACTATGGAAATATAGCCACACATCAAGTATAAAAAGATGCAAAGAACAAACATATATAAAGTATGTTGAATTTAAGAGGAGATTAATTCTCCTCATTCAAGCAACTATACAAAGTATTGTTTATAGATCGTAATATTTGTTGGAAGCAAATAAAATTACTATCAAATATATTTGGAGGGAGACATGTGCATACTTTCTGAAGAGTGAAGAATACAAGCATAAATAAGATTGATAATTCGGAGAGTGCGCTTTAGAAAATGAAGTTTCTTTAGGAAATAAAGTTTTTTTCACGTGATTTAAAAAAAGAATTTAAGAATTTTATTTAGTTAATTTTCTTACGTAGACTCACCAACAAAAAACAAATTAATCTCCAATTCAAACAGCCGTTTAGACGGAAAAAACAGCCTCGTCAAAATTTCAACTTAAAGGGACGCCTTTAAAAGTCAAAAGGATCGAACCGGTTCATTTGAATTTCACTCCCACTTTGAACTTGTAAGTCTTCACGTCCCTCCATTATCTCTCCAAATTCCCTCTCTCAATTTCTAGGGTTTTCTTGAGATTTTTTTTGCAACAATGTCAGCTTCCACAGTATCCATCACAGCCAATCCAGCCTCGGGCTCAACCCGTCGCCGAGCCGTCGAGAAGAAACAACCCTCCGCCCTAGATTTAGCCGATTCCAACTTAGCGACCGCCGCCGCTGCTGCCGCGGCCGATCCAATTTCAACCCCCAACATTTCCTTCAGAAGCGACGGCCGAGATGCGATTCAAGTGGTGAAGAAACCTTTGCCCAATACAAATGCTCCCACATCCTCTACTCGCCGTGCTAGCGGCTCAGCAGCAGCAGCAGCAGCGAAGAAACCCTCGAAACCGCCTAAGCCTAGGTGGTTGACTGTGGTTAGTGTATTCACTAAGAATTTGTTGCTGCTGCTTGTTTTAGTTGGTTTAATTCAGATGGTCCGTAGACTTGTTATGAATTCGAATAATGTAAACGACTCTGATGGTCTCGCTGTAATTTCTGGGGATTTTGAGGGAAAATTCGCTGAAATGGAGTCGTTTGTTAAGAAAACTACGAAAATGCTGCAAGTGCAAATCGAAGTAATTGATCAAAAACTCGATTCAGGGATTAGGAATGTGAGGGATGAGTTGAGCGTGAAGGTGCATGAGAAAGGGGAGGAATTGGAGTTGAAGTTGAAGGAAGTGAGTAGCAGAAGTGAAAATTTGGAGAAGTTGATGAATGAATTTCGAGAGAAAGATTGGGTGTCCAAGGACGAGCTAAATAATTTATTTGAGGAGTATAGGAAGACTAAAGGTGACACGGAAGTTGATGATAAGAGTTTGGATGAATTTCGGGCATATGCGAGAGAGGTAGTGGAAAAAGAGATAGAGAAACATGCTGCTGATGGATTAGGGAGGGTGGATTATGCATTGGCTTCGGGAGGGGCTCGCGTAGTGAAGCATTCAGAGCCATTTATTACGAAGTCTGGTGGTGGTGATGTTTGGAGTTTGTTAAACCGGAATGCAGTTAGTAATGATGCTCAGAAGATTCTTACACCCAGCTTTGGAGAACCTGGTCAGTGTTTTCCCCTTAAAGGGGATAGGGGCTTTGTCCAGATCCGACTCCGGACACCTATTATACCCGAAGCTGTCACCCTGGAACATGTTGCAAAGGTAACACTTTTTCCATTGGATAGTAGTGATGATTCTATTGTATCATTTTTTCTTTCTGCTTATGGGGATGCTGACTGTTTAGTATGATGCGTTTATCTGAGCTTCATGAGTATATGTGACTTTTTATGTGATGAGTAACTCAGAAAGCATGAATTTAGGAATCTTCTGACATCTTAGTCATTATGAGCACAATTGAATTTGAGCATGACTTTCAGATTTCAATTGAAATTGATCGGTCTGAGCCTAGGTTGGGTCAGCATGAATTGAGCCTTTTTGTGCCTAGACAACATATTTGAATATGTTTATGGAAATTGAAAATATCAAAAGAAGCACAAGTAGATTATATATAAATGTGTACAATTAAAAGTAAGTTTTCCAGTTTTAATCAGAATGAAAGTATGTTCCATCTAGTGTTGCTTACTAATTTGCATGCTTCATAAATTCGCCTCAAGCCTCCAATTAACGTGCAACTTAAGTGTAAGGACTCGAAATTAGAAAGTGCATGCTCAGGCAAGGCCTTAGTGAGTCTTCTCTTTCGTAGTAAGAGTTTTTTTTTGGGGGGGGGGGTGAGAATCTTTAACCTAGAAGCGGCAAGCCCGTCCTACCTCATGTTTGTGTTTTTAATGATCGAGGGATATATTCTACAATTGGCATACCCTGCATTCTAATGAGAGGAGCTTTATCTGGAGATACTATAATGCTTGTATATATTCCTTTTATTGGAATGTAACTTGGATAACTGATTGGACTGATCCAAAACTGATGGTTTGGGCCCCAAACTAGGCAATTGTTGGCTGGAAAATTAATTGAAGATTAGTGATAGATCGCAGGTGAATGGTTTTCATACTAATCAGTCATATCGGCACTATCAAGTATTCTGCTTTAGATACACCTGTAATAGCTGAGAGTTGTTCTCTTCAGTACATCCTCATTTGCCTTCATTGTGTCCCTCTCGTAGCCTTTCACCTCTGTTTTCACATACATACCTGAAAATCCTGTTCATCTCTATCTTTTCCTTTCCTAGCTATGATCATTTGAACTAATATATTCAATTGCTTTTGCATCCACAAGTGTGATTATTATGGCAAACTTTCTCCACTATATGGTTGTTTGCTTATGTTTGTGATAGGTACATACGTGCAGTTATGTGTTTATATTTATAAGTTTATGTCTGTTTGTGTTATTTTGAAATGCCTGGGTCTTTTTCAGTTTCTAGAGCCCTGGAAACCTTTAATCTGCCAACTATACCAGATAACTGCGCTAATCTTGACCCGGGCACATGACTGATTCTGTTGGTATCCTCTCATATTGGATCATTATGGTTTGATTGCTGAGAATTGTCTGGGGTAGGTTCTTACCCAGACCAAGATGTATTCTGTTCTGTGTACTTTTGCTTATCTGTTCATCATTGTTTTTGTTTTGCTTGCCTATCTTCATCATTTGATCTCTTCCATTATTTAAAGTGGACCTCGATTTCTGTCCATTTCTACTTTTTAAGTGATACTTGGTAGTCTATTTTGTTTGGATAATTCTCCAGACTTGCTTTCTTGTCTACTGATCAGTAGCATGACTATAGAAATCACCTGTCCTGATTACAGTGTGCCTTTTTGGCTCTAAATTGGTAATAACATCAAAGAAGGGTTTTATCCCCCACCTGATCAAAAAAAAAAAGAAGAGAAGGGTTCTATCCCCCATTTCTCAAACGGTTTTATTGTCCATTTTACCTTTTAGTGAACATATTGAAAAGTTTCTAGACGCCTTCTTGAACCTTTCTACTTTCTCATTGTTGAAGTGCCCGATCAGCCTATTTTAGTTTCTACTGTTTCTTTAGTGCACCATTGTTCTCTTGAGAACAAGTACTCCAGCCATATCTTTAGTTCTTAATTTTGTTGATATCCGTGATGATTGGCCAATTCCGTTCTCATTGGTGAATATGTTGAACTGTGATAAGTGAATATTATTAGTTACCTAGGTTTAGTGAGCACTCATGCTTTGTTACAAATGTTATTTACCCCCTCTGTCTCAATTTATGTGAACCTATTTGACTGTGCACGGAGTTTAAGGGAAAAAAGGGCAGCCCAGTGCACTAAGCACCCGCTATGCGCGGGGTCCGGGGAAGGTCCGGACCACGAGGGTCTATCGTACGTAGCCTTGCCCGGCATTTCTGCATGAGGCTATTTCCACGGCTTGAAGCTGTGACCTCCTGATCCCATGGCATCAACTTTACCAGTTACGCCAAGGCTCCCCTTAGGATTTTAAGGAAAAGGGAAAACTTTTGTAACTTGTGGTTGTAAATTATTTGTGTGACTATAAAATCTTTTGAAACGCGTGGTGAAAAAATTCATACCATTTGTGTGGTGGTGAAATCTTCGCATTAAGGGTGATATTGGAATCCTAAAATTAAGAGTTTCCTTATTTCTTTCGCAGACTATTTTTGTGATGCTTCATACTTGAGACCTGAACTCTAGCAATTAGGGTGAACCTTGAGCAAGAATTCTTACTCTGTTAGATTGAATAGAAGGCTAGGAGTTTCATAGCTCTAAGCAATGTACAATATTATGTTGACCGTAGTGTTATCAAAGGCGAAAAGCGCAAAAAAAGCTCCAAGGTCCGTTGGGGCTTTAAGCGCAAATAAAGCGTGGGCTTTAATGTAAAAATGCGCAACTAGAGAAAGAGTAAAAATATGTATATGTAGTCTAACACCAATAATTATAAGCATGAATAACAAATATATGGACAAAGAAATTGAAAAAAATTATGATAAGGTGAAGTATCAATTATTTAGTGTCGTCTTTTCGGGATTACACTCATTGGCAAGGAAAAGTATGGTTTAGAGCCTTAATGCAACACTGAAGCGCCCACAAAGCGAGGCGAAGCGCTCAACATGTTTTGAGCCTCGCTTCAGGGCTTAAGCGCGCCTTTAACAACACTGGTTGACCGGTCAATAATTTTAACCAAAGGTCTTAGGAAAAAGATTTATCAGCAAAAGTGTGGCATGAAGTAACATGCGTGTTGACCTTGCTGAGCAGCTGTAGACCTTAAATCACATTTTTTGAGATATTTCAGTGAACGGTCCTAATGGCTAATGTAGGATGAAACTGTGTGAACAAACTATCACATTTGGGAAGTGAATTTTCATGAGACATGGTATGAAAACATTGAACAAGTTTTGTGTCCATTGGACAGAAGCATATATTTGTAAGTACTATCACATTTGGGAAGTGAATTTTCATATTGAACAAGTTTTGTGTCCATTGGACATAAGCATATATTTGTAAGCATTCTACATGCTCCCCCCCCCCCCCCCCCGAGCCCACAGACTGATTTTTCAAACACTTAAATTGAAAAATTCATAGCGACAAGTTTAATGGCCTATTATCCACCTAGTTTCAAACCATGGGCCGCAAGGTCTTGGAGATTTCTTGGTTATCAAAAAGAAAGTTTCACCATGTTTGCTATGTATCAGTACTTGTCCTCTTTCCCACATTTTAGCTTCGATTATTTATGACCACCATGAAGTTTTGATTTTTCTGCCCACTGTGTCTATCCTGCTGTGATTAGCACTCTATTGATGCTAGTGAATTTGCAGCGCCACTTAATGATGCAGTATTGCAGTGTACTTGATGAGCAATTTATATCATTAACTTGCTATATGTTGAATGATTTCTTGTGCTCTGACACTTAAGGATGTGGCCTAACGGTCAATCCCGTAGGGACAAACACTAGGTGATTTCTTCCCATCTACCTTAGGTGGGCAGAGTTACACGGTACTTGTGTTGGTGGGAGGTAACAGGTACCCGGTGGAGTTCCGCAGACACCACCTTATCACAAAAAAGATTTCTGGTTCTCTGCTGTTATGCTTCTTAAATCTTAGGTATCCAAGTTACTAACAACTCCTGGATATTTTTGAACAGAGTGTTGCTTACGATAGGTCCAGTGCTCCGAAGAACTGCAGGATATCCGGATGGCTTCATGATAAAAAGGAGACTGATCTAGCAGCTGATAGCGAGAAGATGTTCCTTTTGACGGAGTTCATATATGATCTTGACAAGAGCAATGCTCAGACTTTCAGTGTTTTAGAATCTGTAGGCTCTAGTGTCGTTGACACAATCCGGTTTGATTTTACGTCCAACCATGGGATACCGCACACATGCATTTATAGGTTGAGGGTACATGGCCGTGAACCAAACTCTTTGGTAATGCAGTCTTGATGGTAAAATAATATAAATTATTTTGACATTCCTCTCCTTAACAATGTAGTGCTTTTGTGTCTTTCTGGTAGAACCCAATCCGACGTGTGAGTTGTAATCTTTTGGCTAAGTATGGATTTTAAGATCATTCTCCTCTGTCATTGACCAGTACTGAGTTGGGGCTAGGTGTAAAAATGTCTTGTTCCTTTCAGCTCCCGAACTGTAAAATTGATGATTTGATTCCCTTGTATCTTTTTTTTTTTTGGAAATGAGATTCCCTTCTATGCGATGTAAAGATTATGACTTTCCTGTAAACCCTTTCATTTTTAGTACTTGTTTTCTTGACAATCTTGCTTTTAGAGATGCGAATTTATGCTTTCTAAATCATTACAACATTGTCTCTTCTTCTATTTCTTTTTCTTTTTTGGTGGTGGTGTAGTGGGGTGGGATGGAGCGATTGAATTAGTCCCACCTTGTACTGGAATAAACGGCATAAGAGTCATTCATTATGGTTCAAACTTGATGAATTCCTTGTTGAGTTACCGGGGATTATTCTCCATTAAAGAAAATTGGTAAAGATGGACAGAGAAAGAAACACATACTTGAAGGTGATCAAATTAAAATCATGGACGTTATATTGCTCGACTTTTGTATGATGTTTGTATGCTTCTAAGCATTATCACATGTATTAGACTTTATGGGGAGATTGAGATATCAATATTATAAAATACATCTCAGCAGCAGAAGAAAGTGTCAATATAGCAACATGAGCGAAGTTTTGCCGCCTTCATTCATCCGGTTACATAAGTCGCATTGAATCTCCTTTTTTCTTTTGCGATAGCATATAATAACTTAAGAATTCACGTCTCCTTAAGCCACTTCTGATGTGCTTTCCCCTCAAGAGTACTTACGATTATTATCAGTGTCATTGAGGGTCACTATACTAAATAGCAAAGCAGAGCCCTATATCAAGACCTTAGCTTTTAAATAGGATGCCTTTTTTTCTTTTCTCATCAGATTGACAGTGATTTGTAGAAGAAATTTCAAAAACGGTAGGTTCTAGGGTACATAGAATTTATTTCTTATTGGCTTCTTTTAACCTGAAAGCGATGTCTTTTGTGTGCAGAAGGGGGAAGGAGATACGAAAGCTAAAAATGGTAACTTTGACATCTACGAGGTTAAAGGTATAATGATCTCTTTCTTCTCCAAAAGATCTCATTTCTCTGTTTGGATAAAATATTGGAGCAAAAGAAATCCTTTTTAAAGATATCTTCTTTTTTGATAATGATGATAACTCAAAAGATACAGTGTCTTAAGTTTACAACATTAACTATATATCAAAGAGTCTCTTCCTTCAATATTTTCTATAGCAATAGGCACTCATTCCTTGCAACCATTTGAGCCAAGTACTTTGACTGTGAAGGAAGAGTCCTCTTCATATCTGAAAATCAAGAAGTAGCCACCCTTCACATAGTGATAATTGATAAAATCTTCCCATCCTTCTCTAATAAAAAGTAGTCCATCTTCTGTCTTTTCCACAGACACATTCCAAACATGCCCACACAAGTCTTTAATTGTGGTTCTTTCTTTGATAGTTTCCCCAAATTTCCTAGTGAAGTCCTTTGATAATTTCTGTAAAAACCAAAGTGTTAGACCTTTTAAATGTTATGCTTTGCAATACAAAAGGTTCACTACTAAAAAACAGCAAATTTGCGACTGAATAATTGCGACAAAATTAAATCGGTCGCAATTTTCGACTGATTCGGTCGGAAACTTTATTAAAAGTACATGTTATTTTTTTTTGGCTCAAAATTATGGCTGATTCAGTCGCTCAATTACGCGGCAATTACCGCGAAAATATTTTTTATGGTTTGCGATTGAATCAGTCGCAAAAATTAAAATTTTAAAAAAATTAAATTAAATGTTTCAACCGATTTGATCGGAATCTTCAATAAAAACGAGGTCTGACTGGTCAACGGGATTTGCGACCGAATTAGTCGCAATTTGAAAATTCAAATTTCAAATTTGCGACCGATTTGGTCGCAAATCTATTTTTAGTTATAGCCCTAGCCCATTTTTTCTTCTTTCTTCTTTCTTCTCTAGTTTTTCCCCCTCTCCTCCCCTCTCCTTTTCTGCCCCCACCGGCTATATTTCTTGATTTTTTCCTCTAATCTAGCCATATAAGGTATGATTTCTCACTCTCACTCTCACTCTCCCTCACCCTATCCATTTCTATTTTCCTGTCCAGCCGGCCCCCCCTCCCCCAAAGTTTTTGTTCCCAAGTTGTTTAACTCGTTTTTGGTGCAGGAATCCGGCGGCTCATCTCCCCTCCGGTGGTGGTTCCCGGTGGTGGTTCGACAGCAGATCCGTTGGTCGTTTTTCAGGGTTTTTTTTTTATTAATTTAGCAAAATAGTATGTATAAATTAGCTATATAATTTGCAATATAGTATAGATAAATTAGCAATAATTTTTGCAATATAATATGTATATAGTGACTTGTTAAAAATTTACTTGTTTAGATTAATTAGCTATTTTTTTTCTTTTTAGTTAGATGTTCTTGTAAAAATGGCTAGTATACTTGTATGTATCCAATAGTAAATCAAGAAAAAATTTAGAATAATTTGGGTATGTTCTATAAGTATGGAATTCTTGTTTATATAAAAACAACTTAAGTGTTAATACTTCTTATAATTTAGGTTATAATAGTTAAAGTTGAACAATATTTTAAAGTGTTGAAATTTTTATACATTCAAGTTATGTTAGTTAAGAAACAACTTAAGTGCTAATACTTCCAGTCGTCCACCAGCAGCATTATTCACTGGGGCATCAATTTTCCAAGAATACATAGAAGCTATGCGTCAAAAAGTGGATCAAATGTCGCAAGAATTTCAAGCAACTCAGGATTTGATCCAAAAATTATTAAAAAAGAAAAGCAAGAAAGGAGCTGCAATTGAGTCTGAGGAGGAGACTGATTCTGAATATGCTATTTGAATGTTTTAGAGTTGAAATTAGAGACATGTTTAATTTATGTTGTTTGATAGTTGGTTGTTTGATTAGTTGGTTGAATTGTTATAAATATTACTGTTCATTTTGTAGTAAAATATTGAATTTTGGATTGTTAGGTGTTTGGTTGGATGTTTTATTTGGCAGGCAGTGTAATTAGAAATACAGCAAGATTTTGCTCTAAAATGCTCAGATTTGTTACTGAATCCGTCACAAATTTCACCAGGAATTACCCAGATTTACGATTGATTCAGTCGCAAATTGAAAAATTAATCAATATTTACGACTGTTTCAGTCGGAATAATTAATTAAAAATTAATTTTATTTCTAATTTTCCGACGAAATCAATCGGAACTTTTTATTTATATATTTTTTTTAACTCTGGTCAGTGACTGAATCAATCGCTAAATTTGCGATTGATTCGGTCGCAAATGACTTAATTTCAAATGTCCCCATATTTTTCAGTTTGCGACTAAATCTGTCGCAAATTTTCGACTGATTCTGTTGCAAATATATTGCGACCACGTGTTCTCTGACTGACACTTTTCAGTCGCAAATCGATCGAAAAAACACAATTTTCGATCGATTTGCGACCGATTTGACGGTCGCTAATTTATTATTTTTCGACCGATTTGCGACTGATTTGACCGATTTCAGAGGTAGCATACCAACTCAAAACTGTAAGACATCTCTATGTTCGGCGTTTATTCAAAAATAGGAGAAAATTTTTGTCTAATATTTTTCCTTGAACCAAACGCCAAGGGTCTATAGAGGCCCCCACCTATGAGATCACACTAGGTTTGTTGTTGTTATTGTATTTTGAGTTTCGTAAAAAACTAAATGACATGTCTCTAATAGTGTTTGGTTGAAAGAATTTTTTTGAAATAATTTTAAAAGTTATTTGAACTTTTTTCCTTCTAAACCTTAAGTTTTAAACTTTTACAGATCATTCGAGCTCTAATTTAAAATATCAAGAGATATTAAATTGTGAACCCCCAAATTTAAAACTCCAGTAACTTCGTGCTAAAAATATCTTAAAGTTAAATTCATCAAACTTAACTCGTGAATCTAATGTGGACACAAAATCACACATAAAATGTGCAAATATGTAACCCTTCACCATTCTTCACCCCACACCACAAGCAAATCTCACACACAAATACTGGGACATATATATATATATATATATGCTGATAAAAAGGAAATGCACGCGTATATATTATAATAACACAACATGTAGTAAATATACATCAAGAAGTACACAAAAATAAAAAAACAGAAACAAATACTTAGACAACATCGTTATATATTCATCGACCTACATTATTTATGAGCAGAAATGGTTCAAACAATACGAAAATATATGTGTTAAGTTCGAGAAATTAGTACAAGTTGATGAGAGCTGCGATGAGGATCGAAGAGCTTGAAGAACTCAGGCCTGTCCAGTGAGGAAGAATAGGAGGAAGTTGAGATGATGAGTTTTCGTTGATCTTCTTCTTCTGAAACCAAAGGCTGCTTCTTCCTCGGTCTTCCTCTTCCCCCTTTCTTCATTCTTTACTTCTTTAATTCTAACTAATTAAGAATAAAAATTGGACAGCTTTAGAATGGTTATTTATTTATATAGAGCTTCAAAGAATTACAAGGAAAAACAACTTAATGAGAGAACGGTATAAAAGTTAAAAAGAACACAGCTTATTAAAAGACCTGTCAAACTAGAATTTTTTTTGATTGATTAATTACTACTATCTCTGACGTTTATATTTAGTACGATTGCAGAAGGTGGGAAGGAGGAAAGCTAAACATAGTAAAATTTGACAACTGCAACATAAAGATCCCATTTCTCCCATTTGGTTAATAGTGTGTGTGTGTTTGAGTGAGAGAGAGAGTTATGTGTGTATACATATCACAAACAATTTCTGATATTCAATAGAGTGATAACTTGATAGTGAATGCGATTAATGAAACTGATTTAATCAATTAAACTTGTTAAATATCAGTTGAAAATTACTCCACTTATCATGTTAAAATAGTTAATTTCCAGAAAACTGCACTATATTTATTAAATTTCTTGGTCAAAAACTCACGTTTACATATACTCTAATACTTCAGCTCTACAAATTGAAGTTTATAATATCTTCTAGAATCAGAAGAAACTTTTCGAATGAAGTTTTTGTTTACCCGTAAAACGGTACAGTTAAATTTATGCGTGATTTTTAGATAAGTGAATTAATTTGATCCTGAAATAATAGATAAATTATATAAATATGCAATACTTAGCCTTGAGATGGAGACGACATAGCAGAAATAATAGTTTCGGGAGCGCGGCTTCCGGGCACAACAACAATGAAATCAAAAAGCAAGAAGATAAGATTATATTAAGCTTTGAACAGAGTATAGCGTAAGTTTGCCAGAAAATTCGTGTCCTTTACAATGATAGTAGAGCTCACTATTTATAGTTGTACCTAGGGAATAAGTTTCTAGGATCAAGCCCCTCTTTAATGTCAATTATGAGGGCCATTGAAGAATGTGTAACGGCGTGCATGAATGCCATATCCTTTTGTGACAGGCAGTATACTAAATGATGTAGAATATTCATCATTAAATGCTACCATGTGACGGACATTTATTTCATCTTTATGAATATCATTCTCTCTGGTAACAAATGAGATCGGTTGCCTTCGGTTTCAGCAATCCTCTATCTTCGACTCCATGTGTCACTTTCTCATACGATCATTTAATATAACATATTTTACCCCATACTCTAGTCCTTCTACTTTCCTGTGGCATAACTTTGTGTCACCGGGAGGTTGGTAGAAATATTCTTTTTGGCGGAAAATTTACTGACCCCTCTGAAAAGTTTTTGACGGTTGATTAGATACACGTCTTTCCGCATTTAATGCCCGAAACACGCGTCATCCCATGATTTAGCATTAGTTTTGCCGGTTATCGAGGTAATTATGGCCACGATTTTAGCCGCCTATTTCTTCACTTATACGCATCAAACTCCTTCATTCAAACCTCATAATTCTTCAAACTCTTTCAAACTCTCTTCATTCAACTCGTACTCTGTTCTTCAACCTTTCTTTGTTTTCTTCATAAGAAAAAAGTTTTTCCTTCTTCTCTAACATAGAATGACTTCTTCTTCTATAAAAACCTTAGTTCCTCAAAGAACAAAGGCAAAGCCGATAAGGCTACTCCTTATACAGTGAGTACCATCATCCCCAGAAGTCTTGTCACAACTAAAGAATTCGAAGGGAAATTTCCTTCCACTAACCCTCGTACATAGGCCATTGGCAGATACCCTTCTTCCATCCATCTTTTCAGTATTCCTGCTGTGAAGGAAGATTGCCATTGCCAGGATTTAGACATTATCGCTCTTGATCTGACGGCGCGGGTAGCCTTACCCAAGAAGGGTTTTACATATTTCTATATATATCCCTTCACTTTGGGGGCGTTTTCTCTGAGTGGAGAACTTGACTCCGTTATCGTGGAGTTCAGCCTCCACTACCAGGTGTGCTTAGCACAAGTAAGTCCTTCCGTGTGCAGAACGATTGCTTGTCTTCGGCGCCTGTGCCAAGAAACGGGAGATGAGCTATCCCTAGCTCATGTGATGAACCTCTATTCCCCCAAGATCTTCTGTGGGGGGAATGGTGAACTTCAGCAAACGTGGCCTCCATACTCTACTATGTAACATGGATGATGACAACGACCGTGGGTGGATGGAATAATTTGTTGCAATTACCACCAATGATATCATTCCGGAAACGGCTTTATCCTTTCCGGAATCATGGAACTGCACTCGCAAGTTCCTTGTTTAATCTTTCCTTCATTAGAGATCATCTCATATCATTATTGATCCCCCTTGTTTCGCCTGTTTCATCAACTCGATGGGTACCACCTAGGGTTGAAGGCTTGGACCAGTGGGTCCAGCAAATCTTGGACGTCACTACGCTCGAAACCCGTACGTGGAAAGAACTGGCCCTTAAATACGGGTGGAAGACCAAAAATCATGGTAACTTAAACTCGTCTCATCTTTGCTTTTTGTGTGAGGAGATTAATTAATCCTTTCTCTCTTTCCTGAATTCAGGTCTATCCCATGGCTCGGTTGTCATCCCCAAGGAGGATGTTTTGGCTGATCCTTCTGATACGGCGAGGCTGCTTCAGGAGGCGTTTAATTGAACATGTATCTCCGGGCCTGCTTCTGGTGCGAGTGCTTCTCCTTGGAGTCCACAGCTGGAGAACAAGCAACCAAAAAGAAGGCGTTCCTCCGTGGTCGGGGGAAAGAATAAGAGGGCGAAGAATGCCACCCCCGAGTCATCTCCGAAAGTCGTTGTAACGAGCCCTCTACCCGGGCCAGCCATAGATACCGTGATGATTGACGATGATGGAGAAGCCAACGAGGAGGGAGCTTCTCTACACAGAAGATGACGACCTTCCTCAGCTCAACAAACTACTCAATCTGTTGAGTTAGTTACACTAACTGAGGATGATGCCTCGGCACTCTGAGGGGGTTTGAGATGGTGGAAAATGCCAACTCCCGTTTTCAAATCCCAGTCGTTGCGCCCGGTATTGTGGGGCTGTGTTCCGGGTCCCTGCCGTCTTCGATTAACGAGCAACCAACACCTAGCACTGCGCTTGCCGTAGACACTTCTTATCCTTCAACGCCATCAGCTTCATCTCCTTCTTCACTGACTCTTCCACCAGCAACTTCTACAACATCTCCACCGGCCGCGTCCATCCGAGAAGAGGATGTTCCTCTCCCCAGTCCCCGGTTCATAGGAATTTGGGGAAAAATTACGCCGCCCCCTCAGAAGATCCGCAAAGTAGGAGAAGCGTTACTCTTTCGGTCTCTACCAGGTGCAATATGTTATCCCGGTCGGTGGAACTTGCTAACTATCTGAAGCTTTTGGCTTCACAAAAAGATTAGGAAAAGATACAAGCTCTCTCGGGAGAGTGCTTGTTGAACAATGCTATACACAATGCTGCAACGGTATACTCTTCATTTCCTTTGTCATTTCTTCTATCTTTGATTTAGCAGTATTTTGAGTTTTCCTTTCTTATTTCGTAGTCCAATTTCCTTGCTTCCGAGGGTCTCCAAAGGTTGATTCACGAAAAGTAAGAACTTACCTCCGAGCGGGATCAACTTTTGGCCGAGCGGGACAAAACTGTTGCTCGCCTCTCAGAACTAGAAGCCAAAGCTACTGAGATTGCTGTGTTAGAGTCTCGTTTGCAGCAAAGTGAGAAAGAAGTAGAGACCCTTAGCCAAGAGATCACCCCACTGAGGGTTCAATTTCGAAGAGGCTAGGGCCAAATGGGCTGAAGTCCATAGTGTCGTACTTGCTGCATCCGATCGCGAGGTAGCCTCCACTGAAAGATTAAATAATTTGGAGGTAGCCTTGAACTCCAAAACTGAAGAGCTTGCTGCTGTCGGGGTGAAATATGCCCTATTGGAGGAGAAGTATAAGAGGACCATTGAGCATAACAAACTTTTCAACTCTACTGTCAGTGATCTCGATGTTAGCCTTCGGTCCATTAGACTCGCACGAGAAAATCTTTCTGCTGAGGTTGACCAACTTAAAGAAGAACTCAAGCGTCGAGCGGCTTCCCTCGTTGTTGAAACAACATATGTTATGTATATCATGAGGAGAAAAACCTTGAAAAGGCTAAAGCAGGTGATATCGACTTTGATATCGAAATCTCTAAAGCCCGTGAGCAGGAGTCAGCTACTAAAAGGGGTCTTCCGGCCAGGCCCGATGCTTCTGATTCTTTTGGTTCCGGTTCTGAGTTCTCAGGAACTAAAGAGGAACCAAAAGGCGAAGATATTGAAGGCCAAAATGATGAAGGTTAAGATATCGAGCCGGTGGCAGATCTACCCACTTCCCCTGGGGGCGCGGATAATTCTCTTCCTCCAGACTCCAGAGATGCAGCCGTTTAGCTTTTCATTTATTTTCCTATCTTTTGTACTTGTGCCGTTTTGGAACAATTATTGTAAATAAAAACATCTTTTGCTCAAGTATTTCATGAGTCTTTCTGCGTTCTTTTGTTTGAACATTTGTGCAAGTTTTAATCTTTGCGTTCTTTCTTGCTTAAGTGTTTTGCGCAAGTTTTACTGTTTGTATCTGATTATGCAGGCTTTGGGTGTATTTTCCCCTGAAAGCATTTGGATTTCGGGTACAAGTTCTTCCGAAATCAACCCTTTATCGTGAGGGTTTTCATATGAGAGGACCCTCTTATGTTTACGGTGCTCTTGAAGAGGACGTCTCTTGTTCATTACAGCACTAGCATTTAAAGTACTTGTTTAACTTTCAAATGACAAAAAAATTCATCATTCCGACAAGAAACAAGATAGAAATAAAAGGACTTTACTTTATTCCTTCCAATTTCAAAAAGCACATATGCATTCGTTATGCTAAATAAGAAATTGCCATTTCTTGTGGCTACTTGTACAACTTATTTCTACGGGGCTGGCCACGCAGTCCCCAGTCTCGATGATATAACTACATTTCCGGTTTTCGTATTTCGGTCGACCTAGCAGTCATTGTTGTCGCATCCTCATATCATTTCCCCTAGTGTTTGAATGCGAAGAATGCGAATTTGAACACTGGAAGTTCTGCACCTTCGAGGATTCCACCAATGAACTGCTAGATAATATTCTTTAGTTCGGTAACAAACTTCACTTCCCCTTAGGAATTTATGCTATCGAGCTAAAGACTATCTAACAATCCCCTAGTGGTTTGCACTTGTGAACGGTCGGGTAACCTTAGTTCGATAGCAAACTTAACTTCCCGGTGGGAACTTTGCTACCGAGCAAAAGATTATCTAACCTCTCCGGAGTGGTTATTCGCTTGTGTGCCTTGTTATTAGAAGGTCTTATTGCTGCTGTTGAAACTTTTCTTCGTAGAATGCTTTTCGTTATTGCATCGTTAAAAACCTTGCCAGAAAAAACCAATTAGGACAAAAACTGGGCGAAGGGAAAAAGAGTGATGCACATACTTTCAGTACACGTGATGTTCATCAACAGTAATATCTCTTGAGGTATGCTACATTCCAGTTGCTTGGCAACTTTTCTCCATCTTGATTTTCCAACTCGTACCATCCTTTCCCGGTGACAGCTGAAACCCGGTAGGGGCCTTCCCAAGTTGGACCTAACTTCCCTGCATTGAGTTCCCGGGTGTTTTAAGTTGCTTTTCTTAAAACCAAATCTCTTACTTTGAAATAACGGAGGTTGGTTCTTCGATTATAATATATTTCTATTCTTTGCTTTTGAGCTGCAATCCTTATATGTGCCAAGTCCCTGCGTTCATCGAGTAGTTCCAAATTGACCAACATTGCTTCGTTGTTCGCTTCTTCATTCGCCTGAAAGTATCTCAGGGTAGGTTCCCTTACTTTCACCGGGATCAAGGCTTCTGCTCCATACACAAGGGAAAAAGGAGTCTCTTCAGTGCTCGATCTGGTCGTTGTTCCGTACGCCCATAGTACTCTGGGCAGTTCTTCGGCGCATCTGCCTTTATCTACTTCCAATCTCTTTTTGAGATTTTGTATAATCACTTTGTTCGTTGACTCCACTTGACCATTTGCGCTTAGATGATAGGGCGAAGATGTGATCCTTTTGATTTTCAAGTCTTTAAGGAACTTTGTGACATTTGCGCCTATAAATTATGGCCCGTTGTCGTAGGCTATCTCTTTTGGTATCCCAATTCTGCAAATTATGTTTTTCCATAAGAAATTCACCACTTCATGTTCACCGATCTTCTGATAAGGACCTGCTTCAACCCACTTAGAAAAATAGTCAGTTAAAATCAAAAGAAACCTTACCTTTCCAGGGGCCGGTGGCAGTGGTCCGATGATATCCATTCTGCACTTCATGAAAGGCCATGGAGACAAAATCGAGTGCAACAGTTCTGCTGGTTGATGTACCAATGGTGCTTAGCGTTAACACTTATCGCATTTTTGAACTAAAGCTTTGGCGTCTTGCTCCATTCGAGGCTAGTAATATCCCGCCCTTACAAACTTTAGTACCAAGGAATCTGCGCCCGAATGATTTCCACATATTCCTTCATGGACTTCTCGCATAACATAGTTCGCTTCAGAGGCTCCCAAGCATCGGGCCAGCGGGCCTCGGAAAGATTTCCTATACAATTGACCTCCTTTGAAGTTATATCGTGTTGCTTTGGCACGCAGCGCCCGGGATGCCTTAGGATCTTCAGGCAACTTTCCGTGCTCGATGTAATCAATTATCTCATTCCTCCAGTCCTAGACCAAATTAGTCGCGTTTGCCTCAAAATAGTTATCTACGTCCAGAACCGAGTGCATAAGCTGTACAATCGTACCATAGTCCGATACCTTCATTTTGTTAATGAGCCAAGGTTATCTAATACATCTGCTTCTGCATTTTCCTCCCTTGGGATATGTGTAATCGACCACTCCCGGAACCGAGCAAGAATAGCCTGAACCTTTACTACGTATTGTTGCATGCGTTCCTCTTTGGTTTCGAAGATCCCGTAGACCTGATTCACCACCAACTGGGAGTCGCATTTGATTTCTATAACCTCGAAATCTAGTCCCCAGACCAATTCGAGTCCTGCAATCAAAGCTTCATACTCCGCTTCATTGTTAGTCAGAGGAACCGTTCTTATAATCTGCCTTAGGGTTTCTCCCGAAGGTGTGGTCAATACTATGCCAAGCCTGGACCCTTTTACGTTGGAAGCTGCATCCGTATATAGGTTCCAAACTCCTGATGTCGATTCTGACACCATCATTACTTCTTTGGTAGCCAGAGGTAACAATCCTGGACTAAAATTGGCCACAAAGTCGGCCAAAACTTGTGACTTAATCGTAGTCCTAGGTTTATATTCTATGTCAAATTCACTCATTTCGACGGCCCACTTGGCTAGACTACCCGAAAGTTCGGATTTATGAAGCATATTCCGCAGGGGAAAGGTGGTTACCACCGCTATCGGGTGACATTGGAAAAAAGGCCTTAACTTTCAAGCGGCGACTACAAGGGCTAAGGCCAACTTCTCCAAATGCGGGTAGCGAGTTTCTGCTCCCGTTAAAATTCTACTAATGTAATAAATGGGAGATTGTGTACCTTCGTCCTCATGGACTAAAACGACGCTTACCGCTACCTCCGAGACTGCTAAGTAGATTAATAATTTTTTGCCTTCCTCCGGCTTTGATAGTAACGGAGGGCTTGACAAGTACCTTTTCAAATCCCTCAAAGCCTGCTGGCATTTAGGGGTCCATTCGAAGTCGTTCTTCTTTTTGAGCAGCGCGAAGTAACAGTGGCATTTCTGTGATGACCGGAAAATGAGCCTGCTCAAAGCGGCTAATCTCCTTGTAAGCCTTTGAACCTCTTTTACACTTGATAGCTGGTCCGGGATGTCTTCGATGGCTTTGATTTTATCGGGTTAAACTCAATCCCCCTTTAGAACAATAAAAATCCTAGAAACTTGCCGGAGCTGACCCCGAATGCGCACTTCTCGGGGTTAAGCTTCATGTTATGCTTCCTTAGGATGTCAAAAGTTTCTTGCAAGTGTTTAAGATGATCACCTGCATTCAAAGACTTAAAAAGCATATCGTCTATATAAACTTCCATTGTTTTCCCTCTCTGCTTTTCAAACATCTTGTTTACGAGCCGTTGATAAATGGCTCCGGCGTTCTTTAGCCCGAAGGGCATCATATTTTAGCACGATGTGCCGAAATTCGTTATGAACAAAGTTTTTTCCTGATCCTCCGGGTTCATCTTAATTTGGTTGTACCCTTAGTAAGCATCGAGGAAACTCATTAACTCGTGCCCAGCCATTGCATTAATCATTTGATCGATGTTTGGCAGTGGGAACGAGTCCTTTAGGCACGCCTTATTCAAGTCCTTATAGTCTACGCACATGTGAAATTTATTGTTCTTCTTACGAACTACTACTACGTTAGCTAGCCAGTCTGGATACTTTACCTCTCGGATCGAACCGATATCGAGTAGTCGAGTTACCTCTTCTTTGACGAATTTATTTCTGGCCTCGGCAATAGGACGTTTCTTTTGTCTTACCGAAGGGATGCTAGGATCTATCCATAGCTTGTGTACGGCCACTTCTGTCCCTGTCATATCCTCATGCGACCATGCAAAACAATCGGCATTAAATTTAAGAAATTCAATAATTCCATACCTGAGCTCGGGGTGCAGTCCTGTCCCCAGGTGGAATTTCCTCTCCAAGAACTTTTCGAACAATGCGACTTGCTCAAGCTCTTAGGTTGTGGACTTCGTTGCGTTCATCTCTTATGGTACCTGGAAATATCTTGGCACCTGATAAGATTCTGACACTTTTCCCCCCTGGTTGACTTAACTTGATTTAGGAGTAGGCTCCGGGTCCTGTAATTGCTATGCCGTATGCTCTTTCCCTTTGCTACTAGAGACAGAAATAGCATTCATCTCCCTTGCCGCCGGTTGATCGCCTTTTATCTGTTTAATCCCCTTGGGAGTTAGGAATTTTAGCAACATATGATATGTCGATGGTACAACTTTTATCTCGTGCAACCACGGTCTTCCTAGGATAATGTTGTAGCCCATATCACCATCTACAACCTCGAAAAGGGTCGTCTTCATCACCCCCTCGGCATTTGTGGGCAGCAAGAACTCTTTTTGGGTCATGCTTGCGAGGTTGAACCCGATGAGGAGTTTCGTGGCCGGAATGATGCTTTCGGTAAGTTTGGCTTGTTCCAATACCCTCTATTTTATAATATTGGCCGAACTCCCTGATCCACCAGAATACGTTTGATTTTAAAATCTAATACATTTAAAGAAATTACTAGTGCGTCGTTATGCGGTAGTAACAATCCATCTGCATCTTCCTCCACGAAAGTGATTTCATCTTCAGCGACTTCCCGGAGCCTCTTGCTGTGGGTTACTGATACCTTCATCTTTTTTGCTGTCGGGAAAGTAATCCCGTTAATCTCGTTCCCCCCGAAAATCATGTTGATTGTCTGGCGCGGGGGATCTTTTTCTGCTTTTGAGGGCTCCGTGTTATCACGGTTGCGACTGTAATTGTTTTTGGCCCGACTACATAA
Source organism: Nicotiana tomentosiformis (assembly GCF_000390325.3). Taxonomy (NCBI): domain Eukaryota; kingdom Viridiplantae; phylum Streptophyta; class Magnoliopsida; order Solanales; family Solanaceae; genus Nicotiana; species Nicotiana tomentosiformis. The sequence continues at coordinate 40,030,367 of NC_090812.1, read as the reverse complement.
GAATTACCTGAGATGGCCATTTTTCAGTAGTGTCTCCACATCTTCACACATATGTCGGCAGTCCCCAGTCCGGTGGTCATTTTTCCTATGGTATTCGCACCACAAATTATGGTCCCTCTGGCTGGGATCGGACCTCATCGGCTTTAGGAACCGTGCTTCTTTAATGTTCCTCATAGCCGATACCAACTCTACTACACTTTGTATTCTGATAGTCTGGTGTAGGAAGGATCTCGAGAACCTAACGTTTCCTTGTCCTGTAATGAACTGTTGTTCCGGTAACGATCAATTCTTCTATCAGTAACGAACCTGTCTGCCGACCGGAAACCTCTGCCGCGTCCTTCGGCCCGTTCATAGGGAAAAAACTGGCTCATCGAAGACCATCTATCTGTGTCGAAATCATCTTTTGATTTCTCTTTATTCTTCTCCCTACCTTTAGCCTACGTCGGGAAGACGAGCTGATCATCCTCAATCCTTATATTTGACTCGTAACAGTTGTGAACATACGCCCAAGTCGTCACTTGGAACTTGAGCAAGCTTTCCTTCAACTTTCGGGAAGCATCGGAACTTCTCGGATTCAAACCCTTGGTGAATGCTTCAACCGCCCATTTATCCGGAACAGCTGGGAGTAACATCCTTTTCTTCTAGAACCGGGTCACGAATTCCCGCAGCAACAGAAACTCTCCTTGTGCAATTTGGAAAATATCGGCCTTTCGGGCCTGCACCTTTCTGGCTCCGGCATGGGCCTTAATGAAAGAATCTGTGAGCATCTCAAAGGAATCTATGGAATGCTCGGGCAACAGCGAATACTACATCAAGGCTCCCCTCGTGAGAGTCTCTCCGAATTTCTTTAGCAAAACTGATTCGATCTCGTGGGGAGCTAAATCGTTCCCCTTCACCGCCATCGTATAAGTGGTGATATGCTTCTGAGGGTCTGAAGTCCCATCATATTTCGGCACGTCGGTCATTTTAAATCGCTTCGGGATCAATTCTGGTGTCGCGCTCGGTTTGTACAGCAATTGAGTACTTCTTAGAGTTCGGTCCTTTCAGCACCTGTGGTGCACCCAGGATTTGGTCCATGCGGGCGTTCACTTCCTTTATAAACCGTATGAGTTCGCTTTTGAATGGATTGCTCTCATTGTTGTGACCGTATCATCTCCCCCCGGCCCCATCGAAGACAACCTCGCCCCTCGGGGTGTTGTTGTCTACCCTCTGCATTGTTTGATTTGCGGGAGCACCGGGAGGAACTGGACCTCGTCCGTTCACGTTATTGGAAGCACCTGATAATACCTGCTTTAGTTCTGTCATAACCTTATCCTGCTGTGTGAGATGGCCGAGAATGGCCTCTTGTTTCTCCTGCAGGACCCTTACCGCTTCAACGATATGCTCCTCTTCAGCATCATCAGGAGTCGCCTCCCGAACTTATCGCGAATACTGTCTGCCATGGACTGGTGTGGCCTCGTTCCCCTCGCTGCAGGTATCACTGATTGAATCCTCATGCCGAGGCTGGTTTCCTTGGGCCTCAAGATTATGTGTGTTGCTAACACTATTATCTGCCATTTTTTTATGGATTTTGCTAAGAACAAATAATCAAGACACATTAGTAAAAGAGGCAAGGACCAACTTAATCACACAACTGTCTAGGCCCCACGGTGGGCGCCAAACTGTTTACCCGTAAAATAGTATAGTTGAATTTATGCGTGGTTTCTAGATAAGTGAATTAATTTGATCCTGAAATGATAGATGAATTATATAAATATGCAATACTTAGCCTTGAGATGGAGACGAAATAACAAAAATAATAGTTCCGGGAGCGGGGCTACCGGGCACAACAATAATAAAATCTAAAAGCAAGAAGATAAGATTATATTAAGCTTTTAATAGAGTATAGCGTAAGTTTGCCAGAAAATTCGTGTCCTTTACAATGATAGTAGAGCTCATTATTTATAGTTGTACCTAGAGAATAAGGTACTAGGATCAAGTCCGTCTTTAATGTCAATTATGAGGGCCATTGAAGAATGTGTAACGGCGGACATGAATGCCATATTTGTAACGGGCAGTATACTAAATACTGTAGAATATTCTTCATTAAATGCTACCAGGTGATAGATATTTATTTTATCTTTATGAATATCATTCTCTCCGGTAACAAATGAGATCGTTGCCTTCAGTTAGTTGGTTCGGGTCCGGAAAGAATTCGGAGTGAAACAAGACACTTAGTCTCATAATTGAAAACTTAAGTTGGAAAAATTAATCGGATATTTATTTATGTGTAAACGACCTTGGAATTTAATTTCGATGATTTCAATAGCTCCGTATGGTAATTTTGGATTTAGGAGCATGTCCGAAAAATTATTTGGAGGTCGGTAGAGGAATTAGGCTTGAAATGACGAAAATTGAATTTCTCGAAAAGTTTGGCCAAGGGGTTGACTTTTTGATATCGGGGTCGAAATCCGATTCTAAAAATTGAATACCTTCGTTATGTTATTTATGACTTGTGTGCAAAATTTGAGGTCAATCGGACGTGATTTGTTAGGTTCCGACGTCGTTTGTAGAAATTGAAAGTTTTAAAGTTCATTATGCTTGAATCTTTGTGTGATTCGTGTTTTTAGTGTTGTTGGATCTGAGTTGAAGACTCGACTAAGTTCATATGATATTTTAGTACTTGTTGGTATATTTGGCTGGGGTCCCGAGGGGGTCGGGCGTGTTTCGGATGGTATTCGGATTATTTTCCTTCATTTTGGCACTGCTGGTAGTTGCTGTTTGCTGGTGTTTCAGACCTTCTTCGCGATCGCGAAGATTGGGACGCGATCGCGTAGGATTAGTTGAGGTAGTGTTGATTTTGTTCTTCGCGATCGCATGAGGTCGACCGCGATCGCGTAGGTTGGGCCAGTCTATGCTACGCGAACGCGTAAGGGAAACTTGAGAGGAAGCTGGGCCACGAGGGATGCGATCGTATAGAGATGGAATCTTGTGCATTGCGATCGCGTATGATTGTTCGCGATTGTGTAGGGTTAAACCTGGGTAGTGGAAAACTTTTCTTCGCGATCGCGTGTGATTGTTCGTGATCGCGTAGAGCAAATGACTGGGCAGAGAGTTTAAGTTCTCCCATTTTCTATTTTTGATGGATTGGAGCTCGGGAATAGGCGATTTTTGGGAGATTTTCAGAGGAAACAACGGGGTAAGTATTCTTAACTCAATATTGGTTAAATTACCCGAATCCATAGTTATTTTTATCATTTATTGGGTGAATCAAGTTGGAAAATTTAGAAAACCCTCTTGCCCTGAGAGGTTGTACTTGCTTTTCATTTGTTGTTGCACTTAGTTGCTATCTGTTATTGTGGTAAAGTTTCCTGAAAGATTTTATATCCGGAATACATGAACTTGAACTGTATAAAATTGATTTGACTTAAATTGTTGGATTTGAAAGCATGTCTATTCTTTGTTGGAATTACTGAAAGTGAACTATAATTGTGTAGCTCGTCACTATCTTCAGTTCCTTATTTATTATTGTTACTTACTGAGTTGGTTGTACTCATACTACACCTTGCACTTCGTGTGCAGATTCAGGTGTTCCCGGCCATAGCGGGTGTTGATTTCTTTCGCATGACTGATTTTTCGGAGATTCAGAGTTAGATGTCATGTTTTGCAGACCTTGCCTCTCCTTCCCTATCTCCTTATTTACTGCATTTGGTCTCAGACTATTATGGACCGTATTTTCCAGATTTTTATTCATATTAGATGCTCATGTACTCAGTGACACCGAATTTTGGGAGTGTTTATATATGTATTTGTGAATTTTCTTCCACTGAATTTAATCATTATGTTTTTAAAATTAAATGATATGGTGGTTTATTGAGATTGTCGGCTTGTCTAGTATTGAGATAGGCACCATCACGATTGGGTGAGAATTTGGGTCGTGACAAGTTGGTATCAGAGCCTAGGTTACATAGGTCTCACGAGCCATGAGCATGTTTCGTAGAGTCTTGCGGATCGGTACGAAGACGTCTATACTTATCTGAGAGAGGCAGCAGAACCCTTAGGAAAATTTCACTTTCTTGTATTCTATCGTGCAAATTTGCTAATTCCGGAAACTAAATTTCTGTTATTTTATTCTCTCACATATGGTAAGGACACGTACTACCGGATCGGATGACCAGCCACTAGTGCCACCAGTTAGGGCCGTGAGAGTCGGGGCCGTGGTAGAGGCCGGGTCCAAGGTAGAGATCAAGGTATAGCTCGTGCAGCAGTTGGAGCAGAACCTGTAGTACTACCAGTTGCTCCAGCTCAGGAGCAGATTCCAGATACAGTTGAGTCGGCGGGACCATCTCAGGCACCACCTACACCTATTATGTCTAAGCCTTCACGAGGCTCTGGCCCATATATTGACAGTTTGTACTGGTCTTGCTCAGGTGGTTTCGGCTCAGGCCGCACCTGCCACTTCTCAGGCCGGGGGAGGTACTCATACCCCTATTGCTTGTACTCCAAACCAGGTAGTACAGGGACTTCAGATACCGGGGGCACTACCAGTCCAGTTGGCTGCAGCTGCTCAGGCCTCGGTAGTTCCTGTTATGGCAGACAATGAGCAGAGGAGACTTGAGAGATTCGAGAGGCTTCGAACTCCACCATTTAGCGGCACTGAGTCAGAGGATGCTCAAGGTTTTCTTGATAGGTGTCAGCGGATACTTTGGACAGCGGGTATTCTAGAGACCAATGGGGTCTCGTTCACTACTTTTTAGTTTTCTGGGGCTGCCTTCAGATGGTGGGAGGCTTACGAGAGGCGTACGCCGGTCGGTGTAGCACCCTTTACCTAACAGCAGTTCTACGATCTATTCCTGGAGAATTTCGTGCCTTAGTCCTGCAGAGAGGAGCTGCGTAGGCAGTTCGAGCAGCTTCGTCAGGGTGATATGTCTGTGACGCAGTATGAGATGAGATTTTCAGAGTTGGCCTGTCATGCTATCTGGTTGATTCTCACAGATAGAAAAAGGATCAGGAGGTTCATAGATGGCCTCACTTTTCAGCTACGATTACTCATGACTAGAGAGAGAGTGTCTGGTGCCAATTTTGATGAGGTGGTCGACATTGCTCGTCAGATTGAGATGGTTCGCAGTCAGGAGCGAGTTGAGAGGGAGGCTAAGAGGCCTCGTGATTCAGGTGATTTCAGCAATGTTCCTTCAGGGGGTCAGTTTTACCGTGGTAGGGGTCATTCTTTTAGACACGCTCAGGCGACTCATCCATCTCATCATGGTGCATTATCTAGACACGGTTCTTACAGTGCTCACTCAGGCCAGTCTTCATTCAGTGCATTGCCAGCCCAGAGTTCTCATCATGCCTCGTCCGCTCAGGCTTCTACAGGTAATTCCTCGGGTTATCAGAAATAACAGTTCCGTCAGAGGAGGGGTTATTTCGAGTGCGGATAATCGGGTCATTTCAAGATAGATTGTCCTAGGTTGTTGAGTGGGGCTCTACAACAGAGTTATCGACCAACAACACCAGCACCATCAGTTACACCACCCACCCACCCAGCTCGAGGTGGGGGTCAGGCAGCTAGGGGTCACCCAAGAGGGGGAGGCCGGTCATGTGGTGGTCAGGCCCGATTTTATGCTTTTCCTGCCAGGCCAAATGTTGTTGCTTCAGATGCAGTGATCACAGATATTGTTTTAGTGTGCCACATGGAGGCTTCTATATTATTTGACCCTGGATCCACTTATTCATATATATCATTGTATTTTTCTCATTATCTAGACATGTCCTGTGAGTCCTTAGTTTTACCTGTTTGTGTGTCTACACTGGTGGGCGATATTATTACTGTATACCATGTGTATCGGTCGTGTGTGGTAACTATTGGGGAACTAAAGACTAGAGTGGATCTCTTATTACTCGGTATGGTTGATTTTGATGTAATCCTAGGTATGGATTGGTTGTCTCCATGTCATACTATTCTGGACTGTCACGCAAAAACCGTGACGTTGACGATGCCGAGGTTTCCAAAGGTTGAATGGAGAGGTTCTCTATATTTTATTCCTAGCAGGGTAATTTCTTATTTGAAGGCCCAACGTATGGTGGGAAAGGGATGTTTGTCATATTTGGCCTTTGTGAGAGATGTTGATGCAGATATTCTTATTATTGATTTAGTACCGGTCGTGCGAGACTTTTCGAATGTATTTCCTGCAGACCTGCTAGGTATACCACCCGACAGGGATATTGATTTCGATATTGACTTGCTGCAGGGAACTCAGCCCATTTCTATTCCTCTGTATCGTATGGAACCAGCTGAGTTAAAAGAATTCAAAGAGAAACTCTCTTTGAAAAGGGGTTTATTAGGCCTAGTGTGTCACCTTGGGGTGCACCGGTTCTGTTTGTGAAAAAGAAAGATGGTACTATGCGTATGTGCATCAATTATAGGCAGTTGAACAAAGTTACAATCAAGAATAAATATCCCTTGCCACTTATTGATGACTTATTTGACCAGCTTCAGGGAGCGATGGTGTTCTCCAAAATTGATTTGAGATCTGGGTATCACCAGTTGAAAAATTAGGATTCAGATATTCTAAAGACAGCATTCAGAACTCGTTATGCCCGCTATGAATTTCTTGTGATGTGTTTTGGGCTAACCAATGCCCCAACAATATTTATGCACTTGATGAATAGTGTATTCCATACATATCTTGATTCATTTGTCATAGTATTTATTGATGATATCCTGGTGTACTCACGTAGCCAGGAGGAGCATGCACAACACTTGGGTATTGTATTATAAAGATTGAGAGAGGAGAGACTTTATGCCAAATTCTCTAAGTATGAGTTCTGGCTTAGTTCAGTGTTATTCTTGGGACACATAGTGTCTAGTGAAGGAATTAAGGTGGATCCGAAGAAAATAGAGACAATTCAGAGTTGGCCCAGGCCATCTTCAGTTACTGAGATTCGGAGTTTTCTCGGCTTGGCAAGTTATTATCGTCGCTTCGTGGAGGGTTTCTCATCTATTGCATCGCCTATGACTAAATTAACCCAGAAAGGTGCTTCGTTCAGGTGGTCGGATGAATGTGAAGAGAGCTTTTAGAAGCTCAAAACAGCTTTGACTATAACTCCAGTATTGGTGTTGCCTACAGGTTCAGAGTCTTATACTATGTATTGTGACGCATCACGTATTGGTCTCGGCGCAGTGCTGATGCAAGACGGTAGGGTAATTTCCTATGCATCCAGACAGTTAAAGGTACATGAGAATAATTATCCAGTCCACGACCTTGAGTTAGAAGCTATTGTTCATACCTTGAAGATTTGGCGGCACTACTTGTACGGTGTCTATTGTAAGGTTTATACCGATCACCGGAGTCTACAACATTTGTTTAAATAGAAAGATCTTAATTTGTGGCAGCGGAGGTGGTTAGAGTTGCTTAAGGATTATGATATCAGCATTCTCTATCATCCCGGAAAGGCCAATGTATTGGCCGATGCCTTGAGTCGTAAGGCGGAGAGTCTGGGCAGCTTAGCATACTTACCGGTAATAGAGAGGCATTTAGCCTTGGATGTTCAGGCCTTGGCCAACCAGTTTGTTAGATTGGATGTTTCCAAGCCGAATCGAGTTTTGGCTTATGTGGTTTCTCGGTCTTCTTTATATGATCGCATCAGAGAGCGCCAGTATGATGATCCACATCTGCTTGTCCTTAGGGACACAGTTCAGTACAGTGATGCCAAGGAAGTCACTATTGGAGATGACGGTGTATTACGGATGCAGGGCAAACTATGTGTGCCTAATGTAGATGGTTTGTGTGAGTTGATTCTCCAAGAAGCTCACAGTTCGTGGTACTCCATTTATCTAGATGCCGCGAAAATGTATCAGGATTTGAGGCAACACTATTGGTGGAGACGAATGAAGAAAGATATAGTTGGATTTGTAGCTCGGTGTTTAAATTGTCAACAGGTAAAGTACGAGCATCAGAGATCAGGAGGATTACTTCAGAGGCTTGAAATTCCGGAGTGGAAATGGGAGCGTATTACCATGGACTTCGTAGTTGGTCTTCCACGGACTTTGAGGAAGTTTGATACGGTTTGGGTGATTATAGATCGGTAGACTAAGTCCACGCATTTTATTCCAGTTGGTACCAATTATTCTTCAGAGCGGTTGGCTGAGATTTATATCCGCGAGATTGTTTGCCTACACGGTGTGCCAATGTCTATCATTTTAGATCGAGGCACGCAGTTTACATCACAGTTTTGGAGAGCAGTGCAGCGAGAATTGGGCACACATGTTTAGTTGAGTACAATATTTCATCCTCATACGGACGGACAGTCTGAGCGCACTATTCAGATATTAAAGGATATGTTATCTGCTTGTGTTATTGATTTTAGGGGTTCTTGGATCAATTCCTGCCACTCGCGAAGTTTGCTTATAATAATAGATACCAGTCAAGCATTCAGATGGCTCCGTATGAGGCTTTGTATGGGAGACAGAGCCGGTCCCCGGTGGGTTGGTTTGAGCCGGGTGAGGCTAGGCTATTGGGTACTGACTTGGTTCAGGATGCTTTAGAGAAGGTCAGAGTGATTCAGGAGCGGCTTCGCACGGCACAGTCTAGACAAAAGAGTTATACCGACATGAAGGTTCGTGATGTTGTTTACATGGTTGGGGAGAAGGTTCTACTAAAGATTTCACCCATAAAGGGTGTGTTGAGGTTCGAGAAGAAGGGCAAGTTGAGCCCTCGGTATATTGGGCCTTTTGAGATACTTAAGAAGATTGGAGAGGTGTCTTATGAACTTGCTTTGCCACTTAGTCTATCAGGTGTTCACCCAGTGTTCCATGTATCCATACTCCGAAAGTATGTCGGGGATCTGTCTCATATTTTGGATTTCAGTACAGTACAACTGGACGGTAATCTGACTTATGATGTGGAGTCGGTGCCTATTTTAGACCTGCAGGTTCGAAAGCTGAGGCAAAGAACATAGCATCAGTAAAGGTATATTGGAGAGGCCAGCCAGTCAGAGAAGCTACTTGGGAGATTGAGCGGGAGATGCGAAGAAAATATCCACACCTATTTGAGACTCCAGGTATGATTCTAAACCCGTTCGAGGACGAACGTTTGTTTAAGAGGGGGAGAATGTAACGACCCAGCCGGTCGTTTTGAGTATTATAACTCTGTTCCCCCATTTACTGCTCAATTTATGCTTTACAGTTATTTTATGACTTATCGGGTTTGTTGGTTCGGATCCGGAAGGAATTCGGAGTGAAACGAGACACTTAGTCTCATAATTGAAAACTTAAGTTGAAAAAATTGATAGGATATTTATTTATGTGTAAATGACCTCGGAATTTAATTATGATGATTCTAATAGCTCCGTATGGTGATTTTGGACTTAGAAGCGTGTCCGAAAAATTATTTGGAGGTCGGTAGAGGAATTAGGCTTGAAATGACGAAAATTAAATTTCTCGAGAAGTTTGACCGGGGGGTTGAATTTTTGATATCGGAGTCGAAATACAATTCTAAAAATTGGAATACCTCTGTTATGTCATTTATGACTTGTGTGCAAAATTTGAGGTCAATCGGACGTGATTTGATAGGTTCCGACGTCATTTGTAGAAATTGAAAGTTTCAAAGTTCATTAAGCTTGAATCTTTGTGTGATTCGTGTTTTTAGTGTTGTTGGATGTGAGTTGAAGACTCGACTAAGTTCGTATGATGTTTTAGGACTTGTTGGTATATTTGGCTGGGGTATATTTGGCGTGTTTCGGATGGTATTCGGATTATTTTCCTTCATTTTGGCACTGTTGGTAGCTGTTGTTTGCTGGTGTTTTAGACCTTCTTCGCGATTGCAAAGATTGGGACGCAATCACGTAGGCTTAGTTGAGGCAGTGTTGATTTTATTATTCTCAATCGCGTGAGGTCGATCGCGATCGCGTAGGTTGGTCCAGTCTGTGCTACGCGGACACGTGGAAGAGGCTGTGATCGCGTAGGGGAAACTTGAGAGGAAGTTGGGCCACACGTTTGCTCTATGCGATCGCGTGAAGAGGGATATGATCGCATAGAGCTGGAATCTTATGCATCGCGATCGCGTGTGATTGTTCGCGATCGCATAGGGTTAAACCTGGGCAGTGGAAAACTGTTCTTCGAGATCGCATGTGATTGTTCGCGATCGCGTAGAGCAAATGACTGGGCAGAGAGTTTAAGTTCTAAAAATGGGACTTCGTCCCATTTTCCATTTTTGACGGATTGGAGCTCGGGAAGAGACGATTTTTGGGAGATTTTCAGAGAAAACAACGGGGTAAGGTTTCTTAACTCAATATTGATTAAATTACCTGAATCCATGGTTTTTTTTTTATCATTTATTGGGTGAATCAAGTTGGAAAATTTAGAAAACTCTCTTGGTTTAAATTGAAGATTTGAGGGTCGAGTTGAGGTCGGATTTTGGTAAAAATTGATATGGTTAGACTCGTGGTTAAATGGGCTTTCGGATTTTGTAACCTTTGTCGGGTTCCGAGACGTGGGCCCCACCGTCGATTTTTGAGCTAAATTTTGGATTTTTATGGAAAATTAGCATTTTCTTATAAAATTAATTTCAATAAATTTTATTGACTGAATCGAATTATTTGTGGCTAGATTCGAGGCGGTTGGAGGCCAATTCACGAGGAAAAGACATTGCAGAATAAAGAATTACATGGTTTGAGGTAAGTAACAGTTTTAAATCTGGTCCTGAGGGTATGAAACCCCGAATTTTATGTCATGTGACTATTTTAGAGGTGACGCACATGCTAGGTGATGGGCGTGCGGGCGTGCACCGAGGGGATTGTGACTTGGTTCATCTTGTAAAACTGTAAAGTTGAATAACTTGTTGTTAGCTATATGCTCTCTATGTGTTAAAGAAATTTGACTATAAATCATGCTTAAGCTATGTGATAGTACTGCTGGGATTCGCAAAGGTCGCGTACTTTTTGAATTATTTGCTAATTGCTGTCTTGTACTCAGTCATGATTTTACTTGCGTATCATACCTCTGTCTTTCTTGATTTTTTGTTGATACACTATATTATCTTTGTTTGGGCTGATCTTTATGATTTTCGAGAGACTAGAGAGGTTGATGATTGAGTGAGGCCGAGGGCCTGTCGGTGAGGTATAGATATTATAGCACGTGAGTTGTCCGTGCAGCACGTGAGTTATCCGTGCGGGATATTATAGCACGTGAGTTGTCCGTACAGCACGTGAGTTATCCGTGTAGCATGTGAGTTGTCCGTGTGGATTATAGAGCTTGGGATGTAGGAGCCCCTCCGGAGTCTGTACACCCTCAGTGAGTGCGGGTACCCATTGAGTGTGAGTGCTGAGGGCTGAGAGCCGAGTGGTTGAGTTATTGTGACGAGTTTAGTGACTGTTGCCCTGAGATGTTGTACTTGCTTTTCATTTGTTGTTGCACTTAGTTGCTAGCTGTTATTGTGGTGAAATTTTCTTAAAGATTTCTATCCAGAATACATCTTGAACTGTATAAAATTGATTTGACTTAAAGTGCTAGATTTGAAAGCATGTCTATTCTTTGCTTGAATTACTGAAAGTGAACTATAACTGTGTAGCTCGTCACTCTTCAGTTCCTTATTTATTATTGTTACTTATTGAGTTGGTTGTACTCATACTATACCCTGCACTTCATGTGCACATTCAGGTGTTCCCGGCCATAGCGGGTGTTGAATTCTTTCGCACAATTGATTTTTCGGAGATTCAGAGGTAGCTGCCGTGTTTCTGTAACGACCCGATCGGTCATTTTGAGCATTCACGCTCCTTTCAACTATTTAAAGTCTTGAATAACTTCCTACAAGGTATTATGACTTGTGTAAATTATCGGTTTTAATTTTTAAGGTATTTCGGAGTTAGCTTGGAAGAAATAATTTTCATGTTGGAAATTTAGTTGAAATGGTTGATCGGATGTTGACGTATGTGTAGTGACCCGGAGAATTTTTGCTAAGGAAATTAAGGTTGTGTGGTGTCGACGGCTCAAACTTTTTGGGTTGAACAATGCACCGGAAAGTAAAAGAAAATTTTTGGTGAAAAAACACATTTCTGCGGTCCATTATGCGACCGCATAATCACTGTGCGGGCCGCATAATGGCCGCAGAAGTGAGGCAGAAGAGGGCCAGTTTGGATGAAATTTGCGGTTGACTATGCGATCGCATAACTGTTCTGCGGTCACTATGCGATTGCAGAACATGTATGCGGGCCGCATAGTGACCGTATACACAGACAGATATTTGCCAGTATTGGACACCGATTATGCGACCGATATGCGGTCCGCATAACCATTATGCGGTCGCATATGCGACCGCAGAACCTGTTCCGGAGCTTCATTTTTCTGGTTTTATAAACCCGATCCCATTCTTATAAAACACTATTGGGGGTCATTTTGAAGGGTTTTCATCTGATATTTTAGAGAGAGGTGAGAGCATTTTAGAGAGAGAAAGTGAAGACTTAGTCATTTATCCATCAATTCTTGTTCAAGGTTTGAAGATTTCACAAGGATCTTGCTAGGGCTTCAAATAGGTAAGAATTTCTTTCCTCAATTCTTCAATTTCGGGTTTGGAGTAAAGATGGGTGATTCATAATATGATTCCTGGGTGTAAGAGTATTATGTATACATACCAATAAGGTTGTGGAAGGATTGTTAAGTTCAAATGGGTAAGGATTGGGTTAAAAATGGTAGAAATCTTCATAGGCTTTAATTGAAGATTTGAGGGTCGAGTTGGTGTCGGATTTTGGTGAAATTTATATGGTTGGACTCGTGGTTGGATGGGCGTTCATATTCTGTAACTTTTGTCGGGTTTCGAGATGTGGGCCCTACGGGCAATTTTTGAGTTAATTTTGGATTTTATTGGAAAAAATTAGTATTTCCTTATGGAATTAATTACAATAATTGGTATTGACTGAATCGAATTAATTATGGCTAGATACGAGGCTTTTAGACACCAATTCTCGTACAAAGGGCATAGCGAAATAAAGAATTACACGGGTTGAGGTAAGTAACAATTATAAATCTGGTCCTGAGGGTATGAAACCCTAGATTTTGGTATCATGTGATTATTTTGGAGGTGGCGCATATGCTAGGTGACGGGGGTGTGTGCGTGCACCGAAGGGATTATGACTTGGTCCGTCCCAGAAAGCTGTAATGATTTCTGAGAGCCCGAGAGACTTGAGAGGTTGAGGACTGAGTAAGGCCGAGGGCATGTCGGTGAGGTAAGGATATTATGGCACGTGAGTTGTCCATGCAGGATATTATAGCACGTGAGTTGTCCGTGCAGTACGTGAGTTGTCCGTACAGATTATAACTCTTGGGTTGTAGGAGCCCCTCCGGAGTCTGTACACACCTCCAGTAAGCGCGGGTACCCATTGAGTGTGAGTGCTGAGGGCTGAGAGCCGAGTGGTTGAGCTGTTGTGATGAGCTGAGTGACTGTTGCCTGAGAGGTTGTACTTGCTTTGCATGTGTTATTGCACTTGGTTTCCATCTGTCATTGTTGTGAAATCTCTGAAAGAATTTATATCCGGATTACTTGAAATTGAACTGTATAAATTGATTTGACTCAAACTGCCAGATTTGAAAGCATGTCTATTCTTTGCTGGAACTACTGAAAGTGAACTATGACTGTGTAGCTCGTCATTATCTTCAGTTTCTTAGTTATTATTGTTACTTGCTGAGTTGGTTGTACTCATACTACACCCTGCACTTCGTGTGCAGATCCAGGTGTTCCTGAACATAGCGGGTGGTGATCATTTCGCGCAGTTGATTTTCAGGAGATTTTGAGGTAGCTGCCGTATTCCGCAGACCTTGTCTCTCCTTCTCTATCTCCTTGTTTACTGCATTTGGTCTCAGACTATTATTGATCGTATTTTTCAGACTTGTACACATATTAGATGCTCATGTACACAGTGACACCAAGTTTTGGGAGTGTTGTATCAAAAATTGCTAGATCTTTGGTATTGTATTAAACGTTACGTTTTTAAATTTAAAGGAAATCGTGGTTTATTGATATTGTCGGCTTGTCTAGTACTGAGATATACGTCATCACGACAGGTTAGGATTTTGGGTCGTGACAGTTTTGCAGACCTTGCCTCTCCTTCCCTATCTCCTTATTTACTGCATTTGGTCTCAGACTTTTATGGACCGTATTTTCCAGACTTGTATTCATATTAGATGCTCATGTACTCAGTGACACCGAGTTTTGGGAGTGTTTATATATGTATTTGTGAATTTTTTTCCACTGAATTTAATCATTATGTTTTTAAATTTAAAAGATATGATAATTTGTTGAGATTGTCGGCTTGCCTAGTATTGAGATAGACGTCATCACAACGGGTGGAATTTTGGGTCGTGACAATAAATTATAATGGCTGTAGGTTTTTGTAATACATCTTAACTAGGGATGTGCATGGATCGGATCGGATCGGATTTAGCACATTTCAGATTCGAATTTCGAATTTCGGATTCTACAAAATGCAATCCGAATTATTATCGGATCGTATCAAATTTTAAGGTTTGGATCGGATCGGATTTTTTAAAATCGGATCGGATTATTATGCCTCAAATTTGCAAACTCATATGTATATTTTCTTTGTAAAAGAGGCAATACAATAAGAAAAATTCATGTTTATACAATTATGAGAGTACTATGGTGCCATTATAGCTAAATCCAGCAATTGTAAAGGTAATAACTTGGAGAAAGATGTAAATGAAGTACTGACTATCCGAAATTAAAGTTTAAGATTTATACATTCCCTAATAATTTCGGATTTCGGATCGAATCGGATTATAAATATACCAATCCGAATCCGATCCGAATATCCAAAATTTTAATAAACACAATCCGAAATCCGATCCAAATATCCAAAATCCAAAATCCGAAATTGAGCAGATCGGTTCGAATTTCGGATATCCGATCCAAATGAGCAGCCCTAATCTTAACACTTAGAATAAACCTAGTAAATGTTTGGCTTTTCTTATTATGTATATCTTAAGAAAAAGCTAATATTTTTTCGTGCTTTAACGTAATTTTAGATAATATCAAGTAAGATTTAAATCCTAAATATTTGAACTACCAAAATAGTCGTCATAAGAGTTTTACTGGTACGTCTTCTTTTATGCTTTTGCTATGTTATTTTAACAACTGATTCGATTATTTATACAGTTGTATACTTGTAGTAAGTGAATTATGCAGTATATGACGCACAAAATTATTTTATGTGATATTTTAAGGAATAAGTTTTATAAATAGAGATGGGTACTTTGCCTAGATAACCATGTAAAAGTCACTATTATTTTGATAATATTTTTATGTTCTTGCTCTTTTGCTTTGAATTTATGTTAATTATTAAAAATGGGTTCAACATTAAAGTCTTCCTGAAAAATCAAATTTTACCACTTGTTTTTCAAATTAAATTTTACCAATACAAACGGCAATTTTAGAATATTTTAAAAAATGGAGAAACTCCAAAGCTCTCAACTGAGTTTTAAAAGACTTAAAATGCTTTAGATTACATTTCAAGCATATTATAATTTTTTTTCACAAACGTTTAAAATTATTGAGCACATATTAAATAGTATATACAATAAAAAATGGGCAATAATTTACCTTGCTCACAGTATATGATAGGACCTAATAGAAAACCTTAGAAATTTTATCCTCATCCCTTTATACAAAAAGGTGAAAATCCTTATAAATTGTACCATCTTACGTGGCTTTAGTGGAGAATAAATGACTAAGCGATTGTACATGCAGTCAAACTATCAAAGTAGAGCTGATTATTTGGCCTTTGCAAAATAGCTCAACCATACCCTTTATTTACTTATTATGTATGATGGCAATTTTAGTAATTATGAGCTAATCCATGGGCAAACAATAATTCCTTTAAGCTTACAGGACGACCCCAAGCTCCTCAGCTGCCTCTTATTAACGGTAGGAATGTTGATTATTATACATATATTATACATGAATTATATGTATATTATATATCCGCCGGCTATTTTTAATTTAAGAGATTAAGTGCATGACTATTTATGTTAATTCTTCTCATTTTTTTCTCATATGGTGTTCATGTTCATTATGTTGAACAAAAACAAAAGGCTTTATTATTTGAGTGTTGTTGGAATAGATTGGATATATCTTAAGGAGTTTGAATCTCAGTTTTAGGATGATTTAGTAGAGTTTTGAGGCGGTTTGAATTATAAATTCGAAGTAGAAGATGAACATAAAAAAAAAAAAAAGATGATACACGTATCACACTGTGTATCGTTTGTATATCATATATGTATCATATTAGTATCAAATGTGTATCATATATATATATATATATATATATATATATATATATATATATATATACACACACACCTGTGTGTGAGATACATGCGTGATACATATGTCGCAGAAGAATTTCTTGAATTCAATTTTAACTACGATTTTTTATACCAAATCACCTCCAATCTTTCTCAAATTTTGTATATTGACTCATCTATATGTTTTCAATAAATTTGAAGCATACCCATAGAAAAGGTTCCTTTTTGCTTAGGTTTTTGGAATCTTGTATATATTTTGTTGGTTATATTTCATCACCTTGTTTGATATCTTATCCATGAATTTTCTTTACGTCTTGCATCTAATATTGCTGATCGTACTTAAAAATATGGAAGGAGATCTTTGTGTGTAATATTGGCGAGAAAGAATCCTTATTTGTTTTGGGTTTTTAATTTTTATATGTGCTTGGCTAGTTTTGGTAAATCTATGATTAATGACTAGATGTTGGTAAATTAAGACTTATTTTGAACATCTTCATAAGATTTTACTTAAAGTTTTACTCATAAGGCAAGCGGATACAAAAATTTAAAACTATTCACTTTGAGGGCTATTTGTGTACTTAAGTGCCAATTCTTTAGGACTTTTCTTGCTTTTCGTCACGGGCCCTTTTCTTTGCTTTTGTCATCGGCCCTTTTCTTTTTCTCAAAGAAAAGATCCGGCCCTTTTCTTCAATTTCTCTCTTCTTTGATTGATTGTTATCCATGTAATTATATTTTTCTTCCTAATACCATTTTTTTTGTAATGACCCGACCGGTCGTTTCAAGAGTTATAGCTCTGTTTCCCACATTTTTGCTTCTTTTTGTGTTCTTCAGCTATATTATGATATGTCGGGTTAGTTGATTCGGGTCTAGAGTGGTTTCGGAGTGAATTAAAATACTTAGTCTCCTTATTAGAAGCTAAAGTTGGAAAAGTCAACTGGATGTTGACTTATGTGTAAACGATCTCGGATTTGAATTTTGATGGTTCCATTGGATTTTGGACTTAGTAGTGCATCCGGAATGTGATTTGGAGTTCTGTAGTGGAATTAGGCTTAAATTAGCGAAAATTGAAAATTTGGCGATTTTGGTCGGTAGTGGAAAATTTGATATCGGGGTTGGAATGAATTTTCGGATATTGGAGTAGGTTCGTAGTGTCACTTGTGACGTGTGTGTAAAATTTGAGGTCATTCAGACGTGGTTTGGTAGGTTTCAGCGTCGTTTGCGGAATTTGGAAGTTTGGGAGTTCTCAAGCTTGAATCAGAGGGTAATTTGGTATTTTGATTTTGTTTTGAGTGGTTCGAAGGTTCGACTAAGTTCGTATGGGGTTATATGACTTGTTGGCATGTTTGGTTGAGGCCCCGAGGGCCTTGGATGTATTTCGGGTGGTTAACGGATCAAGTTTAAAGTTTGGAGAATTGTTGAAGTTGGCCTGTTGCTGGTGTAATCGCACATGTGAGGGTATTGCCGCAGGTGCGACGCCGCAGGTGCAGTGGGACGAACGCAGGTGCGGGAGTGTGTTGGACTGGGGATAACCACAGGTGCGAGTGGGTGTGCGCATCTGCGAGCCCGCAAAAGCGGGTAGTTTCCCGCAGAAGCGGAAGAGAGGAGGTCAGGCAGTAGCCGCAGGTGCGAGGTCTTTTCCGCATCTGCAAGGTCGCAAAAGCGGATAGGGAGCACAGGTGCGGAGTTGGGGACTTAAGTGATTTTTCGCAGATGCAGAGGTTATTGCGCAAAAGCGAGACCGCAGGTGCACATTCTGAGCCGCAGGTGCGAAAAGCCTGGGCAGAACCTATAAATAGAAGATTTCGCGAATTTTTGCTCATTTCTACCATTTTCAAGTCGGACCTTGGAGCTTTTGGAGTGATTTTGAAGGGTATTCAAGGGTTTTTCAGTGATGTAAGTTGCTTGAGCTCTAATACTCCTAACTATGGTATTTTTCCGTTATTTTCTCATCTAATTAGTGGGATTTAGGAGTGAAAATAGGGGGGGTTAGGGTTTGGGATTTTGGAGAGGATAATTTGAGGATTTGAGGGATCAAGTGAGGTCGGATTTTGATAAATTTCATATGGTTAGACTCGTGAGTGGATGGACTTTCAAGTTTTGTAGCTTTTGTCGGATTTCGAGACGTGGGCCCGGGCGGGCGATTTGAGCCGATTTCGGATTTTGGGCTATAGTTTAGTAGCTTTCTTGTGGAATTGATCCCTTTAGCCTTTATTGATTATGTTGTATTACTTGTGGCTAGATTCGGGACGTTTGGAGGATGATTTGAGAGGCAAAGGCATCGTGGAGTACAATTTTGCTCTTATTAAGGTAAGTAACAGTCTTAAATCTGGTTTTGAGGGTATGAAACCCCGAGAATTTGTATAATGTGATATTTGGAGGTGACGCACATGCTAGGTGACGGGCGTGCGAGCGTGCACCGTGAGGGATTGTGATTTGGTCTGTCCCGCGAGACTGTAAAGTCGAATAGCCATTGTTATTACTTGTTTTTCCTTGTCTTTGAACAATTGACTACCTTTCATGTTAGAAACCATGCTTAGGCCATATGATATCACTATTGGGACCCGCATCGATCATATACTTATTGAATTGACTGTTAATTGTTGTCTTGTACTTAGTCACAATCTTATTGTGTGTTATATCTTTGTTTCCTCTCATTTCTTGTTAAAACTTGTTGTATTCCCTGTTTAGGCTGGTTATTATGATATTTTGTGAGCCCGAGGGGCTGGAGAGGTTAGTGACTAAGATAGGTCCTGAGTGTCGGGTTGAGAGCTATGTGATATATATTGGATCGGGCTGCACGGCACAACAATATTGGATCGGGTTGCACGCCGCAACAAGCCTTCGGGCCATATATCGGATCGGGATGTGTGACACAGCAATACTCGGAACGAGCTGCACGCCGCAACAATATATAGCGCTTGGGCTGTAGGAGCCCTTCCGGAGTCTGTAAACCCCAGTAAGCGCAGGTACCTTTGATTGTGAGTATTGAGGCTGAGAGCCGAGTGATTGAGCTATTGAGATAGATGAGTGACAGTAGCCCTGTGAGGCTGTACTTGCTCTTATTTTATTGTTGCACTTCGTTGCTAATTGTTGTTGTTTTGAAACTTTCTGGAGGGCTTATATTGTTGTACCTGAACTCGAATTGTTTTGATTTAAAACACCAAATGGAAAGCATGCCTACTTTTCTTGCCGAAATTACTAAAATGAACTGAAATTGTGTAGCTTGTCACAGCTTCTCAGTTCCTTATTTAATTTTGTTACTTACTGAGTTGGAAGTACTCACGTTACTCCCTGTACCTTGTGTGCAGATTCATGTGTGATTGGACGTGTAGGTCATTGAGTTCGTGTGCATTTGATCTTCCGGAGATTTACGAGGTAGTTGCCGGCGTTCGCAGACCTTGTGCTCCCTCCTCATTATCTTTATTTCTCTGTATTGATAACTATACGCATGCTATAGTAGACACTGTCTTTTAGATTGAGAGTCTAGTTGCTCATGACTTAGTGACACCCCGATGTCGGGATATTTTTCCGCACTTATATTTTATTTGGGTTTTATCCCCATATTTATGAGAAACTATGATTATTATAAATGTCTTAATTCTTTTCTGTTAAATTTGGAAAGTGTTTTGGAAATGTCGGCTTGCCTAGTACCACGATAGGTTCCATCACGACATGTTAGGTTTCGGGTCGTAACAAGTTGGTATCACAGTCTAGGTTACATAGGTCTTATGAGTCATGAGCGGGTTTAGTAGAGTCTTGCGGATCGGTACGGAGACGTCTGTACTTATCTTCGAGAGGATGTAGAACCTTTAGGAAAATTCCACATTCTTGAATTCTTGTCGTGTGAATCTGTTGATTCTAGTAACTAAACATCTGTTGTTTCGTTCTCTTACAGATGGTGAGGACTCGTACTACCGGTCAGGAGGGCCAGCCACCAGTACCACTAGCCAGGGTCGCGAGAGGCCGAGGCCGCGGTAGAGGCCGGGGCAGCGGTAGGGGCAGAGGTGCAGCCCGCACAACAGTTTGGGCAGTACCTGCAGATCCACCAGTTGCCCCAGATCAGGACCAGATTCTAGTTATTGATGCACCAGCTCAGGCGCCAACTGTGCCTATTGTGATTCCAGGCCTTCAGGAGGCCTTAGCTCAGATTCTGACAGCGTGCACCAGCCTTGCTCAGGCGGTCTCTGTTCCGGCCGCCGTAGCCACTTCTCAGGCCGGGGGAGGTGCTCAGACTCCCGTTGCTCGTACACCAGAGCAGGTGGTACAGGGATTCAAGACACCGGGGGAATCACCCGCCCAGCCGGTTGCAGCTACTCAGGACTATGTGGTTCCTGCTATGCCTGAGGATGAGCAACATAGATTGGAGAGGTTTGGGAGACCCCATCCTCCATCTTTCAGTGGTGCAGAGGGAGAAGATACACCGGGTTTCTTGGATAGGTGTCAGACGATACTCCATACATCAGGTATTCTAGAGACCAGTGGAGTCTCGTTCACTACCTTTTAGTTCTCTGGGGATGCATTCAGTTGGTGAGAGGCTTACGAGAGGTGTAGACTGGTCGGTGCAGCACCCCTTACTTAGCAGCAGTTTTCTGTTATCTTTCTGGAGAAGTTCGTCCTCAGTCCCGCAGAGAGGAGCTGCGCAAACAGTTTGAGCAGCTTCGTCAGGGTGATATGTCTGTGACGCAGTATGAGATGCGATTCTCGGAGTTGGCCCATCATGCTATCTGGTTGGTTCCCACAGACAGGGAGATGATCAGGAGGTTTATAGATGGCCTCACTTATCAGCTGCGATTGTTTATGACCAGAGAGATAGTGTCTGGTGCTACTATTGATGAGGTTGTTGACATAGCTCGGCAGATTGAGATGGTTCGCAGTCAGGAGAGGGTTAAGAGGGAAGCCAAGAGGCCTCGTGGACAGGGTGGATTTAGTGGCACTCCTTCTAGGGGTCAGTTCCAGTACAGTAGAGGCCGTCCATTCAGACATGCTCAGACGACGTGCCCAGTTTACCGTGGTAGATCATCTAGCCATAGATCTCACAATTATCAGTAGGGACGTTCATCTCTTGGTGCCCTTCCAGTGCATAGTTCTTCTCGTGCTCCATCGGGTCAGGGTTCGTCTATGCCAGGTCCTTCTGCTAGTTATCCCGGTGCTCAGGGCTCCCTTCAGTCCCCAGCACAAGCATCGGGGTGTTGCTATGAGTGTGGGAAGTTTGGTCACATGAGGAGAGAGTGTCCCCGTCTAGTGGGAGGTCCCGCTCCGCAGAGGAACCAGTATATGTCATCAGCATCAGTTCCTCCACCACCCGCCCAGTCAGCTAGGGGTCGCCCAAGAGGGCGAGACAGATCAGGGGATGGCCAGGCCTGTTTCTATGCTCTTCCTGCCAGACCAGATGCTATTGCTTTCAACGCTGTGATTATAGGTATTGTCTCAGTTTGTCATAGAGATGCCTCTGTATTATTTGACCCCGGTTCCACTTATTCATATGTTTTCTCGTATTTCTCTCATTTTCTGGATATGCCCCATGAATCTTTAGTTTCATCTGTTCATGTATCTCCTCCTATGGGTGATATGATTATTGTGGACCGCGTATATCGGTCATGTGTGGTGACCATTGGGGGTCTAGAGACCAGAGTTGATCTTTTGCTTCTTAGTATGGTCGATTTTGATGTTATATTGGGTATGGATTGGTTGTCTCCGTGTCATGATGTTCTAGATTGTCACGCTAAAACTGTGACGTTGGCGAAGCCGGGGTTACCGAGGGTTGAGTGGAGCGGTTCTATAGACTATGTTTCCAGTAGAATGATTTCATACTTGAAGGCTTAGCGGATGGTTGAGAAGGGTTGTCTATCCTATTTGGCTTTTGTGAGGGATGTTAGTGCAGAGACTCCTTCCATTGATTCTGTTTCGGTGGTACGTGACTTTCCGGATGTGTTTCCTGCAGACTTGTCGGGCATGCTGCCTGACAGGGATATTGACTTTGGTATTGATTTGGTGTCGGGCACTCAGCCCATTTCTATTCCACCGTATCGTATGGCACCGGCGGAGTTGAAGGAGTTGAAGGGACAACTTTAGGAACTCCTTGATAAGGGGTTTATTCGACCTAGTGTGTCACCTTGGGGTGCACCGATCCTATTTTTGAAGAAGAAGGATGGTTCCATGAGGATATGCATTGATTACAGGCAATTAAACAAGGTCACGATCAAGAACAAGTACCCTTTGCCACATATTGATGACCTATTTGACTAGCTTCAGGGAGAGAGGGTGTTCTCCAAGATTGATTTGAGGTCAGGGTATCACCAACTGAAGATTCGGGATTCGGATATTCTTAAGACAGCTTTCAGGACCCGATATGGCCATTATGAGTTCTTAGTGATATCTTTTGGGCTGACCAATGCCCCAGCAGCGTTCATGCATTTGATGAACAGTGTATTCCAGTCCTATTTAGACTTATTCCTTATTGTATTCATTGATGACATCCTGGTGTACTCTCGTAGCCAGGAGGAGCATGTTCGGCATCTGAGGATTGTGTTACAGAGATTGATGGAGGAGAAGCTCTATGCAAAGATCTCCAAGTGTGAGTTTTGGCTCGGTTCAGTAGCATTCTTGGGGCACGTGGTGTCCAGTTAGGGTATTCAGGTGGATCCAAAGAAGATAGAGACGGTGTAGAGTTGGCCTAGACCGTCCTCAGGCATGGAGATTAGGAGTTTTCTTGGTTTGGCGGGCTATTACCGTCACTTTGTGGAGGGAATTTCATTTATTGCATCGCCCTTGATCAAATTGACCCAAAAAAAGTGCTCCATTCAGGTGGTCGAATGATTGTGAGGAGAGCTTTCAGAAGCTCAAGACTGCCTTGACCACAACTCCAGTGTTAGTTCTACCATCAGCTTCAGGTTCTTACACCGTGTATTGTGATGCCTCGAGGATAGGTATTGGATGTGTTCCGATGCAGGAGGGTAGGGTGATTGCCTATGCCTCGCGCCAGTTGAAGACTCATGAGAAGTTTTATCCTATCCATGATCTTGAGTTAGCAGCTATTGTTCATGCCTTGAAGATTTGGCATCATTATTTGTATGGGGTTCATTGTGAGATCTATACCGATCACCGAGTTTGCAGCATGTGTTTAAGCAGAAGGATCTTAATTTGCGCCAGCAGAGATAGTTAGAGCTTCTTAAGGACTATGATATTACTATTTTGTACCATCCGGGGAAGGCCAATGTGGTGGCCGATGCTTTGAGTCGTCGGGCGGAGAATTTGGGGAGTTTAGCATATCTTTCGGCAACAGAGAGACCCTTGGCATTGGATGTTTAGGCCTTAGCGGGCCAGCTTATTAGATTGGATATTTCGAAGCCGAGTCGGGTATTGGCTTGTGTGGTCTCCAGGTCTTCTCATATGACAGTATCAGGGAGCGTAAGTATGATGACCCCCACCTGCTCGTTCTTCAGGACATGGTTTTTAGCGAGGTGATGTTAGGGATGTGACTATTGGTGATGACGGTGTGTTGAGGATGCAAGGCCAGATATGTGTGCCTAATGTAGATGGGCTTCGGGAGTTGATTCTTGAGGAGGCCCACAACTCGCGGTATTCCATCCATCCCGGTGCCGTGAAGATGACCATGATTTGAGACAACACTATTGGTGAAGGCTAATGAAGAAGAATATAGTTGGGTTTGTAGCTCGGTGTCTCAACTGTCATCAGGTTAAGTATGAGCATCATAGACCGGGTAGATTGCTTCAGAGTTTAGAGATCCCGGAGTGGAAGTGGGAGCGGATCACCATGGACTTCGTAGTTAGGCTCTCACGGACTTCGAGGAAGTTCGTTGCTATTTGGGTCATTCTGGATCGGCTGACCAAGTCCGTGCACTTCATTCCAGTTGGTACTACTTACACATCAGAGCTGTTGGCTAAGATTTATATTCGAGATATTGTTTGCCTGCATGGTGTCCCAGTTTCCATCATTTCAGATAGAGGTACTCAATTTACATCGCAGTTTTGGAGGGCCGTGCAGCGAGAGTTGGGTACTCAGGTTGAGTTGAGCATAACTTTTCACCCTCAGACGGATGGACAGTCCGAGCGCACTATTCAAATATTAGAGGACATGTTGCGCGCCTGTATCATTGACTTTGGGGGTTCATGGGACTAGTTTTTGCCGATCGCAGAGTTTGCATATAACAACAGTTATCAGTCGAGCATTCAGATGGCTCCGTACGAGGCTTTATATGGGAGGAGGTGTATATCTCTAGTAGGATGGTTTGAGCTGGGTGAGGCTAGGCTCTTGGGTACAGACTTGATCCAGGATGCATTAGACAAGGTGAAGTCGATTCAAGAGCGGCTTCGCACGGCGCAGTCTAGGCAGAAGAGCTATGCGGACAAGAAGGTCCGTGATGTGTCTTTCATGGTTGGGGAGAAGGTATTGCTAAAGGTATCACCCATGAAGGGTGTTATGAGGTTTGGAAAGAGGGGCAAGTTGAGCCCCCGGTTCATTGGGCCTTTTGAGGTGCTTCAGAGGATAGGGGAGGGGGCTTACAAGCTTTGACTTGCCACCTAACTTATCGAGTGTGCATCCAGTGTTTCACGTTTCTATGAAGGTGCAGTGGAGAGGTAAGCCTATGGAGAAGGACATCTAGGAGACCGAGTGGGAGATGCGGAGCAGATATCCACATCTATTTGAGACTACAAGTATGTTACTAGACCCGTTCGAGGACAAACGTTTGTTTAAGAGGGGGATGATGTAACGACCCGACCAGTCTTTTCGAGAGTTATAGCCATGTTTCCCCCATTTCTGCTTCTTTTGTTTTCTTCAGCTATATTATGATATGTCGGGTTAGTTGGTTCGGGTCCGGAGTGGTTTCGGAGTGAATTGAGATACTTAGTCTCCTTATTAGAAGCTTAAGTTAGAAAAATCAATCGGATGTTGACTTATGTATAAACGATCTCGAATTTGAATTTTGATGGTTCCGTTAGCTCTGTTAGGTGATTTTGGACTTAGGAGCGCGTCCGTAATGTGATTTGGAGGTCCGTAGTGGAATAAGGCTTGAATTGGCGAAAATTAAAAAATTGGCGATTTTGGTCGGTAGTGGAAAATTTGATATCGGGGTCGGGATGGATTTCCGAAAGTTGGAATAGATTCGTAGTGTCACTTGTGACGTGTGTGTAAAATTTGAGGCCATTCGGACGTGTTTTGGTAGGTTTCAGCGTCGTTTGCGGAATTTGGTAAGTTTTGGGAGTTCTTAGGCTTGAATCAGAGGGTAATTTGGTGTTTTGATATTGTTTTGAGTGGTTCGAAAGTTTGACTAAGTTTGTATGGGGTTATATGACTTGTTGTCATGTTTGGTTGAGGCCCCGAGGGCCTCGGGTGTGTTTCGGTAGGTAATGGATCAGAGTTTAAAGTTTGGAGAATTGCTGAAGTTGGCCTGTTGCTGGTGTAATCGCACCTGTGAGGGTATTTCCGTAGGTGCGGTAGGATGGACGCAAGTGTGGGAGTGTGTTGGATTGGGGAGAACCGCAGGTGCGAGTGGGTGTGCGCATCTGTGAGCCGCAGAAGCGGAAGAGAGGAGATCGGGTAGTGGCCGCAGGTGCGAGGTCGCAGAAGCGAATAAGGAGCGCAGGTGAGGAGTTGTGGACTTAAATGATTTTCCTCAGATGTGGAGGTTATTGCGCAAAAGCGAGACCGCAGGTGCGCATTCTGAGCCGTAGGTGCGAAAGGCCTGGTCAGAACCTATAACGAATTTTAGCTCATTTTCACCATTTTCAAGTCGGACCTTGGAGCTTTTGGAGTGATTTTGAAGGGGATTCAAGGGTTTTTCAGTAAGGTAAGTTATTTGAGCTCTATTACTCCTAACTATGGTATTTTCCCGTTGTTTTCTCATCTAATTAGTGGGATATAGGAGTGAAAATAGGGGGTTAGGGCTTGGGATTTTGGAGAGGGTAATTTGAGGATTTGAGGGACCAAATGAGGTCGGATTTTGATAAATTTTGTAAGGTTAGACACGTGAATGGATGGGCTTTCAAGTTTTATGACTTTTGTCGGTATTCGAGACGTGGGCCCGGGGGGACGGTTTGAGCCGATTTCGGATTTTGGGCTATATTTTAGTAGCTTTCTTGTGGAATTGATCCCTTTAGCCTTTATTGATTGTGTTGTATTACTTGTGGCTAGATTCGGGATGTTTGGAGGCCGATTTGAGAGGCAAAGGAATCGCGGAGTAGGATTTTGCTCGGATTGAGGTAAGTAACAGTCTTAAATCTGGTCTTGAGGGTATGAAACCCCGAGAATTTGTATAAAGTGATATTTGGAGGTGACGCACATGCTAGGTGACGGGCGTACAAGCGTGCACCATGAGGGATTGTGACTTGGTCCGTCCCGCGAGACTGTAAAGTCAAATAGCCATTGTTATTATTTATTTTTCCTTATCTTTGAGCAATTGACTGCCTTTCATGTTAGAAACCATGCTTAGGCCATATGATATCACTATTGGGACCTGCTGCGGTCGTATACTTGTTGAATTGACTGCTAATTGTTGTCTCGTACTCAGTCACAGTCTTACTGTGTGTTATATCTTTGTTTCCTCTCATTTCTTGTTGAAACTTGTTGTATTCCCTGTTTGGGCTGGTTATTATGATATTCTGTAAGCTCGAGGGGCTGGACAGGTTAGTGACTGAGATAGGGCCTGAGTGCCGGGTTGAGAGCTATGTGAGATATATTGGATCGGGCTACACGCTGCAGTAATATTGGATCGGGTTGCACGCCGCAACAAGCCTTCGGGCCATATATCGGATCGGGTTGCACGCCGCAACAATACTTGGATCGGGCTGCATGCCGCAATAATATATGGATCGGGCTGCACGCCGCAACAGTATTGGGTCCGGCTGCACGCCGCAACAGTATTGGGTCGGGTTGCACGCCGCAACAATATATAGCGCTTGGGCTGTAGGAGCCCCTCCGGAGTCTGTACACCCCCAGTGACCGCAGGTACCTTTGATTGTGAGCCGAGTGATTGAGCTGTTGAGATAGATGAGTGATAGTAGCCCTATGAGGTTGTACTTGCTCTTATTTTGTTGTTGCAATTCGTTGCTAATTGTTGTTGTTGTGAAACTTTCTGGAGGGCTTATATTGTTGTACCTGAACTCGAAATGTTTTGATTTAAAACACCGAATTGAAAGCATGCCTACTTTTCTTGCCGAAATTACTAAAATGAACTGAAATATTGTAGCTTGTCACAGCTTCTCAGTTCCTTATTTAATTTTGTTACTTACTAAGTTGGAAGTACTCATGTTACTCCCTGCACCTTGTGTGCAGATTCAGTTGTGACTGGACGTGGAGGTCATTGAGTTCGTGCGCAGTTGATCTTCCGGAGATTTACGAGGTAGCTGCCGGCGTTCGCAGACCTTGTGCTCCCTCCTCATTATCTTTCTTTCTCTGTATTGATATCTAGACATAGACTATTGTAGACACTGTCTTTAAGATTGAGAGTCTAGTTGCTCATGACTTATTGACACCCCGATGTCAGGCTATTTTTCAGCACTTATGTTTTATTTGGGTTTTACCCCCGTATTTATGAGAAACTTCGATTATTTTAAATGTCTTAATTCTTTTCTGTTAAATTTGGAAAGTATTTTGGAAAGGTCGGCTTGCCTAGTACCACGATAGGCGCCATCACGACGGGTTAGGTTTTGGGTCGTGACATTTTTGCCCTCTCAACGTGATTATGTCTAGTAATTTACTAGTAGTAGTACACATTTTTACATAAGGTATCAATCCCTCGAGCATGTTAGGAAAGCCACCTAGAAATTGGATTTGGTTGTAATTGGGTATAATTACACAATCTGGCATGTTTGCCCGATCAAGTAATTACTTGATCACCATGGAATTGGGTGTAATTGGAGAGGTGTAATTACACTCTAATTTTTAAGGGGAGGTGAGAATTGGTGGTAATTACAATGTGTAATTACAAGGTTACCTTTTAATTTTTTTCCTTTTTGTTTTTATTTTAACTAGTCTTTTTGTACGCACGTTGCGCGTGTACACCGTCCCAATGAATAAAACTTTTTAAGAAAATTACATAAATTTTCTATTAAAATACTTTTGCTTGTTTGTTTTCTTATGAAAAAATTTTTTACCAATTTTTCCATTATGTTTTATTTATATTTTACCTTCACAAAATACATGTATATATGGTTTTCTATCATAACCTAGTTTTTTTTTTTTTTACTTTTTTCCCACGTATAAATGGCAAGTGTTTCGTATCACTTAGATATTTGCATTAGTTTTTACACAAAAAGTTATATCACTAAAAATATTTTGTTCTAAAACACTCTGAAAGAAACAGAAAATTACAGTTGAAACCGTCAATCGTTGGCATTTCATACAAAATTATGAAAGAACAAAAAATGTATTTCATAAAAAGAAAATTATTTTTTATATTAGACTGAAGTTCCGAAAATATATATATCCATTCCAAATGAGTACCACATAAGCATTTCAAGTATTGGTAAAGTAAACATTATTATTGAAATTCGGATATCATTAAATCAGGTATTTCTTAAATTTTATGTATTTGATAAGGATTAAAAATTTACTCAGCTCCTAGAAGAGTACCATATATATTATGTATCATGATGTATATGCATACAATAAGCAATGGAAGAGA
Source organism: Nicotiana tomentosiformis (assembly GCF_000390325.3). Lineage (NCBI taxonomy): Eukaryota > Viridiplantae > Streptophyta > Magnoliopsida > Solanales > Solanaceae > Nicotiana > Nicotiana tomentosiformis. Next base: position 40,001,433 of record NC_090812.1, on the reverse strand, counting down.
CTCAATAGCATAAACAACGAAACAAACAAAAATATTAGAGGAACGTATATACCTCATAAGAATTCACAAAATATTTGTCAAAATACGTAGCTTCTTCATTTGTTGGCTATGCTCAAATTCTCAGAAACCAAAATTGTCTTGTTCTTCCCATCTCAATTTACCGCGAGAGTTATTTAAAAGGGTAATATATGTGAAACGTAATATCCCCTTTCAGGTCATCAATTTTTGTTATTGTGGAAGGAACACTAATTGTAAGGAGTTTGAAGAATATATTGTGAATAATATCGTAGTGAGCAAGAGAATTCCAATTGAAGAGTGTCTTTTATGCATTAGAATCTAGAATTCTATTATTAGTTGACTTCCTTTCTATTACGTCTAAATTTTAGGAATATATATATTTCTTACCTTTTCTATATATACCTAGGATTCTGTCACGACCCGAAATTCTCACCTTCGGACTGTGATGGCGCCTAACATTTCACTTGCTAAGCAAACCAACGTTAGAATAATATTAACCAATTTTTAAATAATTTTTAAATTTATTAATAACAAAGAACGATTGCGGAAGTAAAGTCTGAAATATAATGAATAATTCATAAAAACAACGATGTCTAAATACCATCCCAGAATTTGGTGTCACAAGTGCACGAGCTTCTAGAATAATACAAATAAGGGCCTGAATAAAATAAAGTTGTCTGAAAATAAACACACAGCTAAAGTAAAGTAGACGGGGACTTCAGAACTGCGGACGTCGTGCAGTTATACCTCAAGTCTCCTCTGAGTAGCTGAAATCCGAGCAAGTCTATGGTACGCCGTTGGGACCAACTCTCAAAATCTGCACAAGAAGTGCAGAGTGTAGTATTAGTACAACCGACCCCATGTACTGGTAAGTGCTGAGCCTAACCTCGACGAAGTAGTGACGAGGCTAAGGCGGGTCACTTACATTACCTGTACGCAATATTAGTAACAACAACAATAATAGAAATAAATCAGGTAACTCATTTATAATAATTGAAGCCAATTCAGCAGTCATAACCAATTATCATTTTCATCAATTATGTTGCAACGTGCAACCCGCTCTCACAATATATTCACATTCAATTTTGTTGCAGCGTGCAACCCGCTCTCACAATATATTCATTTTCAATCCTCTCATGTAATTATTTTTAATCAAGTATGTATATTGACTTTTAAATAAGTCTATTGCGCCGTGCAATCTGATCCCCCAAATATTCACTTTTAATAAGTCGGTTGCGGCGTGCAACTCAATCCTCCAATATGAACTTTTTAATAAGTCTGTTGCGGCGTGCAACCCGATCCTCCAATATATCCATTTCAATCAATTATGTTGCGGCGTGCAACCCGATCCTCCAATATATCCATTTATCAATTATTATAGAAGAAATTTCCCCAATAAATGCAACAATTAATATAAAATTATAAGACAACAAGCATACAATAATTATGATTTAACTATGAAACAAACAATGACAAATAGTAAATTATTATGGAAATCATGGAGAAAATATGCAGTTTAATATTTAATATACTAAATGTCAAATAACAATTAAGACACATAATTCAAATAGCAAGTAACAATTAATGCACGAATTCAAGAATTAATATCTGACAAAGAATATGAGAAAAATAATTATTATTATAATAAATTCATGATTTAAAACGATTTATAATTTTTCAAGTAATTATGCAAACAATTAATTTGATGACGTATAGACATTCGTCGCCTCGCCTATACGTCGTTCACATGCATTTCACATAACAAATAGTTTAAGGGTTCTATTCCCTCAAGTCAAGGTTAACCACGACACTTACCTCGCTTTGCAAATTCCAATCAATTACTCGACCACAAGTTTTTCTTTTAAATTTGTCTTCAAAATTTTCAAATCTACTCATAAGCAATTCAATATACTCAATACGAATCATAGGAATTAATTCCATATGAATTTACTAATTTTTCGGATAAAAAATCAAAATTTATTAAAATATTCGACAGTGGGATCCACGTCTCAAATCTCGGAAAAAGTTATGAAATCCGAACATCCGTTCCGATACGAGTCCAGCCATACAAAATTTATCAAATTCCGATGTCAAATGGACCTTCAAATCTTAAATTTTCGTTTTTGGAAGATTTTATAAAAATCTGATTTTTCTTTCACAAATTCACGGATTCATGATATAAATGAGTATGAAATCATGAAATATAATCAATATATGATAAGGAACACTTACCCCAATATTTTTTCATGAAAATCGCCCAAGAATCGCCTTACCCGAGCTCAAAAATTAGAAATGATTGAATATGGGTCGAAACCCCATTTCCAGAACTTAAGTTCTGTTTTTCAGATTTTTATTCATCGTGATCGCGGAAATTCGTTCGCGATCGCGTACAAGTTTATGCAATCGCGTAGTACAATTTCGGTGCTTCAGCTTCTACCTCATTCCTTCTTCGCAATCGCAGCTTTGAGCTCGCGTTCGCAGCGCACTGGGAGCTAGCCTTTCGCATTCGCGTGCCTATATTTGCGAACGCGAAGAGTAAAACTCACAGCTTAAATTTTTCTCTTCGCGATCGCGAAGGACAATACACCAGATGACAGCAGAAGCTCAAAACCCAGATTTTCTAAGTTCAAAATCATTCCCTAGCCTATCTGAAACTCACGCGAGCCCTCGGGGCTCCAAACCCAACATGCACTCAAGTCCTAAAACATCATAGGAACTTGCTCGCGCGATCAAATCGCCAAAATAACACCTAGAACTACGAATCGGACATCAAATCAAAGGAAGTTTTCAAGAAAATTTTAAAACTTATATTTTCACAACCGGACATCCGAATCACGTCAAATCAACTCCGATTCTCACCAAATTTAGCAGACAAGTCATAAATATTATAGTGGACCTATACCGGGCTTTGGAACCAAAATACGGATCCGGGGTCAATAAATCCAACATCTGTAATTTCTTAAAAAATATTAAGCTTTCAAGCTTTTAATTTTTCATCAAAATTCCATTTCTCGGGCTAGGGATCTCGGAATTCGATTTCGGGCATACGCCTAAGTCCCAAATCATGATATAGACCTACCGGAATTGTCAAAACACTGATCTAGATCCGTTTGCTCAAAATATTGACCAAAGTCAACTCAGTTGAGTTTTAAAGCTCTATTTCACATTTTAATCTATTTTTCACATAAAAACTTTTCAAAAAATTGTACTGACTGCGCACGCACGTCGAAAAATGATAAATGGTGCTTTTAGAGGTCTTAGAATAGAGAATTACTTATTAAATTTAAAAATAACATTTTGGGTCATCACATTCTCCACCTCTAAAACAAACGTTCGTCCTTGAACGGAGTTAGAAAAAGTACCTGAGCTGGTGAATAAGTATGGATATTTACTCCGCATGTCCGACTCGGACTCCCAGGTAGATGCCTCTACCGGCTGACCTCTCCATTGCACCCAAACTGAAGGATAACTCTTAGACCTCAACTGTCGGACCTGCCATGCTAGAATAGCCACCGGCTCTTTCTCGTATGTCAAATCTTTGTCCAATTGGACTGAGCTGAAATCTAACACATGGGACGGATCACCATGATATTTTCGGAGCATAGACACATGGAACACCGGATAAACTGCTGATAAACTAGATGGTAATGCAAGCATGTAGGTTACTTCACCCACCCTTTCAAGAATTTCAAAGGGTTCGATATACCTAGGGCTCAACTTGCCCTTCTTTCCGAACCTCATTACTCATAGGTGAAACTCGGAGCAATATTCTTTCTCCAACCATGAATGCAATATCACGAACTTTATGGTCGGTATAACTCTTTTGCCTAGACTGATCTGTGCGAAGTCGATCTTGAATAATCTTAACCTTATCCAAGGCATCTTGTACCAAATCGGTACCCAATAACCGAGCCTCTCCCGATTCAAACCAGCCAACTGGCGAATGACATCGCCTTCCATATAATGCCTCATATAGAGCCATCTGAATGCTCGACCGATAGCTATTATTATAAGCAAACTCCGCAAGTGACAAGAAATGATCCCAAGAACCTCCAAAGTCTATAACACAAGCGCGAAGCATATCTTCCAATATCTGAATAGTGCGCTCTGACTGTCCGTCTGTCTGTGGATGAAATGTTGTACTGAATTCCACCCGCGTGCCTAATTCACGCTGTACATCCCTCCAGAAATGTGAGGTAAACTGCGTACCTCAATCTGAAATAATAGACATGGGCACCCCGTGAAGGCGGACAATCTCACGAATGTAAATTTCAGCTAACCTTTCTGAAGAATAGGTAACTTCCACTGAAATGAAATGTGCTGATTTGGTTAACCTGTCCACAATGACCCAAACTGCGTCAAATTTTCTCTGAGTCCATGGGAGTCCAACAACAAAATCCATAGTGATACGCTCCCATTTCCATTCAGGAATTTCTAACTTCTGAAGCAAACCACCAGGTCTCTGATGCTCATACTTAACTTGCTGACAATTCAGACACCGAGCTACATATGCAACTATATCCTTTTTCATTCTCCTCCACCAATAATGTTGCCGCAAATCTTGATACATTTTGGCGGTACCTGGATGAATAGAATACTTGGAACTGTGTGCCTCTTCAAGAATTAATTCACGAAGCCCATCCACATTAGGCACACAAATACGACACTGTATTTGCAGAACTACATCTTCCCCCACAACAACCTGTTTGGCATCACCGTGCTGCACCGTGTCCTTACGGACAAATAAATGAGGATCATCATACTGCCTCTCTCTGATGCGCTCATATAAAGAAGACCGAGCGACTATACAAGCTAGAACCTGACTGGGTTCTGAAATATCTAACCTCACGAACTGATTAGCCAAAGTCTGAACATATGCAGCTAATGGACTCTCACCAACCGGAATATACGCAAGACTATCCATACTCACAGCCTTTCTACTAAAAGCATCGGCCACCACATTGGACTTTTCGGGGTGATACAAAATGGTGATATCATACTCTTTCAACAACTCCAACCATCTTCTCTGCCTCAAATTAAGATCTTTTTGTTTGAACAAGTACTAAAGGCTACGAGGATCAGTAAATACCTCACACGAGATATCGTAGAGGTAATGCCTCCAAATCTTCAGCGCATGAACAATGGCTGCCAGTTCTAAGTCATGAACAGGATAATTCTTCTCGTGAACCTTCAACTGCCGCGACGCATATGCAATCACCCTGCTATCTTGCATTAATACTGCACCAAGCCCAATGTGAGATGCATCACAATATACTATATACGATCTTGAACCTGTGGGTAATACCAACACTGGCGCCATAGTCAAAGCAGTCTTGAGTTTCTAAAAACTCAACTCACACTGGTCTGACCATCTGAATGGGACACTTTTCTGGGTCAGTCTGGTCAATGGGTTTGCTATAGATGAAACCCTTCCACGAACCGACGATAATAACCTGCTAAACCTAAGAAACTCCGGATCTCTGTAACTGAAGTAGGTCTAGGCCAATTTTGAACAGCTTCAATCTTCTTAGGATCCACCTTTATGCCTTCTGCCGATACAACATGCCCCAAAAAGGCAACTGAGTCTAACCTAAACTCACATTTTGAAAACTTGGCATATAACTAATTATTCTTCAAAGTATGAAGCACACTTCGAAGATGTTGCTCATGCTCCTCTCAACTACTGGAGTAAATCAAGATATCATCAATGAATACAACCACAAAAGAATCCAAATAAGGCTTGAACACCCGATTCATCAAATCCATAAATGATGTCGGGGTATTTGTCAACCCAAATGACATCACTAGGAATTCGTAATGCTCATACCGAGTCCGAAAAGCTGTTTTAGGGACATCAGATGCCCTAATCTTCAACTGATGGTAACCGGACCTCAAATCGATCTTTGAAAATACTTTTGCACCCTGAAGTTGATCAAATAAGTCATCAATTCTTGGTAGCGGATATTTGTTTTTGATAGTGTCCTTGTTCAACTGCCGATAATCTATACACATCCGCATAGAGCCATCTTTCTTCTTTACAAATAATACTGGTGCACCCTAGGGCGAGACACTGGGTCTAATGAATCCCTAATCAAGCAAGTCTTGTAACTGCTCTTTCAGTTTTTTCAACTCTGGCGGGGTCATACGATACGGTAGAATAGAAATGGGCTGAGTACCCGAAGCCAAATCAATACAGAAGTCAATATCTCTGTCGGGTGGCATCCCCAGCAAATCTGTAGGAAATACTTCTGGAAATTCACGAACAACTGGTATTGAGTCCATAGAAGGAACATACGCACTGGGATCGCGAATATAAGCCAAATAGGCTAGACACCCTTTCTCTACCATACGCCGAGCTTTCATATAAGAAATAACCCTGCTGGCAGAATGATCAGGAGTTCCTTTCCACTCTAACCGAGGTAACCCCGACATAGCTAGGGTCACTATCTTGGCATGATAATCCAATATAACATGATAAGGGGACAACCAATCCATACCCAAGATGACATCAAAATCTACCATTTCAAGAAGTAAAAGATCCTCACTAGTCTCAGGATTACCAATAATAACCACACACGAATGATAGATATGATCTACTACAACAGAATCTCCCATCGGTGTAGATACATACACAGAAGCACTCAGAGAATCACAAGGCACAACTAAATATGAAGCAAAATAGGAGGACACATAAGAATAAGTAGATCCTGGATCAAATAGAACTGAAGCATCTCTATGGCAAACTGGAATAATACATGTGATCACAGCATCAGATGACTCGGCCTCAGGCCTAGCTAGAAAAGAATAAAATCGGGGCTGGGCCCCACCATTATGAACTGCGTCCCTGGGACAACCTCTAACTGGTTGGCCTTCACCTCTAATGGCCTGACCTCCACCTCTAATAGCCTAACCTCCACTTCTAGCTGCTTGACCCCTACCTCTAGCTGGCTGAGCAGGTGGTGAAGCAACCGGTGCCGGTATGATGGCACGAGAATCTTGCCGAGATTTGTTACTCACCAATCTAGGGCAATACCTCCTGATGTGACCAATGTTCCCACACTCATAACACCCATCCTGATGTCGTGGCTGCTGAAGCTAACCCAAATGGGCCAGATAACCGTTGTAGTAACTCTAGAGTGGCGGTGCACTGATAGGAGCTGAATGTGCACTAAATGTTGGCTGTCCATAGTAAGGCATAATAGGACCGTGACTCCCTGAAGCACCGGGAGATGCATGAAGTGCTGAATGAAATGGTCTGGGAGGATTACCCCTACCAAAATTACCCCTGCCTCCAGACAAGGCACCACCGAAACCACCGAACTGACGAGGCCTCTTATCAGACCTCTGCCCTCTCTCATGTACAAGAACCATTTCGATCCTTCTTGCGACATTAGCATCCGCCTAAAAAGAAATCTCACTTCCGGTCTCCTTGGCCATCTGAAGTCTGATAGGTTTAGTGAGTCCCTCAATAAACCTCCTCACCCTCTCTCCCTCCGTAGGTAGTAAAAGGAGAGAATGACAGGCCAAATCCACAAAACAAGACTCATACTGAGTAACAGTCATACTGCCCTGTTGTAGATGCTCAAATTGCTTGCGGAATTCCTCTCTCACTGTGATAGGGAGGAACTTCTCCAGAAATAACTGAGAGAACTGCTCCAAGGTAAGTGCAGGCGATCCGACTGGTCGGGTCAATATATAATCTCTCCACCACCTCTTGGCGGAACCCATCATCTGAAATACAGCAAAAATAACCCCATTGGTCTCAACTATACCAATGTTCCGCAGCACCTCGTGGCAGCGTTCAAGATAATCTTGTGGGTCCTTAGAAGGTGTACCACTGAAGTAAACTAAAAAGAGCTTAGTAAACTTATCCAGTCTCAATAAGGCCTCAAAAGACATGGCGGGCCTATCACCGATCTGTGCCGCAACAACTGGCTGAACTACCCCAACTGGCGGGGCTGCTGAAGCCTGATTCTGGGGAGCCATCTGCTACTGGAAATGTACCATTCTGGGCCACACCCTCCATAAGACTTACCAAACGGACTAGAGCGTCCTGAAGTACTGGAGTGGCTATGAATCCTTCCGGGACCTGAACTAGTCCAACTGGTACATTCTGAACTGGAATTTCTTCCTGAAGTTCCACCTGAGGTTCTATAACAGGTGCAGTTGCTTGAGCTCTGGACTAAGCTCTACCTCTGCCTCTGCCTCGGCCTCTAGCACGACCTCGGCCTCGACCTCTACCCCTGGCCATAGTTGCCACCGGGGGCTCTGGTCTCTGTCCATCGGTAGAGGTATTACGTGTTCTCACCATCTGCGAGAGAATAAGAGTAGAATGATTCAATCATCGATGATAGAATAAATTCGCACGACAGAATAAGAAAGAAGTGATATTATTCCTAAACTTTATAGCCTCTGAGAGATAAGTACAGATGTCTCCGTACCGATCCTTCAAACTCTACTAAGCTTGCTCGTGACTCGTGAGACCTATGTAACCAAGTGCTCTGATACCAACTGTCATGACCCAAAATTCCAACCTTCGGACCGTGATGGCGCCTAATATTTTACTTGCTAGGCAAGCCAACGTTAGAATAATATTAACCAATTTTTAACCAACTTTTATATTTATTAATAACAAAGAACGATTGCGGAAGTAAAGTCTGAAATATAATGAATAATCCATAAAACAACGGTGTCTAAATACCATCCCAGAATTTGGTGTCACAAGTGCACGAGCTTCTAGAATAATACAAATAAGGGCCTGAATAAAATAAAGTTGTTTGGAAATAAATACACAACTAAAGTAAAGTAGACGGGAACTTCAGAACTGCGGACGTCGTGCAGTTATACCTCAAGTCTCCTCTGAGTAGCTGAAATCCGAGCAAGCCTATGGTACGCCGTTGGGACCAACTCCAAAATCTGCACAAGAAGTGCAGAGTGTAGTATCAGTACAACCGACCCTATGTACTGGTAAGTGCTGAGCCTAACCTCGACGAAGTAGTGACGAGGCTAAGACGGGTCACTTACATTACATGTACGTCATATTAGTAACAACAACAATAATAGAAATAAATCAGGTAACTCATTTATAATAATTGAAGCCAATTCAGCAGTCATAACCAATTATCATTTTCATCAATTCTGTTGCAGCGTGCAACCCGCTCTCACAATATATTCACATTCAATTCTGTTGCAGCGTGCAACCCTCTCTCACAATATATTCATTTTCAATCCTCTCATGTAATTATTTTTAATCAAGTATGTATATTAACTTTTAAATAAGTCAATTACGGCGTGCAATCTCATCCCCCAAATATTGACTTTTAATAAGTCTGTTGCAGCGTGCAACCCGATCCTCCAATATATCCATTTCAATCAATTATGTTGCGGCGTGCAACCCAATCCTCCAATATATCCATTTACCAATTCTTATAGAAGAAATTTCCCCAATAAATATAATAATTAATATAAAATTATAAGACGAACAAGCATACAATTATTATGATTTAATTATGAAACAAACAATGACAAATAGCAAATTATTATGAAAATCAGGGAGAAAATAGACAGTTTGATATTTAATATGCTAAATATCAAATAAAAATTAAGACACATAATTCAAATAGCAAGTAACAATTAATGCAGGAATTCAAGAATTAATATTTGATAAAGAATAGGAGAGAAACAATTATTATTATAATTAATTCATGATTTAAAACGATTTATGATTTTTCAAGTAGTTATGCAAACAATTAATTTGACGACGTATAGACACTCGTCACCTCGCCTATACGTCGTTCACATGCATTTCACATAACAAATAGTTTAAGAGTTCTATTCCCTCAAGTCAAGGTTAACCACGACACTTACCTCCCTTTGTAAATTCCAATCAATTACTCGACCACAACTTTTCCTTTTAAATTTGTCTCCAAAAGGTTCAAATCTATTCATAAATAATTCAATATACTCAATACGAATCATAGGAATTAATTACATTTGAATTTACTAATTTTTCGGATAAAAAATTAAAATTCATTAAAATATTTGACAGTAGGACCCACATGTCAAATCTCGGAAAAACTTATAAAATCCGAACACCCGTTCCGATACGAGTCCAACCATACAAAATTTATCAAGTTCTGATGTCAAATGGACCTTCAAATCTTAAATTTTTATTTTTGGAAGATTTTATAAAAATCTGATTTTTCTTCCATAAATTTACGGATTCAATGAGTATTAAATCATGAAATATAATCAATATAGGATAAGGAATACTTACTCCAATATTTTTCGGTAAAAATCACTCAAGAATCGCCTTACCCGAGCTCAAAAATTAGAAATGGTTGAAAATGGGTCGAAACCCCATTTCCAGAACTTAAGTTCTGTTTTTCATATTTTTATTCATCGCGATCGCGTAAATTCGTTCGCGATCGCGTAGAACAAAATTTGCCCAGGTTTGTTTAACACTACGCGATCGCGTATAAGTTCATGCGATCGCAGAGAACAATTTCTCAGCCTTACACGATCGCGTACAGGTTTATGCGATCGCGTAGCACAATTTCGGTGCTTCAGCTTCTGCCACATTCCTTCTTCGCGATCGCAGCTTTGAGCTCGCGTTCGCAGTGCACTGGGAGCTAGCCTTTCGCATTCGCGTGCCTATCTTCGCGAACGCAAAGAGTAAAACTCACGGCTTAAAATTTTCTCTTCGCGATCGCGAAGCACAATGCACCAGATGACAACAGAAGTTCAAAAACCAGATTTTCTAAGTTCAAAATCATCCCGTAGCCTATCCGAAACTCACCCGAGCCCTCGGGGCTCCAAACCAAACATGCACCATAGTCCTAAAATATCATACGAACTTGATCGCGCGATCAAATCGCTAAAATAACACCTAAAACTACGAATCGAACATTAAATCAAAGGAAGTTTTCGAAAAAACTTTAAAAACTTATATTTTCACAACCGGACATCCGTATCACGTCAAATCAACTCTGATTCTCACCAAATTCGGCAGACAAATTATAAATATTATAGTAGACCTATACCGGGCTCCGAAACCAAAATACGAACCCGGGGTTGATAAATCCAATATCAGTTATTTCTTAAAAATCATTAAGCTTATAAGCTTTTAATTTTTCATCAAAATTTCATATCTCGGGTTAGGGACCTCGGAATTTAATTTCGGGCATACGCCCAAGTCTCAAATCATGATACGGACCTACCGAAATTGTCAAAACACTGATCCGGGTTTGTTTGCTCAAAATATTGACCAAAGTCAACTCAGTTGAGTTTTAAAACACTATTTCACATTTTAATCAATTTTTCACATAAAAACTTTTCGAAAAATTATACGGACTGCGCACGCAAGTCGAGAAATGATAAATGGTATTTTTCGAGATCTTAGAACATAGAATTACTTATTAAATTTAAAGATGACATTTTGGGTCATCACAGATTCTAAGATTTTTTCTTCTTAATGTTGGATACAATTTAATTGTTTCTAAGTTTCAAAGTTAATAAATCTATATTTATAAAAAAGTTAGATATCAAAGTACTAAATATTAGAAAATGTTAACATGAAAAGTTGTTACATAGTTAAAATATGAAAAAGATTTATATAAGGTCAAATAACAATCAATTTTAAAATTCTAAATATTAAGATTTTTATGTATTTCAAATAAGAAAAGATTTAATAATAAAAGTTTAATAGATTTTAAAGTCATAAATATTAGAAAAATAATTAAATTACTATGTCTAATGTAAAATCTAATTTTAAAAGGAAAAAAGACGAACGACAGTTCGACAAGAGGATTCGTGATATCGAGTCATGTAATACATGTTTCTGATGATATGTAGTAAAATTTAATAGAACACAATCGGTGATGTGCAGATTCAATTAATTAGAATCAGTAGAGAGTACCTAATATGATCGGAGGACATAAAAAGATTTTTATTTCAATAACTCCATTGTTAATGGTGGTAAAGCAGACTAGTATAGGTTACTATCTTGTATTTGCACATTTTTTATGTGCATCGTCTGTACTTTAGAAGGGAAAATATTTCATATAAACATTATTTGTATTTTATGTAGAGGTAAAATAAAATTAGTTGATGATAGAACGTAACTCGTAAATATTTTCTAAAATAGTTCTAATAACGAAAGGAAAAAGCAATTTTTCTATATCGTTCACCTTTTTTTGTACTAATTGTACTTGAATTGGGTTGATCGAATTTATTTTATCTTACATAATATATATGAACAACTTGAGTAGGCATAGCTATTAGTAATTTTACTTATAAAATATAGGCAAAAGTAATCTTAAATTAATAAGAGCTTTAATTGATATGAGTTAAAATGCCTAACCTATTTTTTGAATAATCAATTTTGAATTGACAATTTATATGAAACATTGTCTATCAAGATGAAAGTCTATTGGAGTATTACATAACTCCAAGAACAGACTAAAGGTTTAAAAGTTTAACTTAAATTACAAGTATGTTTACCTTCGCACACCTTGACAGGCTCAAGAGTTTATGAAAAGAATGTGCCACGTTGACTTCTTCGACAACGTCAATAACCCTAAAAAGAGTTTTATGGTCTTTCCCCCCTAAAAAAATTACTGAATCCTAAATCTAAACATAGAAAATAACTAAACCTAAACAAAAGACACGGCAATACAATCTACTAATTGCCAACAAATTCTAAACCTATAATGAATCCTCATTAGTTGCAGAATCTTAAACTTTAGTAATAAAGAAAAGTTGCACTCAACAAAAACAAAAGGCAATAAAACGGCACTTTTTTTATTTTTCTTTCTAATTTTGTTTATTATTATTTGTAATTACAATTTTATCCAACGTAAAATTTACTTACGAGGGATAAAAAAAGACGAACAACATTTCGATATGGGTTTCGTGCTTTTAATATAGTATTAGTTTCTATCAACATGCGTTGCACGTTAATAATGACACATAATAATTTAGTAAATTATTTATATGAAAGAACAATAAATTTAATTAAGAATATATATATATATATACACACACACACACACATATATATACACACACACACACACACTACAACAACAACAACAACAACAATAACAACAACAACAATCATTTAAATGCCTATAGATGCCATTATATCATAGTGCATGAACTCAAAATGATTGAACATCGCATGAATATACAAATTAATTGTCACAACCTAATTATGGTTTAGGCCGTGATGGCGCCCAGCACCGTTGCTAGGCAAGCCGACAATGAACAATCTAGTGATTTTCATTTTTTTTAATAAGTCAAACAGCTAGTTTTCTTTAAAATTTAGAGAATTTAACAAATAACGGAATTTAAAGTGAACAAAATGAAAATAACTAAATGAACTCATAAACGTAGAAATACAACCCAAAATCATAAGTCTACTAGTGTGTGCCAAGACCTGTTATCACAAGTATATGGGCTACTAGTAGAATATACAAAAGAATTCTAATCTACTGTCTGAAAAGGGATAGACAGAACAAATAAACAAAGAAAAGACTCCGGCTTCTACAGAACGGCTCGGAAGGGCAGCTCACCGTGTAGTCTTGTAGCAGGGATCAAATATGTGCACCGGTCTGGTAATCAGATGTACCTGCCTCAGATCCTACACAATCAAGTGCATAAGTGTAGCGTGAGTACATAAACAACATGTACCCAGTAAGTATCCAGTCTAACCTCGAAGAAGTAGTGACGAGGGGTCGACTTTGACACTTACTATGGGCCAACAATGCTTTATCAAATATATACTAAGCATGGATTTCATGAACAATACTGAAAGCTCAATATTAGGAAATAGTAAATTCTTCTTTCGTAAGTATTAAATCCAAAGCTTAGTTTCATTATTTAACAGCTTGTAATTCAAGGCATTTTAAGCAATGTAAATCATGAATATTTCCAAAGGTTTTCATGCGCATATTATGCCGAGGTCGTACAACCCGATCCAACATAATATTTAAATTGTGCACTATCGAGGGTCGAACGACACGAACCATGGATGCATCTATCTGCTACCGAGGCGTTCGGCCCGCTCCATAAATATAAAATATTTCAAATAACACGCAAATTCTCATTTATAGTCAAGTGTTCCATTCGCAGCTTTAAGTAAGTAAATTTAACCTTTTTCAATTCTTTTATCAATTTTCAATATGCCTTAAGCAATTAAATCAACAAATGGGAGTGCAAACATTTCAAGTATAGTATGGTATAGGTCCTAGACTACCCGGACAATAGCATAATTAGTAGCTACGTACGGACTCTCGTCACCTCGTACATACGTAGCCCCCGCACGTAGGAGCACATTTTAGTTATAATTTACCTATGGGGTTAATTCCCTCTTACAAGGTTAGAAAGAAGACTTACATCGTCTCAAAGCCTACTTCTCAATTCAAGAATGCGCTCAAACCTTCAAATTTGATGCCAAACTACTCGAAACTAGTCAAACATTACATAAATCAATCAATCTATGCTCTAAAGTTCATATCTCCACTATTAGAGTGATTACCCAAACCAAATTACAAGATTCCTAAAATTCACCCCCAGGTTCACATATCCGGATTCCGAAAATGTTTGAAGAAAGTTGTTACCCATAACCTTACGAACATAAATATATGGTTTTCAGTAAGTTTCATAATTATTTTCGTGGTAAAATCTCTTCTTTTTTTTATTAAACCCTAGGTTTTTCATCTAAGTCCATGATTTCTACCAATTTTCATGTTGAAATCTACCCATAATCTATGTATTAAACTCATATTAAGGTAGGAGTTACTTACCCTCAATAGCTAGGATGAAGTCTCACTTTTGAAGCTCTAAAATCGCCCAAATGTGTGAAGAATGGGAGAAAAATGACTAAGTCCCGTATTAAATGAAGTTCACTGCCTCTAACGATTTCTGCACCTGCGGTCATAGGGCCGCACCTGCGCCCTCGCTTCTGGGGACAAAAGTCTGCTTCTACGAAATTCCCCTGGGCCGGCTAGCGCCGCTTCTACGGACCGGTTTTAGCTTCTGCGGAGGATGGGCCGCACCTGCGGAATCTGGGCTGCCCTTCCTTGGCCGCTTCTGCGAGGCTTGTCTTGCACCTGCGGCTGGCCAAGCGCAAGTGCGATTATGACAGGCCTGATGCTTAAGTTGTTGCTCCAAATTCTCATCTTGGTACGAGCCTCGTCTGATTGACACTCGGGGCCCCCGGGGCCCCGTCCGATCGTACCAACGAGATTGGAATCATAAAACGGACTCGCTCGAACTCTCGGAACGCCCGAAACAACATTAAAACTAAGAATCGCACCCCAAAACCAATTGAATTAAACTTGAGAACTTCAAGTTCTTGCGCTGAAACGTACTTAAACTACTCGGAATAATACCAAATTTTACGTGCAAGTCTTAAATAACATTAAGGAACTATTCTCGGAATTCCGTTTGGACCTCGATATCACCAAAACCCGCTCCAAACCAAATTTAAAGAACTTTTAAAGCCTTCAAAGAACCAACTTTCACTATTAGGCGCCAAAAGGCTCCCGGGTCATCCAAAACCCGATCCGAACATACACCCAAGTCCGAAATTATCACATAAATCTATTGGAACCGTTAAATCCCGATTCCGAGGTCGTTTACTCAAAATGTTGACCGAAGTCAAACTTGACCTTTTAAGCCAACCTTAAGGAACCATGCGTTCCGATTTCAATCTGAACCCTTCCAAATCTCGAACTAACTATCCCCATAAGTCATTAAACAATAAAAGCATGTACGAGAAGTATTATTTAGGGTAACGGGGTTCTAGAAAGCAAAACGACCGATCGGGTCGTTACATTCTCCACCTCTTAAACTAGTGTTCGTCCTCGAACGGGTTTAGAATCATACATGAAGTGCTGAATAAGTGTGGATATCTGCTCCGCATGTCCTCCTCGGACTCCCTAGTCGCCTCCTCGATTGGTTAGCCCCTCCACTGGACCTTTACTGTGGAAATCCTCTTGGATCTCAACTGGCGATCCTGTCTAGCAACAATGGCAACTGGCTTCTCCTCATAACCCAAGCTCTCATCTAGCTGAATAGTGCTGAAGTACAAGACATGTGACAAGTCATCGTGATACCTCCGGAGCATAGACACATGAAAAACTGGATGAACCCCTGATAGACTGGGAGGTAAAGCAAGCTCATAAGCAACCTCCCCAACCCGCCCCAATACCTCAAATGGGCCTATAAACTTTGGGCTCAACTTGCTCTTCTTCCCGAATCTCACAATGCCCTTCATCGGCGAGACTTTCAAGAGAACCTTCTCGCCTACCATAAATGATACATCACGCACCTTCTGATCTGCGTAACTCTTCTATCTGGACTGTGCTGTGCGAAGTCGCTTCTGAATTAACTTTACCTTTTCCAAGGCATCCTTCACCAAATCAGTGCCATATAACTTAGCCTCGCTGGGATCAAACCACCCGATAGGAGAACGACATCGCCGACCATATAAAGCCTCAAATGGAGCCATCTTGATGCTGGAATGATAACTATTGTTGTAGGCAAATTCGGCCAAAGGCAAGAACTGATCCTACTGTCCCCCGAAGTTAATCACACATGCTCTGAGCATGTCCTCCAAGATATGGACGGTCCTCTCTAACTGCCCATCAGTCTGTGGATGAAATGCAGTGCCGAGCTCTATACGGGTCCCCAACTCACTCTGTACGGCTCTCCAGAAATACAAAGTGAAGTGAGGGCCTCTGTCTGATATGATGGAAACAGACACACCGTGCAACCGAATTATTTCCCGAATATAAATCTGGGCAAACCTCTCTAAAGTATAAGTAGTTGCAACTGGAATGAAGTGTGCTAACTTGGTCAACCTGTCAATAATGACCCAAACTGCATCGAACTTCCGCAAGGTCCGCTACAACCCAACTACGAAGTCCATAGTAATGCGTTACCATTTCCACTCTGCTATAGTCATCTGCTGGAGTAAGCCACCTGGCCTCTGGTGCTCATACTTAACCTGCTAGCAATTTAGGCACCTAGCTACATACTCAACTATGTCTTTCTTCATCCGCCGCCACCAATAATGCTGTCTCAGGTCCCAATACATCTTCGTATCACCTGGATGAATGGAATATCAAGAACTGTGTACCTCCTCTAGGATCCTCTCCCTCAAGCCATCGACATTAGGAACACATAGACAACCTTGGAGTCACAGGACACCATCCTCGCCAATAGAAACCTCCTTGGCACCACCCTGTAGTACTATCTCTCTGAGAACTGCCAAGTGCGGATCATCACACTGTCGAGCCTTGATCTGCTCCAATAGTGAAGACTGGGCAACAACATATGCAAGAACTCAGCTGGGCTCTGAAATATCCAACCTCACAAGTCTGTTAGCCAAGGACTGAATGTCCAAGGCTAGTTGTCTCTCCTCTGCAGAAATAAATGCCAAGCTACCCATACTCTCTGCCTTTCTGCTCAAGGCATCCGCGACCACATTCGCCTTGCCCGGATGATAAAGAATAGTGATGTCATAATCCTTCAGTAACTCAAGCCATTTGTGCTGCCTCAAATTAAGATCCCTTTACATGAACAAATGCTGCAAGCTGCGATGATCAGTGTAAACCTCACAGGACACCCCATAAAGGTAATGCCTCCAGATCTTAAGAGCATGAACAATCACGGCTAACTCTAGGTCATGCACAGGGTAATTCCTCTCGTGAATCTTCAGCTGACGCAAAGCACATGCAATAACTCGCCCCTCCTGCATCAGTACATAACCCAAACCAACGCGTGAGGCATCGCAATAAACTATATACATCCCCGAACCGGAAGGTAACACTAGAACCGACGATGTAGTCAAAGCTGTCTTGAGCTTCTGAAAGCTCGCCTCACAATCCTTGGACCAACGGAATAGAGCACCCTTCTGGGTCAATCTAGTCAAAGGTGCTGCAATAGATGAAAAGCCCTCTACAAACTGGCGATAATAACCTGCTAATCCCAAGAAACTCCTGATCTCATTCGTTGAAGTGGGACAAAGCCAACTTTGAACTGCCTCGATCTTCTTGGGATCCACCTTGATACCCTCGCCTTATACCACATGCCCCAAGAATGCCATGAAATCTAACCATAACTCACACTTGGAGAACTTAGCATATAGCTTCTGTTCCCGCAATATCTGAAGCACTACTCTCAAATGCTGCTCGTGCTCCTCCATGCTACGTGAGTAAATCAAGATGTCATCAATGAAGACAATGACAAAGGAATCAATATAAGGCATGAACACCATGTTCATCAAATCTATAAATGCCGCTGGGGCACTGGTCAAGCCGAAGGACATCACTAGAAACTCATAATGGCCATATCTAGTATGGAAGGTAGTCTTCTAAACATATGAGACCCGAATTTTCAACTGATGGTACCCCGATCTCAAGTCAATCTTAGAAAACACCCTAGCACCATGTAACTGGTTAAACAAATCATCAATACATGGCAATGGGTACTTGTTCTTAATGGTGACTTTATTCAACTGGCGGTAATCAATGCACATCCGCATAGTCCCATCTTTCTTCTTCACAAATAATACTGGTGCACCCCAAGATGATACACTCGGCCTGACGAACCCCTTTGCTAATAACTCCTCAAGTTATTCCTTCAACTCCTTCAATTCTTTCGGAGCCATATGGTACGGTGGGATAGATATAGGCTGAGTGCCTGGAGCCAACTCAATACAGAAATTAATATCATGATCTGGTGGCATGCCTGGAAGGTTCGAAGGAAACACATCGGCGAACTCCCGAACTATTGGCACTGAATCAATCGTCGGAGTCTCTGTAGTAGTATCTCGAACATAGGCTAGATATGCCAAGAAAACCTTTTCGACCATGTGTCGAGCCTTCATAAAAGATATAACTCGACTAAATGTACTGACAGATGAACCCTTCCACTCCAATCTCGGCAACTCTGGCATCGCTAAAGTAACAGTCTTGGCATGCCAATCAAGGATGGCATGATATGGGGATAGCCAGTCCATGCCCAGGATGACCTCAAAATCAGTCATATTAAGTAACAAAAGATCCGCCCTAGTCTCATATCCATAAAATGTAACCACACAGGACTGATAGATCCAATCCACAACAACAGAATCACCCACAGGGGTGGACACATAAATAGGAGTACCCAAGGACTCACGAGGAATATCCAAAAAATGAGCAAACATGGATGATATATATGAATAAGTAGATCCTGGATCATATAATACTGAAGCATCCCTACCACATATAGAGATAATACATGTGATCACGGCATCTGAGGCCACTGCATCTGGTCTGGCTGGAAAAGCATAAAATTTGGCTGGAGCGCCCCCGGCTGGCCTCCGCCTGCTTGACCTCCACCTCTGGGATGACCTCTACCCACCTGCCCTCCACCTCTGGGCGGCCGGACGGCTGGTGTGACTACTAGAGCTATAATCATGGGCTGCTGGCCCTGCTGCACTGCCTTGCCCCGAATCCTGGGGCAAAATCTCTGCACATGACTAGGATCCCCGCACTCAAAACAACCTCTCGGCGTGGTGATCTGCTGCCCTGAAGTCTGAACCTGATGGCCTGAATACCCACCGGAAGAACCCTGAATAGCTGGTGGGCGATATGAACTCTCTGGCATGGCACTGAAGTAAGCACTAGAAAAACCTTGATGACCGGAGTACCCACTAGAAGGACCCTAAATAGATGGAGGTCGGTAAGAACTCTCCGGTAGAGCACTGAAATAGGGTCGCGTTGGAGCACCCCGTGGAGGTGGCAGTGTTGGAGATAGGGGCCTACTGAGCTGACCCCTCCTGAACTGACCTTTGCCCCCAGTATGGGGCACCTCTGAACTCCCAGAAGTAACGGACCCTCTTGTCCTACTGCATATGCTCCCTAACCATCTGGCGAAAGCCCTCGATCCTCCGAGAAATCTCCACTACTAGCTGGTAGGAAGTCCCCATCTCTACCTCTCGAGCCATACTAGCCTGAATATGTGAGTGCAACCCCACAACAAACCTCCGCACCCGCTCCGCCTCAGTGGGGAGTATCATGAGTGCATGGAGAGACAGCTCAAAGAACCTCACCTCATAATCGGTCACGGACATCTGACCCTGCTGGAGCTGCTCAAACTAGAATCGCAACTCTTCCCTCTGAGAGGGTGGAATATACCTGTCCAAGAATAGGCATATGAACTGGCACCAAGTCATGGGAGGAGAATCTGTTGGTCTACCAAGAAGATAAGACTGCCACCACCTACGTGCTCGGCCCTCCAACTGAAAGGTAGTGCAATCAACCCCGTGAGACTTCAATATCCCCATGTTGTGCAGTTTGTCCTTGCACCTATCAATAAAGTCCTGAAGATCCTCGTGTCGCTCACCCCCAAAGACCGGAGGGTGAAGCCTAGTCCATCTGTCAAAAAACTTTTGTGGCTCGCCGACCGCAGCTAGTCTAGGCTCAGGTACAGCTGCTGTGACTGGTTGGGCTCCGCCCACGGGGAGAGTGCCCGGGGTATGATACACAGTGGCTGCATGCCCAGGAGCCTGATCGGTAGGGGTCGTGCTCCCCCACCCGCCTGAGAGGTGGCGGGATCCGTTGAAAATAAACCAGCCTGAGTCATAGTGTCCACGAACCGCAACATACGACCCATGGCCTCCTGAAAGCCCGATGCTGACATGAAATCTATCGGGGTTGGCTCTGTTGCGGGCACCTCGCCTTGCTCCTCAATGATGGGATCCTCTACTGGATCCGCTGGTGGTGCAATTGGGGCAGCTCTGGGATATCCTCGTCCCCTACCTCGGGCCGGTGGCCTCCCCAGGTCTCTACCTCGGCCTCTAGCAACGGGGGGAGCAACTCCTCCCGGGTCTGGAATGTCTGTCGTACGCGTTCTCACCATTTGTGAGAGAATGAGAGAGGAACTTAGTATACCATCAACTGCATGATAGGAGATGAATAAAGAGTAGCTTCCTAACACCCTATAGTCTCTCGAAGATAAGCACGGACGTCTCCGCAACGATCCGCAAGACTTTATTAGGTCTGCCCATAACTTGTGAGACCTACGTGAACCTAGTGCTCTGATACCATGTTGTCACGACCCAATTCTGATTTAGGCCGTGATGGCACCCTACACCGTTGCTAGGCAAGCCGACAGTGAACAATCTAGTGATTTCCATTTTTTTAAATAAGTCAAACAACTAATTTTCTTTAAATTTTAGAGAATTTAAAAAATAATGGAATTTAAAGTGAACAAAACGAAAACAATTAAATAAAATCATAAACGTAGAAATACAACCCAAAATCATAAGTCTACTAGTGTGTGCCAAGCCCCGGTGTCATAAGTATATGGGATACTAGTAGAATATACAAAAGAATTCTAATCTACTGTCTGGAATGGGATAGACAGAACAAATAAACAAAGAAAAGACTCTGGCTGTTGCAGAACGGCTTGAAAGGGCAGCTCACCGTATAGTCTTGTAGCAGGGATCAAATATGTGCATCGGTCTTGTAATCAGATGTACCTACCTCAGATCCTGCACAATCAAGTGCAGAAGTGTAGCGTGAGTACATAAACAATATTTACCCAGTAAGTATCCAGTCTAACCTCGAAGAAGTAGTGATGAGGGGTCGACTTTGACACTTACTATGGGCCAACAATGATATATCAAATATATACTAAGCATGAATTTCATGAACAATACTGAAAGCTCAATATCATGAAATAGTAAATTCTTCTTTCGTAAGTATTAAATATCCAAAGCTTAGTTTCATTATTTAACAGCTTGTAATTCAAGGCATTTTAAGCAATGTAAATTATGAATAATTCCAAAGGTTTTCATGCGCATATTATGCCAAGGTCGTCCGGCTCGATCCAACACAATATTTAAACTGTGCACTGCTGAGGGATCGAACGACACGAACTATAGATACATCTATCTGCTACCGAGGTATTTGGCCCGCTCCACAAATAGAAAATATTTCAAATAACACACAAATTCTTATTTATAGTCAAATGTTCCATTCGCAACTTTAAGTAGGTAACTTTAACCTTTTTCAATTCTTTTATCAAATTTCAATATGCCTTAAGCAATTAAATCAACAAATGGGAGTGCAAACATTTCAAGTATAGCATGGCATAGGTCCTAGACTACCCGGACAATAGCATAATTAGTAGATATGTACGGACTCTCGTCACCTCGTATGTACGTAGCCCCCACATGTAGGAGCACATTTTAGTTATAATTTACCTACGGGATTAATTCCCTCTTACAAGGTTAGAATGGAGACTTACCTCGTCTCAAAGCCTACTTCTCAATTCAAAAATGCGCTCAAACCTCCAAATTTGATGCCAAACGACTTGAAACTAGTCAAACATTACATAAATCAATCAATCTATGCTCAAAAGTTCATATCTTCACTATTAGAGTGATTACCCAACCCAAATTGCAAGATTTCTAAAATTCACCCCCGGGCCCACATACCCGGATTCCGGAATTGTTTGAAGAAAGTTATTACCCATAAACTTAGTAACATAAATATATGATTTTCACTAAGTTTCATAATCATTTTCGTAGTAAAATCTCATTTTTATTAAACCCTAGGTTTTTCATCTAAGCTCATGATTTTTACTAATTTTCATGTTGAAATCTACCCATAATCTATGTATTAAACTCACATTAAGGTAGGAATTACTCACCCTCAATAGCTAAGTTGAAGTCTCCCTTTTGAAGCTCTAAAATCGCCCAAATGTGTGAGGAATGGGAGAAAAATGCCTAAGTCCCGTATTAAATGAAGTTCACTGCCTCCAGCGATTTCCGCACCTGCGGTCATAGGGCCGCACCTGCGCCCTCGCTTCTGCGGACAAAAGTCTGCTTCTGTGGAACTCCCCTCGGCCGACTGGCGCCGCTTTTGCGGACGGGTTTCTGCTCTTGTGGTCCCGCTTCTACGGAGGATGGGCCGCACCTGTACAATCTGGGCTGCCCTTCCTTGGCCGCTTCTGCGAGGCTTGGCTCGCACATGTGGCTGGCCAAGTGCAGGTGCGATTATGACAGGCATGATACTTCAGTTGTTGCTCCAAATTCTCATCTTGGTCTGAGCCTCGTCCGATTGACACTTGGGGCCCCCGGGGCCTCACCCGATCGTACCAACGAGTTTGGAATCATAAAACGGATTCGCTCGAACTCTCGGAACGCACGAAACAATATTTAAAAGAATCGCACCCCAAAACTAATTGAATCAAACTTAAAAACTTCAAGTTCTTCAATTTACTTCCAAATGCGTCGAAACGTACTTAAACTATTTGAAATGACACCAAATTTTACGTGCAAGTCTTAAATGACATTACGGAACTATTTCCGATCTCAGAATTCCGTTTGGACCTCGATATCACCAAAACCCGCTCCAAACCAAATTTAAAGAACTTTTAAAGCCTTCAAAGAATCAACTTTCACTATTAGGTGCCAAAACGCTCCCGGTCATCCAAAACCCGATCTGAATATACGCTAAGTTCGAAATCATCACACGAACCTATTGGAACCATCAAATCCCGTTTCCGAGGTCGTTTACTCAAAATGTTGACCGAAGTAAAACTTGGCCTTTTAAGCCAACCTTAAGAAACCAAGCGTTCCGATTTCAACCCGAACCCTTCCAAATCCCAAATTAACCATGCCCGCAAGTCATACAGTAAAAGCATGTACGAGAAGTCTTATTTAGAGCAATGAGGTTGTAGAAAGCAAAATGCCTGGTCGAGCCGTTATATTAATTAGTTTAGTTAGATAACATTACTATATAGTTATTGTTTAGAAATGTGCAATATGATGATATCTTACCTAAGACTTGTTTGTACACAATTTTTTTTAATTATTATTTTTTTGTATGACCCCTTTAGATACTTTAGTTGCTCAGTCATGATGACCAAAACTCTTCTTGTCGACATTGATATCTCTCTAGAAAGTGCAACATATAGCCTTCGAGCGAAAAAATATGTTGCGGTAAATACAGTCCAACGTTTGAGATTATATTATTTGTCCTTGTATTTTATTTATTGTCATTGCAAAATATAAGTGTACTAAAAATTATTTTCGGACAAATTTAAAAGGATATCCTTTATTTTTTGATTACGAAAGTTGAATTTGGGGATAAACACATATTTGGAGGCACATTAACTTATAAGGATTCCTCTGCATGTATGATGTTATTGTCAAAATAACTGCATACCGTCCTTCTACCATTACATAATCCATTTGATGGATCTAAATTTCTCAATAGCGCAATGGACACATTTTTAACTTTGCGTAGTATATACATGCATGACACTAATATACATAAGCAAAAAGTGAACTTCACAAAGTATTAATGATAGAAAGTATCCTCATCGGTTACCACTAATATTATCATTGGGCTTGATAACCAATGAACAAATATGTTATATGTTCAACTATGTTCAACAAAAACAACATCTATTTCAAGTATAAAATTATTTTTTTATTATCTAATACAATAAATTTACTTAATTAAACGAAAAAATCTAGATATTTTTCTTCAGCGATCAACTTGTAGAGAAATCCAGACCGGAACTATTGATGATTCTACATTAGAATAATTTTTAATCAATTTTTCTTCCTTACCAATTTCTTATTTTCCCCACCTTCCTCCACTATCACATTTTGCCCGACCTTACGCCACTCTCATCAACCCAATTTCACACACCACAAATATTGTACATCACAAAATCACAAACACCATTTTTTTCCCTTAAGCCTATCGTCATATTATACTATGATCATACCTTAACGTTAAATATTTTCTCCAAATAAATTCTGTTGTGTAACGATGGAGCACCAACACCAGTGCCAAACGACAAAATCCTTTCTCTCATTCTATTATTCTCAACATTCACTATCAATAAAATCAAATTTAAGGAGCTATATATAATTTAGGTATCTTTAATATTTATTTTAAACCCTTAATATTGGACTCTTCAAATTTATTAAAAAAAATTGCTTAAGAAATATCCGAGAAGTAACTTTACATATTTCTTTATATTAGGTAAAGTTCTGAATATTATAGTATATCCAATTGAAACAATAATTTTATGTTTTGGGGGGGGGGGGGGGGAGATTGAATTTGCAATGAAAAGGATAATCAAAATTGAAAATAAAATTCAGTGCACTAAATATTTATTATTTTGCTAAAATTCTTAACTTGCATTACAAAAATTGAGAACGTGTTGCTTTCCTATTAAAATTGAGAATTGTCTAGCGAACCATCTACTCTTATTTTTCCCCGGTTAATTAAACCGTATTACAACTGTTTATCCTAATATGTTGATTTACTTTATGGAAGTGTTTGACTCCTCAATAAGTTCTCAAACTAAGTTGGGGATATAGTTCAAATCGAAAAGGAAAAGCAGATCAAGTTGTTCAAATTAGTATGAGTACATATGATCCGAAAAGATGTATGCTTGCATATGGCCGAATAAGATGTCCCAAGAGCAATAGGATTACTTTATCCAAATCGGAAAAGAATTTCAGTCTTGAATAATTTACGATTACATCCTTAAATTATACAAATACTTAAGGGCATAAAAGCCGATCAACGTTTTCGGAATATTTTAGTCGTTTAACATTTAGTATAAAATATTCATGCTTTCATAATAATATAGATATAGATATAGATAAATGGATACATAGATAGATTTATTTTCTTTATAATATTTTCTTTATAATTTTTTTTACTTTTTAATTTCTTTTTTTAATTTTAAAGTATATTTTTCTTTGTACATTATTTATCTTTTATTTCTCTACATTTACTTCTTTTGATTTCATGTAATTGCTAGTATATTTTATTTTCTTCATTTAGTGTAGCTACGTTATTATTCTAGTTTTTTTTTAAAACTACACCTTCTACTATTAGAAATAATGAGTCATTAACAAACTTGGCATATAATGAGTGACGTCATTAAAGTAGAATTTCATTGTTGAATGTGGTAATAAACTTATTATGTTTTCTAATCTTAAGTTGTATTGGAACTTATTTTTATTACGTTGGAATTTGACATATGTTAATTTTTTTTTTGATTTTAAAATTGTATTATTTTTATGGTTTCAATTTACTTGTTTTAGTAGTATTGGCTTATTATTTTATATTGCATGTTGTTTATTTTTTAGTTAGAATTGATGGATTAGTTTTGTCAAACATTTGAATAATGTTATGACATTATAGTTATAAATAATAATTTATTTTATTAAACATGCATTCCTTGATTTTCTTACAAAACATATATTTTTTATTTTTTATAATTAATTGAACTAAATATTATTAATTTGGAAAATATATATCAATTATTTTTACAATATTAACGCATATTTAAGAAAAAATATGCATATTAAATACAAAATATAATATCATTTATACTTATAAAAAATATTCATAGGCATATATTTATTATATTAACTTTTAAGTTTTGATAATTGCTTCATTTAAAATTTAATCTAACTATATAATTACACTTGTTCAACCAAACAATACTCTTATTATTACAGTGTAATTACGTTATGATAAATAAATAGATCGTACTAATTACTATATTGTATAATTACTAGACTGTGTAATTATATTAATTTCAATTACGGGGACTTTCCTTAAAAAGGGAAAAAGGAAAAAGAATAAAAAAGAAAAAGCTCTTTATTGAAGCGTAGAGGTTTTTAGCTAGGGTTTAAGTACTAACTCTATTTCCTCCTCCACTGCCCTAAACCTCTGAAGCATTGGGTTTTCATAGATAAAAATCCCCAAAACTGATAAATTTGCAATCCTCAGGAAGCAAAACAGACTTGGAAGCATATCGGCAGAGATCATGGCTCGTTTCAGGAATGTAAGTTGTTCTGCTTTTGTTTAATTCTATGCTTGGTTTGTTCGTGAAAATGCGTTAAAAACGCAACTACATATGATCCCTTTTTTTAGGTCACTTTTTTTCCTGCGCTGAAACAATAAACAAACTTCTGGATTTTTTTAGCTGCAACAATTATTTGTGACCCTTTATTCTTTTGGTTTGTCATCTGCCCTGATACAAAAAACTATGATTAGATTGAATTGAAGTTTTTTGAGTTTTTTAGCTGTTTATAATTTCCATAACGATTATTCCTTAACCTTTATCCTTTTTTATTGTCTTTCCCCTGAAGTGGAACAAGTGATGATGATTAATAACTATGATTGGATTAAAGTTTTGGGTTTTAACTTGTGACTTTTGATCCTTCTCAAAAACAGAAGTTTAATCATCTGAGCTGGAAATTTGAATATTTGTGTGAGGAAGCCGTCGTCTGAATGGAAGATGTTGCACTTTGTTTATCCATTTTTGGTTTTCGTTTTTTTTTTTTGTATTTTTTCCCGAATTGAAACAAGAAATGATGTTTAACTAAACAATGATGCCACATAAGAATGGATTTCTTTATCTGAAATTTTGTAAGCTCTGTGACAATTTTTGTGGTGGTGTTTGAGCTGAATTCTTGAATGCTCATTTAATCAGAAGAAAAGGAAGCCATTTGTCAAGCAAATTGCGAAGAAGCAGCCAACGGTAGACCATGTTACAGGAGACAAGATTCCAAGGAGCTTCGTGTTCGCAAGGGGGAAGCTTCCTGGGCCTCTCAGACGCTTGCAAATGGACTTGAGGAAGTTGATGAATCCTTATACTGCTCTCAAGCTCAAGGTAAAATCTTAACATAGAATTCAAGTGTATGCATGTATATCTGTGCATTGGGTTGCATTATTTGGTGTATGCTAGACAGTCTTGATTTGAGTCAAGAAAAATTTATGTTGTCTTTTCTGACTCATTATTTTACATGGGTTGCGAATATGTCCAGGACCTCTTGCTATGAATATTTGTCGAGCTTCTTCTGAATATGGTGTAAATTGGGACTTTATCCATAGGGCAAAAATTGTATGAATATGCCAAGGCCAACTTGTAAAGAAACAGTATAAAACTTCTAATATGTAATGAAGTACAGAGCCCTGGAGATCGAAAAAATTAACCGTATGGAAGTTTTAACAGCTGCTCCTACCTTTCCAGACTGCTTATGCTCACTTATCCACAGAAGGGAAAGACACTTAATATGGTAGCTAGGTGTTTTGGAGGGATGAAAACAACTATTTTGGGAACTTCAAGTCAGGTAGTAGTTTAAATAGTAGGAATTCAACGCAGGTATGTTACTGTTGAATACATCCTCGAAATGCAAATGCAATCTAGTGGGGTGTTCTCAGTCAGATCATTCTACAACTCTATCTGAAACAGAGGAAGGAATTTTTTTAAATTTTATTTTAGAGGAAGGAATTTCACCAGAGAATTATTTGGACAGCAAACCACCAAAGCAGGTATTTTTCTTTGTTTGGCAGTATCGTATGGTTTAATTCTTACAGCTGCCAATTTAAAGAAGGGGAAAAAGAATACACATTAGTTGATGTGTAGAAAGAATGAGATGTTAGACATCTTTTTCTGCACAGAACTTGCTTATAGATTGAGGAATATGTTCAGATTACTGGGGCTCTGATTTATTGTAATTTTAACAAAGATGCAAGAGTTAGAAGCAAAGCAAAGAGATGATTTCTCATCCATTCCTTTGGACAATATGGAGAGAGTGAAACAGGAGGTCGTATAATCTGGGGAGAGAGAGGAGGGTGCTTTGTCAGTAATACAATGTATCGACCTTTTCCATTTGACTTGTGTATTCGTCATTACGCCTGTATTCAGCTGGCTGCTGAATTCCCATTATTTGAATGAAAAGAGGAAATCAATAATTAAAACCGTATGTTCATTGACAGCTCAGATCTCTTTAGCACTTCTATCTTCTTTCTATTTCACTGGTTTATTAGCTGCGCGTAGCTTTTTGCAACAATGCCTGATTTTGTCTTCTGAAATAAGCTACAAGCAGGAACATATTTTCTGCTGTAAATTTTATCTGTACCTATGTGGTTCCAAATATTACAAGATTCATCTATTGTCTGCATTTTGTATATGTTTGCCTGGATTTATGTTTCCTCAATTTATTTTCAGGAAAAGAAACGAAACAATCTCAATGATTTCTGGAAAGTTGCTGGGCAAATGGGTGTCACACATTACCTCATGTTGTCAAAAACTGACTCTGCACCATACTTGAGAGTTGCTCACACTCCTCATGGTCCAACTTTATCGTTCAAAATACATGAGTACTCGTTGGCTGCTGACGTTGCTCAATCTCAACTCCGTCCAAGATGCCCTCCGGATCTTTTCAAAACCCCACCATTGGTAATCTCTCCTGTTGACACATAGCTAATTATTTTGCACCTTCTGACATGTACATGCACCTAGGAGTACATACTTAATCTGCTTAACATGTAGAAGCACATCATACATCTAGAAGCAAACCCATGAAGACATGGGATGTTGGCATTGCATAAAGTAGGTTGTCTCGTATTAGCATTCTTTTGTTTCTTTACCTGGTCAGCTGAGCTCCAGAATTATGCTTGCAGATTGTGCTATCGGGTTTTGGGACTGGGGAGCAGCATCTAAAGCTCACTACAATAATGTTCCAGAACATTTTTCCTGCCATTGACATAAATACAGTGAGTGAGAACTGAGAACCATATATAAATTTCTCATTTGCCACAGTTTGTTTCACCAGCTTTTAATGCAAGTTTGTTACACGTTGCAGGTCAAACTGCCTTCATGCCAAAGAATTGTGTTACTTAATTACAACAAAGAAACAAAGCTTATTGATCTTCGGCATTACTCCATCAGATTACAGCCAGTGGGTGTTTCTCGCCGGATCAGGAAATTTGTGCAAAACCATCAAGTCCCTGACCTAAGAAGTCTTCAAGATGTTAGCGACTTTGTGACGAAGTATGTGTCTCTCTCTCTCTTAATGCTCATATGGATTTTTTATTGCACTTCATGAGATAATCTTCCTTCATTAATCTGTCTGGTTTATTACTTTATTTCTTTTTTGTTTATTGCCAGGTGGATTAAACCTTTTTCTATTCATAGTCAGTTGAGAAGTTGGTTTAGACTTAGTATTGCCATCTGTGTTTATTATCTCTATGGAATTGTGTTAAGTAGAACTGAGATTGCTGATTACTGCGGAAATTCTAATTTTACTTCTTCACTATTGCCTTAAGGCCCCTAACGGTACTACCTTCATTCACCCCTCTTGCTCTTTGGATTATTACCCATGTTTATCCTTCGAATTCTTTCATCCCGTTTGAACCGTCCAAAACCTCATTCTATCCGATTTTCAACGGTTGCTCACTCCCCTCAGCCTTGTAGACAACCCAATCCTATATGCATGCGCACACATATATCCATTACTATTATATAAGTGGCGATAAGTACACAACTCTTGGTCAACATGCTTACCTTCCACGAGATTCAACTGGTCATGGAATGCAGTTTCCATGCTTTTGACGTTTGGGCGTTGCAGATCAGGGGTTGCATAATTTGTTTTGTTGGTGAAAACTCTGTGTCCTTTTGGTTAAATTCCTCTTGTTTCCTGCACCTTAAAACAATGTGCTGGGCGAATATTCATTGTGCCATTAACGCAATTGATTGTTCTGTTTGGGTTGGGAGCAAAATCGTTACTTTGTTTTGATCACTGTGAATCACCGTCCTGATGGACCAAAGCCCTGGGGTAATTCTAAAATCTGAATCTCTAGCTTGTGGATTAAGCATTAGTTGTCTACTCAATTCTGGAAGCAAAATACATAAATAGAAATGAAGAGGAAAATATGTACAAGCAAACACATAGGTCATCTGCATAGGCTGCTATGTGTATTATCCACAGTTCCACAGAGGTTGAAACCTAAAGAAACATTGTAATTGAAAACACGACAATTGAGTTTCAGGGACCATGTCTAAAGCTACAATCGATCAAGCCACAAAGGTAAAACCAATCAGCAACTGAGCAAACAGCATCTTCTAAGCTCAGGCCCATGCTCAGCACATGCATCCTCCAAATAAAGTGCACGCGCACATGGTGATGCATATAGCAAGTTTAATGCGAAATGAGCACAGGCTAATTTTGATTTCCAATACAC
Source organism: Nicotiana tomentosiformis (assembly GCF_000390325.3). Lineage (NCBI taxonomy): Eukaryota > Viridiplantae > Streptophyta > Magnoliopsida > Solanales > Solanaceae > Nicotiana > Nicotiana tomentosiformis. The sequence goes on along the minus strand of NC_090812.1, from coordinate 39,970,342 downwards.
GAGCCATACCCGGAGAAATTTTTATTGAATCTTATCCACAATGACTTAACTAACAAATTTTTCTTGTCCAATTCCATCCCTCATTTGATGGTTTTGCCATCCTCCTAAACTTTTCTGCCAACTAAATGACCCTTTTAGTATCTCAAAACTTATTTCTATGGGTAAGGATGTCGCGGTTTTAGAGACGAGGATGTAACTGAAGTAGATGCATATATGTATCCGTGTTGGCTATTAAGACTTTTGCTTTGGTTAGCATGTCTTGGTAATCCGGCAAATTCCAATTTCAGTCACCATGAGAAATAGTGAGTTGGTTTGTTATTCAGTGGGTGATGCCAGGAACGGTCAAAGAAGTTTCGTTTAGTTGGAGTTTTAGAAGGAGAAGGCATAGGGCGTGGGAGGTTGCACCACTAGCCCTTATGTGGATCATATGGGAGGGAGAAATAGAAGAGCTTTTGATGGAATGGAAAAGGATTTTGTCCATTTGAGGAATTATTTTTCATTTCTTTTTGGTGCACCCATGAGGTTATTGCTTTTGATAGAAGAATGATTCTCATTAGTAGAAAACCACATTTTGTTGTAAGGTTTTTTACTTTTTGGTATACTTCTTGTGCAGGGGTGCTTTATTGCCCTTCTTTTTAATAAATATTATTACTTCATCAAAAAAATTACAGTCTTCTTATTGTTATACTTCTCTTAGTTTTTCATTTGTCTCTCTCTGCTTTATAAATGAAGGGCTGGTTACGGTTCTGAAAGTGAACCAGATGATGAGGCGGCAACTGTAAGTCTGTCATCTGATATTGGAAGAGTTAATCGAGCTTCTACAAAAAGTGCTGTCAAACTTCAAGAGATTGGACCTAGGATGACTCTTCAACTCGTCAAGATTGAAGAGGGCCTATGTACTGGTCGAGTCATTTTCGGTGAATACGGTATTTTTCTCTATAGCCTCCCTTTCTTACTTTTGAAGCAAACGACCCTCTTACTTTTACCGGGTGAACTGGAGGTGAGTGGGTCTGGAGCAGGGGCATTTGACGTTGCTTTGAAGGGTATGAATAGATTTGAGATACTATATATATAGACTCAGAGACTAACCGCATATTGTACTGGTTGTCTTCATGTTTACATTTGGCCTAAATACTCGGTCTATATTTTAGCGAATCGTCTGTAGTGGGAATTATCTTTGGTGAATTGGGTGCCCATTAGCTCGGCCAACTACAGAATATCTTCAGTCTGCATGTGGTTGAAGGTAGAGAAAGAATAATGAGTCATTGATTTCTAGTTTGTTTTCAATAAAAATAATTATCCATGTGATTTCTATAAGATACATTTTTATGGTTTTAATCTGTTTAACTTAACAACTTCTTTAACCATGGTTAAGAGTAAAAAAATTATGTGAACTAAAAGCAGGTTTTTGTCATGAATTAATACCGTTGAAGGAGCCCATTAGATTTAACATCTACAGCCTTGCGATTCACTTGTTGCTCCTACTCCTCATAGTATGTTGCAAATCATCATTGGCGGATTCCGAGGATCAACTCCATCAGAAATCCCCAAGACGCTACAGTCTCTTATATTATCATAACCCAATTTTCCTCTTTATTCCTACAAAAATACTTGCTAATCTAATAAAACTGCACTGTTGTGCTTGTCAATTCGACGCAGAAAAATTATCACTGCTTTCAATACAGCAGGCTTCTGACCTTAGAAGAGTACCAGAACCTTGACTTGCTTCCTTATATCTGAGATTTACCAGATGGCTATCCCTTTCCTTCCTCCCTAACTTTGCCAAATCCTGTTCCAACCTATTCGATCTATTATTGATGGTGGGGTGGGGTTGAATAGTCAGCGAGTGGTGAATTCGGGGGATGAGATTGAATCCTCTTGGAAAAGTCAGACATTTTTTTCTTTATGTGAACTCAGACATTTTTTACCGTTGGAAATATGGAAGGTTTTGACTTTTAACTGTGGTTAAAAAGATTGTTAAGTTAAATAGATCTTAACCATAAAAATTTAAGGTGGACATATGTCCCTCATTTAAAGCTTACACTGAACATAACTGGACAGAATAGTACTGGACCGGACGGATCCAAATCCTAAGAATGTGGCCTTATGATGGGGTTTCTAGTAATTTCTTCATCAAACTAGTTAGGAGATAGGTATCATGCTGAAATATGTAATTTCTTTATACCAAGTTCCTATGCTCGGTTCTACATTGCATACTCAGTTATGAGTAGGCCTTGCGCACTCCAATTTTAGGATTGTTTATAATACTTGTGGCATTGCTTCAGTTTATCCTTACTGTCATGCTTGATGCCTTCAGGAAGTACTAGCGCTAAAAAACTGGGAAACGAAGAAGAGGGTGAACAAGAAAGCGAGGAGGAGATGGATACAGATGGGCAGGAAAATGCAGATGAGGAAGAGCAAGAAATTGAAGATGAGGAGGAGCAAGAAATTGAAGAGTTAGAAGAGGATTAGCTCTTTAAATTTATTTTCTGATTCAAAATGATGAGCATTTGACAACCCCCCCCCCCCCTTTATATTCTGTTTTCCTTGTTTTTACTTGTATTCCAATATATAGTGAGATGATGCTGGAAGAGGAAAGAATTCATTTGTTGAATTTGCTCTGTATGAGTTACTATACCTTTTCCTCAACCCGTTTTCCTTTTGCTGATTTGGCTGTAGACTACTAAGTGTGCTTTAAGGACTGTACATAGTGAGTTAAAAACTAGATTTAATCTGAGCAACTAGTTTGTTAAACAGAGTATTCCAAATACGTTCCATCTTAGAATTATTTTCATGTTTACGTATTTATTACGTCCTTGTTCCAGTGGCAATTTTGCTATCTTCCAATGTAATGTGTTTGTAATTCGCTTTGATTCTATAAGAATAGCTATACGCCTATACCTAATTTTTGGAGACAATCAACTATTATTGAAGTATGTGTATGTATTTAGATATTAAAATTTGCATACTTATGCACTAACATAAGGAAACCCAACGACAGATTTGTGTACAAGTCAAGTCAAATGACAAAAGCTTACAAAATTTAATACGTTGGCTCTTAGCTCTTTCTTAATGTTAATAACCAAGTCACAAATATACAATACTATGTCGAAATTCTCTAAATATCAAGGGACTTCATACAAAATATTAATATGAAAAATGTATCGGCTGCTAGCTTATCTTGATATCAGTAACTAAGTAATGCTACATATAGATCCTCTAAACAATATGGGACGTTGTACAATTTCTTGGTTAGTGTTACATAGGAGAAAAAATAATTCGTTTTTGCCCTAAATTGCTAATATGTTACTCCCTCAGTCCCATTTTAAGTCGCTTTACCTCTTTTCATGTCCATTAAAAAATAACACAAGATATAGTTTATTATAGCAGTACTAAAAAGAACTACGACTTCTTTAATCTTAAGGGTTGGAAACAATTAACAAATTTAATTTTTGTTTGACCAAAAATATATATTGGTTCAACTAATTAAACTTATACAAATGAGGGTTAATCTTAGTTAATACTAATATCTCAAAGATGAAATTCTCGGAAGAGCGATAAATAATACGTAGATCTATTCCAAAAGCTATAACAATATGCAATAACTAATATTTAAGAACCCAGAAGCAATATAGCATTAAATAGTGATGAATAACAATAAATGACATTTATGTAAATAGAACGAATGAGTCACCCGAGAAAGGATGAAACCAACGGATGTTCTTTCCCACAATGATGAATGATGGACAAGCCTTTGAATATCCGAGTTATTCTCGGATCTAGTGAAAAAGTGTGAACAAAAATCCTAGTGAGAATGTTATTTTTGTTGGCTTGTAATAAGACCAGATTATCTCTTTAAAATCAAAGTCTATTTTCCAAATGAATATCTGATGTCCCCTATCATTGTGTCTCTTTCTATTTATAGGGAACATGTTCCTAAAAACCCTAATAGTACAAATGCAGAGAATATCTACTAGAATATTTTCTTTAATGTCCTATCTTGAAACTAGCCGTTATAACTGTAAGGATACTCGACCTCTGCCTCGATCTTTGGCAACTCCTCGATTTCAGTCTTTGCTGACTCTTCGACCATGACCTTCTTTGTTAATTAGATTACTTCGACACATGGCAGCCTAGGAATATTTTATTAATACCATTTCGATTAGAAATAGATTTTGACCCATACAGTTAATCCCTCCGCTTATTGAGACCGGCTTCGCTGGCGGGTTCGATGAGCGGATCATGTTATTGGTGGTCGAGCTAACCAGACGGACTACACGAGTCGTGGTTGTTGCGGCGAACAGGCGACGTGAACCTCTGTAGGCCGCGCATTTCAAATGCCTCGAATTTTCCAGGTGATATGCCGGAGTTATGTTGCCCACGGGTTGGGATGACGTCATGATGTCATTATGACGCATATTCCCGATGTATCGCTCCGTTTCACGTGTGACCTTTGATTAGACCTGCGGCTTCCGTTCCGATGCTAATCATGATGAACCGGTGTTTTTTGTTTTGGTGCAATGACTTTTATAAATAGAGATCTTACCTGATTTTGAAGTTTAAACCTTCCAACGTTTTGAAGCACCATACCCTTCTCTTGCTCTTCTTCTTCTCCGAATTTCTTTTCTGCTTGGTTGACCTATATCGTTCTTCATTCCCTCTCATTTGTTACTTTACTCCACTATGTTAAATTATGTCTAACGTGTCTTCTGATGCTGGTGAAGGGAGTCATATTGCTCCCTTGGCAGTGGTGTTCCCCTCCCATAGGGAGAGCATTCCTACCACCGTTGAGGATGAAACCTTCCCGTCGGTAGAGGAGATAATCCCACGCAACCCTCATTCTAGATCCGATTTCAACAAATCACCAGAGGCTGCACCTGGAGCTTTTCTATTAGTGATGACAGTGAAAGAATTAGCGGAGCTTAAGGCTAAATTCGGCCTTCCCAATCATATCGAGCTGATCCCGGTCAAGGGGGATACGCTACAGGTCCACCATCCTGGGTATTGCGCCCTCTACTCCTACCCCTTCCAAGTCGGCTATTCTCTTCCCCTCCTTCCACTGGTGGAGGAGTTCTGTCATTACTACGGCATTTGTCCTTCTCAGCTCGCGCAGTACGTCTATGAAATTATAAAGGTGCTCACTAAGTTTTATAGGGGAATGATGCTGAACCTTCGCCACCGAGGGGGCAAATGCCTAGTGGTGAAGATGGGCGACAAGGCCAGTCGTCAATTCTAGTTCAACTTCTTTTTTGTCAGAACCGAGGACGTTGTGGCCAATGTCAACGGCTTTCCTAAGGCTTGGAAATATATTCGTAAGTACTTTGGTTTCTCCCCCGTGTTCGGTCCTGAATTCTGACTTCACGCCTTCTTATTTTGCAGCCAAGACCTCGCCTCCTCCTTTGGACGCTCATATTTCTGACTAGGTCGAGCGAATCCTCCCTCACATCGTAGGGATTCGTGAATGGCCAAGTTTTTTTAAGAACTAGGGGTTTGCTGTCCCTTCAACTGGTAATCTCTTTTCTTTGATCATGGCAGCTCCGTTTCCTATTATGTACAGATTTTGTTTGCTCACTTAATGCTATTGTTTTCTCAGACATGGGTTCTCGGAGGAGCCGGGCACCAGTGCCTTCTTTCCGATAGGCGACTGTTGCCTCCTCGACTTCGGCTCCTGTTGAGGCTACTACATCTTTCGTACCGATCTCGACCTCAACGGCCGTAGCTCGGGAGCCTGTCTCCGTTCCTTCTGCGACTCTTGCCCCCCAACTTTATTCGCTAGTTGATGAGGAAGACGTCTCTCCTGATGACGGTGGTTTGATACCTCGTAAGAGGGGGGCGTGGATACCAGGGGAGAGAGGTCGGCAACCGTTGATGTGGGAGATTGTGGCCTTTTCCTTTGGGAAACGGCCACAGTGCATATTGGAGAGATCCCAGAGGCAAGTCCCGAGGCCCCTCACTTGGAGGATACGAGCATGCGTCTTGTGGGGGATGCGATCGACGGCGTGGTGAGCAATGATGACCCTGCCCTTTCGAGGTGTGAGGAGGCCTCATTTTCCGGGGTCGCGGCGGACGTGCCTTCTTCGACTAATGATAGAAGGAAGGTTGTTACTGAGAAATATGTTGGATATGACTCCGACATGGATGTAGACGAGTTGAGGAAGATCGATGAGGGGCTTACTCAACTCGAAGTAAGGTTGGAAGGGGGTTTCAATGACTATTGCGATCCCGATGGATCGTAATCTTCTTGTGAACACCGAGGAGATAATCCCCTCCCTTGGCCCGTTTTGTTCTGAATTGAGGGTACAACCCTCGAGACTATTAATGATAGCACCCTATCAAATATCATTGCTGGTTTCGCCCATCGGGTAAGTACATTTGCTGTCCGTTATTTTCCTTACATTTTGTTCTTTCGTAGGCCCTAACTCCCTTCATTCGTTTTGTAGAAGATCGTCCTGGAGATTGAAAGTGCCCGTAGGGAGCAGATACGTAAAGATATTTATGTGAATTTGAATGATAAGTACTTAAAATGCCTTGATAAGTACCGGGAGCTTCGGTGCCGGCTCCACGAAAGTGGCAATGTGCGCCAACTAAGGGAGGACTCGAAGAAAAGAGACGAGGAGGTGGGCGGGTAGTGGGAAAGTGTAGCGTCTTGGAAAGGATGTTGAGGATAAAAGAGGAAGAGCTCGAGCTTAGCAGGGGGTAGAAGCCCAGTGCAGTGATCTCCAAGCTCATGTAGTCTTGCTGCGAGGCCAGCTTGAGAAGTGTCAATTCAGGGCGGAGGCTCTTAGTGGCTAGGTCGCCGAAATGACGGAAGAGCTAGAGAAGGCAGAGTCCGCTCAGTCGGAGGCTTTGAGGAAAGCGAAGTCCCTTGAGGTGGCGATCCGAACTCTTCGTTCCGAGCGAGAAAATGATTTAGCAACGGCAAGGCTTAAAGAATAGCGGCTCGATGAAAGGGTTGGAGAAAGAGACCTCTGATCTTTACGATCGAGTTGCTGCTCTGAAGGCCGAGAAATCCAAACTACTTGAACGACCTTCTTTATCTACAACTTATGGCTTCCCCAACATTCCTTGTGACTTGTACAAAGAGTTGATTCACGCCGAAGCCCGACTGGATGTGCTTCACGAGTTGCATGTAGTGGGCTCTATTTTTGCTGCATACTTCGAGGGTGCTCGTGTCAAAGCCCGCGAGGCTCAAATTGCTTGTGGTTATAATCTGACTACTCCTCGTCCTGGTGAGGAAGATGAGGGTGATAAATATGCTATAGATCGCCTCGAGGATGAGTCCTGGTATGATTCCATATACCCTCCGGGCGAGGATGGAGAGGGTGGTGAATTCGTTCAACACCGAGCTGGCGAGGGCACTGAAGGCTGTAATGGCGACGACCACTAGTTTTCTTTTTGACTTTTTTGTGTATTTTTACCAGCGTCTTCAATAGCCTTTGTAAACAATTTAAGTATGAAATATCAAAGTTGTTCCTTGCATCTTCCTTCCATTCCCGTGGTTTATTTTATGTTCTTGTATATTTTTTGCTTCTATTGTTTGCTCGTTTCATTTTTTGTCCATCTTATTGTTGTTGTCTTTTAGTTAGTCATGGACTTGGAGCCGAATATTCATGGGTCATGTCATCCCCTTGTTTATGTAGGTCGAGTGCGTTTCTTTGTTGAGATTTGGTCGAGGGCCGATAGGTGTTTGTTCGAGGGAGTTCGAATATAACCTTTTCGTATTCGTGGCCGAGGGACGATAGATGTTTGTTCGAACTTGGTCGAACATAACCTTTTGTTAAATCGTGGTCGAGGTCCGGTAGGTGTTTGTTTGAGCTTAGTCGAACATGACCTTTCATTAAATCGTGCCCGAGGGCCGGTGGGTGTTTGTTTGAGCTTAGTCGAACATAACCTTTCGTTAAATCATGGCCGAGGGCCGGTAGGGATTTGTTCGAGCTTAGTCAAACATAAACTTTCGTTAAATCATGGCCGAGGGCCGGTAGGTGTCCAACGAGTGGGGTCGAACATAACCTTAATACGAAAAAAGTGTCCTAATAAACGTAAGTTTCTTATTACTTCGACATTGTTGTTGTGGTTACATACGTGGAGAAAGTTACAAATTTTGGGTGTTGGCTGGTGTTTCAGTCCTAGTCTACCTAGTCCCTTCATTATTTGACTTGGAGAGTATTGAGGAGTCTAGCAATGAAAGAGTAATAACGGTCCCTCCCTCGTGTACTTCGACTCAGAGTGTTCCCTTCGCCGCCTCGTTAAACACCTCCTTGAGAAAACCCAAATGGGACAAAACTCAAGTGAGGGAAAAAGAGTACGACTTGGGGGGTACTTTTTCTCTCAGAAGTTAAAGTATCTGAGGTGGCTGATGTTCCAATTGTTTGGTACTTGCTTTCCTTCCATTGTCTCTAGTTGGAATCAACCCTTGTTCGCTTTGGCTGTGACTTTGTACGGACCATCCCAGTTTGTTCCCAGCTTGCCTTCTGGGGGTCTTTGCTCGCTTGAGTTTTGGATTTTAACACGTAGTCCCCGACTTTAAGCGGCCAGACCTTTGCTTTCTTGTTGTAATAATGTCCTGCTTGTTGTTTTTGGGCGACCATTATTGTGTACACCATATCTCTTCGTTCGTCGATTTCGTTGAGTTCCTGCCTTCTGCTCTCATCGTTACTCATACCGCTTTTGTGGGAGTACCTTAGGTTGGGTTCTACGACTTCGACCTGTATTACTTCCTTGGTCTCATAGACCAAAGAGTAGGGCGTATCTCATGTGCTCGTCTTTAGGGTTGTTCGGTAGGCCCATAATACTTCTGGTAGTATTTTCGGCCACAGTCCCTTAACGTCCTCAGGCTTTTTCTTCATGATGTTTAGTATGGACTTTTGGAGGACTCTGCTTGCCTGTTACTCGCTGGGTGATATAGGGTTGAGAGTATCCTCTGGATATGCCATTTCTATAAGAATTCATAGATTTCTTTCCCGTGAACTGGGGGGTCCGTTGTTGCAACTGATCTCCTTCGGTAGGCTGAATCGACATATGATTTTTATCCATATAAAGGTGATTACCTCTTGCTCCCGTATTTGGGCGAATGATCCTGCTTCCGTATTTAGTCGTTAAATCACGGGCCGAGGGCCGGTAGGTGTTCAATGAGCAGGGTCGAACATAACCTTAATACGAAAAAAGTGTCCTGATTGACATTGTTGTTGTGGTTATCTACTTGGAGAAAGTTACAAGTTTTGGGTGTTGGCTGATGTTTCAGTCCCAGCCTACCTAATCCCTTCATTGTTTGACTTGGAGAGTATTGAGGAGTCGAGCAATGAAAGAGTAACAACGGTCCCTCCCTCGCGTACTTCGACTCGGAGTGTTCCCTTCGCCGCCTCGTTAAAAACCTCCTTGAGAAAACCCAAATGGGACGAAACTCAAGTGAGGGAAAAAGAGTACGACTTGGGGGACACTTTTTCTCTCAGAAGTTGAAGTATCTAAGGTGGATGATGTTCCAATTGATTGGTAGTTGCTTTCCTTCCATTGTCTCTAGTTGGAATCAACCCTTGTTCGCTTTGGGTGTGACTTTGTACGGACCATCCCAATTTGTTCCCAACTTGCCTTCTGGGGGGTCTTTGCTCAATTGAGTTTTGGATTTCAACACGTAGTCCCCGACTTTAAGCGGCCAGACCTTTGCTTTATTGTTGTAATAGCGTTCTTCTTGTTGGTTTTGGATTACCATTATTGTGTACGCCATATCTCTTCATTCGTCAATTTTGTTGAGTTCCTGTAATCTTCTCTCATCGTTTCTCATACCACTTTCGTGGGAGTACCTTAGGCTGGGTTCTACGACTTCGACCGGTATGATTGCCTTGGTCCCATAGACCAAAGAGTAGGGCGTCTCTCATGTGCTCGTCTTCAGGGTTGTTCGGTAGGCCCATAATACTTCTGGTAGTATTTTCGGCCACAGTCCCTTGGCGTCCTCGAGCTTTTTCTTCATGATGCTTAGTATAGACTTGTTGGAGGACTCTGCTTTCCTGTTACCCGCTGGGTGATATGGGGTTGAGAGTATCCTCTTGATATGCCATTTCTAGAAGAATTCAACGATTTCTTTCCCGTGAACTGGGGTCCGTTGTCACAACTAATCTCCTTGGATAGGCTGAATCAGCATATGATGTTTCTCCATATAAAGGTGATTACCTATTGCTCCCATATTTGGGCGAATGCTCCTGCTTCCACCCATTTAGAGAAATAGTCAGTTAAAACCAAAAGGAATCGTACATTACCTCGCCCTGCTGGGAGAGTGACCACAATGTCCATTCCCCATTTGATGAACGGCCACGGGGAGGTGACTGAGTGGAGGTGTTCACCTGCTTGGTGAATCATTGGGGCATAGTTTTGGCACTGTTCGCATTTCCTCACGAAGTCTGCGGTGTCCTTTTGCATGGTGGGCCAATAGTATCCCGCCCGTATGAAGCATCTGACTAGTGCTCGATTGCCGGAGTGAGCACCACAATGGCCATCATGGACTTCTTCGAGGACGCGCTGGGTTTGGTTCGGGCCCAAACATTTTGCTAAAGGGCCTCCATAAGTCCTCTTGTACATGTCGCTATGAAGGAGACTGTATCAGGCTACTTGCATTCTTAGTTTCTTGGCTTCTTTCTTGTCGTCTGGGAGTGTGTCGTCCTGCAAATAGGCGATAATACGACAGCGCCAATCCCAAGTTAAGTTTATGGTCCTTACCTCAATTTGGTTTAGTGATGAGTTGAGGAGGTGGACTACACTTTTATCCCCGATCGTGATGTTTTTGGTAGCTGCGACCAATTTGGTGAGGCCGTCCGCTTTGGCATTCTGCGCCCGTGGGTTCTAGTTGAGCTGGCATTCATCGAATTGAGGCAGCAGCTTGCAGATATCAGTCTGGTATTTTTGCAACCTTTGTTCCTTGATTTGGAAAGTCCTTGTGACTTGGTTGACTATGAGCTAGGAATCACAGCGTAGTATCAATCATTTTGCCCCATACTTGAGTGCTAGCATTAACCCTGCAATTACGGCCTCATACTCGACCTCATTGTTAGTCATATCCGGGAACCTTATGGCCGGTGAATTACTTTGCCTGTAGGGACCTCGAGTACGAGTCCCAGTCCGAACCTTGATGCGTTGGATATGCCATCAGTGCATAGGTCCCAGAGGTCTTGTGTTTGGAGTGATGCTTGGACGACTTCCCTTTCGACTTCAGGCATTATTTTTGCACTGAAGTCAGTGAGCACCTGCAACTTTATTGTCGTTCGCGGCTAGTATGTGATATCGTTCTCGCTTAGCTCGATGACCCACTTCGCCAGCCTCCCCGATAGCTCGGGTTTATGTAAATGCTCCTTACGGGAAAGGTTGTGACGACCGAGATGGGGTGGCACTGGAAATAAGGTCTAAGCTTTCGTGAAGCTACGACCAATGCCAAAGCCAATTTTTTGAGGTGTGGGTACCTCGTCTCAGCGTCGGCAAGTGTTCTTCTAATGTAATAGATGGGAGATTTTGTACCTTTATTTTTGCGGATAAGGACTTCACTTACCGCTACTTCGAAGACGGCTAGATAGACGAGGAGTTGCTCCCCAGGTTCAGGTTTTGAAAGCAGGGGTGGTGATGATAGGTATGCCTTCAGTTATCGTAGAGCATGTACGCACTCAGGAGTCCATTCGAGGTCGTTATTATTTTTTGGTACGCCAAAAAAAATGGGACATCTATCAGACGACCACGAGATGAATCTCGATAGGGCAGTGATTCGTCAGTCAACCTTTGGACTTACTTCTTGGTAGTTAAGAGCTCTGATATCCCCTCGATAGTTTTAATTTGGTCTAGGTTGACATCGATCCCCTTTAATTTGGTCAAGAACTTTCTTGAGGCTACGCCAAACGCGCATTTCTCCGGGTTTAGTTTCATTCCGTACCGTCTTAGTATGTCAAAAGCTTCCATCAAATGATCGATGTGATCCTCTGCCTTTTCGAACTTGACCAACATGTCAACTATATATACTTTCATGGTCTTGCTGACCTGGTATTTAAACGTTTTTATCACCAATCTTTGATATGTAGTCCCCGCGTTCTTCACACCAAATGACATGACCCTGTAATAATGCGTTCCTTGGTGGGTGATGAACATGGTCTTCTCATGGTCTTCTTCCTCCATAAGAATTTGGTTATAGCCTGAGTAAGCGTCCAAGAAACTCAATAGTTCGTGCCCGACTGTTGCGTCGATGATTTGGTCGATGTGGGGTAATAGGAATGAATCCTTCAGACATGCTTTGTTCAAGTCTATGAAATCCACGCACATCCACCATTTCCCGTTTTTCTTTTTGACCATCACTACGTTGGCGATCCACTAAGGGTACTTTGACTCCCTGATGAAGCCATTCTCTAACAATTTTTCCACCTCCTTGCGGATTGCATTGTTGATGGCGGGGTTGAATTTTTGCCTGACCTGTTTTACTGGGGGGTGGAACGTGTCGACGTTTAATTTGTGTGTGGAGATTTACCTTGGGATGGCCGACATATCTACATGGCTAAAGGCAAACAAATCTGCATTAGTTATTAAGAATTGACTGAATTTACATGGTTCCCGGAGTTTGCAACCGATATAGGACTTTTTACTACGGTCACTGAGGTCCAATTGAATGGGGTCGAGGTCTTCTATGGTCGAATCTGTAGCCTTGACCATTTCGGGATCCGTGATGACGTCCCCGGTCTCTCCTTGCGTCGACCTTGGCCCTGTTGATTGTTATGCCTCTTTTTCCTTGTCTTTTTCTGTTGGATTGTCGTGCTGTCTAAGGCAATGCGGTAGCATTCCCGGGACGTGCGCTGTTCTCCACGTATGCTGAATATTCCCCATACATCTGCTCAACTGCATTATTAAAACTGGTTAGTGTGATGTAGAGCGACATTATCTTATCCTCGAGTCTCATTTGGGTGAGGACTCGAGGATGGATAATGCATGCTCCACTTCCATCATCCACCATGATACGTTTGACATTGATATCTAAAATGCGTAAAGTAATAACGAGGGCATATTTATGAGGAAAAGTCAAACCATCGGCATCCGACTCATCGAATATGATACTTTCTTTGAGTCTGTCGTACCATTCGCGGGTGATAGACCGCTTGAGCTTGTGAGTGGTGGTGAACTTCACGCTGTTGATAGAGGCTTCGCCGCTATCGCTGATGATCATGTTGATAGTACAAGCTGGTGATAGCGGCTTCGGCGGGCCTTGGTGTTCACTTCCTCTGACAAAGTTGTTTCTCCCCTTGTTGCTTAACAACTCTTTGAGGTGTCCCTGTCGCAACATGTTTGCGACTTCTTATTTGAGGGCGATGCAATCTTCTATTTTGTGCCCACATTCCTGGTGGAACTCACAGAGGGCGTCAGATTTTTTGGTGTTCGGGTCTGATCTCATCTTCGGCAGCCACTTCACCTTTGTTCTGAGTTTCTCAAGAATGTAGACTGGAAAGACGCGACCGCCACCCTTTCGGATACGTTCGGCAAAGTCATCCTTACTCTGTTGAATCGGGCAAGAAAGTCCCTTAGTCCCTCTCCCAAGGACGGTTTGATAGCGAATATGTCGTTTACTCTTGCTTCGGCCTTCTTGGCTCCGGCATGGGCAATTACGAACTTATCAGCCATTTCCTCAAAGGTTTCTATGAGTGGGCTGGTAGCTGTGAATACCATGTTAGTGCCCCTCTCGTAAAGGTTTCGCCAAACTTCTTCAGCAAAATGGAGGACACTTGTTCCTTGGTGAAGGCAGTGACGTAATGGGTCACATGATCCTCAGGATCGGTCGTTCCGTCGTATATCCTGAGGTAGGACGACATTTTGAAAGTCTTTGGGGCAGTATCATCGTTGTACGACTGCTTTATGAACCTACCAGTGTCCCTTTTTGGCAACACCTTAGGAGTGCCCGGTATCTTGTCGACTCGTTCTCGGTGTTCTTTCATCTGGTCTCGGAGTGCTTTGTTTTCATTCTCCATTTCCTCCATCCTCTTTAGAACGGCAGCGAGAGCGCTGTCACATGCACTGTTAGTAATATTGTAAGTTATACCTGTCGTTGGAAGGCTTGGTCGGTTGCACTGCTCGTCTGTTTGTTGTATCATGCAAGCTCTTGTGGTTTTTGTAGTCATGCCTGGAGCGGGCTTGTTGAGGACGCATACTAGCATGTCGGTCAGCCATGCTTGGAGGAGTTTTTTCACAGCTGGGTGCGTCCCTTCTTCTGCGGAAGTGTAGGCCCCATTTTCACTGGATTTTGTTATGCTGCAGTGGGGGGAGGCAACCTCTCGCGCCTAGGGGAAGCGTTAGGTGTCACGTCCTCGCCTACTATCTCGTATCTCTCGTTGATAGCGTTTATGAGGTTGCTAGGGAAATCACTTGTTATTTTTGTCCTTTCTCCTTGGTTACGTGCCATGTAGGTTTTTGTACGTACAAAGAAAGAAGATCTCGGGGTTTGTGAGGTTAGTGACTTGCGTTAGCTGTAGATCTAGAGGGAATTAAAAATTTAACTAAGAAATCTCCACAGACGACGCCAAATTATTTGACAAAAAATATAGATCTTGGTTCAACTAATTAAATTTATACAAATGACGGTTAATCTTAGTTAATACTAATATCCCAAAGATAAAATTCTCGGAAGAGAGATAAATAATACGTAGATCTATTCCAAAAGCTATAACAGTGTGCAATAATTAATATTTAAGAACCCAAGCAGAAGCAATATAACACTAAATAGTAATGAATAACAATAAATGACATTTATGTAAATAGAACGAATGAGTCACCAAGAGAAATGATGAAATCAACGGATGTTCTTTCTGACAATAATGAATGATGGACAAGCCTTTGAATATCCGAGTTATTCTCGGATCTAGTGAAAAAGTGTGAACAAAAATCTTAGTGAACAGGTTATTTTTGTTGGCTTGTAATAAGACCAGATTCTCTCGTTAAAGTCAAAATTTGTTTTACAAATGAATATCTCATGTCCCCTATCATTGTGTTTCTTTTTATTTATAGGGTATATGTTCCTAAAAACCCTAATAGTACAAATGCAGAGAATATCTACTAGAATATTCTATTTAATGTTCTATCTTAAAACTAGCTGTTATAACTCTATCAAGGATACTCGACCTCAGCCTCGATCTTTGGCAACTCCTCGACTTCAGTCTTTGCTAACTCTTCGACTTAGGGGTG
Source organism: Nicotiana tomentosiformis (assembly GCF_000390325.3). Classification (NCBI taxonomy): domain Eukaryota; kingdom Viridiplantae; phylum Streptophyta; class Magnoliopsida; order Solanales; family Solanaceae; genus Nicotiana; species Nicotiana tomentosiformis. The sequence goes on along the minus strand of NC_090812.1, from coordinate 39,955,156 downwards.
TTCAAAACCGAACCGAAACCGAAAACCGAACCGAAATCGAAGCTTAATGGCTTATTGGTATCGGGTTAACGGTTTAACGGATGAGGAACGGATTAAATTTTTTTTATTAACGGCTTATCGATTTGGGGGCGGATTATTCAATTTTCTTAACGGATAATCCGTTAACCCGTTAAGAATATATATATATATATATATATATATATATATATATATATAAAATTTGTTTTTATCTATATATATATTAAATATCAAAAACTCTTCCACTTCTTCCAGCTATTAGCTTAGCTTATTCTCCCACCCTACTATAAGATTGTTTAAGCTGTTGTCTATGGTTTACCTCTACTTTTGTTTTTTAAAACTAATGCTTGCTATCTATGTTTAATAGAAGAACAACAGTGTTGTTGCCACAACTTTTATCACACAATATTGACGATAGTACTGTCTTGAATTATGTTCTGGGGAAATAGCGCATCTGCGTTTTCTGTAAATTGTTTACTGCTTATAATCCATCCCTATTTCTATACATAACTGCCTTTTGCTCGGTGTTGTTTGTATGGTTAATGATATAGCGTGAAATGCTTGGTTGAGAGTTTAAGTTAGAAATTTGAAGTTGTTGTTTGAACTTTGAAGCTATATAAATTCAAGTTCTGTTAGGCGTTAGCTGCAGGTCAAACATTTCTATGTAGTCTGCTCACTTATGGGTTAATCATTTTGAAATATGTATCCTGGACTCACTTTGAATATAGACTGCAATTTCCTATTTTGAATTTGTATGCTAGACGTTAACAGACATATGTATGTCTGGACTCATGTAATGTAGTCTGCTTTGGGATTTAATGGTAGGCGTAAACATACATGTATGTCTGGACTCATATGTAGTTTGCTTTGGGATGCAATCTAGCCTACAATGTATTCTACTTTTTTCACTCTACAACACATGACACACTACATCATTCTTATGTAGGCGTTAGCAGACATGTGACTCAATGTGTAATTTCCTATTATGAATTTGTATGCTAGGCGGTCAACAAACAATTAATGCACGCAATATAGATTTAATTAGGCCGATAAACCGCCCGATAACCGCCCGATAAGAGCTAAACCGATACCAATCTGCCCGATATCTTATCGGGTGGCTAGCGGATTAATACATTTAAAAGCCGATAACCGTTAAGCCAAACTGTTAAGAGTAATTAACCGCCCAATCCGCCCGATAAGCAGTCCTACTTCGACTACGACCTTCGCTGTTAATTAGATTACTTCGACACGTGGCGACCTATGAATGTTTTACTAATACCATTTCGACTAGAGATAGATTTTGACCCATACACTTTTTAATTCCTAAAATGACAGCTATTTTAGGATAGTTTTTTGAGCTAAAGCGACTGTTAATTTTGGACTGAGGGAATATAAAAAAATTTGAGGTGAGAGAAAGAGCACTTCGAGGATATAAAGGAACATTCAGTCGAATACTAACATTTATAATTAATGCTACTAAATATTTTTCTTAATTAATGTACAAAAAATTTAACGAACCAAACATAATGCATGTTGAAGGTGACATGATGCACGAATGGAAGTCTAAAACTTGTTGTCATTGAATAAGGAAGTCTATGATGTAATACCTAATTTTGACTTGGTCATGGGAAAGCTAAGAGTTTTATTTGGATAAAAATTTATTCGTATATGATGTTTATACTGAATCAATAAATATAAAATATATGTTTTTCATACGTACATTTGTCAATTAATATATGTTTTTACTTTTTTTCTTAACGATTAAATTTAATTACGAGTATTTTGATTTGGTGTAAACACCTAAGGTAGATAAACACGTAATGTACCATTTATCAACTCGTCCACTACTACCTGTCTTATATAGAGACGAGAAAGCATTCATCCATTTAATTTAAAGATAGAGATTTAAGAATTATAGCACCTTTTGAAACTTATAAAAAAGAAAATCCTAACAACTTGTTAAAATTTCATTTTCAACTAAACCATCCAAGAAACGTAATTTGACTGCTTTTCTTGGTCTACCCGTAAAAGAAAGAATGAATAATCATTTTAAAAGTAAAAACTTCTAGATGATCTTCTTAATAGCTTATCTCTAAGCACATGTGTCATGCCTTGGGTTTATATTATACTGGCAATAATTATTTTTAGTTCCTCAAAAGAATCATTCAAAAGCAAACAAAGCTAAAAGATCCTTTTAAAATAATTTATCTCAAAGCACATGCCTTAGGAATATACTGTCAAGTGGCAATAATTATTATTTCTTCTTCATATTGGAAGCCTCTATTTCTCATTTATAAATACTCCTGTGGATGTTTTCTAGAAATCGAATTCTTTTTATAATTTTATTATTAACAGTTTAGCTTATGGTGATTTTAAGTTAACGGGCAATACTGTACAAAGTCAGACAAGTAATTTCATTAATTAATTGGCCCATCTGAATTTTTGGGCAACGCAATGAATTTAGTGGACGGACTTTGGAGGAGTAACGAGTATAGATTGAATATTCAATATTTTTCTTCAATCTAAGTCAAGTTAAATTTTGAACGTTAAAAACATATACTTCTTTGTTAGTTCCATTAAACTGTGAAAGTAGCAGAAGTAAATAGTGGTAAATCTGGAATGTAAAGAGAATGAAGGAGAAAGCCTATTTGCAGCACTTTTTTGTAGTTTTGAAAGGGGACAAACCCTTTCTTACTTGACATTTAATTTAGGTAGTTGGAACATTAGAATTCAATTTAATTGTTCACGTTTTGCCAAACCAAACAGTGTTGAAAAGAAAGTTTCCAAACATTCACTTTCTTTACATCTTTCTTTCTTTTCAAAGAAAGACTTTGTTCATAGGCACAAATGAGTTATACAAGAATGGCACTTAGATTTAACTTATACCTAACAAAACATTGCAACTGAGCTCACATTATTATTACAAGTATGAAGCATGTGATTTGTTGGAAAAACATAGGGTTAGGCAAGCTAGGACTTTAGTCACTTTTTTTTTTAAAGCCATCAAACATTTGAATTTACGCCACATAGGACCCACTAAAGGGAAGACAAACTCTGTTGTAATGGGGTTTTGATCTATCAATCTATGAACTGGTACCTATTGTATAATCAATAACGTAAATAAGAGTGAGTTTAAAGCATAATTTCCATAAGCATAATACTGTCTTCAGCACTTACAACCATCAAAACATCAACTAAATCACAAAGAAACTACAATACTTGTCTATAAAGGACAGAGCCCTGATCACTTATCTAAAACATATACAACCTATCAGCTCTTCATATAGGAAACAACAAGACTTGTTTCAGAGGTACCATGTAGATATATCCTGCTTTGTCAGCTGATCTATGGAATAATCACTTCCTCCCATGTTGAACGGGGAACCAAATCTGTAATCAGTAATATCGTTTAAGTTCCCAGCGAATGGGGTATCAAAGGGCAATTTGCGTTGATCATATTGAAAATCTGTCAATGGATAAGCTGAATTCATGGTCATGCTTGTTTCTTGAGCTTCTGCCTCCAAATGTCCCAGGTTGAAGTTGTCGTCCATCGGAAGTTCAACTGTTTGGTTCTGCTGCATGTTTTGATTTGTTAGAATCTTAGAATTCCCGGAACAGATGCTACTATTTTGCTGCAAGTTATTATCATAAAATGTAAAGAGGTCAGAAATCATCCTCTGGCCATCTTCAGGGAGTCCAAGCCCAGAGACAGTCATCGACGAGGAAGCTGTGACTGATGAAGCAGCTGGCTTAGGAGAAGCGGTTTGAGCAGGAAAAACCGTATTATTCTCATTGTTGATCTGATACTTTGGCGGCATGCCAAGTCGTTGAGCAGAGTTGAAACGGAATGGACAATTCATTTGGTGATTATTTCTTGAAGTTCTGTCAAGGAATCCAGCTTGATAACTGCTGTATGGGCAGTGAAGGTACTCACAGGTATACATCTTTTGATCAACAGACTCCTCAAAAGATGGCTGCTTCCTCTTTTGGATAAAATCTGAAGTTAAATCAATGATCTCTCCTTTCACCGGAGGTAAAGCTGGCATCAAGATCCTATCTTTAGGTACCATAATTCCAGTTAGGAGATTGATATCGTGGGGTTTACATTCAACTTCATTGTTTCTCTCATCATCCACGCTTTCCACATCATAATCACTAGTATCGCTGATGAAATAGGAGCCATTACAAACAGCTAAAGAGCCTTGCTGGTAGCTATCAGGATACAGCTTACGAGCCAACGCCTCCTCTTGATTGATAATAGCAAGCCAAGTAGCACTCTCCTTAGCTGTCATCTTATCCTGCAAACACTTTGACTGCCGAACAAGCTTGCGAATCTTAGCAATGTCAGGGGATATGTGTTTGATAACTGCCGTTAGAACGCCAACTTTCCACGCCTTCTTAAGATCGTGAGGCTTCTTGTACGGAGGTGGCACTTGATCATTTGGCAGACCAAGCTGACCCCACCACTCCTCTTTACCAGAAGGCCACCAGGGTGGAGCTACCCCTTTCTCCAAGGGAAACCGCCTCTGCGGAGGATCACAGTGCTGCATCAACGCGGACAAAAGGGAACCTAGCGTCGTATCCTGCAGCTCTTGTAAAGTGTGGGGAATTGAAACTATCACACTTGAATCCTCAACTCTCCCGGGAATCTGATTATCAGCCTGATACTTGGCGATGGCAGCAGGGCCATTCCGATCAAATCTGACCTTTTCCTTCCACCACGCACGAAGATTGTCGGAAGCACCAGTCACAGGCTTCCCTTTCTCAGGAATGATTCCGTAAACAAAACCCTGAGCATTACAAACTTCCATCATTTTCAACATGTATTTCAATATACCATCTTGTGCACGAGACATCTTCTTTCTGCGAGCCTGCTCCTGCGACTGACGCTGCTTTGCACCATCACCACCTACCTCTTTATTCTTGTTCTTCTCTTTAAGACGCCTCAAAAGCATTCGGTCCCTCCACATCCTTCTCTCTAGTTCATCTACATCCATCTCCTCATCACTATAGTCCTCCTCCTCCACCCCTGTTGGCTTATGTTCAATTTCTTGCGCCACGTCTCCCCCACATCCCAGAGGATCAGACATGAATTCAAAATTTCCAGGAAAGCCCATTTCTTCAAACATCATCATTTAGAAGATTTTTGTAACACCAGTTCCACAAGGAAAAAGCAAAAACTGAACTTTTTCCTGAATCAATTCCGATTTGACTTGAATCCAAATTCAATGATCAGAATCTAGCTGATCAAGCAAAATACTCCAAATTCCTCCGAATCTGATATCTTTCTGCAGAAACAAATCATAAAAATTACTTTATACTACATCTGGGGAAATTATAATATTCTTCCATGGAGAAAGAAAACAATACTTAAAAAAAAGAAAGAGAAAAAAGAGAGAAACAAACATATATATTACAATTCTCTGAAGCAGAATTTCATTATGTTTCTACTGATTTTTATTAAAATTTCCTCCTTGAATTCTATTTTATTTTTTACTTTTTAAAAAAAAATCACACATGAAGCAGAATCTCACTATTTTCTCCAGTGATTAATATTAAATGTTTCCCCTTTAATTTCATTTATTATTATTTTTTCTTTTATATTTCTTCGTCAAAACACCCTTTTGATTTTCTTATACTCTGATCTATCCTCTCTCCAACTACATAGTCCATAAATCTCTACAGAATCCAAAAATAATCTCTTCAACGACCATATTTCACAAGAATTCACAACAAACCAATTTCAAAAACTTCAAATAACACAATAAATCAGAAAAGCCAGCAGAATATCACAAAGCACGTATAGAAAATAATACAAGTAAATGACTTACAGGCTTTTCTTTAACAGCTACTTGAAGCTATATATATGGCTCTAATCTGATTTAGAAAAAAAAAAGTACAGGAGATAAGAGGTTTGGGGGTTTTGAGAAGAATGTTAGGTGAGTTTACAGTGATGTTTCAGTTTTGTGGTCTAAGTGCTAAATTGCTGTTGGAAAGAGAAGAAGAGAGGAAGGAGCAAAGTTATAAAAGTAAGGAAAGTGGGAAAAGAAAGAGAAAAGAAGCTGATAAGTTACAAGTTTTTTTTAACTATGGATAAGTTAAGTTAACCGTGGTCTAGCGCGTCAACGTGACCTCTGGGTTACTCTAAATTTATCATATTGGTCCCTATATTGTTTAAATCGTTTCATTGTGTTCCCATAAGTTGTAAGGAACTCCGTTCGGAGACTTTTCTAGTTAAAATATACTCCTCAATTCAGCTTCTCACCTTCAAATTCTCTTGACCAAGTTGAAGGTTGAAATAAATACAATTAATTTACAAATAATATTTCAGTATTTTCTAATAACACGTGTGTATAAATGTATACTTAAATACTTTGACTCAGCTAGATGTGTTTTTCGACAGTTCGTGAACCGATAATTTATTTCTGAATTAAGAGAAGAAAAAGAAGTAGAGGTGTCAATTAGTTTTTGAAGAATATTCAAGAATGAAATCTTATTTTTTTCTAAACAAAAATTGATCTTGTCTTCTTTAACGATTTTTACTACTTTATGTCGGAGCAAAAATTAATAATTTAAAGGAGAAATGTGCAAATACGATATATATATATATATATATATATATATATATATATATATATATATATATATATATATATATATATATATATTACATGCAAATAAAATAAAAAATATGTCGTCTACAAGGAAAGCACGAAACAATATGCCTTTAATCAATGATACCAAGATGTTGTAATCTCTTTCTCATCAAATATGAGATACATTTCGTTAAATCAAATATCGAAGTTTATTTCCATAAAATTCTTATAATAATAACCCAAGTATACAAACAGTTAGGAGATTGATATGGTGGAGTTAGGACAATTAATATTTCACTTAAAATATACTCCTCAATTCAGTCTCTCGCCTTCAAATTCTCAAATCAAATTGAAGGTTGAAATAAACAAAATTAGTTTACAAATAATATTTTATTATTTTCTAATATCATGTACGTCCAAATACGTACTTAAATACTTTGACTCAGTTAAATATGTTTTTCGACAGTTGGTGAACCGACAATTTATTCCTAAATTAAAATAAAAGTTAAAAAGGAAAAGAGGTACGCGTGTCAATCATTTTTCAAATGAGTATTCAAGAATTAAATCTCAATTTTTTCTACACAAAAGTTGATCTTGTTCTCTTTAGTGATTTTTACTATTTTATTTCAGAGAAAAAATTAATAATTTAAAGGAGAAATGTGTAAATACGATATTTATATATCTTCCACATGCAAATAAACAAATAATTTGACGTCCATAAGGAAAACACGAAATAATATGCCTTTAATTAATGATAACAAGATATTGTAGTTTCTCTTTTTTTTAATCAAATATGGGATACGTATCAAATATCCAAGTTTATAAAATTCATATAATCATGTATAATAACACAAGTGTACAAACAGTTGGGAGCTTGAGGTATCACATTTGAAATATGAGTTAATATCTGCAATCAAGTGCTCCTAGCATGTTATTAATTTAACTACCTAAATAAAGAAACAAAAAAAGTAAAATAAAACTAAGATGGAATCTTATCAAAATGCAATTAAACAAAAACAAATGTTACCTTTGACGTAAACCATATGATCTCTCCATATTAATTTTCTCTCATCTACTCCCGATAAGTTTCCATATATAATTTTAAAAAGATTGTCAGATTACAATATACACTAGCAAACAATAATCTAAACTCGATTAACAAAATCCATTCTATTGCTTAAGGAGAGTACAAAAGGTTATTATGTAATGACTAATCTCTTTGTGAATACAAAATCATTTGAATAGAAGAGTATAAAATCCAGCGTGAATAGAAAAGGAATTTAATAAAATCTAAGGTTAAAAAATGTTATCTTCGTGTACAGATGTATGCCAGCTCTTCCTTGAAGATCATTTGAAAAGTTTGGCAGCCAAGAACTTGATGAATATTTAATACAAGAAAGAATATTTTTTAATTATGGATGGAGATATAATTAAAATATAATTTTGTGTACTCGTTGTAGCGAATATATAAAAAATATAATTCACCGCCGAATTTCGCATGTAAGCAGATCATTGCTTCATTTGGAAGCATAATCCATCCATAATCTAAACATTGAAAATCATATTTTTCTTTTTGTTAGAATATTAATTGGGAATATTAATTGGAAGAGTTTAAGTGTTATGCATTAGTCAATTCATATAAATAATATTAGATTATTTAAAAGATAATTATAAATAATTTTATTTTAATAATTATTTATCCGTAACGTATAATAAATAATAAGTAACATACTATAAAAGATTATATTGTATTAACGGTGAAAAAACTTATTAGACTGTCATCGTAAAAAATACTATAGTCCAAGGATCTCATTTGACATAAAAGAACTTTGAAGCAAACCATCCAATCTACCTATTAGTAATTTCCATTCTGTAGGGGCAGAGCGGCAAAATATAGTGAGGGCAATTGTATATTTAAGGAAACTTGGAGTACCTTTTTACAAAATCGTTATGGCCTATCGGATCCAGCCGCCTTTATTGATTCTGATTTTACTTTCCCATTTTTTAATTATTTATTTTTTCACCCCCACTAAAACTTGTCACGTGCAAGATACAATTTGTGGACCTTTCTAAAGAAATTGGTCTACTTCTTCTTGTCCGATGAATGGCTAAGTTGGTCCCACCATCCAATTCTAAAGCTTATCCATTGTTGTAACTTAATTATAATTTATACCCCTGTTTTTTAATGAAAAACTTTTATTTAATGCAAAAAATAAACAAGTCTTTTATTACCAAAAACATTAGTGGTATAATTATACCCCTGTTTAATGCTTTTCTTTCCTTTCATTTTATGTAATCTTATTTAATTGGGTATAAATGTTAAAAATATTTTTTTTTAAAATTGTGTGATAGTAAATATGTTATAATATTATGTGAATATAGGTCTATTGAAATTTGTAGTGGCTATAAAGGTTATTATTAAAAGTATAATAAAAAATTTAAGTTACAATTATGTTTAAACTTGGAGAAAGATCATTTTTTTCATAGCATACTAAAAATAAAATCCTATAGATAATTATTTAATATTTTGTTGAGTATAAATAATGATGAGAAGTGACATGTGGTAATCAAACACTAATTAAATAAGCTACGATGAGAATTTTCAAGATATTGAATAATGAAGGTTAACCACAATGTATTCTAATTGAAGTAAGTAATATAAAGTAAGAATTGACATATTTGTATATAAAAATGAGGGGGGGGGGGGGTTCATTTTCCCTCTTTTGGTAAAGAAATATTTTGTCGAAAAAAATATCTATATCAAATTCGAGATAATGAAACAGTAATAAATATCTATTTTGAAGAATTAACCTAAATAATAGCTCATCCAACCACTTAAACTAAAAATAGCCAGTATAGGTATAATATATGCATAATTTATATATTATATTTGTATAATTACGGATAATCAATATATAAACTATTTATATGGCTAGAAAAATAAATAATGAATATGATCGGCTATTTAGGTAAAGATTCCAAACATTTTCATCCTAGTGTAGGCTTTATGTTGGGCTAAATGACTAAATCCAACGATGGGCTGCGCATAAGCCCATTTCTGCTCTTGCACTAAACTGCTTTTCATGTGATTAATTATCATTTTGCTGTTTACTATTTTTAAAAAAAAAAAGGAAATTCTACATGCTATAGCTAAATAATGCACCCTATTTATCATAAACCAAAATACTTTAAAAATATTGTTATTTATAGCTACTTTTTATATTTTATGCCAAAGTACAAATATATACAACTTTTCCCTCAACCCTCTCTCTTCTCCCTCAACTCTCTCCATTTTTCCTCTCTCTTCGCCGCCGTCTAGCCGGTCATCTTCTCTGGTGGAGCTCTACCGGATCCCAACCAAACAACCGCCCCTCTCTCTATTCCCTTATTTCATCTCCATCGTCAGATCCAACTGACGAGCGCAAAACGCAACACAAAATTATTGCTCGTTAGTCAAAGATAATATAATTTAATTATCGTCTTCACAAGGATCGAATTTAAATAGTGTTTGAATAATCTTCAGTTGATTACTATCCAGAAAAATTAACACTTGATTTGATGACTATTACTACGATTAACTACTAAAAATTAAGCAATTAACAATTGATCACAAAAGACAGCAGATGAGCAACGACGAAATATCAATGAGAGAAATAAGGGTAATTGACTAGACATATGCAAGATAATTGTCTCGGAATCCAATTGTTGAGTTAGTTCACTCTATAATACTGTCTATTCTCATGAATTCAACAGATAATCAGATTACACTTGAAGTTAATGTTCCTCTTTCGATTAAACGTTAATTTCAGTAATTAATCCAATTGAAGCACGACAAACAATAGATACAATAAAATGATGGTTATACTCTAAAGGGTAACTTCTCACGAATATTTTCCTATTTTTTAGTTCGATTAACAATTCAAGAGGCTCCTTCGATTATCTATTTGAATCACAAATTTAAACTAGAGCATAAGATTTAAAGCAATTCAATATCAAGCTCCTCTTTCGATTAAGCAAAATAAGAAATAACTCCACAATACGAATTAAAACTCCATCAATTAATTCCAACAATTATCAAGAATCGAATGCCTAATCAAGTTATCAAAATACCGTATCAGTCAATACCCTAATGAAATTTACTCCATAACAATGAAAAAAGTCATCTCAATGAGGTTTTAAAACATAGAAGACATCAATGATAATGATTTGATACAAACTCCCGTATTGCACCGATCGTTGGTTGAAATCATGATGAATTCTTGTGTTTTTTTGCCTTGGTTGGTTCTCAAATCTTTCGTAGGTCAAAAGTCCCTTCAAAAATATATTTTGGTGTATTTATACCCTGTAGGAACGGGCCCGGATGAAACTACCATTTCCTAGCCGAAACAGGAAATAACTCTGACAAAATTGTACACCCGCGTCGCGCCATGCGGCACGCTTGTGAGGATATTCAGACAACATACAAAACGCCTGTCAGACCCAGTTTACACTGCCATGCCGCGCCCCATGCGGCGCAGCTGTGTTTTTTCTCAAAGTAAATTGTTTCATCCACTTTTTGACATCCAGACTTGGTCCTCGACCCCCGAACGTGATCCCGGCTTAATTTTTTTGGCTTCTACTCAGACTTCAAAGCTCCAACTTGTTCCATTTAACTCCAACTTGTTCCATTTAGCTCCAACTTGTTCCATTTAGCTCCAAATTACCTTAATAGCTCGAGATCATTTCCTGCAAGGCATAAAATACGTAATAAGTGTAATTCACTATCATTAAAGCTCAAACACACATAAAATACAGTAATTAGAATGCAATACTATGGCTAAAATACGGGTTTCTAGCCTAACATCAACACCCCACACTTAGACTATTGCTCGTCCTCGAGCAATCAAGCTACACTTCACAGGACGACATTTTTATTAAACAACTTCCCTAACACATCATGCCAAGAATATTTAAAATAGACTAAGTACCATGTCATAACATCCTAGCCTCAAGACACGACTCAAAGGCACCACTTATTTTTCACAACCTGATCACTTACTCTAACACAGAGGTCAAAGACTTTACCTCACATTCGTAAATCATGTGCTCTCTCACAAATAATAGAGAGTAGTTCCACACACAATAAAATTCAAGAACAAATAGGAACTCAAGATAGAAAGAATTCACTCACTCTCAGAAATAAAATTCATGCGCCACAGAGAATGTACCATAGGCTTGCCCGTAGTGTAATACTCTACTAATTGAGCTCATTCAGTGAAGGATCAAGTAGGACTTTATTTTGATTGTAATGTAGGCTGCAGGACGGGTAGGATACCTATGGATATAGTGACTATACCTTCTTAAGCACTTTAATACATATACATTAACAATTTAAACCCCACACTTGTGTTGAACCAAATCCCCCAACTTCCATTAATGATCGTGAATTACACTTATAAAATAAGGCATGCAGCATGATCCAGCAGAAGCTCGATTCGTGAGGCTATAAAAGAAGGCATGCAGCATGATCCAACAACCAAACAACTTATCGAGTTAGCCAACCAGGGCAATATGAGACATTTTTGGGTCGAAGACGGCCTACTGCTTACCACAGGTCGAACACAAGTAGCCATAATATTACAATAAAAAGCAAGACCAAACGGGGTAACCATCCCACACTTATGTTATTGGCATGTTCACACGTACAATATATATCGAGGACTCAGACTATCCGATTGAAAGCATGCCACAAGTAAGCAACAACCCACCCAACCATCAACATAATATTACAACAACATAACCACAGACTATACTAGTGTAAAATATAAAATCAAGAAGCTACACTAGTAATTAAGAGAAGAAACATAAGAAACTCTACTAATTTACTACTAACAAAATTAAGAAGTTATAATACAACACTACACAAGTATTTAACATAAATCGGACATCCCAATTAGCACCTAGCAACATATTAACATGGGTGGTCAATCGATTAGCACTCGGGGCTAACACGTTAAAGTTTCACAACATAAGAACATAACCTCCCACCCCACACTTATCATCTAGCAATCCATCCCACAAAGCACTTCCCTTCTAAATGAGCAACACTACACAATTTTATGTCACTAAGGCATTTCAACAAATACATTGTGGGAAAATCTTTTACCATCTTATTTCAATACAAAGTGGGTTAGAACCACCATACAACCACATCAAACACATCACTCACCATAACCACAACATCCCCACATCTTCATAATAGCCCAAAGTGCACAAATTTGACCCCTTTCTTATTTAAATTGTATGCATATAGTGTGATTCGAAGATGTGTGCCTGAAGGAGAGATGACAAGAATTTTGTCTCATTGCCATGATGGAGCAGCTGGAGGATAATATGGTGGAAATCGCACTGCAACAAAGGTCATAGAACCGATTTCTATTGGCCTACTTTGTACAAAGACGCACGGGCGTATGTTACTGCATCTGACAAGTGTTAAATGGCAGGTAATATTAGCAAGAGGTATGAAATGCCTCTCAACTCCATTCTGGTATGTGAAATTTTGACGTTTGGGGCATTGACTTCCTGGGCTCGTTCCCATCGTCTCATTCTTATGAGTATATCCTAGTAGCCGTTGACTATATCTCTAAATGGGTCGAAGCAATCCCTAATAGGACAAATGATGCTCGGGTGGTGTGTGAGTACTTACGGAAGAACATCTTTACCCGCTTTGGGACACCTCGAGTGATTATCAGTGATAATGGGTTGCTTTGTGAATAAGCAGTTTACTGCATTGCTGTTTAAGTATGGGGTCACACACAAAATAGGAACCCCGTACCATGCCCAAATGAGTGGGCAAGTTGAAGTGGATAACCGTGAACTTAGATAAATTCTTCAAAAGATGGTTAGTGCTTCTTCTAAGAACTGGTTTGTAAAGTTGGATGCAGTTATATGGGCGTACAAAACTGCGTTCAAAACGACCATAAGGACTTCACCATTCAAATTATTGTATGGAAAATCATGTCACCTACCTGTTGAGATTGAACATAAAGCTTATTGGGCAATTAAGATGCTTAATATTGATCTTAGTCTTGCAAGTGAACACAGGTTGGCGCACATGAATGAATTAAAGGAGTTTAGACTGGACGCGTATGCAAATGCGCGAATTTTTAAGGAAAAGACAAAGAGGTGGCATGATCATCTGATTAAGCCAAAGGAGTTTCATGAAGGGGACAGAGTCTTACTATACAATAATATACTTAGGTTGTTCCCCAAAAAATTCAAGTCAAAATGGATAGGTCCGTATGTTGTGAAACACGTCTCACCGTATGGCGCTATTGAAATACGGGATGAAGATGGGAATGAAAGTATTAAGGTGAATGGGCACAGGTTGAAAACGAACCTTGGTGGAGGATTTGACAAGCAATCCTCTAGCATCGTGATCAAATGAGCCTAAGTGACGAAGTCAAGCCAACGACTATAACTCAAAACTACTTCTAACCCTTTTTTCTTGCTTTTGTAGAATGGTTAGATAATTGTAGTGTAGGATTATTAGAGTTTAGGAGTTTTGATAATTGTTTGAACATGTATGAGCATGAATTGGACACAAAATAAGTACGCAATAGAGTTGGGGTGCAAACCGTAGGCTAAAACGTGCAAAAACAAATTGGAACTTTGAGAAAACGGGGTGCATCTGTCAGAATTCAAGCCTCTGAACTTCTCCACTGCCGCGCCCAGCGACGCAGCTGTGCAAAGTTTTCGGCCAAATATTTTAAAAAAACTGAAAAATCAAAAACAATATCACCCGCCCTCTGCCTAAAAACAAACCCCACCCCCGTTTCTACTCCTCTCCAATTACTCTCTTCTCAAATACTTCTCTCCAACTCTCCACCAAATCCCCCATTCTTCTTCTTCTTCTTCTTCTCCAATTTCTTCCTCACCCACCTCCTATCACTCCCATCCACCTTCAAGGTAAGTTCTCCTCTCATCTATTCTCTTTCTTCTAGTATCTAATTGTAGTATTTAGGCAGTTTTAGTTTAATTCAACGTAACACTAGGTAGTTGTAGTTTTAATAATTTTTGAGTTACTTTGCTTATAATGGACGAAAATTGTGCTTAACTTGTGGGGTTTTCATTGTTCTTATACTTGTGGAGGATTTTTGGTGTGTATTGGTGATTATTGCATTATTTTGTGATGGAGTTTGGTGGAGGTGCCTATATGGCCGAAAATTGGTAATTTTTGTCATCAGCATACCAAGGCGGCCTTTCGGAGACCACTGCAATGGAGAAAATCTGCTCATCAGGGAACTCTTCCCTTATTTCAATTATTTCAACCAGAGGTCTCTCAAGTAAAGATAGATGATCTGCGACTTGATTTTTTGTGCCCTTCTTATCTTTGATCTCCAAGTCAAACTCTTGGAGCAATAGCACCCACCGCATCAGACGCGGCTTGGACTCCTTCTTACTAAACAAGTATTTTAAGGCTGAGTGATCAGTGTGTACAATCACTTTACTCCCCACCAGATATGATCTAAAATTGACAAAAGAAAAGATCACAACAAAGAACTCTTTTTCAGTAGTGGCATAGTTGACTTGAGCATTATTCAATGTCATACTTGCATAGTAGATGGGCTTAAACATCTTATCTTTTCTTTTTCCCAGAACTGCCCCCACAACTACATCACTAGCATCACATATTATCTTAATTGGCTGGCTCCAATCAGGTGTCACCATAATATGAGCACTCACAAGCTCTTCCTTTATCAATTCGAATGCTCTTAAGCACTCCACAGTGAAAACAAACTTAACATCCTTTGCTAGCAATGCAGTCAACGGCGTGGTAATGCTGAAAAAGTTTTTGATGAACCTCCTATAGAACCCAACATGTCCCAAGAAACTCCTTATGCTCTTTACAGAAGTCGGTAGAGGGAGCCTAGCAATTACATCAACCTTAGCTCTATCAATTTCAATGCCATGTGTAGTCACTTTGTGGCCCAGGACAATTCCATCTTTCACCATGAAATGACACTTCTCCCAGTTAATAACCAAGTGAGTGGATTCACAACGTTCAAGCACAAGCTCCAAATTCTTCAAGCAATCCTCAAAGTCATCACCAAAGAGGGTGAAATCATCCATGAATACCTCTAGACACTTCCCGTTTAGATCGGAGAATATATACATCATGCACCTCTGAAAAGTGGCAGGTGCATTACACAACCCAAATGACATCCTCCTGTAAGCAAACATACCTGACGGGCAAATGAATGTGGTCTTCTCAACATCTTCTAGGGCAATGGGTATCTGATTTTAGCCTGAGTACCCATCCAAGAAATAATAGCATCCATGTCCAACCACTTTCTCGAGTATTTGATCAATAAAGGGAAGTGGGAAGTGGTCTTTCCTTGTTGCATCATTCAGCCTTCTAATCAATGCACATTCTCCACCCAGTGACTATTCTTGTGGGGGGTCAATTCATCGTCTTCATTCCTTACCACTGTCATGCCTCCTTCTTAGGTACAACTTGCACTGGACTAATCCATTGGCTATCAGAGATGGGGAAAACCACTCTCGCATCTAGCAATTTGATGATCTCTTTGCGCACTACCTCCTTCAAATTTTTGTTCAACTTGCATTGGGGATGTACCACTGGCTTGCTATTTTCTTCCAGCAGAATTTTGTGCATGCAAATGGCTGGACTGATTTCTTGAATATCATCTATACTCTAGTCAATGGCCTTCTTGTACCTTTTCAGCAGCTCCACAACCTTTTGCTCCTGTGTACCTGTCAAGTAAGCAGAAATAATCATAAGAAAATTCTTAGTTTCAAGAAAAGCATATTTCAAGTGAGTAGGGAGGACTTTCAATTCCACACTAGGCTTAGAAGCCTCCTCTTTTAGTTCCTCCTCATCAACCACTTGATCTCCAGATTCAAGAGCTTCAGCCTCTTTCTTTATCTCAGAATATTCATCCTCAACTATGCTAGACTGAGTAATACACCTCTCTAGAGTATCCCCACAAGCTTGTCAAATTTGTATTTTTGCCAATTCCCCAACAACATCTAGCTTGAAGCACGAGTAGGCAGATGCCTCATCGCTGGGGTATTTCATCATCCTCTTCACCTGGAACACCACTATCTCATTGCCCACTTTGCGCATAATCTGCCCCTCGTAGATATCAAGGATAACTCAGCCTGTACATAAAAATGACCTCCCTAGAATTAGAGGCACCTCCTTGTTCACCTTCAAATCCACCACAATAAAGTCTACGGGGAATACAAACTTATCCACCCAAACTAGAATATCCTCAATGATTTCCTCAAGCAAAATGGTGGTCTGGTCAGCCAGTAGTAGAAACATTGGTATTGATTTGATCACTCTAAGCTCCCTTCTAGTTTCTTGAAAACGGACAAAGGCATTAGATTTATAGGTGCACCAGAATCACAGAGGGCCTTGTCAAATTTCTCACTCCCCAACGAGCATGGTATGGCGAAACTTCTTGGGTTTCCATACTTTTTGTCACGATCCAAAATCCCAACCTGTCGTGATGGCGCCTATTTCAATACTAGGCAAGCCGGTAATCTCGATAAACCACAATCTCTCTTAAGTTTGAAAATACAATAATTTAATACAATACAAAATCCCATAAATACTGACACGAACACTCCCCAAAACCTGGTGTCACTGAGTACATGAGCATCTAATATGAATACAAGTCTGGAAAATACGGTCTATAATAGTCTGAGACCAAATACAGTAAACAAGGAGATAGAGAAGGAGAGACAAGGTCTGCGAAACACGACAACTACCTCAAAATCTCCTGAAAATCAGCTGTATGGAAGAATCAACACCCGCTATGTCCGGGAACACCTGAATCTGCACACGAAGTGCAAGGTGTAGTATGAGTACAACTAACTCAGTAAGTAACAATAATAAATAAAGAAATGAAGATAGTGACGAGCTACGCAACTACAATTCATATTCAGTAGTTCCAACAAAGAATAAAAATGCTTTCAAATATGACAGTTTAATGTCAAATCAATTTTTATACAATTCATGTTTATGTAATCCGTATATAAAATCTTTCAGAGATTTCACAACAATGACAGATAGCAACTAGGTGCAACAACAAACGGAAATCAAGTACAACCTCTCGGGACAACAATCACTCACTCGGCTCCCAACCCTCATCACTCATTGGGCTCACAGCCTCATCACTCACACTCAATGGGTACCCGTGCTCACTAGGGGTGTACAGACTCCGGAGGGGCTCCTACAACCCAAGCGTTATAATCTGCACGGACAACTCACGTGCTGCACGGACAACTCACGTGCCATAATATAAATATCTGGATCCGCACGGCCAACTCACGTGCTGCATGGCCAACTCACGTGCTATAGTATAATATAAGGATCTGCACGGCCAACTCAAGTGTTGCACGGCCAACTCACGTGCTATAGTATAATATAAGGATCTGCACGGCCAACTCACGTGCTACACGGACAACTCACGTGCTATAGTATCAATATCTCACAATCAGGCCCTCGGCCTCACTCAGTCATAAATTTCTCCAGTCTCTCGGGCTCTCAATAATCATGAAATCAGCCCAAACAACAATGATATGATGTATCAATAATAATAACAGAGACTGAGATAAAATGTGTAAGTAAAAACTGAGACCGAGTATATATAGCATTTAGCAAGCAATTCAACAAGTACGCGACCTCTGTGGGTCCCAACAGTACTATTACATAGCCTAAGCATGATTTCTAACATGATTTACAGTCAAATTTTATCAACACATAGAGAGCATATAGCTAACAATAAATTATTCAACTTTATAGTTCCCGGGACGGACTAAGTCAAAATCCCCTCGGTGCACGCCCACACGCCCGACACCTAGCATGTGCGTCACCTTCAAAATAATCACATGATACCAAACTCCGGGGTTTCATACCCTCAGGACCAGATTTATAACTGTTACTTACCTCAGAGCGTGAAATGTTTTACTCTGCTATGCCTTTTCCTCGCAAATCGGCCTACGAATGCCTCGAATCTAGTCACAAATAATTTCTTTCAGTCAATAAAATTTATTGCAATTAACTCCATAAGAAAATGCTAATTTTCCATAAAAGTCCGAATTTTAGCTCAAAAATTGCATGTGGGGCTCACGTCTAGGAACTCGATAAAAGTTACAAAATCCGGAAGCTCATTCAACCACGAGTCTAACCATACCAATTTTAATAAAATCTGACCCCAACTCGACCCTCAAATCTTCAATTTAAACTAAGAGGGTTTTCAAACTTTTCCAACTTAATTCACCAATTAAATGATAAAAACAACCATGGATTTGGGTAATTTAGCCAATATTGAATTAAGAACACTTATCCCGTCATTTTCCTTGAAAAACTCCCGAAAATCGCCTCTTCCCGAGCTTAAATCCCCCCAAAACTGCCATTTTCAGAACTTAAACTCGCTGTCCAGACCTCTCTTCTTCGCGAACGCGACATGTCCCTCGCGTTCGCGAAGCACAACTCGACTGCCCGCAAATTTAACCCTTCGCGAACGCAACCGTGTCTTCGCGAACGGGAGGCTTTACAAATCTTACCCTTCGCAAACGCGACCACGACTTCGCGAACGCGACCACAGCTTCGGGAACGCGAAGCTTTACCAGCTCAGACCTTCACAAACGCGACCCCCACCTCGCGAATGCGTAGAACAAGGACTCGGGGGTCCCCAATAGCCTCACTCCTCTTCGCGAACACGACACCTCTCACACGTTCGCGATGCACACACAAACCATACCTTCGCGTTCGCGTCCTCCCCTTCGCGGATGCGAAGAAAAAAATCTCACACTCAGAAAACACTCTTCGCGAACACGAGGGCCCACTCGCGAACGCGAAAGAGAAAATCAGAAAAAAGCAGCAGCACATATCAGCAATCTCACCAAAGCCAAAAATGATTCGTTAACCATCCAAAACTCACCCGAGCCCCTCGGGACCTCAACCAAATATACCAACAAGTCCTAAAACATCATACGGACTTAGTCGAACCCTAAAATCACCTCAAACAACGCTAAAACCATGAATTACACCCCAATTCAAGCCTAATGAACTTTGAAATTTCTACAAACGACTCCGAAACCTATCAATTCACATCCGATTGACCTCAAAATTTGCACACAAGTCATAAATGACGTAACGGAGGTATTCAAATTTTCAGAATCGGATTCCGACCCCTATATCAAAAAGTCAACTCCTTGGTCAAACTTTTTCAAAATTTAACTTTCGGCATTTCAAGCCTAATTCCTCTACGGACCTCCAAATAATATTCCGGACATGCTCCTAAGCCCAAAATCACTATACAGAGCTATTACAATCATCGCAATTCAAATCCGAGGTCGTTTACACATAGGTCCATATCTGGTCCACTTTTCTAACTTAAATTTTTAATTATAAGACTAAGTGTCTCATTTCACTCCGAATTCCTCCCGGACCCGAACCCACTAACCCGGTAAGTCATAAAATAACTATAAATCATAAATTGAGCAGTAAATGGGGGAACAGAGTTATAATACTCAAAACGACCGGTCGGGACGTTACATTCTCCCCCTATTAAACAAACATTCGTCCTCGAACGGGTTTAGAACAATACCTGGAGTCTCAAATAAGTGTGGATATTTGCTCTGCATCTCCTGCTCAATCTCCCAAGTAGCTTCTCCGGCTGGCTGGCCTTTCCACTGCACCTTTACTGATGCTATGCTCTTTGACCTCAGCTTTCTAACCTGCCGGTCTAAAATAGCCACCAGTTCCACGTCATAAGTCAAATTACCGTCCAGCTGTACTGTACTGAAATCCAGAATATGAGACAGATCCCCGACATACTTTCGGAGCATGGATACATGGAATACTGGATGAACACCTGATAGACTAGGTGGCAAAGCAAGTTCATAAGCCACCTCTCCAATTTTCTTAAGTATCTCAAAAGGCCCAATATACCGAGGGCTCAACTTGCCCTTCTTTCCGAACCTCAACACACCCTTCATGGGTGAAATCTTGAGCAGAACTTTCTCCCACACCATGTGAACAACATCACGAACCTTCCTGTCGGCATAACTCTTCTGTCTAGACTTTGCCGTGCGAAGCCGTTCCTGAATCACTTTGACCTTCTGTAAAGCATCCTGAACCAAGTCAGTACCCAATAGCCTAACCTCACCCGGCTCAAACCAACCCACCAGAGATCGGCACCGTCTCCCATACAAAGCTTCATATGGAGCCATCTGAATGCTTGACTGGTAGCTATTATTGTAAGCAAACTCCGCGAGTAGCAGAAATTGATCCCAAGAACCCCCAAAATCAATGACACAAGCACGTAGCATATCCTCCAATATCTGAATAGTGCGCTCGGACTGTCCGTCCATCTGAGAGTGAAATGTTGTACTCAACTGAACCTGTGTGCCCAATTCTCGCTGCACTGCCCTCCAAAACTGTGAGGTAAACTGCGTATCTCGATCTGAAATAATGGACACCGGCACACCGTGTAGGCGAACAATCTCACGAATATAAATCCCAGCCAACCGCTCCGAAGAATAATTAGTACCGACTGGAATAAAATGCGCAGATTTGGTCAACCGATCTACTATCACCCAAACAACATCAAACTTTCTCAAAGTCCGTAGGAGTCCAACTACGAAGTCCATGGTAATAAGCTCCCACTTCCACTCCGGAATTTCAAGTCTCTGTAGCAATCCGTCCGGTCTCTGATGCTCGTACTTTACCTGTTGACAATTTAAACACCGAGATACAAATCCAACTATATCTTTCTTCATCCGCTTCTACCAATAGTGCTGTCTCAAATCCTGATACATCTTCGGGGTGCCTGGATGAATAAAGTACCGCGAACTGTGAGCTTCCTGGAGAATCAGCTCACGTAAACCATCTACATTAGGCACACATAGCCTGCCCTGCATCCGTAATACACCGTCATCTCCAATAGTGACTTCCTTGGCATCACCGTGCTGAACCGTATCCTTAAGGACAAACAGATGTGGATCATCATACTGGCGCTCTCTGATGCGATTATATAAAGAAGACTGAGAAACCACACAGGCCAAAACTCGATTCGGCTCGGAAACATCCAATCTAACAAACTGATTAGCCAAGGCCTGAACATCCAAGGCTAAAGGCCTCTCTGCTAATGGTAAGTATGCTAAACTGCCCAAACTCTCCGCCTTACGACTCAAGGCATCCGCCACCACATTGGCCTTTATGAGATGATAAAGAATGGTGATATCATAATCCTTAAGCAACTCCAAACACCTTCACTGCCGCAAGTTAAGATCCTTCTGTTTAAACAAGTGTTGTAGACTCCGATGAACGGTATATACCTCACACTGGACACCGTACAATTAATACCGCCAAATTTTTAAGGCATGAACAATAACTGCTAACTCAAGATCGTGGACTGGATAATTCTTCTCATGTACCTTTAACTGTCTGGATGCATAGGCAATCACCCTACCATCTTGCACCAGCACTGCGCCAAGACCAATACGCGACGCGTCACAATACACAGTATAAGACTCTGAACCTGTAGGCAACACCAATACTGGAGCTGTAGTCAAAGTTGTCTTGAGCTTCTGAAAGCTCTCTTCATATTCATCCAGCCACCTGAACGGAGCACCTTTCTGTGTCAATTTAGTCATAGGTGATGCAATAGACGAGAAACCCTCCACGAAACGACGATAATAACCGGCTAAGCTGAGAAAACTCCGAATCTCAGTAACTGAGAATGGTCTGGGCCAATTCTGAACTACCTCTATTTTCTTTGGATCCACCTTAATTCCTTCACTGGACACTATATGTCCCAAGAATGCCATCGAACTAAGCCAGAACTCACACTTAGAGAATTTAGCATAAAGTTTCTCATCTCTCAGCCTCTGTAATACAATACCTAAGTGTTGTGCATGCTCCTCCTGGCTACATGAGTACACCAGAATATCATCAATAAATACTACGACAAATAAATCAAGATATGGCTGAAATCCAATTTTCATCAAATGCATAAATGCTGTTGGGGCATTGCTTAGCCCAAAAGACATCACAAAAAATTCATAGTGGCCATAACGAGTTCTGAATGCCGTCTTCAGAATATCTGAATCCCGAATTTTTAACTAGTGATACCCAGATCTCAAATCAATTTTTGAGAAGACCCTCGCTCCATGAATCTAGTCAAATAAGTCATCAATACACGATAAAGGATATTTATTCTTGATCGTCATTTTGTTCAATTGCCTATAGTCAATGCACATCCGCATAGTACCATTTTTCTTTTTCACCAACAGAACCGATGCACCCCAATGTGACACACTAGGCCGAATAAATCCCTTTTCAAGGAGTTCCTGAAGTTGCTATTTCAATTCTTTTAAGCCAGCTAGTGACATACGATATGGAGGAATAGAAATAGGCTAAGTGCCCTGCACCAAATCAATACCGAAATCAATATCCTTGTTGGGTGGCATACCCGGCAGGTCTGCAGGAAATACATCCGAAAGTCTTGCACTACCGGTACTGAATCAATAATAGGAGTATCTGCTTTAACATATCTCACAAAAAGCCAAATATGACAAGCATCCCTTTCCAACCATACGTTGGGCCTTCAAATAATAAATTACCCTGCTAGGAACAAGATCTAGAGAACCCCTCCATTCAACCTTTGGCAACCCCGGCATCGTCAACATCACGATTTTTGCGTGACAGTCTAGAATAGCATGACATGTAGACAACCAATCCATACCTAGGATTACATCAAAATCAACCATACCGAGTAATAAGAGATCAACTTTAGTCTCCAGTTTCCCAATAGTTACGACACACGACCGATACACACGATCCACAGTAATAATATCTCCCACCGGTGTAGATACACAAACAGGTGAAACTAAGGACTCACAGGGCATATCCAGATAATGAGCAAAATACGATGATACATATGAATAAGTGGAGCCGGGGTCAAATAATATAGAATCCTCCATGTGGCATACTAAAACAATACCTCTGATCACTGCATCTGAGGCAGCAGCATCTGGCCTGGCAGGAAAAGCATAGAATCGAGCCTGTCCGCCTCCTGATCGGCCTCCCCCTCTTGGGCGACCCCTAGCTGCCTGACCCCCACCCCGAGATGGCAGGGCGGGTGGTGTAACTGCTGGCGCTGGTGCCGTCGGTCGAGAACTCTGCTGTGGAGCCCCACTCAACAACCTAGGACACTCTCTCTTGAAATGACCAAATTCTCCGCACTCGAAACAACCCCTCCTCTGACGGAACTGCTGCTCCTGATAACCCGAGGAATAACCTGCAGAAGCCTGTACGGACGAGGCATGATGAGAACTCTGCACTGGTAGTGCACTGAATGAAGACTGGCCTGAGTGAGCACTGTAAGAACCATGGCTAGCTGATGCACCACAAAGAGCTGGACGACCCGTCTGAGTGTGTCTGTAAGAACGACCCCTACCACGGTAAAACTGACCCCCTGAAGGAACACCGCTGTAATCACCCAGACCACGAGGCCTCTTAGACTCCCCCTCTCCACGTTCCTGGCTACGAACCACTATATCTGCCGAGCAATGTCCACTACCTCATCAAAAGTAGCACCAGATATTCTCTCCCTAGTCATAAGTAACCGCAACTGATATGTGAGGCCATCAATGAACCTCCTAATCCTCTCCCTATCAGTGGGAACCAACCAAATTGTGTGACGAGCCAACTCAGAAAATCTCATCTCGTACTGCGTCACTGACATATCACCCTGGCAAAGCTGCTCAAACTGCCTATGCAGCTCTTCTCTGCGTGACTGAGGCACAAACTTCTCCAAAAAGACCACGAAGAACTGCTGCCAAGTAAGGGGTGCTGCACCAACATGCCTACGCCTCTCGTAAGTCTCCCACCATCTGAGTGTAGCCCAAAAAACTGAAAGGTAGTGAATGAGACCCCACTGGTCTCCAGAATACTTGTTGTTCGAAGCATCCGTTGGCACCTATCCAGAAAACCCTGAGCATCCTCTGACCCAGTACCGCTAAATGGTGGAGGTCGAAGCCTCTCAAATCTCTCAAGTCTCCTCTGCTCATCATCTGCCATAACAGGAACTACCGGGGCCTCAACAGCTGCAACCGGCTAGGCTGGTAGTGCCCCCGATATCTGAAGTCCGTGTACTACCTGGTTTGGAGTACGGGCAATTGGGGTATGAGTACCTCCCCCGGCCTGAGAAGCGGCAGGTGCGGCCTGAGCCGAAACCACCTGAGCAAGACCAGTGCAAGCTTCCAATATCTAGTCTAAAGTCTCCTGAAGGCCTGGAATCTCAATGGGCACAGCTCATTCCTGAGTTGATCCTGTCGGCTCAGCTATATCCGGAATCTGCTCCTGAGCTGGAGAAACTGGTGGTACTACAGGTGCTGGTCCAACTGTGGTACGAGCTACACCTCGACCTCTACCTCGGCCCCGACCTCTACCACGGCCCCGGTCTCTCGCAGCCCTAACTGGTGGCACTGGTGGCTGACCTTCCGATACAGTAGTACGTGTCCTCACTATCTGTGAGAGAATAGAATATCATAAATTTAGTTTCCAGAATCAACAAATTCGCACGACAGAATACAAGAAAGTGAGATTTTCCTAATGGTTCCGCAACCTCTCGAAGATAAATACAGACGTCTCCGTACCGATCCGAAAGACTCTACTAAACATGCTCATGACTCATGAGACCTATGTAACCTAGGCTCTGATACCAACTTGTCACGACCCAAAATCCCAACCTGTCGTGATGGTGCCTATCTCAATACTAGGCAAGCCGATAATCTCGATAAACCACAATTTCTCTTAAGTTTGAAAATACAATAATTTAATACAATACAAAATCCCATAAATACTGACACGAACACTCCCCAAAACCTGGTGTCACTGAGTACATGAGCATCTAATATGAATACAAGTCTGGAAAATACGGTCTATAATAGTCTGAGACCAAATACAGTAAACAAGGAGATAGAGAAGGAGAGACAAGGTCTGCGAAACACGACAACTACCTCAAAATCTCCTAAAAATCAGCTGTACGGAAGAATCAACACCCGCTATATTCGGAAACACCTGGATCTGCACACGAAGTGCAGGGTATAGTATGAGTACAACCAACTCAGTAAGTAACAATAATAAATAAAGACTGAAGATAGTGACGAGCTACACAACTACAGTTCATATTCAGTAGTTCTAGCAAAGAAAAGACATGCTTTCAAATCTGGCAGTTTAATGTCAAATCAATTTTTATACAGTTCATATTCATGTTATTCATATATAAAATCTTTCAGAGATTTCACAACAATGACAGATAGCAACAAGGTGCAACAACAAACAGAAATCAAGTACAACCTCTCGGGACAACAATCACTCACTAGGATCACAACCCTCATCACTCATTCGGCTCCCAGCCCTTATCACTCACACTCAATAGGTACCCGCGCTCACTGGAGGTGTACATACTCCGGAGGAGCTCCTACAGCCCAAGCGCTATAATTTGCACGGACAACTCACGTGTTGCACGGACAACTCACGTGCCATAATATAAATATCTGGATCCGCACGGCCAACTCACATGCTGCACGGCCAACTCACATGCTATAGTATAATATAAGGATCCGCACGGCTAACTCACGTGTTGCACGGCTAACTCACGTGCTATAGTATAATATAAGAATCTACACGGCCAACTCACGTGCTGCACGGACAACTCACGTGCTATAGTATCAATATCTCACAATCAGGCCCTCGGCCTCACTCAGTCATAAATTTCTCCAGTCTCTCGGGCTCTCAATAATTATGAAATCAGCCCAAACAACAATGATATGATGTATCAATAATAATAACAGAGACTAAGATAAAATGTGCAAGTAAAAACTGAGACTGAGTACATATAGCATTTAGCAGGCAATTCAACAAGTACGCGACCTATGTGGGTCCCAACAGTACTATTACATAGCATAATCATGATTTCTAATATGATTTACAGTCAAATGTTATCAACACATAGAGAGCATATAGCTAACAACAAATTATTCAACTTTACAGTTGACGGGACGGACCAAGTCACAATTCCCTCGGTGCACGCCCACACGCCCGTCACCTAGCATGTGTGTCACCTTCAAAATAATCACATGATACCAAAATCCGGGGTTTCATACCCTCAGGACCAGATTTATAACTGTTACTTACCTCAGAGCGTGAAATTCTTTACTCTGCTATGCCTTTTCCTCACAAATCGACCTCTGAATGCCTCGAATCTAGTCACAAATAATTCGTTTCAGTCAATTAAATTTATTGGAATTAACTCCATAAGAAAATGCTAATTTTCCATAAAAATCCGAATTTTAGCTCAAAAATCGCCTGTGGGGCCCACGTCTCGAAACTCGACAAAAGTTACAAAATCTGAAAGCTCATTCAACCATGAGTCTAACCATACCAATTTTATCAAAATCCGACCCCAACTCGACTCTCAAATCTTCAATTTAAACTAAGAGGGTTTTCAAACTTTTCCAACTTAATTCACCAATTAAATGATAAAAACAACCATGGATTCGGGTAATTTAGCCAATATTGAATTAAGAACACTTACCCCGTTATTTTTCTTGAAAAACTCCAGAAAATTGCCTATTCCCGAGCTCAAATCCGCCAAAAACTGAAAATGGTCCCATTTTCAGAACTTAAACTCGCTGTCCAGACCTCTCTTCTTCGCGAACGCGATAGGTCCCTCGTGTTCGCGAAGCATAACTCGACCGCCCACAAATTTAACCCCTCGCGAATGCGACCGTGTCTTCATGAACGCGAGGCTTTGCAAATCTTACCCTTCGCGAACGCGACCACGACTTCACGAACGCAAAGCTTTACCAGCTCAGACCTTCACAAACTCGACCCCCACCTCGCGAATGCGTAGAACAGGGATCCGGGGGTCCCCAATAGCCTCACTCCTCTTCGCGAACACGATACCTCTCACGCGTTTGCAATGCACACACAAATCATACCTTCGCGTTCGCGTCCTCCCCTTCACGGACGCGAAGAAAAAAATCTCACACTCAGAAAATACTTTTCGCGAACGCGAGGGCCCACTCGCGAATGCGAAAGAGAAAATTAGAAAAAAGTAGCAGCACATATCAGCAATCTCACCAAGGCCAAAAATAATTCATTAACCATCCAAAACTCACCCGAGCCCCTCGGGACCTCAACCAAATATACCAACAAGTCCTAAAACATCATACGGACTTAGTCAAACCCTCAAATCACCTCAAACAACGCTAAAACCATGAATTACACCCCAATTCAAGCCTAATGAACTTTGAAATTTCTAGTTTCTACAAACGACTCCGGAACCTATCAATTTACGTCCGATTGACCTTAAATTTTGCACACAAGTCATAAATAACATAACGGAGGTATTTAAATTTTCAGAATCGGATTCCGACCCCTATATCAAAAAGTCAATCCCCCGATCAAACTTCCCAAAAATTCAACTTTCGGCATTTCAAGCCTAATTCCTCTATGGACCTCCAAATAATATTCCGGACACGCTCCTAAGCCCAAAATCACTGTACAGAGCTATTGGAATCATCACAATTCAAATCCGAGGTCGTTTATACATAGGTCCATATCCGTTCCGCTTTTCTAACTTAAATTTTTAATTATAAAACTAAGTGTCTCATTTCACTCTGAATTCCTTCCGGGCCCGAACCTACTAACCCGGTAAGTCATAAAATAACTATAAAGTATAAATTGAGTAGTAAATGGAGGAATGGGGTTATAATACTCAAAATAACCGGCCGGGTCGCTACACTTTTGGGGAATTTCATTTTACAATATGGCACTGCAGTGGGCATTCGGCTCGACCACTGTTGTCTCCTCCAATTTTCTCTTGCTAGACAGGATTTACTTCAAGAACTTTGCATAAGCAGGCATCTGAGTTAGTACCTTTGTGAAGGGAGTGTTCACATAAAGTTGCTTAAGCATCTCCAAGAACCGCCCAAAATATTTGTCAAGTTTTTCCCGCTGCATGCTTTAAAGGAATAGTAGAGCTGGCATATGTCTACTTTCTTCAATATCCTTTTGTACCCCACTACTCTGGCCTTTCTGCTCTTCACTCTTTTTCTCTTCTGGTGCCTCAATCTGCTTGTTCACCATCTTGGGTCTAGCTTTTACCACTGAATCAGCCAATATTTTGCCACTTCTCAGAGATACAACTTTGATTGTTTCCTTTAGGTTCTTTTCAGTGTCAGAGGGTAGAGTCCCAGGAGCCCTCTTAGATAACAAATTTGTAATTTGTCCCATTTTCCTTTCTAAATTCCGGATAGTCGTGCCCTGCTCCCGGATGGTTGTGCCCTGAGTCTCAAATTTTTCATCTAATTTGCTGATAAACGCCTTTATGAGATCTTCCATACTAGACTGATTTGATTGGTGTGGCTGGTGTTGCTGCCTCTGCTGGTTCCGTAAACCTGGTGGTCCTTGAACCTGGGATCTAGGATTATTTTGCTTCCATGAGTTCAAACTTCCATTAAGTGAACTCCACGAAAAACCTGGATGTCACGACCCCAAATTTCCTCCGTAGGATATCGTGATGGCACCTAGTCTCTAAGACTAGGTAAGCCTATCAATGAGGAATAATAATAAATATCTGAAATAAATAAACTACAATTCAAACAATTTCAACTCCCAAAACCCGGTAGAAATAAGTCACAAGCTTCTAAGAATTTATTCTTAATGTCTCTATATGTCAAGGTCTAGATAAAATATAAGGAAGCAACATAAAATGATAGAAGGGGACTCCGGAGTCTGCGGACGCTGGCAGATATACCTCGAAGTCTCCGTGCGCAGGTAACTCAATGACGTCTAGGCTGGTAAAATGTACCTGGATCTGCACAAAAAGATGTGCAGAAGCGTAGTATGAGTACACCACAGCGGTACCCAGTAAGTGCCAAGCCTAACCTCGGTAGAGTAGTGACGAGGTCAGGTGAGGCCCTACTAGAATATAATAATGTCATGGTAAAATATTTATCAATGTAGTAAAATAAAATGACATCGAAAATGAATCAAATAGTATGTCACATTTAATGACACCAAATAATTACAAATAATATCTCGTGGAAATCAAAACAGAATTTCCTTCAACTTTATGAAAATCACAATAATAATCAAAGGCAACTACGGCCATAAATCAATATCAACAAGGGCACTCCCGAGGTACCGCCTCGTAGTCCCAAATCATAAATAAATTCACAATATCTCATTTCCTTATATCACCGCGGGAGCCTTCACAATTTATTTAAAGAAAATATTTTTCCCGAAATAGCATCCCGCGTTTTAGCCACCCTTATCATACCGCATGACTTCTAGTAGTTCCCCTACTAGCCACGCGTATCAAGCCACCCTTATCTCACCGCATGCGTTTTAACACCCAGACCTTATACCACCGCATGCGTATCAATATCACAATATATCACAATTTGCACCTCAAGTGCTCAAATAATTTAACTTGCCAAAATAATTCAACAACAATATTTTTCCACAATAAAGAGCTCACGGCTCATGCCAAAATAAATCATCAATAATAGTTTTCCACAATAAAGAGCTCACAGCTCATGTCAAAATAATTCATCAATAAGATTCTTCCACAATAAAGAGCTCACAGCTCCCTCACAATGAGTATAAAAATATTCAGGAGTAAATAATATAGGAAAATAATATTTCAAAATCTTTACTACGTTGCTTCAATATCAAGTTTAAAAATGTCAAATACTTCATATTAATAATATTTAATTTAAATAAAATCAACCTTCAAATAATGCACAGAATAAAAGAAACCAAGTTTCAACTAAACAGGTAAAACAATTAGTAAGAAAAGATCAAACAAATTTGAAGTATATATCTCACATCAATGATGAAGAATATAACAAGATAAAATAATTTAATAAATGCGCAACAATGATCTACACAATTTAAAAATATAATCTTTCGCAAATTAACCCGTGTACACACTCGTCACCTCGTGCACATGACTTTCAACACATTTCAATAATCACATCAATACCAATCCTAGGAGAAATTTCCCCCACATAAGGTTAGACAAGTCACTTACCTCGACTTGCTCCAATTTAACCAAGTATTATGCTTTTTCCTCGAATTTCCGACTCCGATCGACTCGTATCTAGTCATAATTAATTAGATACAGTCAACAAAATTATAGTAATCACTTTCATAAGAAAATATTACATTTTCATTAAAATCCGAAATTAGCTCAAAATTTGCCCGTGGGGCCCACATCTCGGAATCCGGCGAAACTTATAAAATCCGACAACCCATTCCATTACGAGTCCACCCATACCAATTTTACCAAAATTCGATAACAACTTGACCTCCAAATCTTGAATTTTCGTTTTTGGAAGATTTTGCAAAAATCTTGATTTTTCTTCCATAAATTCACGGATTCATGATGTAAATGAGTATGGAATCATGAAATATAATCAATATAGGATAAGGAACACTTACCCCAATATTTTTCCGTGAAAATCGCCCAAAAATCGCCCAAGAACCGTGCTCCAAAAATCCAAAACGAAATGAATGAAATGAGCATTTTTGGTCCTTAAGTTTCTGCCAATCCGTCACTAAAAGTCTATTTTTCGTCACTAAAAGTCTACCAGAAACAGCTCTACCAGTCTTACTTCAATTGATCATAACTTTATGTACAAATGTCCAAATAATAAATGGTTTAACTTTCTGGAAACTCGAATCCACCGACTACAACTTTCGTGTTTTGTAATTATTCTGATTCCTTATGCATTGCGAGATATAAGCTCCCAAAGTCGGCTGCATGCATCAGAATTTCTAGCGAAATTTCTGGCGAAACTGCTCTACCAGCCTTCATTCAATCCGTCATAACTTTCTGTACAAATGTCCAAATAATACATAGTTTAACTTTCTGGAACCTATAATCATACGACTACAACTTTCATGTTTTGCACATTTTCTTATTTCTTATAAATTGTGAGATATAAGCTTCCAAAGTCAGCTCTGCGATTGCACCGGTTGCTGTCCAAAAACAGCTTCTGCAGCAGAAAAATTCCAGCAGTTCCTTTTTGTCCGAAATCCATTCCGTTAACCTTCCGAAATCCACCAGAGGCCCTCGGGACCTTAACCAAATATACCAACATATCCCAAAATACAATATGAACTTAGTTGAGGCTTCAAACCATGCCAAACAACGACGAAATTACGAATCGCGCATCGAATCGAATTATGAGTTTTTAATTCTTCCAACTTCTATATTTTGCGCCGAAACATATCAAATCAATTCCGATTGACCTCAAATTTTGCACACAAGTCATAAATGACATAACTGAGTTATGAAAATTTTCAGAATCGGATTTCGACCCCGATATCAAAAAGTCAACCCCTCGGTCAAACTTCCCAAAAATTTAACTTTCGGCATTTCAAGCCTAATTCTACTACGGACTTCCAAATAAAATTCCGATCACGCTTCTAAGTCCAAAATCACCATACGGAGCTGTTGGAATCATCAAAATTCTATTCCGGGGTCATTTGCACATAATTTGACATCCGGTCACTATTTGAACTTAAACTTTTAATTTTTTATCAAAATTCCATATCTTTGGCTAGGGACCTCGGAATTTGATTCCTGGCATACGCCTAAGTCCCAAATCACGATACAAACCTACCAAAATTGTCAAAATACTAATCCGAGTCTGTTTGCTCAAAATGTTGATCAAAGTCAACTTAGTTGAGGTTAACGCTCTAATTTACATTTTAATTCATTTTTCACCTGAAAACTTTCCGAAATATTTTTACGGACTGCACGCTCAAATCGAGTAATGGTAAATAGTGCTTAGATCACATAATTAAATCATTAAATTTCAAGATGACATTTTGGGTCATCACACTGGATGTCTTTGCCCCATAACATTATAGTTGTTCCCACCTTGGTAGTTTTCTCTATTATAGTTCCACACAACGTTGACTTCCTCAGCTGAAGATTGACACTTATGTGTAAGGTGTCCCATTCCACAAAAGTCACATGCTGCTTGCGGCTCACTCTGTACCTTGGCCAATGTCAATTTTCTTATATCCTTGGTCATGATGTTTAGCTGGGCTTGCATGGATGTGTTAGAGTCCACCTGGTGAACCCCAACTGATATTCTTCTATCATTACTCTCAGTCGGCAACTGGTTAACATCCTCAGATAATTCATCAAGGATTAAGACAACTTCCTTCGGAGTTTTCTTCATTAGTGGACCTACATATGCAGTATTCAAAGTTCATCGCGAGGAAGGTGTCAGTCCATCTCAAAAATCTTGGAGTTGCATCTCCAAATCAATTCCGTTGTGCTGATACTTTCTGACTATCTCCTTGAATCTTTCCTAAGCTTCGAAAACCGTTTCTGTCTCCTTTTGGCAGAAATTATGCATTTCCCTTCTGAATTTCCCTGTTTTTGCAGCTGAGAAGTACTTGTCAAGAAACTTTTTGGTCATATCTTCCCATGTCCTGATCGAACCTGTGAGTAAGCTACGAAGCCAGTGTTTCGCGTCATCTTTCAATGAAAAAGGGAATGTCCTTAAGTAAACCGCATCCTTTGATACTCCACTGTATTGGAAGGTGTTCATGATTTTTTCAAAGTCCATCAAGTGAGTGTTAGGATCTTCATTTACCTTCCCTCTAAAGATAAAGTTGTTTTGGATGGTTTGAAGTAAGCCTTGCGTCAGCTCGAAGTTGTTTGCTGCTATGGGTGGAGGTTTGACACTTGACAGTTCTTGATTGTAGACTGGTCTGGCATAGTCACCCAATGATCTTCAGGCCTTGGTGTTGTATTCTCAAACTGGTTTTCAACCAAGGGTCGGTTTAGATTGAGTCTTTGACCCCCAGCATCTTCGATAGTGTTCTCAGTAGCTCTGAGGGCTCCTTCAGCTACTATCCGTGCAGCTTCTTGTTGTGCTGCCTCTCTTGCAGCTAAGTCTAATCCATCAATCTCTTTGTTTTCCATGTTATCTTGAGTCGAAGTATGACCCAAGAAATTTTCTGTTAATTCTCTTTCTTTTCTCAATTGTCGCAGGTGATTCTCCAACTCTGGTTCATAGGGTATCACTTTCTGAAGAAGATCGAGTCATACACCAGAGAAATCAAACATATATCCTGCACACAAGTGAGAAAACGTGAATAACTAAAGTAAAAATTGGTTCCTGAATTAGTACTAAAAACTATTTTAAATACTATTGATTGCCAATCTCTTGCAACAACGCCAAAATTTTACGAGCGCAAAACACAACACAAAATTATTGCTCGCTAGTCAAAGATAGTATAGTTTAATTTTCGTCTCCACATGGATTGGATTTAAATAATGTTTGAATAATTTTCAGTTGATTACTATCCAGAAAAATTAACACTTGATTTGATGACTATTACTATTAAAAATTAAGCAAGTAACAATTGACCACAAAGGACAGCATATGAGCAACGACGAAATATCAACGAGAGAAATAAGGGTAACTGACTAGATAGGTGCAAAATAATTGACTCGGGATCCAATTCTTGAGTTAGTTCACTCTATAATACAGTTGAATCTCACGAATTCAATAGATAATCAGATTACACTTGAAGTTAATGTTCCTCTTTCGAATAAACGTTAATTTCAGTAATTAATCCAATTGAAGCATGGTAAACAATTGCAACAATAAAATGATGGTTATGATCTAAAGGGTAACTTTTCACGAATATTTTCCTACGTTCTAGTTCGATTAATAATTCAAGAGGCTCATTCGATTACCTATTTGAATCACGAATTTAAGCTAGATTATAAGATGTAAAGCAATTCAATATCAAAGCTCCTCTTTCTATTAAGCAAAATAAGAAATAACTCCACAATACGAATTAAAACTCCATCAATTAATTTTAACGATTATCAAGAATCGAATCCTTAATCAAATTATCAAAACACCGTATCTGTTAATACCCTAATGGAATTTACTCCATAGCAATGGAAAAAATCATCTCAATGGGATTTAAAAACATAGAAGACATCAATGATAATGATTCGATACAAACTCCCGTATTGCACCATTGGTTGAAATCTTGATGAATTCTTGAGTCTTCTTGCCTTGGTTGGTTCTCAAAT
Source organism: Nicotiana tomentosiformis (assembly GCF_000390325.3). Taxonomy (NCBI): domain Eukaryota; kingdom Viridiplantae; phylum Streptophyta; class Magnoliopsida; order Solanales; family Solanaceae; genus Nicotiana; species Nicotiana tomentosiformis. The sequence goes on along the minus strand of NC_090812.1, from coordinate 39,920,367 downwards.
CTTTCGTAGGTCAAAAGTCCCTTCAAAAATATATTTTGGTATATTTATACCCTGTAGGAATGGGTCCGGATAAAACTACCCTTTCCTAGCCGAAACAGGAAATAACCCTGACAAAATTGTACACTCCCGCCATGCGGCACACTTGTAAGGATATTTAGAGAGCATGCAAAACGCCTATCAGACCCAGTTTACACTGCCGCAGCGCGACTGTGTCTTTTTCTTATAGTAAATTATTTCATCCACTTTTTGACATCCATACTTGGTCCTCGACCCCCGAACGTGATCCCAACTTAATTTTTTGGGTTTCTACTCAAGACTTCAAAGATCCAACTTGTTCGATTTAGCTCCAAATTACCTTAATAACTCGGGATCATTTCTTGCAAGACATAAAATACGTAATAAGTGTAATTCACTATCATTTAAGCTCAAGCACAAGTAAAATACAGTAATTAGAGTGCAATACTATGGCTAAAATACGGGTTTCTAGCTTACCATCACCAGCCACCCCTCTCTCTCTTCTCTTCTGTCATCTCCACTGTTAGATCCAAATCTGAAAATCATGAAATCATGATAGGTCCATTATATTGCTCATATATATCTTTTTCAAGTTTGACTAACTGTAATTTTCAAAAGAAAAAGCAAGTGACTTCTTTTTTCTCAAGGAAGAACTACAAGTGTGATCTTACTGCGACTTTAAGAGGCGTTGAAATCTGGGCTAGAATATTCATTACCGGCGGCGAAAATGCCATAATGCATTTTCAAATCTATCCGGATTTTTTGTTCGTCTCCATTTTTAATTCTAATATAATATATATAATATTTTGCTTGGCCGGAAGACGCGATCTCTGACGATACAAATACATTATATTATGTACAAATGCACACAAATTTGAGTATATATTGTATTTTTCAATGCAAATACAATTTATTTTTTTGTATTTTCACATGTATTTATGTATTCCGAAGGTTATTTTTATGGTAGATCCCTGTATTTTTTGAATTTTAGTTGTAATACAGCCGAATTAAATACAGTGAATTGAATACAGTGTAAAAGCAACTACAAATGAATATAGTGAATTAAATACATCCGAATATCACTGTTTTTGTGATTTTTTATTGTTTGAATACAGTCGAATTGAATACAATGTAAAATAATTAAGAATGAATACAACCGAATTGTAGCCGAATTGAATACACCCTATTTTTTGTTGTTTGAATACAACTGAATTCAATACAGAAAAATTGAATACAATGTAAAATATATAAGAACGAATACATTCGAATTGAATACATCGACATACATTCCATGACAAGCAATTAGTAGCTACGGAATGTTATTAGCTAAATTATAGCTACGCCGAACAATAGTCATTAAGTTCCCCTAAGAAAAAAAGAGAATTCAAATTTAGTTTGAACTAAAAGTCAAACCTGTGCGAATATTCTGAAATGGATAAAGAACATAGTATTGCAATCTAAAATAACTTCGTTTTTCTTGATCCGTCTGACCCTCTTTATAATTTTAAGAAATTGCGAATTATATTGTTTGACACTATTTTTAAGTTAATAATATTTTGATATACGTTTTCACACGCTTTAAAAGTTTAAGTTCGTTTACTTAGTCGCCAGATTTATATTCGAAGTAAAATCCTCTCTTTCAAACTAACTTTTCAATATTTATTACAATATTATTTTTCTTCTACATAAAGTAGATAATATTTTGTCTATTTTTTCATTGATAACATCTTGTATTTTCTTTAATTCAATTTAACTTTAAATTACTTAGACGATAGAAATTATTATTTGATCATGGAACGCTTATTATCCATCACACCTTTACTTGTGATTTAGTACATGAACCAAAGACTACAAAGAAATTTTGTGAGCCCCCCACTAAAGACTAAAGAGGACGATGACCAAATTAAGACCAAACCGTAAAGGTAAATTATGCGTAAAAAACAAGAAAATTTGTACTTGCCTATCTGCAGAACTGGAGGCATCTTATATTCTTATTGAGAGATATACATCTCAAGAACAAAGAGAATTAACATAATTAATCTCAAAGAATATTAGTTTGACTTAGTCAATTGTCTCTTCTTCTTAGCCTCTCCCCTTTGTTGCCATTTGCTTTTATTTCATGACCCACGCCCACCCCGCCCGGCCAACAATAAATATAAATAAAAACCTTATAAAACTCATGATTAATTTGCTGATGTAACTACGTGTTTACCCACCTCATTTCCTCTATTTTCCAAATAGTACTGCACCTCATTTCCTTCCTAATTCCGTCATACATTAAACACAATTAACCTTTCTCTCTCATGGGACAAAGGGAAGATGGAAAAACTCTAAGTGATGAATATGAAGTGACAGATATACTTGGAAGAGGAGGGTTTTCAGTAGTGAGGAGAGGAACAAGAAGAAGAACACTACATTCGGGTCAACATCATGAAGTTGTTGCCATTAAAACCCTCCGGCGGTTCGGGCCACCACCGGCGCCGGAGAAGAAGTCTCTTAATAAATCTCGAGTACCACAGGCGGCTTTGATATCCGAAACTCTACTGACGAACGAGCTGTTAGTCATGAGGAAGATCGTCGAAGATGTTTCTCCTCATCCTAACGTCATTCATCTCTACGACGTTTGTGAGGATCCTTCTGGAGTTCATCTCATTTTGGAGCTTTGCTCTGGTGGTGAGCTCTTTGATCGGATTGTTGGGCAAGCAAGGTATAGTAATATATGTTCTCTATAACACCATTTCGCCGTAACAACCAAAAAAATAACGAAGTTGTTTATATATATGTGTTTTAGGTGTTTGAGGACGCAGAGTTTTAAGAAATATGGTAATTTTTCTATCAGGTATAATGAGGCCGGGGCTGCTGCTGTGGTGAGACAAATAGCTAAGGGGCTAGAGGCGCTACACGGGGCAAGTATAGTTCACAGGGACTTGAAACCAGAGAACTGTCTATTCTTGAACAAGGATGAGAATTCACCGTTGAAGATTATGGATTTTGGGCTGAGTTCTATTGAGGATTTTGCAAATCCAGTGGTTGGTTTGTTTGGTTCCATAGATTATGTATCACCAGAAGCACTTTCAAGGGAAAATATCACCACTAAAAGTGATATTTGGTCACTTGGTGTTATCCTTTACATTCTCCTCTCTGGGTTAGTATGCTTTCTTTTGTCTCCGAACTTTACTTTAAACTAGAGAGGATTTGAGACTTATAAATTAACTAACCAAACAGGTTGAGAATTTCTTTCATGTTCCAAATTACTTGTTAATATATTTATGAAAGTTGGAACAAAAATTAGGAGTTCATTACTCAAATGGTCTCAACTATCCCAAATTATCTGCTAAAGTCACTTTTCTTTCGTTTGTTACAACAAATTCACTTAACTATGTATATAGCACTCACAAGGTCACTCAACTAGATTTTTCAAATTTTTGATTGTCAAATACCTATTTTACCCTCTAAATTATCAATTTTTTTAATTTTTTAAATATTATAAGTTTTTTTTCTTTTTAATCTACATTGTGGACTTACCTATAGAAAAATATTTTTTATTTATAAAATAAAAAATAAAAAATTAGTTTTCAGCTCATATAATGACGGAATAATAATATAAGCATAAATTTCAACCATATATAATGTATATTATAAAAATACCTTTATTTAAATAATTATTTTTATATTACGTGCATGGAATATATATTTTACAACCTTTATTTTCTTTCATTCTCAATTGTGTAAATAAATTTTTTAATTTTTGTTGTTAATACTAATTATTACGAAGAAATTATTCTAATTAATTTTTTTACTATGCTCATTATTTTGTTATTCGAACATTATATATGCTTAAATACTTTTTATTTTTTTAATTTATAAATAAAATTTATTTATTATATAGGTAAATCCATAATATAAATTAAAAAGGAAAAAATCATAATATTAAAAAGTTAAAAAAAATAAAAAGAAGATAAATGTTTATAATTTAGAGGATAAAATTGGTATTTGACAATCCAAAATTTGAAAAATCTAATTGAGTGAAATTCTGAGTGCTATAAGCATAGTTAAGTGACTTTATTGTTACAAAAGAAAGAAAAGTGACTTTAACAGATAATTTGGGATAATTGTGTGACCATTTGAGTAATGAACTCCAAAAATTAGTAGTTTAGTTTACTTGCAAAAAGGTGTTAAAGTACTCCGGTATATAGTAACGAAGAGCTTTCAGTGTTTCAAAAAGTGATATTCTTGGAGTTGAACTCATATCAAGGTTCGGTTTGATGATTAATTTGGGTAGACTTCATTAGGTACTAATCACCAACTCAATTATTGGAAGGTACAGAATTTTATTATATTGCTTAATTTACATATATATTTAAATGATTGTGGTATCCTATCTAAGCTGGAAATATACAAATGATCTCAATTCCTAAAATTTCAATGAGCTACATTTTAGTTATTTGACTTGCATGAGGGAACATACCTTCCCCAGTTTCTCCCTCCAACCCCCTTCAACCCCACCCCCAAAAAAAATAAAAAATAAAACTAAGGACTATATAAGAAGTAGCCAGCTTGCTTTATTTATTTAATTAAGCTTAATTTGCGGTTTTGTTTTGTCGAACTCACTGATTTGTTGACTTTAAAAGAAAAGGCTCTCATTATGTTTATCTCTTAATGTATTTTCTTTCTTGCTAATTCGTAGATTAAGGGAAATATGAATTATACACTTGAAGGATTTAAGTTCTTTTTGTTGGAAGAAAACAAGTTTTGTCTACTCATTTTTTTTAAAAGTTTTTTTACGGGAATATTATGGGGTTTTATGTAGATTTTCCTTGTACCTCGATAATTAATGCATACAATGTTGATTTTCCATTATTGTCCCATAACAGGTACCCACCTTTCATCGCGCCGTCCAATCGGCAAAAGCAACAAATGATATTAAATGTAAGTCCACGGCCTGCTATTTCACATATTTTCCTTCTAATTATTTCATAATAATTATCTCTCTTTTCTTTCTAGTAACTAAATGAAAATTTTAATTTCATGCAGGGGCAGTTCAGTTTTGATGAGAAAACCTGGAAAAACATATCTTCATCGGCAAAACAACTAATTTCCAGTCTCTTGAAAGTTGATCCTAACATGAGGCCTACTGCTCAAGAGGTTTTTTAATTTGCTCCTTTTTCTTAACAAATCCAATCCTTTTTTGTCCTATTTTATAATGAAACGATGAGAGTATATCGTAATGCACTGTTAATTATAATAAGGGTATTTAATAATCACAACTTCAATGTTATTTCTTAGTAGAAGCGGTGAAAATCTTACAACGACAACTACAACAACGTTCTAGGTATTGCTTATTTGACTGCAGTAGCGTATCGCAGGAATTTTAGTAAACGGTGTCACTATTTGCAGAAGAGAAGAAGACAAATAACATTAATTATCAATTTACGCAAATTATTTTTAAAAAATTACGTGCTTAATCATACCAAATTTTCTAACATATTATCTTATCTATGATGTAGATACTTGAACATCCATGGGTGACAGGAGATTTGGCAAAGCAAGAACAGATGGACGCCGAGATTGTTTCCCGTCTCCAAAGCTTCAACGCTCGGCGCAAGTTCAGGGCAGCAGCTATGGCCAGTGTCTTGAGCAGCAGCTTTTCCTTGCGAACTAAGAAATTGAAGAAATTGGTTGGTTCATATGACTTGAAGCCTGAAGAATTACAAAACCTTAGCCACAATTTCAAGAAAATGTAAGTACCAATTATCATGCTTGCTTTGTTTGACTAGAACGACGGAGAGATATTCTTAACATAATGTGATATTGTTTGTTTTTGTTCAATCCCGTACGATTTCTCCCAAAAAGCCTCGCGCCATTAAGAGTATCCAACTCCTTGTAAGTAATTTTTTTTCTTTCCAAGTGAAACTTTGTTCACACACATGACCCATCATCATTCATGGGTTTCGTTAATCACCCACATGATCTTGAGTATTTATAGTCAACGAAACTCAAAGGCTATATATGCGTTTTTAAAGCGTTGGGTAAAGGTTGTAAATACACAAGAGTCGGGCCCTCATGCCACACGCTGCCATCTCTGTAGTCCGCATATCATTGACACGGAAATCAGTTTTTAGACTAAAATGACCCAAAGATATTTTTAACATGGCGTTATATTGTCCGTTTTGGGCCAAGCCCGCACGATTTTCCGAAAAGCCTCAAAACATGTAGTGTATCCAACTCCTTATATAAGTAGAATCTTTTGTTCACCCATATCCTACATGCTTATTCATCATTTGAGACTCCAACAAGTATCCCAATAATTACATATCAGATTTGGCCTATGAACACAGATGCAAAAATGGAGAAAATGCAACTTTACTGGAATTCGAAGAGGTCCTCAAAGCTATGGAAATGTCATCTTTAGTGCCTTTAGCTCCCAGAATATTTGATCTATTTGACAATAACCGTGATGGAACAGTAGACATGAGAGAAATAATTGGTGGCTTCTCAAGCCTCAAGTATTCCCAAGGGGATGACGCACTTCGTCTTTGTTTCCAGGTAAAATAGTAGTACAATTTAAACAAGACTTAAATATTTCTTTTGTTTGTTTAATCTTTTACACAATTTAGACTTTAATGTTGATACTTTTTGGTAATCAGATGTATGATACAGATCGATCAGGCTGCATTAGCAAGGAAGAAGTTGCGTCCATGTTGAGAGTAATACAGTTTCCCCTTTTTATTTATAGATATTTAATAATACTTTGTATTAATTATTTATTTGATAAATTAATATTTGTAGGCACTTCCTGAAGACTGCCTTCCAATTAATATAACAGAACCAGGAAAACTTGACGAGATATTTGATTTAATGGATGCAAACAGTGATGGTAAAGTTACTTTTGATGAGTTCAAAGCTGCTATGCAAAGAGATAGTTCCCTTCAAGATGTAGTCCTCTCTTCTCTTCGTCCCTCTTAATTAATTCCTTTATTGAATTTTTCCTCTTTTAATTTGTAATAACACGCTAATTCTATTAATATCTCTAACTTTCTATGACAATGATTTATTATTTTTATCACTACTCGTAAAAGATCCTTTAATTAATTCGGAAGCCTTTATGGTACGTATCCTTTTTTTTCCATTGTTTTTAGTTTATATCCTTAATTACAACTTCATAATCGTGTCGTCTTTCACAAATTGGAAGATCAAACTCCTGGAATTCTTGATGTGTCTTTCACTCTTTTGGCTTTATAGGGAGAAATTTTTTTGTTGCAAACAAACTCTTTTGCTTAAATTGTGGTGGCGGGTGTATTTTAACTCATAATTTTAAAATTGTAATGAGTTCAACAGAAAAAAATTAAAAAGTTGAATCGTTAAATTTAAATCTTGAATTCTCTTCTGGTTACAGAAGGTTTATCACGTTTGCTAAATTAGAAGCAAGGTCAAAATGAACGACCTTTATATTAACATGCAAAATGAACTAATATATTGATTTTAAGTTTTGAAATAATGTTTATTATTATCTAATTAGGCTTCATATAATAACATCATTAAGAGTACAACTATTAAGATGATTTATCGGGTTGATGCACATTTTGTTATTACAGAGTTACAGAGAGCAAGTGATGGAGCAAAATGACTTAGGCGAAAGTAATAGTGGGGGATAAAAAAATTACAAATATCGCTATGGAACTAATTATTAAAATTTCTAATTTTGTATATTACCTGTCCTAAACAAGGATTATTTATAAATTATATACATTCCACCTTAAAATGCTTCCAATCCATTGCCTTAAATTAAGGAATTATTTGCTTGAAAAAAGGCGGAACTGAAGGGAATAGTGGTGTTAACCACCTTTCCCTTCCCTGATCAACTATATTTTAAAAAAAGAAAAGAAAAGAAAGCAAACAGACGGGAGAGTACAAAATAAACAATACTTCTAAGCAAATGTCACCCTAATTGTTCTTTCTTTAAAATCTTTTTTGTAGACAAGCATATTGTCTGAATTTTGAAAACAAAAGAAGAAAGAAAACTGTGCAATGATCGTGTAGCAATGTTAAGATGCAGACAAGTGAAGCTGGAAATATTTCAATAATTTTTCTAATGATTTTGACAAAAATCTCATCTCATTAGAATTTAGTTTGATATCTTCTGTCACTTAACCATAATACAAACATCATATTATGCTTCTCATAAGAAAAAATTTGGTGGCAAATAGGCTAGAAAAGGAGGACCCTCTTAATTTACCAACAAAAGAAATCAACTGACATCTATAAGCTATGGCAAAAGTGGGCACAAGGTTAATAAGAAAAAGAAAGAAAAGAAAACTAAAACACAACCTATTCAGTGGGGACTTCTTTCATGACAACACAAGCCCCGGTTTATAAAAATTAATGCCTTTAATCAACACATCCTATTTCAAGAAAAGAATAATGCATAGTACAACATCATACAAATTAAAAATAAATTTTATACAAAATTTGATATATCTACAACAACATACATAATAAAAATATATTTCATACAACTAATTATACAATATACAACTTATTTACAACTTATCTATAACTTTCATACATCATTCTTACCGGTTAAATACAAATACAATATCATACAACTTAAATACAATTTTCATACAAATTTTATACAATATGTCTTTTGTATATTTTGTATATATTTTGTATCTGATTTGTATATATCTTATATGTGGTGTGTGCTTTTTCCTCTCTAAAATTCCAATCAAAACTTTCTCTCTTAATACAATTTTGATACATATCAACAACTTTATGTAAAAAGGATAGTATTGACAACTTAAATACAAATTTTATACAACGATTCATACATTATACAACTATTTTTTAACTTTCATACAATATTCAAATAATAAAAAATATACAACTATAACAGAATACAATTTACATACAATTATACTACAACTTTACTATAATTTCGTAAGTATATAGTATGTAATGTGTTCTTCTTCTTCTTTTTCGAGTTTCAATTTGAAATTCAGCCAAAATCAAGTCTAATCTTCACCAAACACCCTCAAAATTGAGATATAAACTCCAAACAATATTTCCAATTATTTGCAACAACACCCAATCCAAACAAATAATGATTTTTGAAAACCCAAATTCGAATTCAAAGTTTCAAAGCTTTTTAATGGTTGTCAATGGTGGAGAGTCAAACACCTTCAAAATTTATTGATTGGCAATTTCAATTTGAACACCAATTGTGCAACATGAAAGAAAATTGCTAAGTTAAAACTCTATAGTAAAATGATTGAAATCCATTGATGAATTCCATTAAAAATATATACAACATGAAAGGATAAAAATAGAGAACATCAGAGGAAGAAAAATTGGGGAAAGAACAGAGAATGAGAGATTGAAAGACAGAGAGAGGACGCAGAGAGAGAGAGAGAGAGAGAGAGAGAGAGAGAGAGAGAGAGAGAGAGAGAGAGACGGGGAGAGAGAGAGGGAGAGAGAGCGCATGAGGGAGAGAGAATAAGGATGGGAGATAATTGATTCCTTATTCAATTCCTAATATAAAGGGATACTCATTTAATTCCTAAAATGTATATAATTGGTAAATTATATATGTCTATGTAATTAAATTGAAACTTGAGTATGGAGAGCAATAAAATTTCAAATAGTGTATAGGAAGGTAAAAATCTCTTAAAATTTCAGTATAGCAAGAAGAGAATATATTTTGTTCAAACTTTCAATTGAGTAAATATTCATGGGCTTTGAGTTGAAAAAAGAAAACAAAATAATAATTGTTATAAATAGAATTGTATTTAAGATGAATGTCTATATTTTAGAGATATTTTAAGGTTTGTTACTTTGTGGCTAAGTCATTTTTTCCCTATAAATAGAGGGGTTCTATTCCATTGTAATTCATCCCAAATCAATAAAAATCATTTCTTTGTACTTTTCTCTGCAATACTCTTCTTCTTCTTTTATTATTTTATAACACGTTATCAGCACGAGACTCTAACCAATTGAGTAGAGGGCAGTTGTTTTAATTTATAGATATACTATTAAATAGTTGTCTAATGTATGAGAATTTAAACCACCCATGGAATATATAGGCTTAATTCCGACAGCAGCTGAATCTGCAATTCCATGCTTATTAATCTCATTATGCTCAAGATCACTTATGTTACCGTAGTTCCAATGCTTATTGCACAACTCTCCCATTGCCTTGGAATGTCAATCTTAAATTTCGGAGGATGTTCATGAAGAAAATTACACTTTATCTCCATAAGGACACTCCTTCCCGTTATAAAACTTCTTGCAAATTTTCATCCTATATGTATTATTTTCTGATCATCTTTCTATTTCCCTACTACCCCTCTATCCTTTTCACGGACTAGTTCCTGCCAATTCAGAGGGACTCACGCAAATCTTCAATACCATAGCTTTGGGATACGTGCATGGTACTCATCTTGTACATAATATTGAGCATAATGATTGTCAGTTGTTCCATGAACTTTCTTCTGGATTTAAGGTAAGTATTTTACTTTATTTTTCTCTTTTAAATTCTTGAAATTCTATAATTTAATTTTAAATACAAGCAAAGACAATAAAATTTGATTATAACTTTAATGGAGTTTATAAGAAATTATGATCATCCAAAGTAATAAAATTTTTATGTCTTGCCATGATCAAATTCATGTACGAATGTGGGCACAAGAAGTGGAAACTCATCTCATTGACTAATTTGTTTCATTCTCATTCCCTTAAGAGAATGTGGTAGCAGTATGTGATAAGTCTGAAAGAAGACAAAATTATTACCGTAAATGTATCAGTGGATGTGGGCGTGGCAATAGATGAAATTATAATCGTCATCATTGTGGTAATGAGAACAATAAGGATTCTCAAAATAATTCTTCACTCTGTGAAAATAATGTTTGTTATCGATATGGCATGAGACATTATAAAGAACATATAGATGATTATGGTCCATTCATGATGTGAATGTGACAACATGTGATTTATGAATACATATTCATTCTTGGAAGAATATAAACGTACTAGTGGTTATGAACACACCACACTCACCTCTAAAAGGAGGTTTGAGAGGAAATAAGAAAATAATGTCATTATTATGGCATGAATAATCATTGGTCATATACCTATTGCACACCAAAATATTTTGGCAATGTGATTATTAAAGGATAACAGTAATGCAAGAAACTGATCTTGCATATAATTTTGACCATGACCATAATGGTATAACTTTCTCTTTGAGAGAGATATTTACTATATGAATATTGATGAATATATGGTAGTACAAAATTAATTGAGAGATCTAGAAGAGCTAATTATTACTATTTTAAAGGAATACAATTGATTATTAATAAGGTATGTGTCGTAGTAAGTCTCAAAGAAACTTATTGCGTTTCTAAAGTATTCGCGAAAGCGATTGGTTATATTGAGACTATAAATAAAGAAAAGATTTAATATCTTCTATTACTACAACTTGTAGCAAGGTAATATGTATGTGAAAAGCTACCCGCTTTATTCTCCAGTTTGTATTATGCAAATAAACGAATGACACAATAAAGTAGAAGTTTATTGATATAAAAATTCATATCATAATAAACTTGGAGTTTATTGATAATTGCACGTGTCATTGTGTAAAACTGAAGTTTATCAATATTGATAATTTATTAAGTTGAGATAATTGATTTAGTAATGTTAATTTAAGTATGATGTAGAAAAATAAAAGAGAATCTACATGGATAAATATTAAAGAACTAGAAAGTTCTTTACGGATTCTTTTATGTTGTTTGTTCTCATTGATTAATAGATCAACTAAAATTGAGATTGAATCCCATGAATGCTGAAAATATCAAAGGTGAATATGGGTTCATTCACCTGTCATGTATACCACATAATATGCATCTATGAGATGGTTACATGTGTGATTATTATTAACCCGCAACCTAGTGTTTTGCGAGATACATTGCTCAATAATTTAATTTAGAGCATAATTTTCCGATTTTCTATTCAAGACAGTTCATCTTGATAAGTTGGTTTACATCACAGTTGGTTTAGCAAAATAATTTTTTGAGTGCCTCCACTTAATAGCTAAACTATTGCTTATGAGAACAAAGTTATCTATATCAGTTTGATATACGTTATATTCGAAAGTATATTATATTCTCCCCTCACAAGTGGTTCAGGGTCAGGAACTAAATAATTTTATCTTATTAGTATTGATGTGCGGTGTATATTTTGATTAGCATCATAACGCACAAAGGTGAATTTTCAAAGTTGAGGAAGCAAGTTAGTTTTTCTAACATGAGGAGGAGAAATGATAAACAGTTAAAAAAAAGTTACGTGGAATGAATTATCATTTGTACATCTAGATCCTCGAATAAAATAATACGAACTTGAAGTTCATAAAAAGATAATTCATCTACAATATATTACAAATATGTCAGACGCATTTGCTGACCCAAAGAAAGTAATTATATTTTCACTGCAAATACTTCCATTAGATTAAGTCCTAGAAGGATAATGTCATGGTATGCCTAAAGCATATAGACAAATCAGTTTCTAATAAACTTCTTGATAAAGAAGATGAGCAAATGATCAAAAGAATCATAATAAGGAGGCAAGTAATCTAGAAGGTCACATGACATAACACTTCATAAAATCGCAAGAGAGGTTAAGGTACCTGAAAATATGAATGAAGAGATCTCTATGTTATGTCTTTATGAAAAAATATTGGAAACCGATATAAAATATTCGTCGACAATATCTATCATAGCGCTAAGTATAGATGAGGATCTTAAGTCTGTCGAATACAGACACAAAAATATTTGTCAAATGGAAGAGACACAATACAAATAGAATTGGTTTCATATGAAAGACATGTAGTTTTGGCCATGTAGTTCAAACACTTGAAAGTATAAAGTAAATGGTGTGTGCAATCATTTTTATCTATCTTATATGTCTAGCATGACATGAAAACTTGGTATGCATCTAAAGTCTATTTATATGGCTTATATGACTTAACTTATACGACAATCCCTGAAGGATTTAAATCGCTTAAAGCATATGTAATTCTTGGTCCTGAAGTACCACATCCTAAGTGCAATTTGTGCACATATATATCTTGCTATAACTATAAGCATGATAATGTGATAGCGAAAATTTTTACCTTTATAGAGATATTGAAAAAACCAGCCCACGACATTATATGACGACATTACATATCTATCAAGAATGATGATTTCAAGGTGCAACATATTCATTCAAGTTAATATGGCTGATTTGTTTATCAAATATCTACCAATAAACTTTTGAAGATGATGCACAAGATTGGAATGCAAAGATTCAAATATCTGAATTGATATTCTCATCAGGGGGAGTTAATATGCGTTGTGCTCTTTTTCCCTTATAAGATTTTGTCCCATTGGATTTTCCTTGCAAGAGCACTGTTAAAGAGAAAAGCTTGTGTTATGAAGAAGGCAATGGAGCTCTCCATTCTCTGCGACATCAAGGCCTGTGCCATTATCGTTGATGCCGACGGAACCGTAGAATCTTGGCCCAAAAATCCCACTGATCTCAACCCAATTCTTGATCAGTACAGACAATATTCTTTGAAAAAGCAAAAGAAGAACAACAATGTTGTTGTTGTTGTTGATGTTGAGAATACCAACAGAAAAGAGGATGTTTTGTTGGCATTGGACTCAAAAATTGAGGCTGTAAAGAGGAGAATTGACTTGTTGAAAGGGAAATCAATTACTCGTATGAATTGTGATGGGGAAGGAGAAAAAGAAGAATTTGCTGAAATATTGAGGGATATTATTGGAGGTGTTAGCAACTCTGCTAATACTGAAATACAGCCATGCGCTTACTGGGATGGAGAGATTGGGTTTTCTACTGCTAATTATGTTCAACAACTTGAACTTGATCCAATTGAACAGCCTTGCTCCAATGGACATTATGGTCTATTTGGGAATAAAAATAATCCTGCTGATGTTGATTTTGATTTTGATTTATTGTGGCAAGATGAATGCCAGTACGATATCTTCTCACTGTTGCCCCCGGAACATGGGCATACTACATTTTGCTAGTTCTTATGATTTTTTTTTAATTTTTGGTGAAAAAGTTGGGTCAATATAATGTATTGACAATTAACTTTGATGTAACTTTGGCAACAGAGCATGGATATACTAGATTTGCTAATTCTTGTGATGTTTTCTGAAGTTTTTGGGTCAATAATGTATTGACAATTAGCTACGACGTTCAATAAGATTTGTTATGATTTTGCTCTTTTGCGTATTGTATTATGATAGACTAGATAGTGCGAAGTACATGAAACAGGGAAATTAACTATTCCTCTAGTCTGTTTTTTTTTTTTGTTTTGGGTTTATGTGTCATCCACGATTTTGTGAGAAGTTAATGCTTGGGCACAAAGGGCGTTCATCGGTCGGTACGGTATTTTATTTAGTTATTTCGATTTGGTATTCGGTTTCTTAAAATGCTATACCAATATCATACCTAATTACATTCGGCATGGTTCGGCTTTTCTCCTTTCGATTTCGGTTTATTATTCGGGTTGAATATTAACTAGTGCATAGAACCATAGGCTATAATATTCTTAATTTAAGTACTCAATGAAAATGTTCTAAGCTGACCTAACTGTCAAAAAAATCTTTGTCCAAAACCATCAAGTATCAATTAGGAGAAAAGAGGTACATAAAGGAATACATTTGATCATTGAAAATATCATGTTACTTGCTTAGAGTTAATTGTTGAAATTACAGAATACAACGAGAACTAATCCAACATATGCAACAACAATACAAGAATAACAGAGTAAGAAACACCCTAAAATCGTTGAAATATTACGTTAAACTGTTTGGCAACCTAGAGAGTAAGAATTAGAATTTGCATCCTACGTTGTTCCTCCATTTTTCTAAATAAGTACATAATGTCACAACCTGCATTTTGGGGTTGTGACTTCATTCGGAACTGGTGAGAAAAGATCCTTCTGATTCTCTAACGTAGACCTGTCTACTCAAGAAACTTGGGCTTTTTTATTTTAAGCATATATAAGGGGGTATATGTGTTGAAGCTCAACATGCCTCTCCCATGCGTGCTGCCACCAAGCCGTGCCTGGACGACTCAAAGGACTGTCATAGGTATCCATACTAGTTAGGGAACTCTATGGATGGCGCGACGCCTTCGGGCTAGCGTTGGGCACCAAACGGGTGTTGGAGGCTCGATATGTGGAACGGGTATGCCCCACGGGCTGCCGAAGTGATGGATTGAGACCTCCGTGCCGATTGGATACTTGAAGCACCTATCTTAGGGGCCTTATATGTCAACTTGTGAGAATAGCTTGGGTTCAGCTATGCGAGCAAGGGTCCGTTGGCCTAAACGTGCAGTTGTGGGGCGACATTACACTATATGGGATGGAAGTGTGTCGCGAAGGCTATATATGGTCATGCCATGAAAGACACACATGACAATGGCCAAGGACTAAAGGTTGCCTTACTCGGGCGAAACACAAGCCGGGTGTGGATGCACGAGGCGAGTGTAAAGCTTGAGGAATGGACTGTGCACGCGAGAGCGATGCTCAGTGTCAAGTGAGGGACAAGACATGTCCTTAACCAACCCCAGGGCGCGCATGAATTATGATCCTAAGACGAGAAGCGCCACAACTAGTCGAGGCCAAGAGCCTAGACATCATACGGGCGGCACAATTGAAGCAGGCCTTCTAGGCAAGCTTCACCACAGGCACATGATCGTGCTTGGAAAATCTCGGAAAGGAGAAAGGTTTGCCTGCAGCAAGGGGAACTACAGGAGCCGCACGGGCTATTTGGTGCCGCTGACGAGCGTAAGAAAGTCGGCCCGTAACACGTGGTATCAGAGCTGATAAAGGCCATACTATGCCATGACATGATGTCAAGGCAAGCAGTTGAGATGGCGAGGGCATTTTGGATGTTAGTGCGGAGATCACGTCAAAGCAGAGATTGATGTTCATATGCCACAAGAGATCGAGAATCCGATACTACTAGTCGAAGAAAGAAATGGGTAACTCCAGTTTCTTTCGAAAGTATGGGTTTCTATTGAATGTGGTGATATGCTGATGAGTCGGGTGTTCAAGAAAAGACCATGTTTGTTAGGTCGAGCAACCATATTGCAAAGAGTGGGAGCCGTAGACTATAAACTTTGGGCATGATCGCAGCAGAGATCTTGCCGAAGATGCGGGTAGCGCATCAGTTGAGTGTCTTTCCTGCGGGATAGACTTGTGAACTGCCTGAGGGCATTGACAAGGTGAGGAGATGAATTCGAAGGAAATAACGAAGCTTCAGGATTGGGCGGATTTCCAAGTTGGAAGGTGTCATTCTGGAAAGGGGTACGCCGAATGATCGGGGACCATTGAGATGGGGCCAAGTGCGAAGCACACCGGACTGGGAAGTCGTGCTAGAAGAACCAAGAGAGTTCTTAACTATAGGGTGAGTACAGACGTACTACCGGGAATATTGGGTACTTGCTCAGGAAGTGACAATTGGAAAACAAAGAGTTTTGTTCGTGAATGTGGCGATGCTATGACTTTGAGAATGTAGTACTCACCAAGAGTACGTCCCAAGAGCTGGCTGAATGCCAAGTGGGACGAGTGCGCTAAGAAGTATCCTCCACATTGAGTGTGGGAGGATCCACCTATGCAAAGGCATTATGGGAAAAATTATGAACCCGGAAGCGAACAAGTCTACAAAGGTAATGAGGGCAAGGAAAAGGCTAAGGTAGAGACTGAGCTACGAGAGTTATGCCAGAGGGGGTGAAAAGGCTACGGAAGTGATTGAGCTACGAGAGTCGTGCCAAAGAGCACGCTGATGTGCTTACTTTTGAGGGAAGAGCTCCAGACGGACATAAAGGCCATGAGGGTCATGGTGTGGTTGACTAGTGTGGGTCACCACAAAGTTAGACACCAGAGGGTGCAAGTACGGAGGCGCTTTCCAAGTGAACACCGAAAGGAGGTGAAGTGCAGAGGCACGCTTGGAAGATACTTGGGGGAGAAGTGCATGGGGCACGACTCCTTTTTAGCAGGACTTCGAGGAAGTCCAACCCATAGGATTAAGGGAGCCACAATGCACATACCTGAGGGGGCAGACTCCGGGATATCGTAGGCCTTGATGTGTCATCGAGGACGATAACAGAATGAGTGTGGGAGGATGTCATAACCCGCATTTTGGGGTTGTGACTTCATTCGGAACTGGTGAGAAAAGATCCTTGTGATTCTCTGACGTAGACCTGGCTACTCACGAAAGTTGAGCTTTTTAATTTTAAGCATATATAAGGAGGGTATAGGTGTTGAAGCTCAACCTGTCTCCCCCATACGTGCTGCCACCAAGCCGTATCAAATGAGCGACCTTGAGGGGGAACCTCAAGAGCCTGCCTGGACGACTCAAAGGAGTGTCATAGGTATCCATACGAGTTAGGGAACTCTAAGGACGGTGCGACGCCTTCGGGCTAGCGTTGGGCACCAAACGGGTGCTCGATATGTGGAATGGGTATGCCCCGCAGGCTGCTGAAGTGATGGATTGAGACCTCCGTGTCGATTGGATACTTGAAGCACCTAGACATCATACGGGCGGCACAACTGAAGAAGGCCTTCTAGGCAAGCTTCACTATAGGCACAGGATCGTGCTTGGAAAACCTGGGAAAGGAAAAAGGCTCGCCTGCAGCGAGGGGAACTGCAGGCGCCGCACGGGCTATTCGGTGCCGCTGACGAGCGTAAAAAAGTTGGCCTGTGACAATAAGCTTTACTACCAACCTCAATATGAATACCAAAAAGAAGTATTGTGTAACTTACATGTTAATCAATAATATATGTAATGTCTAATTTAATATATATATATATATATATATATATATATATATATATATATATATATATATATATATATATCGGTACGGTATCGTTATTTCGATATTATTTTTTTAAATATCAAATATCATACCTAATACCAATATATTTTAAAAACTTAAACCAAATACCGCTATACTGAATACCATATACCAAAATTTTCGGTTTCGGAAAGGAAGTGAGGGCACTCATACGAATCGAATATCTGAAATTACTATAACTACTAGTACGGTAATTCAGTATTTCCCATATTATTCACAACCCTACTTGGACAAAATGATTTTCTAATGTATTTTACGCAAAACCAGCATTTTTTATAAGATTGATTTCTTTCTAAATTGAGAATTATGTTGAAGTGTGATACACTAATAAAGTAATTTATCTCTCTTGGTGTCTTCTTAAGACAACTTGTAAATGTTGAATTAACCGAACGTTTTTCAACGCAAAAGATGGCAGCTAAAGCCTCCTCAGTGAAAACACAACAAACATCTGTTCCTAAACGCTTCTGTTAGAGACTCAATTTTTAAACATTAATCTAGTAAGCAGCTTCAACGTTTGAGAGCCAACATGAGAGGAGACGGCATTATTGACCTGAGAAAGAAAAATAGTAACATTTCTTTATGATCCTGACAAAATGTCTTGAGACAGAATGTGTTGTATCTATTCCAATACACTAGTACAATCGAAGAAAAACGAAGTTCAGCTGTTTTCCTTTCTGTTGGAAGTAGCCATAAATAAAGCAACAGTTCTGTCTAGTTTTTGTATAAAAAGACGGGGGAAAAAGTGAGCTGCTGCGGTATGCCCCCTATCCTTGGGGTCTTCATGAATGGAGATGACAAAATCCAGCAAAATTTTAGTCATGATCTTTCAGTACAATAATATACCATCCAGCAGGCCGTGATAGCTGTATTGCCAATAAAATGAAGTTGCTGAACACCAGCCGGATCCAAATCTCTGCCGTTCAAAACTGATACAACTAAGAACTAATTGCGCTTCTTTTCTAAATTTGCTGCAAGACGACGTTGCCTTTGCTTCCAGGCAGGCATCTTACCAGGGAAAGCCCACCTCAATGACTTCTCCCAGGCATAGCAGACCAAAAATGTCAGGAATGCCCAAAGC